>NC_091461.1:43351328-45751328 GCF_027789765.1 Dendropsophus ebraccatus | reverse complement strand
TGAAAATGTGCTCCCACCAATGTCATTTGTCAAGTAATCAATTACTTTTGTTAAGTTATAGTCTTTTTCAGTTAAAGTTCTAGATTTCAGTTCTACTTTTTCTGGTGGGTACAAAGGTAAGCTTATATTAGCACTCACTCTAGCTTCTTCAATTTCCTCCCTACTAAATTCTACCCAGTCGTCCTCTGGTGACTTCCCCGGCTCACATGAAGATGTCATTTTTTCTAAGCATACGTCTTTTTTTAAAATTTCACTGACTTTTACCAAGTCCTCTTTTACTTTCTCTACTATTTTAAAAGGCTCCTCATCTTCAATTCTGCCTTCTTTAGCTAACTCAGAATGGAATGGTTTGTCTTCGGTAGTATCGGTTTGTAAGATTGCCGTCATTTTTATTAAGTCTTCTTTCATATCAGCAACATCTTTCAGAATCTCCTGACTTGAAGATAAAGAAGAGGTTGTAGACAACTTAAGGGCTGCAGGGGAAAGAAATAAGGATGTCTTAAGTGGTGAGGAAATTCGACTGAACTGGCTAGCTTCGGTTGATGTATTTTTTGATGTTGATAACAGGGCAGCCGCAGACTTCGTTAAGGATGCAGACTCTGTCAGTTTCTTTAGGGTTGGCTCTGACAGCACATTCACCACAGAATACACTGGTACAGTTAATGTTGAAGATGTAACAGATGAGGTAGTAGAGGACAATGAGGACCTAAAGTTTGTGTAGACTGCACCAGTAGGGGGAGCTCTTATTGTCTGAAAGGCTGATGCAGTAGATGCAAAAGACTTGATTGGTGAATATGACATTTGGGTTGTTGTGGGAATGGAAAAACTTTTTTCAGCTGTGTCAATGGTTGAATTAAGTGATGCAGTTGCAGATTTCGTAACGGCTGATATCTTGTCTTGCAAATTTACTGCCGAGCCATTGATATAATTGGAACAGAGTGGATACTTTAGTGGCGATGCAGACCCATTCATAAATCCAACTTCACTTGGCCCATTCCCAATCTTTAAGGTTGAAGATAGGGAGGGGGCAATGTTCATTTTAGAGGGAGTGGAGACAGTGGAGGAAACCACCGACTTTAGAGGTGAAGATGAAAGTGACCCTGCAGAAGTAATGATTGATTTAAAAGGGAGGCTTGAAGAGTACATGTTAATGTTTGATTTAGGGGATGCTGGAGGTGTCATTGTAATGGATGATCTTTCTAAAAGAGTGCCAGCAGTAGTCACTGGAGATGTTCTGGAAGTAAAAACAGAAGTGGAGGATAATCCCTTAAAAGCTGGTGCTTCTGCAATTGTAGGGGCTCTTATTGGTGAACCAGTGGAGCCTTGAAGTGTATATGGAGACTGTTGTGTGACAACAGTTTTTATTGGTGAAGCAATTGTCCGAAATGACCTTATTGGAGATGCTACATCACTAACAGATTTAACTGAAGATGTAGTGGAGGCTCCTAATGTAGATTTTATTGGAGAGGCAGAGGAGACAGACCAAATTGATTTTAATGGGGATGCTGATGGAGTATTAGAAGAAGAGCTTGACAGAGAGGTAAAGCCTGATTTGGTCTGCCCAGGTACTGTGATTGGAGCAGTTGTCCATGACTGATATGGTCTTGCCGCAAAGCCTGGCTTGTATGAATAGGTAACAGGTATAGTTCTTGGTGGTCCTGCATTCCGATCAATGGGTTCTTTTATGAATAAATTAAAATTAAATGCAAAATTAACAAAAAATGATTGAAAAAACAGAGAGACCAGAGAAAAAAATTGGTCAGTAACGATTATATTATTTCAAAAGCAAGTACAACTTTTTATGAGTCAGAATGATGGTTATGGTTTTAATGTATGGAAGAAAAGAAATAAAAAAGGGATTTTGATGACATAAAATGAGCCAACACAATAAGCAACATAAAGTGAAGGACAAAAGCCAGAATAGAAAACAATAAAGGGACAGAAAAGACAGCACATGTAAAAAAAGGGCTACAAAACACATATTTCTACTCAAACTTCCTATTGACTTTCTGATGTGCTCATTTTGTCCTGCGGAATACAGTATACATTTGTGTAGGGTTAGTGTTCAAAATTAGTATTGTATTTTACAGTTTCTCTGGTAGTATCATGATGCACACATTACTGTCAATTAAAAACAATGTAAATTGTGAACAATAGTTATTATATTTAGGCAGAACCCTTCATGCAGACTCCAAATTGAAATATGTGACAGGCAAGTACAGTGCAAAAATGTGGAGGAACTTTGATACATTCGAAAATGTTTGTTTTCCCATGCAGAATTTAGATATAGGTTGCACAATCATAAAGCCAATAAGGTTTTCTCACAATTTTCTTAATTATTGTATTGTCCTTGCATTTTCTTCATGCTGTTGTTTTGTCCAAATTTTTTTTTATATATACATAAAACCAAAGAAAACATGAAATGAAATGAAGTAAAAACCATTGGGTCAGGATGATGGGTGAAACGTGATGTCTGAGAACATGATCAGGCAGGAGTAGCTAAAGAGTGGTTTCTGGACTTAAGCGTGCATGGAATGTTATGTCAAAACAAGCAATGGATTATGACATTATTTTTTTTACGTATTTTTGTACAGATTCCAAAGCCAGCCTTTTACATCCAGAGTCATAGCCATAGTTTAAGACTGAAATTATATTGTACCAAAATATTTGAATCCACCAGAAAAGTAAAATATGGTTATAGTCTATGAAAAAAGGCTGGATTTGGAAAAATACTGTTCAATATACACATTCACTGTTTCCTTTAAAAGAAGACCTCTTCTCAATTACAGTAGACATAGCTTTTTTTAAACAAATTATCAAATGAGTAGGCAGTTTTTTAAATGTAACAGTATTAGATTTTACATTACAGCCCATTGCAAGTGTACCTATAATTTGGGCAGCATGGCAGGATACATTGAAAAACTCCTGCTGATACTCTGTCCTCTTCCAAGACAGGCTGGAACTCCCTGGGGACCCATAGATTACATTGTAATACACTTAATACTATGTTAATAATATAATACAATGCAGTCTACAGCGCTTCCGGGAATTCTGTCTATGGCCCGCATCAGAACAGGACAGTGCACTGGCAGACATTTTTTTAACATATCCTGCCTCGCTGTCCAAGTGATAGGTATGCTTTAATATCCAATTTCACCACATCTTTCCCCTTTATCAATGTCTCTCGAAGTAACTCACAGAACTACCAGGAATTTAAAAATTTGGCATGCTTGCCCAGCAGGCAATGAAATCATTATAGTTTCAACTACAGCTGTAGGTACACAGGGGAAAAAATCCATACTTTTGCTGTCAACAACTTCTGTGTGGGCCTGATGTGACATTACTATCTATCCTTCAGATTTTTGTTTTGTTTTTAAAAGTAAAAGTGGTTATTGTTGTTGTTCAACTTGGTGGTCCCACTAATTTCAGTGTGCTAAGATTTTTGTAATTATAAATAAATATAAATAAATTAAAAAATGCAGTACCATACAGTGCCCCTGATGATGCTATGCTAAAGGGTGAAACATGTTGGGCGGGTACAGCCAACAGTTTTTATGTTATGTTTTTTCATTAAGTAGTTTAATAAGAGAATATCCTAATGGTGTCCTGTTTAAAGACAGCAAATGACAGGGACAAGTATTTTGTTACTAATTACAGGGACACTAATTACAGGGACAAGTTTTTTGTTACTAAAAGGGTAGTCTAGATGGACCCAATGGTCTTTTTCTGCAAACAATCTTCTATGTTTCTATGTTATAACTGTGAGCCTGCCACATTCTGTGAGTCTAGTACTCATGAGATGAGGCACTCCATTTTTTTCTAATCACCACCTGCCATCTATCCACTTTTCTATTATTTGGCAACCACTGGGTATTTGCATATACACATTGTGATCATCCGCAGAATAAATATTGTTAAAAATGAAAACTGAACTATTTTTGTGCTGCTTGGTTTAATAGTACAGCAGACATATAACTATAATATTCTGCCATGTTATGTAAACTTGAGCAGCCCACAAGACACTAGGTTCAATCATGTTGGCAAAAACCTGAAATGAATTATGAACTTCTTTAAGTGAATGTACCACCAGGTACATCGTTTTGGCTTTTTTAACTTAACAGATCGGCACTGGTGCAGGGTTGCTGGTGGGGTGGTCCTTTTTTTGAACCATTGTCTGGTTCCTGCACATAGCGCCGGTCTATTCCTGAGCATCAGTCTGGCCACGTCACAGAGGTGAGAGGGTTTTGTCACACCAGGGGCCGGTGCCCAGGGATACACTAGCACTGGGCAGTGGTTCACAAAAAGAACCACTCTAACGGTAAAAAAACAAAAGTGATGTACCCGACAGTACATTAGCTTTAAGACATGGACTACTCTTTTAACATAGATAAAAAATGGCAACTATATCCCAAATGTGGGATAAGAAAAAGTTAATTCACAGGTGACTAATAGAAGAGTCTTCTTTTAAAAGGATTAGTATTGTTAGAATGTTAATAAACTCACTCATTCCAGGCTCAGTCAGATAGCTGTATCGCTTACGCAAGGCTAAAGACACAAAGTTCTGACGGCGGTCCACCTTCTCCATCTGTGAAAAATGAACAATAGAGTAAAATAATTCCTTTTCTACAAATTAGTAACTTCCTAGAAGTTCATGCACATCTAGCACCTGATACTTAATTCTATGCAAAGTAACCAAATGCATAAACCACATTTAAAAGGACACCACGACATAGTACATTGTTTTCTACCACATCACTCTGTCACATTCAAGACAAAAATAAGCTTTATATTACAGTTTACATACATTAAAAAATACAGTTTTTTTTAAACATTTAACAGGGTAACATAGCATATAACAAGGAACAAAAACTATATAGTGTGTTTTACTTAGGATAATGTTGTTGCATGTGTGTTAGTGGTTTCTGTACATGTGTAGGGGTTTTGAATTAGCAGAAATATTAGAAAGACTTTGAGTAGCATTTTGACGTAGTATAACAAAGAGGAGCATAAGGAAACACAGACTAAATGAAGACTTGCGTGAGATTATAAGGTTTGGACATATTACAAACATGTTGGTAGATCCTATAGTTTTTGAGCCTCCACAAAAAAATCTATTGTATACTGAATTCTCCCTACTAACCTCTGATATTGAGAAGTGTCTGGCAGCAATTTGTCCCCCTTTGTCCATTGGAAACATGCGTGATTTATGGGAAAGTTGTCACAAAAAGTTAGAGATATTCAGCTTGCTGGTGGAATTTATGAAAAACGTAAAATGTTCTTGCTACAGTGATATTATATCATGAAAGTAGGGCATTTTAGTAGAAACATGATGATGTCTTCAGTCTATTCCCTTAACAAAACATGTCAATGTCTCAATACTTTGTCATGTGCCCCTGAGCATCAATTCCAGCTTGACAACGACATCTCATGCTGTTCACAAGACAACTTATTGTCTGCTGAGGCATCCCACCTTTCTTAAAGGGAGACCCTCAAGTCACTGAGGTTCTGGGGTACAGAGTTACAAGCCTCTACATGATGATTATGCTGATCCCATAGGCTTTCTATGGGATTCAGGTCTGGAAAAAGTGCTACTCTTTGTGAGGTCCCCCGGTCTCCAGCAGCTGTTCCATAATGATGAGACCTTGATGAGCTGGAGTATTGTTGTCAATGAAGAAGATATTAGGCCTGTGTTGTTCATGCACAATGACTGAATTAATTTTATTCAAGTAGTATAGGTTTGTCACTGTACCATTCACAAAGTATAGGGCAGTTTAGTATTCACTAGACATGCCTGCCCACACTGTAACACCACCATCAAAGGCAATGGTAGCTCTCCTTCTTTGCTTTAGTGCAGTTGACTGATAAAAGTTGAAAATATTGCTGCCAACTATATCGGAGACATCAAAGAGAGCAATATGCATTAGCCACTATTGTCTTTGGTGGTGGTGCTAAAGTGTGGGCAGCTGATTCTAGTCAATAAAGAACTGCTCTACTGTCCTACACTGTTCACACAATGTAAGTTGTGTATTAATCACGGCCGTTGTTGCCAACGTGCAACAACACCCGTGATTAATACACAATTTATGTGCCCTGCAGTTAGAGGCAATCCAGGCCAAAGTATACACATAGTACTACGGCCGGGATCCTTAGCGGCCATCAAAAAAACTGACATGTCAGTTTTGTACAGCCGCTATTCAATGAATAGTGGCCGCACAAGCCTAACAGGTCACATAATGGAGAGTGCAGCTCTGGCCACACTCCATTGTCGGCTATAGTGAATTGGGATGCAGGTGCACATGGATGCGCCCAGATCCCAATTCAGCACAAATGACGATTAACCGGCCGGTACTGCAGTACTGGCCCGGGATGATCTTCACTAACATCGGCCGTTCTGTGACCCGGCCAGTGTTTCATGGATCACGGCCAGTGTTTCATGGATAATGGATCACAAGACAAGTTATTAAGACATTGACATTTCTGTTGGGGTATACACACCAGTGTTGTTGTTTTTTATTTCAATAAATAGTCTAAGATGAGGAAATCCCCATTGCTGCTTCTACTTAAAAGCCCCATGATATATTATCACTTTAGTGTAAATTTTTTACGTTCTCCATAAATTTCACCAGCAGGCCAAATATTCCTAACTTTATGTAATGTGTGTACGTATATGTATGGCTTAATTCAGTGTATTTCCCACACAGGAGACAGTCTTTCTCTTCCTTTTTAGTTACACTTTAAGGGAATGTATCACCTAGATTTGTTTTTATTGATTAGATCCAGATTTTTTTTTTTTTATTTCTAGTACACTATTATGGGGGCTGCCATCTGGCCTAAACTGTTTTTAACAGCACTTAGAGACATGCTTTATGGCAAAGCTCATGCACATAGGCACGGTTTTCTTTGTATGGGACACATTGGGAGCCATGATGTGTAGCCTCTTTCCACAGTGTCATCTTTCGCAGTAATACTGCAGAGATCACTTTCTGGCAGCCCCCTTCTTATCATCACAGACAGAATAGGAAGTATCAGTTTAGTTTTAGGCCTAGTGGCCAAAATAAAAATTTATGAAAAAGTTTATTATTTATAAAATGGAAATTTTTTTAAACAAATCACCAATAGAGATGCGCACAACTTGAGCTGTAGCTCAACTGTCGGCTGAAAAAGTTGGATGCAGCCCTAAAGCTGCCTGGAAAACATGGATACAGGGCTGCATTCAACTTTTTCAGCCACCGGTATTCAAATGCCAAGTGATCGTACTTATTCAGCATGCTCGAGTTGGGCTCATGTCTAGTCACCAATAATTCTTAAAAGATATGGTTAACATAAATACTTTATTTACTATAAGTAATAGGGCATTTATGATGACACATTCCCTTTAAGGAGCCAGTTCAAGAAAAGCAAAGCTGTGAAGGTCATGCAGGATTTCTACTGGAGTGTGACTGTGCATGCTGGTAATATACTAGCAGCAGCATGTCCCTGCGTGATGTCGGCACATGTTATTTATCTTGCTGTGTTCCTATGGCCGATCACCATACAAGGTTTATCCTGATGCTTACTGCTAACTTGCCTGCCAATGTAGCATATATGCGATCTGGCTTCACTTAGGGATCTTATGTGCTTTCTAACCATCTCAATTTACATAACTAATGTGGGAACCTCGACTACAGATGATTATTTTTGAGAAAGGTGCATGATTTTTATTACCTCCTCATCTTGGTCTGACTCTGTTTCCTTTTGGGTCCAAGATGCATTGCAGAGATAAGGTAAATTATAGTGGGCAGCAGGGAAAAGAATATTAGGATGTGATAAGGGATAGGTAAGCAGCAGCGCAAGCACAAAAACAGCAAACAGTGACACGTAAGATAAGTAGACAAGTAAATTAGGTAAAGAAACAAACATACAGGTTATCTGAAGAATGCAAACTCACACCGTCAACTAAGCGATCCACTTTAACACAGAATTACAATGATGACAGCACAGTGGGAACCACATGTATTTATCACATTACATTATAGTATTGATATATATATATATATATATATATATATATATACACACACATATGTGTATATATATATATATATATATATATATATATACACATATGTGTATATATATATATATATATATATATATATATAAAACCTTAATTAGTTTTTATACAAAATGTTGTGAGTGCTGCTTCCTCATAGTGATTGATATTGCTTCCTGTATGAGCCTGGATGCAGGAGGATCTGTGAAACACAGTATATGGGCAGGGAAAGCAGAACTCTCAGACTTTCTGCATAAGTCCTGATATCTTTATCTACATGTGAATACGGAGTAAATCATAGAAAATTATACATCTTTGTGGTCTGACCCAGCACAGATGCTTTAAATTGGAATATTGTCAATGTTTCTTCCATGTGTTGGAAGCTGACTACTATTTTATAGTAAAATAAATCAATAAGCCATTCACAATGTATATCTTGAGATTATATTTTTAGTCCTTCATAGGTAAGTTGTAGACACCAAATAAAAGTCTTAATACTTTATTAGGCTTTTTTATAGGTGCACAATCCTAGCAATCTCCTTTAAACGGTGCAGTAATTGGCCTGTTCCCGGATTGGGCAGAGGGAAAGAGGAACATTATAGAGAACTGATACTTACCCATCTCCATGCTCCCACAGCTCTGCATCAACAGCAAACTGACAGTAGATAGTCTTCCTTTTTTTTGCATTGTCATGTCCTGAAGGAAAGTACCTGCTCAGCCAGTCAGTGACTGCAGTGGTGTCCTGCCTCAGTCACTGGCTGAACGGGCATTTCTCAGCTGGGACGTGATGCTGCAGGAGGCCGGCGGGGGTTCAGGAGCAGTGACATGGCATTGCGTGGGCATGGGGACAGGTAAGTAGATTCTTTATTTTTCCTTCACCCCCTGCTGTCCCTGGATTTTAGATGGGGCCTGAAGTCCTACTTTAACCATGAGGCCTATTAACTTCATCATAGTCGGGAGCACATTCCCATTCACATGGGAAGATATGCGGCCGACCACAAATTTTTAAATGGCTGCAGGAAAGAAACGATCAGTCAACAATTGTGAGATTTCTCGTTCATCAGCTGACTGCTGTCCCTTTTACGCAGACCTGATTATGGGAGGCTTTCTGCATGGGAGGGTTCCTGCAAAAGATCTGTTGACATCAGACCTGGAGCTTTAGATGCTGACATCTGAATGTTCAATTAGAAGTGGGAAACAATTATATTCATAGGTTTAATGCATACTTTCATTTAAGACTAGCTGGAGTCCTTATTTATGGAGCACAAAATTAAGTAAGATAACAGGTACCATAAATGCTGACAATTCTTTATACTTCATTTCCTCTTCTACTAGTGACATAAGCATATTGTACGTAACACTTGTGTCTAAAGAAGTAACGCTATCATTGATATTCCAAATAAAATACAAGGGGTTTTCTGTCTGTATATTTTACACAATAGGTCACGTCTGTAGATTTTATTTTCAATATAAATGGAGTAGACAGAGGCCTGCCCAGAGAACTCTTTTCTCCATTCTCCAACCAATGAATATCTTTACTAGTTCCTTTAGAATCATCTTAAAGAAAAACTGCACTCAGAGTTAATGTTTTCCTGTTGGTAAGCTTTACATTGATTCAAATGTCCCGGATGAGATGGAGACCAGCAGAGATCTGGAAGAAGAACCACATGAGTATGGCCAGTACTGTAGGGGATTCTTGTTGGGATGAAAAAGGATCACTGTGCCACCAAACCAAGAGCCAGACCGAACTCTTCAATTGTAACTGAATATAATTTACCAGACCAATTGTAGTTTGGTCAGTTGTTATTGGTGAATTAAATGAAATTCATCAAATTCACTGTCATATAATTGAAAGGCCACATAGGCACGGACCTGTTGCACATGGCACTCAAGAATATCAATAAAAATTTTTGCCTTAATATGTTAACGGAGAACACCATGAAAGACACTGAAGATTTAATTCAGATAGATTGAAAATGAAAATCCACCAATGGTTTCGAAAACTGAAAAGTAACACCAATCTGAGTTGGGTTCTTCTTTAAGACTGACCCACAGGGAATTATATTAATCTGTATTCATGTAAATTGCTATGAATGTAGCCATATGGGGCAGCCAGCTCTAAGTAGTCGATTCGTTACCTTTTTCTGGGTTGGCAGAGTAATGTTGAGGTTGCAGACTGCAGTTTGCGGCAGGCCTTTTGTTGTCTTCGGCTCTTTCAGAAATGACAGTCGACCACAAGGCTCCTGACTGGGGTCTCTGACCTAAAATACATTTTATAAACCAATTTTTATATATTGCAATATACAGTAAATAAACAGTGACATGTTTTATTTATTAGATAATTTTGCATATTCATATCGTATCTGAATTTCTTGCTTTTATTTCTTCATTGGTTAGAAACATGTGACTGTTCATAAACTTGTCATCTGGTTCTAGTAGCAACCAGCAGTGTGTATGAGGATGACCCCAGGTGCTTCCTAACAGGGAGTAAAAGCATTATCCAGGTCGAGATTTGCCCTGGAGGTGGGTGATAATCACTCATCTAGGGGCTTAGCTATAGAGATTACAGAGGTAGCAGTCACATCCGCGTCTTGGTGCCTAAGGGGATCTAAGGCTCAATTAGCCATGTAACAAGACTCCAGTATGGCACACAGTAGGTAAGGCCCTCTTATAGATTTTGCCCTGGGGCCCAGGGACTACAAGTTATTCTTTTGCACCCATCCTTCCTGCCTCCATAGGAACTATGATACATGGCAATAGCATTTTACCACTGCTGCCTATTCAATTTACATTATATAACAGATATTACATAGGAAAACCTCATCTCCCATTACAAGTAATTTGACCTAGGTTGTTCTTGCTCATCTGGACGTTCCTTCTTATATAACAATCTCTGGTATTCAAAGTTGAGCTTCTCTAATAACACTTGGGAGCAGATTGTGTTTGGCGTGGTTCAGGCATGGGGGTTGTGGCATTTGTTCATAGTCTATACTTTTCAAGAAAGTTTATGGAACAAACATACAGTAAATACAAGGTAAGGCCATGTTCACACAACGTATAACACTGGCTGCTGTGTGACCCGGCCAGGTCATAGAACGGCTGGTGTTACTGAAGATCATTCCAGCCGGTACTGCAGTACGGACTGGATGATCTTCATTTGTGCTGATTTGGGATGTGGATGCGGGCTGCACCCTCCATAGTGTGAAATTACAGGTTCTCTGTGGCCGCTATTCAATGAATAGTGGCTGCAGAAAACTGACATGTCAGTTTTTTGTGTGGCCGCTAGCGATCCCAGCCAGAGTGTATACTATGGGGGACCTTTATCATTGATAAAAGGCATATTTTTGTCAGAAAATGGCCAGATACGAATAAATTTATTTGCAAATGGCCGTTTTACGAATAAATATTCGCATCTGTCCATTTTCCGCCCTGTATGCCAGGGGGGGCGGGGAGGGGGTGTGGAGGGGGCGGAACGGGGGTCGGCGACTCAGGGTCTGCTCAATTCATCATTTTTTTCGCTAAAAAATAGTCAGGAAACCTACTCCATCTCTGAGCTAGCATAGGTTTCCTGGCGCACACTGGTGCACATGGGATTTAGGTAGAGGCAGTGCGCCTCTACATAAATCTCCGTACTGTCGGAGCTGCGGGGACGTTTTTAAGTCCAGCACAGAAAATTCCTGGACTTAATAAATGTCCCCCTATGTGTATACACTCCGGCCGGGATTCCCTCTAGCTGCAGCACAATGTTAGTAAAGTATTATTCATGGCCGTTGTTGCCGATGAATACTTTACTTACGTTGTGTGAACATGGCCTAAAACATCTGCTTTTATCATTTTACCTTTACGGAAAAGGGCAGTCTATTTTCTTTGAAAGCATAGAAATTAAACACAAGCTGTTGCCCTCCTTTTGTTAGCGGTGCTAGGTTTCCATAACAGTCCACATGGATGGGTTTCCCTTCTAGAACCTGTTTAGAGGGTAAGAACAAAGTTATTAATTCGATGTATGGTATCACCCAGTTGTCTATTCACTTCCAGAAGGAATGGTCACTTTTTTTGAGTTTTCATTAAATGTAGTTATTGATATTATTATATAGTAATATTATTCTTATGTAAAGGATTTGAGTAGCATAAAAAAGTTTATGGGGGCTATGAGGGGAGACAATCCTCTCTGCATTACCTTAATAGGAAAAAGCTTTTCCACTGCATTTGCTATATATATATATATATATATATATATATACAGTCTTGTATTTACAACATTCTCCTGGGGAGTGAGAAGCTTACTTCTATGTCTTTACTCCGAGCAACCTCTTCAAAGTTCTCCTGTTGTTCCAGCGTTTTGTCCACCTTGTCATCAGTCATACAGAAGCAACGTAGTCGAGCTTCCACCGGGTCATTCATTTTGGCAAAGACCACAAACTTGGCCATGTATGGTACACATATTAATTCCCTGTAGAGCTGTGTCGCCAAACTTACAGTTTCAGGAATCTGATGGCAGTCACCAAGCCAAAACCTGCACAAAAAGACACAGTTGTTTGACTTCATTTATAGAAAGGGATGGAACACTTCAGGAGACATTTATGAAGGCTGCCCCACTGGCGTATGGCAGGGAGAAGGCGCAGATTCGCCCTTCTCCCTGGCATATGCCTGCCATATCCCCCACTCACCTGATGAGTGGGCGAGGGGGGGAGGAGGTGGCAAGGTGGGAGGAGGTGTGGCCTTCTTCCACACCTGAGTTACCATAATTTACACCAGGCGAAAATCATGGCAGAAATCTACATCTGCTCAGGTGCAGGTATAGATTTTTGCACCTGCTGTAAATCAGGAGTAGGTCAGATCGGTTTCACCAAAAGAAGTGTGCCTCTTAGTGAATCTGGCGGGTAATTGGAAGTACGAGTACATCAATCTTCATAAATATCCCTCCAGCTGCTAAGTGATAAATGGATATTCAAATACTTAGATTCTACATACTGTATGTAAGTGTTTTAAAAGATGGCTTCTATAGTAGTCTTGTGTCCAGGTATCAATTCGGCATAAAAACATAACTTGTACACATTTCTACTTTACCTCCTTCCTAGCTTAATATTTACCTGGCAGACACATTGGTTGTAAAAGATACACAGTCATTGACAAACGTCAAAGGCGTTGTTCCTGTGATGTCCTCCCATTGGGCTGGAGATGTCCCACCTATAAATAATAAACACCATTATTCAGGTTCATTGTAAGAAATAAAAAAATATATATATTTTTAAACTCCAGAAAATGTAGAATACTACTCATTGAACTTGAGAGGGTATTTAGAATGAATTCATTTAACTGGGGATTATAGCAGTCTGTGAAATATTGGCAATTTGATGACTAATTTATTCATCAATGTGTTGAAACTAATCTATGTACAGATATTATAGGGTCATGTCTAAAATAAGTGAGCAGGAAGAGGAGAAAAGCAGCTGTGTAGTTTGGAGACTGTCTGGAAACATAAAATGCTGGATTCACAGTTTAGAAAGGTCAGTGCAGGTCTGGAAACTTGCCTTTTTTCCTCTCTGTGCTTCCCCCCCCCCTCGTCCCATCCCTCCTCCATAAAGCATAAAATCTTGCTTTTTCTGAACTGTGTGTGTGTGTGTGTGTGTGTGTGTGTGTGGTGGGGGGCCTGCAAAACAGCCTTTTGAGTACAGAAAAAGGATCATTTGCTTAATAAAACCTATTACAGAGTTTCTTAAAATTGCTTGTATTGATACCTACCAGGTTCTAAAAAGTGACATTTAAATGACACTTATACTGTAAAATAAAAATGGCCACTCTGAGAGATCTTCACTTAATATGTATTTTTATACTTTAACCAAGTAAATGTGGATTTAACTCATAGTCACCTGTAATACTGCACAGCAGCCTGAGACTTGGGGTGGTGTCTCCTTTATAGCCATTGGTTACGCCTTCACCTGATGGTGGGGGCACCGGAATTGTCATTGTTATTGGCTTGTGGAATTTTCTTCTCCTGGGTTCCACAGTGACAATGGGGCTGAACGTTGCTCGGTTTCCAATGACCTTTTTGACCAGCTCATCAGGTACCGGTTGTGCCTGTAATTTATTAACGTTATGAATAATTCATTATATCCATCCACTGCGGATCAACAGTAAAACAGCTATTGTTTCATCTTTCATTAACTTTAATATCAATTGTACTTAATTGATTTGGAAAGTTCAGAGTCTCTGAGCTGAGCAGGTGCATATGCGGACAACCAGAACAAATGAACCAGAACCGGCAACCTTTTTTTTTATGCCTTATGTTCAAGTTCCACCATCAAATTACAGTACAAGAGTTACAGCATAAGACATAGAATGCTCACGCTCTGATATTCTGTAAACATTTTAGCTGTAGGAATAATCGTATTGCAGTTCTGCTGTAAGTAACACCTCGATATTTATATTGTACACGGCATACTAACATCAATAGTATTTTTGCACTTACTTGAAGGCCTACTCGAATTCTTTTTGTCAGAGCCCCCTCAGGGAAGGAGGCCTGAACTCTTGGGACTGTTGTACTTTTCAAAATTCCACCTTCAGGTCCAATCTGGTTACTTTCTTGCTTTATCCGAGACACAACAGCAAAGTATTGTGGGAAATCCTTGGTAACAATTCTACATGTTCTCTTCTTTTCCAGTTCTTCTGCGCTGTCCAGTTCTTAAGTAAAAAAAAAGTATAGAAATATTATTGTAGACTTCATCATACTTACTGATCTAAACTAGTAAACTACAGATGTATATAAATTTATGTGACATTTATTATGTTACATCTGTGTGTTACAATTACAATTTAGTAGGTCTAAATGTTTTATTGTTGCACATAGTTGTCAGAGGTTAATGTATCAATGTTTGCACTATATGTAAAGCCGGTGCAGTGCTTAGGAAGGTATAGATCAAATTAAAGTGATACTGTCACCCCCTTACTCTCTAAAATTGCTTCATTTCATTAATGGACAGTGTCACCTAGGCGGGGCTTCCCAGCAGTTAGGCCCACTCCCCAGCTAGGCCCAACTGCAATTAAGTCTCGCCTAGGTAACACTGTCCACTGATGGAATGAAGTGAGAGTAAGGGGGGAGGGGGGGGGGGAGTGACAATATCCTTTTAAGTATATTACTATTCTATCTTTCATGTTCTAATCCAATAGATCTAAATATTTGTGTTTTAATGCAGTCACATGTAATGGCCAAAAAAATTTACAGGCTACTAGAGAAGAGTTAACCTTGAGTCCGGGAGCTTCCGAACCCAAGGCGGCCGTGGATTGACAGGCGGTCCGTACTGAGTACTTCAAAAATAGCCGGCAATGATGCCAAATGCCGATGCCTCTAATAGTTAATATATTAAATTAATAAAACACATTTTCTTTGTAATAAAGTCCCTTTCGTTGGTCAATAATTTAATTCTAAAGAATCCATCATTTTGCAATTAAATATACTGTTAAAATAAATAGATATATAAATAAATGTATATTTATCTATATATTTATTTTTTGACAGTATATTTAATTGCACAATGATGGATTCGTTAGAATTAAATTATTGAACAACGAAACTGAATTTATTTAATCGAAAATGTGTTTTATTTATGAAATATTAATTAGTACAGGAAGCTCCATAAGCCGTTAATTCATATTGCCGGCAAAAGAGCTTTCTGTACTAATCATCACTTTACTTTAATTAAAACATCAAATGTTTCTTCTAATTATGTTATCACAATAGCATTATTAGAAGAAACATTTAGAACTATATGTGCTCTCAGCTGATTGGCTGATCGGCTCAGCGCACATATAATGAGCCGGTCCGCAGCACAGTGACTTCATTGTGCTGCGGACCAGCGAAGAGACCACATCGGGGTGAGTATAGAGCTCTCCCCACCCCCTCCCCAGCACTGCACCCCTCCCAGCAAGGAAGGGGGGGTCAGTTAACCCCTCTCCTTGCTGGAATGGGTGCAGTCTGACATCAGTCTGGCCCCCAAGGGGTTAAGGGGGATGCAATACATCCTCCCTTAACCCCTTGGGGGCCAGACTGTAAGCAGCGATCTGTAAAGATGCTGCATACTGTAAGGTGCACAACACCGCTCACAATGATGGGTGTTGTGTTCCTGTTTGTGTGTTTTTTGTGTGTTTCTCCCTTTTTGTTTTTCAGATATCGGTATCCTGGGGATTACGTCGGATTCCGTTGACTACGTCGATGACCAGCGTTTTTTTTTTTTTTTTTTTTTAATAAAATGGTCAATGAGGGGTGTGGGGGTGTTTTTATTTGAATAAAAATTTTTGTTAACTTGTGTCTTGTCTTTATTTCTTTACTTTATAGACTTATTAGTGGAAGCCGTCTAATAGACGGAATCCATTACTAAGTTGGGGCCTAGTGTTAGCCGGTATAAAATGGCTAACACTAACCCCCCATTATTACCCCAGTACCCAATGCCACCAGGGGTACTGGGAAGAGCCGGGTGCCAGTGGTCCCGGAGCGTCAAAATTGGCGCTCCTGGACCGGGTGGCAGCAAGCTGGTAAGATTTAGGCTGGGGAGGGCCTAAACCAATGGCTCTTCCCACCCTGGTGTTACCAGGCTGCTGTCGTTTGGTTTTTAACCCGGCTGGTTATAAAAATAGGGGGGACCCTATGCGGGTTTTTTTTATTATTTATTTTAAAAAAAAAACGCACCCATCCCAGCAAGGAAGGGGTTAAGTGACCCCCCTTCCTTGCTGGGAGGGGTTCAGTGCTGGGGAGGGGGTGGGGAGAGCTCTATACTCACCCCGATGTGTCCTCTTCGCTGGTCCGCAGCACAATGAAGTCACTGTGCTGCGGACCCGCTAATTATATGTGCGCTGAGCCGATCAGCCAATCAGCTGAGCGCACATATAATTCTAAATGTTTCTTCTAATAATGCTATTGTGATAACATAATTAGAAGAAACATTTGATGTTTTCATTAAAGTAAAGTGATGATTAGTACAGAATGCTCTATTGCCGGCATATGAATTAACGGCTTATGGAGCTTCCTGTACTAATTAATATTTCATTAATAAAACACAATTTCGTTGAAATAAATTCAGTTTCGTTGGTCAATAATTTAATTCTAACGAATCCATCATTTTGCAATTAAATATACTGTTAAAAAATAAATATATATATAAATATACATTTATTTATATATCTATTTATTTTAACAGTATATTTAATTGCAAAATGATGGATTCGTTAAATTTAATTATTGAACAACGAAAGGGACTTTATTACAACGAAAATGTGTTTTATTATTTTAATATATTAACCATGAGAGACATCGGCATACTGCAGAGGATCGCAAACCCCGGTAATAGTGCAGTGTCCCAGAACATGCAGACTACTACTCCTATTATGGCCATTTCTCTTGCTGTGTCAATGCCTGTTCTGGTAAGTGTTTGCACTGCAACTGCTGCTGGTTTTCCCCTAGTATTCTCTGGTAATGTGCATTTTCATGTGTATTGTCATGTATTCCTGTGTATTATTACAGTGTACAGTGGTATGCAAGGCTGTTGATCACGTGACCTGTAACCATGGTTCCTCCAATGGCCGACTAGCTCTGGCCAGGAGCAACCATGTGACCTCCCACTTCCTCCTAACAAGTTAGTCTTCCCCCTGCTTCCAAGCAAGGAGGATGTGTGTCGTCCCTCTCCTGTCTCAGAGGAGTTGGGCTTCTTCTCTGCAGCCTCTTCACCATAAGAAGAGTGACTGATTCTGCTGCTGTATTCAAGTCTTCGGCTGTATCTGCCTGCTCAAGTGTCCGGAGTCTTCTCTCTCATCTGGGTGTCATTCCGTTATCTCTCCTCATCGCTACAAGGATTCACAGCAAGTATTATTCTCAAGCTAATCCACCCAGCAACGCTATTTCTCTCATACTCCTACTCCCATCATCCGGCACGTATTCTCACAGCCTATGCAGCACCACTCCTGCCTTATTTGTCAAAGCCTGCTATATACCCGGTTGCATCCGGACAGAACTGTTGCTACTAGTTACCTTATCTATAATAAAACCGCTGTTACTGAACCCTGGCATTGGTGTCCACTAACTGGTGCCCTGACTAAGTGCAGCGAAGAATCGCATGCCCATCATCACCCGCAGATTCCTCAGACCGGCCCTACAGCTGTGCCGCCCTCAGGCCTATACCGTGACAAGTATAACCCCGGCAGCTGCACCGGTCATTGCCCGCTCATAACACCAGCACTGCGGAAGTGGCCCCCAGGGGCCAGGGCATCGCATTTTGGCGTCACGAACAGGATATACCCGCCACGCGGTGTACCAGATCTACAGTTTAATATCGTCTCCAGAGACTGTGCTGAAATTGCCATGGGAGTTCTGATAACTGAGTCGCTGCACGGCTGGGACTGTACACAAAATGGCCGCTTCTTGCTGTTATTTCTACCTGCGCCATCCCCCGGTGACGAGGGGGTTAACTGCCATGCGGCCGAGAAGCGGGAATTGTTTGGCGCCATTGATAATGACTGTGTCTCTCCTGATTGGCCGGCCGCTTCCACTGACGTCATTGTTGCTGGGCAGACTTTGGAGCCTGATCCTCCAGCCTGGCGCTCCTCCCCTTCCTGCTACAAGTTCCAGCGAGACAAGATGGCGACCCCTGAGGAGTGCATCTTCGCTGCTGCTGCTCCCGTTGTGCCTGAATGGCCTACAAGCCTAGCGGAGGTAGATCCTGCCTGTCTCCTAACTCCGCTACCTCCGGATAGCGACTCCAGCTGGGGCTCCGTTGCGTCGGACGACATAGGTTCCACCCGGGCTTCCACTCCACTCTGCGCTCACCCGGACGGGGGACCATCATCCGGCACCAGTCCTTCCCCGGAGACCGGCCGTTCCAGCGAGTCCGACTTGGCCTTCTCCACCGGAGGATCGACTTCGCCGGAACAGGACGAAATAGTGAGTACCGGACCTCCGGACACCCCGTTACCCGGCCCTAGTAAAGGGAAAAAGCCGAAGGCCTCCTGTTTCACCAGCCCCTGGGCAGCCGCTATCACCAGGCCAAAACATGCGGTGCAACGGCCCTTCCTGCCTTCTCCATCAGAGCAATGGGATGAGGACTGGCCTGATTTCAAGCCCCTGGGCTCACTTGTCGCCGCGCCCCCTGCTCCGGGCCCATCTACTTCGGCTGCTAGCACCGCTCCTTCCCCTGCCGTGGCTAAAGCTGCTGTCTCCTCCACTACCACCACCTACCACGTGGCCCCTACTGTCTCTCCTGTGACCACAGTAGCCCCTACTGTCTCTCCTGTGACCACCGTGACCCCTAGCCTCGTGGTCACCATCGCAGCAGATGATGCTCCTGCTCCGGCTTCCTCCCGGTATTATCCCTGGGAGAAAAAGAGGGGTGCCACTTGGGATCCTCCAGGACATTTCTGTTAAATGTCCTCCCAAGGGCTGAGTTCTATGACTGTGTTTTTTTTTTTGTGTGTGCTGTTTCACCATTCTAGTGTATGCAACGTTCAAGGTTCGTGCCTGGTCCTCCTGACCAAGTTCCCTGTACTAACCAGCCATGAGCTGATGGACACTTACAGTAACAAAAGGTTCTCTAGTGCCTGTCCCAGAGCCTTTTACATGGACGATGTTCCAATTGCCTAAAAGAGACTCTACCTAACAGAGACACTTAACCCATTCCTTCCTAATGCACTTTCCTGTGATTGCGTGTTCCACACAGGGTATTATTGCACTTATTTCATTATTGCACTTTTCCTACTATTGTATTCCAGTGTTATCAAAGTCTTTGTATTTCCTCCTCTGAGTAAGAACAAGGTTACATAGATTGCCTCAGAGTGGAGCGCCTCTTTTGTAAAACTGTATATTTTCCAGTGTCTAAGTCAGATAGCTCCTCCTCTGAGTAAGAGAAGTCAGTTTACATATACCTCAGAGAAAGTCCAGTTTATGTAGGAGTGTATTTTCTCATCCAGTCTCATTATTGTGTATTATTATCATATCTATAGCTGGAAAGATTTAGTTGAGCCAGTTTGTATTCAGATTTTTCTCAGATTTTCATTCAGATTTCTCTCAGGTTTCATTCAGATTCATGTGAGCCAGTTCTCCTCAAGACCTCGCAGTATTTGTTGTCTTTTGTGTTTCCCTTCCTTTTGTTTCCAGTAT
The DNA here is from genome assembly GCF_027789765.1 of Dendropsophus ebraccatus. Classification (NCBI taxonomy): domain Eukaryota; kingdom Metazoa; phylum Chordata; class Amphibia; order Anura; family Hylidae; genus Dendropsophus; species Dendropsophus ebraccatus. The sequence continues at coordinate 45,731,157 of NC_091461.1, read as the reverse complement.
TTGTTTACCTCTGTCTTGTCCCAACGCAGTAGTTATCACACATAGTCTTACCTAACATTCACACTGGTCCATACATATTGCACCTTGGATACCCTTTCGTGTGTTTGGCCTATTGAGTAATTGTGTTGTATGATTGACCGGTATGTAAGGGGCCCCCATGTATGTTTGCTTTTATTATTTTGTTCTTTTCTCTTCCAGGTATCCAAGACACTATTCAGACACGCCAAGATAGTACACAGGTCTTCACGTTCTCCTCCAGTAGGGTAACACATTTAACAGAAAACCTACTGTCTAACTGGCTGGAATATTGAGGGTCCCCCGCCAGCAGTTAACTTGTCCTGGCTTACACGTCAGATGGTTCACGCACTAGCTACCTGGTCGCCAGAGTACGTTAGGCACCCCTAGGTGAAGTCCTGCCACTAGGGTTTCTCATCCTCTCTCTCTTCTCACCTGTGCCTTGGGCGTGGGAAACACACACCTCATCACACTCACTCTCATCATTCATTCCTGTTGTTTGATTGTCCAGTCTATTCATGTTTGCTGCCTTCTAGATTCGCCGAGGTCGGCTCAAACTTGCTAGGGAGGTATGCAGTGTCCCAGAACATGCAGACTACTACTCCTATTATGGCCATTTCTCTTGCTGTGTCAATGCCTGTTCTGGTAAGTGTTTGCACTGCAACTGCTGCTGGTTTTCCCCTAGTATTCTCTGGTAATGTGCATTTTCATGTGTATTGTCATGTATTCCTGTGTATTATTACAGTGTACAGTGGTATGCAAGGCTGTTGATCACGTGACCTGTAACCATGGTTCCTCCAATGGCCGACTAGCTCTGGCCAGGAGCAACCATGTGACCTCCCACTTCCTCCTAACAAGTTAGTCTTCCCCCTGCTTCCAAGCAAGGAGGATGTGTGTCGTCCCTCTCCTGTCTCAGAGGAGTTGGGCTTCTTCTCTGCAGCCTCTTCACCATAAGAAGAGTGACTGATTCTGCTGCTGTATTCAAGTCTTCGGCTGTATCTGCCTGCTCAAGTGTCCGGAGTCTTCTCTCTCATCTGGGTGTCATTCCGTTATCTCTCCTCATCGCTACAAGGATTCACAGCAAGTATTATTCTCAAGCTAATCCACCCAGCAACGCTATTTCTCTCATACTCCTACTCCCATCATCCGGCACGTATTCTCACAGCCTATGCAGCACCACTCCTGCCTTATTTGTCAAAGCCTGCTATATACCCGGTTGCATCCGGACAGAACTGTTGCTACTAGTTACCTTATCTATAATAAAACCGCTGTTACTGAACCCTGGCATTGGTGTCCACTAACTGGTGCCCTGACTAAGTGCAGCGAAGAATCGCATGCCCATCATCACCCGCAGATTCCTCAGACCGGCCCTACAGCTGTGCCGCCCTCAGGCCTATACCGTGACAAGTATAACCCCGGCAGCTGCACCGGTCATTGCCCGCTCATAACACCAGCACTGCGGAAGTGGCCCCCAGGGGCCAGGGCATCGCAATAGCAATTCATGTAAACTGTTTCCCTGCTTTCCCAGATGCATCCAGAGGTGTTTGCATCACTTTCTTAAGATTTTATTTGTTATTTTTAGTTGAACCAGATTTCCAAGTAAATGACCGTATGTTTTGAGCCGCATGTATATTTTTTCCTACGGCCGTAGTTTCATCCACACATTTACAGCCGCATAAAAAATACAGCCGCACAGTTACATAGTGTGAACCTAGCCCATTCCTGTATTCCAGGCAAGCCTTAGGACTGCATACACGAATCCGAGCGTGCTGCACGTTCAAAAGTGGACTTAATTAATTTTTAGTAAAGACATCTAATACTAGGGCTTAAAGGGCTTATCCAGGCTTCAAAAACATGGCCACCACTCCTGTCCTCAGTTTGCTGTTTAGTTCCACTGAAGTGAATGGAGTGAAATTGGAACACCACACACAACCTGGGGACAGGGTGGTTCTGTTTATGCAAGAACATAACTAAGCTAAATAATCCCTTTAAAAAGTTTATTTTTTACATTATGAATTTAATTATAAGAACAATTTCCTTGAAGACTTCACGTCCTAAAAGAACAGTAAAAATATATGCTACAATATGAAATTTGTATGTAGCAGGTACATGAATAGAGGGGGGGGTATCTGTAGCTGTTAGGGTGAGGCCATACGAGCAGTCATGTGTGACCTCACCCCTTGGAAATATTTTGTAATAGGTAATGCACTGTCTAACAATAAACAACGCAGGCCTGTACAATTATAAGATGCACTTAGCCCAGTAAAAGCTATTATTCAGTACTTTAGATGGAGTGTCTTAACAGCTACAGACACATTTGCACTGATTTTATTGTTCACTTGTTTATTCTAAATAGTCTTCATTAAAAATTCCCTACTATCTAGCTGCTTTTTAGGGAAGGATAAGACATCCCCATTAGTTTTACCTTCATCCATGCCGTTCAGCAATTCAGTCAGCTCTTCCAGTTTGCAGTCATACTGATGCTCCTTCCAAGATTCTCCATTTTCACTTCTCAATACAATCAATTCCCGTTCCTTACTTCTCATTGATCCAAAATGGGGGATTTCTACTATGACCGGTCTGCACAGAAACAAAAAAAAGTCACTTTAAAAAAACAAAAAAAACGCAACAGAGACACCAAACCCTCCACAGCAAAGTGACATGAAAAAAGTGAATTTGAAAAAAAAAAAAAAAGCTGCAGAATCTATCAGAATCTAAATGGTTAATTTGAAGCATTGTCAATTTGTCATGAGCTTATCCAGGTACTCTTCATATCAGAATTACTTATTTCTCAGGACTGATTTTGCAGCTTTCTTGGTTGAGTAATAGACAGTATCTATATTCTCCTACAGAGGTTGTACATATGTCATCCAAGCTGTGAATTTTATCTTTCAAAAAAGGCATTGAACAATTTTATTTAGAAGGAGCATATACCATCATATAGACCACGTCTTTTAACTCTTAATTTTTTTTTAATTTTTTTTATTTCCTATTTAGAGGTAAAAAAAATTGGGTTACTTAGAGAAAATCTTTCATGGAATCCTGTAGACATACATAGGAGACTGGACATACTTCAATGAACACAGGGAAATGATAAGGGCAATACAATCTTTGCAGGTTAATAGGTCAGATACTGTCTGCTTTTCGTCAGAGACCACATAATCATTGTGCATGGTGTAGAAGGAGACTGTTCGGAGAGAAGGTATTTCACAGTCATTTCATCATTTAAACATTTTTTTTAATTGTATAATTTCATGTAAGTTGGTTTTAAAATAATTTGATATAATTGTGAAACTTTACAGCATCCTCTGGAAGCCATAATAGTGTTTAAATTGGTTATACTCTCTAAGATATAATTAACTAATTTAGTTTTTGGTATTTTAGGGGGAAATACACTTAAATAAACCCAATTGTTTTAGAAGTAAACAGACTGAAACTCACTACTGCAGCCCTATATGATACCCCCATATGCAAATAAATGTATCATAACAACAACATAGTAAAACAATGGTTTACATCTTAACACTATTTACTGGTAACATAAAAATAATGGATTACTTTGTGTAAAATAATCTGTTTGTAGCAACCAATCACAGCTCAGGTTTTACTTTACCAGAGACGGTTTGTATATTACATCAGTTCTTGTTTCACACAGAAACACTCCTAGATGGTGCAGACACCGAACAAGCAGTGGATGCTGTGGCATATGAACTGTATAATTATATTTTTACAGTAAAAGAAAGGTAAAGCGTGTTCATCTTTGCACATGTCCACAAATGTTTAAAAAATAAAGCCAGATGTGACTGCCAATAGTCTCTTTGGCATAGTTGGAGCTTTGAGGAACCTAAAGCCTTATTCACACATTCAGTGATTTTCAAGGTCTGAGGATTAAGTCTGCTATCTACCTCCATGATCCGTGAAAAACCATCTGTGATTGGATCCGTTTTGCATCCGTGTCCGTGTTTTTAATGCATCTGTTTAAAGCTTTTTAAATGACACTGATTAAGTCAAATCAATGTTTTTAACGGATTGCATGGATTGCAGTGCAAAAAACATCCCATAGACTTCTATGGGGGAATCTGTGCCATCATCTCCTCCGCGTTATGACATGTCCTATTTTTTCATAAAACGGATTGCGGATCCATGAAAAAAACTGGACGTGTGAATAGCTCAATAGAAAGCGATGGGCTATAATGTTATCCGTGATCACGGACAATTTCACGGAACATGTGAATAAGGCCTAAGGTCTTATTTACATGTCCCATAAAGTTGTCTGTAATTGGGGATCCGTAATTACGGTTCAACTTAGAGCACATTGATTTATATTAGGCTATTCACACAATCTGTGTTAATTTTGATCCACAATCCATTCCACTAAAAAAAAAGGAAATGTTCTAGTGTGGATTGTGATTGCGGTATGGATTACCAATAGAAGTCTATGGGATCCGTATTCTTTACAGACGTCACAGATGTCACATCCGTGAAGTCCACAAAAAACATGGATTAAATCTATGCAAACTAGTACTATTCACATTTTACAGAAACGGATATGGAAACGGATGCAATTACGGATGCAAATACGGATGATTTTTACACAGATAGCAGAGGAAAAAAAACTGGGTTCTGGGTTTTGCGGCCCAGAAAAAAAACACTGAACATGTGAATGAGGCCTAATGCTTGAGATCCTGATATTCTTCTTCGCACTGTACAGGGAAGAATAAACAAGTGTCGCAATGTATCCAGTGTCCTTCACCGAGTAATCATTAACTTTGTGATACCTTTTTGTTCAGTAAAATATATATCTAGCTGCTCACAGTTTTTTTCCTTGTAATATATACACATAACTAGTATTTTATCTACTCATACATGAATACCAATATGCATTTTCCAAAAGGCTATCATTTATTCATGTGCTACCTACATTGTAGATTACACCAGTATAATAACTTGGACCACTCTTTACACTAATGCTAACCTTTTAGTAGTTTTTTTTCCTTCTGTAAATGGGCATTGCACTGCTATTACAAAAACTTCTGACATGTCATAAGCAGGTGTAAGAGAATCCAACAGCATCCAGTAACCAGCAATAGCTTACAGACCGTGCTTGGTGGAAACGTCGCTGCTGTATTTGGACGTGCAGTACAGCTTAGGCCTTTTGCTGATTACTGGATGCTGTTTCCCTTTAACCTGCACATCACCTTACGGGCTATTAGGATTGCCTGTGACACAGTGTGTGTCCATTATACTTATCTTCTAAAAAGGACTAAGGTAACAGCGTGCTGCTGGACAATGTATAGTTGTTATGTCACAAGGGCATGTCAAAAGTTTTTTATCAGTGGTGTTTGAAAGAACCAGGGGAAGTGCACACATTCATTGTCTCACAGAAATCTCATTCCAGGCAGTTTAATTATAAGTTTATAGGGCTGGCTAAATGGGAATGAGTGACAGTGAGGAAGCTCAGGGCGCTACTCCCTCTTGTTCTCATGGTTGGGTTTAGTCTCAGCACTTAAGCCTCCAATCAATCAAAACTTTTGACACAAGTTTGTCAAAGTTTCTTTTTATGACGGGTCTGCTTTAAGCCTTCATAATTATAGTTTTGTGCCCTAGGATCTTCCTGCCATTTTAAAAAAACAAAGTTTCTTGGTTTCTGGCCACAGTAATCTGCTGAGTATTCTGTTCAGCATGAAGAGTATCAGTTTATCTTCTGTCTCTTGGAAAATGGGGCTTCCTCAAAAAGTTTGATAAAAAGTTAGTGATCTAAAGGCCCTATTACACCAACAGATCTGACGACAGATTTGAAGCCAAAGATTTGAAGCCAAACCCAGGAACGGACTATAAACAGAGAACAGGTCATAAAGGAAAGACTGGATTTCCCCTCTTTTCAAATCCACTCCTGGGTTTGGCTTCAAATCTTTGGAAGATAATCTATCGTCAGATCTTTTGGTGTAATAGGGCTTTAAGCAGATCAGTTGCTTTATACTGCAGAAGAGTGTGAACCTTGTCTAAAATATATTTTTATTGGCCACTGGTGACATACTGTAAATATGTCTTATCATGGGATCACTATACCTGCCACAACTTGATTTGAGGCAATCGCTTACATTTCATTTACACTGTATCAAGAGAATGTATCATACCCAATCTGACCACTTAAAGGCTCATAAGGGTGTTATAAGGGGACAGCATGGTATGATTTATGTTCAGGTCTATGCTTATGAAGCTTCGAATCTCACCCCCTCAGCCTAGCATTTGCACCCCATTGTTCAGTGAAAGGTACAGAGAGTCAACCAAATAGTAATATCTAAGGACCCTGAAGTGGGGGTGGGGGGAATAACAGCAAGTAAGAGCACTGTTGGAATTTGAGTACCTGAGATTACAGGTGATTGAGCTCCACATCTCAACTAATATAGTTAAACTTGTAGTTGAAGACAAATCTAACCTGCTGATAGCTCGCTATTGCGCACAGGGTGTGGAGGATAAGGGTATGTCTTTTACCTTCATCATCAGCACCGTTCCAGTGTAGCTAATGTAATTGTGTCTCCAGTAAGGCTGTTAGGAGCACTGGGGGCAGGGCTTTTACCGCAAGGGCACCAATCCTGCCTGCCCATGTCTGGCCCACTTTACTGATAACGATTAGAAGGGGTTGGCCGGCCAGGAGCGGATCGGCACTTTGGGGATGGGGAAGTGCTCCAAATGGCCTTACTGGTGCAATAGGGAGCTATCAGCAGGTTAGATTCCTTACACCTGTTAGGACACTGCTTTTAGAGCAGAGTGGTGGTTGATAACCTAGACAACAAGCTGTGAACAATGGGAGGGAAGGAGTGTCAGGAGGAGGAGACAAGTTCGCTAAATGAATGTATCTACAAAAATATTTACCTTAATAAGACCTGCAAGTACAACTATATTAGTTTAGATGGGAATATCCCTTTAAGGACCAAAAATTTTCTTTAGAAGACATTTTAACTGCAGTTCCCAGGAATGAATTAATGAGAAATTCCTTTCTTACGATGATAACTTCAGTACAAATATAGTTAGTCAGTGGGAATGTGTAGTCTGCAGGCCTCCTGTAACAGGATAATTATTCCAATATCTATACTCACAGAAGTAGCCTGTGTTTCAGCAAATATCAGGCCACATTCAGACAAGAGAAGAACATTCCTTATTGTTCACATGACTGGAATTCTTTGAAGAGCGGCTACTGATAAGCAGCTTGGTGCTCCCACTGCCAGCTGGGAATGAAGAGCTTGTTCAATGCTTCTATTCAGCTGGCAACCTCTCCTCTATGTAATTGAACTCACAGGGGGTGTCTAGGTCTCACACCGCCAGCCATATCATAATCATATAACAGCAGAGGGAAAACATAGAGCAATCTAAACCATGCTTACAAAACCACTTACCGTTCCATCGCTATAAACCAAGCACGTGTACACGTGTCTCATCTCGAATATAATTGCATACAATTTTACATCAACTGCAAATACCTTCTCTTGAACAAAATAAAACGAAAATACTGTCTCTCCAAACTATAATGTGTTAGATGCAGCATTAACATATAAAAACAGACAAAAATAGAGCAATCATGAAAAGGAAAAAAAAAAGCAACTTAAAAGAAATCATTGTTTGCCGTGAGTTCCACATGCCTAAAAGCACAATAAAGTCAGCAGCGGTAGACAAGCCACTCTCCTTTAAACAACATGACTGCACTTAAAGTTGTGACAACGGAAAAGAGCAAAATAAGGATGGAAAAGAATAATAATAATAATAATAATATAAAATGTACAAATAAAAACCCTCAGACCATTGATATCCTTAGTTTTTGGGTTAATAATGCAGCATCCTACCCAATAAATTTTGTCCCTTGAGGCCCAAGCTGCAGGATTCGGCTAATCAAGCTCTCTCCCTCGTTTAGAGGGGGGGAATTGGTAGGAAGATGCAGTTTACTGAATAACATCCATGCAGCAAGAAGAGAAATAAGAAGGGGAAATTAGGATTGGACGGCCACTCCAGACAATGATTGCCGGTTCTATACCAGATGTCTGGTGCCTGTTTTGAAATAAAATAAAATTCTGCATGCAATCTAAAGGGGGGGGGGGGGGCATTCATAAATAGAATGGTCAAAAGCATAGAGGATATGCTTTGACAGCCTGTGTACAATCGCTGGACGTTCTAATCCTTTGCATTACAGACACAAAGCAACCACATCAAAATGTGATATACAGTAATTGCTGTAATGCAGTTCCAGAACAGTAGTAGCAATCTGGGCGTCAGGCCTTAATCCATACCATTTGATTTGTTGCCTGTCAGCAAGCTGGATGATACAGCAATGTCACAGGTATGATTGCTTGCAAGATAGAATATGAATATGACACTTATACTAACAATATCATTCACCATTGGCTTCACTACCACCTAATGAACTGTCTGAGTTATTCACCGTTCAGCGTTCTCATAATGCCTCTGTTATGTCAGCAGCTATAACACTGTGAGTTTATTATTTGGGACTTAGTATTTAACAAAATAAGTGGAGAAAAGGGACAGGTTGTATCGAAATAGACAATAGACTACAATCTATGGGAAACATTGCAAAATTGTGCATAGTATCGGTTTATGTGTTTTTGTGATCATAATTAGACAGGAGTCACTTTAAATGGACGGGATCATCAGTGATATAGTATAATAGTATAATAATTGACAATATTTCTTTATCTTCTAAAAATATATTATGAAAGGTTGCAGTTGTCATGATGACCACTAGATGTCAGCATTCCAGTCCAGTCAAAATAAAAAAAAAATCTTATTTTACAGCCTGCAGTAAATCTGAATGTCATCGTCTAAAGTAGTCAGTGAAAGAGCAACAAGTCCATTTTACTACTTATGGGTCTGTCATACAATAGCAAAGAGAGCGCTGTAAAGCAGCATAGAGCAAAATGAGTGAGCAGGGTCATTTGGGAAGACTGGGGAGGATAATTATAGTCTCATGCTGGAAATAGAGGTAAGGGGCCCAGATACATTAAGACTGCTTCCAAGAAGTAAAAACAGCAAAATGCATAATAATTTCATACAAAAATATTAACTAAAAAACATGCAAACAAGCTAAAAAGTTTTCTGTATGTCAGAGGAAGTTATCATCTGCATGGAAGCATCCTGGTAATAACCTAACCAATAACCTAACCTGAAAAATATTGCATATAAGTATGATGGTTCAGGTACAGAATTGGGCTGTCTACTTAATATTATAATGCAACACATTTGACCATACCTCCAAAGTAAAAACAAATGCAAATGTGTCCATCAGTCGCTTTATATGCATTTAAGTGCATTTCATATTTTATATGTAAGGTTAAAGAGACTCTGTCAGTAGATTTATAGTGTCCTATCTCAGGATAACATAAACTAGTGACAGAGACACTGAACAGAATGATGTATTACTTACATTGTTCTGTGCAGCTGAGAAGCTGAAAACTCCGCCCACCAGCTGCTGATTGGCAGTTATCTATCCATGCTGTGTATAGGCAGTCAACTGTCAATCAGCAGCTGAAGGATGGGGAAAGGGGGGGTGGCAAGAATCCTATTTTCCTGCATATTAGGAGAACGGCTAAATAGAATGATGGAAGTAATACATTGATCTGTTCAGCATTTCTATCTCAAGTTTATGCTGCCCTTATTTAAGGCAGCATAAACCCAGTGACAGATTCCCTTTAAGTATTTTTTTGCAATTTTTATGAATGCCTCCAAGAGTCTGCAGTTTATTGACAGCAATTGCTCTGTAAGCATTAGGAAGATGAAAATCTTTGTAAGCATTAGGAAGATGAAAATCTAGTCCTATATTCTGTAAAATATATTTTATATTCTGTATAATGTATTTTAAATAATGACCTCTGGTGGGCCTAATATACCTCAGTTTGACACTGTCTGAAAGTATAATCTTATCCAGGTTTAGAAAAAGCATGGCTACTTTCTTACAAAAACAGCACCACTCCTGTCTCCAGGTCATTAGAAAACACCTCCACTCCACCTAGGGATATCCACGGGCGCAGGTCCAATTGAAACACAATAAATAATGGCTAAAAATGTATTTATAGAACAATGAATAAAAACGTTAAATAGCGTTTCTAAACTGATCCAGTTTCTTTTTCAAGTGTCATCTGCCTTGTTATCTATTGTTTGACCTGTGCTATAGAGCACTGTTTTAATTTCTTTTGTCTCCAGGTCAGGTATGGTAACACAATTCCTCTCTATTTTCTTCAATGGAACTGCAAAACCACACCCAAACTGAGGACAGGAGATGTGCTGTTTTGTATGACAGTGGCCATGTTTTTTTTTTTTAACCCTAAATAATCACTCTAAAAAGGAATGCTTCCAGTAGAGAACACATTGACAAATAGAAATCTGTATATAGGGACATAGAATTATTCAAAATGTGACTCATTTACTAAAAATTAACTTGAAACTGACAATGCAATTGCTTGTTAGGGGGCGGAGAGGTTGCATTGCCAAAAACAGGTCGCTAGTCAAAGCAATGTTTGTGAGAGAGTGCAGTCCTGTCACAATAGTCCCCTAAACTCATCTACTGTATAGTGAAATGTTTAATGGGTTTCTTCAAAACAGATAAAAAAATATATAAACTACAGTACATACAGTCATAAAAGGATAAAGCGAGATTTCTGTACTACCCAATACAGTGGCCTTTGGTCTCAATAAGATCAGTAAAAGCCATGAATGTTTTATTCATTTGTTCCCACAATATATCTGGCTAAAAGATGTAACTTCTCCCAGGGTTTAATGCACGTTGTACTATATGGATGTCACTAACACGGGTTTACAGGTTGCTTTATCTGGTATCATGGTATGGAAACTTATTTATAACTGTAAATTATAACAATAGCATAATAAAAATGTATACTAAAGTAACTCACCCCAAAAACTGAGCCCCTGCTGGGCCCATTTCAACCAATCGACTTGCCAATCCTTCTCCTTCTACCATTGGCGGTGGGGTTGCTAACTTGTGCCTCTTGACCAGGCGGCAGGTAATACGGGTTGGGGCTGTGCACTTCCTTGGTGGGATAATGATTCTCATGCCATTATGTCGGCTTCCTCTCATTGAACCACCACGGGCATCCACCATGAAGCTAACCAGGAAACTGTTAGAAACAAAACTTCAAGTGTAAGGAAATTTGACGGAAAAAGGATAGGAAGAAATAATAGATTACATATAATTTAATATTTTCGTGCAGTTTCGCAGATTAGTTCTAGTTTTGTTTAAACACTCCAGAACAGATCAATTGTGCACGTATATCCCTCTGGACATGTTTATCATGCAAATGCAATATTTCAAGCACAAAATTCAGTTCTGATTAGTTTCTTCATGTATTTGTAGGGGGTCAGTGTCCTATTTTATGTTGAAAGCCTTTGCATAGACACAGAATTAAATGTTAAGATTTTAGCTGTTTGCAGCCACCACTAGAGGGAGCTTGGGAGCTTCAAGTGAATCTTTTAGCTGAAATTCACATTCCAAACTGCTGACACTTAAATATTTGTTAGAGCAAGGAGACACAAAGTACTTTTCATAAATCAGTCTCTGCTTCTATAACTATAGAAGTCTTACCTTCCATATCTCCCATACCTGAGCATGCTTGCAGCTGACTGTCAATTAGGCAGGAATAGGTATAGGAGGAAAAGATGGATTCCAGCCTGCAGCATTTAGAGCTTGGGAAAACTTTTTGACATTGGCACCACAGCATTTTAATACACTTTGAACGCACGGACAGATATATGAGAGCTACTAGGTGTCTACTTGACGTAACATGAATTGCCACTAATAGATTCACTTTAATGCATATTTTTCAGTAGGCAATAAAATCCCCTTATTTCTGGTTGCACACACCAAGAACTTTTCACATTTAATTTAATGGCTATGTGAATGGAAGCTCTGACCAGTATAAGGTTGCATAATGAAATTAATCAGTACAGAATTTATATCAAAAGACATCAAGGTGTTAAAGAGTGAATATTCACTTTAAAGCATACCGGTCGTTTCAGGTAACTTTCCAGGATAAGTTGTCCTGTTTATATGATGCACAGTGCTATTTCTGGCCAAAGTATAATGTATACATGGCAGTTTAAGTAGAGACTAGCTGCTATGATGTTTCCCATATACTGCACACACAGACTAAGGAGCAGTAGTGAGCATTATAAGCCATGATCTAACCTCTTAGGTGAGATATAATACTTACTAGAGCGTTCTAGTCTTTGGGGGGGATTTATATTAACCCCCACCCCCTTTTCCCAGGCAGGATACACTAAGAGGCGCACACCTCTTACTGAATCTGGACGGCCAGGCGCCTGAACCTGCGCCCGGCATACGAAAGCTGCACCTGCTTCCAGCAGGTGTAGATTTTGATCATGATTTACCTGCGAGCAGGCGTAAATCATGATAAATGAGGCGCGGAAGGAGGCCACACTTCCTCCCCGTCTCATCACGCCCCGCAAGCTCCGCCAGCCCGCTTATCGGGCGAGCCGGGGCTTATGGGAGGTGTACGCCAGGGAGAAGAGGCGAATCTGCACCTTTTCCCTGACGTACGCCTCTGGCGTATGCTTCGTAAATCCCTCCTTTGTGTTTTTCTCTGTCTCTGACATTACATCTCTACGCTCCCCACCCCCTTTCCATGTGAGCAGCATAAAAATCTGATACCTGATGAGCTGATCTGTTGAGATGGATTTAAAAAAAAATTTCAGGATGAATGATAAGTTGGGATGGAGGAAGGAGATCACTTTAGTGGTCTAGTCTTGTGGAAATGGGTCTAATTTCATTTATTTTCATATATGTGATAAATGAAAAATTCTGGATAGACAAGGACACATCTTCAAATGTGTTAAAGGGGAACTATCAGCAGGTTAGACAAATGTAACCTGCTGATATGTTCCTACTGCACAGGAGACGCTAAAGAGGAAGGTATGTCTCTAATCTTCCTCCTCTGCATCATTCCAGTGCAGTTAGCCTTTTGCCCCATGGTCTAGTACGACTGTAGGACCACTGCACGCCCCCATAGCGCTGATCCAGCCCACCCCCATAATGCCGATCTGCCCCCAAGCCAGCCCACTCCTTTCTAATGATAATGAATGGAGTGAGCAGACCAGGGGTGGGCCGGATCTGTGCTATGGGCGTGGGCAGTGCTCCTAACAGTCTCACCGGACTATGGAGCAAAAGACTAACTGCACCAAAATGGCACCAAGGAGGAAGGTAAGAGACGTACTTTCCTTCTCGGCGTCTCCTGTGCAGTACGGACATATCAGCAGATTAGATTCGTATAGCCCGCTGATAGTTTTCCTTTAAACTTTGGGGTGAAACGATTGTGGGCCTAAACTCAGGATAGACAATCAATAGTGGATTAATGGGGTTCTGACACCTGGGACCTAATGAGCTTTTTGCTGCACTGCGCTACACAACCTACTGGAAGCCCTGCAATGTTCATTGTGTAGTGGTGTCACTGGGTCACTCACTTCAATGGGAGCTGGGCTGCAGTAACACTACACCACCATTATACAATGAACAGCACAGGGTTTTTGTCTCTATCTGCTGATCAGCGATTGATGGCCTATCCTGAGGAAGAACCATCAATTGTGTCACCCTAGAAAACCCCTTTAATGGCCATAATGTAGGTTCTGAGGTCTCTCGATACATAGAAAAAATAAAATGACATAATTTCAATCAACTTTTCTGACATATTGGGATATTTTTTTTTTACACTATATCAAACATTGTTTTATATATAATTTTAATGGGACCTCTTTTCTATAGGTATGACTTTAGCATGAGAGCTGCATCAGTAGCCTTGGTAGTAGTACAGAGTAGGTTTCAGGTGTTACCCTATTAAGTGACACTTGGCATGACTTCCACCCTGAACATATCCCTCCTTCGCCCATCATTGATTACTACTACAGCAGGTCTTTCCTTCTCATACAATTGCACAAGACACAGATCTGCTGGCACCAGTTGGCTACCGTGAGTGAAGACAAGCTATGCCTGTATGCAGCACAGAAAGCTCCTTTGATATAAACCGGTTTATGTAATGAGGGGCAGAATGCCTTTACAGGTTATGGGATATCCTCAGATTTTTCCAAGCATTGTGTAATGTGAATCCTGAGTGTTTCAGACCTGCCAGTGAATGAGTCAGTAAAACAACTCTGCTTCATTGTGACTGCTAAATTAAGCAAGAAAAGACTTTTCTGTAGGCTTTGTGTTCAGGACTTAAACACACCCCATAAAGTCAAGGTGTACAGTGTTCTGTTGGCACAATCACCGGCTCAACTTTTGTTTAGAAAAATGTAACATTTCTATTCAGAATGTTCCATTAATGATGAAAGTAATCTGAGAACGCACGTTGGCTTCCCAGGAAGACAACTTCTAACCTGATAAAAACATTATAAAACAGTTTTCCTATAGCATTAGGCTGGGTTAACCGCGTTTTTGCTGTCCATTTAACATATTTGTTTAATGGAAAACACAGGTGAGAAAACAGATGCATTCGTGTGCATCCATTTGGATTCGTTTTTCCACTGACTTCCATTATTGAAAAAAAGAAAAAGTATTAAAACTGATTTTTTTTTTTTAGCGTACACAGAAACATGGTTGACCACCTTTTTGTGTACGTTTAAAGTAAACATTTTAGAACAGATCAGTTAAATGGACTGCAAAAACGCTGTGTGAACCGAGCCTTACATAGCGACCATTCAAGGCCTTCCATGAAATACATTGATAACTCAGGTCCACCAATGCAGGACTCTGCTCTCTATCAAAGGGGAAAGGGGGGCGGGGTCAAATGTCCATATGCCCTAGTAAGGCATCAGGATTGTTCATGAGATAATCCCTTCATTGGAGCATTTCCATCTCAAAATGTAATCCCCATGCACAGGATAGGGGATACCAAGCTGATAGGTGGTGGCCTGAACACAGGGACCCTCAATGGTCCCAAGAATAGAAATAAAACTGTCCGCGGAATTAATGGTGCACACCACCCGTGTGGGGCCAGAACTCCATACATTCTCTATGAAGCCACCAAACATTGTTAAGTTTAGCACGTGGAAATGTAAGGCAGGGAATTGATGAAACATTGGCCACCGATGTGCAGAGTGCATCTTTCATATAGGGGGCAATTTTGTTCCCATTCCCTGGATTTGTGTGCATCCCAGTGGTTGGACACACACCAATATGCTTGTTGAAAAACACAATTTATATGTATTTTTGATTATTATTGTGCCTCTCTTATTTTTTGCATTGACTATTGTATCTACTGTAAAAGTTCAACAGCACCCAGGAGTCAGACTCTAATAGAAAGGGATGATACTCGGGACGCACACTGTGTCGCTGTTATTCCCAGCTACCAAAGTATAGACATCAAAGGTGTAAACTCAGCAGCATCCAGGAATTCTTCAATAAGCTTAACTGCACATCCAGGTACTGTACAGCGACATTTCGACCACACTCTGGCCTTTGTCAAGCATGTTGGTTGAAACGTTGCTATAACTGGATATGCAATAAAACTTGAAGATTTCCTGGATGCTGCTGAGTCTACGCCTTGTACAGCACTACCAAACATCATGGGGGCATGTTAGATACCAGAAAATGTTAGTAGTAAGTTTTACGGTGCTTCAGCTATCTAGCACATTATTTAGTTGATCTGTATACCAGCATGCGGATCCATAAGAGCCACAATACATAAAAGCATTCAATACATTCCCAATCTCAATGTCCATAACCATGATGATCACACGTAAAAAAAAATGTAGTAAGGTCTGTAGTTGGGAATCTAAATCCAGCAATGAAAACCGAGTTAGTACTTTTAACATAAACAGACACAACCACACACAGATGAGCGCCATCACCTTGCATCATACAGTGGAAGTGGAGAGAAATAGCTGCAAAATAATATGGGAAAGCAAAACGGGGAAATGATCATATAAACAGTTAAAAGCAAGCAACAAACTGATCAGCATAAAGAAAACTATGGAGAGCGAAGGAAATAACAGGTAAGTCAGCATGAGCGGGCTGTATACCTTTTATACAAGACATAGATGAAAGCAGTGATGAAGCTTTTTTCCAGCATAGCTCGTGCCTAATCTGAAGTCTACTAAGGATAAGTCACACCTATCATCTCCCTATATCACCTGAAGCACATATAGGGGGAGATTTATTAAAGGATGTAAAATTTAGACTGGTGCAAACTGCCCAAAGCAACCAATCACAGCTCAGCTTTCCTTTCAGCACTGCCTAAAGCTGAGCTGTGATTGGTTGCTGTGGGTAGTTTGCACCAGTCTAAATTTTACACCCTTTGATAAATCTCCCCCATAATGTTTAAGGTGTAAAAAAATGTGTAATTACTAGAAGCTATAGAATTGGCTTAGTTGCCCCTAGCAACCAATCAGATTCCACCTTTCATTTTCCAAAGAATCTGTGAAGAATGAAAAGTGGAATCTGATTGGTTGCTAGGGGCAACTGAGACAATTCTACTTTACACCAGTTTGATAAATCTCCCCCAATGTGTTCTATGTGATAGAAATCCTTGAAAACATTCTCATCCTCATTTAGAATGTCTGTGTTTTATAAAAAATGTAATTCTGGTTGCATTCAACCACCACCAGGGGGAGCTAACTGCTTATGGATTTATAAGGCTAGTAATAAACTGAATGGGAGTTGTATACATTTACACATGTATACAGGTAGTATGGTTTCATGCAAGAAGAATAAGGAAAAATCAGAAAAAAAGAAAGAATGGGCCCTGGGCCTATTTTAGTAATACAAGGTAAAGCTACAGGGGATAAAAAAAAACAAAACAAAACACCATAATGCCGCCGAGCCTTCAGGAGACTGCAGACAGCTATATAAAGAAGTGAGTGGACAATCTATCTAGTCCAAATAGGAGGTAATAATAAAACAGCTATCTTAGTCACACTGACACACAAGGTGGTGAATAGTACAAAATTCCCCAAAAGTGAGTATGTGATCCCCTTTTGCTAATACAAATCAATATAAAATAGTATGCTATAGCATATAGTATGCTACATAATAAAATACAGAAAACATATATTATAGCTCCATATTTATAAAGAGTGGTGATCCCTACTCATGCTTGGATCCAGCAATGCTAAATATTTAAAGGGGTTATCCAACATTAGAAGAAGCACAGCTATTTGTTGCAAAAACTGCACCACCCCTGTCCCCAGGTTGTGTGTGGTATTGCAATTCATCTTCATTCACTTTAATGGAAATGAGTTGCAAAAACCACACCCAGACTGAAGACATGAGAGGTGCTGTTTCTGAAAGAAAGTGGTTTATGTTTTCTAAGCCTGGATAACCCCTTTAACATTAGCAAAGGAATGAGTATGAGCATGACCTATGGATATATGGCAAATCGGCAATGCAAGCAATGTGTAAACAACCCAAAAGCTATGGCGCTACCAGTATATAGTGGCAGTTTGCCCCTTTTTTTGACCATTATCCCTTATTTCAAAGGAAGTGTGGCCCATCGAGTGCACCAACATCAAGTTCCACAAATTCTGATGCATGTTTCATTGGTAATACTAATCTAGTTAATTAAAATTATAGAATTTAGTTAGTTAGTTAGTTAAAATTCAGTTTTAACTTACCCAGAATGCACAGGGCTTGAGACAAGGTTGACGTTGTCCAATGTGTCTGCAGCCCAGCTATAGTGCCTCAACGAGTCCGAGTCGAATTCTCTTGTAAAAGAATGGTGCTGAAACAGAGACAGGCACAATGGAGAAGTGGATTCATAGCAGCACTGGAGACTGCAAAACACCATCTATACAATTACTAATGCCATACACTGATCTAGCACTAATACTTACCTAGTACAGACAGGCATTCAGTGAACCAGTAATATGAAAAGGAAGAAAGAACCCACAGCCATTACTCTGTATAAGGCTGGGTTCACACTACGTATATTTGCGGCTGTATATTTGAGGCTGTATAGCAACCAAAACCAGGAGTGGATTGAAAACACAGAAAGGATCTGTTCACATAATGTTGTAATTGAGTGGATGGCCGCCATTTAATGGCAAATATTTGCTGTTTTTTTTAAACAAAGGCTGTTATATTGAAATAATGGCCGATATTAACTGTTATATGGCGGCCATCCACTCAATTTCAACATTGTGTGAACAGATCCTTTCTGGGTTTTCAATCCACTCTTGGTTTTGGTTGCTATGAGGACCTGACATGAGGACCAAATACAGCCTGAAATATACATAGTGTGAACCCAGCCTAAATGTCATACTTCTATAGCAGACACAGAGAGACCTAGTGACCCATCTCCCTACCAAATGAGGAGTAACATTTCACTTCCCAGCTGTTTTAAAGGATAATTCCATAAATAACACTTATCACCTATCTGCAGGACTACTGACACTCCGCCAATAATGAAAACTGGGCCGTGTGTCCCTTTAGTTGTGAATGGATGTGATTGGACATGCACAATGCTGCCCCATTGAGCTCTGTAGGCCTAATGGGGATAGTTAAAGGGGTTCTCCAATCAAAACTTACACGTCCCATGTCTACAAGAGACGGGACAAGTTGCCCGACCTCAGTATCCCCACTGATCTCCAGATCGGCCCCCAGCTCCTTTGTTTTGAATACAGCTGAGTTTTGTACTCAACTTCCTCCGACAGCTCTATTCCTTCTTTATGTAGCCACCAGAAAGAGCTGAGAGCTGCACTCATCTCTCTCCGGCAGCTCTAGTCATTCTCTATGGAGCCAACAGAAAGAGATGACTGCTGTACTTTACTCTCTCTGGCGGTTCCAATGAGAATGAATAGAGCAGTCACGTGACCTACCTCAGCCTGTATTCAAAGCGGGGGCTGATATGGGGATCAGCGGGGATACGGATGTCAGACAACCCGGGATCTCTTAGTTGTCCCCTATCCATAGTAAGATCTAATCGTAGGACCCCTTTGAGTACAGAGTCTGGCTGTCCTTGTTAGCCGCCACCTGTGGTCTCAATGCGGGGACACCAGGAATAAGGGGACCTACTTCTCTGAAAGTAAACTTGTATAATAATGTATAATATATCGAACAAACATATTGCTTTGTACTATTATCAATGTGTCAGATTTTCATACTATGGTTATAAAGCATCGGCCATTATACACATTTCTGTATGTTTCCTTGTAATATGTCGATGGCATTGTTTGCCTTTTTCTTGTATGTCATTACGTACTGTATATTGCATGTAAAGAAAAGCAGATGGAGCGATGTTTCCACTGCCTATAGCCCTTTGTTGGCCACATCGTAACCCTGGAAAGTTTATTGTTCTGAATATATTGACTCACATAATGCAGATAATCCTATGTGAGTGGCTGACAATTACCTATTAGTCCAGGTGCACTGATAGACAGTTCCCTGCCAATGCTTTCCCCGTTCATTAATAAATGTATTATTTAAACACCTGACAGTCACTCCTTGCAGTAATGTCAGTGACCTAAAGTGAAACAGATGGCTTTCGAAAATGAACAGGATTAAAATGTTGAGTTAATTGTAATTAGAATGTAACCGGGATCCATGCTAAGAGATATCTCTTTAGAAGTCTGCAGCTGCTCCATGTCCTGAGGTCTGCTCACCTCTCACAGGACTGGGGTATAAACTTTCCATATTAAACAAATGGCTTTGAAAAAAAACTGATGCACAAGCAGGAGCAGCACAATAGGGTATGAGGCTAGTTTCACACTATGTATAACACCGGCTGTTCTGTGACCTGGCCAGGTCACAGAACGACCTGTGTTACTAAAGATCCTCCGGGCTGGATCATCCCTGCAGTACTGGCCAGATGATCTGGTGAATTTCTGGTGAATTCAAATGCGGGCACATCCGTGTGTGCCCGCATCCCAATTCACCACTGCACACAATGGAGCGTGTGGCTGCAGCCGCACGCTCCATTGTATGAACTGACAGGTTCTCTGCGGCCGCTATTCAATAACTAATTATAAACACCAACCATGGTAGGAAACTAAAGGGGTCAGATGCTCTCATGGATATCTAAAGGGGTCTAACATGTTAAAGTGAGGAATGCTACAGACTAAAGTTAGGGGTTACTCTCAGTTTCAGCTATTTACTGAGATCACTCATTGTCAGTCACTCCAGGAGGGCCAACAGAAATGTTAATTGCCTGCGATCAGGTTGATACTGGTCGTGCTATTCACATGAAAGCTTGGCTCAGCAGAGTTCAAGTGCTGACAGATTCCTTTGGTGGTTTATCTCCCCAAGAACAATAGGATCAGACAATTGAAATTCATTATGCTCAATCTTTTTCTCCCCTAACGTTATCTATCAGGGAGAATCAGCAGGTCGCCATACATTAGACAATCAATGTGAATGGGAGAATTATTAAATACCAACCCTGAATATTTGTAGAATGCCCTATATACTATGTTTGAAAAGAGATTTCCTAAACTAAACAAATCTTTGAAGGACATCTTTAACAATTGCTGCATATGATACATCTTCTGATGAATTAATCTAGGTTATCAAATGCAGAACAGAGATAACATGGCTGTGGATTTAGTTTGGCTTATTGGAATATAACCACAGAAGATAGAAGTATAGTGAAAGAGTTTTCAGCTTTAGGGTATAAACACACACACCGTATAAGCAGCGTATTTACTGCTGCGATACGCAGCAAATACGCAGCAGATACGCAACAAATATGCAGCAGATTAGATCTAAATAACTGAACACAGCATCAAATCTGCACCATCAAATCTGCTGCAGATCTGCTGCGTATACGGTGTGTGTGTTTGTACCCTTAGGCTGCATTCACACGTTCTGGGAAGTTGTCCGTGCGCAAGAAATCAATGAGATCTGTGTCTTTCACGGATGTACACGGATGTGACATCCGTGTTCATCCGTGAAAAACACGGATGTGATGTAATCAATGTCATTTAAAATGCTGTAAGACAGATCCGTGAAAAAAACCGACACGGATACAAAACGGCTGCAAAACGGACTGTTTTGCACGGATCACAGAGGTAGCTGCCGGACCACAATCACGGACCGGGAAAATCACTGAACGTGTGAATGCAGCCTAAGACTCGGAAAAAGTTGCAGGAAAGCCCACAACATACAATCTTAAATAACGTTTCTTTCTGGCCTACCCCAAGTCAACGTAACCAACCTCTAGCTCAGTATGTGCTGCTTCTACTTGTGATATTTCTTAGCTCATTCTGCATTCTGTCCTTTTGGCCTGATGCCTGCGAGAACAGCTGAGGGTTGTTTATGGAATAAGAAGCATGTGTGGCTAATGATGGATTATTAGAAGGTCATCAGGACTGTATACAATGCTAATAAACAAGAAGATGGAAGAACATACATTCTACCGGACATTCGGATAAATATACAGTTTGAACATTTGCCCCAAAACAAATGAACTAGGAATATAAAGACTGTATACAGAAGGTGATCAGTGTTAACATCTGTTGCTTTCTAAATCCATGTGTTTATATAACAATGAAGTTATCAATGACTTCATCTAGTAACATAGTAGCATTGGTGGGATTTTTCTTTTTTGAATTAACTGGTGTCAGAAAGTCATACAGATTTGCATATTACTTCTATTTAAAAATCTCAAGTATTCCAGTACTTATCAGCTTCTGTATGTCCTGTATAAAGCAGTGTATTCTTTCCAGTCTGACACTGTGTTCTCTGCTGCCACCTCTATCTGTCAGGAACTGTCCAGAGCACTAGAGGTCTTCTATGGGGATTTGCTGCTGCTCTGGGCAGTTCTTGTCGCAGACAAAGGTGGACATTAAGGACATTAAACTAATCACAAAATAAATGGGACCCCTGACAATCAGCAGTACTCTATGGAAAAACAGCATGTGTTCACCTACTCTGAAGTGCTGTCAAAGGAGAAATGAGGTATTACAGTTTCTAAACTTGCAGTTTATTTATTTTGTCTCTTGACAGTCTTTATGTTTCATATGATTTAGTTTTGTATAAAAATATATGTGTATATAAAAATAAAAGTAATAAAAAAATATATATAAAAAATAATAAAAAATAATAAAAAATCAATTTTATGGATGGGCATGCCACACCCTTCAGAGAAACAGCTCACTCTGTGCCCTGGCAAGTAGACAATGGTTTTGCATGGTGGACCTTCACTTAGAATGCCATGTTGGTGAAAAAAAAAAAAAAAAAATTAAAAAAATTGGAATCAGACAAAAACACATCTGCATAAGAAAGGGATTATATTCTGACAATAGCCATTATTACGGTCATTGATAACATCACTTATAAGAATTCAGCAGCAAACATGGACGTACCTGATCCTTTGAAGGTGCAAGGAGTTCTTCAATCATCATACTGTCCCGAGCGAAAGAACTCCTGTTGAGTGTGTAGGACCTATCCGAACTGAAGGAGCGGAGGCTGTTGTTGCATTTACAATTTACCACAGTACACGCAGATGAAAATGAGATGGATGGGAAAAAAAGGAAACAATGAATGCAGCTTCCAGGGCAAAACAAAATATGATAAAAATGATCAGAGCAGCAATGAATTTAGAAAATTGTACGAATGAGATATAAAAACAATTTGTCACAAAAGATTTGGATAATATGACTTTTGGAGAAAAAAATTGCTATTTGAAAGAAAAAAAATGATATACATATATATGAGTTATAGGTCAGCAACCGTGGCTGAGCAGCTCATTGTGGACACGTCTGGGTTTAGAATAAAGATTGAGAATGGAACCCTGGAAGATACATGATGGACAGACTCCAAGCCAAACCCTACTTCTAATAGACAAAGCCAAAGCATAAAACTAAACATTCGCTAGCTCACACTCACTTCAGTGCATTATACTCAGTCTTCAGATACGTTACATGCCCTTCATCAGAACAGTGGCAAAAACAGATTGGTAGACAGATAATTGCAGGGTTTCCAAACAATCTCATACAACCTCAGGGCTATATGTTGTGTGACTGAAGCTTTCACATACTGTTACTAATCTCTGTTCACATTGTGTTTTTGCATCTTGTTCAAAGTAGATTGATTTCCCCCCCCCCCCCAAGATTAGAGAAAGGTATCTTTAAAACAGGGCATAACAGGATGCATCCAGTTTTAGGCTATGTTCACACTACGTAAAATAACGGCCGTTGTCCGCGCCGAAAAACTACGGCTGTTGTTTTGAGGTTCCTTATAATGACTGTAATGCAATGTAACTACGACCGTTGAATTCACACTACGTATCAGATAACGGCCGTTGTTTATACGGCCCCGTGAAAAATGAACAATGAAAAATGTCAATTATTTCTGGCCGGTAACGCTGCAACAACGACCGTGGATTTCAATGCGGCCGCAAACGTAAAACTTATATCTGCCGAATTAAACTTGATTTTGATGTAAAAAAAATTCTGAGTGGTTTCTCGGGCTGGGCGCAGTATTTAAAGTAAATGACCTGTTTCATCCTGTTTATAATCATGCTAGGAGTCAAAATTAAACAACGGCCGTAGTTTCACGACTAGCCCGTACGATAGTAATTCTACAGCCGTTGTTTTGGCCTCAAAATAACGGCCATTGAAAATAACGGCCGTTATTTTACGCAGTGTGAACATAGCCTTAGGTTACAAAAAAAGGAGATCAAACTGGATCCTGTTCTTCAAGCGTTACTGTCACTTGAAAAAACCTTTGACATCTACATCCAGACAAGTCGTCCAGAAAATACATGTCTTGTGGCTTCGTGTCGCTGTAGAGTTGCATACTACTTGTTCTTAGGCCTCCATTATCATAGAGAGATAAGGAGGAGTGTTGAGCTTATTTCCTGAAATGTTCTGGTTTGGCAACGTTCCCCGAGCCTAATGCTTGGCATTTGACTCCCGATGCCTGGAGAAGCTGGATGTCACCCTAGAGAGTTCTGTAAAACATAGTTTCCTGGCTGTACTGGGGAAGCATTCAACTGCCGGGAGTCAAATGTTGAGCGTTTGGGTACGTAGAACATTGCCAAACCGGAATAGTTTGGCAAGTACGCTAAAGTACGCTCAATAAGGAGATTTTATAAGGTTGTGTTCTAACTATATTTCATGCCATGTTGCAGAGGAATATCTCTAAATATGGCACCCAGCAGAACAGCATATGGCGACACAGGGATATGTTGCGGCTCTATATTACATAGAGTTAAAAATGCCATATGGAAAATACGCCTCACCCCCCTGCTCAGTGTAGAATAAGTTAGCCCTTATTCTGTTAGGAAGAGAGATATGTTATGAATCTAATATTTAATATAAGTAATTTTCTTGACTAGGTTGTAGGGAAGCAGTGACCCTCTACTCCGAATTGGGCACTGCCACAGTCTCATGAACAGACGTAGGTTATGACACAGAATATTGGACATTATTAAGCGGTAATGATGTAATATTCCTTACACATACACTCCTTTCTAGGCACACATTGGAAAACTAAGTCTTACATGAGCAGCATTTCATGTATTAATAAACACTACAATCATTTCACCATATTTTTGCATAGACTATGCTTGGCATTTGCGGGTCGGGTCATTTTACAGTGTACTGATAAGCTGTGGAAACAGTGCTTACGGAAGGGGAGCAGTTGTTCATAGAAACAACAAGGCTTTTGACTCTTTCGGCTCTGCTTTTTGTCTGTATTGGTAAAGACAGTCATTTCTGGGTACTGCCTATAGAGATGCAGTTTGTCAAATCATTAGGAACCAGTAATACTGAAACATGGCTAAGTAAGGAAAACTTTAGAGCGACTCTGTACCCACAATCTGACCCCTCCAAACCGCTTTTACAGTCAGATAGCTGCTTTTAATCTAAGATCTTTCCTGGGGTCAGTTCGACAGGTGATGCAGTTATTGTCCTAAAAAACAACTTTTAAAGTTGTCGAACCTGTGTCAAATTGGCATGGCCTAGAGTGTGTGTGCCCAAGCCTTGCACCGACTCTCCATCACTCCTCCCTGCCCTCCTCATCATTAGGAATGCCCTGGGCAGTATTTTTCCTATTCATCACCTGTCTACACACTGCACATGGGCCTTAACGATCCAGCACATGTGCAGTGTTCAGACAGCTGATAAATAGGAAAAATCCTGCCCAGGGCATTCCTAATGATGAGGAGGGCAGGGAGGAGGGATGGAGAGTCGGTGCAAGGCTTGGGCCATGCCAATTTGATACAGGGCTGCAAATTTAAAAGTAGTTTTTTATGACATGACCAGGGGTGTAGCTAGGATTCATGGGGCCCCATAGCAAAAAACTGTATGGGGTCCCCCTCCCCTACACCCCTACACACACACACACACACACACACACACATACATATATATATATATATATATATATATATATATATATATATATATACACACACACTCGGTGATGTTGCCAAAAAAAAATTCTCTTGTGGCCAGAGGCAGAATCCTATGGTTATGTACATAGGTGCAGGAGCAGACTACCTTTTGCTTAACCCTTTATTTACTGCAGTGTGTAAGTGACCCGGTGTTCTCTTACATGCCGCAACACAAAAAGGGTTAATACAGAAGACAATTAGCTCTCTCCTTTGCTACTCTTGCACTGATACCCCTTGACCTCTGCAGGAACTCAGAGAACAGAGGTCAGAGGTTATCAGAGTAGTCAGGCAGAGAGCTAATTGTCTTCTGTATTAACCCTTTTTTTGTTTTGCAGCATGTTAGAGAACACTGGGTCACTTACACACTGCAGTAAATAAGGGGTTAAGCCACAGGACACAGGCTCTTATCTTCCCTGGGCCCCCTCCCTCCATGGGCCCCATAGCAACCGCCTTCCCTGCCTCTATGGTAGTTACACCACTGACAATAACTGCATCACCTGCCAAACGGACCCCAGGACAGATCTTGGAATAAAAGCTTATATCTGAAGGTACAAGAGGTTTAGGGGTTTGGTTTGTGGGTACAGAGTCGCTTTAAAAAGCCCCTTAGGTCTAAGGCCAGGTTCACACTGAGCAAAACTAGCGGAATTCCGTGGCGGACAATTCCGCCATGGAATTCCGCTAGTTTTTCTCAGTGTGAACCCGGCCTAATGTTTAAATGTGAAAAGTATAAATGGCCTACTAGATGAGGTGCAAAAAAAAAAAATTCATAGAGTTCAGCTCTGTTACGCTGAATTCAGACCATAAGTGTGTGTTGCCACATTTTTTTTCCCTGTTATTTATTTATATTCGTTTTTTCAGAGAACAATAAATTCACACTTTCAACATAAATAGTTCAAATTATTGTAATCATGCAGGGCTTCCTTCTTTTATGCACCTGAATGAGGAACCTGTTTTCAAAAACAGGTAAAATGTTAGAATATTTTTACACACTGGGGGAAATATAACAAAAATCCCTGCCCTGTGCACTTTGCTGGATTTAGTCTTAGTAAATCTGGATAGACTGAAAAATATACAGATGCTCTGGAACAGGCTTAGATTTTCAGCATGATTTATGTCTGCTAGGCTACGCCTCTTCCCCACTTTTCACGCCCCCTGCCCACCCATTAAAAGAACGGGGCTGCGCCAGGTAAAAATAGTCACAGATTTTTAAGCAGAGTGAGTGCTTTGCAGAAAAACATGCTATTATTTTTAAGCAGTCACCTGGCTCAGTGATGGAATTTTTTTATTTATTTATTTTCAACAGTTTTTTTTTTTAGCTGTTTTTTTAGTCATGTTTGGCATGGAGCTAAAAAAATGTCTGTTTTTATTTGGGACATATTTTTGGCCATCATACCAGTTTAGTTTTAGGCTTTTTTCTTATTAAGGGAACGTGTGTGTGTGTGTGTGTGGGGGGGGGGGGCATCAATATTACGAGACGGCTGTCTTTTTCTGTTTTGATCCCATCGTAGGAACATAGGGGGAGATTTATCAAACTGGTGTAAAGTAGAATTGTCCTAGTTGCCCCTAGCAACCAATCAGATTCCTCCTTTTATTCCTCACTTTGCAAAATGAAAAGTGGAATCTGATTGGTTGCTAGGGGTAGCTAAGACAATTCTACTTTACACCAGTTTAATATATCTCACTCATAGTCTTAAAGGAGAAGTCCACCTCAATTCATAATTACAGGGTCAGCAGGGGGTGGGGGGAACATAATAAACAATCTTCGCATCATGGAGCTCCTGGATATCATCTTCTTCCCATTTCTTACTACATTACCATGCGTCAGGAAACGGTGGAAGATAGCAGGCTTAGCCATGTTCCCCCACCCAATGCCCATTAGAACTCAACAGTAAAAATATGGTCCCTTTGGGCTTCTTTTTCAACTGTACAATGGCTGTTTAAGGGTTCAAAAAAGGTCCAAAAGACTTTACTGAAATGTAGGCATGTTGGGGAAGCTTAAAGGGGGTTATTCAGCGCTACAAAAACATGGCCACTTTTCCCCCTACTGTTGTCTCCAGTTCAGGTGTGGTTTGCAATTGAAGAGGATGTACCACCAGGTACATACTCTTTAACCTGAACCCACGGATCGAACGGGCCGCCGCCGCCGCGTCATACAGCAGAGGGAATTCCCTCCCACTGGGGACGGGCCGGCCTACCTCCAGTGCTTGAGCACCGTCCGGTTCCGGTGCATAGAACAGCGCCGTGCATGGGAACCGGCTTCCCCGGTCTGGCGCCGTGCGATCTGTGGGTTCAGGTAAAGAGGATGTTCCTGGTGGTATATCCTCTTTAAGCTCTATTTACTTCAATGGAACTGAGTTTCAAAACTCCACCCAAACTGGAGACAACAGTAGGGGGAAAGTGGCCATGTTTTTGTAGCGCTGGATAACCCCTTTAAGTCCAAACCCTAAAAGTATGACAGTATCACTGGTCCTTAATAACATGACTAACTGCAATAACCCAAATACAGAATTAGCTCCCAAAATTGCACCTATAAAATGGCCTCTACCCAAGTCTTTATATTAGTATGGGTTTTAAAAATGTTAATGAACAGGAAAAGCTGCTTTGAACTAATTGTGATGCATGAAAAGAACTTTCTTGAAGCAATGAGGAAAATGTAAAGAACATAAAAACCACAACTTTTCAAACACAGAACTAAAGAAAAGAATTGCTACAGCACAATAATGACTAATATGAATGACAGTGAGCAAAAGTTAAAGCAACAGTCTAAAATGATGGATCACATGCCTTCTTACCTGATCTTAGGACTAGTTTAAAGAAATTTATTTTGAAGAAGGAAAAAAAAGTAAAATAAAAAAAATCAGACGCAGCAAATGTAAAAAGTATAAATGAATAAGCAGTCGGATACTTGAAGTTTCAGTACAAGTTATACACAAATATCAATAAAAGAACATTTTGTCAGCTATGTACAGACTTTTATAAACAGATATATTGTGTATAACGTGTGACTTGATATGTAAAAAAGAATTTCAAATTAGAATAAAATTTTGATGAATGAAAGCTTTCTCTAGGTAACAATATAAGACACTGGATATAAAATAATGTGCATCTTGATATGTATGGTTTGTAACCTCCAGGGGCATCTAGAGGCACATAAGGCTGGTGCCTATAGGTGACAACTGTGAAAGGGCTTTTGCTGAGGAGAAAAGTTACATGTTAATAATACTGTAAGTAACAGTGCGTTATATTATATATTTTATATGTTATGGGCACTTATAGTAGTGTAGGACTGAGGCACCTGGGGGAGCTAGGAGGATGCAAAAGATCCAGAAGATGTGGAGTAGATAGACCAAGTCTAAGACTATGTTCCCAAAATGCTAAACAATGTCCATTATTAAAGGGGTATTCCAGGAATTTTTTTTTAAGTAGATCTCAGGTGGTACGACCGCCCCTGGCTTCTGTATCATGAATAGAGCCGTGGGTACGGTTTGTGACCCGCGGCTCTATTTATTCTTATGGTGCGACGGAAAGATCTGAGTACGCCGGAAGAGCGCTGTACTCAGCTCTTTCCGTTGGCTGCATAGGAATGAATAGGGTCAAGGGTCACAAGCTGTACTCGCGGCTCTATTCATTACACAGAAGTCGGGCCCAATATAGAAATCGGGGGGGGGGGTACAGAGGTTGAAAGACTTATAGACTGCATTACGTACTACTGTATCTGTATGGGATGCTGTGTAGTCAAGAGAAATATCTGTACAGCTTTCACTGTAAAAGACGGCTTTATTGGCTTAAACATTGGCCCATGAGCAAACCCACCGCTGTAATCTAGAACACGGGCGGTAATCTCCTCCACCAGCACAGAGCCCCGTTTTGTTATGGGCTTTGAATAAGCTTCACAGAGAATGTATGGCTATGTCCTTGGCCCTCACAGAGCTCCAGAGGATACAGAGCGCTATATCTACGACAGCAGAGCTTTAACAGGCCTGAATTCCACATGTAAGTGTAATATCCTGATAAATTGATGGCAGTATGGCTTCTCTACAATCCTGATCTGAGTTATAGTTGGACAATCTCTCAGTATAGTGTATGCTTATAAAGCAACACACTAAAATAAAGCTAAGTGACAATATAATGTGATTTACTACTTAGAGAGTACATCTTAACAAGAAATATGGGAGTATCGAAAACCTAAGAGTGTGTGAAAGCCAAGACCAGTTATTGTTGGTTATTACCTGGAACATGGCATCCAAGGCTGAAATCTTTCTATAGAAATTTCTTCCCTTTAAATATGTTCAGGGGGATGTGAGAGTTTAAAAATAAAGATGATTTTCTTCCCCAAAAAGCGCCCCCTTAGTTCAAATTGCGTGTCTGGATATGCAGTGAATAGGGCTGAGCTGCACTGTTAAAGAAAGCCTGTACACTAGAGAGGCGCTGTTATAGAGAGAGCCGAGGCAATGGGCGCAGCACGGTCATGGTTCCTTCAGGGCCTGTTATAGATTTTTTCTTGGTGCCCAGAATCTTTTGGTTACACCTATGGAAATGCTGCAAAAAAGCACCTATAGGATGTAGTGTGTAGTTACAGCTGATACACAGTGGGCAGTCTCTCTAGATTTGCTTACGATTGGTCGTAATATCATAGACAAACTGCACTCCACCTATCTGCAGCCATATTGCCTTGTGCCCTATACAGCCAGGCATCAGGGGCACTCTTAGAATGGGGTTCCTCCTTATGTCCTGCTGATCTTCCATTGTGGTGATGTCACTGACCCAAGCAGGAGGACTGGGGGGTCCCAAGCCTACTCACAACATACTTTGATATAGGTTTTAATGTTAACATTGAAAAGACTATCTCATGAAATCATGTTATGCCCTATCCTCAGGGGATTTTGGGGGGCCTCCTCAATCTCGAGAAGGGGTACCCTATTTTGCCTTCTGAATGGTGCGGCAGTGTGCAAGGGTGACCGCCACTCCATTCATTCTCCATGGGAGAGCCCAGCTTTGTACTCTTCTATCTCTGGAGGCTCCTATGCAATGCACAGGTGGACCCCCACTCCAGTAAAGGGCATAACTTGATTTTGTGGGACAACCCTTTTAAATCCATATAACCATACAATGATACATGAAAAATCACTGATAATGGATCATTTGCTTTAGATATATGGAGCATGATTTCACATACATAGATCTATTGTGGCCAAGGCAGAAAAACCCTATAAAGCTGTTTGAAGGACGGCTACACCCCAAAGTCTTATGGAAGGCAGAACTTTATTATAGGACGTGTTCTGGGGCCAGGTCAGTGGTGCAGTGGTCTTTCAAACTGCTTTTTAGGATTCTGCTAACCGAACCACATTGAATGAACATGGTTATAGCCGACACCAGGATTGTGCCTGGACATCACAACAAGACCAGATAGGCAGATTTCCAACAGAACGCCCCCCACCCCTAACCACACTATGCTACTATTCTATCTTACACATTGGTGCAACGATATCATAAAAAAGAGACTTTTCCTATTTCATTATTTGGCTGCTGCTACATTGTTCCACATACTGTATTCCACAGACTCCAGCTAAGACAATCCAGAGGTAAGGCTATACACCTGACAGGGTTTGGTTTACTTTGACTATACTCTTCAATACCCCCAGTGCAGTATGCACACATATCAGATTCCCAGCAACTAAAACAGGTTTTGTGACTTTCCATGATTATGAAGCAGAAGCTCAAAGCTGAAAAGAGATGGAGAAATGTAAGTCAATGGTGTAATATGAAACACAGTGCCACCATGCTGCGACTTACCTGGCTGATCTGGCTCCTAGGCTGAAGCCCATGTATCCCTCTTGGGGTAAAGAATCATCCCCCAGCTCTTTTAGATCTTGGGGTCCGAGGTATTTGTCAGTGTCACCTGTCATTGCATCTTCACCTAAGAGAGAAGACTGACTGTAACTACCAGCAGCACCTCATACAAGTCCTGATGATGATGGTGGGTTAGTAAATCATCATTGTGAGCACTCCGGCTTCTAATCAATGACATGACAGCCCTGGGATATTTTCCATACAGTAATCTCAATAATACACGCCAGCACCAGAAAAACACATAGATAAGTATGTCACTGGATGTTATTTCCATTGTTAGGAGGATACATGCTCAGAAGCAGGCGTTATTATGGCAGAGATAGCTCAGTTATACATAAATTACATATAACAAATACACTGGTATTATACACGTAAGGCTTTAGGACATGTCTCAGATTTTCATACTATGTACTAAGTACTATGTGTCACCAATTTCTTCTAGGTTTTTGTTATGGGTTCTACCCTGTGCAATACTAAATAAACATATGCTGAATTTTCTGGTTGTGGTCGTATCTATCTGATAGCATATTGAGACTGTACCAGAATTGTCCATCATTGGTTTCGGTAGCTGATCCTTATTAAATAACTACCCTTATCTATAATATATGTTACGGTGTTATGTCAGAAAACCCAGAACAATGATGAGTTTGCTTATTTATTTCATGTGGTTTATATAGCAACAACATATTTGATATATATTTGATATATATATATATATATATATATATATATACAGTATATATATATATATATATATATATATATATATATATATATATATACATCGGTTGTATCATTCAACAATATCCTGACAGCATTTTCCATATTCCTCATTTGGTTCTTCAAATATTTGTATTCTCCGGTGTTATTAATAAAAGGAAGGGGGGGGGGTCAATGGAGCAATATGAATTACAAATATATACAAATATCTGTCTCACCACACGTGGAAACATTTGATATTAAATATTCAGGATGCATTTTGTATTCTCATGTTTACACATATGAAGACACAAAAAATTAGATTTTTGGTAGATCATCACTTTCCTGAGCCACATGGTTCACCTTGCCCCACCAACCTTAATTGATAGATCTCTCTTATGCTGCGTTTACATGGAACGATTATCGTGCAAATTTGCACGATAACGATCTAATTCGAACGATAATCGTACGTGTAAACGCAGCGAACGATCAAGCGACGAGCGAGAAATCGTTCATTTTGATCTTAGAACATGTTCTCAAATCATCTTTGGTCGTTCGCAATAAATTCGCAGATTGTTCCGTGTAAACAGTCGTTCACCGATTTAACCTATGTGCAAGAAAGGCTTAAGCGATTTTTCCGTATGATATATCCGTCTAAACGCTGATCGTTATAAAAAAAAAAATTGTTACTTCGAAATCGTTAATCGTACGATCCGGCGAATTATTGCTCCGTGTAAACGCAGCATTAAACAGAGAAATATCTACTGTATCAATCAAGGCCGGCAGCGTGGGTGTTAGGTGCCAGGGGCCACCCCAATTATTTGTGGTTCAGGCAGCATGAAAGTGATGACAGGTTCCCCTTAAAATGAAGCACCCATGGAAACAATGGTATCAGAAATTAACTAACATCTACTTTATAGCTATGTTCCCACAATGTCAAAAAAAGAGAAAAGGTGTCCGCTTTGTCTATTTAAAAAGACGTCTGTTATTGCCACGATGTAGTTGACTTTGATGCAATGCATTGAAGTCAATGGAATGATTTCTAATCTATTATGATCCACACCTGGCTTCAAACTGCCCCAAAACTGCACAGTGTAAGTGCACCCTAGCTAATGTAGTAAACCAGGTAACTGCAAATAGTAATTCACTATCACAAATTCAAATGCGCAGCGAAATCCGCTGCGGATCCCTTGCCTGTTTGTTTCTATGAGGATGCATCCCGCTGCGAGTCTGTGACAGCCCCGTTAACCCCCCCCAGCCGGAGAATACATTACCTGCTCCACGCTCCAGCTTGCTTCGTGGGCTCCCGGCATCTGCACGACCCGCTCAGCCAATCAATGCGCTACCCTGCCGCAGCCACTGATTGGCTAAGCCGGATGTGCACCGGGGAACCCCCGAAGCAAGCTGGAGCCTGGAGCCAGTAGTGTATGCTCAAGCCGGCAGGGGGTTAACAGAGCTGTCACTTACACACTCGCAGCGGGATGTCAATCCCGCTGTGAGTATGCATCCTTTATAGAAACAAACGGGCGAGGGATCAGCAGCGGATTTTGTTGCAAATTCACAGCGTGAGATCCGCTGCGGATCCGGTGTATGTGAATGTTAATGTCAATGACATGTTAGAATTTCTGTCATTTGTTATTGCCCTGCACTCCCCAGCAGGATTCAAATTACTCCTAACTATCATACATAACCCTATGGCTAGGTTCACACTGTGTAAAACGACCATCTTTCATAACAATGACTGCCATTGGGCAAATAACCTCAGTAGAGATGAGCGAACCGGGTTCGGGTTCGAATCCATCCGAACCCGAACGATCGGCATTTGATTAGCTGGGGCTGCTGAACCTGGATAAAGCTCCAAGGTTGTCTGGAAAACATGGATACAGCCAATGACTATATCCATGATTTCCACATAGCCTTAGGGCTTTATCCATGTTCAGCAGCCACCGCTAATCAAATGCCGAAAGTTCGGGTTCGGATGGACTCGAGCATGCTTGAGGTTCGCTCATCTCTAAACCACAGTTATTTAAAGAACAATGGACGTTATTTGCGCAATGGCGGACATGGGTTATTATAAAAGATGGATGTCATTTTTACACAGTGTGAACCTAGCCTATGGCAGTGTTCTCCAATCTGTGGCTGGCCTATAGTTTACCGGTGTACTCTACACTACTGATATGTATAACAGTGGAGAATTACATACAGTTCTTCACTTTTATTATTGGAAATATCTGTTATAAGGAAACATTAATATTTACAGATGAGCAAACCTGAACACTCTGCATTTGATTACTGAGGAAGTTGGATGCTGCCCTAAGGAAGCCTGGAAAACATGGATACAGCCATAGGTCATAGGCTGTATCCATAGGGTGTCTCCCTAGGCTGCAGCAAACTATTACAGATTACTATCGTTAATCAAGTGTTGAGAGTTTTGGTATGGACGAACCATAGTGTGCTTGAGGTTCACTCATCTCTGGTTGTGACCAGTCATGTAGTCTAGATTCAGTCTAGGTGTAGTCCAGCCCCTGTGTCAGTCAATTCAGGGGTAAACTAGTGAGTATATATGGATTTATAGACTACCACCAGCCAATAGTAATTCCTTTATTCCTGCCCATCTAATGGTTAACCACAGTTGTCTTTCCAGTCTAGTATCATTTGGGTTTAGTGCCATTTTATAATAGTATATAAATGTTTACTTTGCTTTGCAAACAGAACGCAGTGTATTTGAGTAGCTCAGGGTATGTGCACTTTGCAGACAGGCTGCTAAACTTCCTTTACTTGCTTACAGCATCTGTATAAATCCCAAATCCTTGCACGATCTATAGTCTCATAAGAATCCCCTTAAAGGGAACCAGTCACGTCCTAAATGCATCTCCAGCCAAGCATACATTCCAGGGCCTATTGGTCATATAATACACCAGTACCTTTGTATGTGGATACGGCCACTCCACACCCGGAAAAACTGCTTACTGATGCATTATATGAGCAATAAGCAATGTAGCCAGTTAAAATGGCCAAATCAACCTTGACTCTCATGAACCTGCTGACCGCACATATTATTTCACAACATCAGGGGAAGATGGTGTCCGTTATGTCATCAGTTATAATAGAACGGGAAAGATTTACTCCTTACCATCTGCTATATGCCTTTTTGATGGCCTTGTGTTCCTGTAGAATAAGCCCTGCATGGGTGTCCTCTGTCACCCTGGAGTGAATGCTTGGCTATCTAATGATTGTGGCTGTTTAACCACAAATAAAGGGGGCTCCTCACCTCTGACAAGGTCACTGATTTTCCAATCATATAATCAGGGGCTGGATGAACCCTACGGACCTAGAAAGGACCCTAGGCATGTGGTTGTAGATCTTGTATATGAGTCTTATGACGGACATACGCCTACGTCATTATAAAAGATGGACGTCATTATTACACAGCCTATGGCAGTGTTCTCATACCTGTGGCTGGTCTATAATTTATTGTTGTACGCAATACTACTCATATGTATAACATTGGAGAATTACATACAGTTCTGCACATGTATTATTGGAAATATCTGTTATAAAGAAACAGTAATATTTAGACATGAGCAAACCTTAACACTCTGCATTTGATTACCAACGGCTGAAGAAGTTGGATGCAGCCCTAAGGAAGCCTGGAGCACATGGATACAGCCATAGGCCATAGGCTGTATCCATATTTTCCAGCACTCCCTAGGGCTGCATCCAACTTCTTTAGCCATCGGTAATCAAATGCCGAGAGTACTGGTTCAGACAAACCAGAGTGTGCTATCTAACATGGGCCTTATCATAAGCACAATGCATCCTGGTCAGCAGAATCTGGGATGGGATCACTTTCTAAACAATGAGAAGTTACAGCTTCCACTATGGCACTATCATGTAAACATCAGGATTATCCAACATAGAACTGATCTGAAGCAGATCTTGGAGACTTGTTCCTTCCTACCTCCTGACAGTCTCCATATCAGTCAGCTCAGCGCTCACATGCATGAGCTTACGGGAGTTATTATACCAATACAGCTCACTCATTGTATACAAAAAAAAAAATAGGCAAGTTATGCAACGTCCTCCTATGTTTTATTTTTTAGCGGCTTGCTGTCAGTGAATGGAAGACTCCCTGGTTACACTCCTGTCCTGATCTTGTTCTGCTGACACAGATGCATAACTTTTATTAATGATTTGATCTGTAACAAAGCTTTGTGGAAGACATCACGTGGTTATGACTGCAACTCCTTCTGTCATGTGTCAAGGCCATGACCACATGATAACTCTTGACCAATCAACCTGGAGGGGTCACTAAAATAGCATACGACACACTTCTGACATCACGACACCTTGTCAAGACTAGCCTCAGGCTACGTTCACAGGTCGTAAAAAAAAAAAAAGAAGCAGAAGAAATACACTTCTATTGTGATGTGTGTTTCTCTGCATCATCTAAATACATGGGGTGGTTTACATTTTATACAATTTTTTTATTTTACTTATTTTGTCCCCTTTTTCAAAGCCTATGAAAAAAGCCCAATACATACACACAGAATGAGTGACTTTTTTTTTTTTAAATATAATACAGAAAAATATACATGTGAACAGTGGCTTGTGTTTCCCAATGAAATCAATGGGATGTATTTATCATAACTATGATTTAGAATCCTCAAAACTTGCAAACAAAAAAAAAAACTCCAAAACTCCACCTTGGATCTACTTCTAAGATGGTATTAGAGAATCTCCTCAGCCGATATACTATAAACGACAGAGGGATCTGATATGGAATTACAGAGCTGCTTTCACCGCCACTGTCCTGCAGGAGCCATAAGCAAAATATAAGGATACAGGTTGTTCCCAGCCCCCCAGGTCATCCATTCATTGTAAGATTCCTATACAACTTATCTCCTCTTACATGCCACACTTAATTTCAGAGCCACATGCTATCATATATGTCATGCGTGTCCTATAACCACAGATTACTGCACTAAAATTAACCGAACAATTATCCCATGAATATTCTCATGGTGAAACCCGGCGGACGACAAAGGGTTACCCAGGCAGAGTAGCACCTCAGGTTACGGGCAGCACATTCCTGCACTGACACAGGACTAGAACCTTTATCTGGACTTTCACTGCTAATTGTTTTTTCCATTGCAGAGCAGGTAAAGCAAAGTTCAGGGCACTAGGCTCTCTCCGCCTTTACTCTACAACCGGCTATTACCCTTATACAGAGACTTGTAATTAAAGCAATCTCCATCTTTCCATTCTGCTTTACAGGGATAATTCAAAGCCAAAGAGTTTCCATTCAGGAAGCCGCAAATGGACTCAGTTTAACTGGCCAGAAACCATCTAAAAATACCCGGCACATACACAAGTCTACTTATAAAGAATAGATCATCTTTCCGCCTCTCCCATTTTATTTTAAGAGCCAGAGGAGAGCTCCTTTTTTGCGTTTTATAGCCACAAGGAGCTTAATGCATACGTACAAGCAGAGTATAGAGATCTTACTTGATATGAGAAGAGCCATCTGAGCCGAGCTACAAAATGTTTGCCTTTTTTTCCCCCGCAAGAAATTCCTTGTAGTCCTTAAGCGGTGAATTAAGTTTAATCCAAAACAGCGCAGGAAAGAAACTAATTCCACAGGGTCATGTTAACTTCTCCATGTGACAAGCAACATGTTCCAGACATTTCAGTGCTGCTCTGCAGCTCCAGCAGAAATAATCCGCAAAGACCAAAGTCCCTTTAAATTTCGAGTTACACTATAGAGAGACACACAAACAACTCCCCCCCCCCATAACAAAGTAAGATAGCAGTCATCCGAAGTGCAGCCCAGTGATCGCCCTGCACACATCCATTGAAAGCTGCTCCTGATTGGGTTACAAAACTTCTTTGACAAAACTCTGCAAGCAGTGAATGGTGTAATAATCAGCCCTCAAGTATTTGTATGTAAATAGGTATCTGCCAGGGGGTGTGGATTTTTTTTTTCTGGTAATCTGAGCCTTAAAGGTACAGTCCCTTTTCTGCAGATGTAGTCACCAGCCTGGGACATCTGTAACGCAGTAGCACAGGAAGCTTACAGTGCTGGTAATGTTGTATGCCGCATGCTATATGATGTTATCAGACGTAACACAAAGCAGTGTATGCTATATAATGTTATAATGTTATACACAAAGCAGTGTATGCTATATAATGTTATACACAAAGCAGTGTATGCTATATAATGTTATACAAAAAGCAGTGTATGCTATATAATGTTATAATGTTATACACAAATAATGTCATAATGTTATACACAATGCAGTGTATGCTATATAATGTTATAATGTTATACACAAAGCAGTGTATGCTATATAATGTTATACACAAAGCAGTGTATGCTATATAATGTTATACACAAAGCAGTGCATGCTATATAATGTTATAATGTTATACACAAATAATGTTATGCACAAAGCAGTGTATGCTATATAATGTTATAATGTTATACACAATGCAGTGTATGCTATATAATGTTATAATGTTATACACAATGCAGTGTATGCTATATAATGTTATACACAAAGCAGTGTATGCTATATAATGTTATACAAAAAGCAGTGTATGCTATATAATGTTATAATGTTATACACAATGCAGTGTATGCTATATAATGTTATAATGTTATACACAATGCAGTGTATGCTATATAATGTTATACACAAAGCAGTGTATGCTATATAATGTTATACAAAAAGCAGTGTATGCTATATAATGTTATAATGTTATACACAAATAATGTCATAATGTTATACACAATGCAGTGTATGCGATATAATGTTATACACAAAGCAGTGTATGCTATATAATGTTATACACAAAGCAGTGTATGCTATATAATGTTATGCAAAAAGCAGTGCATGCTATATAATGTTATAATGTTATACACAAATAATGTCATAATGTTATACACAATGCAGTGTATGCTATATAATGTTATACACAAAGCAGTGCATGCTATATAATGATATAATGTTATACACAAAGCAGTGTATGCTATATAATGTTATACACAAAGCAGTGCATGCTATATAATGTTATAATGTTATACACAAATAATGTCATAATGTTATACACAATGCAGTGTATGCTATATAATGTTATACACAAAGCAGTGCATGCTATATAATGATATAATGTTATACACAAAGCAGTGTATGCTATATAATGTTATACACAAAGCAGTGCATGCTATATAATGTTATAATGTTATACACAAATAATGTCATAATGTTATACACAATGCAGTGTATGCTATATAATGTTATAATGTTATACACAAAGCAGTGTATGCTATATAATGTTATGCACAATGCAGTGTATGCTATATAATGTTATAATGTTATACACAATGCAGTGTATGCTATATAATGTTATAATGTTATACACAAATAATGTCATAATGTTATACACAATGCAGTGTATGCTATATAATGTTATAATGTTATACACAAAGCAGTGTATGCTATATAATGTTATGCACAATGCAGTGTATGCTATATAATGTTATAATGTTATACACAAATAATGTCATAATGTTATACACAATGCAGTGTATGCTATATAATGTTATAATGTTATACACAAAGCAGTGTATGCTATATAATGTTATGCACAATGCAGTGTATGCTATATAATGTTATAATGTTATGCACAATGCAGTATATGCTATATAATGTTATAATGTTATACACAAAGCAGTGTATGCTATATAATGTTATAATGTTATGCACAAAGCAGTGTATGCTCTCTAATAAAACTGCATCTCCTTTCTCTTTATACATTTACAAATAATGTGAAATATATCTAATCCCTAATATGTTATCTCAATCTTTGGATTATGAAATGTTCTGAATTATTTATAAATTAAGTCATAAATCCTTGTATCTATGTTTTCCAGGATTCTCTAGGGCTGCATCCAACTTCTTCAGCCACCTGTAATCAAATGACCAAGCTTAAGTTCAGACGGATCCGGCATGCTCAAGTTGCGCTTAAAGATGTTGTCCCCTATCGTACAGGATAGGGGACAAGTAAGAGATTGTTAAGGGGGGGCAAGGGGGACGACCTCTGCACCCCCCGCCAATCTTCTTATCTGGCCCTGGCTCCTTTTTTTAAATAAAGCTACAGGTATGACAAGTGACCCACGTCTCTATTCATTCCTATTGAGCCCCTGGAAAGAGCCGAGTAGCACTTTCTGGCTTACTAGGCTCTTTCCAGCGGCTTCATAAGAATAAATAGAGCTGCCGAAAAAAGCAGAGTAAGCAGTTTCTGTCTTACTAGGCTCTTTCCAGCGGCTCCAGAGGAATGAATAGAGCACCAGGTCACATGCCGTACCCGCAGCTCTATTCATAACAAAGAAGCCGGGGGCCCGTTATGGAGTTTGGCAGGGGGTACGGAGCATAGACCCCCGAAATCTCTTACTTTTCCCTATCCTTAGTTTTCCCTGGACAACCTCTCAAGGCCATACATTTCCAATGGCTGTCGGCTGCATGCTCATTCGGCTGTCAGTTGTCTCCCTGATTTCCTCATGCAGGAAACACCGAACGTTCATGTGTTCTCTATGGGTTAGAAAGGGAGCAGCCCCTCAGAAACAAGGCTCGGAGATTAAAAAGCCATCATATTTTATCTCCAGTAGAATCTCTTTGTGCATTTTTCAGTGATATCAAGGAATAAAGCCATGTGTGAATGATGACCTATAGTACCTAAAGGTGAATTATAATTAATGAAATATTCGACAGCGTGAGGTCTTTGGAGTCATGGTCGGACTTTTTCTGCCTGTCGGAGATGGGTTGTCTTTATATAGAAATGCTTCCTGGAAATGCTATTAGAACTATTTTTATTTCAAGCCGCTTTATGATCTCATATGTAAAAACCATACATGGAGCGTTCCTATTGTTTCTTGGCGAATAACGTGTGTTAGTGCATGTAAAGAATGCATATACAGCTCTCCCCATTAAAGTCAATAGGGAATGTTGGTTACAAAACCACAGCAGGGCTTACATTGTACAGATCTATGCATGAATGTTTTGAATGTTATTTTTGGAAAAGATATTTAACCATTGTAACACCACACAGATCCAGAGCTGATAATATATTGTTCTGTCCTCTAAAACCCATCTACCTAATACAGAGTTAGAGCTCAAGTACACATGTATCATGCTGCCATAGAGATACATGGTCCCTTTACTAAACCTCTATATGCTTCTGATTTCATATAAACCCACATAGAGGTAGTTTGTTAGATTACATAAGAATCTGACAGAAAAAAAATGTTGCTATTCTGTAGCATTTCTGATAATATCTGTGAACACATTGTCCTATTGAACTTATAAAACAGTATACAGAAACAGTATGGCATTGTGTTATCCATATACCCTGCATGCCACACTTAATGAGCACTAAAGCTTATTGCATGTCAGTGCATAGGTCCTAAAGCCAATGACACATTCTGATTTCTGCCCTGGATGTGCTAGCGGATGTGTATGTAGACTAATTCATAACCATTACATGTGGAATCCATGCTAAATGAACGAACATGCTGTGCACTTTAAAGGGTTATTCCAGTGTCCCCAAGAACTTCATATAATGCCAGGGCTGTACAAAAAAACAACCCATCAATACTTACCTACCCCAAATCGCCTGCAGCTCCTGCTATGGCACCCTTCAATCTTATGGTGCTCTGCTTTGTGCCTCTTTTGAGAAGAGTGGTTGGAGCAAGACTTGCCTACTCAACCAATCACTGGCCACAGCAGTGTCCCATCTTGGCCAGTCATTTGCGGAGTTGGCAGGTTCAGATAAAACCTCTTGTCTCAGAAGCAGGCAGAAAGAAAGCAGCAAGAGGCTATGTTCACACTAAGTAAAAATAAAAAGAAGAAGAAAAAAGGCCTCCGCTTTTCCTCTTTAAAATGACGTTTGTTATTAAAGCATTTTAATTGATCTCAATGGAAAGCATTAAAGTCAATGGAATGCACAGAGTGTATTAAATAACGAATGTTGCTTGTGCATCAAAATAATGATCATGACAATTATTTTTGGACGTCTTTTGCAAACAACGGATGTTATTTTTTAGTTGTTCACACACAGTTTTGTCTTTTTTCACCGTCTTTAAATTCAAGGGACTTTTCAATAAAAAACACACCCAAAGGCCAATTAGTCCACCTGAACTAGAATAATTTGCCAACAGCCGTCATTGAAATGAGGGGCATCCAAACAGCGAAATGACTGACGCAATTTTGAACTCAAAATGATGGACGTCATGTTAAAAAAATCAAAAACAGAAAGAAAAAAAGTCATGTGAACATAGCCAGAGACTGAAAGATATTGCAACGAGAGCCGTGAAGGGGCAGAAGATAGGAAAGTATATATATTTTTTCATTATCTTCTCTACAGCCCCAGTATTATAAGTTGTTCTTGGCAACACTGAAAAACCACTTTAACATTTTTTGTGTTTTTTTTGTTCTGTATGAAATCAACAAATAAAATTGTGACATGCTACAACAAATTCCATACATGGGAGATACTCTCCGCTAGACTTAGGGCGGCATACGGAGGCCACACTTCTCTGTAGGGAGTTGTAAGGCCCTAATACACTGCCATACTAGCCCCATGCACATGTCTCTGCCTTGTGCATAAGCCCTTAGTACATCATCAGTAATCCTAAAAGAATTTTCTCGTAATATTTGGTTGAGTACGCAGCTTAAGGACTGAATATAATGATCCTTTAAAATACCCCAAACTTGTTTTTCCCGTTTTCTCCATGTATTATTATTTTTTTTTTTTTTGCTGTCTTCCTCGCAGATTCTCATTACTTTACCCTTCAATGAAAACAATGTCAAACAATTGAGTCTTGAAATTTTCCTGGTAAGAGCCGAAATAGCAACCTATATGATTGGGTAATCTTTCTACTAAGCAAAAGAGAAGTCAATATTGCCAAATGTTAGTAAGTCCAACAAAAAACAAGACGATCATAGGGAGGTCTATCGCTGGGACCACAATCGATCAACTATGATCTCTGGGAAAGTGTTCACTTTCCCTGCAGTGCCACCTCAGGCTAAAATAAATATGACACAGTGCCCATTGAAGTAGATAGTCTGTCCATATAATTCTGGGTCCTCCAGGGAGAGAGAAAGGCTCTCTAAAGCAGTCCCTGTCCAAAAAGATACTGGACTGTCATCGACATTCACAATAGTCTAATTTGACCTCAGTGGCCTCTGTACTGCTGACATCCCAACACAAGACAAGAATAGGGGTGGATTGAAATCATAGAAAAGCTGTCTTCGTATCATGATTTAGATGGCAACGACATCTGAAAAAGAGTTGGCAAAAGTATTATTACAGAGTGGCAGATTTATTGGTTTTAAGAACCTGCCTCTAAAGTGACTGTATCAGTAGTGTAGGATAAATGCAGTATAAATGGAGACTGAATATGGATAATAGTATCAGGAATCTTTCCCTGGAGCTATATGGATCCCCTAGCTCTGTTCCCAGCAGTGTTTCCTGCTTGCACACTGTGCTTTTCTTCCTCTATCCCACATGTGCATTACTTCCGTAGTACTATCTAGGACTCTTCTCAGAGCACTTGAGATAGGGGATGGGAGGAGAACAAAGGAGCCTAAAGCAGTGCCATAGGAGTTAATTGCACTAAATTGGCCTGCTATTCATCCCTGCACCATACACACTTCCACATGAATAAGGTCACCTGAGGGGGTGGTGAGCTGAGGGAGGACATAGGAGGAGACTGATCAGGTGCAAGGGATGGACAAGTTAGCCTTAAAGGGAATGTGTCATTGGAAAATGGCTATTGGTAAAATCCTGTTAACTATATTTTTAAGACCCTTCAGTGATATTTTTTTCTACTGTTTCCGTTTTACATTGTAAAATGATCCTGAAAACTTGCAGTTTTTATTATGGCCACTGAGATTAATATTAAGCAGAGGTTTTCTGTTCTGTAAAGATCACTTTCCAGCACTGTCTCTTTATGATCACAAATGGTAATACAATGAAAGGG
This sequence comes from Dendropsophus ebraccatus, assembly GCF_027789765.1. Classification (NCBI taxonomy): domain Eukaryota; kingdom Metazoa; phylum Chordata; class Amphibia; order Anura; family Hylidae; genus Dendropsophus; species Dendropsophus ebraccatus. The sequence continues at coordinate 45,687,186 of NC_091461.1, read as the reverse complement.
GACATCAGTATATAGATAAGACAGACATAGACTATTCACAATAAGTAATGGTCAGTGCTCAGCCTTCCTCATCCCTGAGCAATGGCGCCCCAGCAGAGGTCACAGAACATGTCTAGAATAGCTTCCCATAGAAGTAAATAGGGTCCACTCCAGTGTTTTGTGCCTATGTCTATGGGGCTTGCTGTACAGCAAATCTCTAAATACTGCATGCTAAAATCAGCTCAGACAAGATGGCTGCCCACATAATAATCAACTGAAAAGAAATAAAAAAAAAATTACAGTCAGAAAATAGAAAATAAAAGAAAAATAAACATGTTTCAGTATCTGGCTCTGATTAGTAAAAAAAAAAAAAAAAAAAAAAAAAAAATAATAATAATAATAATAATCATCATTTTATATATGCACTTTAAGGTGCCTGTACACATTATTACAAGGTTAGCCAAGATCAGATCCATTTATGATATATATGTCCCGATACCCCTTCAAGCTAAATCATAGGAAACAATGGCCAGGCATGTTGAATTTCAACATGCACGAACCTCTCTGCCCATGATAGATAAGCCACAGTCAGAGAGGTCTGGCATTGGCTTATTCCCCTTTATTCACAGTAAGGCTATGTTCCCACAATGGAATTTGTTGCCGTCTTTCCGGTGGCCGTCATTATAAGAACTTTTGGCAGGTTTGCTCTTTTTTAGTCATTATCAAATGATGGCCGCAAAACCCTGTTGTGGGAACATAGCCTAAACCTGGGGGAATGAAGAAGAATAGCTGTCGACACCTAGTGACTGTGTGTGACCTTCGATAGCTGCTATAGATGAATGCACAGATAATTTCCCCAATATGACTCGCATGTTAGGCAATGTCTCCATTCTATGATTATTTCATCTGATTTAAGCGATGTGATTGAATCTAGTGATGACAGCAGTGAGTAAATGTAAGAGGAAGTTTCATTGCAAATCTGTTAGGCCCTGCCATGGTACACAAGTTGTTTTATAGCTATGTATAGAGGTGAATGGCCTCCAACCAATGTTAACATATAATTATTCACATTCTAAGAAAAATCCCAATATGAGGTCACAACTTCTCGAAATTGTAGCATATAAATCCAGCCCCCGGTACTTATACTCTGCACAGCTATGGCAGCAAGATATTATTGATAATAAGAGCTCTTATTCACAGTGGTATCACTTGTAGCTGCTGGTCCCTGATGCAGAAGTTGTAAGAAGTTGTAGTTGTAATGGTTCCCTAAGTATCATGTGTCTTTAAAAGTAGCATCTTCTTATATTAGGCCTCTGGGATACCTCATCCAGAAGGACCCAAGTGCAACTGTAATATCTGTACCCATTATGGTTATGCCACTGAAAATCTGCAACAGATCAATCTACAGTGATTCTGAACCCCCAAATCTATGCCCTTAAAGGAGAAGTCCACAGGGGAAGTAAAAAAAATCACTATGGGCAGGGAATAGGGGAAAGTGAAAAAGCAAATATGCTTACCAGTCTCCGAGCCTGCGCTGTGCTACATCATGGAGGTCCCGGACCCCGACGGCTGTTATTTTTTCCCTGGTTCCGGATATATCATGAACTGGGTTCCACGTCACTAATGGCTGGGATTTAGCCCACTCAGCCAATCAGTGACTCCAGTGATGCCCCGCCCCAGTCACTGACTGGCTGAGCAGGGCATCTTTCAGACGGATTGTGACAGGGGGAACTCAAAAGACAGCTGGCGGGGTCTAGGAGGACGGCTCTGCGCGGGCAACGGGACAGGTGACTAAAACTTGTTTTTTATTTTCCCCCCATCCCTTTGCCTGTAATGATTTTTTACTCCAGCGCTCCATCAGTTGCAGAAAATACACAATAAATCTGCTGCGTGTGAACAAACTCTAAAGTTTTTGTTTGTTTGTCTGAAAAGGCAAAAACAACAGCAAAACCACACCCAAACTGGAAACAAGGGTGGTGCTGTTTCTGTGAGAAAGCTGCAATTTTTTTGTAAATGATTCCATAAATAATAATTATTTATAAGTGATTTAAAAAGTTCTTCCTCTATTTAATCTGGACAAAAAACATTTGCTACTAATAAAAAATAGCTTTCCTATATATATGAGGGATGTTTCCTGCATTAACCAGCACAAGAGGAACTTGCAAACTATTAGAATACTTGGCTTGGATTGGATTTAAGTATAAAGCACCAGGACAGCAGTGCTGACCACTCAGCCACCTTGACTCCTGTACCCGCTGGCTGCGCTCATGGATCAATATTCATTTTCTCAGTATCTGCAACATAATTCTTGATGTTTTTTTGTCTAGAAATGAGAGTTGCCATAAAGTCAGTCCAGGACACCAATCATGTGCAGCAGCAAACAATTTTAATCTGTGAAAGGGATTAAAAATGTTTCACAGTGCTCCATATGGCGTGTCCTGGACTGACTGTTGTCGATACAAGGCTTAGGACACAACTACGTTTTTCTAATTTTGGATAACCCCATTTCAAATGTGCCAGAATAACAGTGACATTTCCACCAAAAAACTCTCCTACCTAACTTTCATCACTTTTATTATGAGTTTTAGATTCTTTTTTAAACACTTTTGTGTCCAACTCTGCAAAGACACATGTCTTGCAGCTCTGTGCACCATAGTTCTGGAATATTTTGAAGAAGTGTAAGCTAGTAGTTGGTTCAAACTTAGACTAGAGCACTGGGTACCACCAAGATCTCCCGAACAGGTATTTGACTTGTTTGCCTTGAATTTAGTGGCAATCTGGCACCACTCCATTCATTTAATAAAGGAGCTTCTTAAGGTAGCAGTACCTGTAGAGTGCTGTACCTGTAGTAGCTCATAGAAAATAAATGAATCTGCAGCCTATCTGTTGACCCGCTAATCCATTAAAAAAAATGAGTCGGATACCTTTTGGGAGTTTCAAGGTTGCCTAGTGTTCACCCCTTAGTCTAGGGGGTAAGTCAAATGAAGTCATAATATCCCTTTAAGGAGGATCTGTAAAAGGAGCGACATGTTCTCCAATAACAGGTGCCAGTACCGGCCGTACTGTGGAGGAATCCATCTATTGGCCTCTTGGTGCCAGTTATGTTATTGATTACAGGCATAACTGGTGCCAAGAGAGCCATAGACTGTTTTCAACACCTGGTTCAGACATTGTTCCTTTTATACTGGGCCATTATGTAAATCTACAGCTTAAAAGACACCAGCAAAAAAATTTTACAATAAAAGAAAAATATTTTCTCCTGGCAGATCCTTCTTATACAGCACTTCAAGTAGGAATTGTTTGAGGATCAGTACTGCAGCTGGTGTATTGTCAAAGTGACTGCCATTGCATTACCGGCCTTCTCCTGGATTACAGGCTTATATGCCTAGTAGAATGAATCAGAACAGAAGCTCCAAATGGCTTAAATCAAGTCAAACATGAATGATGTATCTAAACAAAGGAGCTGTATCTAAACAGGAAAGGATTTGTCTTAAGAGCTCAGACAGCTCCTCTCCTCCTTAGCGTCTATAAATTCTCAGCACTATTTCCTGTAATAAAACCATGCCAAGGTTTGGCAGAACATGTCTACAAAAAAAAAAAGTTACATTTACATATAAACATGACCGACTGGGGGCACACCATACAAAAACATCACCGACTGGGGACACACCATATTAACATCACCGACTGGGGGCACACCATATTAACATCACCGACTGGGGGCACACCATATAAACATCACTGACTGGGGACACACCATATAAACATGACCCATTGGGGATACACCATATGAACATCACCCATCGGGGAAACACCATATAAACATGACCCATTGGGGACACACCATATGAACATCACCCATCGGGGAAACATCATATAAACATCACCCATTACAGACACACCATATAAACATCCCCTATTGAGGACGCATTGGCTGAAGCTTTGTGCGGTTAAAGCATTAGATTGGGAATAAATCACACATCTGGACTGATAGTTAAAGAATCACGTCTGTAACTTGGAGCTCACACAACACACCTAAGTATAAGGGCTTTAGGTAATGATAGTGTGGCTAGTAAGCATTCCACTATCCGCTATGAACACAACATGCAAGATTTAGAGGATTTTAGGATTTATTGCTCCTGTTCCCATTATATATTACAATACTAACATAATTGCCTGGATTATTAGATCATTTATAAGAAAATGCAAGAAAATCTCCCAGGCATATGAGATGACTGATATAGTTTCTTCAGTTAACCCTGCCATATTGTCTGCACATGGGTCTGATAAATATGGTTGTGACAATTTGTGTTGGAAACTTTATTTGAAAATATGCCAAAGTTTAGAGTATTAAAAAACTTTTTAGCATTGGTTGAGTTGGTGGCCTTGTCCTATTAGTATATCTAGAAAGTATTGAAATAAGAGCGGCAGCAAGCAAGCACAATATGGAATGTACAGAAGTAGATATACTGTATAGGCTCAAACTAGGGGAAGGGGGTTGTCTATTATTAGCTAAACAAAAGGGATCCCTGGAAACCATGTGGTTGACTGTTCATTGAGATGGAGCCATTGTGTATTTACTTGAAATCAAACCACTTAAATCATGTCTCCTGGAGATCAAAGATCTATTCTGGTACATCGTAACCAGTTTAGCTGAGCTAATACAGATAGGTTGGATCAGTTATTCCTTGTGTTTTCTCAGCTTTTAATAATCTGTGGTAAGAAGCAAACAACTCTATTATTATTATTATTAGGGGAACTAGGCTTCACTATTAGGCCTTATTTATACGTTCCATAGCCGCAGACCCGTAGTTACAGACAGCCTATGGAAGTCCATCTGTAGGGTGACCACACAGCACGGACCTATTCAATAGAAAATAGTGATTGGTGCCGCAATTGTGGCTCTGTACTAGGACCAGTTCCCTTTTTTTGTGCGGCATGGATCACAGTCCCGTTACACACATTGAACAGGGCTATTTAAATTAAAAGGTTCATAGTGCTGTCTGTATTTGTGGATATAGTTCATTTATATCTAATCTAATCCAATATATATATATATACAGACCCATACACTTACCCCACGGAAAACAAAAATTACTTCATCATGGGGTTTCTATGTTTAGAGTTTTAGGGATCACAACACTAATATGGACTCCATTATAATTGCTAATGTCAGTAAGATCAGAATTTCTGTTCTACACAAAACTGGAGAATAAGTTCACGATACTCAGAAAGTTCTATAAAAACTCCTATTTATTATGGGAACACTGGTCTATTTGTTCATGATTGTTCCAGGATAAAGCCTGTTGTTATCCCTTAATCTCATTGTTGTGAGAGCCTCAAATTACTTGTAAATGTTAGTTGAATCCACTGTGGATGAATAAAGCATTGTACCTTCATCCCCTTCTGATAAATACTCTGCATCACTCAGAATCTCAGGTATATTGGCTTTACGGACTGTGTAATTCAAGTAAACAGGAGAAGTGAATGGGAGATAGATACAAGGTGCACAAAACTCTGCAACACAGCTATTCACATATAGACAGAGTTAGGATATAATTGATTTAATACTTAATGTGAATCTAAAGGAATTATACTCTATATTTGTTTATGGAGACAAAATAAACCAAAAAGCTGCAGCTCTTCATCCTGCAGCCCTGGTGATGACATAGATAAAAGGAAGGATATATGTGGTTCCCATACCTTCATCATCTGACATGTCCAGGACCTCGTTCATTGTTTCCGGAACATTCATTTTATGCTTTTCTGTCACCATCTGTTGGATAAAAAAAATTGAAATGATCACTTCCTATGTTAGGTTTAGGATGTATAAAGCCAAACATGACAACATAGCTGGAAAAAAAGGAAGCAAGATGATATGATGTGAAGAGAAGAACAGAGAAGATTTATGATGCTTATAACATGTGCGCTCCAAACCCCACGTGTAAAACCTCTAACACATGGTGTACAAGAGCTGCATTATCACAATAACTCCAATATTGCATACAGCCCTATAGGTTTCCCAGCAATCAGTATTTATCCCCGAAACAAAGGTTAGGAAATAAATGGAAGATTGCTGTGGTGCCCACAGATCACTAGTACGTAGTATTGAGTCATTGAAAGCATATTCGATTCAGCCGATTACCGCTCCGTTTAATAGAGACATTGGTGTCAGTGCAGCCCTTGCCAAACGATTATCGAGCCATGTAATAGGCTCAGTAAGCGAGCGACGATCTATCAGATCAGATCAGGAGACATTAGGCTGTCTAATACAGCCCTTAGGCTACATTCACACAACTGCAGTGCGCTACCCTAACGTGGACCCACGGACCGCACTACGAATGTGCATCAATAGTGCTCCGTGCGTCACAGAGCATTACATGGGCACTACATTGAGATAGTGATCCATACAGACATGTGAACAAGGCCATTGAAAAACATTGGTCTTATGTTCTGTCCTCAATTGCAGGCACAATTATGGACGTGTGAATGCAGCCTAAAAAAGGTTGCATTTTGCAACACATTTATGTAGAATGAGAACATGTGGACACACATTTATTGTGGAGCCCTGCTTATAGTGGGAATAAGGATGTCCCAGCACCTGGAGTCATATGTAAACTCCACAAAGCACCTGCAAGAGGCACATAATGTGAAGCAGGTACAAGATATGTGTAATACACAGTACATTGGTAGACTGCCTGCATGTGTAGATGTGTAAAAGCATGCCTGTGTGTGTAGATATACAATATGGGGGACATTTATGAAGTCCAGCGTTTTTTACGCCGGGCTTACAAATGTCCCCGCAGCTCAGGGGATTTATGTAGAGGTGCATTGCCTCTACATAAATCCCGATCGCACGGAGCCTGTCCAAGCGAAAATTTTGAAACCTACGCCAGCTCAGAGCTGGCGTAGGTTTCAGTATAATTTTTTCACAGAAAAAATTATAAATACAGCGCACTCTGAGGCCGCGCCCCCTCTGCGTGCAGCCGCACACCCCCGTAACACCCCCTCTCCGCCCCACTGGTGAAGGTGGCGCAGATGTGAAAAAAATATTCGCAAAAATACCGTTTGCAAATATTTTTACGTGGATTTGCCCCATCTGCGCCCAAAAAAGGCATTTACACCTTTTCATACATGTCCCCCTATGTGTATAGATCTGTGCCAATTGATATAAAAGCATATTTGTATGTACATAAAAGTGTGATTGTGTGTAAATTATGTGTGTCAATTACCAAATAAAATTCCACAGCTTTTCTGCTTTTAAATACACACCCAGGACCCTGAATACCTGAATCTGTAACTGCACTGTAATTATGGGATCAGAATTTCCCTTTAAATATCAAATAAAGTTACACACATAGGTCTATAGTTCACAAGATATGAGGAGGGCACTCACCGTTTTGGTTGACGTAAACTTTATTTTCTTTCCATCAGAACAGATAAAAGTCCAATACTCGTATATGGTTACATTGATTGCTACAGCTGTTTCGTGCTTCTGCCACTCTACAGGCACCGCAGTGCCTGTAGAAGTGCGGAAGCGCAAAACAGCTGTAGCAATCAGCTAGAGGGTGTTGGTGTGGGAAGCTGTCCAATGTAACCATATACGAGTATTGGACTTTTATCTGTTCTGATGGAAAGAAAATAAAGTTTACGTAAACCAAAACGGTGAGTGCCCTCCTCATATCTTCGCTTGTGAACTATTTGCATATGTGCTTGGTGAGGTGCACCCCTAGTTCACAATCTTTCCTGCCATCCAAATTACCTCCAGGACCGCATTTACTACTTACCCGTCCACCCGTAGTGCCAGTCGCTATGCCTTGTAGTAGCTACACAAAGGTCTATGTTCACACAACGCATGTTTAGCATGAATCACAGCAATTTCCAGCAACGACTGTGATTTATGCTAAACATACATCGTATTGGAATGAATGTATAGTATACGCTCCGGCTGGGATTCCATCCAGCTGCACAAAAATCTGACATGTCAGTTTTCTGCGGCCGCTATTCAATGACATGCTCCGGCCGTGCTCTCCATTGTATGCAGCAGTGAATTAGGATGCGGGTGCACACATCCGATTTCACCAGAAATTAAGATCACCTGTCTGATACTGCAGTGCCGACTGGGATGATCTTCAGTAACACCAGCCGTTCTGTCACCCAGCCAGGTCACAGAACAGCCGGAGTTATATGCAATGAGAATGTAGTCCTACAATGTATTATAAATACTACATATTATACATTTCATACATATCCCTTCTAACAGTGATATGGCATTTCATCCGTCACATCAGAAGGTTTAGAGATGTACAGGTTCAGATTTACAGTGTCCCATCCATTACCCAGATTACTTAATACAGATTTCTTCAATCGTTATAACCTCCCATATCCTACATCTGTAAAGCTTGTGTTTCCTTCTGCATCATTGTGGTACATGGTAAAACTTGTCTTGCTGTGCATAGTGATGAATCTGGTCATAGCTCTATTTATAGGAACCACCCACTCCCATCAGTAAGGAAGTTTTAGCCATGTCGGGCTCGATTGATAGTTCTCTCTCTACTTGTGTATAAGAAGACATCTATCAGTCGAGTCTGGCAGGGTGGGGAGAAGCCATGTGGGTCCACCTCAGTGACTCACAGTTATATTCCCAGCTGTTTTTTAAACTATATATTCTCAGAAACACTGCAGCATTACACGGTGAATCATAGACGACTGTAATAATGAAGGCTGTCCCTGCTGTCATAGTTCATCATGAGACTGATGGCAGGATCCTTTAAGTTAAAGGGGTATTCACACAACTTAAAATTATAAGACTAGGTGATCAGTGGGGGTTTGACAAATGGGACCCCCAAAATTAAGGAAAAAGGTGCCCTGCAATGATATGGACATACTGAGCATGTGTGTCTGTCTATGGTCTACTGCCATTGCGAGAGACATTTACCTTCTGGAGTTCTCAGAGGTGGGATTCCCACCGATCACCTTGTTAGCCTCTATCTCCTGTCACTTTTACGCTCTGTAAAGAGAGTTTTAGCCCAGTCCTGCAGGTCTGGTACATGACAGCCACATACTAGGTCTCTGTAGAGCTGCCAGATGTTTGGCCTCACTGTAATATTTTGCAGCCAGCAGAACTGAGAGGTGATTTAAGGAGATTGGTATTTCTAGCCAGTGAGTCTAAGCTACTGTCATACTGAATCTGGGTATCTCTATAGTACGTGCATATCCACACATTAACCAATGCAATTGTTTTAAAAGGAAAAAGTTTTCATGTAGAACTTTACTAAGAGATTATCAAGTCTCACATCTCCTCACATTATGGACTGAGCTCATCTCTCATCCAGACACATGGCTCCTCAGTGAAGCAATACCTGTCACCACCTGCCTATTGTTACTGCTAAGAAAATGAAGTCACTGGGTCTTTTATAGGGAACGTGTCATCGAAAAATTACCCACTGCCTTAACTTATGTTAAAACATTTTTAAGAATTTTAAAATTTTTACCATGCATCTTTTCAAATGTATCTGAAATTGTGCAATTTTTATTCTGACCACTAAGGCCTTATTTACACGTCCCGCAAAGTTGTCCGTAATTGTGGATCCACAATCACGCATCAACTTAGCGCCCGATTTCTACTGTGCTCTTCAAATATTCTGCTTTTTGCACGGATCCATAATCGGTTCCGGGAAAATAGGACATGTCCTGGTGCGGATTGTGATTGCGGTATGGATTAGCCAATAGAGCTATATGGCAACCATGACGTCTGTGAAAAACGCGGATGAAATCTATGCAAACTAGTTAAATTTTTGTTACCAGTTTACCATTTTTCTGGATATCTCTAATGTATAGGCCTGTTTACATGAAACAATATTTTACGTTCTGATTGACGTTTCCCATCAAAACGATCATGTAATGTACTGGCACATCATTGCCTTCTGGAGCGTTATAATATAAATTTACTTACAACTGTAGTCAGGGTCTCTTCCGTCACAACCTTCAAAGTATCGACCACCGAAATGTACCCCAGCCTTCGAGCAATGGCGAGAGCGGTGTTACCATTCTGAGAAAAAAAGTAACCACAGTGTGTTGTGTTAGAGTGAAAGGTTAGCTAGAGACGGCCTGAATGTGACTGTAATCTCTCTGCATCCTTACACCCACACCAGAGGCCTCCAGCTCACCTCCCCTGCTCTACAACTTTCCCTGAGAAGTGTCTGCACAGATGACTCTTTCCTGGCACTCATCCATACATGAAATCAGCATTGAGAGACAACATCCTGCATGTAATAAGCATAGAATGTGTAGAACCAGTGACATACTGTGCAGTTCTATCCTTTCAAAATGGAATAGAATAAAATATGTCTGTATAAAAGTATTAATCTGTGGTATATGATTGGGATCACTAGATTACAGATTATCATGTAAGAAAACCTAACATATTCTGAAATATAAGTCCTCAGTGAACCAACATTTTAATATGGTTTAGGCCTTGGCTTCACATGTAGCCATTGCAACAAGATTGCGATGCTCCTAAAAGAGGGATGGGGAATCTTCGGCCCTCCAGCTGTTGTAAAACTACATTTAACATCATGCCTGGACAGCTAAAGCTTTTATTAATTTATAATAATCTTCATAATAATCAATATATTTTTTATTTTATTTATATACAGAGCTCTAAATCCTCTGCAAACAAATAGGGAAAGAAAATAGATAAAAAGTAAAGTTCCGACTGCCTGCGGCCGTCTTTAAAGGGGGCTTTTGGGCTACTGTATTAATACTGATTTTAATGTATGCACAGTGTACAGTAATCTCCCCCTAGTGGTGACTGTAGAGAGACAGAATTGCATCACTGAAGTCTATATCTTAGAAAGGGGGATATTTAAAGTAATCAGTTAGCGTATTCAACACAAAATGTTGTACCTCTGTTCAAAAGCACAAAACGGTATTCAATAGTGTCACTTGGACTGCAAAAAATCTCAGGGTTTGGGAATATTCACTTACCACAGTGACTTCATTGGGGGAGGCACCATGCTGGAGCAATACGTTGATGATGTGGGTATGTCCTTGCTGAGCAGCCTGATGCAAAGGAGTGTATCCGTTCTGGTAAAAGAACATTGCATGAATCATCTTCAAAGGAAAAATGTTCTCGAAAAGAAAGGAATGCACAGAGAACCGAGGGGCTCATGTACTAATATAATCTTCAAAGGATAAGGTTTAGTGAGATAAATATTATAGACATTGTTGTTAGTGATGTCTCTGATAACTATCTTTCTTAATACTGGTTGATACATAAACCTTTAAGGCTATGTTTACATTAGAGATGATCGGACAGCGATGAAGTTCAGGTTCGTACGAACCCTTCCGTTCCGTGGGGAAGGTGGAGACAGCCCGAGTCCCGCCTGGAAAACAGGAATACAACCTATGGCCCAGGGTGTATTCCTGTTTTTCAGTCTGTCTCCACCTTCCCTACGGAACGGGAAGACTGCAGGAGTCAAATACCGATGGTTCAAGTTCGTACGAACCTGAACATCAGCGCTGTTCAATCATATCTAGTTTACATACTGTTTTTCTTATTTATAAACAGATGGAAATAACGCCCTTTTATTTTTTTTCTTGCTCTAATGGCCAATTTTCCATTGACAACAATCAAGCATATTAGGATAACAAAATTGACAGATTTTTAACAACATTTTCTTTTTACCATAGACTACCTTTTGGCTAAGTTCACAGTATGTAAAAATGACAGCCGCCTTGGCAACGGCTATCATTGTGCAAGTAACACGTTATTTAAAAAATAACTAACATTATTTGCACAATGACGGCCGTTGTTATGAAAGACAGCTGCCATTTTTACCTAGTATGGACCTAGCCTTTGACAAGCCTTTTAAAGTTACAGACTGCAACTCTTTGTATGAATATGATGGACACAAATAATAATCCTGATCCTGTCAATATTAGGAGAAGGCCACCTTCCCCACTATGATCCCGTACTGGGAATATAGCCTAAATGTGGTATGGACATCAGGTTATATGGATCTTCCTTTTCACATCCTAAACCACACCCTAATCGGGTGGGTTCACACTACAGAATTCTCGCGGACAATGTCCGCGGAATTACGTCAGCTGTCTGCCCGCGCGTCTGGGTGCCTTTCCGCCGGCCCCATAGAAACCATTCTATGGGCCGGCGTATTCCGCGTATATAGCGGAATACACCGGCCCATAGAATGGTGTCTATGGGGCCGGCGGAAAGGCGCCCAGATGTGCAGGCGGACAGCTGACGGAATTCCGCACACATTTTCCACGAGAATTCCTCAATCTGAACCCGCCCATCCTCAGCACTGAAAGAGAAAAGTTGTGCTAGACGTCAGAAGGCATGCCTTGGATTTATGCTGCAGATTGTGCAGTGCTGTTCAAGACTGATTCTCCATAAAGTATACACTAGTTCTCTATAATATAAAATACCACAACCCACCTTGGTTTTGGCATTGACTTTGGCACCATGCTGCAGCAGGAAGTTCACCATTTTAATGTTCCCATAGTGGCTGGCTACATGCAGAGGAGTGTATCCCATCTGTAGAAAATCATTACAGAAAAGATTAGGAATCACTCTTACCTCCATTCATATCTGCATTTTGGATTTACATTGTCTTTTTTATTTTTTCATTGCCTTTGCTCCACATGTTCTTTGTTCACAACATTGGCATTTCTCATCCCTTCTCCCACCATTGTAAAAATAGACAAATATTAGTTTAAGTATTAAGTCAACTTCCATTGTCTTCATCCATCTTCCATGGCTTTAGCAACAAATCAATACTGATAAGAAGCGTAAAGGGACCAGGCAGAGAAAGGGACTTTATTTACTAGTGAACTAGTGATAGGCCATTTGTGCACTTTGTTTAGTGTACCTGCCAAGAGGAGCTGTAAAAGTGTATATATTAAACATATCCATAGGCCCCGCCATAGGCACCTGAAGGTGACCAAACAGTATGCTCTTGGTGCCTATGAGGTGGGTATGTATCAGCATATGGGCTTCAACTGCATTTTTTGTAATGTTATATTTATATTTGAGAATATATCAAAAAACAACACATTAATCTTTTTTTTTTTTACAGGAAAATCGCTAACATTTCCTTGGCTATTGCCTCGTCTTCTAAACAACTAAAATTGAATAATATTTTAGGGAAATATCATTTGAATGAAATGTTCTCGCAGAATGTTTGAGCATTGGACATATATAATATTTTATGGTATGCAGAACACATGCAGATACCTTAGTTATAGAGTCGGTGACTGCTCCATTGTTGTGTAGGACTTGGGCTACGCTGACTCTGTCCTCCTGAGCTGCCAAGTGTAGAGGTGTCAGTCCACTCTATAAATCATGGAAAATATCAGATTTTAGTATTATTTTTCATATTTTTTTGGATATTTGTGACTTTTTCACAAACTGTTCATTGTACATTTTTAGGCATCGCTGTAGTTGAACACAACCACTGCATCTTCCCTAAAATGGAAAACATAATGACAAATAGCAAACAGATATTGTGGAAATTACTGGTTTTGGTCTGTATTTTTAACATGATGCAACATCTTAAAGAGAACATTACTAACTCTGGATCCACCAGGATCAGAAATTACGCCTATTTTCTGATCCTTGGATGCAGCCCTAGGGAGCCCTGGAAAACATGGATACAGCTTATGGCCATGTTTAGACCTCGTAAGAGACCGCCAGTTCCGTCACCCGCCAGGTCTCAGAAAGGATGATCCCGGCCAGTACTGCAGTACCGGCCGGATGATCTTTCTCGCCGCTGAGTTCTGATGCGGGCGCATCCTTGCGCGCCCGCATCAGAACTCTCTACTGCACACAATGGAGCATACGGCCGGAACCACTCGCTCCACTGTGTGCACTGAGAGGGTTTTTGTGGCCGCTATTCATTGAATAGTGGCCACAGAAACCTGACATGTTTTACGAAAATATACGTAGTGTGAACATAGCCTATGGCTGTAGTATTCTAGAAGCTCGCTCAACTCTACTCCTGACATATCTCCACCTGAGATATCTCTACTCCTGACATACCTCTCAAGACTGACCAATGGTGCAGTCTTACAGCAAGGAGTTTTTTTTGGGTGAGAATATCATATTCACGGAGCTTAAAATCTGGGTATGGCTGCTGATATGGGTGATGTGATAAACAGAAAATCCATATGTCTATCATTCAGGAGCCTTGTCAGGTGTGTTTGTTTTAAGGTGGAGCAAAATAGAGGCTTTCGACAAGCATCATGAAAATCCCTTTAAGTTTAGGCGCAGCCGTTACAGTGCTATAAATGTTGTAACTAGGGATGAGCAAATTTACAGTAAAAGCTAAGCTCTTCTGTTCTGCTTGTCAGCAGGCTGCCTCTGAACTCAGTGCTGCTCTGTGCCGCTTCGCTTCGGGTGCTTGGAAAAGCAGGATCCAGTCCTGGGCACAGAGTTCAAAGGCAGCAGGCTAACAAGCCGACCTCCGAGACTAGTGAGGAGCTTCGCTTTATTTCTACTGTAAATTTGCCTAATCCCTAATCCCTAGTTATGCCCATCTCTTCTCTGACTTGTAGAGGTATATGTTACATTTTGTACAAGTACAGAGTTACTGTATATACTGTACCACAAATGATTTATGAAATGCTGCAAGACAACCTATGACCAGAATACATATACTGTATGTAGAAAACTATGAGACTATAATATTTAGCTTGAATAGATTTAAAATGTATATTAAAACAATGTAAATGTTTTGTCTGGGATGACTTTGTAATATGGGGTTTGGAAATGTGTTTGTCTGATATTCCGGTTGAGCTGGTTTAGCTACAGTGTGAATAATCAATGCAGAGATTTTTCTTTGTGCTACAGGATTTCACGTATAAAACATTATACTATATGACATGTAGCAGGATAAAGTTATTCATGTTAAATCGACTCTATACCCACAATCTGTCCCCCAAAACCACTTGTACCTTCGGATAGCTGCTCTTAATCCAAGATCTGTCCTGGGGTCCGTTCAGCAGGTAATGCAGTTATTGTTCTAAAAAACAACTTTTAAACTTGCAGCCCTGTGCCAAACTGGCATGGCCTAGAGTGTCTGTGCATTAGGCTGGCACAACCTCTCCATCCCTCCTCCTCAGGTTGGTAGTCTCCTATTCATCAGCTGTGAGAAGACGGCACATGGGCTGGATTGTTAAGGCACCTGTGCAGTGTTAAATCCAGTGAAAAATCCTGCCAGTGGCGTTCCTAATGATGAAGAAGATGGGGAGGAGGGACGGAGGGGTAGTGCAAATTAAGGGCACAGACACTCTAGGCCACACCAGTTTGACACAGGGCTGCAAGTTTAAAAGTTGTTTTTTAGGACAATAACTGCATCACCTGCCGAACGGACCCCAGGACAGATCTTGGATTAAAAGCAGCTATCCAAAGGTACAAACAGTTTGGGGTTCGCAGATTGTGGGTACAGAGTCACTTTAAGAAACATGCAAAGTATTTAGCAACTTACATATGAGAAAGCAGAAGGACAGACATTGGGAGCAGTAATGGGGATGTGACTACAAGCCACTCTACCATGGCCAGGGTTTTTTTTATACAAGGCTAATGCAATAAGTAGGAAATTTGCCTTTAGAAAAGGAAGACCTATTCATAATCTAATATGTATTAGGTGTCGATTTACATTACTATTTCCGAAGGTATTTTAATTTAATTGGTTCCACATCACAGGTGTTAAACTCAGGCCCTCCACCTGTTCCCAAACTACAATTTCCATCATGCCTGAACAGCCAAAGCTAAAGCTTTGGGTGTCCAGGCATGATGGGAATTGTAGTTTTGGAACAGCTGGAGGGACTGAATTTGACATCCCTGTTCTACATCGTCTCCCATTTTCTCCCATGTTACTGGATCCTACAGATCAGGTACACATCAATGATGCCTAGCCTTCAGCTTTCCTGGTTCTCATGTTTGAACCAAAATCTAAAAACAAGAAACACTGAACTCATGATGTTTCTGAGCTCAAGATGATGTCATGTTTAAATGTTACAATCGTCGCCCAAGGCGTAGGAGGATATCTGTCCAAAGTCTGAAGAAAGAAGTCAAACCAGATTTCCTGGCCTCTTAAGACTTCTGAGATTTATTCCTAATTATTTTCGAACCTTCACTAAAGCCTCATTTTATAGTATTGCGGAATATATTTGCACTGTAGAAATACGTCTTGAAGACTATTTTTTATAGCATCTTTAATACCTTGTTGCTAACATTGACGTTGGCATTTCTGGTGAGAAGCAAAGACACCATGTCCATGTGGCCCTCCTGAGCTGCTAGGTGGACAGGGGCGATTCCTTGCTTGGTAACAGCATTGGCATCAGCACCATATTCCAGTAGGGTAGTGGCTATGTCCATCTGGTTTTTCTTCGCAGCAATGTGTAGAGGCGTGTAACCGTTCTATAAGAAAACATAAAATGAGTTTAATTTAAAAAAAAAAAAAAGAACAACAGTAACTTATACCATCTAGCAGAATCCTAGAAGTCTTATATTGTATAATAAGAAACCCCCCCATATTAAACATCTGGAGAACCAGCTGTCATGTCTCTGCTAATATCCATTATTATGTCAGATATAGAAAAAGCACAAATGTTTATCTATAACCACATTGTGCTTAGCGTGAAAGCTATAACACTTACTTATCTTGGGGTCTGTTAGGTTTCTGATGGTAACTTAAGTGCAGTAGACTGATATTTTTGCTATTAAAAAATACCCGACCCTCTGGACTGACAGCTAAAAACACCAATGAGAACAAAGACCAACCACAAGACCTGTTTTCTAGAACACAAAGGAACAAATACTAATTATATGGAGTATTGTGCCAATTTAACAGAAGAATTACTTCTTAAATCTTGTTGCCCATTTCTGCAGATTTTGTGAAGGCTCGAGGATGTGACAGAGAGGGGGTGTCTCATACAAACCCTCATCCCTAACCAAAGTGGAGCATGACTTCAAACTACACTTCTTGCCCAGGAGACTGGGTGCGACCATATAGAACATCAGGGAAGAGGAACCCATGGCCCTCCAGCTGTTGAAAAACTACAGTGTCCTTCGTGCCTGGAAAGCCAATGGTTTTATCGCATAAACATGATTAGAATTGTAGTTTTGCAACAACTGAAGGGCCACAGGTTCTCCATTCCTGTACTACATGGTAGATATTTTGGATATGGTGGAAATTTATTACAATGGTTGCAATTACCATTACCAATCCATACATATGTATTATAAATCACTATACAATGTAGAACCTGTTGTGTCCAAACTAAGTGACCTACATCTAGTGATACCAGACAAAGCCTTTGAACAAGGGTGGCACTGTATCTGGGAATATAACAGACACCTTTTTTTTCAAATCATAGACAATGCCTTTAACTATACAGGGGCAATGCTCATAAATGTAGGAATTAAAATATCTGCAACCTTCTGCCTGTCCCTAATAAGTATCTGCCATCTATATATACCACTTTGTCATTATGCTGTCTATTTACTCCTTCCATTTAAAGGTCACTCCCTTCCCTTCAGCACATATCATATTTGCATGCTACAGCCCACAGACCAAGTTTTACAGATGTCTGATGCCAAATAGATTCTTGTTTTATTACTCACCACTTACGGTCCATGAGGGTATGATGGCTTTGTGTGATGTCTTAAATAATGACACATTGCATTGCTTACTAAGAGTGTGTTTACTGGTACAGAATCCTAAGATTGGGAATTAACATTATAAAGTCCTATCAATATAAGGCTCATAAATAGAGATGAACAAGCTTCAAGTTTAAGTCCAGATTCAGCAACTTCCTCAAATTTGAACTTCTTGCATCTGGAAAAGTTGGTTGCCACCCAGGGGCGTAACTACCACTGTAGCAGCCATTACGGCTGCTGTGGGGCCCACCACATCTGAGTCCCTTGTTGCCTACTCCTGCAATACACTGGGCCCCCTGAGCTGTCATTATTTGCAGCACCAGGTGGCCAAGTGGGCCTCCTGGGTTCTGCAAATGTCCCTTTAACTACAAGCACTTCAGACAAGAGGTTACAGTTATGCACTTATGACTACACTTGGCGGCTTAGTGGTCAGTCAGGAAGGGGGGGGGGGGGGCAATCCAAAGTTTGCTATGAGGCCCAGCCATTTCAAGTTACACCCCTGTTGTCACCCTAGGGATGCCAGGAAAACATGAATATAGCCTAAGTCCATGTTCACCTATTGTATTTGTTAGTAAAACAATGGCCGTTGTCAACTAACAGTACTCGATTGCATTGAAGTGTATGGAACAACGACCGTAGTGTATAAACCCTGTATACACTACGGCTGCGGTTAACTGCAGCTGCAGAAAATAATTGACAGGTCTAGAAGATGCTGTGCTCACAGTGTAAAGTACGTCTCCCAGACGTACTTTACACTGTGGACAATGGTAAAACTGGAGAGCGGGCACACCTGAATGCCGGCATTCCAATTAAAATTATGTTCATCTGGCTGATACTGCTGTAACAGCCGGGTGAGCGTGTAAGACATCGGCAGTGTCAAACAACGGCCTAAGTTCATACCTTGTGTGAACATGGCCTAAGACTGTATCCATGTTTTCCAGGACTCCAGAGAGCAGCAACCAACTTTTTCTCAGTTTAATGCCGAGTGTTCGGATTCGGAGAAGTTGCTGAACCTGTACTTAAATTTGAAATTTGTTCATCTCTACCCATGAATATTGCTTCATACCTAATGAGATTAGAATAAAATGGCACTTCATTATTGTATAAAGAGCACCAATCTTGTGTATAGGACTGAGGCCACAGGATAATGTTACATAGGATATAGTCACTGTCCAGTTTGCCTTAGGGCTTCCTGACGTGAACTCACATAGGTAAATAATCAAACTTCAGCCAATGTGATGAACTCCATAGGGATGCATGTTCTATCATACATATATGATGGAAGGTGGTTTTACCTTTGCAGCTCCATGAGGTGAGGCACCTTTATCCAACAGTAACAACGCCACTTTCTGGTTATCGTAATGTGCCGCAACATGCAGTGGAGTTAAACCGCTCTGAAGACATGCAGAAATAACCGAGATCACACAACGTGTCAATAAGGAAATCAGTGATAAGCATACATCCTACTCTGCCTAACTGGAGACTAATAGAATGTGAGTCATCTCCGTAGGTTAGCCATAAAATCATTTAAATTAAATTTAAAATAATCCTATTTTACAGATATTATGTAACCTAGTTTGGAGAAAGAATAAGGCTCAATTTCATCTTAAAAAATATGTCCAATATATTCACAGGCCCCAATATACCCAGCACATGTCAAATAAAGTGCATAAGCTTGGTTGGTATTTATTGGCATACATTGTTTGCTGTGTAGGAAATGTAAAGATTACAATAAAAAAAAAGAAAAATAAACAGTACTTTATAAGTTTTGTTCTACAGTGTGTGTGGTGTATTCTACTGTAAGCTTACACAGTAGGACATATTGCAGCCTTTCATTGGGGACTTTGGAAGGTTCTCCCAATGCGCACCTTCAAAATAGGCTCAAAATGAGATGTGAACATAGCCACAGTTATTGCAAACTCTAAGAGGTTAGCATATAGTACTATTCTATGATCATGTGTCCCTATCGGAAGAATGCTGAGAGAGTGTTATTCATAACCTAGATAATAGTGTCAGACAATACCAACACCAACAAACATTGTACATTCTATAGGAATATAATTTTATAAATTAGTCCAGTTACAGATAATTTACAGATTATTTCTACATGCTTGTTTGGGGTGAGATGGTATAACTAAGTTACTACTATATTACTTCTTTAAAGTGAGTTTTAGCAGGGGGGTTAGCACAGTAAGAGAACCCTTACTCCTATTTTTTCTATCTAGTGTCATTTTATATTTTTCTAGTCTATAGAGAAGGCTCAAAAATAGCATAATGTGCTATACTTTGGGTAAAAACACCACTAAAAAAGCCACCAAAATGCCAAACATCAAACCCCATTCACTATAGACTAACATAACAGATGGCAGCACAGTTTTTGGCTGCTGCAAATACACCAAAAAAGACAAGAAGGCCAAGCTAATGTGACACTTTCCCCCCCCCCCCCCCCAGAAATACATTGTGTGACACCGACTTAATGGTAATTCTGGGAGTGTATAATTTGTGTTCTTTATTCAAAGTCTATTCAATGTCATTCTGCTATGTCCAAGCAAGTATATTCTTCTGGCACTAGCTGCAATTTCTGTTATGGGAGGTCTCCAAATACGAGCTTACAAACTGTATGAATTAGGTGGTGTGCCTAGCTAGATAATGCTGAGAAAATGTCTACATGGGTAATTTATGGCTCTTTCATCTTTCATTATGCTGCTGATCATGTGATTTACTACTACGTACCTTTCCAGCAGCATCCGGTGATGCATTTTTCTCCAAAAGCAACTTGGCCACTTCAAGCTTTCCATATTTTGCAGCAACATGTAGAGGGGTGAATCCTTTCTGTAAATATAATTTTCACAGGTGATCAGACAAGTTTTGCTTCTTTGTCCAACATATCTTCCTTTTTTCCATATCATTTTTCCAAAGTTTATTTACTTTCACAATGACTTAAGTACCGGCCGGATGATCTTTCCGGCCGCAAAGCTCTGATGCCGCTCGCGGAGCCGCTGTGTGAACTGACAGGGTTTCCTACGGCCGCAATTCATTGAACTGCGGCCGCAGAAAACAGACATGTCAGTTCTTTGCAGCGCTGCACGGGATCCCAGCCAGAGCATATACTATATGTATATGCTCCGGCTGGGATCCCATTGAGGCAGTGTTCCACTCCACAGAAAGTACGGCCGTTGTTGCCGATGGCAATAACGGCCGTACTTTTACGTAGTGTAAACATAGCCTAACACAGTTTTTTGAGTTGATCTTTCTGGTACTTTAATAAAACAGTACAGCCTTTTGCATAAAAAGGCTATGTTCACACAACGTCAAAAATAGAGAAAAGGTGTCCAATTTTGATCTTTAAAAAAACCTCCATTATTGCCCGGATTTAACTGACTGCCATGGCGATGTATTGAAGTCTATGGAAAGACGTACGTCCAATGCACACAATGTATTGAATAATGGTCATTTTTACCAGGGACGTCAATATAATGAACATGATCATTATTTTCGGACGTCTTTTGCAAACAGCGGACTTTTTTTATTAGTAGTTCACACACAGTTTTTCTTTTGTCACCGTTCTTTCTCCGTTTTTACTATTAAATTCAATGGACTTTTCAATTAAGCCGCATTTAAAGTCCAATTAGTAACCCAAACTGGAATAATGTGCCAACAGCAGTCATTGCACTAAGGGAAGGCTAGGCAGCTAAATGGCGTCCGTTATGTTAGACTCAAAATAACGGACGTAATTTTAAACGGAGCTCAACAGACGTTGTGTGAACATAGCAGAATAGAATATCATAGAATGGCTATGTTCACACAACGTTCTTTTTAAGTAAAGAACGGACGCTGATTACAATTGCCTCAGCGTCCGTTCTTTACTGCAGGGGCGGCATTGCATTGAAGTCAATGCAATGCCGCCCGCTGTGTTCTCACATCGTTATTCTAACACCCGATCTTTAGAATGGGTGTTAGAATAATGTGCCTTTCAATTATTTCCGGACGCTGTTCACTGAACAGCGTCTGGAAACATCAGCTGTTCACACAATGCAATGTGCAGCGCGGCCGCACATTGCATTGGAGTGAATGGCTACTTGATTTGCGGGCACAGCCGCTGGTACCCGCAAATCAATTGTGAAAAAAGAACGTTCCTGCATCCGATACGGAGGTATTGGCTGCGGGAACGGGCTGAGTGCAGCCCAGCAGCCGGCTGTTTAACATAGCCAATATGTGAATTCCATAAGAGTTCTTTAACTTACCTTAGTGACTATTGCATACGTAGCCCCATGCTCTAGGAGCACAGAGGCCACATCATCATGCCCTTCCCTGGCAGCCAGGTGTAATGGAGTATAACCAGATGTTGTGGAGGCATCTGGACCTGCCCCTTGCTTGAGTAATTGCTGAACTATATCTGCTTTCCCCAGACGAGCCGCTATGTGCAGTGGTGTTTGGTCATCCTACGAACAAAACAAAGAAAAGATTTCATTATTTTTGGCAAAACAGCTGACCGGTTTGCCAGTCCTAAATCAAGAAAACTATAAAACAAGGTATTAAAAAAAAAAGGCAGCAGGGGTCATCCCGACCAGAGACACTATTTATTTTTTTTCTCCCATCCCTGTACCCTGCTCCACTCCTGTGCTAGATCTTACTTCACTAGCTCAAACTGTATAACAGCAACCAGAAATAATTATATATAATAAAAATACTGCTTACCTTTGCTTTAGCTTCTACCTGAGCTCCATTTTGCAAAAGGTATCGGACAACTTCAGACTGACCGGCTCTGGCGGCCATATGGAGTGCCGTTTCCCCCCTCTACAACATTAAAGGTAAAAAACATGTTAATATCACAACCAGCTAACATTGAGCTTTACACGTTCATTCAGCAAGGAGTGGACATCATGTTTAACATGGCATAGATTTAAAGGGGTTGTCCAGCGAAAATCTTTTTCTTTCAAATCTACTGGTGTCAGAAATTTATATAGAATTGTAATTTACTTCTATTAAAAAATCTTAAGTCTTCCCATACTTACTAGCTGCTGTATGTCTTGCAGGAAATGTTGTTTTCTTTTCAGTCTGACACAGTGCTCTCTGCTGACATCTCTGGCCGAGACAGGAACTGTCCAGAGCAGGAGAGGTTTTCTATGGGGATTCATAGAAAACCGAGACAGAGTTCCTGTCTCGGCCAGAGATGTCAGCAGAGAGCACTGTGTCTGAATGAAAATAAAACATTTCCTGCATGACATACAGCAGCTAATAAGTATGGGAAGACTGGAGATTTTTTAATAGAAGTAAATTACAGATCTATATAACTTTCTGATACCAGTTGATTTGAATGAAAAATATTTTTTCTGGACAACCCCTTTAAGCAGCTGAGGCTGGTTTCACATGCAGCAGTTTTTTTGGAAAACTGCCACTGCAGTTTTTAAACTAAAGCCAGAAGTGGATTACAATAGAATGGTAAATATAAAGGGAGGACTTATACTTCCAGTTCCTGCTGGATCCACTCCTGCCATTGGTTCAAAAACAGCAGTGTGTGTGATTCCAGCATAAGAAATGCGCAAGAAGCCCCAACATTGCATGTTAACTAGTAACTTAATATACATCACTTTTTTTTTTTTTTTTTTAAGGATATTATTTAACTACAAACAAGACAACACTAGTGATTAGATACAGAACATAAGTATATAGACCCAAAGCTGAAGTAAAAAAAGGTGCAATAATGTTAGGATCAAATACTTATAGTATCAGCTCTGGCCACCAGGGCTTGGATTGAAAAAAAAAGTTACAATTAAAATAAATAAATAATAATAATAATAATAATAATAATTATTATTATTATAAACAATTATTATTATTTTATATTTTTAATAATTAAAAATATTGTTATATAATGTTAATATTACTAATAATGCCATTATATCATTGTGGGTAGTACACTCTTAGTAAATGCAATAATATTATGGAAATATAAAAATGGGGTTTTGCAGTCAACATCTATGTAAACTTATGATTTACCGTTGAGAAATTTCCATATCTTTTATGCTTAAGAATACAAATTGTGCCATGAGTATGGGAACCGATTCTAATCATCAGAGGTAATCTGTTCCCAGCAGTTTGTTGGACACATAGACCATATTTATGTATCTTGGAAAATGAGTAACAGCAGTAAGTAAATCTAAAATTATCCCAACTGTGTAGGACACACGGGTACAAATGCAAATCGATATCTCAAACATACGTGGCTGCTGTTTTACATGAGGTAATAGGAGATAATGGCATTTGTGTGTTCCATGCAATTGATACAATTACATTACCATTACAATAACTGGATTCTAATTGGTCTTTGGTCAATGTCTTCAATAATGGACACGATTACATGAAACCATGAGCTGTAAATGACTAGTCTCTACAGTAATACAGCTACATTCACACCAGACAGTAGTAGTACAGCATGTGTTATTTCTGTATTCCCATCTGTTGAAGTTATCCCCTATCCACAGGACAAGGCATAATAAGCATCTGGCCCCCATCACGTACTCCTATGCAGTTCCCACACACGGTGTCTCCTATAACTCTTGAGCACAGTATACCATGTTGACAAAGGTCGTAAATGATCGTAACATCCAGTGATATGGTACACCAAAACTTATGTTAAATCCCCTCTACCTGTGTTAGAAACTGTATTCCTGTATTTAGGGCATAATAAGCAGTCAGACCCTCACTGATCCTGAGAACAAGGGCAAAATTGTCCGTGCAATAATTGATGTCCACATGGGCGGACTGTACTTCCTTCATTGAACTGAACATTGACAAGTACGGAAATGTTCAGTGGCCCCATAGAGAAAGAAGGGAGCACTGGCTCCACATGCACTATTCATTCCAGAGACAAATTTATTCCCATTTTTGGGATCAAAGTGGGTCAGTCAGACACCCTATATTGTGGATACAGGATAATGTCATCAGTTGGGACATGCAGTCCTATATATGATTACTGATAAAAATGTAATATTCCAGTATTCTAATGAGTTGTACCAAATAGTAAACTCAGCTATGCTAAAACAAACATACTTCAAAATACTCCATTTGTTTTAGTAACTTCCAATTGAACTCACCACATTGGTAGTGTTAGGTGATGCTCCATGGTGCGTTAACTGAGAAACAATATTGACATGTCCCATGAAGGCAGCAACGTGGATCGGTGTCAGGCCGGACTGTGAATATATATATATATTCATTGTTAGATGGTGGTAATTATACACAAGATTGTTGGGAAATGTAATACTCAGCTGAAGTGATACAGCCCATGACTATTTTCACACACTGTTTTTTAATGGCTGCTATAATGGCCATGGTTTAAAATTATTCTCCTTCAACACCGGCCATTATTTTATACATTGTGTGAAGCAAAGGACGTTTTTTCCATAGACTTCAATGTTAATCATTGAAGAATGAAAACAATGGTCATTATTTTAAATGAAAATGTCCTCCATTATTTTACAACATGTAAACATAGCCTATGGCTGTATCCATATTTTCCAGAACTCCCTAAGGTGGCAACCAACATCTCCAGCCGCCGGTAGTCAAATGCCGAGCATTTGGGTTCAGAGAACTTTGCCAAACCCAAAAAGTTCGTCAAGTCCTCTCAACACTAGTTATAGGTATGATGGTGCTACCTAATAGCAAAGGGCATCGTGGATGAACACAGCCAAACTTTGGTTATGTTCACACTACGTATATTTGAGGCTGTATTTGGTCCTCAAGTCAGATCCTCATAGCAACCAAAACCAGGAGTGGATTAAAAACACAGAAAGGCTCTGTTCACATAATGTTGAAATTGAGTGGATGGCCGCCATTTAATGGCAAATATTTGTTGTTATTTTAAAACAACGGCTGTTATATTGAAATAATGGCAGTTATTTACCGTTATATGACGGCCATCCACTCAATTTCAACATTGTGTGAACAGATCCTTTCTGTGTTTTCAATCCACTTCTGGTTTTGGTTGCTATGAGGCCTGAAATATACAGCCTCAAATATACGTAGTGTGAACCCAGCTATAATATTAAAGGGGTTATCCAGTGTTGGAAAAACATGGTCACTTTATAACAGAGACAACACCACTCTTGTTTCCAGTTCAGGTTTGCTTTGCAGTTAAGCTCCATTTACTTTAATGGAACAAGGATGCAAAACCTGCACCCAAACTGGAGACAAGATCGTTGCTGTCTCTGGAAGAAAGTGGCCATGTTTTTGTAGTGCTGGATAACCCCTTTAATAGTGTAACACACTGAACATGTGCTAATGTTGTGTGGCCTTAGACAAGTTCTTACCACCAACAAATAAGGAATGCAGCCAACCTGCAGCCCCGTCGTAGACTCTTTATATGAGTGTTGATCTACTATACTGGCTCAGGTCGATAAATCCAATAAAAGTAGAAACATAGAAGATTGTCTGCAGAAAAGGACAATCCGGTTGGTCCTCATTTTATTTCCTTTCTTATTATCTTAGGATAGATATATGTTTATCTCAGGCAGGATTATACTGTTCCTTATGCTACTCAGCCACGTCAACAGAACACTTACTTCAGTGACCGCTTGAATGGACGCCCCATGTTTCAAGAGAAGTTCCATTACTTTGATCCGGTTTTTCTTGCAGGCAATGTGAAGTGGTGTGAAGCCATTCTGTAAGGCAGAGAAAGAGGCAGATCTTTTAGTCATCGTAGGTTAAAAGGAACCTGTCATAGCAACATAGATAGTTTGTAAGGCAAAACGAAAGTTCCTCCAGTTCAGCCTATTTCCCTGGTTCACCAAAAAAAATGAAGTGGAACCCACACAAACACATTAGGGGAGATTTATCAAACATGGTGTAAAGTAGAACTGGCTCAGTTGCCCCTAGCAACCAATCAGATTCCACCTTTCATTCCTCACAGATTCTTTGGAAAATGAAAGGTGGAATCTGATTGGTTGCTAGGGGCAACTGAGCTAGATTCACTTTACACCATGTTTGATAAATTTACCCCATTGTGCATAATTTTATACTAACACATTAAACACTGCCTATCATTCTGCTTTGTAGATCCAGAAATAGGCATAACACAAATGTTTATACTTACTTAAAAAAACATTTTTCCTAACTTCAAATCTGGCAGTTGGGATAAACCCCTGGATCAACAACCCTTCTCCATAATCTACAGCAGTAGCCATAACCTGTAATATTATTACAATCCAGAAATGCATCCTGACTCCTTTTTGGACTCTTATTTCACTATGAGCACTTTCTCTGGCAGAGTTTTATAGCCTCTCTGCTCTTACAGTAAAGAATCCCCTTCTGTGTTGATGGAGGAACCTTCTTATGCATACTGTACATAGTTAGGCTTAGGATTGCTAGGGCCCAGGGAACGATAGGCCCCGCCTCTTTGACACTATTTACAGCCCGAATAAAGGTGTAATTTTATGAAAATAAAAACACAGACACAAGCAACAACGGTACGTTCTGAATTTCTTTTAATGATATATATCAAGCAGTGCCACCAGCTCAGTAGAGGGTGACACGTATAGTGGGCACTACCCAAGGTAAAATACTACCTATAAACTATAACTGATGAAGAAAACTACTGCAATATTCAAACAAAGAGATATCCTATAGCTTCTTTCAAGAGAATAGGTGGTGACTTATGAATTACACTACTGTCACTGATCTCTGGTCAATGCATCAACAAAGTGTCTGCATTTTTCTGTAGGCCACAGATGCCCCTTCATATAATTAGATTTTCATATACTTTCTAAATAAAAGTT
Organism: Dendropsophus ebraccatus; assembly: GCF_027789765.1. Classification (NCBI taxonomy): domain Eukaryota; kingdom Metazoa; phylum Chordata; class Amphibia; order Anura; family Hylidae; genus Dendropsophus; species Dendropsophus ebraccatus. The sequence goes on along the minus strand of NC_091461.1, from coordinate 45,659,745 downwards.
TTGAGTCCTTTGGACTTTCCGTTGGCTCTCAGAGTTCACAGTAGGATCACATATATCACCTATAAAGCACAGCACCACTTGCTTTTCTGTCACATACAGGTTTTTTTTCACTGTTTCAAGGACAAGGATTCCCAAGCTCAGCAAAAACAGAAATTTACAATGCTGCACGCCACTGAACTGTGCTGATGACTTGGCATGATGGCGATGTACTCTGATCGAACTTTAATGAAAGCTTGTTGGTGAGGTAGCGTGGGGTGAGACACAAACATTTTCAGGGGGTTACTGTTATACAAAATGCTTTGACAAACCCAATTGAAGGTTTGAAACTTTAATTCTTAAAATTAGACGCCTCGGCAAAGAGCTAATCTCTTGGAGAGCTGCAAGTAGAGAAGGGAATGGAATATAATGAAGTATAGCATAAATAAGTGGCGCACAACCTGTGGCCCTCCAGCGTTGCAAAATCACAATTCCTATCATGCCTGGACAGCCACAGGGTATCCAGACATGATGGGTATTATAGGGCAGCAGGTTGTGCCCTTCTGGTATAAATAATGCTTTTGTAATAAGTATTACAAAAAATGTAAATAAATCTCCATCATGATGTTCTCCAAAATCCTGACCTGACTAATGTCTTAACATCCTAAATCCAGAATGAGCCGGACTTTTAATCAACAAAAGTTATCTATCAATCTGCTCAGTTCTTTCTACTCTATAACATGATGGTGATAGATAAGATATCATTGTCTTGGTGACAGGTTCCCTTTAAGATAATGTTCTTGCTACCTGCAGCCTCCACTAGATGGAGCATCAGAGATAATAGAATACAGTGCTGTTATTTAGGTCAATGTGTCAATGTGTAGACAGCATGCAGGCAGCTCACTCTTCTTATGGCTGCTGGTAGACTAATAATAATAATAATAGTAATAATAATAATATTTATTTATTTGTATACTGCCAACAGATTCCGCAGCCCTTTTTTTTTACACAGTAAAAAAAGGTAGTAATTGCATATGATACGTGAGCGTACAGACTACGAACTGGGGGTAACACGAGGCACAAGTGTTTTATTTGCCCCTGGTCCAGCCATTTTACATAGAAGGAGCTGGACAAGCCAGTTACACGCCAATGTCTTGTTATAGGAGAAACGTATAAAGTGCATGGAACCGTCAAAGATATAGCAGAAAGTGAGGAGACAACAGAAGGGGAAACAAGTTTAGGGAATGTTATAAGCGAGCCTGAAGAGATGAGTCTTCAGGGCACGCTTGAAACATTGAGTATTGGGTATGAGTCTGAGGTCTTTGGGTAGGGCGTTCCAGAGAACTGGTGCAGCACGAGAGAAGTCTTGGAGGCGGGAATGAGAGGTTCTGATTATGGAAGATCTTAGTGCGAGGTCATTAACAGAACGCAGAGCACTGGAAGGATGGTAAGTGGAGATGAGGGAGGAGAACCCAGAGAACCCAGAAGGAGCAGTGAGAAGGGGAGGGAAGCGCTGACCCGCACGTTCCTTTTGTCTCTCTCTCTGACCAATCAAAACTTTTAATGTTTCTATGTGACACTTGTTGTTTAAAAATATCACCCATGTCTAAATCACGTTTCACTGGTTTGGCCACATCATCTTTTCTAGCTTCCCCTGGCCCCCTATCCCTGTTCTCCAGCAATTACTCTTACTTTTAGTGCCAGACATAAACTGTCAACTGGGTGGTCCCTTTAGACTAGGCTTTGAAAGGGGTGGTCTAGATTTCCTTTAGCATATGGGATAATGAAATTAACAGCACTGATTGCTAGTAAATAAGAAGTGTGTGTGTGTGTGTGGGGGGGGGGGGGCTACGCTGGGGCATAAGCAAGACCTGAAAGATGACACCACAGGACTTCTTTAAAAGTAACTAGGAGATTACATGTATGTACTATCCAAAGAGAAGAAGAAGTTGTGCTTTTATTATTATTTTCTTCTAAGCCCAAATCCATAACAAAAAGCAACTGTGAAACTAAAAATTATAGTCAAAATGTAGCTAAACCAAACCAATTTAGTACTAATGTGACCCATGGTGTGTCATTTCTGGATGTTTAGTAATGACAGTGTACAGACTGTCACATGATACTTCTCCATAATTCAGCTTCCTTTGTGGTTTCAATTACTGTAATCAAGATCAGTCATGTATAATGGATAAAAGATAAAAAAAATCAGATGCAGAATTACAGAGATAAGTCTCTTAAATATCTATGTAACTACACAAAAACATGGCTGGGTCTCTCACCGACATAGTCACAAAAACACACACACATGGTCTTATGTCCACTGGAGTAGTCGGCTTCTAATACTATATATTACATTTCATTGTGAATCTGTGGCATCAAAATGATTGGCTTTTCTGCAGTAAACTAATGCTACGTTTACACGAAACGATAATTCGCCCGATCGTACGATTAACGATGTTGGAGTAACGATTTTTTTTTCATAATGATCAGCATTTAGACGGTACGCTATATCGTACAGAAAATCCATTTTGCGATCGTTTTGCGATCGCTTAAGCCTATCTCACACATTCTTTAAATCGGTGAACGACTGTTCACACGGAACGATCTGCGCATTTTTTGCGAACGATCAACGTCGATTTGAGAAGTTGTTGAAAGATCAAAATGAACGATTTCTCGCTCGTCGTTTGATCGTTCACTGCGTTTACACGTACGATTATCGTTCGAATTCGATCATTATCTTGCGAATTCGCACGATAATCGTTCCGTGTAAACGCAGCATAAGACTCTTGAATTAGAACACTATGACAATGTGGCCTTCAGACTAAACAAGGTGTTAAAGGGGTACTCCACCCAAAACCTTTTTCTTTCAAATCAATTGACTAAAGAAAGATCTATAGATTTGTAATTTATTTCTATTTAAAAATCTTAATTCTTCTTATACCTATCAGCTGCTGTATGTCCTTCAGGAAGTGGACTTTTTTTTCCAGTCTGAAGAGCAGGAGAGGTTTTCTACTACTCTGGACAGTTCCTGACATGGACAGAGGTGGCAGCAGAGAGCACTGTGTCAGACTGGATAGAATACACCACTTCCTACAGGACATACAGCAGCCGATAAGTACTGGAAGACTTGAGATTTTTAAACAGAAGTAAATTACAAATCAATATAACTTTGTTAAACCAGTTGATGTGAAAGGGAATTATTTTCACTGTAGTACCTCTTTAATGTTACTCTGGATTGTGATATGGATATCAGACTGTATGTTCTAATGGCATTATGGGTGTATACACACCGCAATACTATATAGAGTGGTGACCAGTGAGAGTCACCACAGCTGGGCACCAGGGTCATGGCGATTCCCCGATATACGATATCTAATTCAGCTTCTTTATCTGGGTTGTAAACTGCCTGTAATGTGACAAATGGAGGTGAGCTCTGAGTAAGAAGTAATAAAACCTTGTACAGCTAGTTCCCACGCGTTCTACACGTCCTGTTCCCATCATCTGCTGATTCAATGGCCATGGAAAAAAATACAGGTCCTATTTAGACAAATTCTTATCTCATAAATTACATAAACTGCACAGTTCCTATGACATAAATTAGGCCGCTGTACAGTATGGAATAAACATCCTGCAATACAAAATGATAACATTGCTGAATTATAGGATTAAATACGTGGAATTTATAACAGAAAATGTGTAATTATATTATAATTCTATTTTGCAAAGAATGTGAATATTTTATAATTCAAGCCTGGAAGTCACATAGCTTTAGGCAGCTTCCTCTCGTTACACAGTCAGGCTATGTTCACACTATGTAAGTACCTAAGTAATCACGGCCATTGTTGCCAATTTGCAACAACGGCCGTGATTACTATGGTACTTACATAGTGCGGAATCCCGGACGGAGTGTATACACATAGGGGGAGATTTCTGAAACTGCCTCAGTTGCCCCTAGCAACCAATCAGATTCCACTTTTCATTCCTCAAAGACTCTTTGGAAAATGAAAGGTGGAATCTGATTGGTTGCTAGGGACAACTGAGCCAGTTTCACTTCACACCATGTTTGATAAATCTCCCCTAAAATATACACTCTGGCCGGAATCCAGAATCCGTCCGGAATTCAGTGAATTCGGATGCAGGCGTACACTGATACACCTGCATCCGAATTCAGCGGCAGTAAAGATCATCTGGCCGGTACTGCAGAACGACCGGTGTCTCACGCCATGTGAACTATGTATTTAAATGGTAAGTTAAGTCCTTTGAAAAACATGCTAACCTGGTCTAGGGCCATATGTGGAGGATCTGTGCTAGGTCACATCACCACACTTTCTTGCCAGGATATGATCTGGCATTTGTTTCCTCTCATCTTGGTTGGTTTTCCCTACCGTTTTCCCGAGGGGGGGCTTTTAGCACTATACAATTAAGTGAAATCTTTTAATCAAAGAATCATATCAAAGACCAACTATATTACATATGCCCATAGGGGTATCTTCCAGCTGCAAAACACAACTCTTGACCATCACACAAAATCTAATCTTTTCGGGATGTTGGCGCGTAGTTATAGTCACAAAGGTCTGAAAAGAGGTCTGACCTCCAAATGAATGAAACAATGGAACCAATTAGGCCATAGAGTTATTGATCACTGAAAACCTCCCATGCAATGCCTGCAACCAAGCATTCTTTTCAGTCGAAGAAATGAAGAGTCCATGAGTAGTGTTGAGTGAACTTGTCGAACTGTTTGTGTTTGGCAATGTTCTCCGAGCCAGACCTTTTGGCATTTAAATTCATGCAGCTGGAGAAGTTGGATGCAGCCCTAGCAAGTCATAGGCTGTATTCATGCCTTGGGCCTAGGTCAGTGGCGTAGCTACCATAGAAGCAGGGAAGGCGGTTGCTATGGGGCCCATAGAGGGAGGAGGCCCAGGGAAGATAAGAGCCTCCTGTGTCCTTTTGCTTAACCCCTTATGTACTGCAGTGTGTAAGTGACCCAGTGTTCTTTTACATGCTGCAACACAAAAAAAAGTTAATAAGCTCAAGACAATGAGCTCTCTGATAACCTCTGACCTCTGTTCTCTGAGATCCTGCAGAGGTCAGGGGTTATCAGTGCAGGAGTAGTGAAGGAGAAAGCTAATTGTCTTCTGTATTAAAGGGGTTGTCCGGCGATAAAAAATTATTCACAGAATAACACACATTACAAAGTTATACAACTTTGTAATGTATGTTATGTCTGTGAATGGCCCCCTTCCCCGTGTCCCACCACCCCCACCCGTGTACCCGGAAGTGTGGTGCGCTATACATTACCTGTCACGTGCCGACCACGGTCTCCGATCCTCAGCAGTGACGTCTTCTTCGGGAGGCCGGCGGATCTTCCCGAGTGCCGGCCGCCCTCTGCAGCGTCATCCGAAGCTCAGCCGCGATTGGCTGAGCATAACTGTGCTCAGCCAATCGCGGGTGAGCGGCTGAGACAGTAGGATATCATTGTGCGCCATATATGAAAATGACTTGATATTCTGGGAAACTACTGACAATCCTCAACAAAGACGCAATAATTACAGAGGTGAACTGACTCACTGAATCCAAAGTCGCTATTATTTGTTAGAGAGACTTTATAGCGGATTGTTAGTCTGATATGACATAAATAGAAGCACACGACAAGCCGCAGATAAGGGACTTCTGTTTTCTTCTGAAAAATCATTAAAAGTTTTTATTCAGCAAGCTGAGAAAAAAGGTACAGAAACTAATAAACCTAGATGACAGATTGCTGGATGGCTGGGGACGGAGAGTCTTTCTAAGGAAATTGTTTCTATATTAAGGGTGGATTCAGACTGAGGAATTCTCGCGGAAAATGTCGGCAGCTGTCCGCCCGCACGTGCACGTGCTTTTCCGCCGGCTCCATAGACACAATTCTATGGGCCAGCGTATTCCACGATCCGCTGAAAGAAGTGACATGACACTTCTTTCAGCGTATAGCGGAATACGCCGGCCCTAAGAATGGTGTCTATGGGGCCGGCAGAAAGGCGCCCAGATGTGCAGGCGGACAGCTGATGGAATTCCGCGGACATTTTCCGCAAGAATTCGTCAGTCTGAACCCACCCTAATACTGGAACTCATTTCTATACATTTGTACACGAGGTGCCAATAAGGTGCAGGTATCAACCATCCTTATGTATAACTGGAGAGGAAGGTTATATAGGAGAAAGGGGCAGCACAGCCTTCCTAGTGTAGCAACAGGGGTCAAAAGATCCTGGACACACAAGACTCAAACACAAGTAAAAAAGATCAAAAACACTAAAAATATCCCTAAATATACGTGGTTTATAGCTCCTATTGACTTGAATAGGGAATGTATAAAACAACGATGAAAAAAAGCAGTGACATAGTTCAGAGGAGATCCACTTGGCAGTTCACAAGCTTAAAAAAAAATAAATTTGAAAAAAGTATCCATACACACCATGTAAAAACCACTCCATATGTATGGTGGTATTCTCAAAGCATTACTAGGGGAGAATATCTCTGTACACAGGTGTGATAGAGTGTGTATAGCAGTACATGGTTCACACATAGGGGGACATTTATCATCCCAAAAAGGTGTAAGGGCAAAACTATAATGGAAGGATTTGCACAGCTTCTGTGTTTCGGTTAAAGAAAAGACTGACCAAACGACTGACGGAAATACTATGTATGAACATAGCCTAAAAGACAACTGCACATGGAAAAAGCATACAACATTCCTGAAATAGGTGCTAAAAGAGTGTGATGTGCTATGGGTACATCTATTGGAGCGGCATTATAGTTATAGGTATTTCATTTTTATATTAAAGAGGTTAATTATCCCTGGAATGAATAGAGCCAAGGGTCATGTGCCGTATCCGCTGCTCTTTCCATAATACAGAAGCCAGAGGCCCAATATGGAGATCGGCGGGAGGTACAGAGGTCAGACCCCGTGATCTCCTATCGATAGGAGAAAAGTTTTAATTTTTTTTTCCTGGAATACCTCTTTAGTGGAAACTCAGATTGCTTGACAAAGTTCTGCAACTAGAAAGTTACTGGGTCTGCTGTTATGTGCTGTAGTTGAAAAGAAATCACAGCAGACAGACATAAATAATAAATCACACCCAGCGAAGTGACTACCAGCCACCGAGAGAGGAACCTGACAAGATAGAATGAACCGGAGAATTTTACATTAATGAAGGATCCATTTACTTGAATGGTGTCAAAACTTTTCATGATCTGGAGATTTGTTCCTGAGTCTTCAATGACTATTCTCTAAATAAAAATATAGCTCATGAGTCACATACTGTATAAAACAGGTTTATGCTTGGCAGATTGCGTGCCGAAAGCCCACATCTCTCTGTTCATCACATGGGAAGTGCAGCTAAGACTCTAATGTTTCTAGTAAACTTAGTATTGATGCAGACTGACACCCCTGCAAGTGCTGACTCCATAAAAAAATATAACAAGGAGCATTCATGATGTAGGCAATGTTCCCTGATGTGTCACTCCGTGCTAACAGCATCTTTACCATTGTGACAATCCAATGTCAAGACTGTGAGAAATCTTGGCTCAAGATCATTGTAACTGGTGAGGAACTATAATGCAGTCCTAATATGATGACTTAATTATATGCAGTTTATTATGTGTTTGAACTTTAAAGGGTCCGTTCACATGTACTTAATCTGACACGGATTTAATGGTGCAGATTTCGGCTATTTAAATCTGCAGCAGACTAAGCATGTGTGAACATACGCTTACTGGGGGAGATTTATCAGACATGGTGTAAAGTGAAACTGGTGTGAAGAATGTACTCACCAATGCTTTGGCGTTAGGATTAGCTTTCTTATCCAGCAGGACCTTAGCAACCTTGTAATGGCCACAGTGTGCAGCAACGTGTAGTGCAGTTAGATAGTCATTGGTCACATCATCCACAGGTATGTTATGCATTAGCAAGAGCTGGACACAGTTGAGGTGATCTCCTTGGGTTGCCATGTGCAGTGGTGACAGTCCGTTCTGTAAACAAACAAGCAGGGTGAGTTACAGGTGGAGCAGGCAGGTAAGCAGGAGTTTCCAATACTCTTCTCCTATTACTTTTAGATGCTTGGGAATTTGGCAGGTTTGCTTGTCTAAGGACTGTATGTAACCCATCTCTCCATGTACTTATACAAGTTAATGGAAGATAATTGTCCCTGAACCATCTTTTTTTTTTTTTTTTTTACTTTATTTCTTTTCTACTTTTTTCATCATACATTGCAATAAAATCATTTAAACAGAAATTTTATTTTTTTCCAATAATTCACATATATCAGATTAGATATAAACAAAATTACGAAATAACATATTTAAACCATCTTCTTTATTCATCCCCAGAGAATACATTCTCTGTAACTCAATGAAGACTATGAAGTAATAATATTTAACATATAATAATACAATAAAAATGTAAAAAAAATGCTTCCACATCATTCACACATCATTAAAAAAAACAAACAAAAACTTTTGACGTCACCAGGACATAATACAAAACCAAAATTGGCCAGCACTCCAATACCACTGTCACTGGGTCATGACAAAAGTGTTGATCGGTGGACGTCTCATGGCTGTGACCCCCACTGATCAGGAGAACTTGCAGGGAGCAGCTTAATCGTCTCTGTCCAGTCAACCCTGTAGACTTATAATGGGGCTGCCTCGCCGTGAGCCAGGCATTGAAAGGTGCTTCCATGTATTTCTCCCATCTTCTTCTCCTGATTGGTGAGACCCCGACTGATCAAAACTTTGAACCCTATACCTGTGCCAAAAGTGTCAAAAATGTTTTTTTTGTTTGTTTGTTTTTTGCTTTTTATCACAGTGCCCATTTAATCCTTGAATAGTTCAGCGGATTTGTAGTTGCCTGAAGAATAGATATTAGAGGGTTGTGGTTAAAGGTCCTATTACACGGATTGATTATCGTTTAGAAATTCGCTATAACGACCTGTCCGTTTAATAACACCTAGCAATCAAATGACAACCGAAAAATCGTTCATTTTTGTCTTTCATGGTGAAAACAAAAAACACTGGAATAAACTCAGAAGCGTTCACTACAAAATCTCTAGCTATTGCAAGCGATCGATCGTTATAGCGAATCTTTAAACGATTAGCACTTTGTGTTATAAGGGCTTAATGGAGTGAATTCTGAGCAGAGATACAAGTAGTGTGTCTGTTCTGGGTCCTGGGTTTGGTAGGCAAGGATTGTCTGTTTTCTGGAATACTGTATCCAGTTTTAGAGACCTCACCAACTAAAGATATTCATAAAAGGGAACGTGTCCAAGGATGGGCTACAAAAATGGTGGAACTGATGTGTGGAATTGGCAATAACAGTGCTGCTAATTATCATTTATGTATTAAACAGGGAGTCCATAAGAACATTTATATCCTTGGTCTTAGTGTAAAAAAAAAATAATTCAGGAAAAGTGTAACAGAGGACTGACTGTGACACTACTGGTGCCTGCCCTCCTCCGCCTGCAGCATGGACCAAGGCTATACCTGACCAAGGCTAACTGTTTACTACATGAATAACTGGCTGCACTGTTATTAGCAATTCCATGCTGTCAGTTCTTCTTTAAATCCTTCAAGACAGGGCCCTTTGATGCCCGGATCAAATTAGTGCAATGTTCCTCCTCAGCTTCTAAGAGCCATAGCGCTTTTATTTTTCCATCTACAGGGCTGGTTGTCATTTTTTGCGCCAGTTTTTATTAATATCATATTGGTGTAACAGAAAAATGTTGATCGCTTTTTATAATTTTTTTTCTGATATATTATTTAATAAAATCAGCAATCCTGTTTTTTTTTTTTTTTTTCGTTTTCCAATATATGTACATTCCTACTGCACGAGGTACGTGCAGTAGGAACGTATGTATACATATTACTGACGGGAAGGGGTTAGGCACAAAATATATCAGAAAAGACTTGAGGATCTAAATCTATATAGTCTGTAGGAAAATAGGTTACAGCGATACTGTCAGACCTTTTCTGTATGAGGATTTCTAGTTATGTGGCATGCACCTGCCAGCTCTCCCCCCGGGCAGCCGCTACTTCTTGGCCAGGAAAAGGTCCCGGGGAGCTGGTGCAGGCAGGAGGAGCTTCTCCCAGTGGTGGAGAGAAGCACCGGCCGCCCGGAGGGAGAGCTGGCAGGCGGGTGCCAGATGAGCGGTGCTGAGGGCCAGCAGTGCTGGAGCAAGGGAGCAAGCGGCCAGGAGAAGGTCCCGGGGAGCTGCTACAGACAGGAGGAGGCTTCTCTACCGGGCGAGTGCGCGGGACTGCCCTGACACCAGCAATGTTGTTATCCCAGGGGAAGGGCACCAGTGTGCCAGGAGCCCTAGAAGAAGAAGCAGAAGCTGCTGGGCACAGTTCTTCCATCCATAGCCCTAGCAGCAGCCGCCACACAACTGGGACTTATACAGTGGGTTGTGACATCATAAGTTTTACAAAACATTGAAGACTTCATACAGTAGTAAGTGCAGGGGAAAAAAGCACTATATGTGCATATCCCATAATAAGTGTCTTTGGTAATATGTATAACTTTTGAGGGGCAATAACAAACTTTAAAATAACTTTTGACTGGACTTCTCCTTTAAAGATATAGGATAGGTTTATGGTTGATGGCCTAAGAACCAGTCTATGCTATCATACTGTAAGTGTATGAGCCACGGCTAGGAAGCAGTTAAGAGGATTCTATAACAGCACAAGGCAGGTTCAACTGGTTTCAGGTCTTCCTAGTTCCCATTAAGACCAGTTTGGTCTGGGTTAAGAGGACTATGCAAACATGTAAACATTTACCTTGGATAAGGTCCATGCTATACAGAAGATAATGATACATTTCACAAGTGATTCCTCACCCCTGTCATGCATAACAGATCTGCATCCTGTCTCCCAGATACACAGGACTGATTGTATTTGTAGGGATTATCTCTCTGGACTACAGGATAAAGACAATCCATAAACTATTGGCATGCCTATAAGGGTGGCCTATAGCCATAAGCATAACATTGTACACCCAACCATTGCAGATGAATGAGACAGCAAAATGTGATCCTCTGACCATTAATCCCTGTTCATCCTTGCAGAGGATCAATCTAAAGTTGATATGTATTCTCATATAGAAGTCAATAAAGTCGTCATATCTGACCATGGAAGACACAGACTTACTCTATGGATTTGTATATCCTATAGGGAAGAATCTATGGTACCGATCTGTACATTTGACTTCATTGACTTCTCTGGTGTAGCTTAGATCTATATTTTCACACTTTATTGAATCCTGAAGAAGATGACGCTCATCTAATTCTAAGGTTTATTGTGGCCACTTTTAACCCTGTCTGCGACATATAGTACATTTTGGGCCTTAGCTTCCTAGTTTTTGTTTGTTCATTTTTCCACAGTAGCCTCCCAAGTGGTTTGACTTTTTTAATATGAATTTTCATCAACATAGCCATATGTCCTGGCTCATTTTGTGGTACAAGTTTTACTTTAAGGCCAACTTAATTTCTATTGAATTGGGATGTGGGTGCATCCGTGTGAGCCTGTATCCCAATTCACCATTGCACACAAGTGAAAGTGCGTCTGGAGCCGCACTTTCCATTGCGTGCACTGTCAGGGATGTGCGGCCACTATTCAATGAATAGCAGTCGCACAAAACTGACATGTCAGTTTTCGTTGCGGCCACTAGGGATCCCGCCCGGAGCGTATACTATGTGTATAAACTCCGACCGTGATTCCATAGACTGCAGCACAATGTAGATTTTCTATTAATCACGGCCGTTGTTGCAAATCGGAAAAATGTCCGTGATTATTAGAAAGTTTACCTTGTGTGAAAGTGACCTTAATTAGTACCATTTTAGAGAACTTATTACTTATTATTTTTTGAGAAACGGGTTAAAATACAGCAGTCCTAGGCTCCTAGGTTATGGTATATTGTAGTCCACAGGGTACATGCCGTGTCCTCATGCTTTTAATAGTCTGGACAGGGTATGATGACAGCCTGGGATTACTTTTATGCATATATTTAAATAGGATATATTTAGATCTTAGAAACACAAAAAAAAAACTAATATAGATAACTGTGAAACAAACCTTTGTTTTGGAAAGAATAGGGGCTCCTCTTTCCAGCAGCATCTCCACAACCTGTTCATGGCCACTTCTTGCTCCACAGTGTAGGGGCGTCAGGCCGTCCTGTAATCAGAAAACACAGTGTATAAATATTCTATGTGCTGCTGATCTGTTTTCCTTTGCTTTGCACAAATGTCAATTGCGTTAAAATGCTAAGTAGATCAGTAGATCATCTTCTTTCATGTTATTTATTTTTCTTAGGATGGATAGATAGATAGATAGATAGATAGATAGATAGATAGATAGATAGATAGATAGATACTGCAGATAATCCACACACATACATAATTTTACAGATAGTTTATGCATTTAGCTAGTCAGAGCCTTATATAGTACTGCATTTACAATACTACTGTAATACTTGCAGTATCCACTGTGTGGCAGTGTTGCTTCAATCAATAATTTTACTAAATAAAAAGCTACTCCCCTGGGATCTGATGCAAATCATAAAAACCTGAATTCATAATATTTAGGGCAGAGATTCCCTTACTGAACCCTAAGAAAAATAAAATCCGAGCATCAATGATACGTCTAATTTTTTAAACACCTATTTATTATCTTAAGGTGAAAAAGAAAATTTATAAATACTGTAGCTGTTTTTTCCATTATACACAAAAGCCAGAATACAAGAATTGTAAAGTCTACAGTATATTCCAGGTTATACCATGAAAAACCATAGATAGATAGATGAATAGGAGATAGATAGTGCCTATCCTTCAGACATGATCCATGACCTTGTGTAGAAGTAACAGACGTATCTTGTTTTTCTAATAATAACTGAGAGCAGTGTAACATTTGCACATATGTATTAGGACAGCTTTTGACTAATGTCAGCCCCTGGTGATGAACCTTGCTAAGTCTCTAGTCAGTGGCTGGAAGCCTGCGGGGCCATAGCATGCTGCCACTACTGCAGTAAGAAGGCTGGAGGATCCTTATGGCAGAAGGGTCTTATTAAATATATAAACGGCAAACATCTGGAGAGATTGCTCTGAGCTAGGTATACTATGGGTAAAGGGCCTAAAAACATGTAAGCTACTACTCTTATCAAGCTTCGGGGCTCCTCAGGAGCTGCTGTGATTACTCTGGCAGCCGTGCAAAGTAACCAAATGACTTTGACATGATAAGGTTTCTTCGTATAAAGAATGATCACGAGAACTGCTGGGTATAATGGGTAGAAGCCCTTCTCACCTCAGTTCTCATTGGTTTTGGAATGAACTATCATGGCAATTGTCCAGCGTTAGAACTTCGGTCTCACAGGTGATATCTCACCTCTCTGTTTCTTTTGCGCCGGGCAGATCATATATATAATGCATGAAGCATAAGACTGGCTTCTCTCCAAGAAAATCAATAGTGCAGCATCAGCTATACGTAAGACATGATGCGTGAGTTATATGCTAAATGCATATTCAGCACCACCGACAAAGATGTTTCTGCCTTCCGGATGTCCTCATTAAAATGTATGATATCTGTATGGCTTTCTGAGGCTCTCAAGAGCTGCACGTTCTGTGAAGTTGCGTTTGATAAATAGACTTTCATGTATTTTTTTTTTCTAAGTTTCTAAGTGCTAAGAAGCTAGTAAGGAATACTTGTTAGACTGTTCAGAGTATGCACTTGGAACCTCTGTGGAATGAACACAGAACACGTCCATATTTAATAAATGTATACTAATCAGCATATGTTCCAAGGGGGAGGGGTGTGCTGAAAGAGGCAACACACAAAAATCGTATATGACTCTTCTGCACAGAATCCTATGGTAGATATTTTATTCTGTAGAACATACAGTGTATCAAACATAAAGCCGCCTAGATCTTGAAGTAGCATTCTGAACAGACTTCCCAGCAGTGTGGTGCTGCAGGCATGGGGCTTCATATTAGGAAAATACCAATAATAATAGCAAAATAATATGAAATATAATAATTGTTATTATTATTATAACTATAGTAATGTTTATTTAGCACCAACAGATTCTGCAGCATTTTTTGCACAATATAAGAAAAGGAAATCACTATCCCTTTAATTTGGTAATTGCTTAGAAAAACACATCTGCTTTCTTCCAGAGACACCACCAGCCTTGTCCTTAGTTTGGGTGTGGGTTTTGCATCTCAGTTCCATTTAAGGCCTCATTCACACGATCCGTGCCGCGATCTGAAGAATGATCGTGGAATGGATCACCTAGCTGGAGCCCCGCTGCCTTGTATAGATCCCTTCCCCACTGCCCGGCTGCAGACCTGTGCCGTGATCCGCACTAGGACACGTCCTATTTTTACACTGTGCAGGTCGTGGCACGGATCATGTGAATGGCAGCATTCACATCAATGGTCCCTAAAATGTCCATGATGCAGATCCGAGACCATGGACAATTTTACGGGACGTGTGAATGCAGCTCAATGGAGCTCAATTGTAATACCACACACAACCTGGGAACTACCGTAGTGTTTTTACAAGAAAATAGCTTTTTTTTTTTTCTAATCCGAGATAACCCCTGTAATAGCTTTCAGAATAGAGGTGGCCTTGGTGCAGCCATGTCAAAACATCTTTTCCATCCCTATGTTCTAGGTCTTAATCCTGCATCTCATCACCACACATGGACTTGATAATTCACTGTGTAAATTGACTTATACGTGCCACCATATTGGCCTGAAGAGCTAAACACCTCTTCAAAAATATAGTCTTTCCCATACAGAAATCAAGGAACGGGATCAGGCACATATCAACTAGGGCCCAGTAAAAGACTATACCAGCCCGATATTATTAATAACTGTTGTATAATGCATCTAGGACTATGGTCAGTGATTTCTTTTAAGATCCTTAAAGCAAAAGAGAAATTTCCCTGAAATTGTTAGCATTTACAAATAATCCCTACTATACCAATGAAGAACATGATCATTGATAGTTTAGTGTTGTGCACATATCCCATCCTATTTAGCAGATGCTATTTGCCTTACCCTTGTTTTGGCATCGATCTTGGATCCTCGATCAAGCAGAAGTTTCACCATGTTACCATTGCCTCTCTTGGAAGCCACGTGTAAGGGAGTAATGTCATTCTATAAAAAACAAGAGCAAGTCATTAGATATAACATACTTACTTATCATACAAAGAAAGGAAGGAACTCCAGTAGTTTGAATGACAGAACAGCAGTAAAAGCACGATCACCGTTGGCCAATGCGTTTCAGGTTCTACTGGCTCTTAGTCATCGCCTGTTTTTTTTCTGCTTTGTTGATCGAGCTCTGTCTGGATATAGGGGAAAATTGATCGATCAGGGGCTGGCCAATTGGTGAAATGATTTTAGATTAAGTTACCCATGATTTTTTGTTTTTATGGTTTTTTTTCAGTAACCAATTTTTTTTTATTATTATGGATATTTTAATTATTTTTTTTTTCCAAAAAAATAACCACTTCTGACTTTTTACATAGCCACATACGGTTATTTAATAGTAGTCCCCCCATGTGATAATGTCAGAATGAAAAAAAGATGCAGTGTCATAGGTGCCCCTGTTATTTCTAGAGATACGCCTTTGTGTTTGCAATTACATAACATACTCCCTGAACTATACACTATTCATGAAAGTTTAATGTAGAGAAATCCACTGCAATGCAGAATATGGTTTTAAGTTTTCCTTCAGGTATGTTACTTCTGCTCTACTTCCTGCATATTGCACATTTTTCTCACCCAAACTAACCTAGAGCTTGGGAACCTGTGTCCACTCTTTCCAGTGTTACCGTGACATGAATATTATTTCCTAGCTACTTCAGATACAGTTTCTTTCCAGCCTTGCCAGCTATATGCTGAAGTCGCTAATAGCCAGGAGCCATTTCTCCTCCATTATTATTTGCTGGGTTGAAAAAAAGCTCATGGCGCACATGTATGTTTGAAGAATACTGACAGCTCCTACTCTTAAAGAGGTCTCGTGATCATGGGGGTTTCAGCAGTCGGACCCCTATAAGTCAGATTGTTGACTTTGCAAGATTTGAATACCCCTTTAATTTTGGTCTAATATGAAAAATGCTTAGTAAAAAGCAGATGTCTTTTAGAAATTTTTAGACTGCTAAGTTGTCTTTTTTATTACAAAACTGACAAATAATGTTTCAGCCATAAAGGTTTAGGATGTCTATTTATTAACTAGAATAGCGAGTGACTACAAGGAGCAGGTCTGAGTATCTTAATGAATTATATGGAAACTTGTTTTATGTAATACCTCATTTCACCTGTGGTGGTGCTGCAGGGGTTCCCCAATAGACTACAGCTTATCCCTGCTATATTATGTACTGTGTTTAGCTTATTGTAAAAGCATTCTTCAGGCAAAAAAGGAAACAAATACAAAGGATATCCAACCAGTGAAAATTGACTTCTGTCACCCCCCAAGAGGCCATGATGTGAACGCCACAGCCTCTTTGCTTTGTTGTACATTGCTTTGCTTTGTAGTACTATACATAATGGTGATGCAAGATCCTGCAGCATTGACCTGTTCATTAGAATAGGACTATGTGAGTTCCTTGCACTTCAGCTACTAAAAGAACAAGGGTGCAAAACTTGCCCCTTCAATCTGCTGATCAGCTGGGGTGTCAGGAGTAAGACGCCCACCGATCTAATATAGATGACCTATTTGGCAGATAGGCCATCAGCTTATACAGGCTAAATAACCCCTCATTTAACTGACAGCCATCCAGGCCCAACCATGGGTCTCATCCATATTATACTGTTAGTGCAGGTCATTAGACCCTCTGCTGTAAGCACTGCCGCAGTACACCGACTGACCTCAGCATTTTTACCACCCTGCAGACTGACCGCAGCATTTACAGTAAATGCTGTAATAGGCTGGGTTCACTCTACGTATATTTCAGTCAGTATTGTGGTCCTCATATTGCAACCAAAACCAGGAGTGGATTAAAAACACAGAAAGGCTCTGTTCACACAATGTTGAAATTGAGTGGATGGCCGCCATATAACTGTAAATGTTCAGATATTAGGAAGAGCCCGGCACTCACCAAGTAGATTATGCTTCTTTATTGTAGTGTAGCAAACATATGGTACAAGGACGCGTTTCGGCCAAGCATGGCCTTCATCAGCTTAGGGGTGTACACCTCTAAGCTGATGAAGACAATGCTTGGCAGAAACGCGTCCTTGTACCATATGTTTGCTACACTACAATAAAGAAGCATAATCTACTTGGTGAGTGCCGGGCTCTTCCTAATATCTGAACATTTTTCTCACCTCGAGCACCACCGCCACGGAAGTGCCGTCTTCTACATATTTCTACAATATAACGGTAAATAACTGCCATTATTTCAATATAACAGACGTTGTTTTAAAATAACAGCAAATATTTGCC
This sequence comes from Dendropsophus ebraccatus, assembly GCF_027789765.1. Taxonomy (NCBI): domain Eukaryota; kingdom Metazoa; phylum Chordata; class Amphibia; order Anura; family Hylidae; genus Dendropsophus; species Dendropsophus ebraccatus. The sequence continues at coordinate 45,642,303 of NC_091461.1, read as the reverse complement.
ATTAAATGGCGGCCATCCACTCAATTTCAACATTGTGTGAACAGATCCTTTCTATGTATTTAATCCACTCCTGGTTTTGGTTGCAATATGAGGACCACAATACTGACTGAAATATACGTAGTGTGAACCCAGCCATACTGTGTATACTCTATGTGCTAATTTGTGCTTACATCTATTAGGTATTTTACATACAATAGCTTTCAGCCTATTTACTATTAAATTGAGATATCCCATACAAACTACTATGTCTTAGCTAAAAAAAATCCATAAAAATTCTCAGAGAAATATACAATTATTTTAACACTGCTTAAAAATATTGAGTGCGACCTCTGGCTACATAACATATGTTGTTCAGCTCTGTGACCTATGACCCAACAGGGTCACTAGATGTTCCTCTAGCTATGAGGTGTGTGGGTATTGGTCCTCTTATCGGACATCTTTCAACAGGAGATCACCTTTATCAGTTGCAGAAAAATGGTTCCACCATCAAGCAGAATATACATTCTCACGTTACATCTGCTCCTTTCAGTTTTCACGTCCTTTTCAGTTTTTATGTTTTACAGTGCAAAACACACACCTTTATTTTTAGAGTGTATTATTTCCATGCATTTAAGCGCTGACATTTGGCAAAAACATTTCATTCATATATTTAGATATTCTTTAAAAAGTTGAAATGTTGCTTTGTGTAATATATATGTTCTTGAACTCCTTAAATAAATGCTCTGTGTAATGTTAGGGGCCTATGGAGACTTGTCATCTTGTCATCATTTCATTGTATAGCCATTGGGGTATATCATTCAGATCTCCCAGCCTCTCGTATGGCATATCTGCCTGGTTAGGTAACAATATATCCTACAGACCTATTTCTTATATTTAACACCCAGGTTTCCAATAAACAGATATAACAGGATTTTTGTTTTTCACGGTTGCTGGACGTGCACAGCTGGAGAATGGTTCTAAGACTGAGGTAGCTATATTTGATATATACAAGACAACTAAAAGCAACGGGCCACATGTTAAGATATTGACATGTCACGGAAGGCATCCAGCTTGTAAATGTATTTGCTGACTAGGAATAGTCCCCCATATAGTATACACATCATGAGCATTAGACAGACCCCGGGTCACTGGATCTCTGAGAGTGAAAAGGCTACATGATGGATATGTGTGTAGAAGCCCGTCAGTCAGTTTAGGGATGCTAGACAATGCTAACTTTGCCATTCTGGTGGAAAAACCAAATCTCCATTTTGCTCAATCAGCAGGGATGCATTAAGGTGAAATGCTTGGGTTGTATGTCAGTCACTGATAATGCTGCTATGGCATTACAGCAACCATGAGTCAGGTGATCAATAAGGTTTCTTACCATATCACATAAGTGTCATGGGCTCGTCTTGTTGTGCAAAATCCATATAGAGGACTTGTCTGTTGTATCCACTAGACGACTCCCTACAATCAATTCAGCTGAACCCCCTAACCGTGACAGGACTGGCCAATTGTCTAAAGTGTATGGGATGTCCTGACAGATGATGTTGGGGTGGAAAGGAGTGGGTGTGCTGTAGTTTAATTGTTCTTAGAGAGATAACTTTACCAAAGCAGGTTGACAAGGGCTTACCCCTGCTCTCTCCATCGAGAACACACCTGAGTGATCATGTGTACAGAGGGATCGGGACAGATAGCCATCAGCTGAGTGGTACAGGCACCAGTACTACCAATCCAGGGGAGCCTACACCTTTTGGGGACAAGGTGAACTTGGGGGCCTTTATTTTTTGTTTACAATATCACCCCAGAGATTTACAGTCTTTCTTTTTCTTTCCTCCATAAGATCCCATTTAAAAAATTATACACCTAAACCACATATCACTTGATGGGTATTAATAATAATATATGTTTTTGATTACTTATATATAAACTAGTGTGCTGTTCATGCTATCTTGTCTTCTGTCCTTCCTAATACTCTTTTCCAAAGACATCAACCATTACTAAGCCACTTGGCACTAAAGTAGGGTTGGAGCTAAGCATATAGAAGGGGGAGGGGGGCACTCATAGTAAACATCAAACTGGCCTCCAACAATGCTACTAAGTAAAGGGTATGCTGACCGATTCACCCTCCACCCCCTTCCATGGCCAATTCCCTAGTCTATTACTACATTGCAGTTCATTTAGACAGTCTTACAAAGGGGCCCAATTTGAAGGTTATAGGACCAACCAGAACTGGGCCCTGTCTCTCTAAAGAGCCCATAACAACCATATAGGCTACCTCTATAATAAGTACACTGGTAAATGTTATTTTATAAAAAAAAAGAATTTAGAAAGGAAAACACAGCAGTCACCATTTCCTGTAGGACACAGAATTGTGCCCTTATATCATGTGTAGTGATTTATAATGAATCCAATCCTCTATTGTTGACTTACTCTGGCGGTGAAGTCCACAGCTGCTCCCCGGCTTATGAGCAAAGTTGCCACATTAATGTTCCCATAATGTGCGGCTATGTGGAGGGGTGTAAAGCCACTCTGGAAAGACCAAACAAGAGTAATGTAAATTTTATGGATTGGTCAATGTTAGCAATATAATTCATATAAGCTGTATCAATAGCAAAGGCAATAACATTCAAAACCTATTGACACACACTAAGCACCAGCAGTATCCTGATCAATATTCTTGTCTCTTCTGCATTTGACTCATAGATGAACATTTAATGTCTTGCTATTACTGAAACCTATAGGAAGGTCCATAATCAATCCATGCCAGCGTAACACAGGAAAATTATATGTTACTAGTTTATTACAAAGATAAAGGCAGGCACAGTTTAATATGTTGCTTAAGGGCCCGTTCACATGTGCAGGATCTGAAGCAGATTTGATAAAGCGCCAGATTCTGTACATGTTAATGTACTCTAATGGTTATTCCAATCTTATAAAGCTATTCCCTAACCATAGGATAGGGGATAAATTGCTGATCTCAGGGGATCTGACTGCTAGAGCCCCCCGTGATCTTAAGCACGGGGACACCAGTCTCCTGTTAGAATGGAGAGACTCCTCTTCATTCTCTACGGGAGCCAGGGAAACAGACACATACAGAGTTTGTCTGGTTTTGCCAGTTCAAATAGAGAATCAATAGATCAATCTCTTCAAATGGGAGACTGAAGTCCCCATTCTAAAGTTCCCGGGGGTGGGGGTGGGGGCTGGGGAATTCAGCAAATTTTGACCCCATGCAATCAGCTAGTTATAACTTTATCAGATGTGAATACCCCTTTAAACAAACCTCTATTAACAAACTTGAAATATGTTCTTTTATTCATGTTATAGCTTAGGGCCCTATAACATGGCTCCACCCTATACAGTAAATGAGCCCCAATCTTGTATTCAGCATTCATGTAGTCAGCCTTTACGGCACAAGCATTAGGTGAAGAGGACCACAACAATGACTGCTGGGTCACTTGTACATCCAAAAATTTCCTATTACACATGGAGATGGGCGACTTACCGCCAATGATTTTTTTTGACAAATCTAAATGATTGGATCAACTTACTATAGTTTTCTCGTTTATCGTTTAATACTAGCTTGTCGACCGATAATTGCCCTGTGTAATAGGGCCCTTAGCTGGGAAATCCCCAAAGGATTTATATTCCGTTCTACCAATTAAATAAAAAAGTCTGCCTTAAAGAATCGTATTGGTGGAATGAATTAGGATTTCTGCCATTCTATAATGTCACCCTCTCTAAATCTTTCTATCATGCACTAGAACAGCAGGTAAATCCACCATGTTTCGACTGTCTCATCTGTAGACAAGCAGAGTTGTATCTCAGAAGAGATCACAGGAACCAAAGGAGAACCCGTAGGAGGGTCAGCGCAGGTCGACGTCCAGGAGACCAGCAATATCACAGTAGGAGAATCACACACAAAGATGTGACTTAATTGTTCTGTTTAATAGCCCAACACCTTTCGGTCTGTCTGTTGGATCACAGACCTTTATCAAGCATGCTTGATAAAGGTCTGTGATTCAATAGACAGATCGAAACGCATACTTGATAAAGGTCTGTGATTCAATAGACAGACCGAAACGCATGCTTGATAAAGGTCTGTGATCCAATAGACAGACCGAAAACCGTTGCGATATTAAACAGAACAATTGAGTCACATCTTTGTTTGATTCTTCTACTGTGATTTCGCTTGTCTCCTGGACATCGACCTGCGCTGACCCTCCTACGGGTTCTCCTTTGGTCCCTGTGATCTCTTCTGAGATACAACTCTGCATGTTTCTACCCACCTTCGGTGGCTGCAACCCAAGGGATAGCTGAGTGACATCATATACCTACAGTAGAGTTGTTCCTATCATTTCCACAACTCCACAAGGTGAGTGTGTCCATTTTCCACTGGAATAGACACACTAGTCCATTATAAAATGTGCATGGTAGGGGGCCTCCCTATTACTTCTTGCATTAAAGGTACAGTATGCTTCTGTCCTACTGGCAGGATAATAGACTAAGTTTTCACGTTGCAGCTAAATTGCATTGACGGCATCAGATACTGTGTGTGTTTCAACAATGCATTAAATAAACCAATCTTTCTACTGCAAAGTGAGAACATAGCCTTACTTACAGTATGTGTTTGGTGATCTGCAACCTGGAAGTTGTAGGTCACAGCTGGGATATCACAGGTTGCCCTTGACATATCTACATTTTAATAGCAAAAATGCTACATGGAATATAAATATATGTAACCACCCATATACCATACAGTATATGTTATTCATACATCATATTCTTTTTTATTTTGATGGGATGCATAAAGTAAGGGACATATCATTTAGGGGCATCTAATGACGGACATGATCTATCTCACCCTTATAATGGTGGAGAGCAATAGGTTGGAGACCATTGTATTCTATATTAAAGAAAAATCAGAGTTTCATTTTTTAACCCTTGACAGTACATGTCAGTTTTAAACTCATCTTTCCTCTTAACATGCATTCAGCCTTCAATTCATCCTTCAAACAATGTATCTAAGAAACTAGATGCAGATTGTAAAGAGGTAGCAAACATTTCAGCCATGCTAGCCGGTAAAGGGCTTCTTAAGTGAGGGTCTGCCAAATCCCAGTCCAGATCACTGGTTTGCTGACACCAGGTAAGTGCAAGTGTCATGCAGAAAAGCCTACTAGAAAAAGAGTCTAGGAAGCAGTGTGTCAGGACTGTCTGCAGCTCAGGACCAAGTCAATAAAATATTTACGAGGACGTCACAAACGTTATGTGACATGTCGATAATTTGTTTGCGCTCGGTTACAGTTCTTTACTGCAGACAGCCCCGTTTACAGTATTGCCTCCTATTGCACATGCTACCTTATAGTCTAAAGCAAATCAATACTACATAGGAGGCAACACAAAGAAGATAAGGAGGAAGCAGCAGCAGTGCTAAGGTATGAGCAAGTGACTGTGTGTCCATATATACCTCTGTTGTCCTATTCACCATCACCTATGTTTACACATTGGGAGGCAAAGAAGGGGAAAAGAATGAATGGTTAGTCCACCAGTGATGATATGGATGACATAAGATGAGGATCATAGTATGGGATGATCACAAGGCAGACACAGTGGGGTGGGGGGATACGGCTGAAGACCAGTGTTAGAAAGTACTTCTGCATGCCTTATCATGCAGGTTAGACAAAAAGGATGGGATCCTCTACAGAAATGGCTCTGGTGTGATATTATACTGGATTCAGAAGAGATAGAGACATTTATTTCACATATCTATAGTGCTAGAAATATTTTATAAAAACAACATACAGATCTAAGGGACATTATACGTAATTTAGGATGATACACTACAGCACAAAGCCAAGGTGACTCCTTATTAAAAAAAAAAAATTAGTCAAAGCTGGTAAGACAGTGAGAAGCTGCTGGGCACTGTTCCAGTGACTCAGGTAAAAGGTGAAAGCTTTTATTAAAATATAGTAAGGGCTTTTAATTAGGGTGTACCAATTACAGCACTATACAATAACCTCATAAAGCTGCCATATAGTGCACAAACTATAGTGCTATACAGTGTCTAAATATTACCCAAATAGCACATTTCATTTTGCTTTATTTACACAAAACCTGCCAAATTGAAAATTGAATACAATCCATAAGCATCATGTTATAGCACAGGAGGAGTTGAGCAAATTGTTATAAAGTTTTGTAAAAAAAAGTTTCTGTCATTTATTCATGTAAATCTCTGTTCAATGAGAGCTAAGTAGTCATGTGGGTGGTTCTAAAAAGTGACTGACAGCCCACTTAAAGGGGTATGCCCCCCAAAATCTTTACACTATGAAGCTGCTACGGTGCGGGACCGGGAGAAGACCTGCGCCTGGACAGGTAATGTATAAAACAAGGGCTGCAAGGACATCGCTAAACGATTGTCGGGCGATGGAATAGGCCTAGTAAACGAGCTCCGATCTAGCAGATCGACGCTCGTTTACGTTGTTGATCGGGCCCTGCTCGGCCTGTGGAATAGGACCCTTAGCTATCAGGGACGGGACTGCAGGAGACTGGAGGGAGACAGTGATAAGCATGGGCCGGGGTGGGGTTGTTTAGTGTCATGGACCAGGCTACACAGCGAAAACAGTGATCCTGCAGCAGGCTGGGAAGGGTGTCAGCTGTCAGAGAGAGCTGATCAGGAGATGCTGCAGATCAGTGTCCCTCTGTGACTGCTGTATGCAATGACACCTACCCCCCCCCCCCCCAACTTCCCCCCCTTCCAGTCTCCCCTCACTGTCACAGTCCTGAGTTTAATGTGCAATGTAGTAATGAGGAGCAGTGGACAAGAAAGAAAGCTAAGGGAGAAGAACTGAATTATGGGTAATGTAGTTTCCGGGGCGACGCCATCTTTGATATAAACAGGCTTTTTATAAAACTTTTAACCCAGGAACGGCAGCAGCTAGAAAGATGGGGGACTTGGTGAGTAATTTTTTAGCCTTTGGGGGGAATACTCCTTTAAAGGGGTTATCCAGCGTGGGGGCACTTTTTTGGGGGGACCGGGGAGGAGGTGGCTGAAATAAAAGACGTCCACTTACCTCCCCAGCCACCTCCTTCACGGTCCCCCCCAAAAAGTGCCCTTACGCTGGAGCACCCCTTTAACTACTTAGCCAAGAATTGAAAAAGAAGTCAAATAGGAGGGCCTACAATTGTATCTAAAGACTCACTTATACACACAGGTACTGTAGCTGTCAGTCACTGAGTAGGACCACCCACCTGACCACTTACATTCATTACTAGTTATCCTGAAATCTTTCCCACAAATTTATATAGCAATCTGCTCAACTCCAGCTGTACTAAAACTTGATGCTGACAGGTTAAACAACTTTGAACTGTTATTCTGGGGTTCTTGCTGTTTTTCCCTCTCTATATCCAAGACACAACAAGAAAGATACATTAAAGCTGTGTACAGTACATCCTAGACGGCATAAACCGGAACAGACCATCCGAGAATGTAGTAGATTTATCACAGTGGCTTCTACTGTTTGAATATCTGGACTCTAGACCTGTCTAGTCTAAGTTTGCAGCATCTTTTAATTCTATTTTTACACTAAAATTAATAACAACTGTGCCGCATTTCATGGGAACCTGTCACCATGAAAATGCTATCTTATCTATCAGCATCATGTTATAGAGCAGGGCAGATTGTGGGAAAGCAACCAGTACAATTTGTAACTTGTAAATTCCTGCTATTTCCATTCTTAGTAGTCCAGTGGACAGTGCACATAATGATAGGACCAACCACTGGACTCCTAAGCATAGGAAAATAAGAGATTTCAATCAATGAATGACAAGTTATACTAAATATTTCCCCACAAGGATACATATCAGTGTGTTTAACTTTCTCTATTCTATAACATTATGACACATTAGATAGCATTTTCATGGTGACAGATTCCTTTAAAGGAAGGAATATTTATGTCCCCTTCTTCAAGTGTACATGCCTGTCCAAAAACAATCTGAATTCCTCAATAAGTATCTGTGTACCTAAATGTTATGGATGCAAACCATCCCTCTTGTACATCTCCCTTTTGGACCAACTTTAACCATAATCCTCTGCCCCGTTTTTGTGTACTATGTAGTTTAATCCATATGCTAATGAGGCAGTTTGGTGCCATGGGTGCGGGACTAACACCCTCCGGTAGTCCCTTCCAGCCATCTCGCCCCGCCGAATGCGTCTTCATCTGGGTGTCTGTGGTTCATTAGAAGGAGTGGGGTGGCTGGGGTGGATTAGTACACTTAAATTGGTAGTCCTGCCCTTAGTACATGATATGCTTCATTAGCATATGGAATAATCTACAAACTTAAGGGTACGTTCACACTGAGGGAAAAAAGGTGGAAACTTTGAGTGGAATCCCTGCCCCAGACTCCGCTTGGAATTCCGCCTGTCTCAGTGTCTCAATGATAAGTATAGGGCGTCTCTGTTCTCCATGGCGCTCCGCTAAAATAATTGTCATGTCACTGTGTGAACATACCCTAATAATGAGGATCAAGGTAAAGTCCTCTAGGGATTCTCTAAGCACTGAGAATTAGGGAAAGAAAAAAACCTTCATCCTCATTACCCCATACGCTATCAGGACATAACAGGTTAAATGTGTCACAGCCCATTTTAAGCCACCTCAAATTAGGTGCAAATCGGCTGCCAGCTGTGGGTTCAGCCAACTTTAGTGCATGGGATTCTTAAAACTAAAGGAAGATTCGATGAGTGTTGTGGTGGAGGAGCTTCTTGAAATAAGAATGTTATATCGCATAACTATATGCATGGCCATGTACCTTATTTAACCATATATCATAAAGAGATAAGGGTAACAAATGTATGCTAACAGTAGGCAAGGATAGAGTTAGTCCCTAGGCATTTTATTACTATAAGGCCATGTTCACACAACAATTTGCAACAACATAGTATACACTCCGGCCGGGATCCCTAGCGGCCGCATGGAAAACTGACATGTCAGTTTTGTGCGGCCGCTAATCATTGAATAGTAGCTGCACAAGCCTGACAGGTCACACAATGGAGAGTGCAGCTCCGGCCGCACTCACCACTGTCAGTTATGGTGAATTGGGATGCAGGCCCACACAGATGCGCTGGCATCCCAATTCAGCACAAATGAAGATCATCTGGCCGGTACTGCAGTACCAGCCAGGATGATCTTCACTGACACACGCTGTTCTGTGACTCAGCAGGGTCACAGAAAAGTCAGTGTCATACACCGTGTGAACATGGCCTAATTGTGTATTTTACCTTTAAAAAGTAAAGGCTGTTGCACCTATCCAGTAAGACTTGTTTTCCATACAAAAATATGTTTGTCCAATGTACTTACAATCAAACCCTATGGGCTTCTAGGGATGCACTTGGCCTAGGTTTTCAATAGCTCCACTATAAGTGTTGACAATTTCTGCAGTATTTTGGTACCATGTATCTGCCCTATATATGGGTCTCCTCTAATATTGCTTTGCATCTGAGCGGCGCAGACATTCCTGGGAGCAGGTTGTGTTGGCACATGCACTGCACAAATAAAGGTAGACAATAAAAAAAAAAAAAACTTAACCGGCAACTTAAAAGTGTGCCCAGAAATTTTTAGAACAGAATTAATAAGTAAACAAAATTATACGTAGGGTGGAAGCAATAGAGACAGAAGATTCACAGAAGGAAAGGCTTGCAGTGCTTCTCTGGGAAATGCTTTGCTGGAAGATATTTGACGGTATTATATCATGCACACTATTGTTTTTAGTAAATCCACATAAAAACCAACAAACCTTGGATTCCACATCAGCATTGTGGTCATTCTGCAAGAGAAGAGCTGCTGCTTTTGTGTCATCCTTCCGGGCGGCAATGTGTAGAGCCGGCAGGCGGACTTTTCCTTTTGTATCATTTTCAAGAAGAAGAGAAACCACTTGGTCATGACCCTGCTGAAGGGCGACGGCCAGAGGTGTGAAACCATCCTGAGAGAGCAAATGAGATTATTTTAACTTGTGAAGAAAACAAGTCAATAGCAATTGGACACTGGAGATGTCGCTTATGTAAGGCCAGGATAGCCATAACAGAGTCTAATACCTAAATCTATAATGGTGGCCATTAATTGTCCTCTGCTCTCATATTTTTGCATACTTTGCTTCTTAAAGGGAACCTCTCATCTGCAGAATTATGTTAAAGGACAGGGCAAGCTGAGCAGATTGATATAGATAGTTTTGTAGGAAAGAGTCAGTTTAACCTGTATATTATTCATTTAAATCACTGCTTATTCTTGGCTTAGGAGTCAAGTAGGCGGTCCTAATCAGTGCATGCACACATAGGAAGACTGTCAATCACTGAGCAGGACCACCCCCTGGACTACTAGGCACAAATAGAAGGCGGTTTAATATGTTCCAATGAAGCTTTTTCCATAAAACTATATAACAATCCCCTCATCTTCTCCTTGCCTCTAACATGAAGCTGGTAAAGCAGAAAATTTTTTAATGATGACAGGTTCCCTTTTGACATTCCAAAAAATTCATGAATTTTAATAATATATTATTTATTGCAGTAAACTGTATTATAGTCAAACATTTCAGGATACTATTTTTATATACATGATAAATATAATACACCCTATGTGAAATATAACAGCATCCATTAACAATACAGTAGACAATATGCACAGTAGGTTTTCTGATGTCACAGAGACCTTGGGTTTATGTTCACACTTAAAGGATACACTGTGGATTTTATACTGCGTATTTAATGCTGCACATTTTACGCTGTGTTCCATTATTTATTTGTATTGATTTATTCTTCTAGTATAACTAAACACAGTACTAAATCTACAGCAAGAAATTCTCAGCATATATATATATATATATATAAAACATATATACCCTATACCCTGAGCATTGAATTGAACTCTTACCTCTGTAGCAAGACTTTGGCTTGCTCCATTGTCTAGCAAAAATTTTACAACATCCAAGTGGTTTTCCTGTGCTGCCATATACAGTGGAGTGAAGCCATTCTGGAAGACAGAAATAAGAGAGTACAAATATTTAGTACACATATTTTAGCTTCTCTTCTATGCAGTAGCATCTCTTGAACATAGAACAGTTATTCCTATTTTTTATGTTATTTTATTTTATAAATCTTTGCATTTTTACCTCCAATTAATGTTTTGTAGGGGCATTTGTAAGACATACTCCCCCACAAAAGGGGCATATTTTGAGGCTGAAGCCATTTTACCAAACCTAGTGCTACTATCATCTGGAAGACTAAAACCTGGCTATGAAACATTGCCCTAGAGCAGAGATGGGGAACATCCGTCCCGCTGGCCATATACAGCCCCTGAGATCTTCTGATGAGGCCCGTGGCGACTAAGAATGTAAAGTAAGTGGCAATACCTACAATGTACGCATCGCCACTCACTACTGTACAGGAGCAGGGAGTCCCTGCTCCTGTACGTACATTTGGTAGTGTACATAATTCACGTACAAAAGCAGGAACTCTCTGCTCCTGTACACTACTGCAGTGCTTGTCTTTTGTCGACCACGCGCAGTGGCATAATTAAATCTGTGGAAGACCTGCACCGCTTTGGGACAGGCTGCAAGAGAAGGGAGAGGACTTGGCCAGTACTGGAGTGGAGGAAAGGTGAGTATTTTTTTTTTTTTTTTTTTTATAAATGTTTATTTTTCAACAATTTTTATATTTTACATAATTTTACACATAACAGAGAACATAAAATGTACACTAAAAAAAGAAAAAATTGAATCTTGAGACTTCCAAAAACACTGCTTAGAGAGGCGTCACAAAGTCCGTTCGGAACTCAATTCTGAATGTAGATAATAATAGATAATACCAACAGCAAATAACATACATTATTAACATTAGTGCAAGAACAGGACCCCTCAAGTCCACCTAAAAACTACATATGCGTTATCAGTGCACAGAGTCCAGAAAGAGAATGAATCGGTGCAAACAGAAGACAAAAGACAACACAAAACACAGGGGAAAACACAGTAGGTTGCCAAACCGTCCCATTCTTAGCGTCCCAGGGGTCCCAGACCACCCTAAATTTATCCACCCAATTTGTATTCAAAGCAGATAGCTATTCTATCTGGCGAGTATCAATAATTCTATGTCTAAGCATCATTTGTGTAGGGGCACCCATAACCCTCCAACAGGTTGGAGGAACTTGTGGGAACAATTGATGCAGCAAATCTGGGGTATGGTACCAATGCATTATGGTCTTCAACTTATTTTCTTTATACACCAAACAAACTGATGACTTTGCTGCCCGAGACCAAACTACCTACCATGTTTCATAAGAGAGCTCTCTACCTAAAGGAAAGGTGAGTACTTTAAACATGTACAGTGGTGCTTTGGATTACGAGCATAATTTGTTCCGGGAGTGTGCTTGTAAACCTAATCCACTCTTAAACCAAAGCAACGGAGATCACCTCTACAGTCCTGTCCCCTGATGCAAGTCCCAGCCTGAAGTGGATCTGCCATGATTTGGAAGGTGATGGAGACTTCCTGGGTCAGAATACAGGGCTGTAGACCATGCAGACCATGCCCGTCCCCCACTCTCCCTCCCACTCAGTACAGGGAGCTCTTAAACCAAAGCAATGCTATTAATACAAGTTACAATTTTGAAAAACTGTGAGACCTTCTTCCAAAACGCTGTAAAAGTTTTTATTTATTTACCATATTTATTTTTTAAGTGAAAGTGTTGCTTTAAAGTGTCGTGAATTTTTTTTGCAGAAATCAATAGTCCAGGCGATTTTAAGAAACTTTGTAATTAGGTTTATTAGCCAAAAAATGCATTTTTATCATGAAAAAGCAGTTTGAAGCTCTCCCCCCTGTCTTCATTGTTCTCATATGGAGAGAGCTAAAGAAAAGACCAAAACAGGACAACAAAGAGTTAATCTACAAATCCATCACCCTCTATCTCCTCTGACAGTCAGCACTGACCTCTCTGAGCTCTGATTACAGCTGTCACCCAGCTCTGTGCCTGTAATCCTCTATCTGCTTTCTGCTGTCGCCTAACTCCCCCCTTCCTCCTCCCCCCTCCCCTCTCCCTAGAACAGACTGGGTACGTCTGATGCAACAAGTCACAATTTCCTGATTTTTTGCAATGGATGGAAAAGAGGAGGCGGGGGGGGGGGGGGGGGGCCTTGGGAAAAGGCTTTTTAAATGCAGATAATGGCAGATTTGGCTAATAAACCCAATTACTAGATTACTATTTCTTTCAGCCCTGGGATACCAAAAGATTTCAGAAAATTGTCTGTGAATGTATGTCCTTCTTTGGATCATATTTAGCAGGTACTAAATAATACTTGCAACATCAGCTTCAAGAATTGACTGTTCACTTGCCTACTACATAGCCCACCTATTGTCAGCTGCCATGGTCATGAGATAATAAATGTTATTCCCTGCATCTGTCGCTGGTTTTAAGGTTATGCGCAGATGTGTATGTCACTTGCACCTACTACAGTGCTATTATTTTATGTGATACCATACTTGCTATTATAGTCGCACTGTAAAGGACAGTGTAATCTTCTGTAGGTGACACTGACATGTTCCTGACACTCTGCACTTGTTTGCTTCTGTGATTAAAATAAGATTAACTGGGGAATACTGTGGAAAATTCCTATACAGAGCCCTGATGTAAGGTTTCAATGAGGAGATTAGCCAGGAATGTGTTTCATAGACTGTTAGGAGAAGCCATTACCTCACACTGGCTTAAAGGGTCTCTGTCATTAGGAAAAAAAAAAAAAGGTATCGGACTGTTGGGCTCCTAATCACCCCATCTAATTGAACCATAGGTCCATGGAGCCATTGACCTGCAGCAAGATGGGGAGCACAGCAAGCCAGGGAGAGAAGCGCTTAGCTGCGCACTTCTCCCGACCTGTTCTACCAATTGGTGAGATCCTAACTAGGGTATGGGCAGGCTTGCCACTCCACCCATCTACAGTACATTAGACTTCCTTAGGAATGGAATGAAGAATCAGCCCATACTTCAGTTAGCCTTTTTACTGTATGTGGTATCATTCACTTTTGTTATCTTAAAAAGTATTTGACAGTGTATCATTTAACACTCACATGTATTTATTTGCTTCTATACTGTGTTTAAATTGTTTTTTGAGAAAATGTATTGGTATTCATATCCTATTTGAAAGGAAAAGCAGATGTCAAAACATGGGGTGAAATATTTCCTGGGCAAAATCTGGAGGACTGCGTGTCTGTATATCCTATGGATGGCCCACTGAGCAGATTTACAATGATTTATTTTCCATAAGGTGGCGCTGTAGGCAAACACAGAACCTTTTCCAGGTGGCAGCATGGCAACGTGTCACCAAGACTCTTCTCACATAGTGGACAGCCCCTTTAAAATGCCCAGTGAGTATGCGAGCCTTTACAGAGTCTGATAAGCCCTCAGCTGTCAGGTCTTTAGACATTTTTCTCATACCACTTGAAGCAGAACATAGATATGCAAAAGAACATCACCAGACTGTTTCCGGCATGACTGCCAACAATGACCATCTTCTGAGCACATTCTAATTTTCCCTATAGCTTTTATTTTTACCTACAAGGTATATAAATAAGGAAGCCGAGTTAAATGCATAAAAACTTTTTAAGGGAAGACATGGATCAATTGGTGGCGTCAATAACTAGATATCTTTGTTTTATTTTTTATTTTGCAATCTGATGATGTTGATAATTTGCACTGAGTTAATTTTATTTGTAGATCATCAAATACAATTCAAGATGCTGCCTCATTAATGATACAATGTTGTATCGCAGAGATGCCAAGAAAACAGCTTTAGTCCAATAAAGGAATATGCAAAACTAACACCCACCAACCATTTGTGTTCTTATGTCGGCACCCATGGCATAGGCTCAGAATGCCATCATTTACTCATCAAATGTACCTAAATTTATTCTTAACACAAAAATAAATATACATACATACGTTTAAAAGTAACTTGGATTGAGAGCGTTTTTTATGAAGAGCTCACAGTTTTTCAAAATTAGAACTTGGTTTAAGAGCATTGCTTTCGTTTAAGAGCTCCCTGTACTGGGTGGGAAGAGGAGCGGGGGAGGGGCATGGTCTGCATAGTGGGGTCTACAGCACTGTACTCTGACCTCACTTTCAATATCAGAGCAGGTCCACTTCAGGCTGGGGCTTCCATCAGGGGACAGGATGGTGGAGGTAATCTCTACATAGCTGTAACCCCTCTCTCCCCGGACAGAGAGTGCTGCATGTATGTGCCCACTTCTCCATTACTTCTCCATTACTGTACAGTAACTTATAATATGACACATTAAACTGTTTCTAAATGTTTGTTTCATTTGTTTTACATGTTATTCAGAATAAAAAATCATTATTTTTGGGGTGTGGAACCAATTGTCTGTTGATTTCTTATGGGAAAATTTGTTTTGGTTTAAGAATGATTTGGATTACAAGCACAGTCCCAGAACGAATTATGCTGGTAATCCAAGGCACCACTGTATATATATATATATATGGTCAGGACAGGGGAGGTAGGGACAAGACAAGACTGTTAGGCCTAATACTGAGCCCACCCACTGTCCCTACCTACTTGCCTCAAATGGCCCTATGTAGCTGCGGACAACCACCAAGGCGGTCCCTGCTCTAGTATAGATGTAACACAGAACAATACAGACGAACAAACACAAAGGAAGAGTCAAACAAGCCAAAGTCCAAACCAAACGGGCAAACCAGTACAAAGTATGAAGGTATGAACCTTTATAGCCAGCACTGAGAAACTGTCTCAGCTTTCTTTTATGAGGATCAAGAGCCCGGTCCGGATCCCTATTGGACCGGCACTCTGATCCTCCAGGTTCTGGACAGGCAGGGGAACAAGTCAGTCAAAAGACTTGCTCAGCTGCAGCAATCAAGTCTTGCAGAGCTTTGTGTAAATCCTGCATTGCCGGATGCTGAGAAGCAATCGGGCGTGTCACACAAAAGCAAAAACCAGGCCCAGTTCACACCAGGCTACTCCAAAAGTAGGTTGACAGTATGTGTAATAGGGTTATGAATGGGAAGATTTATCAAACATAGTGTAAAATAAAACTGGCTCAGTCGCCCCTTGCAACCAATTAGATTCCTCTTTTCATTCCTAACAGACTCTTTGGAAAATGAAAGGTGGAATCTGATTGGTTGCTAGGGGCAACTGAGTCAGTTTCACTTTACACCATGTTTGATAAATCTCCTCCTTCATAAACCTATTACACATAGGGGGACATTTATGAAGCCAAAAAGGTGTATTTTTTGGCGTAAATTTATTCGCAAATGGTCTTTTTGCAAATAAATATTCGCATCTGGCCATTTTTTGCCCGGTACGCCAGGGGGGCGGAGAGGGGGGTAGGAGGGGGTAGAACTGGGGGTGCGGACTCTGGATCTGGTGTGCACGGGATTTATGTAGAGGCGTTGCGCCTCTACATAAATCGGAGTACTGTCGGCAATGCAGGTACATTTTTAAACACGGCGCAGAAAGCACCGGACTTAATAAATGCCCCCCATAATGTCCACCTAATTTTGGACCAGCCTGTTTATATATATATATATATATATATATATATATATATATATATATATGATGGGGATAAAGGCCAGGATATTTAGGGGTGCTTTCTTACATTGCAGTTGTCACGTGTGAACAAAACCGTGCCCATATGCAGTTGACAATAATAGATTTGCCGGTTAGGTCAGAAGCTTATGACCACTGAATGTGGGCCTGGGTTTGTCCACGTGTGGCAGCTAGAAGTAGCCTAGCAGGGTAAATTGGGAACATATTAGTTTTCCTTCTTTAGTATTCTTTGTAAAGGTGGCCATATACCTTCAATTCGGCTGACAGTTATCTCTCCCATCCTTCCCATACACATGAACAATCGGCACAGGCAAATGTTCCTGTGTTTCCTATGGGGAGGGGTAGGTGCAGCCAAACAGCGGCTTATCTCTCCAAGAACAAAGGGGATCAGGCAGTGAAAATCCATCACGCTCAACTCCTATCTGTACTGAAATCATTTGTTCGGTGGAGTCTTGGGGGACCCCATACACCTTATGCTGACGCCAGCAGCGGTTTCAGCTGGCATAGATATAAAGTATATGGGGAGAGTTCCAATCTTAGACACAATGCTACATCATTTAGGGGAATAGACTTACAACAAGCTATATGTGCTAGATATATAGTTTATGTACTGCATAGTGAATATTTTGACCGAAATTTACAGAGGTCAGCAGCTCAACCTCCACATGAGATTTGGTTGTCCCTCCAAAACTTTAATGGTAACTGGACGTACTGCTGTATACCTTATAATAAAAGCATTTTCTATCTATATCAACAGCCATGCCAGCCATTACTGCAACTGTAATAAAAACATGTGTCAGCAAGTGGTAGACAAATCACATAAAATATCATGGTCGACCAAAGTTGTCACGTAGTCCCTGCCTAAGTTGGGGACTTATATAAGGTCAAGCCAAAACCGACTTAGCGGCTGCAATAGTAACAAAGTATCAAGGAGAAACTCAGAGGCAACTCTCCGCCCAAAGAATCCAGACCCTCTCTCATTTGCACATCATGGACCACTAAGATAAGCCATTAATCTACTCAGATGCCTTTGGGTGTTGCAGCTGTCATCCTCACAGTAAAATCGCTTCCTCAAACAGCTGAATAAAGATCTGAAAAAAGGCAACTAAACTACTTCACATGAGCTGGAGGCCATAGGGGTCTCAATAGTGTGGGAATGTCAGCACTGCCAATCAGGTCCATAGGAAAGATGTAATATCCGTACCCACCATCATACACCTTCTAAGCTGTTTACATCGTTTCAGTTTTATGCATTTCTGCAACTGGGAAATAATTTCTGTCTATTCTTCCTCTAGGAAAGGAGGAAATCCAGCTGACTGTACTCTCACACTCTCATTATTCATTCAGACCATGTAACAATGCAGTTTGCACAACTGTAATGGATATATACCAGTACCGGCTCAGAACCTGTCTGTGTACAACAGCCGCCCGGATCATCAATAATTGCAGAGTATTCATTATTATTGATTTCTAATGTCATTTCCATACAGCAAAACGTAATAAAGCTTCTAATGTGAATGACATCATTTCTACATTCAGTGACGTTCATTCATAGACGTTAAAGGGTATGTCCAGAACATGACATTCAGAAATATTCTACATAAAAATTTAAATGGATTATCTGGAAGAAGAAAAAACTACTTTCTTACAAAAACAGCACCACCCTTGCCCCCAGGTTTTGTGTGGTACTACAATTCAGCTCCATACACTTCAATGCAAGTTGGCCATGTTTTTCTAAGCCTTTAGGTTACAAATATACTGCATTACAAATATTTTACTGATCTTGAGTTACATATGTGCTTTAGTCCAGAGCTGCAATATCCCAACATCGCCTGCAGAGTGGCAAGTGTAGTCTTTACACCTGTAAGAGCTGTCCTATTGCATTCACTATAGGAGCTCAAATAACCATCAAGGATTGTCCTATAGCAAACCTGTGTGTATATATATATATATATATATATATATATATATATATATATACATACATATATACAGCACATATGTTACAACCAACCTCAGGATTAATACAAGATGACTAATTCAATGTATTTACAAAGTTAAATTTAAAACGTTTTCATGAAAATTTTATCTACATAATCTTTTAAAATCAGTTTAAAATGTTTCCTTAATGGTTTAGGTGTTTGGTTAAAGGGGCATTCCCATCTGGGACTTTAATGATGGCGGAGTTCTGTGCCTGAGCCCTATTTTAATTGATTTAACGTTAATGGACCTGTGCACAGAATTAGGCTGCCATGGGATGTATCGGTAACCTGAACATTTGACGCCATCTGTACACCAATCAGGAGATATCAGCTTTGTGTCAGGTACCCTTTAAATATGTGAAAATGTTACTTTACATAAAGGAAATATTCAAGGACTTTTTTTTTTAAACGTGCTCAGGCAGATGTTACACATAAGAAATTAAGCGGACAATGTCTTGTGCCGACCCCAATGGTAGAAGTCCTGTGCATCGGGACTGGGGCTCCATGACAGCAGTGATGACAGAGACCAAGGATGGTTAAGTAGTGTTTTATTTTTTTTGTTTACTTCTTAACTGAGCGCATTACAATAAATCCCTAGACAAAACTAAGTGAACAATATCTATACACAGCATTTTTTTTTCTTTTTTTTATCTTAGAATAGATATACAATATAAGGATGGACTAGATGTACCAGGTGGACTAGCAGTTTTCTATGTTTCCATTTTAGTACACATTAATTAAACTCCAGGTGCCTACTACCCTTAAAGGTTATTCCACTAGACAGAAAAGGGAAGCAGGGCAGTCATTGTAATTCATTAATATTGGGGTTCTTTTTCATTTTTGGGTTCTCCTTTACTATGTTGAAATACTCCACTCAACGAAGAAACAAAGAAAAGAACTAATGAAAGGCCATATTGAGTAAAGTCTGAGGACTTGTGTGCTCTTATATGACTGAATATTAATGTAGCCCACCCACACAACAGTGCTCAGGCGTCTCCCACACGGCGCCAGCTCAACTTCTTATTTCTGACATTTCATTTTTGCATCCTTTTTTTGGAGTAATAGATACACTTTTGTATATTACACAAAGATTACTGTATTGTGCCCATTTTTTTTAATGTTGGAAAGGATTTTGACAGAAACTCATATAGTTGCTTTACAGATTTTTAATTAAAGCAAGTCTGAAGTCTATCTGTTTGTGACAGCACACTATGGTAGCTGCTAGTATTAGCAATATATTATATTGTTGGACATTCTCGTTCCATTTCATGTCTCTAACTGTAAAGTCGATTGGTTTATTCTTGCCATAGTTCTATGCAGCTTTTCCTATTGAAATGTTTTTATGTTAGAGTCCACTTCAAAACTAAACACACTCCAAAGGGGGGCGCCCTTCTACATCCTTGTTAGCATGTCAGATAGTTAAGAATTAGCTCATGGGTCATGTAAAGAGCATGCAAGGAGAAATGAAATATGGTGGTGAGGCTCTTTGTAATGGCTGTGGATCCACTGAACCGCTGCTAGGGATGGTGTAGGCCGCACCAGGGAGCAGAGTCTAAGGGGCTGCTGGTCCTTACTAGAGCTTGCCGCAAGGTGGGCTGGATTTGCTTCGGCAGGTAACCCTAGGTGAAAACCTCTGGCTTGGCTTGCTAGTGGTGGTAGGCGAGGTGCAACTGAAAACACGCAGGTTGGCAGGAATCATGGGCAGTAACCATGGGCAGGAGAGCTGGGACCAGTATGCTAAGGGTAGCAATGCAGAGGCTCCAAAAGGGGGTTTAGGGCAGGGACAGGCATTTCTAGGAGAGTGCATTAGTGCAACAATCAACTAAGGGCATTTTGCCCCCATTTTGCTGCGCGTGTGTGCCCTAAGAGACAGCGCTGGAGGGAGCGAGCAGGAGTGTGGATCGGTGAGGGGCCCTGCGGGGCTGAAGGGGAGGTGGCACTGGGCCCTGGCATGTGGGCTCCGGAATCCAAATTATCAGGAGACCCAGGGAAGCGAGTGCGTCGGTCCGGAGCATGGGACACTGCCACAACCATGACTATAAAATAGAGCACTATATAATAGAGCTCACTTTGATCTTTGCCATGGTGGCTCTCTCTTCTAAATACACCACTGCAAGCTGCAAGATATCTATCATCTGCATAAATCTACATTTTCAAGCTGGTCACTGAAACCCCAGTACAATATATGTAAACTAAAATTGTCATTTATATTCATAGGGGAGTAAACAAGGAAATACAAAACACATTGCAGACATGTGACGGCTTACCTGTGACTGTGCATTGACATTTGCGCCATTTGTTACCAAAACTCTGACAACTTCTGCTTGTCCAGCCAATGATGCTATGTGAAGTGCTGTGTTTCCCTTCTGTAAAAAGGAACATGGTTTTATATTATTCTCAATTGTAAAGTAGTTGTCTAGTTTACAAAATCTGTTTTTACATCCCTTATCTGTAGAAGAGTCAGTACACTAGCGCAAACTTTTAAACTGTTTAGTAGCTCCCAGGCAGGCCCGCTTCTGCCATGAGGCGGAATGAGCCTTCCGCCTCAGGCGGCAGATTTTGCGGTCCGGCAGGGGGCGGCATTATGTCCCCCCTGCTGTCATTTTTGTTAAGTATCACTTAACAAAAATGACAGCGGCCGCTCACCTGTCCCGTCGCCTGCGCTCTCCACATCCCGTAAGGTCCCGCGATGTCACCCTGCAGCTGTCACGGACCTCCAGGCTGTGGTGAGTGCCCGGGGTCGGTGGGGGACACGCTGGGGTGATCGGGTCGCACGGGGCCGCCCTGCGCGACCCGATCACCCCACTCACTCACCACAGCCTGGAGGTCCGTGACAGCTGCAGGGTGACATCGCGGGACCTGACGGGATGTGGAGACAGCGGAGAGCGCGGGCCGGCTGCGGCGTGGGACAGGTGAGCGGCTGGCTGCGGGGGGGGGGGGGTTGCGGGGGGGATGCCGGCCATCACTCGGGGCGGCCGCCTGAGGTTTTCCTCAGGCGGCAGAAACCCCAGAATCGGCCCTGCTCCCAGGTCCAGTCCGCAGATCATCGTCCGTGTACGGATGGAGTTCTACAGATGTGTGCATTAGTTTCCTCTAAAGGAACTGCCCTGTCCTATATTACACACATGACCAACTGATTGGAATAGAGAGGTTTTCTTGGCAAATAGGATCGATGGCTTATCCTCAGGACAGGCCATAAACTTCTGCTCTTTGGGGTGCTGACACCCAACACCTCTAATGGTCAGCTGATCAGCACCAACACTACACAGTGAACAGACCTGGAGGTAGTTAGCGCCATTTACTGTGTTGGGGTATTGCTGCCAGTCAGATGCCATTCCAGAAAATGGGATCTTTGCTGCAGTAACCAGGCCTGGCCCAACCACTATGCAGTGAACAGAGCTATCCACTTTTAGTTCTCTTCATAGTGTAGTGCGAGAGCCATACAGCCAATTTCCACATGTGCTAGATGTTGACACTCCAAAGACCTACGACTGATGAATCACATTTGCCTGGAAAGCCTGAACACTTAGGGGCCTATTCCACGGAGCGATAATCGGATTATCGCTCCGTGGAATAGAGACAAAGATCAGCCGACTACATTATTGATTGGGCCCCCATCGACCCATGGAATAGGTCCTCCTACACTTTATACTTTTGTTGGCCGTACTTGTTTGGTCATCAGTTATTGAAGGTGTATGGCCAGCTTTAATGCACTGGTTGACAAGCAATTAAAATTAGTTCTATGGCTAGCTGTACAAATTAGGTCCATGGCTAGCTGTACACATTAAAATACTGTCAACACAACCAGCTGATTTTGGCAGGATTGGCTGACTGTCTAATGTGTATGGTGGCTTTCCAACTATCTATTCCCCAGACAACACATGTAAGGAGAGAGAGATGGGTTAGCTATGTTGTATTTTAACATGTCCAATAGTTTTGTTATCAAGGGAGATAGACCATAGATGTGTCCAGTGAGCTAAGCATGTACTGTATGAGTATGAGGGAACTGGGGAAGATATCTGTCAGATGAACAAGCATTTAGCAGACAGGTATCTAATATGCCCAAACTAGGGACATCTGTTCTACGTTGAAACACTTATCATACATATGGAGCTAGGCAAGAAGACATTATTTGTAAGCAACAATGGGTAGGTTTTTTTTTTTACTTCTATGTATAATGTCTATCATTTGTAATATTACGTTACCTTATGTCCTGCACATTGAGCTACTTAATAATAAAAAATATTAGAACATTTATTGGATCAAGAGAGGTCTAAAAGTGGTTGGCCAGTTAGGGAAACTGGATAGCCCCCTCCTGGAGACTAACAATTTGTTCTATATTTGTATATTATTTTTTTCTGTCTCCATCGTCAAGTTCTGAGCCTCCTGCTTCCTGCTGAATGCACAGAAAACTGTGTGTAAGCTGTTCTCTCCATCTACGCTTTGAAAACCCTTCCCCCCCACACACACTTCCTAGATGGCGGTCTCTGCACTCTGTGATGCCAGGAGGGCTAATCTGAGGTCATATTGCTGGTGACCTCACTGTGATTAACCATCCTGATGTTACATATTGCAATGACAGCAAACCAGTGAGCTGTTTACATGAGCTGTCTCAGAAGGGAGGGGTGAGGAGGAGGTTCAGAGCCGAGACAAAGTGAACAGTTCATAAACACTTTTCTGAGTCTTCAGCAGAAAGCAGCAGCTTAGAACTGGGAGAAGGAGACAGAAAAGAAAATAACTAACACATATGGAACAAATTGTTAGTCTCCAGAGGGAGAAGGGTGATTCAACATGTATTTTACCTAACTGGATAACCCCTTTAATGTCCAGTGAAAAACCTGTAGTGGTGTATTGAGTACAAATACATATGGGCTCTGGTGCCTTAGGGGACTCAAAGGGTCCGCTGTCATTTAAGGACAGTTTTAAGATGACAATGGAGGTATAGTAAGTATTTAATAATTTAAACTTATAAATGACAGAACCTATACAGTTTGTAGTTTAGAAAGTGTAATTTAGACATTTAAGTGAATTTTATACTCTACATAAAATATTGCATTAGCCTTTGGATATCCTGCCAAAGTAATGAGACAATCCACCATTGCTAGTACCTTATGCTTTCTGCATTAAGGTAATTTTACATGTGCCGATCTTCGGACGTCTGCAGTGTCTTTAGAAGGCACAATGAATCGAGCGACAGGCCAATTAAATGTATTGCTATTGGCTGCACATCCCCAGTTGACACATGGTAACGGGCGGCCAATAGCGGTGTATTTTTCCGCAGTACAAAAGATGTCATCAGCGAGGAACAGTTTTCCCGGCTGATTGCTGTCCCTTTTACACGGGTTGATTATCGGCCAAAGGAGTGTTTCTACAACACTCCTGACCAATAATGGCCCCATGTAAAGGGGCCTTAACACTTAATTTAATCTCCCATCAAGCGACTAAAGGAACATTGCGCTGTACTAATTCAGCTGTGCAACCCAATGTCAAGAGAATTGGTGAAACCGTGTCTTAAATATAAGAACTGGATTTATGGTATAAACTGAGATGTAAACCACAAACCTTGGTTGCTGCGTCCACATCAACACCTCGTTGGATGAGTTCTGAGACTATTTCTACATGTCCTTCTTTCGATGCAAGATGGAGAGCGTTCAACCCATTCTGAGAAACAGAAATACACACAATTATAGAACATGTAACTAACAATGGTAAATCTCTGAACCTGTCTTCATTTCTTTCTATACCTATTCCCCCCATAAATGTATCTTCAGCCTTTAAGCCTTATCAACCTCTTCATTCTATTACAACTTCAAACAGCTTAATAGACCTGGCACTCTCCAGTAACCTGCTGATATGTCCCTATAGTGCACGAGATGCTGAGGATGAGGGTGTTTCTTACCTTGATCTTCAGCACTGTTTTCGGGAACTTTGTACTTTATTTGACATCTAGATGATGCGTTGGGTACACTTTGGACAGGATGACCACCCTCAGTTTACCGATCTGCCCCCCGCTGGCCCACCCCCTCCTAATGAATAGTTTCCCTTTAGTATCTCCCACTTTTACGCCAACTCCTAGCCTTGCCCTCATTGGTGCAGTCTCTTAGGGCTTCACCCTGGATCTCTACTCTTCTCTTTTCACCCATGAAAAACATGAAATTAATAAAGGCCCAATTACACAAAGCAATTATCGGCTATACTCGCCTGATAATCACCTCATGTAATAGAAGACATGATGCGACATGCACGATGTCGGCTGATCGTTGTCTTTCAACATGCTGAAAAATAAACAATCACGATATCAGCGGTATTCTGCTGTCGCTCCGAGCAATAGGAGCAACATCAGCACACAGCCGCTATCTTCTATGGCCTGCCCAGACGATCTAGTGATCACCCGGGCACCCCCCCCCCTACAGCTCCCCGTGGCCCCCCGGCTCTTACCAACTCACAGCTACACATGTAATAGCACCAGCAGCGAGCAGGGAATGAGAAACAAGTAAGCCCTGACCTGACAGGTCAGCGCTCGCTTGCTACCTCTCGCCGGCCCTGTGTAATAGGGGCTTTAGTGATAGAATGACATGGGGGGGGGGGGGTTCCACCCCTCCCATGAGAGCTTCCAATCTATTGCACAAGAGATAAAGAAGCAATAGATATAGCCATGTACAAAATACAAATCTAATTTTCTAATGCTAAGTGCTTACCTGGTTGCAGACATTGATATCCACACCATTTTTCAAATAGTCTAGAGCCTTTTCTAAGTTACCGGCTCTGGCAGCTCTCAGGTAACTTGCACTTGTGTCAGACTGCTGCAAGAAGAAGAAAAAACAATGATTACTCTCAGTTTAGAAAGTGAATACCTCGAAATGCCACACATACAATATATCAGAATATGGGAATGGTGGAATTAAAGTGCTTTAATCTGTACATGGCTGAAAAAAAAGGTATGAACCCTAGAAAAGAAGAATTGTTTTACTATACGATTACATTCTTTGGTTTTAATAAGTAAATGTTTTGCTTTACTTTTAATTTGTTGTTGTTTTTTTCTTTGCTTGAAAATAATATAGTCAGATGACTACATGGAGCTTTTGAATCCTCTTTGCCTAACTATACCATAGGACTAGAGATAAGCAAACTTGGGCTATGTTCACACACTGTATTTGGCTGTTAAACAACAGCCGTTGTTGCAGAGTTCAACAACAGTCGTTGTTTATCAGCACTGCCTAATTGCATAGCAGTGTATGGAACAATGGACGCAGAAAATAATTGACAGGTGTATTCTGTACGGCCGCTGTTCAGTGAACAGCAGCCGCACAAAATAGGCTATGCTCACAGTGTAAAGTACCGCTCCCGACCTAATTTTACACAGTGGGCTATGGCAAATTGGAGTGCGGGCACATCCATATGTGCCCTCATTTCAATTAAAATCAAGTGATGTTCATCCAGCCGATACTGCTATCGGCCATGTGAACATGTGAGACATTGGCCATTGTTTGACATGTCCATGTCAAATAGCAGCTGATGTTCTCACACTGTGAATATGGCCTTTCAGTAGGTTTGGGCCCTTGTGAACCTGATTGCTCGGCATTTGACTCCTGCAGCCTGGAGGAGATGGATGCAGCCCTGAACTTATGGTAAGTTTACTCGTGTCCTTTTACATGACCACCAAGATGGGCGCTCGTTTGCAGTGCCTTCAGAAGACATGATTAATCACAAGGTCAGGCTGCACAAACGATTACTGTATCATTCATTTGGCTTTTTATAGATATAATTAAGAATTATCTTTATAACCACTCACTATAAATTAGTGTGATTACAAGCGATAAATATAAATTTTAGAAAGTCTCTATTTGGTCGATGACACCATTTTACATAATTTTCATTTTAATGATTTATGGCAGAAAGGTGAAATATGCCCCTTTGTTCTTTGCAGATAATACGTGTATTCACATTTCTCTGTTGTCTATGGCTACCCCTTGTGTAGAACCTCATGTAAACAGTGAGAGCAGGGTGGATCCAGTTCACACATGTCCACCCCTTCTACAGGAGGCAATTGTTTAAAAAAAAAAAACAAATGTTCAGCATTGCTCATTCTGCTTTGGGACAGAGGCCAGTGTATTTTGTTGTTAACACAGACAGAATATACTAGAGGTTAGGAGTCATGGAAACAACCACACAGTGCACCCTAAGTCTGTATCCTTTATCTGAAAAAACAAAATACCCAACATGAAAGATCCCTAAAGTCTTAAGTAGATTATTAGATTATAAGCATTCCCATAATCTGATAATTAATAATTTAACAATCTTACTCAAACAGGTACAAATGTATAAATTCATGAGGTCTCTCCTTTGAATTCTTAATTTGAATTTCACAGGTCTCTAGGAATATATTATGAATTTGCCTTTTCCATGTTGCCAACCTCATTTTTTGCCAAAAATACTTAAAACTTTTTTTTTTTTTTAAATCGTACATTTCTTTGAATAAAACCTAAAATTTTGAAAACATCAACCTACGCAAGAATGCAATCTTTGTAAGAATCTATTTTTTTATTTGAGATGCTGGCCGGAAGTCACACGTTTTTATGGACTGAATTTATGGACTCTTGGCAAACCTGACAGCGTTGGCAAAGAATTCTCTGGTGACCTTTAAAATTTGTTACAATTCATTTGTTTTTGTAATGATGCGGAAGGGAGGAATGAAGACACTAATAATTGTCAACCAGTATATGTAATGCAGGTAACTTGCTGCCCTTGAGGTTGCCTTCTTCGGTTGCCATATGTCCTAAAAAGACTTATTGGAATCAGTCTCTTACTACACTATTCTATTATTATTATTATTATTATTAATAAAATACTTTAATTTTCTATGTTATCTAAAAGTAATGAAAGAAAAATGCACACTGCACTGTATATGCATAAGATTCAGTATTTGACCAGTAGGAATCAATCAATAGTTCATGTAAACACTTGGATCACTTTTCAAGGTTGTGTGAATGATCCAGGAGCTTAACCTTCAGCTATATGTTCCAGTTTGGATTTTGGAAATGTTCACCAGTTCTCCTTTCATTGTAAACAGAAACAATAGTGGAAACTGTTGCCTTAGTTGCACAGTATACGCTCCGGCCGGGATTCAATCCGGCTGCACAAAAAACTGACATGTTAGTTTTCTGTGGCCGCTATTCATTGAATACCTGCAGCACAGACATGTCATTTCACACAATGGAGAGTGCGGCTCCGGCCGCATGCTCCATTGTGTGCAGCAGTGATTTGGGATGCGGGTGCACACTGGTGCGCCCGCATCCAAATTCACCAGAAATAAAGATCATCTGGCCGGTATTGCAGTACCATCCGGGATGATCCTTAAAGACACCAGTCCAGAATAGCCAGTGTTATTTACCGCGTGAACATGACCTAAGTCTATGTTCCCATAACGAGAAATTGACGGACCTCTTTTTGGACAACTGTCATATTACTGTCTATCAGTAATGATGGCTGTCATTGTCAATAGATAGCCGTCTTTTGGCTCTAAAATAAAATCAAGAAATGCTTAGCTCACATCACGTTTTCAGCCCTACATCGGGCTACACGCCGGGAATCAATAAAAAAAAGGATGCTGACATGCAGCCAATAGCCCCATTGATGTGAATGGGGCCATTGGGCATTCTGTCCAACTGCCCAATGGATACTTCTTTTGTGCAGGACTCAAAAGTGTGGTCTTCCACGCGTTTAAGTTGTGCACAAAAGAAGTATACGTCCGGCAAATGAAGAAAACGTAGTTACAAAATAGTATATGGATACATAATCAATGCAGGCATGTAAATAAAGCTTATGTCGAGGACCAATGCTGAAAGTGGCAGAGGGTTAAAGGGGTATTCCCCCCCAAATTATTTTTGCATTAATATGTTGCCCACCCGTAGCTTTCCATCTTTACAATATAAACTTATTATGGGTTCTGCACAGTTTTGCTGCTATCTAGATGCATTCACCCCCCCCCCCACCAAATGCAGAGAATCATCAGCTCTCAGTCCAACCCTGACACGCTCGGCATCACGTGTCCTCAGTCTCTTCAATGGGCTGGGTTAGCGCTTGTACCCCAGTTCACTGAAGAGAGGGAGGAAAGTGAGACAGTCACAGCTGCTGCTGCTGCTGCTGTTCACTGTCTGCCTCACTAAGAGCACCCAGAGCTCACCCGTCCCGCACCCTGTATCCCCCCACCCCCCGCAGCTCACCCGTTGGCCTGTGAGTGCAGCCCTCCCTTCCCCCCCCCCCAAAGCGATCTCCCGGCAACCCCCGTCCCCCTCCCTACAGCCCGATCTCCAGGTGCCCCCCCCCCCCCCCAGTATAGCCCGCAGCCACCCTCCATCACCGATCCCTCCCCCCTGCGTCTCACCCGGCAGAAGCTGTGGCTTTCCCAGTTCTTGCAGAACTACAGCTCCCAGCATGCTCAGCCTTCTCTCCGTGCATGCAGGGAGTTGTAGTTCTGCCCGAGCCAGGAGAGCCGGCCTGTAAGTGCATGTGATCCCAACCATGTAATGCCGCCTGCCGACTGCCCCCACCGTGTAAGGCCGCCTGCCCTAACCATGTAACCCAGCCGGCTGCATCAACCCCCCGCTGAACCTCACCCGGCTGCCCGCATCGCCACCTCCGCACTGGCGTCTCACCTGGCCGCCCGCATCGCCACCTCCGCACTGGTGTCTCACCCGGGTTAGACGCAGGGGGGGGGGATCGGTGATGGAGGATGGCTGCGGGCTATACTGGGGGGGCACCTGGAGATCGGGCTGTAGGGAGGGGGACGGGGGTCCCCGGGAGATCGCTTTGGGGGGTGGGGAGGGGGGGCTGCACTCACAGGCCAACGGGTGAGCTGCGGGGGGTGGGGGGATACAGGGTGCGGGGCGGGTGATCTCTGGGTGCTCTTAGTGAGGCAGACAGTGAACAGCAGCAGCAGCAGGGTACAAGCGCTAACCCGGCCCATTGAAGAGACTGAGGACACGTGATGCCGTCTCGGAGGGTGGGAGCCAGAAGCAGGGAGTGTGTCAGGGTTGGACTGAGAGCTGATGATTCTCTGCATTTGGTGGGGGGGGGGAGGGGGGTGAATGCTTCTAGATAGCAGCAAAACTGTGCAGAATCCATAATGAGTTTATATTGGAAAGATGGAAAGCTACGGGTGGGCAACGTATTAATGCAAAAATAATTTTGGGGGGAATACCCCAATAAGCTGATGAATATAACTATGTTTTTTTTTTCACTGAGGCCATTTTAGATGAGCCAAAAAAACTTTTAATGCTGTGTGTGTGTGTGTGTGTGTGTTAAGGACCACTAAAATGAATTAGATCCTGTCATAGGAAGCCCCCCCCCCCAAAAAAAAAACACAAAACAAAACATTATAATGGCTTTCCTGGGCTCCTCTGATATTAAGCCATACTAAGGGGCCTATTCCACGAAGCGACAATCGCCTTGTGGAATAGAGAGAACGATCAGCCGATGATCCTGTCATCGGCTGATTGTCCATTTAGGTTCAAACCTAAAATCATCGGTCGCCACCCGCGCATCGCTAGGTGGAATAGCGGGCGCGGTGGGTGACCGACAATTTCAAAACATCATACATTACCTGTCCAGGCACAGGTCTTCTCCTTCTTCCAGTCCCGAGCCGCAGCAGCTTCGGATCGGCCTGTATGAGCTGACAGAGCGCTCTGCCAATCACTGGAAGCAGTGATTGGCTGAGTGGTCTATCAGTTCAGACAGGGCGCTCCGAAGCTGCTGCGGAGCGGGACAGGGAGAAGTCCTGTGCATGGACAGGTAATGTATGAAACAAGGGCTGCAAGGACATTGGTAATGATGTCCCTGCAGCCCTCGCTAACGATTGTCGGGCTGTGGAACAGGCCCAGTAAACGAGCACCGATCTAGCAGATCGGCGCTCGTTTACATCGTTGATCGGGCCCCCATCAGCCCATGGAATAGGACCCTAAGGGCCCTATTACACGGGACGATTATCATGCAAAAAAATCATTATATCGTTCGAATTCAAACGATAATCGTTCTGTGTAATTGCAGGCAACGATCAAAAAATCGTTCGTATGTCGTTGGTTTAGATCTAAACCTAAAATTATCGCTAATCGTTCGCTGTAATTCCACGTTTGTTCGCTCAAGTTCCGCATCACTAATCGTTAGTTCAGTGTAATAGCACATTGCCCATTGTTTTCCTGAGATCAGAAGGAGTAAACGATCCCAATAATGATCACAATAACGATCGCAATAACGATTGTATCTAACGATTATCGTTCTGTGTAATATGGTGAACGATTTCAGGTTAACGATAAACAATCTTGTTTGCGATCGTTTATCGTTAATTGTTAAAAATCGCTGGGCACAGTATAAATGTTCAGGAATAATGACCTGCTGGTCAGTTTTTCTTTGACTTCCAGCCATAATTCCCATCATCTACAACTAAATTAAAATGCTAAAGTAGATGTTGAAGTGATAGTTTGTATATATTATAGCACTAATATTTACTGAAGGCATCTTAAAGGGGTATTTCCACCTTATAATGATATGTAGGTAGGAAATGTAATCGCTTTATGATTAGTGGTGGTCTGACCTCTAAACCCCCCAACATTCAACTGAAAAAGGGACACCGTACTGGTGGAGTGCTGTGACCTCTCCTGTACTTTTTTCCTTCACCAGCAGCATATAGCATTACAGAAAAAAAACTGTGAGCTTTGTTTTAGGCACTATATCAATGATGCAGGTTAAGCAAATACAATTATATAAATCTGTGTCATAACCACGTCCGGTCAACCCACATGTGTGAAATTATAAAAGAAAAGAAGAAGAAAAAAAAGCAAAATATACTGGTTCTGCTTTTGGTACCACATTCATGTGTACCTGTCATTAGGCAGCTTTACCTAATTGGGGTGCCTACTGTCAAAAGATTACGTAACTACTGTATGGATACCCCCACAACAGATGAGTCCTATTCCAGAGTCCTATTAAAACATAATAATAGCAGTGCGGGGGATCATTGAGGTAAGTAAGAAAAATTTAACCCATTCCATCCTTTTCTCTAAATTTCTGCTGGTTACCTATAAAAAGGGTCAAGATACCCTTATACAGTATGTATAATTAAACCCAAAACTATCAAAGGGGTTTTTCCTGCACTTAAATTTTTCCTCACCTACAAAATAGGGAGAAAAAAAAAACATTTGATATTGAGGGTCCATCCATTAAAAACCCAGTGTTAAACACTAGTGATGAGTGAACATCCCAATGTTCGGTTCGGATCCCGAACACGAACATTAAAAAAAAAATTATCGTGATCGTTCCGTGTCCGTGTTTACCAAACATTCACGAACAAGTAACGAACATACAGTAAAAGCGTACATTTTAGTCTACGTACATGCATACAGATAATCAAGTGCAAAGCGTAAATTATGAAGTTATGTATGTTCGCAAATTCCAATATGTTAAAAAATGATCGTTATAATCATTCAAACATGAACAGTTAGCGCCATGTTCGTGCAAACATACGAACATTTACAAACATGTTCGCTCATCGCTATTAAGCACAGGAATCTCAGAGCTCCCATCTGATGAATTTGAAGTCTAGTGTGCATGAGTATGCCACTCTATTCATAGTCTATGGGACAGCAGGGCTCCATTCAACCTCTTCTTTACTGTGGTTATGCAGTCAGGCCATTTTACTGATCGAGTAGTGGGACCCAAACAATCCCATTTATCAGAAGCCTGACAGTCTTACTATAAGCCAAAGGTGTGTATTATACAATAGTCTTGTCAGATACATCATAGCTCCTGAAATATGGGAAGTCATGGTACCCTGTGAAGTGGAACTTTAGACAATAATATATTGTGTAGATCTGGAAAAAAAACAACGTATATGATTTCTGTCGGATTTGAAGTATACTACCTAATAGACAGAAGCTGTCATTTCATAGTGTATGACCATGGCAATAATTTTTCATTTTACTTTCTAGCCGCCTATAAATGTTCCTGTGCACTAACACCAAGGAACATAAACACTATAAGGTCATAGCAAGAACTCTGCGTGGCAAATAGGAGATCAGGAGAACCGGAGCTTGATATGCACCAATTATCTGAAGATGTCACCTCAGCTATGTCAAGGCTAAACGCGCACAGATGGCCCAGACATTATTCATAAAGTGGGTCACAGAAAAGACAAGCTTTTGTTAGGCAAATTTTACTGCAATGTGGTGTCATATGGTCTAGCAGAAACTGCACAGGTTAACATCTGTATTTACACAGAACCCTTGCTGAGCTTTTCTTCCACAACAATAGTGCAACTACACAGTATGTCTACTGAAAGATACCAGCAAGGAAAGACAAACATATCTCACCCTTCACGGATTTCTACACGGTCTAATGGCTAAATATTTACTATTTACATTTATAGTAATAAGATATATAGTAAATACTTGCTATATAATAAATATTTCTTTCAACTGGATTCTAGTATAAATGACATTTTTCACTTTAATTATTCAAAGTTGTATGGAGCTGTAATGTGAGAGCAGTAGCAGTCTATGAGGCCCCACAGACCCCACTTTGCCTCCAGTTCCGTATGTGGTCCTTTCATGTTGGTGTTAGTATGGGCCGCAGGGAGTTTGAGCATACAGCTATAGCATGTGCATGAAACTGTAATGATGATTTGTGGCTTTCTACAGGTTATTCTTTCTCATCTACCAGAATCATGTATAATGCCATTAATAAGTGATAAAAAGAACCTATACAAATTAATCAGTCCCAAAGTCTCAAGCAGGTGTAAACCTAGTTACATTACCCTATGAAGCGATCAAACATTGAGTTCATTTAGACCCATCAGCTAAACATACCAATTTCAGCAAGACTAGCTGGATGGCTCCTGACTTGAGTCACAGGAGGATTGCATCAAAGAAGTGTTGAATTTCAAATGTTCAATCCTTTTGTTCTCTGGAAGATAAGTCGCTTTTAGAGAAGTCTGGCAGCGGCCTACTGCCACCTCCTCCATTGAGAACACAAAGGCCTTCATGCACATGTGGGGGTTGGGAAAATAGGTATTATGGGGGAGATTTATCAAACTGGTGTAAAGTAGAACTGGCTCAGTTGTCCCTAGCAACCAATCAGATTCCACTTTTCTTTCCTCACAGACTCTTTGGAAAATGAAAGGTGGAATCTGATTGGTTGCTAGGGACAACTGAGCCAGTTTCACTTTACACCATGTTTGACAAATCTCCCCCTATGTGTATGGCCCACTTAAGATTTTTACACATTTTTTCAGAATTAACTTTAAGACAAAACACTACATGACCTTCTGAGTGATGATGACACAATAAATGTGTACAGATCCATACTGAACAAGTACTTCATTGTGTCTTATAAATGGTATTCTATAATAGTATGAGCTAGGCTACAGTTATGAAAAAGACATGATCCCAAAGCTTTAGGGTAGCCACCATCATAGCAATAGTTAATTGGGTTGGCTCCACTGCACATACTATTATTCTCTATTGCAGTATGAAAACCACATAGTAAAAGTAATTCTGTGTCTATTTGTGGAAAAGGGTTATTGACCAATCTACTCCAAGTAACTTGCAGTATATCAACTCAGCCTTCATTTTTTTTTCAATGTTAACCCCTATTAACAGGATAGAGGACAACTATCTAATTGCAGGAGGATCGACTCCTGGGGCCAATGGCGATAATGATAATCCTTTTAGAATAGAGTAATGGGCCATGCATCCACAACACTGCTCCGTTCATTCTCTATCGGGACTGAAGAAACAGCTGAATGCTGAATTCAGCTGTTTGCCATACAGCAGGGATGGGAAACCTTTGGCCCTCCAGCTGTTGAAAAACTCTAACCCCCATAATGCCTCAACAGCCAAAGCTTTAGATTCGACTGTCCAGGCATGGTGGGAGCACAAGCAGAAGTAGAGCCAGGCCGGGGCCGAACTCAGAAGGAGCGCGCCATTAGCATATATATAGAAACTGGACCAGATCTCGGGAACCAGGTAGCAGTTTAAAAAATGGATGGCACCATGAGAATCTGCACAGTGGCGCCAACCAGGTGGCATGAAAATATTTGCTACTGCTTTTAGTGGTACTATCTAGGAATGGTCCGAACCGAGTTTGGTTCGGGTTCGTACGAACCCAAACCCTCGGTAATGATTCCCGCTGTCTACCCGCTCCGTGGAGCGGGCGGATCCAGCGGGAGGACCGCCTGGAAAACTGGGATACAGCCATAGCCATAGGCTGTATCCCAGTTTTCCAGGCGTTCCTCCCGCTGTATCGCCCGCTCCACGGAGAGGGCAGACAGTGGGAATCTGCTGCCGAGCGTTCGGGTTCATACGAACCCGAACCTCGGCAGGTTCGGTCCATCCCTAGTACTATCGCCTATAGAGGCATATTTCTTGCCAAGTACCAACTAAAAACAAAAAGAAATAGAATGTACATTGTCTTCCTCTTTGATAGTATATTTACACATAACTGAAGTAGTGTGGGCTATTAAGCCATATTTCTCAGTGTTTTGAAATCTACAATCTACAGAGAATAATTATTGGGTTGGGCAACTAACATTTTTTCAGTTTCATAAGAAATGTTAACTAAACTAATCACTTCAGATATAAGGGGTATTAAAGGATTTTTCCAAGTACGTGTGATAATTATTTTGTACACCTTGGCAAAAGACAGTTATTACTACACTAATAAGTAACAATGCCATATGTGGCACTGAAGGTGCAATAGTAATCCTCTGTATAATGTCTGTAGTAACAAGAAATATATATCAAAAGTTTTGATGAGTAGGTGTCTGGGTGGCGGTGCTGAAATCCCCACCAAGCAAGTGGAGAAAAGCACACAGCTAAACACTTCTCTCCCCATCTCTCTCCTATCTGCAGCAGATTAGGGAGCCATGGAGCCTGTCTGTGATGGGAGAGATGGAGAGAGATACACATAGCTGAGGGCTTCTTCCTGCTTGTTTTACTGAGTGATGAAGGTCTCCGTACACAGATACTGACCAATAATTTTTTTTAATTACAGCAACACATCAAGTTAAAAACAGTACATGGGTATCTGCGAAAAGTGCAAAAAATAAAAAGGATGACAATTTGCAATTTGAAAAAAAAAAATTAAAACATGAGTCATTTGCTGTTTTTGGAGCCAAATATATAAGCCCTATTTTCTACTGCAATGGGTAAATGTTGTGGAATATTTACTAAAACAACCCAAAGCTATTGTAAGGAAAAGGGTATTGTTAAAGAACCGAATGAAAAAACTGCAACAAACAGCAGTGTCCTTAGATTACTGTGACACGGGATATCCTATACAGCAGACAAGCTCAAAGCTGAGCACGCATTTTATATATTGCAGACATTTTGGGAAGAGTCCAGACTTCTTTTACAGTCCGTGCTGAGTACATCATAAAGCAAAACATGTTTATGACCCATTTCCAGGCACTAATTCTATGCTATGTGAAGGGACCAAGTTACAAGAAACTGAAAAAGAGAATTAACATTAATACATGATCATTGTAGGTTGCCCGTTGAATTATGCTGCCTTAGGCATGTGCCAAGTTTGCTCATATGATATGTACTACTGCCATCGGTTCCATTCTGCCCGAACCATGAATCATCAGGCAGTCCCCAGCAGGTTGGAGGCCACATGTAAGTATGTGTAAAATTGCAGTTTTGTTTCTTGCTTTACTTAATTAAGGCCTAACTGATTATGTGGGCAATACAATTTGTCTAGATTGACTATCTGGGCCTTGTAATGTGATTGGCATTTACCAGGCTTTATCACAGTTTTTTCTTTTCTTTTCGTAAAAGATCTGATTAAGCCTGGTAATGCTGATCCCATGGCAAAGCCAAAACAGTCCACGTAATCAATTTTGTACTACCTATGCAAACAAAGAAATGCAACAAAACTGACAACGTGCAAGCAAAACCTTAAAGTGTACCTATGGTTCTAAAAAAAACCTTTGACTTGTCATAGAGACATGTCAAAAGTTTTGTTTGATCCAGGTCTGAGTGTTCAGACCCAGAGCTATCAGGAGAACAAGCGGAGAGTCATAGACTTTCTAATGAGTCCAAGTGCGGTCTTCTCTCCGCTCATTCTCCCTATGTGTGCCAATACGGGTCTAAACACTCGGACTGATCGAAACTTCTTGACATGTCAGATGTGACATTTTAAAGCAAAAGGTGATCCTAACCTGCGAATGGATTCTAATAGGCGAGGGGAAAGGAAGGAAGGAGGCACTTCCTTTTATTACATCTGTGTGCTGCAGTGTTACTGAGTAATTTTAAGTTATGCTGTTATGCTAATTTGTCCACCCTCTAGCCTTGGGAGAATTCCTACTGAAGAATATTAAGTCAGTGCTCTGCAGTGAACTGTGGCCTAAAGTGACATCACTGCAGTGCCGAATAGATATTTATCAGTAGGTATTCTGCAGCAGTCGGTGGGCGGGTGGACAGGTGCAGTATGGGACTACCCCATTTATCAGTAGGTATTCTGCAAGAGTCAGTGGGCGGCTGGATAGGTGCACTATGGGACTACCCCATTTATCAGTAGGTATTCTGCAGGAGTCAGTGGGCGGCTGGATAGGTGCACTATGGGACTACCCCATTTATCAGTAGGTATTCTGCAGGAGTCAGTGGGCGGCTGGATAGGTGCACTTTGGGACTACCCCATTTATCAGTAGGTATTCTGCAGGAGTCAGTGGGCTGCTGGATAGGTGCACTATGGGACTACCCCATTTATCAGTAGGTATTCTGCAGGAGTCAGTGGGCGGCTGGATAGGTGCACTTTGGGACTACCCCATTTATCAGTAGGTATTCTGCAGGAGTCAGTGGGCGGCTGGATAGGTGCACTATGGGACTACCCCATTTATCAGTAGGTTTTCTGCAGGAGTCAGTGGGCTGCTGGATAGGTGCACTATGGGACTACCCCATTTATTAGTAGGTATTCTGCAGGAGTCAGTGGGCGGCTGGATAGGTGCACTACGGGACTACCCCCAGTGCACTGAACACCCTCATTTACATATTAAAAAGTGAAAGTTACTCAGTAAAGTCCCTTGTTCTTCGTCCTGAGGTGCTGAAAATATTGTGGAAATTTAGACGCTGCTGCAACACATTGCTTAGTGTAGCCCCTGCATGGTTTTCTTGATCTGTTTTAAAGCTATGATCCCTTTCAAACAGTGTGGCTACAGATCTTTCCATTATAGTTTTCTCTGTTTATGTTCCATTGCTAGTATTGGCTTACACATACTCATACCAGAATATTTTCATGTGACAGTACTATTCCATATGCAATCTGTGTGGAGCTGTGCGCTGTTTATGTGAACCATCATTTACAGGGAGTATACCTACATAACACAGCATGCATTGGACCATATCACAAGGTTGCTTTTCACTAAATCACAACAAAACTTCAGCATATCTCATATAACATGGATGTCCAAGAAGTCTATGTGCTTGATACCTCCTGAGATGTCCACCACTCCTCCATCACTCTGGATCAGTAGGAGATAATACAGTTACCCCTACCACTCTCTTCATACATATTCTCAGTTATAAACAGGATAAGGAGAACAGTTCTTCCTATGACTTCCCATAATGATAGCGAACAATAGTGCATATTGCTATAAGGTGGTCTCAGGAAAAAAAGCCAAAGATCACATGCACAGCATGGACGAAGCAGGATCTTTATTCAGTTTCAGCTCTATTGCATACCATGAAACTATTAGGAGTTTAGTATGAATAGTACACATACCCATACATAATGCGGGTGACACTATGTAGCCTGTCACTTCAGCAAGCCTATATTACATGTGAGCAATACATGGTAACAAGCAGAGATACATTACCAGCGCCGGGATATTCTTTTCCATGATTTAGTCCATCGAAGCTGACAAGCTCCAGATGAAACCATCGGTAAGCAGGGTATCCAAATGAGTGTAACAGACCCACCCAAAGCGGCACAGTAAATACTGTCCCATTGTTGTAGGGCCAGACTTGCACAGGGTCAGCACAGTCCTAAATCCATAGCAGTGGGCAAATAATGATTTCACTTCAACTCTGGCTTCACAGGGCAGACACACCAGCTTAGTTACACTGCCACACTGACCTGCTGAGAGCTAGAGAAATTAAGAGCAGGTTTCTTTTTCCGGGCCAAATTTAGTGATGCATACTGTTATAGCCAGCCCCAGATGTCCTATCTATTGTTACGGCATGCAGTAAACATACTGAACCACCTGACACATATTAAATTGTATTATACATCCGAGAGACAGCCTACTGTATTCATACATGCTCCATCACACAACATATCATGGCAGTATTCTCCCCAACATGTATAGCTTGATATAAATTATGCACACTGCAACTTTAAAAACCTTTCACACGTTCTATATGTGTCAGGCGACATTCATGGGTTCCTTAGTTATGTCTGTATTTGCGGATCTGCAATTACGTACAAATTTAGGGCCAATTGATTTTAATTGGTCTGTTCACACTGTCCGTATATATACGGATCCACAATCCACAAAGGGTGGATCCACAAAAATTACTGACAAGCTCTAGTATGGACCATAACTGCGGCACAAGTCTATGAGAGCAGCCGTAATTTTTACAGATGAAACACCCGTAATGTCCGCAAATCAGTAAAAAGTACAGGTGAGTTAGCATTTTAAACCAGTGCCACTTATTAAAAGGAGAAGTCCAGAGAAAATTTTTATTTAAGTATTGTATTGCCCCTTAAAAGTTATACAAATAACCAATATACACTCTGTTTCTTCTTTGCTGATTATGATAAGATTATAAGATTATGATAAGATTACGATACAGATTGCACTACGGATTAATTTCTTGTAGACTGCAGATGATTGCAGACATTATATATGGTCCTGAAAAACTACTGAATGTGTGAATGTAGCCTAATAGTTTGGATCAGTAGGAGTCTGGGTGTTCACTGATCACTAGAATGAGGCAGGAGAAGCGCATGGCTGAGCACTTCACTCGCCCAGCTCGCTACCTTGTCTGTCTTGCTATAGGAGACAGTCACTGGTGTAAGGCTATGCGGCCCATCTCCTGTAGTGTGGCAGAGATGACAGCATGCTGGAGAGGGACAAGTACAGTTGAGTTCTTCTCCCATCTGTATTTACCAATGTAACTTGGATGACAGGGAGATTTTGAGGCTGCTATCACACACAGCAGTGTTTGAGTCAAAGCCAGAAGTGGATCCAGCAAGAGGCAGAAGGTTAAATCCATCCGCTATAGCTCCCATTCTTAGTTTTGGCTCAACAACTGCTGTGTGTAATGGCAGCCTATGTAACAGATTCACTGCAGCACCAAAATCTGCAAAAAGTTTGGCTTTTGTTATAGATTTAATACTGTGGATCTCCTTGTGGAATATGCCAATCTGCAAGTGTATCCATTTCTGTGCAGATGTTTTCTTAAAGGGGTTATGCAGGGTTATCTGTCTATCCCTGCCGGGGGATGCGTTATTTTAAGCTATCCTGTAAATCCTCCACTATGCCTATTTTTCAAAGGATGTCTTAGTTTCAGGCAAACAGGGTACCTGGAAGTACTGTATATAACATGAGCTTGGAACAGAATTACACCCATGTAAATCAATAAGCATCTATTCATCTTAATAGGAAGTCTTTTAAACCTGAGAGCAACCATTGACACAGCTCTTGACTCTATCTAATAGAGGTGACACCACATGGGAATCTTCTTATTTGAATCCTAAAATACTCTATTAGGGCAAATAAAAATGAGTTACCTAAAACAGACAAGCCCCCTAAGTGAGTAATTGATGAGGCTGACCCGCCATGGATCAATGTATATTGGCCAGGACATTTTCGTCCTATTTTGGACAATTTTTTGATAGAATTCATCTTATGTGATGTCTCATAAATAGCGCTGTGTTGTTACCTCTTTTCCATGTTTATTACTTCTAAAGAGATAAATATTTACTTTATGTTTTATCAATGTATATTAATTATTATTATTACTTACAGAAGAGGTGTACGGGTGGTAATTCCTTTACATGCAAATAACATTTCAAGGGTTTAGATTGTAGAATTGCCAGTTTTAAAGTTATTTGTATGACCAGTATCCCCTGGTATAGTGCACATAGTCTTGGTCGGATAGGATCAGCTCAGTGTCAAAAAGAAACGCTGACTATTGAGATAAACATGTCCTGCAAACCACATTGTATTAATGAAAGGACTGAAAGGAGGTTTAAATATATATATATATATATATATATATATATATATATATATATATATATACAGTGGTACCTTGGTTTAAGAGTAACTTGGATTAAGAGCGTTTTGGTTTAAGAGCTCACAGTTTTTCAAAATTGTGACTTGGTGTAAGAGCATTGCTTTGGTTTAAGAGCTCCCTGTACTGGGTGGGAGCGCGAGTGGGGGAGGGGCATGGTCTGCATAGTGGGGTCTACAGCCCTGTACTCTGACCCAGGAAGTCTCCCTCACCTTCCAAATCATAGCAGATCCACTTCAGGCTGGGGCTCACATCAGGGGACAGGACTGTGGGGGTAATCTCTTCATAGCTGTAACCCCTCTCTCCCCGGACAGAGAGTGCTGCATGTATCTGCCCACATCTGTCCTGCTCATTCCTTCATGTTCCCTGCAGTCTCTGTCAGTCCTTGTGTTTCCCATCCTCTCCATTACTGTACAGTAACTTATAATATCACATATTCTGCTGTTTCTGAATGTTTGTTTCGCTTGTTTTACATGTTATTCAGAATAATAAATCATTATTTTTTGGGTGTGGAACCAATTGTCTGCATTTCAGTGATTTCTATATATATATATATATATATATATATATATATATATATATATATATATATTATATACAGATAACAGTGGAGACAGTCTTAACAGAACAATAGTACACTGGAGTTTGGTAGAGGTGCACACCCTCTGCGGCTGCTTGTGTAGTGTCTCTGAAATCAATGCCAGCTCAGAGCTGCTGTAGCTACATTAAAGAAAAAAATTACTGCAGAAACTGGAGATTTGGGCAGAATGTTTATGACTTTTTGCTACCTGCCACAGTTGTCTGAAATTAAGTGACGCCCTATAGCACAAATATGTCCATATACTAGATTGTTTTACGTGTTGAGAAAAGT
This sequence comes from Dendropsophus ebraccatus, assembly GCF_027789765.1. Taxonomy (NCBI): domain Eukaryota; kingdom Metazoa; phylum Chordata; class Amphibia; order Anura; family Hylidae; genus Dendropsophus; species Dendropsophus ebraccatus. The sequence continues at coordinate 45,600,571 of NC_091461.1, read as the reverse complement.
CCCATATAATTGCAATTACCATACTAAAAGCGTGTATCCTGGCTGTGCCCGCATTTCACCTAAAGATTGGTTTGATACACTGTATGTGCCCAATACAAAGGAATTTTACCTGCCCTCCTAATGCCAGCAATCACTATTCATTCTCTGAGCTCCATTCTGCCCCTAGTGGAATCAGGTGAAATATACATCTGCTGGGAGCATATACACTTAAAATTGCAAACTAAATACAAACTGAGGCCACATGTTGTACAATAGGCAACATACGCAAATTGTGTGTATATATATAATCAGGCACAACAACCAGTAAGGTTCTTGTAGTCAAACACTGTGAGGGTCTGAGTTCCAGCCCACATTCTACATAGTTGGTATCAAGTGTCATAATGACCTTAGCGGTATGCTGCAGAATGATGTAACATTATCAGCTACATGTATGATAAATAGAGTGAGCCCATGCAGTTCCATGCCTGTGGGCCTGAGCCCTTGCTATCTAAGACAGACAGAGTAAAGGATGTCATGGTGAATCATAATCTATAGTAAAATACAGAGATCTTACAGTGTCTGCAAAGATAGAAAGGTGAGAGGTATATCACCAAGCAGACACACACTAGATATATTATCAATTGTTGATCTGATTTCAAAGATATTTCATACTGTGTTGTGAAGTGTCTTTCAGAAATACTGTAAGCTGTACATAATTCCCTGATGTACTGTATACTTCCAACATACAGCTATAACAATGGCATCTGTCATACAGTACATAGACTTTCATGGTAAAGACCTTATACCATGCAGTATTCTTTTATTCTGTATGGAGGAGTGCAGCATACGCTATTCCATACAGCAAATAACATAAACTCAAGATTGTGTGACTCGGTTCCTCACACCAGTAAACCAGAGATAAAGCCATAGAGACAACAGATTCTTGGAGGAGCATAGCACATTGTATGTTTCTTGCAAAACCTTCATGGTTAGGGACAGCTTCCAAATAATGGGGCTGCATTAGCACAGTTGTGGCAAAGTTTACCCCGGGCTTATTCTTGATACATCATTGAGCTATTTTAGGGCCTTTAGGGTAATATTGTCTGGACATATCCACAACCAGTATGTATATTCTTTCCGCAGTTTGAAAGGACCCATCGACTTCTCTTGCGAGTTTGTGCTGCAAATATGGACCCTATGGACCCTTCTAGAAATCAATGAGTCCTATAGTGTCTGCAATTGCGGTCAGTATGCACACCTGAAAGTACGTCCATAATCCACAAAATACAAATATCTACCTTATAATCACCAAAGAGATGAACAAAAACGAATCACATGAGTATAGAATGGCCACAAATGTATCACAACACTATCCATATCATACAAACCCTATCGGCTCTCAATTGTCATAGCGCTAAAATAGCCACTTATACCTCAGCAGCCACCATCCCCACAACAATGTGCTCCCCATTTCTGTATCTTTGGATACCATCCATGAGGAGGACTTATTTAAAAAAAAAAAAAAAAAAACATTTTAAGGAAATCTCATCTGCCATAGATTGGTTGGAAATGTTATTAATAATTCCCATTTGGATATAAATGTAAGTTCTGAACCAAACAAAAGGAACATAGAATCACACTCGGCAACAAATCCCGTAGGCTGATCGATTACTACTGCCTGTACATTCCTAATCTTACATAGCAAACAATGTTTGTTACTGCAGAAAATATATACAGCTTTAACCTATTATATAGCAATGTAGCGGAGCTAAACATGTTATTGATTATTAGATCTGCATTGCATATGCGTTCATAAATCATTGGATTATTATATAGTACAGCTCTATGTAAAACCCACCGAAATCAACAGTGGGGGGTATAATGGCCTTTCATCTACAAATGACGTAATATAATAAATGCACCTTGATATAGGATAGGCTCCCACACAGGATACAAAGCTGCTTCTCCTCAATATAATACAATAAGCAACATGCAAGATATAACCATATGACCTTCAGGACCAAGACGCTAAACTTAAAACCACAACACCTTACAAATTATACTATAAAAAATATAAGATATCAATATAATATGCTGGTATTACATAAGATGTTCAGCCTTTAAGCATTTACAGTCCATCCTGAGAGTACACAGAGACGTAGAATACTGTACGACATTTAACCTGGAGGCAAGGGCAAACGCTGATGTCCTGTGCAGATGCATGTAAACGGTTGCATCTGTTCTTCGCCTAGGAGCTAAGTTACCAAAATAAAGAAATAAAGCCATTTCAGATATTACGCAGCTCTCGTAAAGGATCAAGGAAACCATGGAGAAATCCTTACTTGTCCGAAAAAGCGTTCTCCTTCTTCTACTGCCATATTTACAATGAAACCCGATAATGATGAATTAACACCGCATCCCAGGAGGGGGTGGGGGGGGGGAGAGAAAAAAATCACAAGGCGTAATCCGGAAAAGACACAGACTTGAATTCCAGGTGACGTCCTACAGCCTCCACCATACACTCCACAACACTCGCAGACAACAGTGGTGAGGATTCCTGGCTGACTTACCATATTTGTAAGCTCCAATCATTCTCTGTATATGTAACCATGATATGTGGCATACCAAAAATAGCAGCAGATTCCACTGGCTACTTCCCTACAGTTGCTTAGAAGGGCTCAGAAGAGGCTTTTGTCATTCCGCTTATCAGCTTTCTCAGCTGTAATTCAGCCTGCATAGAATAATGACTCAAATGGCAATAACTATGGAAATCCATACCCTGTAAAAGTCAGAGGGAATCTAGTGGGTGTATCTTTTGTGCACTGGAGACATAAGCATATTAAAAAAACAAAAAAGGGTCAAAAATACTGAAAGAGGATTAAGAAATGGAAGCTGCACCGAGGCTAATAACATTAAGCAGTAAATGGCAGCATGAGAATCCTCCTCGACAACACCAAAGATTATATATATATATATATATATATATATATATATATATATATATATATATATATATATACACACCATAATATTAAAGCCACAGATGAAGTCAACAACACTGATAAACTCCTGACAACGGCAGCTGTCAGCATATGGCAGCAAGTGAACAGACAGTTCTTGAGGTTGATGTGTTGAAAGCAGGAAAAATGACAACTATGACAAGGGCCAAATCGTGATGGCTAGATCATGATGACTGGGTTTGAGTATCTATAAAATGGCAGGACTTTTAGGATGTTTTTGATGTTTAGTGCCTATCCGTAGACAGAATCATGTTCATCCAAGGCTGACTAAAGCCCTTTGGGGGCAAAGACAAGCTGCCTGGTCTGATCTAATGGAAGAGCTACTTGATTCCACAAAATATAAAAAATAAAAAAAAATGTTAGAATGTACCCCTACTGATCATCGTCATTTTTCTAAATCATTGTCATTTTGAATTCCGTGCTAGAATAGGTTTGGGTGCCTATTCTCCCTGCTCTGTGCCAGGTATAACTATGCATTAGGAGAGGGAGCTTCCCTCTATGTCTCCATAGCTCCCAGACGGGAGCTATGAAGATGCCGCAGGAAGCTCCATTTAATAAGGTATAGTTATATGTGGCGGGAAACCTATTCTGGCGCCAAATTTCAAATTACATAGAAGAATGACACAGTGCTGCATGATGTCATTTCTCATAACAACAGTCTCAGGGGTGAGCTGAGACTAAATATTTCATCATTTTAATACTGACAATGATAGAAAGACATTAGAACACCCACTGCATTGCTGTGTATGGGGCTGTGTAGCCGCAAATCTGTCAGTGTGTCTATGCTAACCCCTGGTCCGGGGCTGTGTAGCCGCTAACCCCTGGTCACCACGAAAAGTGTCTCCAATGTGCATATGAGCATTGGGATGGAACTATGGAGCAATGGAAGAAAAAGAGAGAAAGAAAGAGAAACTCTTTGACTGTGGGGTAGAGATAAAATACCATAATATCTACTCTTTATCTATTCTGGTTTATCTGGGTCTCATACATAACCGTATACACAAAAGAGTGGGGATCCTCTAACAAAGACCACTCTGGGCCTTCCATTCCATACCCACCTCCACACCATTTGCCATCATGCCTAGGCCATACTCCGTATAACAGCTAGATGGTCCATAGAATAATCACATAAAAGTCCGCGCACAGCAGCTATTGGTATTGCATTAACCTTTTACTGTAGCTTTCATATCCTTCATGGTCTGCATTGCTATCTAGTCTAACAGGAAATTACAACATGAGCAGCTAGAGGCATCTTGAACATTGGTATCTTTTCCTTTTTCTATTCTGTACAGTCAGAAACCGGAGAAGTCTATCGACCACAAGTTTCATTGATAGATGCTTATTAGAAGACAGTGCCAGGAATCCTTAGCTGTGTTACTGGATTTGGTTTGTTATGAGGTTGGAGGAGCAAAAGAAAAGAGGCCAATAAGTTACATGTACCTAGTGGTCTGCCCTTTGTACTCTGGTCAATCCTTGTTCTTTTATATTGACTTATACATTACTTATACATGTAGGGGGATATTTATCAAACTGGTGTAAAGTAGAATTGTCTTGGTTGCCCCTAGCAACCAATCCAATTCCACCTTTCATTTTTTTTAAAAATCTGTGAGGGATGAAAAGTGGAATCTGATTGGTTGCTAGGGGCAACTAAGACAATTCTACCTTACACCAGTTTGATAAATCTCCCCCGTAGTGTTCATAGACACTGCACACATATAGCTTTCCTCTATCTTCCAAGAGTGCATTGTGGCACAGTGAGCATCAAATCCTCTTTTCATTCTATGTTTCATTCAAATAAATCCTATGAAGATAGCAAAATTAATGTCTGCCTAACATCTTTATTGGATTAGCCAAGTGCACTATTAGCATATAAAATAATCTTCTAAAATGCTAATCTGGATCTACCTAGTAAGATTAATAAAACTGCATAATAATCTTAGTTAGGAGGATATCAGACTGTGGCTTTTCTGGGTTTATCACTGCAGTGTTCCTTACCACACGTAGAGACGGCTCAGAAATCCCGTCATGTCCCCCATGCACAGTATTTCACCCGGCCTATTGTGGAAGTCTACAGGCGTGTGACAGGACTCAGCTGCCCTGCTTGTTAACAGCGTGTAAGAGGAGACCATGACTAGAAGTCACACAAGATCAATGCCGTGGTCTCTAGACTTGGCCGTGTGAATAAAGAAGGGTATGATGGTGGGAAGCCATGCTTGTACGTGAATGTATTTAGGGTCCAGTGGTATCACACAAGGTTTCCTTCTGTCTTTGCACATCATGTTTGTGTAGTCATCCATATAGGTGACTTCACCAACAACAAGACTATACACTACTAGCCCCTCAGAGTATGACCACTGAGAAAGAAAATCTGCAGTATTGCACATTTTTCTGGGCTGACTGCACCTTGATAAAACTCTTGTTTAACCAGGATGAACTATTATTATGAAGATTTAAAGCGAATGCACCACTAGGTACATCGCCTTGTGTTTCTTACATGACTAGACTGGCACCGGTGCGGCGATGTCGGTGGCACGGTAGTTTTTTTTTAACCTCCATCTGGTTCCTGTGCAAGGCGCCGGTTAATTCCAGAGCACCAGCCTAGCATGAAGCACTGGAGGCTGGTCCACCGGCCCCCAGTATGACAATCTCCCCTCCCCTCTGTGATGCAGCGCCATAGATTTTAATGGGGGTTTGATCACACTGGGGGCATGCCTGTCCCCAGTGCTTCATGCTGGGCTGGTGCTCGGGAATAAACTGGCAGTTCAAAAAAAGGACCGTGGCACCGGCATCTCCGCGCCGGTGCCAGTCTATTCATGTTAAAGACACAAAGCGATATACTTAATGGTACATTCATTTTAAACTACATCAGCACTCAGAGGTTAAATTGGGAGCTCTGAAGTCGGTTCTATAGCACATCGTACATAATTACGGACCGTGTACAGAACGTGTGAATGATCCCTAATGCATAGAGGTTATAATCCAGTTACGTTGTCTACAGCAGAATTGTAACAAGTTATCTTGGGCTATCTAACAGGTTATCTGTGACCCAATATCCATATTCCAGCTATGAAAATATAAAGATGTGGCTGAGCAATATTTTGCAAAGTATCTCAAAGGGATTTAGGATTGGAAAACAGCTCCCCTCTTGTCCTCAGTTTATTTGTGATATTGCAGCTCAGTTGCATTGAAGTGTGTAGAATTCCCTCGAAATCATCCACAGTCATCGCTAGCTGCATCAATAACTTGATCAGACTTGTTTGAGTAAACTCTGTACCATAATATGTGGAAAAGTACCCTATTAACAACACTCTCAAAAATTGCTGGCCCTACCTTCCACCATCAAATTAAAATAGCCGACTGTCCCGTTAGCATGCTTTATTTAATGTCTATGGGCTGTTTAATCACATAAGACAACAATAATGTGTGTGCCAGAAGATTACATCCAGGAACATCAAAAGACAGGAGCGCTGGTGGAGACAATTGTTTGTTAACTATTGCCCCCGGCATTCAGAATAAATAAGCCGCTGTTAGATATTCTTGCATATATAATTTATCTTATGCACTGAAGGACGCAGACAAGACCATGAAATACCCTTAGGGTCTATAGAGTTTACAGAAGTGCAGTTAGCCTTTAATTGTCCTTGTGAATATTTTCGGCATGTGGTAGGAAGGGCTGGATTCATCTATCCCTACAACGGCAGCTAAATTATTGAAGAAGTGAGTAAAATAATGCTGGAAATATAGGAGAGTCCTATATAACCCCAGCGACATTTTTCTGTTTAAGGAGGAGGTCTCGTATACACTTTGCATTTTTTTTATTTTATTTTTATTTATTCTGATTATTTAACTGTGAATTACGTAAAAAAAAAAAAAAAAAAAAAGCGCTGCGGAATCTGTAGCCGCTATACAAATAATTATTATTATTATTTTTATTATTAAGGACCATAGCAACATTTACTCTCACAATTGCATTGTAGGACACCAATAATGTGACTTGTGTCTGCTTAGATACCACAGTCAGTATAGTGACATCTTTGGTGTTAAGCAACCAAATGTTAGTTATCGCCAATGTTGGCTGTTAGTTATACCGTAACTGAGTTACTTGATTAAAGGAGAAGTCCAGCGAAAATTTTTATTAAAGTATTGTATTGCCCCCCCAAAACTTATACAAATCTCCAATATAGACTTATTACAGAAAATGCTTATAAAGTGCTTTTTTCCCTGCACTTACTACTGCATCAAGGCTTCACTTCCTGGATAAAATGGTGATGTCACGCCCGACTCCCAGAGCTGTGCGGGCTGTGGCTGCTGGAGAGGATGATGGCATAGGGATGATCAGTGTCCCTCCAGTACCCTGTTTCCCTCAGTGTCCCCCTGCCATCATTCTCTCCAGCAGCCACAGCCCGCACAGCTCTGGGAGTCGGGTCGTGACATTACCATTTTATCCAGGAAGTGAAGCTTTGATGCAGTAGTAAGTGGAGGGAAAAAAGCACTTTATAAGCATTTCCTGTAATAGGTGTATATTGGTGATTTGTATAACTTTTGGGGGGCAATACAATACCTCAATAAAAAAATTTCACTGGACTTCTCCTTTAATTGCATTATTGCATAATTATTTAAAGCGAATGTACCATCAGGTACATTCGCTTTAACATGACCCACGGATAGATCGGTGTTGGCGCAGGGAAAGCCAGCGCCGCGGTCCATTTTTTGATCCCCCGGTACCCGGGGATAGAACTGCGCCATTTTTTGAACAGCAGCACCGGCTTCCCTGTGTTGGCGCCAATCATGTTAAATCATGTTAAAGCAAATATACCTGATGGTACATTCCTTTTAAATAGGTTTTCTGAGAAAAAAACTTCCTAAATGAGGGGACTGACATAATATAACAAACCATCTATCCCTTTCCATATAGACACTTTGCTGCACCAGTCCACCCCTCTTATTCTCCCCACTTGGCTTTAGTGCCCACATGAATGCTGCAGCCAGTAACTGACCTCAGTTCTCCTATGCCATACACCACTGAGGCCAGGGATTAGATGCAGTTGTCATGTAGGCATATGGGCACATTACTGCGGCAGCCACAAACCGGCACAGAAGGAAGAAAGGGTCCTGACTGTAAGGACTTACAATGTACAAAGGAAGAGGAAAAAGAAGAGGGTAGAAGCTGCTCAGAGCAGAGCATAGAGGGTACAGGGTAATTGGGTGCTGTGGGCTTCTCTGAACAGGTGGGTTTTCAGGTTGCTCTAAAGGTTAGGATGGTCTCAAAGAGTGTCAGGGTAGTAAAAGGGATTCACAAAAGATGTGATGTAAGCAGCAGACTAGGGGGAGACTAGAGAAGGAGTCTGGATCTGCTTGAAAGTATTACATTACTTACATTTTTGCCCTCTACACAAATAATAGGTTCCTAATGCTTGATATTACATAAAGTAATCAGCAGAAGAGCATTAGCAATGTAGAAATCATAGCTGGTAGATTGGAACAGCCGGTGATTACAGCCTGCAACAAGTCATGAGCAGGTCTCAACCGATTGGATTCACTGAACTCATAACAATATTCCTTATGTTCCTAAATTATTAAAGAGGGCAAAAAGGGGGGGGGGGCTAATATAAGATAAACTAATAAGCCCTCATATGAAAAACATTACTTCTATGTAAAAGTGGTCCAAGAACATCACCTCATCTCCTTCAAGTCATCTGACAGCTTTGCACTTTTCTGTTCACTTTCTCATCTTTTGGGATGGCAACATATTCCTCAAAGAGGCCCTGATCATTGTTTGCTAAGATTGTGCTAGATGCAACCGTGTGGTGCTGACATGAAGTTGCTCTATATTTTACCATGTAAAAGTATCAATGTCATGAATTGTACATAAATAAACAGTATAAATGGCAACCTTTTGACCCAGAACCAGCATTATGATGAATAAAACTGAGATTATAAAATTGCATTTAAAGGGAACTGGCCTTATTATTTATGTAATTATTTATAAGGGGATGCCCTATTATCCTAAGACTGTGTTTCAGGGTGTTGCCCCTCATCCTCATCGGTGTGAAGCAGGATTCTGGCTAGGTGGGAGCAATGCCTAGTAGAGCCATAAGAGAAACAGATCACTGATCTCAGGGAGACCACCTAGCCAGAATCCTGCTCCACACTGGTGAGGGGCAACACCCCAAAACAGCTGTATGTGGATGGTTACCTAGCCTTGGTTTTTCCCTTGTCATTACATTGACTTATTGGGCCACTTAATATGGTGGTTTTGGTGGTTTCCCTACAGAAGCCACCCCTCGGCTGGGTCCTTCCCGGAGGGATATCTGGCTAGTCCTGTGTTTCGAGGCTCCACAGGCTCCTTTTTTGCATATTTATGTTTCCCAGGGGGAAATGCACCTAGGATATCACAGCATTGAGCGCTTTCACTAGCAGCCGGCAGTGATATCTTTGGCTGGTCTCCCTGAGATCAGCGATCTGTTTCACTTACTGACAAGGGCTTTTGGGAACAAAAACAATCTGACAAGTTTCCTTTAACAAAGTGTACAACTAATAAAAAGTTTACGTACTTTGAAATATTATTATTATATTAGTGAATATAGCAGCATCATAGAAATAGGTGGTACATAGAGGATACAATTCTAACTGACCCCAATGCGATAATAGGGAAAGGTTCTAGAAGGAAAATTAAACATTAGTGCTATAAGTACACAGAGTGACACCATCCCTCAGTTCTTCTGATATTCAGGTAGATGGACTGGTGGGAAAACTATTCTCAGTTTACATACTTGGAAAATACTGCAGTATTGTAAAACATCATTGGCAATGTACATTACAAATATATATTTCTAGAACATGGAATGTTTACAAACATATTCTCTGTAGAATCTTTGAAACGGCTTTGAAGCTGCAATGAATATTTCTGTGCTCCGCACATTCCCCCCTGACAGTCCTTGGGGAGCGGTGTGCAGTCTACAACAAAGTGTTGAAAGGTATGAGGGATGCATGCAGATAGCAAGCCTTATCTGTGTGAGTTAGGTCACAGAATCCATTACCGTAAGAGCTGCCAGTGCTATTAATACTGCAGAAGCCAGTTATATGTTGTGTATATCTAAAGTGTAATGTCCTCTGCTGCAGAGATTGTCCTATATACAAGTGCTATAAGACATCACAGCATGCGCGGGCACTGAGCAAGACATCAAAGGTAGAGATTCAGCATATATAGGAATTATGTGATACAGTACTAAGACTGGAATTACAGGATGGATTCTTGTGTAGAGAAATCTATAGTCCTGCAAGATGCTGATCAGATATCCCAGCAGCCAATAAGCTAGTTGTGCTAGGGCAATAGCATCGCTTTTCATATTATCTTTGTTTTTTGTATTAAAGGAGAAGTTTGGTGAAATCCAAAAAGAGTGCTGGCAGGGGGTGAGAGAAACATAATAAAGAACCTATACTTAAGTGCCCACACAGCGCCGCGTCACTAGGCTCCTGGACCCCGCTGGATGTCATTTTCTCACAGCTTTGGAGTACGTCACTACCCGGTGGGAAATAGCCTGATCAGCCAGTCAGTGACTGCAGTGGTGTCCTGTCCCAGTCAGTGACTGCAGTGGTGTCCCGTCCTAGTCAGTGACTGCAGTGGTGTCCTGTCCCAGTCAGTGACTGCAGTGGTGTCCTATCCTAGTCAGTGACTGCAGTGGTGTCCCGTCCCAGTCAGTGACTGCAGTGGTGTCCCGTCCCAGTCAGTGACTGCAGTGGTGTCCCGTCCTAGTCAGTGACTGCAGTGGTGTCCCGTCCCAGTCAGTGACTGCAGTGGTGTCCCGTCCCAGTCAGTGACTGCAGTGGTGTCCCGTCCCAGTCAGTGACTGCAGTGGTGTCCTGTCCCAGTCAGTGACTGCAGTGGTGTCCCGTCCTAGTCAGTGACTGCAGTGGTGTCCCGTCCTAGTCAGCGACTGCAGTGGTGTCCCGTCCTAGTCAGTGACTGCAGTGGTGTCCCGTCCTAGTCAGTGACTGCAGTGGTGTACCGTCCCAGTCAGTGACTGCAGTGGTGTCCTGTCCCAGTCAGTGACTGCAGTGGTGTCCTATCCTAGTCAGTGACTGCAGTGGTATCCCGTCCTAGTCAGTGACTGCAGTGGTGTCCCATCCTAGTCAGTGACTGCAGTGGTGTCCCGTCCCAGTCAGTAACTGCAGTGGTGTCCCATCCCAGTCAGTGACTGCAGTGGTGTCCTGTCCTAGTCAGTGACTGCAGTGGTGTCCCGTCCTAGTCAGTGACTGCAGTGGTGTCCTGTCCTAGTCAGTGACTGCAGTGGTGTCCCATCCTAGTCAGTGACTGCAGTGGTATACCGTCCTAGTCAGTGAATGCAGTGGTGTCCCGTCCCAGTCAGTGACTGCAGAGGTGTCCTGTCCCAGTCAGTGACTGCAGAGGTGTCCTGTCCCAGTCAGTCACTGGCTGAGCGGGGAATCTTTCAGCTGGGTTGTGACTTTGAAGAAGGGAGGGATAGAGAATCCTGGCTGGGGTCCAAAAACGGGATGCAGCACTGCGAGGGCAAGGGGACGGTAAGTATAGATTCTTTGTTATACCTTCCCCACCCCCACCCCCTGCATGAACTAATTTTTTTTTCTGCTGGACTTCTCCACAATTTGTATAAACAACGGAAGTTATTTGGCACTCAAAACAATGGCCATTGTTTTGAGTTTAAAACGTCCGCTATTCTTTATGAAAATTGCATTGAAGTCTATGGACAAGGGCTGGAAATAATTGACACAATCATTATTTCGACGGCTGTAGCAAACAAGAGTCGTTGTATTATGAAAAGAATGGCTGTTGTGTAAATTGAAAACAAAGTCTGTCCTTTTCATAAAATGTACAGTATGTGAACATAGCCATAAAACTGATGGCCATGGGTCTGGCTACTCTCACCCCAGCAATTGGCGGCTGCAGTGAATGTGCCTTGTGCTTACATAGCCCTAAAGCTGTTCACTCTTCATTTTAGATTATAAAGGGGAGTTCTCTCTCTGACATATATGTGCCTTAATAGGGTATATGGAGCGGGGATATTCTCACAAGGCTGTGTTCACATGGTGTAAGAGACTGGCCGTTACGTGACGGAGCAGCCAGTCTCTGCAAAGATCACCCCGGCCAGTACTGCAGTACCGGCTGGAAGATGTTTCCCGCTGCAGAAATCTGATGCGGGTGCATCCGTGCGCGCCCACATCAGAACCCCCCACAGCCGCCGCCGCTTGCTCCACAGTGTGCACTGACATGGTTTTCTACGGCCGCTATTCTCAGAATGGCGGCTGCAGAAAACTGACATGTCAGTTATTTACGGCGCTGCTATGTGTATGTGTATACGTTCTGGCCAGGATCCCATAGACACCCGGCCAACGTATTTTGTCGTAATACGAAAAAATACGTTGTGTGAACATAGCCGAAGACAAACCATTTGAGGCTATGTTCACACAATGTAAAAATAAGGGCAAAAAACAGCCGTCTTTTGATATAGACGGCAGTAATAATGATCGTGACCATTATTTACAGTCATTATTATCAAGAGACGGTCCTTACTTTTACATTGTGTGAACACAGTCTAAAAAGATATACATTTGTATACTGATAGGATAGGAAATACACAGTCATAGGATACATAGTCATAGGATAGGAAAGCCTCTGCTACCACCAGCAATATGTGGGCTGCCATTTGGTCAGATCTTGTCCTTCTTTTGTCCTCTACCCCATTGAGAACATTTATTGGGTATTAAAGAGAAGAGGTATCATGGTTGTTGAGCAGCATAACCATTATAACAAGATGCAAACCCCTGTATGTCATTCTCATCGTGACCTTGGAGGCACCAAAATTAGACTGCAGATAAGGTATACACATAAGAGCCATACAATGTCTGCAGTCTATAGAAGTGTCTGACTGTGCAGACAAGACCCACCGCAGACACTGACCATTGTGGACTAATGGTAATGATCTGCAGCAAATTATCTGTCATATATAATTTACATGGTGGGAGATATTCTGCAGCTGCTTACTAAAAGGAGACCAAATCCATTGGTAAAATGAATATTCCAATTTTTCCCCATTGTAATAAACGCTGCATCGCTGCTTGCAATTTATGTTAGTAAAGGTGAATGCAGAAATGTTATTAAAAAACATAAAATATAGAAAAAAAAGACAGTGAACAGACAGGCATCAAACCCTTGAGATTTCTCATTGTCTTTCATTGTGATTCCCTCTTTCAGTGGCTCAGTCCTAGAATTGAAGTGCGCCGCTTCACTTGTTATTGCCATGGTAACCGATAGTAATGTCAGATGCTGTATTATACGCCGAACAGCTGAGCTGTGCATGGAGAGGGGTCCCTGTAAACATAACGTATTACTCAGCATAGGCACCACTAAACAGCCAGCCCAGTCCAAAGAAGGGGAAACCAATTAGATAGACTTTTTTTTTAATTAATGCTATTTATTTGATATATTCCTGTATCCATTATATTTTATATATTCCTGTATCCATTATATTTTATATATTTCCGTACCCATTAAACGGACATATTAGAGAAATACACTGTGATATGACTATAAGGGTAATGCTGCAATCGGTTTGTAAACTGAAGTCTAATAGGCTAATCTGTTAAAGGAGAAGTCCGGCGAAAATTTTTATTAAAGTATTGTATTGCCCCCAAAAAGTTATACAAATCACCAATATACTCTTATTATGGGAAATGCTTATAAAGTGCTTTTTCTCTGCACTTACTACTGCATCAAGGCTTCACTTCCTGCATAACATGGCGATGTCACGACCCGACTCCCAGAGCTGTGCGGGCTGTGGCTGCTGGAGAGGATGATGGCAGGGGGACACTGAGGGACACAGAGCACTGGAGGGACACTGAGCATCCCCCTTCCATCATCCTCTCCAGCAGCCACAGAACGCACAGCTCTGGGAGTCAGGTCGTGACATCGCCATTTTATCCAGGAAGTGAAGCCTTGATGCTGTATTAAGTGCAGGGAAAAAAGCACTTCATAAGCTTTTCCTGTAATAAGTGTATATTAGTGATTTGTATTACTTTTGAGGGGCAATACAATACTTTAATAAAAATTTTCGCCAGAGTTCTCCTTTAAGGCTATGTTCCCACACAGTAAAATAATACCAAAACATGGCCAATTTATCCAGCAGTGCACACACCACAGAGAATAAGAGCCGTAATTGAGTACAATGGTCCAAATAAAAAACATGCTCATTTTTTCCCCATCTGCTGAAAAAACTGATGTCTTTTAAAGATTGGGGGAAAAAACAGGATGGAAAAACCTGATGTGAACCCAGCGTTGCTAAGGAATGAGTTTGGTGTTTGGAGCCCAAGTGTTCAGAAAACATCATCCTAAATATTTATAGGGATAGAAGGAAAACCAATGGGCACTGACTGTCAAGGGGCTCAGTTGTTAAAGCTTTTATAATATCAGGGGCCCAGGGGTCCTCCCAGCTCTTTTAGTTCACCAGGTATGTATAAGCAATTGCCATATCATTTGTTTGAAGATTCAGTATGGTCTGTACTAACCTAAACAATAGATATATACAGAATAGGGCTATGCTGTGTAATGCAAACTATCCAATACTGTCTCGGGTCTAAGCATATAACAGCTAAACCACTATATATGTTTCTAAGAGACAGGATGTTTATTATTATTATTATTATTATTATTATTATTATTATTATTATTATTATTATTATCATTATATTTTCCAATGCTTATATCATGCCAACATACTCCTCAGCACTTACATACATTGTCATTACTCATATCAGTCTATGTCCCAAATGACACTCAAAAGTATCTTATATACTAAAGCAAATTTCATAGGAAGCAAATGAGCCTACTGGTGTGTATATAAAGCGCAAGAAACTGGAGGAACTGGAGAAAATCCAAGTACCAGCAGTAACATACAAACTAATGTTTAGGTTTGAACCCAGGGCCCAATGCTGTTACTATGGAATACAGAAGAGAATCCTCCAGGAAGCCAACGTGTCCTATATTGTGAATAACTTATACTAGCTACATACAGGATGGCTAGAGTTCTGAAATATCAATTTAAAATCATATTGACTAAAATAAAACCCAAAAGCGAGGAAAAGAGAGGAAATGGTCATGTTGCTGTTCTGCCAGAGTTTTTGGCTTGTGATTTGCTGCTGCAGTTGTTTTTCAGATTCCCTTTAATTTAGCTCATCATGTGAATCAATGTTTTATGAGAGTATTAGCTGTGATTGTATCACCAGAACCACTGAACTGTGAAAGAATGATTAGAGAGCACAAAAGGACAAATGTGCACCAAGCCTATCCATTGCAGATTGTTCTCCGCAAAGAGCACTTCTGAAATACTCCCTTGTATAAAAATGGGAATTCTTATAAAATGCAATTTAGGAGACGTTCATATACATTACTGCTATGTCCATACTGCTATTATAGCACTATTATTGTTATCATTCTATGCATTGTATTACTATATTGAACATTCATACATAATTATTATAACTTCTTTTATGTTACTTTATAGTTTATTGTTACATTACTTACATTAGTATTTTGTACAGTATGGTATAGGTACCATTGGATGGTATATGTCAGTATTCTGCCTCTGTATTACAGTATTATTATATTGTACATTAGTAACATTCAAGTATTATTACTGTTTCTATTACTTTTGTATTTAATCATATTCCTACTGTTAGTATTATTATAAGGTATATGTTACTATTCTATTACTGACTATATCACTCATAGGCTATGTTCACAAACCGCCAAAATGGTGTCTTTTTTTATTGGACACCTGTCACTCAACGGCAAATAACGGACGTTATTTTAAAGTTATTATATGAATTGCGACATAACATGTTATTTGCTGTTAAATGACGGCCATCTAATGAAAACAGACACCATCTTGATGTTGTGGGTACATAGCTATAGGCTATGTTAGCACATTGGGGGAGATTTATCAAAGGGTGTAAAATTTAGACAGGTGCAACTCAAAGCAACCAATAACAGCTCCTCTTTCCTGTCACCAGAGCTAAAAGCTGAGTTGTGATTGGTTGCTGTGGGTAGTTTGCAACAGTCTAAATTTTACACCCCTTCACAATTCTTCCCCATTGTTTTTAAAGTGAAAAAACTGCCGTTTTTTTTAACTCATAAGAGCCATTATTTGATAAAAACAGCTGTAATAATTTTTTACGCTCTTTATTATAAAAAGGCAGTTTTTCACATTAAAAAAAACGGTGTGTGAACATAGCCATAAAATGCTACTGTTCCTATTAGCTTGATCTTGTATATGTTACTATTGGGCTATGTTCACACATCGTCAAAATCAAAACCACCATTTTTATTGGACAGCCATCATGTATAGGCAAAAAACTGTTTGTACAATAACGGACGTTTTTAAAAAATAAAATCTGATATATGACATTAAATGACGGTGGCCATCTAAAAAAAAAAACCACCATCATTTTGACGGTGTGCAAACCCTTACATTGTTATTATTAGTATTATTTTAGGGTACTGTACGTGTTATTGGTAAGTTAATATTATTGTATGGGATATGTTACTAGTCTAGTTCTATTATTACCGTTCTGTTCCTATTTATTATTGTATATGTTGTTTGTTATTATATTAATATTACTAAAATTATAGACCCGTTAAGTCCTATGTGCCAGAAAAATATTTCCCAGACTGCATCATCAAGGGACAGTTGGGCTGCCTCTATACTGTACATGTGAGACTGTGGGTAAATCCATTGATATATCCAATGTGCATGGATCTTATATGCAAGTCTAGTTATTATATTCAACTACTTGTATTATGTGGAAATATGTAAGATGTTAATAATTCAGTTAGACATCCATCTAGTCTCTAATTGTGATAACCCTCCCCACATACACATGGGCATACTCAATCACCCACGATAACAGAAGGGGTCCCATCTGCAAAAGTTTAGTGAACCATAGTGTATAGTACAAAGCACTGATCCCTTTATAGGCATAGATACATCAAAGAGATTGCTCTATGCTTTATTGGATTATTCCGCCCCTTTTTTAATATTAAGATGCATGTTCCAATTTATTTAATCAAGCAGGGTTCGGCTTATAGCGAATACATGGGAACTCCCTAATAAATCAATATCAAGCACATCCATCCGCAGATGCACAAGTGGCATATATCCAGCAAGTACATCTGGTGAGTTTGTCCGAGTTGCTGTGACATAGAACTTCCAAATATAGAATTATCCGCATCACTGGCGTCACATGCTGCACAACGCTCCTGCAAAATGTGACGGATGGATGGAGCTAAGCTTCAAACGTCCAGCGCCACTGACCCAGTTTGTAACACAGACCTTGTAGCTTTCAAGTGTCCGGCACCTGATTCTGATTGGTGTTAATACAAGTAAAATAAAGCTAACATCCCTAACATCTCATAATACAAGGCAATACGGGACCGCGCACAGGTTTCTGACTGTACTGTACGTCCTGCGGTGTATATTTCTGGGGCACTGTCAATGTCACGTTGCCTGAAGGAATGTTATCATGGTCAAATAGACTGAAAATCAAAGACACTACTGGAATTCATTCATGTATGGGAACAGTTGGGGTCCTAGCTATTGGTATGTCCTGCAGCTTTCATGACATATCCTAGCACTACATCCCAATGACCTTTGATTGAATAAGTAGTATTAATATATTTTTAGGTCAGCTTTCTACGCAAATACACCCGTTCTTGTGTCTACTAAAAAGGGACTTTGCTGGTCTTATAGAATGGGGATAGAATAGCATGGCAGCATCAATGACAAATGCAACCTGCCTTAATACTATGCATTAGGCACGATATGAGGCATGAGATCAGCACTCACAAAATTCCTTTACGAATACGATTAATCGAGTATCTGGGCCACACAAATAATCACTGCATTGTTTGTGCAGCCTTTATTAAACACATTGTTATCGGCCGCACATATCCTGTTCAGACAGAGTGATGTGCAGCAGAGAACGATGACTTTACCAGTCATAAGAAATATCACATTAGCCCACGAGAATTCCAAGAAAGGTTATTAGCTATGATTGGCCTGGGTAAAAGGGCCTTTACTCCTTGGGTAACAAATCCAAATTAGAATTTGGAAGTCAAAACCAGGGGTGGAACCTAAACAGAGAAAAGGTACAATGGAAAGGTTTACACCTTGGCTAGTATTACATTTCAGCCATTCAAAGGTACCTTTCATTTAAACAAACTTCTGACGTTTCATAGCGACACATCAGAGAGGTTTGTATCGGTGCTGTGACCCCTGCTGACCACTAGAACGAGAGGCAGGGGCACACAGCAGTGCACGCTCTGCCCCTGCCCTGCACTCTCACTGCTAATGTAGTGGTGGACAGAATTATAATGGAGCCTATGGAACTTCCGACAATTGCGTCTAGCAGATGTTCCATAGGTGCCATAATACTGTCATTCTGTCTACTGTTAGTGAGCGTGTCTACGCATTTTAGTGATCGGCAGGGGTCTCAGCACCTGGACCCCGGGTGAATAGCTAACTATGTATGGCTAAGTTCTCACAACTTAAATTTTCAATAAATATCAGGCATTACAACACAGTCTGCTATTCATAGAAAATTAAAATAACATTGTGTCTTATGGAATCTCGGCTGGAGTGTATACACTCTATATACAGTCCAGCCGGGATTCCATGCGGCCACATAGAAAACTGACATTTATTGAATAGTGGCTGCACAAAACTGACAGTGCAGACAATGTAAAGTGTGGCTCTAGCCGCACTTTCCATTGTCTGCTATGGTGATTTAGAATGTGGGTGCATTCCAAATCACCATATTCCAAGTGAAGTTCATCCGGCCAGTACTGCCGTACCGGCTGGAGTGAACTTCACAGACAGCAGCCGTTCTGTGACCCGGCTGCGTCACAGAATAGTTGCTGTATACACTGTGTGAACCCGGCCTAATACTGTACATTGATTGCTGGTACTTAGTTTACTCATTGCCCCTTGAATCTTGCTCCTGGGGAGGTCCTGATTGAGTACCCTCCTCCATGACATCCCTATGTCCTACACATCCCTATGTCCTATACAGCATATGGACAGGGTTTGTCTTTATAGGCAAGTGCTTTTAGAATACTTGGCGTCCAATAAAAGTGACTTTAGAGAAAATGAGCATGAAGTGGGAAACTCAGGTGGGAGAAAAACTTCATTAAAATATTATTATTTATTTATAAAGCACCCTTGATTTAGACATGCATACAGTCCATAGCCTTCCCCTGTTGTGATCCAATAATGTGCAGATAGCTAGCTGTAAAGGGGATTGTGCCCCTCTGCAGATTATCATAGCTATAACAACTGCCTGACCCCGCTGTGCGAGATTATTTGCAGCAATAAATGAACCACCAACAACCCATCAATTTGAGCTCAGACTGACAAAATGAGATGCCCAGGGGCAATGGCCCCTCCTAATCTCTTCATCCTCACCTGCTAGAATTTATCATCAGTCTCAATAGTATACATGACCCACATGAGACCATGTGATCTTACTACTGTCGTCTGCACCCGGTATTCTAGCAATTCAGATACCCTTGGCAATTGTTACAAGTTTTATAAATAATAACTGTCCATAAATCAATACAGAAGAGATAAAAAGACTAGATTGTCAGATACACAATTGCCCTATTAGACTGTGTTTGCAATTCTTATGTTTTTTAGGCCTTTTTGCATCACTGCAAAAATGTAACGTGTGAACATAGGAGCTTTTATTTAATATAATATGCATTAAACCTTCTTCTGTATAGTCAGACGTGTGACTTGTTTTTCAGCAATGGTAATCAAATGCTCAGAGTTCGGGTTCAAATAAACCTGAACATACTTGAAGTTTGCTCTGTGTCCAACTCTAAAGGGACTGATTTGGCCAAAGTTGACCATAAAATGAGCATAACTACAAAAAAATTGATTGACCCACTTGAAGTTGGCTGATCTCTAGTGTCCAAACTGCAATACCATTCACAACCTATGCATAGGTGTGGCACTGTCTCCTGTAAGCACTCTGCTTTAGAGCAGCCAATCTGATATTGTTTTTAAGGCCATACATTTCAATCACCACTTCTAGTGCTGACCAGACATAAAATTTTTATCTAGGAGTGATTAACCTTTCTATGTGTTCATTGTGGGCAAAGATGATAACGGTGTCATTTTACTTTAGACTATTTTATACAAATATTTGCTAAACTATATAAGACTTATTTGGAGAGAGTCATTTCAATCTAATCTCTCTATGCATTGATCATAAGCAAGATATTTTCAGTTCCCATGAAGCAATATCCTCTAGTGTGCACACATTAGCATACGATTATGTGCCAGATGGTAGAAGGGTGTTACATATGTCCTATGTATGGCAATTAACAATGACATACTGGTTAGGAAATAAAACAGATCAAATCTGATTAGCAAAACTACAAAATGTCACATGATATCACTAATATTTACAATAAGCCTTAAAGGGGTTTTCTGTCTTTTTTTTATTTTGTTTACGGTATAGTGCATGCTTCCTGGAAGGGGGCGGGGGAGGGGGAGTCATGGCTGCATTACAAACTATAAGGGGGAGGAGAAAGCTGCTTTTTTCCCTCACTGAATTAGAGACAGCCAGTGAGAGACCATTGGATGCTTGCTATCGGTGTAGGCAGGGCCAGCTCCAGGTTTTTGCGGACCCTTGGGCGACAGCCTCAGTGGGCCCCTCATTCATCCACTATGCACGATCACTTAAGACACCACTAATATACACAAAAACATGTTATTGGCACAGACACTAACTGACACAGACACTGACTGACTGACAGTTTGACTGAAACTGACACACTCAGACACTGACACACAGCACTTATAGCTCAGTCTTCTCCTTCTTTCTCTCTGCTGATCTCCACACTGTAATGTTGAGGACCTTTGGGTCATGTGATCAGGTCCTTCACACTTTTCTCAATCAGTGCAGGTCCTGCTCTGTCTCCTGTGTATTCTGATGTTCAGCGCTCACCCTGCACTACAGTGACCGGGCTAAACATTAAAAAAAGTGCCCCTCTCCCTCTCTGGGCCCCTAGTGGCAGTGGGGGCCCCAGCTCTTGCCCGGGTAAGCCCAGTGCTGATGCCGGCCCTGGGTGTAGGATCACAATCTCTCCACACAATTTAAACCACACAGTTTAATCTTAGATGGCTGCTTTAGTAATTTACTAAACAATGAAATTTCCACATAAAAATGGGCAAGTTTGAGAAGTGCCATGCAATAAAAATAAAAATAAACTATTACATCATTAACAGTTATTAGTTAATTAGTAATTAGTTCAGGATCCTCATTTCTTGGAGAGTGCTTCTTGTTTTGGAGGACTGATTCTATGCTGCATTACCCAGATACCCCACTGTAATGCTTTATTTGTCCTGTGGTGGTGCTCAAGGGAAATCGAACACTTAGGCCACATTCACACACCGCAGACCGCACTACCGAATGTGCATCCGTAGTGCTCCGTGCTTCACGGATCACTACGTTCACACATCATTACCCCAGCGATCTGTGCCACAAGAAAACGGTCCGCATTACAATATGTCAGTTTTTTTGCGGCACGGATCGTGGCCCTGTATACACATAAGGACGTGTGAACGGGGCCATGGGATAACATTGGTTTCATGTTCTGTCCGCAATTGCGGGACAGAACAACGGACGTGTGAATTAGGCCTTACTGCCAGGTTCTCTACAAATTGTAGCACCCATCTTCCAAGCAGGAAGATACCTTTTAAGGCTGGGTTCACACTATGTTTTCTAATCCGTTTTTGCAAAAAAAGGATGGAGAAACTGATGCATTTGTGTGCATCCGTTTTAAAGGGGTAGTGCAGCGGTAAACAATTATTCACTGAATAACACACATTACAAAGTTATAAAACTTTGTAATGTATGTTATGTCTGTGAATCGCCCCCTTCCCGTGTCCCACCACCCCCGCACGTGTACCCGGAAGTGTGGTGCATTATACATACCTGATCCGTGTCGCGCCCGTCCGCCATCTTGTGCCAAGACGTCATCTTCGGGAGGCCGGCCGAATCGCTGCCGACGTCCCTGATGCTGGCCCCCCTCTGCCGCGTCATCAGCCGCTCAGCCGCGATTGGATGAGCACAGTTATGCTCAGCCAATCGCGGCTGAGCATCTGATGACGCTGCAGAGGGCGGCCAGCACTAGGGACGGTCGGAGCGGTTCAGCCGTCCGTCTGAAAATGACGTCTTGGCACAAGATGGCGGACGGGCGCAACACGGATAAGGTATGTATAATGCACCACACTTCCGGGTACACTTGCGGGGGTGGTGGGACATGGGAAGGGGGCGATTCACAGACATAACATACATTACAAAGTTGTATAACTTTGTAATGTGTGTTATTCTGTGAATAATTTCTTAGCGCTGCACTACCCCTTAATTAAATCTGTTTTTCCATTGACTTCTAAAAAAGTATCAAACCGTGCACAAAAACGGACTTGACCTTATTTTTGTGTACGTTAAAAAAAAAAAAAGATGCATTTTGATCCTTTTTTTTTGTAATGGAAATCAATGGAAAAACTAACTACATTTTACATGTATACCTTTTACAACTAGCGAGTCATCTATATCCACATCCAGTATTTCTTCCCAACTTTCCCTGGCTGTCATGAACTCCACAATTCTGTGCTCTGTTACCCTGAGGTCATTATTGATTGACCTTCTGTTTTCTCCAGGAGACTCAATTACTCAAGTCTCCATATAAAATATTGCCTTGGTTGGCTCATTGATACCCTTCTCAATCACTGTACCATTCTGCTGGGCAGTATTCTGCTAACCTAATTATCAGCAATCCATCCACAGTAACATTTCCATTGCCTTCATCCGAATACATCATCTGGCTCTCTCTGTCACAGTGGCCTGGTAGACTTTTATAGTGTAACCTATTGATTATGGTAATGCCTCATATTCTTTTAAGTGACCAACCAAACCACTATATCTATTAAGGAGCCCTACATTGCACTTTCCACCAAGAACTCTACCAATTTTGCCTTGCAAAGCAATACGAATACAATGCAATTCAACACTGGCTATTAGAGTTGAGCAAACTTCCCGAACATGCTCCAAATTTGCTCAATTCTACTGACTTTCAATGAGTTTTGCAGATTATGTTTAGCAGAAAAGCTGCTGCCATCTTACCATGCTTAAAGGGGTACCCCAGAGAAAAGCTTTTTCCCAGTAGTTGAAACACCTTACAAAGTTATATAACTTTGTAATATGCTTCAATCACCTATCTGCTCCCCTTCCCTATCCCCCCCCACTCAATCCCCCACCAGGAAGTGAAGTAAACTCATTCTTACCTAATGACTGTTGACCTCAGGCTGTTCTGTGGCAGCCATTTTGTGACAATGACATCATCAAGAGGGAGGTGGGTCTAAGCCCTGTTAGGCCAGCCTACCTTTGTCAGTTGACTCAGGTTGCTCAGCTCTGATTGGCTGAACAAGCTGTAAGCCATCTAACAGTTCTACAGAGTCAGTTAGACATCACAGTAGACAAAGTGCATCATGGGAAAGCCCAAACCAGGAAGCGAAGAAAAATGAAGACACCAACTGGATAGAAGAGATGCTCAATTTAAATAGTGAATGGTATGAATTAACTTTATGATTTCCATTTTTAAAAGGGTTGCCCAAAAATTGGCTGATCTCAGTGTGACCCCCCCCAGTGAGCCCAGATCAATGGTCTGGGCTATGTACGCATGGCATGATACATCAGTGTTTTACCATTGGATAAAATGGAATTGAAAACATCTATTTATTAGAGATGAGCGAATCTGCCGAGGTTCGGGTTCGTATGAACCTGAACTATCGGCTTCTGTTTCCGCTGTCTGCCCGCTCCGTGGAGAGGGTGGATACAGCCTGAGGATCGCCTGGAAAACTGGAATACAGCCTATGGCTATAGTGGTGGTCTGTAGTGGTGATCTGAAGGTACTGCAGCTCAGCTTCCACTGAAATGAATGGGAGCTGAACTGCAGTACCGCAATGCCACCAGTATACATTGTATAAATCTTTCAAATGAATGGCTGACCACGTCATACATGAACCTCCTAGGTCCACATAAGTGGGAGCTGCTCTTACTCTTAAGGCCCTATTACACCAAGCGATTATCGGCCTGACTTTGCCAATTATCGGCCGCTACGGCCAATAATCACCTTATGTAATAGATCGTGTTAATAGGCAATGATCAGCTGACATGCACGATGTTGGATGAACATTGTCTTTCAACATGTTGAAAAAAAAACTACGATAGCGACAGTCTGCTGGCTGTCACTCCATGTAATAGGAGCAGCAGCACCAGACCACCGCTATCTCCTATGGGCTCCCCAGGGCCCCCTTTTTACCACTTGATGTTGGTGTGTGTAAAAGTACCGACAGCAAGCAGGGAACGAGGGGCAAGCAAGCACTTATCTGACAAGTCGGCGCTCACTTGCCCCTAAATATCGGCCTGTGGAATAGGAGCAGCAGGATCAGACCACCACTATCTCCTATAGGCTTCCCCCCCCCCCCCCCATTCGATGTTGGTGCGTACAATAGCACTGACATTGAGTGGGAAACAAACAGTAAGTGCATAACTGTGCTCAGCCAATCGCGGCTGAGCAGCTGATTAAGCAGCAGAGGGGGGCGGGCATGAGGGACGGCTGCAGCGCTCCGGCCGGCCTCCCGAAGATGACGTTGTTTGACCCAAGTTGGCAGCCGGGGTCGACAGTAATCTGGAGAGTATACTGCACCACACTTCCAAGGGTTAGGGGACACGGGAAGGGGGCCATTCACTTACATAACACACATTACAAAGTTGCATAACTTTGAAATGTGTTATTTAGTGAATCATTGTTAAACGCCGCACTACCCCTTTAACACAGCAGCTCTGTGATCTGGCTCATGCTAGGGTCTCATGTGAAGGAGCCACCTCTGTGTTGTCCGTATGCCTCTAAGGACTGTCCACAAGCCTAGAGATACACCAACTTTTACCAGCTACAGACCAATAGCACCAAGTGAGTTGTGTGCTGAAAAAAACCTACATGCAGCCTATTATATCTCATGATTTCTCCCTTAATCATCATAGAGACATCTAATTAATTACACCGCTCTTCTCCTCATAATTCCTTATTCTGCTAGGCTTAGCCCATAGTAGCCTTAACTTTTCTACTAGGTTAAGCATAACCCAGATAGAAAATGAAAAAAAAAAAATATTACAACCATGCACTTGCAGAGACTTATTAGGATCAGATTTTTTTTTCCGCTGACCTGATTTCTTCAATAAATCTGGGTTTTACATAACATTTACAATAGTTTATAAAAAAGCATCAAGGAATATTTAGCTACGGGAGGCTCTTTAAATTAATCAGCTAAAAGACAGATTAATGGTACAATAGTACAGCCGCTTAGCTATTCAATTTTACTCTTTACAATATCTTATAATTCCATTTCTAAACCAAACATACTCACTGAGAGATGTTAAAGGTCTGGGTATAGAGAGCAACGTCATTGTAAATGAAGATATAAAGTAGCCGTGGAATAATATACAATATTATAGCCCATAAATACCTATGAAGCCACAGGGTGACCAAGAAAGATGGACCCCGACACAATGGTTCTAAGCAATTTATCATTATAATGCATAATATATGTGCTCAGGAACACTCCCTCTTCTTGTACACTATTTCACTTGTTACCTTAGCAGTTTGTACTTTATTTTTAATCTTCTATAACTAGTGGCAGAAGCTTGTAGTTATCGTCAATGAAAATTAAGGCTATGGAGAGCTGTCTTTGGTCATCCAGTCACCCAATATACATAGCAGTATATCCAATCTCTACTTAATATTATTTTCCCCACAGCAATGGGTAACATAGCTCGTGGCCTAGGGTGGCAATGGGGTTCATAGTAACATTAAAGGGCTATTTTTTCGGAGTATGTAGGGGGGAAACGGAGCCAGTTTCACTTTACACCATGTTTGATAAATCTCCCCCTATGTTCAAGTATAGTGTTCGTGAAAAAAAAAAGTAGTAATTAGAGATGAGCGAACTTCGAGCATGCTCGAGTCCATCCGAAGCCGAACGTTGGACATTTGATTAGCGGTGGCTGCTGAAGTTGGATAAAGCCCTAAGGCTATGTGGAAAACATGGATATAGTCATGTTTTCCAGACAATCTTAGAGCTTTATTCAAGTTCAGCAGCCACCGCTAATCAAATACCAAACGTTCGGGTTCGGATGGACTCGAACCCGAACCCGGTTCGCTCATCTCTAGTAGTAATGTTTTCTTATTTCTGCACCACCCCTGTAGATGTCAGTTCCCAAGTATAAGGGTGCGTTCACATGTACAAGATCCACAGCAGATCTGCAGCAGATTTGATGGTGCAGACTTGAAGCTGTGTTCAGTTATTTAAATCAAATCTGCTGCGGATCTGCTGTGGATCCACACCATCAAATCCACTGCGATACGGTACATGCGAAGCTACCCTAAGACTAGATTTCTCAAAAGGTGAAGATCTATATTAGCAGCACCAGTGTGCATTGTGTTTCTACAGTGCCCCAATTCTTCCAAGCTAAACAATGGTACAGAAATTATATCAAAATGGAGCAAATTTATACATCACATTATATAAAAACAACAGCAGCCAAACATTCAGCATTGAATTCCATAGTGACTACAGATGGAGTTGCTCCCACTGAATATATTACTGGTGTCTGGCTCACAGAAGATATTAACATAAAATAGTCAAAGAAGCTTCGGGCTGGAGCATGCTACAACCCTTTGGGTATTTGAAAATCCCAAGAAGATCTGATTTATTATACAGAATAAAACCAAGCCTTTAATTTCTGATATGGCCATGTCAATGTGCACATTGGGGATAGTACAGCGGAGATGATAATGTGCCAGATCAATAGATCATTCAGCAATGGGCTTGCCAGGAACCAATGACTTCATAGCTTTACATTAGGACAAATGTGGGTCAGTGTTATTGGTTAATTCTCATACAATACATTCAGATCACTTAGTGTCATCCTGTTTCCGCTTTAGCTTGTGACTTTACTACATTGTTATATTTGGTTTTGATGGTGAACAATTGTTTGAAAACATGTTTTGTGTCTTACACAAAAGGTTCTATGTTTTTGTTTCCTAGAGGCTTAGCTTAGAGGGGAAATACAGTACTTCAAGAGGTGCCACGCCACATAGACTGCCTAAGAACTCAATGTGCCACCATACAGGTTCCATTCATAAAGCAATGCCATTAGCTTGGACCCTTATTTAACATATAAATTGGAGATCTGTATAAAGAATGAAATTATGTGTATTTGTAAAGGTCTACCTCTATTGGGCCTTTATTATTTTACATCACATAAGCACACTCAGGTAGATTTAGGTCTAGTTCACACACTGTATTTTTTCAAACAATGGCCGTTGTTTCCTAACAGTGTTCAGCTGAATTGAAGTGAATGGCACAACGGCCGTAGTGTATACACACTGTATACACTACTGCCGTTATTCACTGCGGCTGCAGAAAATAATTGAAACGTCTGTTTTCTGTGGCTGCAGTCCAGTAAACAGCAACTTTAGAAAATAGACTGTGCTCACAGAGTAAAATACTGCTCCCAGCCACACTTTACACTGTGGTCAATGGTCAATTGGATTGCAGGCACACCTGAATGTGCCCACATTCCAATTAAAGTAAAATTATGTTCATCTGGCTAATACTGCAGTATGGGCCTGGTAAACATGTTAGACAGCGGCCGTTGTTTGACACGATTGTTCATGCAAATACTTTACTCACTTTACATTGTCAGCTTTGGCTTATTGGAGTGCGGGCACACCCGATTGTGCCCATATTTCAATTAAAAAGAAGTGATGCTAACCCAGCCAGTACCACAGAACGCCCAATGTTTTACCAAGTCTGAACATGGCCTAAGACTGGATTCACAAACACTATTCTGGGCCTCATTTTTAGCCATACTTCTACCAAAACTAAAAGTGGGTCCAAAACATAGAAAAAGGTGCCACTCTAGTTTTTCTCTGTATTAGTTCCAATCCTGGTTTTGGTAAAACTACTAAACACAATGAGGCCCAAAAATTTGTGAACCCAGTTATGGCCAGTTTTAGTACATCTGCCCCACTACAATCAACAACAAAAAATCATCAGCACAAAATCCAGTTACGCAACAAAAACCACATAGAAATTCTTGCACAATGCTGCACCTTTCCTGATCTAACACCTGTACCAATTATATATATATGTAAGCAAATAAAAAGATCAAAACTTAAAAGTTGAATTAAAATCCATGCATAATGCTGCGGTAAACAATACAATGGCAATTAATCATCTCAGTGCCAGTCGCACTTTACAAGCCCTTTAGCACTTAAGCGTTTTACATTAATTTAGTAATTTTGACAGCTTGCCCAATTCCCCTCCCCCTCAAACACCACACACAATGAGGAGCAAGCTGAGGGCTTTGTGCGGTTGCCATGAAAACCAAACCATTCCGCTATTGAAAAGATTAAGTGATTTTTGTGCTTGTGAGGTACCCATGATATTGGGATTCTCTCAATGTACAGAAGGTATTCCCTGGCTTCTGCATTGGCTGCAGTAATAACAATAATAATAACACAGGATGAGTAAGGCATGTGATCAAGACTAATGTTGTCATCAATTAGCACATTGTTAGGTGGTTAGCGTAATCATTGCTTTGTTATATATTTGACAGCTGAAACAGAAAATTAACTGTAATTGCAAACGTGCATTGTGCATGCTGCAAGATCAGTGGAACATGTTCACACGTGGATGGCAGTTCACTACTTAAAGGGTTTTTCCCTCACTATGATGATATACTGTATCTATAGGGGTTATGTGCTGTGATGCCACTGATCTACACCTCAACATGAGCATGGCATTTACAGTCCTGAGCAAAATTTGCCGAACATTTGGGTTCATCTGAACATGAATGTGAAGCATTTGACTCCCGCTGCCTGGAGAAGTTGGATGCAGGCCTATGGTTGCCCCAAAAAAAATAAAAAAAAAATGAATACAGCCTTATGGCAGTATCCATGTTATTATTATTATTATTATTATTATTATTATTATTATTAATATTTATAGAGAGCCCTTAATTCCAGAGTGCTATACAAAAGATAGGGGGTAACAAACAGGAACATTACAAGATCAAAAACACATAACATGAAGGCAAATGGCAGACTGGTACATGTGGGAGATTTATCAAACATGGTGTAAAGTGAAACTGGCTCAGTTGCCACTAGCAACCAATCAGATTCCACTTTTCATTCCTCACAGACTCTTTGGAAAATGAAAGGTGGAATCTGATTGGTTGCTAGGGGCAACTGAGTCAGTCTCACTTTACACCATGTTTGATAAATCCCCCCTACATGTGTTCCAGGAAATGCTCAAATGCAGAGTGTTTGCTCATCACTACCATCACCATTTCAAGCTCTTATTGATAAAGCCTTGATGCAGTAGTAAGTGCAGGGAAAAAAGCACTTTATAAGCAATTCCCGTAATAAGTGTATATTGGTGATTTGTATAAATTTGGGGGGCAATACAATACTTTAATAAAAAAATTTCACCAGACTTCTCCTTTAATGGGAGAGGGTGCAATCTTAGCCTATGTAAACATACCGTACCCTCATGGAAGTTTCTGCACAACAATCCTGCACAACAACCATTTGTTTTAATAGCAGACGGTACATGTTGGGCTATTATTGCCATTGGTGGGTGTCTTACACTAACGTTTTATCACCTATAATCTAATCTATTATAATATAAACTAACATGGTTGTTTGGGCAAGTTAAAGTGCACATGACAACTGAGGCCAGTGATTGTCTAGACTATGATGTCCCATGCTGAGTGAATGGGGGACTTTTGCTCTGCAGTCCAGAGTGGAGGCAGAGCTGGACCAGAAGCAAGCAGAGGGGCTATTGTGTTTTTTTTTCTCCTGCCATTACTGCCCCTGGGCAATAACAGTAGACGGGCTGGGAAAAGCCCTTAAAGGCCTTTATAAACAATATGGTTCAGATTATGAATCTTATTATAAATGTGTGTAGTGTAGACGGGTAAATTCTGAAAAACCTAAAAATAGCTCCAACCTCCAACCACATTATCTTGTCATAACCAGAGATATCTGCACAAATTCCCAACCCATACCTATAATTCTATTAAAACACAGAGGCCCTAGGAGCATGTATAGAAACAATGAGGCGCCCTCTCTTAAGTTTGCAACGTATTTGCAGTAACAATTGTAACTGAACATCCACACCACAAGTCAATAGCCAAGGGTTTTCTGCAGGTTTTGTATGCAGAGTGTGGCTGAGATTTCTGCACTACCCCGAGATTTTCCATAGAACCATCAGCTGCAGAAAATGCTATCCTCCTATCAGGGCTGTATTAACAGCTGCTGCTGCCCTAGGCACTAAACCTGAAGACGCCCCATCTACACGCATCTATTGGCGATACCAGACCTGACCAATACCACCATACCCCCCACCCCCCTGGAAAAGACACCAGATTTACTGGCAAGTCTGAACGGGAGGAGGGAAACTAAAAAAATAACAACAAAAACATTAGTTTTTTCTGTCCCCCTGCTCCCTGGTACTGCCCCCCTGTGAGGTGCTGCCCTAGGCATACGGCCCTGCTCCTCATGTGAACAGACACTTAAGTTAAAGGGGGTTATCCAAAGAAAATCTTTTTCTTTCAGATCAACTGGTTTCAGAAAGTTATATTGATTTTTAATTTACTTCTATTTAAAAATCTCAAGTCTTCCCATACTTATCAGCTACTATATGTCCTGCAGGAAATGGTGTTTTATTTTCAGTCTCATACAGTGCTCTCTGCTGCCAGCAGACAGGAACTATCCAGAGCAGCAGCAAATCCCTATAGAAAACCTCTCCTGCTCTGGACAGTTCCTGTCTTGGACAGAGGTGGCAGCAGAGAGCACTGTGTCAAACTGAAAAGAAAACAACATTTCCTGCAGGACATATAGCAGCTGATAAGTATGGGAAGAGTTGAGATTTTTAAATAGAAGTAAATTACAAATCTATATAACTTTCTGAAACCAGATGATTTGAAGGAAAACGCTGGACAACCCCTTTAAGAATCAATCCTTTTTAGGCTATGTTCACACTATGTAAAATTACGGCCGTTGTTGCAGGGTGGAACAATGCCTTAGTTTCAATGGGATCCCGGCCGGAGCGTATACACTTCCCGTGCGGCCCCGCAAATAACTGACATGTCAGTTCCTACATGTCTGTAAGAAACCCTGTCAGCTCACACTATGAAGCGAGCGGCTCCGGCCGCTCGCTCCATAGTGTGCAGGGGGAAGCTCTGATGCGGGCGCGTGCTGATGCGCGGCAGAGGAACGGCCGGTTGTTCACGGTGTGTGAACATAGCCTTAAGGGCCTATTACACGGGTCGTTAAGAGGAGCAAACGAACGCTCTCAGCGCTCGTTTGCTCCTCGTTCCCTGCTCGCTGCCGCCGCTATTCAACACGGCTGCAGCGAGCTGGTGAGTGCGGGAGGGGCGGCGGGGAGCTGCGAGGGGGCTGCTTGGAGGATCGCTGATCGTCCGGGCAGCCCATAGGATATAGCAGCGTCTGCTGCCGACGCTCCTATTCAACGGAGCGACGGCAGCAGATCGCTGCTATATCGGTCGCTTGTTTTTCAACATGTTGAAAAACAAGTGACTGCAACGATCAGCCGACATGAACGATGTTGGCTGATCGTTGCACTCTATTCCACGAGACGATTATCGGCCGTAGCGGCCGATATCGGCCGAATACGGACGATAATCGTTCCGTGGAATAGGGCCTTTAGCCTGCAGTAAGTAAACACAATTTGCGGAAATAATCAACAGTATAAAGATAATAAAAACCTTAATATAAACAGTAAATAGGCTACATAGCAGAAAAGTTGGATAGTGCACATTGAACACATTATTTGCTTAGTTACAGCCCAGTTTTCAATGGTGTACTTAATATGTACTTATTAATGTGACCAACTTACATTTTTCTATACTATATGGGGCATGTTTGCACTTTCTCTTTTGCTGGCATGCATCATCTGAACAGCTCATATGTGAAGCTTATTTCATTACGGCATTTCCTGGCTTCTTATCCCAAGGCACATTGTGCATGTGCACTTTCAAACTGGATTTATTGTACATGTTCACTGGTTTTAGGTCTAATTGGACTCATATAGATGTAGATTAAAGAAGCACACCAGAAGTTTACATTCTGAAACAATTACACTCAATAAATAAGTCAGACATGTAGAAAATGTAAATGTACTCATATAGGGCCTATAGACAGGGAACATGAGCTTTGGCTTTAATGTGAATAATAAATTTGATTGAGGCTACAACCACACAAAGGGGGAGATTTATCAAACATGGTGTAAAACAGGTTCAGTTGCCCCTAGCAACCAATCAGATTCCACTTTCCATTCCATTTGGAAAATTAAAGGTGGAATCTGATTGGTTCATAGATGCAACTGAGCCAGTTTCACTTTACACAATTTTGATAGATCTCCCTCAATATCTTTTTTGGCTGTTTTTTGGCCATTATTTTGAAATAACGGACACTATTTGAGCTCAAAATTGCCCAAAAAATAGACGCTGTGTGGTCATGGCCTAAATGAGGTTTTTCCAGTGATGATACCTGTATATCCACATGATAGGTCATCAATGTCTGATCAGTAGGGTGCCAACACCTGGTACCCAACCAATCAGAACATACTATGAATGACAGAAAAAAGTTTGCTCCATTCATTTCGTATTGGTGCCAATGGTGGTAAGATTGTTGCCCTCAAATCCCCTTTAATGTTCAAATAAGCAGGCAGCACATAATTGAGGGAAAAAACTCACTTCGGAACATACTTTTAGGCTATGTTCCCACTTTGGGAACATAGCAGACAAACATGGCTGGCTCGTTATATAGACGTGACGGTCACCTTTCCCCGCGATGTTCCCGAAGTGGGAGCATAGCCTTATACCTTAAATATAAATATGCTGAAAAAGTTGAGAAACTTTTCCAAACACTTTGCTTTAGGGATCAAGTCTACATTACAGAATCAGTCAAAACATTTCTCATAGCTTAGTTGAAATCTATGCAGATCAGACATAGAACCTCATGAGATTGCTGTAATATATGGTAAGATGTAAGCGGAATTCTGAATAGCTAAATATAGATTCCCTATTTACAAAGTTATTTCAACTTAATGTATAATTAATTAAGCCATAAACTAAAAAAAAGTGAACTTGTTTATTTTCTAGGAAGATCCCCTAAGGTCACTGCGGCCCTATACTGCAGAGCCCCCACACCCCGTGTTCTGTAGGGTTTTCTACAGTTCTGTTTGTGTTGTGTTGTTGTAACGCCTGGAGTAGTGGATCCACTGGACCGACACCAGCGATGGCACTAACCTCACCAGGGGGCGGAGTCTAAGGGGCCGCTGGTTTTCACCAGAGCCCGCCGCAAGGCGGGATGGACTTGCTGCGGCAGGCGACCCCCAGGTCGCTACCCCTGGCTTGGTTGCTGGTGTCAGCAGGCGAGGCGTGGCAGGAGATGGCACAGGCAATGGTCTGCAGGTGAGAGCGCACGTGACAGGCTGAACACGGGAACAGATGGAGTGACAGGGGAACAGGAACCAGGAACAGGGACTTGGGACCAGGTAACGGATAGGACTCAGGAACAGGGACTTGGGACCAGGTAGCGGAATAGGACACAGGAACAACAGGGGGCTGGGCCAACGCTATGGGAAGCATGTAGAGGCTCCAACACTAAGGACAGGGCATGCTGGGATTTATAGGGGAGTGATTGGTGCCACTAACCAATTAGGAGCGCACTGCCCCTTTAAATCTTAGACAGCCGGCGCGCGCGCGCCCTAGGAGGCGGGGACGCGCGCGCCGGCCGGCACAGACCGCGACATGCAAGGAGGAGAGGTGAGGCGCCCCAGGGGCCGAAGCAGCAGCAGCGCCGGGTCCCTACACAAGGACCCCGGCGGCTGCACGGGACAGGAGGCGGTCGCGGCGGCCACCCGGGACGCGGGAAGCCGCCGCGGCCGTGACAGTTGTCTACTTTCAAGCCATAGTAGTGGTTTTGAGAGAGAAAAAAAAAATACAAAATTTTAGCATTTCAGCCGGACTTGTCTATTGTTAATCTGGTGGATGGCACAATGCTGTCAGCTCATTGTTTGTATTGCTGGTTTATGTAATAAAACAGTGACTGACCCCCATCATATAAAGGTTGTGTCACCATGTCTTTCTTGCGGGGTTAATAATGTTTCTTGTAGGAACTTGTTTATCGGTACAGTTGCTTTGGGTCATAGAAGCACTATTGGTGGCATTGTTCCAATTTAATACATTTGTTACATTCATATTTTCTGCCATTGTTTAAATTCTTTCGAGAAGCCTATAATTCCCAAACTGTAACGTGTAACCAATGCTTTCAAAGGATTACACAGGATCAAGATGAGTCAAAAATGACTAGGCTTATTATTGCTGGATTCATAAGCTGGCCATGTACCCGTGTACTTAAGATAGCTGTCGACTAAATGCTTGTTGAGCTGATAATTATCTCTTCCAGTCCCCTTATAAACATGCATGCTTGGCTTGTCTAAGCATGCATATGCTCTGAATGGATGAACCACAACCAGACTCCTCTGGCAGTGGCTTATCTTCCTAAGAACAAAAAGATTGGGCAGTTGGAAACCAACATGCCCAATCCTTCTCTACCCTGACGTTTGCATATCTATAAACACCGTTAAAAGCAGCTCAGGCAAGATGGCTGCCCCCATAATAATGTCCCAACAATGAAAAAAATGCAATGTGGTGCTTGATTGAGCTCGATGCTGCTAGCGGTCGGCCATCAGTTATACCTATTACATTTTTTCATTCTAATTTTTGTATACTTTGTCACTTGAAGGGATGTTTAAACTAAATATACAAAAATTAGAATGACAAATGTAGTCGTTTCTGCAAGACACATTAGAACTCCGGTGGTATGATGGCTATTTCCTACCTTGAAGGGACAAAATATACAAAAGTTAGAACGAAAAAATGTTATGAGTCAACCAGGCAACGTCTGCTGTGCTGAGCAGATGGCACCTGGTTAAATGCTTGAGTCTCTCAATGATTTCAAGGGGGTTTGTTACTCGAGTCGAGCACTGAAGTAGTGAGCACTCGAGCATTTACGTGCTGGCTTAACACTAGTCTTATCTTAAATCGAAACTATGGATCATGCACCATGTTCAATGCAGATGTTAGGGCCGTATTACACAGCCTGATATTCCAGATACGCGATATTCCAGATGATCGTTTCTTCGACTGATCGTTGTCCTTATTACACAGAGTGATAATCTGCCAAATCTCTGATTATTGCTCTGTGTAATAGGGCCCTAAGGGTTGTTGAGATCTGCTGATGCATCAAAATGGTCAGGTTGGTCCAACATAAATAATTGTATTACCAGCTTTATAAATGACAGACTAGTGATCTCTAGTATTATATGGGTCTATTTTTACCCCTAATCTGATTACTCCCCTAAGTGTAGTGAACCACCCATAGATTTCTCTCTCATACCTTACAATGATCCCGAGGTGTCATACTATTAGATACCATATTAAGAAGTAGTAACACAACACCATACAGAACATATACATACAGCAGCCTACAAAGTGCCTCTGACTTGGCAGAACAGGTGTGTCCATGCAGACTCCCGAACACATCTCTGCTATCCACATGAGGGTTGTACAGACCAGACATACCAAGCACGTCCAATGACCAGAAGCTCTTCATATAGCTCCAGAGAGATTTACAGCCCCGTATGTGTCTGTACATTCCTACTTTTTGTCCTGACATCTCAGGATGGGCAGATGTCTCCCGAGCAGAACAGCCTCATTTAGAATTACAGCTGCGGTCAGGCTGAAGGGCACCTAGGTAGCCCCACAATACAGTGCAGCCTGACTAATGAGTATGTGCCTTTGGGAAGACTGGCAAGGTCACAGAAGGACAATGAACGGACCATTGGACTGGATACGTGAGGATCACACTGAAATAGCTGCCAGCTGCTAGTGATCTGCAGACCATTTATCTAAAATGGTAATTCAGCTAAATTAAATATAATCTATTACATTGTCTTCATCTTGTTAGTTAAAATTCTATTTCCTGGTAATATCTCTTTGATGTATCCAGTCATGTAGGATTGCCACTATCATAGGATCCCGAATGGTAAATCTGCCAAGGTATTGAACCGTACAGCGCCAATCACACTCTAATGTGTCACAGAGCTCTGCGGCTAATGTCACAACCAATGACTTATTATTTACGTCAAAGCCCGATGACTGATGCAGCTCGGAATGGGCAGGAATCAACATACATTTTCATTTCTTTCTTTTTTTTTTAATAAAAATCCACAGATCATCAGCAGACCCACCATGCCCTCTGACTGATAAGAGGTGGGAAGAATCTTGGATAACCTTGCACTGCGCAACAATAGGACAATTTACTTGAAAGCACCAGGATCTGTTATTGTGTAACAGCATACGCTAACATCAGGCAGTCAGACCATGTCTCCGAGCTGTTATGTAACCGACAGAAATGGAATTTATAGGGTTACGCGCTTTACGGATCTGAGCTTTTTTCTATGTGGGTTGATTCGAAATAATCCCTTATATTTATATTCTCTTTTTTGTAGGCGGCAGGGACTGCAGCTATATAGTACAGCCTGTGTGCACCAACTAGTGGAAGAATCCCTCTTATATATCTCTAGTATGGCACGGGGCCAGGAATGAGCACTGCAGATGTAGCCAGCACGATGCATGTTTATGTAACACACAAGTAATGTTCACTTGCACTGCAGAGACACGGAGAAGGAGAGCACCAGAGACCGGGTGTTGCACTGACGACTGTAGTTCTTCTTAACCCTTCCATGATATAGGACTAATGCACTAAGCTGATAGAGGGATAAGTATATGATTCTTTTATATTAGCTGTTATTTTTCTCTTAATGTGATACATAAGGGGAGGTAAGGGGAGGACAGCAAAATATGTCTGCCTCCTTGGTATACCTCGGGAACACAAGAGGTTCTCTTTTCTATCACTAGTAGGAGCGGTGCTACAGTCAGGCTGATGCTCCATTCTTTGCTGATATTGCAGTGTCTTTAGAGGGCGGAAGGGACCCTGCAGCCATGGGCAAAGGGAAATAAGAGCAACCTGAGCTGATGTAAAATGAAGGGATTTGTCAGTGTTTTAAGTGAAATGAATAAGTATATTAGCATTAAGAATTAATAAAGTATATTATACTTTGAGGTGATTAAAAATTTAGGCAAGTAGTATGTGAAATGTCAAGGATATAGAAATCAGAGGCAGACCATGCAGCGGCTATAGGGTCCCTGGTTTAGGGGGCCAATTTCTTTCCAGAGGAACTGAATAGTTAGTATGCAAAGGTGTTGAGGTAGTATTAGATGGGAAGACTGCTTGGCCAAGCAGGCATGTGCTCTGAATGGGGAGAGAAGAGAAGTCACTGCCAGACATCTCTGGTTCTTGTTTATCTCTTCAAGAAAAAAAAGGCAGGCAGTGAAAGGTGAGCATACTAAAGGCCCTATTCTACTGAACGATTATCAGCCATATTTGGCCAATATAGGCCGTTACGACCGATAATTGTCCCGTGGAACAGGAGGCAACGACCAGTCGACACTGTTCATGTCGGCTGATCGTTGAAGTCGTTTGTCTTTCAACATGTTAAAAGACAAACGACTTACATAGCAGCGATCCGGTGCTGACGCTCCGTGGAATAGGAGCGGCAGCAGCAGACCGCCGCTATATCCTATGGGTTACCCGGACGATCAGCAATCACCCGAGCAGCCCCCCCGCAGCTTCCCTCGGCCCACTCCGGACTCACCCACTCGTTGCCGCCGCGCGTAATAGCGGCGGCAGCGAACAGGGAACGAGGAGCAAGCAAGCGCTGACAGCGCTCGTTTGCTCCTCACTGTCGGCCCGTGTGATAGGGCCTTTAAACCTTCTCATCCCCAACATCAACTGTTGGGGGAAAGTTTAGAGACCCCATCAATGGTCAGCTGGTCCCACCAAAATTGCAGGTTCACAGACACATATAATACCTTCCATACATATAAAACATTCCATACAAAACCATAAGAGAAATATATGCACAGCCTATAAAAAATGCAAGTGGCCATGAATGATGCAAGAACAGATTGGATAACACATAAAGATATCTCCCCAGGCATGTGGATCAGTCACAACACGGTTGAAAGAAAAAGCCACTATATACTGTACACTGCATCTTCATTTCTCCTGCCATGGAAGTCCTCAGTAGGTTTTAGTGCTTTTGTTAGGTGTACACCAAGACAGAACCCCATACAATGCGGCATAGTAAAACACCACTGCGGGCAGCCAGGTGAGTAATTAAATTACTAATTAAAACATTTATTTCATAAGTACTGTAATTCTCAAAGGATGCGGGTATAACAGAACCCCAGCTGGCCTAGGGCCATTTAAAGTGCATCGCCTCCACAAGAATGAGGAGAGAAGAGAAGTCACTGCCAGACGCCTCTGGTTCTTGTTTATCTTCTTAATAACAAAAGGGCAGGCAGTGATAGGCCAACATACGTAAACCTTCTTGCTCCCAACATCAACTGATGGGGGA
Source organism: Dendropsophus ebraccatus (assembly GCF_027789765.1). Lineage (NCBI taxonomy): Eukaryota > Metazoa > Chordata > Amphibia > Anura > Hylidae > Dendropsophus > Dendropsophus ebraccatus. The sequence goes on along the minus strand of NC_091461.1, from coordinate 45,561,834 downwards.
AAATTAAGAAGCCCCATCAATGGTCAGCTGGGTCCTTATCTGAGAGGTATGAGAACTTCTGAGAAGTTGGCGGCCATGTTAACAGACGGGACTAGACTAAACCAGGGAAGGATGGCCAATTTAAAGGAGAAGTCCGTCAAAATTTTTTATTAAAGAATTGTATTGCCCCCCCCCCCCCCAAAAAAAAAAAAAAAAAGTTATACAAATCACCAAGTCTTGATGTGAAGCCTTGCTGCAGTAGTGCAGGGAAAAAAACACTTTATAAGCATTTCCCGTAATAAGTGTATATTGGTGATTTGTATAAATTTGGAGGGGCAATACAATACTTTAATAAAAAATTTTGCAGGACTTCTCCTTTAATTTTCTCTCTAGACAACATGTTGAAAAAAATCACAGGCAACCATCGTTTTTATGTATACAATGAAAACCCATAATGAATCCATAAGTGATATATGTCTCCAGCCCAAAATGCTGATATGAACACATTAGCGGCATTTACAGTAAACTATAAAATGATCATTACAATAATCTGTACAGACTCCTCCAGCTTCGTAAGAAGGTCTCATCTGCGGATTTTCTCTAATGAGTATGCAGAGATAGGTTTTTACTGTCTTTTTTCTCTATATATAATTTTTATGGGAGTCATCACTAAAATGGTTAATTTTCAATAATCACTGTTGATAATAAATGGTAGATTTTTTTAAGGTGTTTGTGAAGAAATAAAAATAATAATAATTATTATTATTTGTATAGTGCAAACAGATTCTGCAGCGATTTTTTACACAATACAGAGGTTATATTTATATAAAATTCTACAATAAATTAATAAAAATAAATAAAGATACAAAGGGAGTTAGAGACCTGCTTGCCAGTCTGTACACTCTTGCGAGCAGGTCTCTAACTCCCTTTGTATCTTTATTTATTTTTATTAATTTATTATATAATGTAATATAAATATATACGTTCTGTATTGTGTAAAAAAAAGTGCTGCAGAATCCGTTGGTGCTATATTATTATTACTCAAAAGGGGGGAAATTTGTATTTATGTTTTAAGTATATACAAGAGTGAGAAATTTATATGTTAAAGCTGTAATTTTTTAATGATCTTTACGGAAAAAAAAAAAAAAATCTTTACTGTAATGTATATCTATACCTTCCATGGTCCCCCCCCCCCGATGCCTGACAATATTATCTGATTACTAAGGGTTTCAGCAGCTGGACCTCTAGTGATCAACTAACAATTAAAATTAATAGGAATATTGACAGATCTGAAAACCTTGGATCCTCAATAATCTACAGAAAATATAAAAAATAGATGACCACATTAGAAGCCACATAATGAATAATGCATTCAGCCAATTACATTAATTTCTACAATAATCCCCTGAATCTTCAATCTCTTCAATTCGGCCCACAGAGACACCCACAGCCTTACAAACAGCAGCCAATTCACAGGGTTCTTACTCTATTCTAAACAGTAAAAAACAACATCACACACAGGTTACTCCCCAGCACAGCAACGATAGATTCATAGCAAATGTATTCATGACTTCCCCCTCCAAGGCTGTGCTCCTTCCATCTGCAGTAAAGAGCTGGAAGTTTTCTTATGTAAGGTAAACTCCGGATTTAATTTAGCTTTAAAGGGGTACTCCAGCGGGGGGGGGGGGGGGCACTTTTGTGCTGTGACCGGGAAGGAGGTGGCCGAGGGAAAAGACGTCCACTCACCTGGAAGGAGGCGGGATCCGTTTCAAGTCCGCTCAGATCCTGCCTTCTTCACTGAGTAGCTGAGCGGACCTGAGACGTCACGTGAGCACCGTGATGTGGGACCCGCCGCTGGAACTGGGGAGGTAAGTGGACGTCTTTTCCCTCGGCCACCTCCTCCCCGGTCCCAGCACAAAAGTGCCCTACCCCCCCACTGGAGTATCCCTTTAATGGTCAATGGTAAAGAGCTTATCTAGCACTAGTAAAACATTGCTGTTTTCTTCCCAAAACAGTGCCACCCTTGTTCTCAGTTTGTGAGTGGTACTGCAGCTTAGCTATCAGAAGCTCTGCCTAACAAATTGAGTTGTGTATTATGCGTTAGCATTGTGAACCTGAGGTAGATATAGGAGGTACCTTTGGGGGAGAAACTAAAAATGGCACATGTCAGGCCAAGCATTATTCTTTATAATCAAGCATTTCATTCTAAAGAGGTACTCCCATCTCAACTAATATAGTTATACTTTTATTAATATATTCATTTAGCAAAATTTTACAGCAGAGCGGTATTCGGTAACCTAGACAACAAGCTGTCAACAGTTGAAGGAAAAGAGAAGCATATCAAGCAGAATGAGGTAGGTTTGTTAAATAAATGTATTTCCAAAAGTTTTAACTTGACAAACCCTACAAGTATAACTATATTAGTGGAGATGAGAATATGCCTTTAAACTTAAAATAAAAAAGTTAAAGTGATACTGCAACAATTCACTTTAAAAATGTATCCACAGGGCCCGAAAGTGAGGATTCCACCTCTCAGAAAGCCACCTATTGGAAGAAGAAGAAGAAGAAGAAGAAGAAGGCTGCTCTCCCCATTTGAGGGAAACTATCAGCAGATTAGACAAATCCGACCTGCTGATAGCTCTCTGTAGCACACGGGGTGCTGAGGATGAAGATAAGTCTCTTACCTTCAATTTCGGCGCCATTGCCATGCAGCTTGTAGTGTAATCCTGCACCAAGTAGGGCTGCTTGGAGCACTAGGGGGTGTGGCTACTGGGGCAGAACGGTGCTCTTTGGGCAGTAGCCCCGCCCCCAGTGCTCCAAAGGCCTTACTGGATGCAGGTTTACACTACAAACTCACAGGTAAAGTGTCGAGGATGAACATAAGAGACTTACCTTCATCCTCAGCACCCCGTGCCTAATAGGGAGCTGTCAGCAGGTCTAACCTCCTCATAGTTTCCCTTTAAAGCATATACAAATTACAGAAAAAGACAACTGCAATAGCTTTCCTGTTTCTGCTCTTCTGTTTATCCAGTGATTGGCTGAACGGACTGTCACTGCCAAGTCTCTCTCAGAAGTGGCCTTGGGTTTGTTTAGCGGGGAATCCGGAGACACCACAGGTCTTCACCAGACAGTATGGTAGATCACTGAGGGGTTACATACTGACTATACGGAGAGGGGGGGGGGAGTAGACTGCAGACATATTTTGAGCTTACTGTGGAAATTAATTACAGTTTGGACAGCACAGGATTCCTCTACAATGTCCTCCATACTGCTGCTGCTTCTTAAGAAGTATTATAAAAGAGCAGAATTCCTTCTTCTGTGTATGTGGGAGACAGCAGAATCTGTTTTATATAGTGGTAAAAAATAATGCTACCCCTCATGTATAAACAACAAACAATTTATGCCGATAAGTGTAACGCATCAAATATTTCTTACAACAAAAGTTCAAAGAGGGCTTTAGCCTGTTACCATCAGTCCCATAGAGTCTGACTACAGCGGCACACATGCTTATTGCAAACGCCTCCTCACTGTAGTTGTGTGGGTGAGGATAAACAGCAGTGGGGACTCCATCTATCTCCATTTATCAGCCATCCTCTTATGCTACGTCATCACCTGAATTGCTGCTACACAACTGGATCTGTCAACAGCTGGGGGGGCTAAGATAAAAGAAAAAAAAGGAGTGCACCCCTGGGTGAGACCTTACTGTGCAGTGATTATTCACAGTAGGGATTGTACTCACCTTTGGGTGTTGTGCTTGGAGCGACACATCCCCAACTTTATACAACCATGACGACACCCATTATATTGCTGGTTTCGCAAGCCACAGACCCCCGGATAAGCTACAGGAGCTGCAGATAGCAGGATGTGGAGATAGATGCCCAGAAGAATTTGGACTTTATGACGGCCAAACAGGAATTTCAACAGATCTACTAAAACTTGTGGTTGCGTCTGCATAAAGGCCAAATTCTTTTATAAACCTATTTCCACAACAACTAAGGACAGACATACATGAAGCTATAGAGCCAACTACTGTTCCCAACCCGCTAGAACATTATACCAATGCCAAAAAACTATTTTCAAAAGGAAAGCATAATCATGTGTAGATCGCTGTTTCAGGGTTGTTGTCAATACACACAAGGGTGCTGGCTGGCTGTTGAGCGGCCTATTGCAGATGGGTATTCTTTCTTTTCAGAGAGATCTTTGGCTTGGCATCTATCTCTAGTCATGTTCTGAGACTCCTATTTGGAGTGAAACACTGATTTGAAGGAAAAGCTACCTTTTTAAGGTGGTTTGAGAGCTATATCCTATATTCCCAGAATTTCCAGTGGAGCATGAATGGCCTGTCTCTATATAATTTATATGCTGGATTGGTATATGATAAGTTACTTCTAATGGTATACTTTTCTATTATTTGCAAAGCAATTATACTTATTATTATATTTTATATACAAACTTGGAAATGACTTTTAGGCCCCTTTTATTCTTGTACATTTGCATGCATTTATTATAGAATAACCAAATATATTTTGAAAGCAAGGATGAAAAGCACCTTCCATGGAATCCATTCTATGAGGATGACTGCTCTATGCTTTGCCGGCATGGGTAATTGACAATCTCCTGTAATTGGAAATCTGCAGACAGCATTCCTGCCCATTCTGCTGGTCCAATTAAAAATAGATGTAGAGGAAGTAAAAGTGACCTCAATAAGCAGATACTGTGTAGAGTTTTGTGCTCAGTCTTTTCTACTTAGTGGTTATTTGTATAAAACACCCACACACTAGATTAGCACTCTGATGAAGTGTTTTCACACACAGTATAGACAGGCATGATATCACCAAGTATCCAGATCCATATAGGCTGCAAAATCTCATCACACAACTTTATGGAAACATTGGTTACACATACTCCCACATTTAATAATACAAAAGCATCAATATGGGTTGTGCTTTCTCTTCAGAATAGAGATGAGCGTTTAAAAGATTCCTAAAGGTTGTCATTTGAAGGGAGCCCAGTGTTCACATTTCCCTGCAGTGCTGATCTAATCTAATGATTGCACTGGTCACTTTATACTTTGGTCAACCGTATGGGTTACATTTGCGTCAGGTTTGACCATCAGTAAGAGGTACATGTAGCTCTCCTGACCGAAAGTCGGGCGAGATATAGTCCGGGTGTGATGGGAAATCACCATCCGACTCCTTTCGTCTGGCAGAGATAAGCCGCAGCCAGAGCACTCTGGCTGCGGTTTAACTCTCCCCATAGAGAACATAGGAACACTTAGCTGTGCCAAATATTCCTGTGTATGAGGAGGATAGGGAGAAGATGGGAGAGTTCAGCTGTGAGTCATTGAAGGTGTATGGCCACCTTAGGGAATGGGTTTCAACTAAAATGTCCTCCTGGAGTATTCTCTAATAGTCATAACTGATGACTTGCAGAGAGAATGCTGATAGAAGATAGAAGAAGCCGAGGCATGGCCTCTTATATTCACATGCCGTAACTAATGGTAGACAGATATGGGTCAGGATAGGCAGAGATCACCTAAAGGTAGCCATACACATTAGAGCCATGTAATATGTATGGAAGTTCCCCCCTTCACCTAATGGCAGATATCAAGCAGGATGGACGAAGAGATGGCAGGATGGACGAAGAGAGTCAATATATTTCCAGCCTTTTTACTAACATCATCAAATTGTGTAAATATACACAATTACTTTTAAGACATGGTCATAGCTTTTAAGAAGTGCTAAAAATATACAACAAAATCCCAATAAAAGCCATACGTAAAGACACCTCACATGCATCGTCAATCCACTGGATCTAATGTATTATCAATAGGAAGTGTATTGCTCTAGTAAGGATTGGGTGACAATTTGGGTATAAAACAGCACCAAACAAGAAAACAATGAATTACAGCTGTAATATATACTCTTAAATGCTGATGTACTGTGGCTATGTAAAATCAGCCTTATGAGCTTTCCCTCATTTGTGCTCATTTAATGAGGAAAATAAATCAGACTGTAGCCTTAGACACTAGCATATACTGTATGCTACCATCAATCTACAACTCCAGTTAAAATTTGCTGATCATTCATCTGCTCATTGACAAATCTTTTTGTCTACACCTGACTAAAATGGCACTGTAGGTATAAGGGTATGTGCACACTACAGGATACGCGCGCAGTCTCCGCTTGAAGTTCCACCTGCCCCATAGACTCATTGATATTCGCTGATGAATTCCATTAAGTCTATGGGACAGGTGAAACTTCAAGTGAAGGCCGTGCGGGCGGCAGAATCCGCTTGAAGTCTCTGCACATATTCTGTAGTGTGCACATACCCTAAGTTAGCAGAGGTTGGAAAAGTAATAAAACAACATTCAACTTTTTGTCCATTGGATGCCTTTCTTACATGAAATACAACTGCACCAAAATATTTGTATTTATAAAATATACCGGATTCTTCCTCTGAACAGTTCAAAAGAAAGACTTGTCTTCCTTCTGTATCAGTGTCGGCATCTTACATATCAACACTTTGAAGTTGACTTCAAAGAAAATGCAGTGTAAGAAGTCCAATCAAAGTGTGATCTCTCCAACCCCTGTGTGTTCCAGTCCTCTGCCACACAAATGCCTCCTAACATCATATACTGACACCCACAGCAAACCAAGGATTATAAATAGAAATGAGCAAAAGAATTTCCCAGCCTGGGATTCTCTGCAAATTCAGAATCCTCACAGCAAACGCCAAATAATTATCTGTAGTCTACAGAGCTGTGGTATAAACTGCATTCAGGACATACAGTACATAGATTAAAATGTGTCCTTTCTAGTGCGGGTTAATGCTATTACATACATCCTAACCACCTGGGGCACTGGTACTTGGTGCCTTTTACCCCATCTTCTTTTAAGCATCCAGTGTCATCCATATCCCTGACCCATATCACAGGAATTGTCACTTCAGGCAATGTCTGAATAAGCCGGGACATTGCTGCGGCCATCACTTTCAGAAGCAGGAAGAAGGGTAAAGGGCAGGGGGCTTGATTATATGACACATGGACTGGGGTGGGTTTGTATGACTTTATTTTTTTATCACACCTCCAGCAAAGTATGAAATTTAAAAAAAAAAAAAAAAACCCTTTAAGAGCATTAAAAAAGAGAAAATTGTAAGGGCTCAAACTGGCTTTAAAATAAAAAATAAGTGATACTAATCTGCCCATTTCCCCAATGCTGCTGTTCTAGTAGTGCCTTAACCATGCTTATTGGCACTTCCTGGTAATGTCTTACAACCCAACTGATTGGTTGAGCAGAATTTTTCCTGTGTTGAAGCACTGATCAGCAAGTGGACACTATGTGGAGAAGTGGGCAGGTGAGTATCACTTATTTTTTTAGGCCAGCCTGAGCCCCTAATTTTTTTTCAGCAATAGACAACCCTTTTAAGTAATAAAAAATAACTCCAGCCTATATTTCTACATCACAGATACCTGCACAGGAAAATATTAGATTAGATTGCATATCATAGTTCTTCTCTAAGCTATAAACACCTACTACAGAAGGCTTGAGGAACTACTTTGAGATATTTTCATGGGCTACTAAGCCTATTAAGACCTAAGGAGGTGATGATATACGGAACCTGCTACCCCATATACATCCATAAACTACGTATAGCACAACAATTATGGGGCTCGCTGAAGGGAACAAAAGCCTTTGTTAGTGGCATCTGGCCCTCTTGTCTACATCCACATTGTAAAAATCACATTGGAACATTTTATCTGTCACACATAAATATTCCTCCTACTAGATTGTCAGCCAGGGGTTAATTTCATTTGACCTAAGATTTCTGTGCAGTAGAGGGAAGGCATCAGCTGAGCCTTGTGTACAATGGTATAGGGTCAATTGTAGATTCATTGGAAGAGATTGCCAGCCCCTTCATCCTACAGGCTCAATGTATAATATGTTGCCTGTCAGTATAAGCTTATTAGGCTATACGACTACATTATAATAAAATATAAAGCAGTGGTATATAACAGAATTAGTCTGCAGGACCATACAGGATTATTGTGATACGTATGTGCATTGCCAGCTCCCTTTATTAGCAAATCCAGATGTTCACTATTGTCTTTGTGCAATGCAAAAACTAAGGTTGTTCCTGGGATCAATGAAATGCTTAAAACACATAATTCCTTTAAAATTAGTGGCATCAAGCTCGAGGCCCTCGGGCATAGCCAAAGCTAAAGCTTTAGGTGTCCAGGCATGATGGGAATTGTAGTTTTGCAACAGCTGGAGGGCCACCAGTTTGATGGTCCTGCTCTAAATCAGGGATGGGGAACAATTTAAAACTACAATTCCCGCAATGCCTGGAAATATTCAAAAATTCAAAATTCGATTCGAATAGCCCCTGATATTCGTATATTCGATTAAATATCAAATACCATTATAGTCTATGGGAGAAAAATATTCGGGACTTTGAAATCAATATTCGATCACTTGGAGGTCACCAAGTCCACAATGACACCTCAGGAAATGATGCCAACACCTCTGGAATGCATCTGGGACACCAGGGGAAGCATGCCTGGGTGCATCTAACTTTTGGGGGTCCCTTCCTACCCAAGGGCCCTATTACACGGGATGATTATCTTTGGTAACTATTGTTCACTAATCGTTCACTAATTGTTCACTGATTGTTTGCTGTAATTCCACATTTGTTTGCTCAAGTTCTGCAATCGTTCACTAATTGTTCAGTGTAATTGCACATTGTTTATTGTTTTGCTGGGATCAGATAGAGTAAACGATCATAGTAACGTTCGTAATAACGGAACTAACGACTATAGTTCTGTGAAATATGGTGAACGATTTCAGGTTAACGATAAACAATCTTGTTTGCAATCGTTTATTGTTTGTCAGTAAATGTTAAAAATAGCTTCGTCTAATAGGACCCTAAACACACTGTCTCAAAACACCTTCTAAATCTCTGCTTTCTATACTTTTGGCCCTAACAAGGGCTTTTGGGGGTCCCTTCCTACCTAACTTCACCTAAAAGCTTTCTCTCCCTGGTGTACAGCCTGTAGCTCTCTAGCTCCAACCAGCAAGTGTCACAAATCTGAAATCCCCTATTCGTATATGCAGGAGGTGACGTAGTTTAGCCAGCCAATCACAGTTAGAGTTTTTTTCTAAAGTTCTGCCTATTCCTAGTGCCTGCCCCTCTTCCCTGCATGTTTATTGGCCAGAAAACTCGAATATTCGAACAAAAACAAATAGCTCGAATAGCGTAGTATTCGATCGAATAGCTATTCAATCGAATACTATTCGCTCATCACTATTGACTATGCATGATGGGAATTGTAGTTTTGCAAAAGCTGTAGGTTCCCCATCTATGCTCTAATACACCACAACTGAGATACATTTTGCAACATTACTTATGTTGATGTCTATTCAAGAGCACATTGCTGTATGCAAGACTGTAATGCCAATAAGCCTTACATAAACTGTATAACAACCCGGACATTGCCTATAGGATTATATTGATGGAATAACGGATATCCAGACTCAGTGATCCAGAGGTGAAAGCCTCCTATGCTGCATTATGGTAAGTCCTTATACTCTAAGGCTGTTCCATGTGCTGTATATACAAACCACAAGCTATGGAAATGTTGTGATCACCAAATCAGTTAACTCTATATGCTACGCGAATGGCACATATTACCTTTACATGGTCACAATAGCCTTGTCTCTTGATATCTTTATAATATTTTCTGGAACATCCCTTGGTTTTCCGTCTTCTATATCATCCCTAACAGATTTATATACCAAAGGGTTTTTTTTATCTTTTAGATAGAAGAAGCAACAAATAAAGTATAGCATGTAAACCTGAGGATGTGACACAGCAACAAAGCTGAGGCTGCCCCGAGCAGATAAGACCATATTCACACATGATCTGATGACATCTCATTGGTGACTAATCCCATGAGCCCAACAGAAAGATCTAACATGTGGAGGGGTATCCCTCATCCTTAACAATGGGCATCAGTGATGAACATGAGACGTACTGAATGAAATCTATGTAACTGATCCCCGTATTATAGTTTAATATGTTGTTTCTATATTGTATTGATCTGTAAAGATATTCTGCCTATGAATCATGGAGTCTGCGCTTTAAAGCATAAAGTGGGGCATCTAGAAGAGGAGAAATGCAACAACAAAATGTCATTAGACAAGTCCACATTACCTAATGTAGGATATTCTATAACACATGTATATAGGAGAACAAAGCAATAACCCTGTACTGTAATAAATAAAATCACCACAGGAACATATGGCGAGAGATTTATCAAACATGGTGTAAAGTGAAACTGTCTCAGTTGCCCCTAGCAACCAATCAGATTCCACTTTTCATTCCTCACAGACTCTTTGGAAAATGAAAGGTGGAATCTGATTGGTTGCTAGGGGCAACTCAGCCAGTTTCACTTTACACCATGCTTTATAAATCTCCCCCATGGTGTAGACAAATGTTCCATATTAGGGTCAGTTAAAGGGGTATTGCCATTTCAGAAAGTAGTCCCCTATTGCAGGATTGGGGTTAAAGGGGTTATCCAGCGCTACAAAAACATGGCCACTTTCCCCCTACTGTTGTCTCCAGAATCGGTGGGGTTTTGAAACTCAGTTCCATTGAAGTAAATGTAGCTTAATTGCAAACCACACCTGAACTGGAGACAACAGTAGGGGGAAAAGTGGCCATGTTTTTGTAGCGCCGGATAACCTCTTTAACTAGCAGGTTGGTGAGGTTATAACCACTGGGATCCCCTTCGTTACCCAGTATACAGGAAAACGGTAACCCCAAATAAACAAAGCACTCCATGCTTGTGTACCCAGTGCTCCAATCATCTTCTACGGGACTTCCAAACATTGAGCTCCGCACAGTGCAGCCTGTTCATTCATTCAGGTTTAAAACAATGAAACCTTGACCGATAAAAACTTTTGACATAAATTTTTTTTTTTTTTTTGTGACAAGTATGGTTTAAGATATCATTTTATGTTATATATAGATTAAAATCTGGTAAAATATCAGATGTATAAACTGGAAAGATATTGTGGTGCACCTAATTATATTATATTCCATACACTTGTACAGATCCCATCAAAACTCCTTAAAAAAAAAAAAAAAAGAAATATCTTGCAGGTAAGCATATTTGAATGGGTCGTCACTGATCTTCAATCCTTGGTCCCAGCACATGCACGTTTAGGCAATCACTGGCCACATTGTGCCCCACCATTCTAGCCATCACCCACTTTTCCAGCTATTTCCTGTGTGTTGAAACAGACCAGGAAGTGAAGGTCATTGGAGACTCAGTGTCTGCAGGGGGAGATCAGTGAGGTGAGTAATTGCTGTTTTATTTTTTAACCCTGTCTGCCCTGTCTGACATTTAAAGATTATTAACCCTATGTGTTATGGTAGAGTATAAACAGTGTAAATCTGTATTACACTACCACACCCCATCACATGGAAAGTTGCAGCGTCCCTGAAGAACAGTTAGTATAGGCAGACTCCACTACTTTGGGTTGACTTACTGCAGGAAACAGAACAGCTGACTGTCCATTACGGTAAACCACACCCTTTGCTTTACACAAACACAAATGTCCTTTTAATGAGCTGAAATTTTGTACTTTTTACACTTGAAACATTCGATTGATCTCAATCCATTAGCAGGAGCGTGAATCTGCCTCCACTGAAAGTCTTAAGAGACGCTAGTATAGTACTGCTCCATAATATAACGTTATATGTGCACTATACAGATATCAGTCTAAGTGCTGTACAAGATATATCAATGCACCAACATTACTTTATTCCCTTTTTTAATTTTAAGATGTGTTATTCTGAGTATGCATAATTCACAATAAGCGACATATATGATTTACTAGAATCTGTAGCCATAACATCACTGACTATGCAAACACCATATTGTAAAGTGACGGCATTGAGAAAATGTTGCTCATTTAGCATGGTAATGGGCCTGTATGAATATGGGTAGGATGTCGTTTTTATTGTGCATTGTCTGTAGGCCTCATATACAATCCCTCAAGCCAGGCATATGATCAAAGCCCTGCTGGAAAGACAAAGGCAATACACAGCACAATGTATACCCTTTCAGTCCTCTCTCCCCCTCTATACTGAGGAGGTGGTCTTATGGTAATAGAAAAAGCCTGAAGAATGGATAAATCTTAGCTGTGACCCCGACGCATGTTACTGCTATTGTCATGCTGCTTCAAAGTTTACTAATTGATAATAATGATTCAATGGACTGACATTAGGGGGTCTCAGTGTGAACACTGACCATTTACTGCGGAAGGAGGAGGGGGGGCATTTTGTGTTTTCCTGAATGTAACAAGATACAGGATTATAAAGTGAAAGCCCAAACAGTATCAAAGAGCTATACGCCAAGGGATTTGGCCAGGAGTCAGTTTCATCCTTTGGAGGTGTCCAGACAATTGCTGAAGCTTAGAGTTACTCCCTGCATCTATTTGCATGGTGGCATACAGTATTTGTACTAGACACGTGTATGCCTGCTATGTATACACCCCACGGTATAAGACATACAGAGCATCACCAATTACGTCAAGAGAAACCAATATCGATCATAGTATCCAATATCAGTATGTGAAAACAGCAGTCATCCCTGAATCTCTATCAAATCTAGCATTTTCTTTGAAAACCTAATGTTATGCCAACATGTCTTTCCCATGCTATTTTCTGCCTGGTCAATAAACATCCGGATCATACACAGAAATGCTAAGGGCACAATGGCCGATCCACCACAATGATCAGCCAAGGTTGACAAGTAATGTCATAGATTCCCATTACCGGGATCAATGCAGTTTTTGGAGAGATTTAAGGTGGAGTAGATGAGTACATTGTATATATGACATCCTCACCAATGACAGTACCTGGAGCCTCTCTGTTATGTCACCTATAACAATAGGCAATGGATTCCTACCAGGAATTTGTGGATGGAACAGTGTATACAAGACGGAAGCCAAGTGGTGTGATGCCTTATGTGCTACAACAGGGGGGATGCACATTTACTGCAGCAAATCTACATGTCATTGAAGGAAGGAGCTCATGCATCAATGCTCTCAGTAAATTAGGATTATCCGTCCTTCAGGGAATACCACAAAAGATCATAAAAAAGAAAAGAAAGGGGAAACCTATAGCAGCAAACCGCTGGCCTTCATCTGTGGCCTCCTGGTCAATATATATTAATTATATGTGATGAGAGTAAAAACGCTGCTGGGCCTCATCTCCTAACCTGGAGGACGGAGTCTCCCCTCTGCCTACACCATCCTCTATAGGAACATGCATTTTAATAGCCCTTTGTCCCAGGCAGGGGACACTGACACCAAGAGAAACGCAGAAGACAACGCTTTATCTTATCGGTTCTGTATGCAACGAATAATTTAGCGACAGTGTCAAAAAATTTTTACGTCCCCCCACGTACAAGTATCGTCATAGTGAACGTTTCCGAGTGAGATCACAACGGTGGTAGAATAGCATACATATATATATATCGATAGATAGATAGATAGTAACAAATGACTAATTTCATTACATAAGACAATGCATTATGTAGTATGGAAAGATGTTCAATGGCAAATATAAGTAGTGAAGCTCTAAGCCATAGAAGTGGGAATCAGATGCTTGAAATCCCCATGAAGAAGACGGACATGTGTGCAAATACACACACCTCCTGCATCATCTCTGCAGTAGTCCATAACAGTGTGAAATGTGCTTTTCTTCTCACGCCATGCTAACACTGGCTCTACACACGTGAAATCAACATACAGCCATCCATCTGTCATATGCAGAAATAATACCTTTTTCTTCCGATCCCTGGAGCGTTTCCTGTGCCTTTTTTTCTCCTTAGCGTCTTCCTCTGCATTAATATCCAGATCCCTGTTTTTCTTTAATTGGGATGCTGCATGAGCCATTATGAGAGAGAATATCCCATGTAATAAGAGTCCCTTGAAAAAGGTGGTATACCCTTATGCACCTTCTATCCAGCTTGACAGGGAAGACTCCAACAAATGGAGAGAGAGAGAGAGAGCTGAAAGCCCCAGTACGCAGGCTCAGGATGAGGAACCGTGCAAATATCCAGTGCTCACATCCCTTGCTCTACCTTCCAGTACCTGGAGCGTTCCCAGTCATTGTTATGCATAAGTACAATGAGAAAGACAGCTGAAGCAGAGTGTGCTGGTTGACTGCTGTATCCCCCTGTTACCAGCTGGAAGTGTCTAAGTGATCCCAGGAAAGGGGGATTGCTCCTAATGATGCTCTATGCAGAGGAACAGTCATGTGAAGCTGCACATGCAAAGAGCCAGCATCACAATCTGCTTCCCAATCCAGGAGCTGGAAGCTAAAGACATGCACTTTGTCATCAGCTTAGGACCAAAATGTGTCCTTGTGTAGGTCTCTGAACCCAGCATGCAGAGGAGCCTCCCACTTCTCTATAGCTGCTGATGATATAGCCAAGATATAGGGCAAATAATAATAAGAAAAAAAAAAAAGAGTCCCTGAGCTGCATTATGCAGAACACAATGTGACGGGAGGTTTTTTTTTTAACACTGTGTGTGTTGGATGCACAGAATGACAACAGATTCATAGAGGGAGGTGGAATGAAGCTGGGTTTTGTCTCAGAATTTACACATAAACCCCCATTGTAAGTCAGTCCTGCGGAGAAAAAAAAAATGATCCGGAGACAAAAGCACAAATAGAAATCATTGCAATGAATTTGTATAATTTTCCGGATCCAGCGATGCTTACGGACTAAGGAGTTCTGTATGGAGGCCTCCTCCGATCACCTTCCGTTTCTTACCACCTGAGTCCATAGCATCTGCAGCTTGTGAATATTCATCGCCTGTATATAAATAGCAGTACGTTGGCCCTAGAGCAGGAGCTATTAATGGAATGTACACAGAAGAAAATTAAAAACCGTTCTAGCAAACACTAATACTGAAACGACATGCAAAGAATAACCTTTATTTCAATACAAAAAAAAAGAGAGAAAAAAAAAGACAGAGGGAAAATATTTTACGGCCATTTTGGGAAATTGTTTACAAAATCTGGAAATGTGACCTAAAAAAACATTCCCATCCAACCATCACATGATATGCGGGGCTTAGACTATTCCACTTTCATCAAGGATGGGTATACTGTCACGACGCTGAGCCTGGTTAATCTCTGCATGGTTTATCCAGATGCCAGCATACACGTAACGCTAGACCAATAAACCCTTCTAATATGCATGGAGCGGTAACTGGTTTATCCAAAGGCTGTTAATCCAGATGAAAAATTCATTTTACCAACTGCTGTCCGTCAACTAGGTCATGTTATGTGAAAAACAAACAAAAACTACAAAAACAGTCAAAAAGTTTATGTAATAATGTGGATTAATACAATATATATATTAATAAAACAAGGGAAATTGACGTGAACAAATGTAAAAGAAAGGCATCCCTAATCTTATTAAAGTTTCAGACATGTAGATTGATGGAGTTCTAGGAGTCGGGATCCCATATTGATGTCCCATACAAATGCCCTGATTTATTTCCCTCACTTTCTCAATAGGGCAATCCTCAACAACATCCATTCTCCAGGGTCAAGGGACCCCCATTCCTTACGCAGGTGTGGGACCTGTATGGACAAGACATTTATGGTACAATGGCATCTGTTAAAGATTGACATATACTGTATTAGGCAGCAATTTAGCAAATTTTGAAGTTGATGTGCTGGAAGGAGAAAAAATAGACATGTATAAGAATCTGAGAAACTTTGACAGGGGTCAAATTATAATGGTCTCACAACTGGGTCAAAGCAGCGTTACAACTGTTTATATCGTGAGGTGCTCTCAATATACAGTGGTCAGCTTCCAAGGAAGGACAACTGGATCCAGGTCATTGGCAACCATGTTCACTTATATGCAAGGACAGTAGCCTGTATGATCTGCAATGGGCATGTGAGCTTCAGAACTGGACTATGGAGCGATGGAAGAAGGTAGCCTTGTGTTTCTTTTAAATAATCTGACTGGTCTAGTTTGTATGCATTGTTTACTATGGGAAAAGATCATGTGAATGTCTGGGTATGCATGCAATGTTTACTATGGTATGAGATCATGTAAATGTCTGGGTATGCATGCAATGTTTATCATAAGAAGACATCACGTGAATGTCCTGATATGCATGCATTGTTTACTATGGGAAGAGATAATGGGAATGGCTGTGTATGCATGCATTGTTTACTATAGGAAGAAATCATGTGAATGGTCAGTTATACATGCATTGTTTACTATGGGAAGAGATCATGTGAATGGCTGGGTGTGCATGCAATGTTTACATGGAAAGAGATGACCTCAGGCTGCAATATGGGATAAAGTGAGACTAGTGGAGGTGCTGTGATGCCCTGTGAAATGTTTTGCTGGGAAGCATTGGGTCCTGACTAGGGATGAGCGAACCGAACCGTTATGAACCAGATTCGTTATGAACTTTGAGAAAGTTTGCTACGAATCTGGTAAAAATAACAACGGCGACACAAAATTTTTTCTTTTTTCACAGAATAGACCAGGATACAAGGGATTATTACTACTATAATCCCTTGTATCCTGGTTTTCTGTGAATATCGAGATGTGTGACGTCACCCCTGTTAGGGTGAGACCTTAAAATTAGTCTCCTTAGATATACCTGGGTGCTGCCTAATCAAAAATGTAATGTGACAGCTGTCTGTGAGTATTAACCAAGACACATGAAAGCAACTTCAGTGTTCAAGCTTATCAAATTTATTAAGGGAAAATCAGTTCATATCTTTACAATCAGGTTAAAAAAATAGGAGAACCCCGTTTAGCCGCAACAACAAAAAGTTTTTTTTTAAAAGTCCAAAAAAAGTTCCCATCACTGTCCGAGAAACAAAAAAAGCCAAAAAAAGTCCCATTACTGTCCGAGAAACAAAAAAAGTCCATGAAAAGTCCCATCACTGTCCGAGAAACAAAAAAGGTCCAAAAAAAAGTCATATCACTGTCCGAGAAACAAAAAAAGTCCCATCACTGTCCGAGAAACAAAAAAAGTCCAAAAAAAAAAAGTCCCATCACTGTCCGAGAAACAAAAAAGGTCCAAAAAAAAAAAGTCCCATCACTGTCCGAGAAACAAAAAAGTCCCATCGGCTGTCCCATCACTGCACAGTTGTGCCCTTTAGGGGGCCAGTTGTGCAAAAGTTCTGCCTCCACCAGCTTGCAACCATCGCTTCGACTGCAGTCTAACCTGTTCCGGTGTCTTACCAACAAAGTCAGGCCCGGCGCTCTCAGGCTGCCCTCCATTTTGTGAGCCTGGGTGAACGAAGCCACAGTGGGCAGGAGCTCCTCCGGACCATCAGGGAAGAGAAGAAGATATATGAATGGCTGACCCAAGGTCAACTAACGGTGGGAAGTGTTAAAGGGGTATTCCCCCCAAAATTATTTTTGCATTAAAACATTGCCCACCCGTAGCTTTCCATCTTTCCAATATCAAGTTATTATGTATTCTGCACAGTTTTGCTCTTATCTAGATGCATTCACCCCCACGGATTGCATAGAATCATCAGACCTCAGTCCAACCCGACACGCTCGCTGCTCCTGGCCCCGACCCTCCGAGATGGCATCATGTGTCCTCAGTCTCTTCAATGGGCTGGGCTAGCGCTCCTAACCCAGTCCACTGAAGTGAGGGAGGACAGTGAGACGCTGACAACTGCAGCCGCACTGAACAGAGCAGGCAGACGCCGGGTGAGCTGGGGGGGGGGGGGGGGGGGGGCAAACACTGCGGGTATGCTCCGGCGGCTGGCGGGGAGCTCACCAGTACTGTGTATCCCCGCCAGCCGCCGGAGCGTACCCGCAGTGTTTGCCCCCCCAGCTCACCCGGCGTCTGCCCGCTCCGTTCAGTGCAGCGCCCCCCTCCCCAGCGTACACACAGACCCCCCCGCAGCTCACACGGCGCCCGCGGCGCTATTTTCACTGCAGCCCCCCTCCTCCTCCCCAGGTCTCCCAGTGGCCGCCCACAGCTTACCCGGCGCCCGCAGCGCTCCTTCCACTGCAGCCCCCCTCCTCCTCCCCAGGTCTCCCGGTGGCCGCCCGTAGCTTACCCAGCGCCTGCGGCGCTCTTTTCACTGTAGCCTCCCTCCTCCTCCCCAGGTCTCCCGGTGGCCGCCCGTAGCTTACCCAGCGACTGCGGCGCTCTTTTCACTGAAGCCCCCCTCCTCCTCCCCAGGTCTCCCGGTGGCCGCCCGCAGCTTACCCGGCACCCGCGGCACTCTTTTCACTGTAGCCCCCCTCTTCCTCCTCCCCAGGTCTCCCGGTGGCCGTCCGCGGCGCTCCAGTGCGTGCGGCACACAGTCCTACCTCTGTGCGAACCCACACAGTCTGTGCCGCTCACCTGTGGACGCCGGCGGGGGCTGCCTTCAATGCAAGAGACACCCCCCCGCCCCCCAAGCGAGGACACCTGCCCCGTGTATCTCCCCCCACACTCTGTGCACCCCCCCAGTTCACCCGGTGGCCGCCTGCAGCCCACGGCGCTCCAGTCTGTGCGGCCCCTCCAGTCCCACCCCCCCCACCCCCCCTGCAAACTCAGCTGCGGCCCTCTCACCCCTCGACGCTCACAGTGCAGCTCTGCTACATCTTCACCAACTCAGCTCTGCTGCACCTTCACCAATTCAGCTCTGCTACATGTTCACCACCTCAGCTCTGCTACATGTTCACCACCTCAGCTCTGCTACATCTTCACCACCTCAGCTCTGCTACATCTTCACCACCTCAGCTCTGCTACATCTTCACCACCTCAGCTCTGCTACATCTTCACCACCTCAGCTCTGCTACATCTTCACCACCTCAGCTCTGCTACATCTTCACCACCTCAGCTCTGCTACATCTTCACCACCTCAGCTCTGCTGCACCATCACAGTCTCAGCCCTGCTGCACTGTCACCATCACCATCTTAGCTCTGCTGCATCACCATCATTAGGCATAAGCATTGCATGATGGGAAATGTAGTTTTCTATCTTGGATATAGACCACCTTTTAGAAAACTCGGGAACGGCAGCAGCTAGAAAGACGGGAGACAGCTCAAAATACTCAGGAAGACTTGGTGAGTAAGACCAGCTAGGTTTGGAGGCATTTCATTTTTTTAGCTCTTGGGGGGAATACCCCTTTAAGGGAGGGCTGCGTCATACACCTTGTATGGCACATGTGATAAACCTCATAGTGCACAGGTTTCATCGAACATGGCGTGCCAATTGTTGATCCCTTTTGAGGATGCGATTCTGTGGCAGACATCAATGACATCATCCCACTCGTCCGTGTTCTTGAAAGTGCGGTGAACAACATCATCAGCGAGGATTCCCAGGCCACCACTCCAAGGCTGAACATCCTCCTCCATGAATAGTCTGTTCTCAATCATACTGACCTGGGTATAATCAGGTACTGCCTCCTCCTCCTCCTCAAATAGTCTGTTCTCAATCATACTGGCCTGGGTGCAATCAAGTGGTGCCGCCTCCTCCAATAGTCTCTTTTCAACCATACTGGGCTGGGTGCAATCAAGTGCTGCTGCCTCCTCCTTCTCTGTCAATTGTCTGTTCTCGACTACACTGGGTCCAATACAGTACTATTACTGCCGCTGGTTCCACTGTCAAATGTCTGTTTTCCACCCTCCTGGGTCCAAGGAACTTTGTGTCCTATGTCCCGTGTAATCACTTACACCTTGGCTAATTTTTTTTTCACTATTTTTGCACTTTGATTTTTTTCCCCTTTCTTCATTGTAATAGCAACTACAACTAAACGAAACTATACCGTATCAGACTCCCACTATTGTAGCTGCAATTATTCAGCTGTTATAACAAGGTTCATTTTAGGTTCGGTTCGTACAAATCCGAACTTTGCGAAAGTTCGCCGGATGGAACCGAACCGAACTTTTCAAAAGTTTGTTCATTCCTAGTCCTGATATCCAAGGGAATGTTACCTTGACATATACCATGGACCTAAATATATAGAGCATATATACAATTATTATTATTATTATTATTGTGAATTCACTCACAGCGTCTTTGTCACAGAAAATTTTGTGACTGTCCTTTTCTTCTGAATAGGGAAATAAAAAAGCCATACACACTGCAGAAAGAACACCATTAGGCTATGTTCACACGTTTTTTCGGCCATTTTACCAACATTTTTTTGGATCACTGTAATTTTGAGACATAAATATTCCTGTATTATTTAAATGATGGGCGTCAAAAAGATGCCATGAGGTGACCAAATAAAAAAAAAAGACATTGTGTAAACATAGCCTTATGATTAATGGAAGAGATTTTCAGAAGCAAAAAATTCTGCAACAAATCTGCTGTGTGTGGATTTACCCTGCATGTGACATGCCCTTTAAAGGGGTACTCTGACATTAAGTAAAAAAAAAAGCATATACAGTATGTAGCATTGCTCAGCTGTATGCTCCAGCTCTGCTGAAAAACATTTGTTTTGTGTGTCTGTAATCCTCTACCTACCATGTCCTCTCACTATGTCCTCTCACTATGTCAAACAAAACTGTAAATTCTGTGGTTCAAGTGGATTTGTTTCATGTAGGTAAGTAAAACTTCTAGTATGGCTCCATTTAACATAGAGAACTAAAGGCCTTATTATACAGGACAATTATTGTGCAGAAAATTGTTATATACAGTAATTCGAATTTAAACGATAATCGTTCCATGTAATTGCAGGCAATGATCGTAAAATCGTTTGTATTGTTGATTGTTGGTTTAGATCTGACCCTAAAATCATTGTTAGTCGTACGCTTATCATTCGCTGTAATTCCACATTCTTTGGCTGTAATTCTGCATTCCTTCACTAATTGTTCACTGTAATTCAAAATCGTTCCTTCTTTAGCTGGGATCAGATGGAGTAACGATCATAACTAACGACTATAGTTCTGTGTAATATGATGAACGATTTCAAGTTAACGATAAACAATCTTGTTTGCGATCATTCATCGTTAAAGAGGACCTGTTACCCCCCGTGCTGGGGTGACAGGCTCCCGACCCCGTTAGATCCCCCTATACTCACGTGATCCCACCGGGTGCCGCTTCCTGAGCCGGTCGGGTCACAGAGATTTCAGCGCCCGAAGCCCGGCGCGCGCGCTGAGAGAGTCCGATGCCCATAGAGAATGACGGAGCATCGGACTCCCCATTCATTTTCTATGGGCATCTGACTGTGCTGTCAGCGCGCGCGCCGGGCTTCGGGAGCTGAAATCTCCGTGACCCGACCGGCTCAGGAAGCGGGACCCGGCGGGATCACGTGAGTATAGGGGGATTTAACAGGGGGTCGGGAGCCTGTCACCCCAGCACGGGGGGTAACAGGTCCTCTTTAACGATGAATGATCGCAAACAAGATTGTTTATCGTTAACTTGAAATCGTTCATCATATTACACAGAGCTATAGTCGTTAGTTATGATCGTTACTCCATCTGATCCCAGCAAAAGAAGGAACGATTTTGAATTACAGTGAACAATTAGTGAAGGAATGCAGAATTACAGCCAAAGAATGTGGAATTACAGCGAATGATAAGCGTACGACTAACAATGATTTTGTTAGGTGTCCTTTAATAGTTAAAAATCCCTTAATAGTTAAAAATCCCTTAGTCTAATAGGACCCTAACAGGGCAGCCACAAATGGGCACAAGAAATCTACTCTACCTGTTTGTCTCCTGTTTCATACAGAAATGTTTGCTCTCCAATTTCGTATAAATTCCATGCTAGTGTGCAGAAGATGTGTGTTTTACAATTAACATGCAGTTTAATTCCTGCTGATTAATCATGTGGTGTCTATCATTGGGCTCTTAGGCTCTGTTCACACCAGCACTCTGGATTCCGCCAGCCTCTGTGTCATACTGGGAGTCTATGGGAGGCTCGTGCACCTCCTCTCTCCACGCTGAAGAATTGACATGTCAATTCTTCAGCGTGGAGAGAGGAGGCGCATGAGCCTCCCATAGACTCTGAGTATGACACGGGGGCAGGTGGGATTCTGCCAGTTTTACTCCATGTGAACTATCAGCAGGTTAGAAGGCTCTAACCTGCTGACATGTTTCCATGGTGCATAGAACGCTAACAAGCATGGTAATTTTCTTACCTTCATAAACCTTCAGTTTTAATAAAATGTAGATTAGATGGCTTGGTACACTGGTGAAAGCCAGCAAGCAGGGCGGAGGGCTGTAATCCCACCACCAGTATGCCAAACCACCTATTTTACATATTAACCCTTTCAGGACCAGGCTAATTTTCATTTTTGCGTTTTCGTTTTTTCCTCCTTGTGCTTAAAAGGCCATAGCACTTGCATTTTTACATCTACAGACCCACATGAGCCCTTATTTTTTGCGTCACTAATTGTACTTTGCAATGACACGCTAAATTTTTGCATAAAGTACACTGCGAAACCAGATAAAAATTCAAAGTGTGGTGAAATTGAAAAAAACCCCAGGAAAGACAGAAACACAATAGAGAGCAACCCCTCCCCCCCCCCCAAACAAATGGATTTTTGGTTGTTTCAAAACTGGGATAGACAGGTAAGTAATGCGTTATGCTTCTGCAGAAGTTTCATTTTTTAACCTCTACCTGGAGTTCCCCTTTAAGTTTTCCATTTACCTCTATGGGAAAAGACCTTCCACAGATTTCATCAACCCAAAAGTGTGTGCAACTTCTGCACTGTGGGACCCCACCTCAACACAGATCTGTTTGTCCCGGGTTTAGCTGCCGCATCTCCAGTCATCAGCTGCTTGCCAGCTGGTCATCATTTAGGGAGGAGGATGTGCAGTCAGATCAATATTTCCAGATCACTGATACATCACATTCAGAACCCATGAAAGACCAATAGATTTTTTTTTAAATTAAGTTTGAAAAGTGAATGGTGAAAAGAGGAATGGGGGTGAAATAGGTTGTTCAAACCCAAATTTACATTAATTGTTAGTTGTCTAACCTGTAAATCTTCTTATACCGTTTTGAGGGGTTTTTTTATCTTATTTCTTTGAAACAAGATGAAGGAAAAATTGGATTTTTTTAAAAAAGAAAACAGAACATAAAACCTTCTAATGACATTCCTATATTTGCCATTTTCCATTAACTAAACTCCAACTCCATGACAATAACTGCCATGGAATCACATGTCTTTTATTTACATTGGACTGCACAATGGAAGCCCCCAGAACAGCTGGAAAGGGTAATTCACTATTACTGTCCATGGTTCTTCTCCAGCACTGTAAAAACTGGTCATGAATACAGTGGTACCTCGGTTCTCGAACTTAATTGGTTTCGGAAGGCAGTTTGAGAACCGAGCAGTGTTTTCCCTCAGGAAATAATGTAAATGTGTTTAATTGGTTCCAGCACCAACCAATAATTACCTACAGTACCCAAATATTACATTGTATAGTGCCCAGTATAATCCCTACAGCACATTACAGAGCAGCACTATATACTGCACAGTACATTACAGAACAGCACTATATACTGTACAGTACATTATACACAAGAAACATTCAACAGAATCAGTAATTATAGTACAGTAGTCACCAACCCCTCACTTCGCCCCCAGCACTGTAAGGGATGGGAGATGGTGGTGCACTGACTGTACTACTACTGTACTGTATATGCACTCCAGCAATCTTATACGGTACTGTACAGGATGAGAGATGTTTGTGCACTGCCTGTACTACTACTGTACTGTATATGGACTTCAGCAGCCTTATACAGTACTGTACTGTATGTGAAGCCTCACCAGTGCTAACATCACCAGGTACAACCCACCATCCACGCTCGCAGAAATGTTCAGATACCAAGTACTTCAAGACCGGGGGCCCTAAAAGTGTTTGAGAACCGAGCAAGAGTTTGAGAGCCAAAGCAAACTTTCCTTGAAAATACAGTTTGAGTTCCAAGCAGTTTGAGAACCGAGCAGTTCACACAAGACACACAAGACTCACTGTATAGTTTATGCCAAGTGATGCTCCTGAAACAAGCATATAAAAACGGCCATTTACCCAAAACCTGTCAGTGGGCAGCCACAGTGTAGGACATGCCAACAAAATGCTAACATCCTTAAATTAGAGAGTTTCTGTTAGCAAATTGAAGTTTGCAAATAAAAATGAATGAATTTTACAGACAAATGGTGTATCAGGGACACATAATAAAGGTGACATGTAAATAATAGTCCTGTGTCCTATCAGCCCATATCAGCAGGTTGAGGTGGTGTAAAGGCCCTAATACACAAAACGATTATCGGCCATATTTGGCCAACATCAGCCGTTATGGTTGATAATCGTCTGGTGTAATAGAAGACAATGATCAGCTGATTGTTGTCTCTCAATGTCTTTTAACATGTTGAAAGACAAACAACTAAGATAGCATAGATCTGCTGCCGTCGCTCCATAACATAGGAGCTGCAACAGCAGACCGCTGCTATCTTCTATGGGCTGCCAGGCCGATCAAGCGATCACCCGGGCAGATCCCCCCCCCCCGCGCGCAGCTCCCCGCAGCCCCCCTGCACTTACCCACTCGCTACAAATGCGTGTAAAAGCACTGGCAGCGAGCAGGGAGCGAGGAGCAAGAGAACGCTGACAGCGCTCGTTTGCTCCTCTCCATTCACCCGTGTAATAGGGGCTTAACTTACTCATAGTTTCACCTTTACATACTGGCCTGAAGCAGGTTAGCAGGTTATTTAAGGGTGTCACAGTGCCAGGGCAGCCATTTCACAGTCTGAGTGGATAAGATTTGGGAAACAGTCCCAGGAGAGCACAATGTGTACAAAAAGAAAGGAGGACCTACAGTAGGTGGTACAAGATACTGGAGAAAAACAAAAAAATAAACAAAAAAAAACTATAAGGGTGCCCTTAGATTTGTTTTCTTTCTTTCTTTCTTTCTTTCTTTCTTTCTTTCTTTCTTTCTTATTTTTTTTTTTTTTTCTTTTTGTGGCAACTTTCTGGCATTTTTTACTTTATATGTGAATTATCTTTTTTGTGGTTTAGGCACCAAGATGACTTAACTTTCTTTTCTTCTGCCATCACGTGGCATAATTGCTGGACCAAAAGGGTACTAGAACGCCAGCAAAGAACGCCATACACAGAGCAATGGCGTTTTTGAGATGACCAGAACATTCTCATTAAAGTCTATGTAAGAAAAATGCCACCATTTGCCCAAAAAAATGCCACACCCTCAGTATGCTGCCCTTTGGAAAAACTGTCACAGAGGGTCAAAATGCAAGAAAAGAGAGAAAATAGCTACCCCCCAAAAATGCCATGTGTGTAAGGCAGATCATAAACCTCCATTGACTTACAGATAACAGCTGTCTGCTGGGGTGTTTGCCAAAAAAATGCCATGGCGTTTTTATTTGCATTTTCCCCAGATTATAAGGCAGTGTGAAGCCAGCCTAACCCAAAATAAAACAGTTGTGTAAAATAGTAATAATTATTAGTGATCCAATATTTGGAACACAGAATAAATCATCAACAATCGCTACTACCGTTCACCTTTTTAAAGCAAATGTACTAGCATTTAAATCAATGGAGCCGCGTCAAAGAGGGGTGGGGGTTTCCTCCCACTGGGGGGCGTTCCAGTCCGCGTCCAATGCTTCAGCCCCTTCTGGTGCACAGGAATAGAACACCGCCATATGCGGGAACCGGGCCGCGGTTCAAAAAAAGGACTGCGGCACCGTCTCCGTTCTAACCTAAACTGTCAGTCATTTAATTTTTTTTAGCAGAAATCAATAGTACAAGCGATATTACGAAACTTTGTAATTGGGTTTATTAGGCAAATATGCCATTATCTTTATTCAAAAAGACTTTCCCCAGGTCCCCACCTCCTCTCTCTCTCTCTCTCTCTCTCTCTCTCATTCACTGCTTATTATCAGGAAATCACGACTCAGTTGGACCCTGTCTGTTCTATGAAGAGGGGAGGGGGAGGAGGGAGATTAGTTGGCAGCAGAGAGCAGAGAACAAAGGATTACACAGTGTGGAACTGTGTGAAAGCCGGTATTCAGAGGTCAGAAAGGTCAGTGCTGACTGAGGAGATAGCCGGTGATGTAGCTGTAAATTAACTCTTTGTTGTCCTGTTTTGGTGCCTCATCTCCTTCCACCCCTCCCCTTTCCATAAGAGAACAATGAAGACAGGGGAGAGAGCCTCAAACTGCTTTTTCATGATAAAAATGCATTTTTCGGCTAATAAACCCAACTACAAAGTTTCTTAAAATCGCCTGCACTATTGATTACTGTAAAAAAAATTTAAACGACAATGACACTTTAATGGTGCGTTCACACCTACAGGATCTGCAGCTGATTTTCTGCAGCAGATTTCAGTTAAATAACTGAACACAGCATCAGATTTGATGCTGTGTTCAGTTATTTAACTGAAATCTGCTGCAGAAAATCAGCTGCAGATCCTGTAGGTGTGAACGCACCCTTGGGGTGCCTTCACACCTACCGAATCGCAGTAGAAAATCCGCTGCGGATCCGCAGCAGATCCGCAGCAGATTTAACTAAATGAATGAACACAGCATTAAATACGCACTGTCAAATCCGCTGCGGATCCGCAGCAGATTTGTAAGTGCGGATTTAGTGCTGTGTTCATTCATTTAGTTAAATCCGCTGCGGATCCGCAGCGGATTTTCTACTGCGATACGGTAGGTGTGAAGGCACCCTAAAGCGAATTTACTGCTGGCTCATTTGCTTTAACCTAAGGCTACGTCCCCACGACGTCTTTCTCCTGCAGTTTTACGGTCGCCGTTTTAGATGGCCATCGTTTTGGTGCCGAAATCTGGCGAATTATGCTAATTACGTATGTATTTTGTGTCCAAATGTTAGAAAAAAAGCCCAGATAAGGTCTTTATAAAGTTTAGGTGCCTGTAGATCTCAGGGGCTAAAAATATAGCAGCCAAAAATAATCATCTTTTCTTATATGTTGAAGATTTAATTCAATTACATACTATTGGTGTGTTTACACAGAAAGATTTATCTGACAGATTTAGGAAGCCAAAGCCAGGATTAGATGTGAAAAGAGGAGAAATCTCAATCTTTCCTTTATGTCCTGTTCTTTGTTTATAGTCTGTTCCTGACTTTGGCTTCAAAAATCTTTCAGATAACTCTGTTCGTGTAAGCACACCATTTGGCTATGTTCCCACAACGTTTTTTCCTGTCCGTTTATAATTTGTTTAAAATAATGTCTGTTATTTTGCGTTTTGGCTGTCAGTCAGTGCAATAAAGGCTGTTTTTTTTCAGGTGGACTATTTGGCTTTTGGGTGTGTCTTTAATTAAAAAGTCAATTGAATTTAATAGCAAAGAAGATGGAAGAGGATGGTGAAAAAAGAAAAACTTTTAAGTTTTCCTCTCATAGCATGAAAACGTTTAGCTTGCTGAGATGATAAAGATGATATGATATGATGATATGATATTCTGAAATGATAAAACATAAGCAGTTTCTCAGTGATTGTGTTATTCTTAATCCAGAAACATGGCCAAAAACACAGTAAATGGAACAATGGCAACAGGAGCAGCAACAACAGTGGCAGCAACAACAGCAACAGCAACAACAGCAGCAGCAACGATAACAGCAGTGCCACCAACTTTTGATTCAATGCTTCAACCACTCAGATATTTCCCAGCCATGACACTAAGGGTGGTATTACACGGGCCGATGGGGGCCCGATAATACCTGTAAACGAGCGCCGATCTGCTAGATCGTTTACTGGGCCTATTACACGGCCTGATAATCGTTTAACAAGGGCTGCAAGGACATTGTTACCGATGTCCTTGCAGCCCTTGCTTTAACTATATACTTTACCTATTCACGCTCCAGGGCTGCTCCTGCGGTCCGCTTCTCCCCGGGTCCCGCGCCCTCTAGCTTCAGAGCAGTCTGTCAGCTGTCAGGTCACTCTGAAGCTGGAGCCCGCGGGACCCGGGGAGAAGCGGACCGCAGGAGCAGCCCCGGGGCGTGGATAGGTAATGTATATTGTCAGCCGCCGGCCGCACACCGCTATTACACGTAGCAATGCGCGGTCTGCGCTCGACAATTATAGGTTCTAACCTATAATTGGCTGATCGTTGTCTTTAATACACGGAGCGATAATCGGCCGAATGGGGCCGATTCGGCCGATTATCGTTCCGTGTAAAAGTACCCTAATCCCATAACCCCCATCAACACCATTTTGAAGCTATGTTCACACTAAGGCTGCATTCACACGTTCAGTGATTTTCCCGGTCCGTGATTGTGGTCCGGCAGCTACCTCCGTGATCCGTGCAAAACAGTCCGTTTTGCATCCATTTTGTATCCGTGTCCGTTTTTTTTCACGGATGTCTTACAGCATTTTAAATGACATTGGTTACATCACATCCGTGTTTTTCACGGATGAACACGGATGTCACATCCGTGTACATCCGTGAAAGAAACAGATCTCATTGATTTCTATGGGGAATCCTTTCCGTGCATCCGTTCCGAGTAATGACATGTCCTATTTTTTAACGGAACGGATCACGGATCCGCGAAATCACCGAACATCTGAATAGCCCCATAGAAAGCAATGGGCTGTAAAATTGTCTGTGCGCACGGATCCGTGAGCACGGACAACTTCCCGGAACGTGTGAATGCAGCCTAAGTTAAAAAAAGAAAATGCCTTTTGCTTTCGGTTTTAAAATAAAACGTCTGTTTTTGCATCATTTTGATTGACTTCAATAAATTGCATTGAAGTCAATGGAATAATGGGCGTCATTTGCACACAGTGTATTAAATGACAGAAGTCTTTTGAGTGGGGCATCAAATAATGTTTTTGGGCGTCTTTTGCGAACAGCAGGCGTTATTTTTTAGTTGTTCACACAAAGTTTTCTTTTTCTTTAAACATCATTTGATAGGCTGTAAGATGTGAGAATCTTAGTAGCGTACCAGTAATTGTTTCTGCCCTTTTGGTTTTCCAAAGAAAAACATTTTTGTTTGTTTTTTTTGTCCATCTCCAATGTGGCATTTAATATAAATAATCAAATCAGATGTTCCTGTAAGTATTGTAGACCCATCTATCAACACTGAAATCTTATTTTTCCACTAACTAAGGTCTAAGGGGAAGATTTATCAAACATGGTGTAAAGTAGAATTGTCTTAGTTGCCCCTGGCGACCAATCAGATTCCACCTTTCATTTTTCAAAGAATCTGTGAGGAATGAAAAGTGGAATCTGATTGGTTGCTAGGGGAAACTAAGACAATTCTACTTTACACCATGTTTAATAAATCTCCCCCCTAAGATTTTATTTTTAACTATGTTTTACTATTTCCTTAGCAATCTGTAATATGCGTAGTACCATTTGTTTTGTACTTGAGTTTTCTATTTCTTGTTCTGATGTTGAATCAGTGCATTTCACTGTCCCAATAAATGCAACAACAATAGCATAGACAGGCTATGTCTTTTTTGATCCTTTGAGGCCAAATAACAGCCCCAAACAGTAAAAAAAAAAAAAAAAAAAAAAAAAAAAAAGGACCCCCCCCCTATGGTTCTTTACCCGGCCATGCTAGGGTGTGCACGCCAGCTCTCCTTCATGTAAAGGCCCAGCGCGCCCTTAATTGCCAGCCTGTTGCTCTTTAAGGCCCCTTTGCTCTGGCTCCCTTGTTGGAGTCTCTGCATTTGCGACCCTAAGCATTGTGGTCCCAGCTCTGTTGCTCTTCATTCCTGCCCTTGGTTTCTGCCTGTGGCTCCTGTCTATGACTCCTACCTGTGACCCCTGCCCTGTGGTTCATGGCCATAAGTCCTGTCTGTGTTACTTGCTGTGTTCCTGCCTGCTGACCAACCTACGATGTCTGCAGCCCATTCCACCATATATTTCAGCATTCCCACATCTGTTTGTCATAAATGTCATGAAGGCCAAAAACCAAATACAGCAACAACAAAACGCCTCCTCTCTCTGTGCAGGAGAATTGACATGTCCATTCTTCTGCACGGAGAGAGGAGGTGCCTGAGCCTCCCATAGACTGTCTGTCTGACAAGGAGGCTGGCGGGATTCTCCGTTGCGGATTTCCGCTAGTTTTACTACATGTGAATGAAGCCTAAGGGTTGACTAGTTCCTGATAAAGCTTTCAGAGCCTTTGCATATTAATTGATCAGCTTGGCAAGACAAGTTTGTGTGGCCATAACCCCTTCATGACCGAGGTTATTAGTGCATGGATGTCCAGGCCATAATGTAGCAGTGTTGCCTCTCTGCCTTCTAAGAGCCATCACGCTTTTATTGTTCCACCTACAGGGCTGGGTGGGGGGGCTTATTTTTTTGTGCCACAATCTCTAGTTTTTATTTGTATCATAACGGTGTAAAAGAAAAAAGTTGAATGATTTCAATAGATTGGACAATTCCGCACACAACCATATATAATATGTTTATATTATTATTATTTAATTTTTTTTATATATAATGGGCAAGGAGGTAAATTAAACTGTTAATGGGGTTTATTTTAAAGCTATGGGCGATCTGTACATAGAGTCTGCCTAAGAGCACAGATCACCAATCCAACAGGATGGAGGTGAGTGGCTTACCCCCACCTACCAGAACAAGTTATGCGAGGGTATTGATTAATCAGTGACAGGTACTTAACCTGTCACTGACTTCCTTAAATGCTGGGATCACTATGCATTGCTGGCTCAGTTGCCCCTAGCAACCAATCAGATTCCACTTATCATTCCTCACAGACTCTTTGGAAAATAAAAGGTGGAATCTGATTGGTTGCTAGGGGCAATTGAGCCAGTTTCACTTTACACCATGCTTGATAAATCTCCCCCTATAAGTATATGAATTCATTGCCATAGTGGCTTAATCTGTGGACAAGTCCACCAGATATGTATTAGGTTGCCTACACTAGGGCAAATGTTTACGCATCCCCCCCCCCACACACACACATGGTGGTTGAGCCTTGTAATAGCATCTAGTAGACCGTCACCCATTTATACCATGCGTTGACCTGTATCATAGGGATTTAAACATCCTCGTACAATTCTATTCTAACAGTACTAGGCCATGTTTACACAACGTACCTTTGGAATAAATCACAGCCGTTCTTGTAATTTGCAACAACGGCCATGATTTATGCAAAAGATATGTTGTATTTCAACTAATGGAATCCCGGCCGAAGTGTAAACACATGGCCCTAAGCGTAAACACATGGCCCTATGTTATTGGATCTGCTTTGAATTGTTTCTGCTTTGTTCTAGAATGTAGCAACTAGCAAAACTGTTTGAGATTTTTATATTTACTCAAAGTACGTACATCACGTACATACAGAAGAAGAGGACGTCTAGAACATACACTTTAATAATAGGAGGAACCTCCTGAGCAAACGTGCCAAGAGGAAAAGTCCCTGTACTGGTATAACTGAGCATGTAGGTATACCAGCATCTGAATCGGCACCACAGCAAGAGCCAAAACAACACCAGTGTGAGCAGCAAGAACCAGGGCAGTGCCAGGGTGAGCCACTAGGGTAAAGGTAGCACTACTGTGAGCTGAAAGAGGCAGAACAATACTGAGCACTCAGAACAGACAGAGACAGACACAGAGAGCTGAGTGTCTGACAGAGAGCTGTAAAGCAGGGGCATTTACGTCATCACTCTTGCAATCAGGTGTGTAAAACTGTCCACAGCATTTGTTAGTAAGAACAACTAAAGTCAGATGCTTTATGAACTACGAGTGATTCCTAGGGCAAAAAAGTATAACACATAGACACTGTAAACAATTCCTCCATAGAGACTGCTGCTCAGTTCAAAAGACTGGATAAATTCCGCGGAATTCCGTCACCTGTATGTGCTCACAGCCGCGCGCCTTTCCGTCAGCTCCATAGACACCATTCTATAAGCCGGCTGATTCTGCATTCCGCCAAAAGAATTGTCACGTCAATTCTTTCAGCAGAATGCGGAATCAGCTGGCCCATAGAATGGTGTCTATGGAGCCGGCAGTAGGCGCACGGCTGTGAGCGCGTACAGGCGACAGAATTCTGCTGAATTTATCCGCGGGAATTCCGTAGTCTGAACCCACCCTTACTTAGTTTAAGAAACTGTTTGTTGCCCTCCTCAGACACTAATCTCAGTTAATAATGAAGTGGGCCAATCAGCACACCCACACTAATAACCCCCCTTTTATATAAGTTCAAATAACCCCCTTTTCCCAACTTTCAAATAAAAAAATCTTGAATGGAAAAAAAAATATTGCATTGCCACGTTACTAATGTAATTGATTCCAGACAGTAATAGGCTTAAATGAAAAATAATACCAAATGCAAGACTTGATTTTTGGTCATACCGTGTACCAGATAAAATACATTTAAGAGAGAAGTCCGGCGAAAATTTTTATTAAACTATTGTATTGCCCCCCAAAAGTTATACAAATCCCCAATATACACTTATTACGGGAAATGCTTATAAAGTGCTTTTTTCCCTGCACTTACTACTGCATCAAGGCTTCACTTCCTGGATAACATGGTGATGTCACGACCCGACTCCCAGAGCTGTGCGGGCTGTGGCTGCTGGAGAGGATGACGAAAAAATAAATAAATCCGCACATGATTCGAGTTACTAATTTAAAAGTGTTGTTCGGGATAAAACAATTGATAGCCGATCCACAGAATAGTTTTCCATGTTAAAATCCTTATTATACATATGGCCAAAATAGTCTATGCTCCCTCGGTGTCAATATTTGGTCTTTTCTCTGTTAAAAAAAGAGACCCAGTTCTTTGTATGTTATAAAACTTCTTGTGATCACAACCCCTGTTGATTTCTTAACATAAAATAAAATAAAATTAATGACAGTGCCTTTTTAAATTTCCATGTCTGTGTGAATAGGGGTTTGTGGCCACTTTCCACCTCCCCATAGGCCTCGCTGACTGGTGC
Source organism: Dendropsophus ebraccatus (assembly GCF_027789765.1). Lineage (NCBI taxonomy): Eukaryota > Metazoa > Chordata > Amphibia > Anura > Hylidae > Dendropsophus > Dendropsophus ebraccatus. The sequence goes on along the minus strand of NC_091461.1, from coordinate 45,528,944 downwards.
GTACACTAGCTGCTCATAGGTCTGTAAGGGTCACAAGAGTTATGGGATTAAGGGAAGATAGGAGTAGCAGGTGGCCAAATACACAGTAGATATATGAGAGTAGATAAACCATCTGGTGCAAATGATAATGTCAAAGCAAATCAAGAGTTGTACAAGAATACCACAGACTCATCTTAAGTGCTGTGAGAGTCATTGTGTCAGATTTTGTCTTTGACAAGTAGTGCAACAGTATAAAGAACCAGTTCTAATAACATTACACTGGGGAAGATGGGAAGAAGGGGGAGGGGGAGACAATAAGAACATCAGGTGTAATAACATACTGTAGAAGTCTGACTTATTTTTGAATTATTTTGCCCGAGAGCATTTCAATAACACAACTATGAATTGTTAATGTACCCAGAGCCCAGGGGTGTTATTGGTCAGATCTGGTATGGCGGTGTTATCCAGTCACAGTATGGCGGTATTGGTCAAATCTTGTATGGCGGTGTTATCCAGTCACAGTATGGTGCTATTGGTCAGGTCTGGTATGGCAGTGTTATCCAGTCACAGTATGGCGGTATTGGTCAGATCTGCTATGGCGGTGTTATCCAGTCACATTATGGCGGTATTGGTCAGATCTGCTATGGCGGTGTTATCCAGTCACAGTATGGCGGTATTGGTCAGATCTTGTATGGCGGTGTTATCCAGTCACAGTATGGTGCTATTGGTCAGGTCTGGTATGGCAGTGTTATCCAGTCACAGTATGGCGGTATTGGTCAGATCTGGTATGGCGGTGTTATCCAGTCATAGTATGGCGGTATTGGTCAGATCTGGTATGGCGGTGTTATCCAGTCATAGTATGGCGGTATTGGTCAGATCTGGTATGGCGGTGTTACCCAGTGACAGTATGGCGGTATTGGTCAGATCTTGTATGGCAGTGTTATCCAGTCACAGTGTGGCGGTATTGGTCAGGTCTGGTATGGCGGTGTTATCCAGTCACAGTGTGGCGGTATTGGTCAGGTCTGGTATGGCGGTGTTATCCAGTCACAGTGTGGTGGTATTGGTCAGGTCTGGTATGGCAGTGTTATCCAGTCACAGTATGGCGGTATTGGTCACGTCTGGTATGGCGGTGTTATCCAGTCACAGTATGGCGGCATTGTTCAGGTCTGGTATGGCAGTGTTATCCAGTCACAGTATGGCGGCATTGTTCGGGTCTGGTGTGGTGATGTTAAATGTGACGCCTGGAGCTATTACCTACCAATCTACCCATTTTGATGCTTATTGGTGGGTGAAGATTCAGGTTTAGTGCCTAGGGCAGCAGCAGCTGTTAATACGGCCCTGAATGTACCTGCGGGTTGTCCACCACCCACTGCTTCATGTACCACGTTGTTTATTAGAAGCAGGCATGTTAGTCTGATTCTTGAAAGGATGGTTTAACCCACTTCCTTTACTTCAGTGGAACTGGGCTGCAATACCACACAGGACAAGATTGTGGAAGAAAGCAACAATATTATTATTCTAATTCTGGATAGTCCCTTTAATATTGAGTGTGTATAGCCCTCGAATGATTTTATAAATGCCCAAATGGCCCTTGCAGGAAAAAGGTTCCCCAACCCTATTTTAAAGGATTTGACCACTATGCATAATGAATGATGGGCTCGAAACTCATCTCACAACAGCTAGTATGGATAAAAGGGTGTTCTTCTGAAACGGGTGGTCAGGGTAGTGCTAAGTGATAAGCTGGTATAAGCAATAGTTGTGTACATGGTTAAAGGGGTATTCCACTCAAACATAACTTTTCATATGTTGCTGCCCATGGTGAGACTAACAATTCCTTCCATACTTGTAATTATCTATTCAGTCTTCTTCCCCCAGTTCTGAACTGCAGCTTTCTGCTGAAGACACAAAAATCTGTGAGTGAGCTTTTCTCTCTGTCTCCCCCACCTCCCTGTTCCTGACGGCTTCAAAGACGGCTCATGTAAACAAGTCCCTCTCTGCAACTTTGCAGCAATTTTGTAATGCTGGACGGGTTATTTAAAGTCAGTGCATCAGCAACTTGACCTCACATTAACCCTCCCAGTATTACAAAGAAACTACAAAGTTGCAGATAAAGCCTGCCAGGGACTTGTTTACATCAGCCGTCTCGGAAGGAAAGGGGAGGAGGGGGAGATGGAGAGAAAAGCTCACACAGTTTTTTTGTCTTCAGCAGAATGCAGCAGATCAGAACTGAGAGAAGGAGACTGAATAGATAATAAGTATGGATGAATATTAGTCTCACCATGGACAGCAACATATGAAAAGTTATGTTTGAGTGGAGTAACCCGTTAGGCATTGCTTGGGATTTTTGATATGATTAACTAGGACAGAAATTACTTCGACAAAATTGGCAAATTGACAATGAACTAATCCGGCTAAGCAGATCAAGCTATGAGAAGATGGGAGCAGACACTTACCATGAATGCTCTGCTTTAGCTGTTATCCATCCTTCTCATACTCCATCTTAAAGAGCAAATACTGAAGAATCACAGAAACGAATCTTTGCCTTAAAGAGTACCTGTCACTAAAAATAACTTTGGACATGTCATCATGTCTAATGGTCTAACAGGTACTCTTTAACAGAGAAAGACATCATCTCCATACATATCTATGTAAAACATAACAGATATACACATTTATTGCCTTGCAGGAAACCTGTTGGGGGCGCTACAGTTACTTATAGTCGGACTAATCGCATAAAATAACAGCTTTCATTTTCTTGCATTGTTAGATTGGTAGATTTTAGCTGTTGTAAAAGACCATAAAGTCCATATGTGTTCACATCATTCTAAAGGTCAGATTCTTATTACAGAAACGTTACCCATAAATGTTATTCTAGAAATTATCATTCGTACTTCAGAAAAAGCACCAGGATTATCGACAACATTACATGGCTATTGGTTAAGAAAAGTGGACATTGTTTTGACTGTGGAACACATTCGGAATGCAAATGTGGAAACAAAGTCTAAGGGTCCTATTACATGGGCCGAGGGGGGCCCGATGAATACTGTAAATGGGCGCCTATTACTTGGCCTATTACACGTCCCGATAATCGATTAGCAAGGGCTGAATGCACATCGTTACCGATGTCCTCGCAGCACTTGCCCAAATACATTACCCATCCATGCTCCAGGGCTCCTCCTGTGCTCTGCTTCCACCCCGGTCCCACACAGCAGCTTCAGAACGGGCCGCTCTGAAGCTGCAGCACATGGAACCCGGGAGGAAGCAGAGCGCAGGAGGAGCCCTAGAGCATGGATGGGTAATATATACTGTTTGTAGAATTGTCAACCACCGCTCACGCATTGCTGTTACACGTAGGTCGGCGCTCAATGATTTTAGGTTTGGGCCTTAAGAAATAATCGTTTCAATTATTTGATTATTGTCTCTATTAGAGTCCATTTACACAGAAAGATTATCTGACAGATTATCTGCCAAAGATTTGAAGCCAAAGCCGGGACTGGATTTGAAAAAAGGAGAAATCTCAGGCTTTCCTTTATGACCTGATCTTTGTTTACAGTCTGTTTCTGGCTTTGACTTCAAATCTTTGGCAGATAATCTGTCAGATAATCTTTCTGTGTAAATGGACCCTAACACTGGGTGATTATCACTTTGTGTAATATGGTAGGGCCCTAAGGGTACTTTTACACAAAGCGATTATCATCTGTACTTGGCCGATTACCGGCTGTGTCGCCCAATAATCATTTTGTGTAATAGGTCATGTTATAAATCAGCGATGCACAATGTTGGCTGATCACTGATTTAAAACATGACCTAAAAGAACGATCCAGATAACAACCGTCTACTGGCCGTGGCAGCCAGACCGCTGCTCTCTCCTATGGGTCACCCAGATCATCTGGACCCTCCCACTACTAACCACCCCCGCACACAGTCCCCCAGGGCCCCATATTTACAATCAGAAAAGCGCGGCCAAAACCACACCCTCCATTTCATCACCAATAGCCGGGAGACATTGCAGGGATTATCGGCAACATTGCCCGATTATTGGGGATCGCACGAAGGGGTAGTTTCAGCCGCATTCATAATGTGAGAATGCGGCCTGCAGTCAACTACAGAATGACTGATAACAGAAAACGATAGCTCACATTAGCATGTAGAGTGGGCTCATAAACAAGAGCGGGGGGGGGGGGGGGTCATCATCAGGGCTCATTTTGACCTATCTGTATATCCTTTGTGTTGCTAGTGTATAAAGGGGATGATGAGGCTGATAACAGAAAGCAATCACTTGCACTCATACAGCGGGCCTCATATATAATTCTACCTATATCTTATCTTTATTTGCACACAATCATATTAAACAATCAGCAAATGGGTTGTCTTTCCGTGGTTGATGTAGATTCAGGATTTCGCTGGTTGATTTGATGGTATATCCATTTTATTTAAACAGAAAAAAAGAAGAAAAAAAAAGGAAATCAGTTCCCAGCAAGAGAGAGAGAGAGAGAATGACAGAGAGCAGATTGGGCCTTAGTGACAGGCCTCCTCTAGTCTTCATGGCCGACAGTCATATCCCGCAGTGCACGTTACGCATCACGTATTATGTGGATGCAAGAGAATAACAATACGGCCGCAGTTCTCATGATTACTCCACTTGAAAACTACCAACATGGTATTGATTTCCTTGTAACACGGCTACAAAATGATTCATCTGCAAAACAGGAACGCTCCACCAGGGATTATGCTGCAGAGCTGCCTGCAGACAATGGAAGAAGATGAATATTACTAGGCTGGGTCCACACAGGAAAAAAAAACCTCATTTACATCCCAAATATGTCTCTGAGGACAGGAGGCACAGACAAGGCACAGGAGAGGGGATGACGAATGACCTTCAAAGGGCGACCAGTCATGTCATTATGGGTGGAGGTGACTGAGGCTCCAGTGATAAGAACAGATGAGATGTGGAGGAATATATAAGAAGATAGAAGAGGACTGGAGGAGCTGCGCTCAGCAAAGGTCATGGCTTAGTTCGCATGGCATTGTCAAGTGTCACCCTACAGCTGTGACAGGCAGGGATGACAGACAACAGTGTCCATGCACAACAGTGCATATATATATATATATATATATATATATATATATATATAATGTTGTCAGGCAATACCCAATTCCCAGGTCAGGTCCACCAATCCTAGCTACCTCCTTTTCTGATATATGTAATTGCTATGGAGCTTAACAAGCAGCAAAAATGTCGGCATATTCCTGATATATTTTTATGCATAAGTAAACCACAGGGGCCAGATGTTCTATTAATATCAAAAAGGCGTTCTTCACCAACCCGTACGACACCAACAGCAAAAGGTGTAAATATTACAATATTCTTGCATGAAATCTAAGACACTGTGTGACACATGTACTTGCCACATCCCACTACACAGCAACGTTTGCTATATACTGTAGCTCATATTGTAAGGAAATACTCCATGTTACTGGGCTGTGCTATTTTCAGCAGCGGAAGAAAAAAAAAAAAAAAGATTCTTATTAAAACTAGCAAAGGGCGCCATCTAGTGGTAGCTTTATGTTATGACATCAGAAATAGGGAAATCCATAAACATATAGGGAGGGATTTATGGTTGTATTTTCAATGGTCTGCATTCGGCATAGGCCTTGATAAATATACTCATTACTCTATAAGTTTATATTTATACATAGCATATTGGCTGCAAATTTGATGCAAATCAATATAAATTGTTGTACACAGAATAAAATCTGCAAGAGATACACTATGTGTGAATATACCCTAAGGCTAGATTCCCACATTCCGTACTGCATCAGTTTTCACGCTGCAAGTTACTCACAGTAAAATCTGCTGCAATAGTAATTTCTATTAAAGTCTATGATATTCCATTCTCGCAGCGGATTTAAATGTATTGTGCTGTAGACTTGGAAAAGTTAACTGCTTAGCTCCCAACATAATGCTTACCTGTCTGTGTTTTACCAGTGCATTCCCACATGCTTCTCTGGGTCACAACCAGATATAAAGTTGATGCTACGGCTGCGGCTTAAATGGGTTATCCAGCGCTATAAAAACATGGCCACTTTCTTTCCGAGACAACACGATGCTTGTCTCCAGATCTGGTGCAGTTTGCAATTAAGCTCCATTCACTTCAATGGAACTGAGCAGCAAAACCCCACCCAAGCTGGAGACAAGAGTGGGTCTGTCTCTGGAAGAAAGTGGCCATGTTTTAAGGGTAGATTACCCCTTTAATGTACAGAGTTTGCAGCGGATTTCACATTACAAGTTTAATTTCGCTATGAGGATGTAGTCAGTGCCTATTTAACTAATTAGTTGCCGAGCCATAAACAGATCATGCTTACCTATCCACACTCCTGTCTGCTTTTCCGGCACCCGGATCACTGACAGCCTGTTCAGACAATTAGGGTGCTGTCCCACCGCAGTCACTGATTGGCTGAGCAAGACATAAGTGACCCGGGAGCTGGGAATGCAAGCGGGAGCACAGGCAGGTAAACTATTATCTTGTTTAAAGCCAGCAACTACTTAGTTAAATAGGCACTGACTACATTATCACAGCGATTAAAATCCATTGTGAGAATGCAGAGCCATAGGTCATAACTGTACTTTGGCTCCTAATCTCTGTATAACATTACAATAAGTACAAAATAAGTCAATAATGTTGCTAAACCTTAGATTGTTGCAGTCAGGGAAAGGACTGTGCTGCTTATAGCCACTTTTATGAGAACTGCCTCCCAAGCTGCGCCTTACCAGCAACTAGGGGGCGCCGCACAGGGGAGGCTTGACTCACAGTTTGAGAAGCACTGGTCTAGAGGGAGTGCAAACAAAAAGACACTAAAACTGAATGTATTGTAAGAATGCACTGCGGTGCATACATTGAGGCACATATAGATTTTGCTTACTGCATACATGTATGCACTATTATAAAATAGACTTCCACTATGACTTTTTTTCTCTGGATTTATTAATGACCAGTAAGGCACACGTCAATTTGTTGTCAATGTTTTAGTGTCAAGCCTGTTGACATTCAATGAATGGAAGTTGCAAAATGTGCCTCTTGTAAACTGTTTCAATAAATGAGCAAATTATTATTATTTATTGTCACCTGTTCGGAAAAGCTCTAAGATTTTCATTTAAAAAACAAAATAAAACATGTGAACATCTAGGGAAGACTTTATAGCTGAATCTCTTCCAAAATGATACACATGCAGTGCCATCTTGTGGCAAGATGCATTTTTGCAGCAAACAGAATTACATTAGGTTACATAAGCAAAAGAACGTCACAAAATGTAAGAACATTTGTAGTAATGTAAAGGGGGAATCTTAAAAAACTTAAATGTTCTGTGTAAACATAGACTTAAAGTCACACGATTACCTGTTGTAAAGGTAAACTAAAAACAGAACATTGTAACTAAATTAGACTTAAATTGTATATTCTGCCACTAGAGGGCTCCATAATTCCTAGATTTGTGTTATGTTTGAGAACTAAAAATTGAAACAAGTTTTTCACAGGGAGTTACGGGGAGTATTATACTAGTGACTAAGGGTGTCTTGAGGAGTTCTGCACATTCGCCATAGCACCCCTACTGCTTCAGCACATTTGTGGCATGACTATCGTCCTGGTCTGAGACTTGCTGTGTTTAGTCTCTGTATTCTGCATGAAGCAATCTGCGGGTGCAGGAAGTGTTTTCTTATGTCTTAGACTCCACAACAAACAGATATATAGAACATACATTCTGTTATACTCTTGTCCCTGTTCCTGTGCTTCCACTCCTGGATAGTGCCACACACAATGTCCTGACATGATGGGTCATAGACAATAAATTGGAACCTCAAGTAGCAGGGAAATGGGAATCCATATCATAAAGAACAAGCACTAAAAGCAAGTAAAATGTAAGCTACGTATTGCAGAGACAGGATCTATTGTCAGGATCAGTGAAGGTCCTGGTTAAGAGATCCCCAGGAATCAGCTTGTTTTCCCCTACGCTATAAATTGGGGAAAACAGGCCATGATGGGAATACCTTTTCAGGGTGGATTCACACGTAACGTATCGCAGCGGATTTTACGCTGTCCGTTTTCAGTGAAATCTGCTGTGATACTGTGTACCAAATATAGTCTATGGAACTCTATTCTCGCAGTGGATTTTCATTCCACGTGTAATGACATTGACATATTAACTTCTTCACTGCTGTGGCGTTGTTAATAATAAACAGACTGAATAAACAGACCCGCACTCTGGTGTGTTTATTGTTTTAAACGCCAAAGCAGTGAAGTAGTTAATACACCTATGTTATTACATTCTCGCAGTGGAATGACAAACGAAGAATAAGGTGCCATAGACTTTAATGGTACACAGTATCACAGTGATTTTCACTGAGAAACGTGCAGCGTGATGCCCTACGTGTGAATCTACCCTCAAAGTGAATCTGTCAGATGCAAGCTGTTAAGCCAGGGAGACGCATGGTACCTTTCATATATCTGTTTGCACTTCCAAAGCTCCTAAAGGCTGAAACACCTCCTGCATACTGTCTATCAAGCAGGGTCAGGTATGGGAGGGGAGCAGATCAGGAACTTTGGAAAGCCTCTCTGACATGTTTAAATGGAGAAAATAAGCATGTTTCTATGTTCTGGAAGAACAGATAGATATATGAAGGGTACCATGTGTCTCTTTATCCTAACAGCTATCACTGTCAGCAGTCTAGATCGGGATTTACAGCTGACAGATTCCCTTTAAATAAAAATTCCAGGTGAAATGGATATTCTGTGTTATGCCTGGGGAAAGGACTTGGGGTGTGAGGCAGAGAGATTCACTTCTTGAAGCTTAGTGTAATGTGCCGCTCCCTTAGGCTGTGTAGTGAGCATCACATCCACTGAGGTCTTCTGGGATGAGATATCATGCTGTCTTACACATGGACATGTTTCCTTTGAAATGTGTCAGTAAAAAAAATTACTCATACTACATCCTATAATTTTGACTTTTTTTTCACGACAATGATGTCCTTGATCCACATCTGACAAACAATTCCCAGAACTAAGCCCAACCGTGCAAATCAATAAGCTTAAAATAAAACCAAAAGCCTTCGCTAAAACCATCATCACATGGAATGGTGTGCAAAGGTTTGGATGAATTGGCAAGAACGACTATATAACTATGCATCCTGAACTCTATATAAGGTTTCTCACATACCATATTATGAGGATATTCCCATCATATATTCTTAGGGTCCATTTACACAGAAAGATTATCTGACAGATTATCTGCCAAAGCCAAAGCCAGGAACAGGCTATAAACAGAGATCAGGTCATAAAGGAAAGCCTGAGATTTCTCCTCTTTTCAAATCCATTCCTGGCTTTGGCTCCAAATACTTGGCAGATAATCTGTCAGATAATCTTTCTGTGTACATGGACCCTTACCAGACAGGGAAATTGTGTCCATGTGTAAATGGGGCATGTAAACGGTCCATGTGTAATTGGTATATGAGCTTTTATTATTATAGCCAGGTGTGAACAGAGGAGGATAATCTTAGAGAGTGCATTCTTGGAGTGTGTTTACACGTAACGATTATTGGGCGAATTTGCGCGATAACGTGTAAACGCAGAGAACGATCAAACGACGAACGAGAAATCGTTCATTTTGATCTTACAACATGTTCTCAAATCGTCGTTCGTCGTTCGCAAAAAACTCGCAGATCGTTTCGTGTAAACAGTCGTTCGCCGATTTAACCAATGTGTGAGATAGGCTTAAGCGATCGCAAAACGAATTTTCCGTACGATGTATCGTTCCATCTAAACGCTGATCGTTATGAAAAAAAAAACGTTACTCCGACATCGTTAATCGTTTGATCGGGCCAATTATCGTTTCGTGTAAACGCAGCCTTAGACTAGAGAGTCTGTGCACCATATTTATCACAGTGGCTCAGGCAGTTTGAAAACCTGAACTTGCAACTTTAGACTGTCTAGTCTAAAAGTTCCCTTCAATACCCCTTCAATAACTAATGACCGAGTAATCGTTTACTCTCCAGTTATCTCTTCACTCCAGCTCCTGTCCTTTCCATACACATGAACGTTAACAAGGCTGAGCGATCCTGTGTTGTCTGTGGGGAAGGTTAAGCCAGAGAGTTCTGGCTGCGGCTAATCTCTCCCAGAACAAAGGGGTCAGGCAGTGATTTTTCATCACTCGCAACCTCTATTTCCACCAACATCCTCTGTCAGTGGTTGGTCAGAAGAACCCCATTTACCTTATAATGTTGACCGAACCCTGCAGTGCGTGGTGGGTACAGACGACAAAAGTATAAGGTGTAAGAGGACCTTTATGCCCCTATTCCACAGGTCGTTCAAGGCGGCTGCAGCGAGCGGGTGAGTGCGGGAGGGGCGGCGGGGAGCTGCGGGGGGGGGGGGGGGGGGCTGCCCGGGGGATCGCTGATCGTCCGGGCAGCCCATAGGATACAGCAGCGTCTGCTGCCGATGCTCCAATTCAACGGAGCGACGGCAGCAGATCACTGCTATATCAGTCGCTTGTTTTTCAACATGTTGAAAAACAAGCGACTGCAACAATCAGCCGACATGAACGATGTCGGGTGATCGTTGCACTCTATTCCACCGGACGATTATCGTCCGTAGCGGCCGATATCGGCCGAATACGAACGATAATCGTTCCGTGGAATAGGGCCTTTAGTCTGTACCATTCATTAGTTGGTCTCACAAGATATCTTAACAAAGGTGTGAATGTCTTTAAATACTTCATTAACATGCCTGTAGTAGGGTATGTATCACAGTTATTACAATGCTGTTTCATAGAATATGCTACAGAACAGCTGACAACATTGCTTCTACTAGCTAAATAGTAACTTATTGTGCTGTACTGACCTATAGGCATGTGACTTGTATCTAATATATGATCTCACACATAGGGCAGTAAATTCAGGTGACAAATCCCCTGTATCTATTCTGCAACTCAAGGCTAGACTCAACTCAAGGCTTTACTAGAAGACTGTTAAGCTGAGTTTACACTGAGTTTAGGCTCCAAGTAGTTAGAATAAATAGGAATGACTCTATGCTTTTCAGTCCAGCAAAATGAAAGTATACATAGTTACATAGTTAATACGGTTGAAAAAGACACATGTCCATCAAGTTTAACCAAGGAGGGGATGGATACAGGAATGGGGGAGGGGTCATAGGTTCTATACATATGCATTTATATTATTTTGGTCCAATAACTTGTCTAGGCCGGTTTTGAAGCCCTCTACTGTTGATGCTGTGACCAGATCCTGTGGTAGACTGTTCCACAGATTCACAGTTCTCATGGTAAAAAAGGCTTGTCGCCTCCGGAGATTGAACCTTTTTTTCTCGGGAATCTGGGAATGGACCATTACAGTGACTGGGTCTGCCAGGGGTACGCTCTGGTATATGTCCACATCCCAATGTGCACCAGCGACATAAAGCCTGAACATGGTGTGAACTCAGCTTAACAGTAATGTCTGTGCTTTAGAATGAAGCTTTTATCTACTTACATTCTACCACCGTTTCCTAGAAAAACATACAGTATCTAATTGTTCATGCTAAAATGCTGAATCCTATTTTTAAACTGAATCGTTTTCCAAATATGTGATGAGCCGTATGGTGGGATGTATAAGCATATGGAAGTAAATTCAACTTGGGAAGTGTGAGAAATAAAGCTAATATTTATGCTTAATATGATAAACAGGGACAACCGCCAGCACTGCTAGGTTGGCCATTCACATTAGCGATCACAGTTATATATCCTAGTGTTATATATACCACATACACATGCACACTTGACTCAGACGAGCGTGCATGTCTTGTAAATAATGAGAAAGCAGTAAGCAGCAAACAGACTCCTCTGGTGGCATGTCTTCCTTCAAAACACAATGATCTGACACGCTGAAATCCCCCATCTGGTGTCTAGGGAAAATAAGGAGTTCCCCACATACATTACATGGGGGAAACGTTGGCCTTTCAGCTGTTGAAAAACTATGTTCATCGAAATACAAATGTCATCAAGCTTTGCTTTTGGCTGTATGGGCATGATGGGAATTGCAGTTTTGCAGCAGTTGGAGCACCACAAGTTTCCCATCCCTGCATTAGATGGTCGGTGGCTCAGCTGATATAATTGGATTTGGCCAATACCAATCTGAAGTCTATGGCCATCATAAGTCTTATAAAATGAGTCCTAAATGACCACTGGTGTGGGTAAACATGGAGGGTTGGACTTATTAAGACCGGATTCTCACACAAATTTTGGTGAATCTGCACCATGTACAGACAGTAATAACTTCCCCTCAAGTTAGACAGAGGGAGAGCTCCTTAAAACCATCCAAATAGTGCCCACCAATTTGTTCGCACAGCCTTCATACCCACACATGTTAGAGGGGATGGCTGGATGTAAAATGCTACTTTTCACATGCAACATTTAAAGCGACTCTGAACCCACAATCTGCCCCCACCCTCAAATCGTTTCTATTGTCGCATACCTGCTTTTAATCCAAGATCTGTCCTGGGGTCCGTTCGGCAGGTGATGCAGTTATTGTCCTAAAAAACAACTTTTAAACTTGCAGCCCTGTGTCAAACTGGTGTGGCCTAGAGTGTCTGTGCCCCAGACCTGTGACGCCTCTCCGTCCTCCCTCCCTGCCCTCTTCACCATTTCACCATAAGGAATGCCCCTGGGCAGGATTTTTCCTAAACATCACTTGTCTGAACACTGCATATGTGCTGGGTCTTTAAGGCACATGCGCAGTGTTTAGACAGGCGATGAATAGGAAAAATCCTGCTCCGGGCATTCCTAATGATGAAGAGGGCGGGGAGGAAGGACAAAGAGGCGTCACAGGTCTGGGGCACAGACACTCTAGGCCACACCAGTTTGACACAGGGCTGCAAGTTTAAAAGTTGTTTTTAGGACAATAACTGCATCACCTGCCGAACGGACCCCAGGACAGATCTTGGATTAAAAGCAGCTATCTGACAATACAAGTGGTTAGGGGGGCATAGTGGGTACAGAGACGCTTTAAAGAGCCAGGAAAAATACAGTCTTAGCTGGGTTCACACTACGTATATTTCAGTCAGTATATTTCAGTCAGTATTGCAACCAAAACCAGGAGTGGATTAAAAACACAGAAAGGATCTGTTCACACAATGGTGAAATTGAGTGGATGGCCGCCATATAACAGTAAATAACTGCCATTATTTCAATATAACAGCCGTTGTTCTAAAATAACAGCAAATATTTGCCATTAAATGGCGGCCATCCACTCAATTTCAACATTGTGTGAACAGATCCTTTCTGTGTTTTTAATCCACTCCTGGTTTTGGTTGCAATACTGACTGAAATATACTGACTGAAAAATACATATACTGACTGAAATATACGTAGTGTGAACATAGCCTTAGGCCAGATTCACATGTTCGATAGATACTTTCTGTGCATGGACGGTATGCTATGGGATGGACCCATTCATGATGCTGTGAGCTCCGGAACAGTTAAATCTGTATAATACAGTACTGATATGTTGTGTCATGTCACAGATAAGCACATCAAATGTTTTAATAGGTTAGGGGGTCTTAATGCTGGGACCCCACTGACTTGTAGATGGGGAAACAAGTAGCAGCAGAGGGCATACTCCTTTATAAGGCTATGGAGCTTGACTCCTGCAATGAGACAGAGTGCAGAGTCAGCCAATAAATGGGGTTTCCACAACCTTGTTCACATGACATGGAATATTTCTGCAGTGGATTCTTGCTTATGTTAAGGAATAAAATCCACTGGAAAGATAAGTGACATCTTACTTATTTTGGGTGAACATGCCAAGGATATCATTCAATGGGGTTAATCCTTGAGCAGATCCATGATGGAAAACCAAAGTGGATGCATCCATGACGGATTGTTAGTCTGCTGTGTGAACATACATTAACAACAATGTAGTTGGTCTCCACTAGAAACCGTAACTAGTAGCAGAAGGGATTAGAACATGTAATATCAGGCAAAAAGAATAATTTCCATGGTGGCCACTAGCTTTCCAACAGGAGAAGAGAACAGCTTGATAACAGGAGAAGAAAACATTTTTATCCAATAAGATATATTGCAAGGTTTCTTATATTCACTTTGATGAATTCTAATTTGATCTATTCAAAGTCTGAATGACAATGGCTATAAAAAAAAACAATGATGGATTGGTCACCTCACATCCCACAAAGATCCAAAAATCACATCTAACCTAAAATAAAAAAAATACACCTTAATGTGCAAAAAACAATCCTTCACATAGCTTTGTTTTAGACAAATACTACAAAAATGTAGTATCATTGTCATCACGCTGCACAATAAAAAGTTTACTGCATGGTGTATAAAAAAAAAAGCTTCTAAAATTCCACAACTGTGCTGTTCAACCGTGAATTTCATCTATCTATTTCCTATCTCTCTCTCTATTATCATTCTCTGTATCCACCTATATTCACTTTGCATAAACCCTCATATGACTTGAAAGAAAAAATATTACAAAAATTTTACAGCTCCTCACAAAAAGGGGGTATGCTGGGGGTATGCTGTCTGATGAAGCGCGCATGCGCGCAATACAGCTGTGACTGCAATCACTGAACGAGCGTCCGTGCCCGATATGAATTTTACCTGCTGATATGTATGTATACCACAGATGATATAAAGACAGTGCACGTTTAAGTGGTGAGCGCCCTAATTCTCTTTTTCCACTTAGCACTATATCTTAATGTAAAACCTCCAGTTCTTCATGGTGCAGGGCATCCCATCCTTACACATGCTGCTGTGGGTCCCACAGTCCACTTTGCTGAAACATTGTCTGCGTGGCACTGCCTTGTGGCTCCTCCAGATGCTTACTGAAAGTGACATGGCTTACAAAATGTCTCTTTGTCACACTGTGTGACTTGACAGATTCTCACTATGGGCGCTTTAGTCATGGACAACATCAATTGTACATTTTACTTCACTGAGAATCAGCTGGGGATATGATCAAATATGTGCGGCTCGCCTCTAGCATATTCCTCACCATAATACTGTATCAATCCTAGAAATGATCTCCGCCCATAATACTTATTAGCAGGGTTATGTTGTCCGGATGGGAATACTTTGAAATGTACATAGTAAAAGCAGCAAAACTTTGTGTTTTTATCATTTCTCAATACACTAATAAAAGAAAGGAATGAATCGTGACATCTTGAATAAAATATGATGTACTGTGATGTTTATTCTGTAGAACATTTGACCTTGGAAAAAGTCACTTGCTAATTTAGTATGACAATTACTGTTTCAGTTCAGCATAGGGCTTTATGTAAAGTTGTATGGGCCTTCACGTAAAGTTGGTTGCTGCCACCATAATGTGCACGCCAAAGTCCTGCCATGTGAAACTGTATAAAACTGGTTTCATTAAAGGGAAATGCCTTTAATGCTCTTAAAGGGATTGTGTAATCAGAAAATAACCTATGGTTCAAATCCATTTCTTTATTTTAAACATATTTTTGAAGACTGTATGATCATGTTCCTTTTCTACTTTTACACTATACTATCTATATTATAAAACAGCTAGTTACCTGCTCAGCAAAAAAAATAAAATAAATTATATACAAAATTGCAAAATAAAAACCCATAAAAACATCCCGTAAAAAGAATGGTGCAAGAAACAGTTGTGGGGTCCCCCTATCTACAATATAACGCTGTGTCAGTACAGTAGCACAAAGATTTAAATAGTTTCAGAGTTACAGCATAATGAATAATGAAGCAGAGAGCACCAAAGCCCGGTCCGTAGCACATCGTCTGTGACTTTTTGATAAACCTATCACCTATCTGAAGCCAGACCCTGGAGCATGTTTGGTGCATAATGTTGTACTTTAGACCCAACTCTTATTGGGTCTAGTGATGTAACACATAATCAATGTGGAGAAAACTCCCATGCAAAACTTTTTGGACAGAATTCTGGCATGGGCACATTAGTATTATCTGGGCCAATGAGCTACTATATTGTACATATATTCCTTTCACATTGTTATTTGGTGCAAGTATCATCCAAGAACCCGCACCATCGGATCCATTCCGACCACCACCACCATCTCTTTCAGAATTCTTACCAATTTTACACATCTTGCAGCTGACTTAGAAAGCCGATATCACATGTATGGAATAAGGCAGGATTTTTTAAGTTAATTTTTTAAACATTTGCAAGACAGATGAGAGGTAAGTGTGACAAAGTGTCAGCTCTTGTTGGATATCAGTGACTCCTACTGAAAATTACGACTTCCCGTTTCTGTGACATGTTTTCTTTGCCCGTCTATCTAATACCATTTAATGGATCGCTCGGCGAGACCAGTAAAGCCTCTCCAATGACAGGCTGTGACTCAGAGGTTATTTAGGATTTTGGGACTGTTCTTTTATAAAGATACTGTACCACATCTTCAAGGTTACTCAGGACCTTTTAAGTAGCACTCTTTACTATATACGTGCTGCATAAATAATAGATTTTTGATTTCTCCTGGCTCTACTACTGACATATCCAACTAACTCCAGCCAATCACTGAGGCTACAGTGGGTTTGAAGAGTCCCTAACAGGCTACATATTTCTTTCTTTATTAACGCTATGTTCACACTACGTAAAAGTACGGCCGTTGTTGCTGATGGCAACAACGGCCGTACTTTTACCGCGGTGGAACAATGCCTGTTGTTCTATGGGATCCCGGCCGGCGTGTACACACATTGTGTGCGCTCCGGCCGGGATCCCACACGTCGCTGCAAACAACTGACATGTCAGTTTTCTGCGGCCGGAATTCAGTGAATTTCGGCCGCAGAAAGACCTGTGAGTTCACACAGTGAAGCAAGCGGCTCCGGCCGCTTGCTTCACTGTGGGCTATGGGAAGCTCTGATGCGGGCGCACGCTGATGCGCCCGCATCAGAGCTCCGCGGCCAGAAGGATCATCCGATGCTCTGGCCAGAGACCGGTGGTCCCTGGTCCCTTACGTAGTGTGAATATAGCCTTAGAGTACATTCACATGTACCGAATTTGCAGATTTCACTCTGTGAGTTCCACAGCAACATCTGCTGCGATAGGCTATGTTCACACAACGTATCTTTTCGTAAAAGTACAGCCATTGTAGTATACACTCCAGCCGGGATCTCTCGTGGTGCCGTAGAAAACTGACATGACAGTGTCAGTGCACAATATGGCGTGAGCGGCTCTGGCTGCTCACTCTATAGTGTGCAGTAGGGAGTTCTGATACAGGCACGCACGGATGCGCCCGCACCAGAACTCTGTTGCTGCAAAGATCATCCGTCCGGTACTGCAGTACTGGCTGGGATGATCTTTTCAGAGACCGGCCGTTTTAAGACCCAGACGTGTCACAGAACGGCCTGTCTCTTACGCAGTCTGAACATAGCCATACTCTGTACAGTTATGGCCTATGGCTCTACATTCTCACAGTGGATTTTCATTATGCTAGAGAATGTAGCCACTGCCCACTTACAATGAGTTTGGCTTCTGTAACCCATGGCAGTCTACTGGTTTGCTAGACAAAGCTGAATACGCAGCGAGTGCTAGCCATACAAATTATGGATTTGTGTTCCATGTGGACATGGGTTCTTCTCACAGACAACCCCTTTAAATCCTTACTATTTCTAGTGCCTTTTATTATGAAATCCTAACCTTGCTCATGTTCTAGGGCAATCTATCAGAACCATAATGTAGAGCAGGAGGAGCTGAGCAGATTGATATATAGTTTATGGAAACCTCTGTTAAATATGTGCATTGTCCAGTGGGAAGTCTTAATTAGGGTATATTCACACGAACGGGCTCGCAGCGAGATTCTCGCTGCGAGCCCGGCAGGTCCTGGCAGTTCCCATACACTACATACTTGCTGCGGTCTGAACGACCGCAGCGAGTATGTAATTATACCACCCTTAACCCCTTCTGCTCCCGCCCGGCTCCCCCGCTGTAAGCATACTTTACCTGTCCTTGCTGCACGGGTCCGACGTCCTGCTCTCCTGTCCGGCCAATTAGTGTGTTGCCCACCCGCAGCCACTGATTGGCCGGGCGGGAGAGCAGGACGCCGGACCTGTGCAGCAAGGACAGGTAAAGTATACTTACAGCGGGGGAGCCGGGCGGGAGCAGAAGGGGTTAAGGGCGGTATAATTACATACTCGCTGCGGTCGTTTAGACCGCAGCAAGTATGTAGTGTATGGGAACTGCTAGGACCTGCCGGGCTCGCAGCGAGAATCTCGCTGCGAGCCCGTTCGTGTGAATATACCCTTAGGCTATGTTCACACAATGTTTTTTTTAGCTCCGTTTAAAATTACGTCCGTTATTTTGAGTCTAAAATAACAGACGTCATTTAGCTGTCTGGCCTTAGAGCAATGACTAGTGTTTGTACATTATTCTAGTTTGGATTACTAATTGGACTTTGGCTGTGGCTTAATTGAAAAGTCCATTGAATTTAATAGTAAAAACGGTGAAAGACTGGTAGCAAAAGAAAAATTGTGTGTGAACAACTAATAAAAAATGTCCGCTGTTTGCAAAAGACGTCCGAAAAGAATGATCATGCTCATTATTTTGACGCCCGCGGTAGAAACGCCAGTTATGCAAAACAATGTGTGCATTGGACGTCTATCTTTCCATTGTCTTCAATGCACTGCAGTCAGTTAAATTGCGGCAATAACGAACGTTATTTTAAATTTCAAAATTGCCCGCCTTTTCTCTAGTTTTGATGTTGTGTTAACATAGCCTTAGAGTACATACAGAAAAACCTGCCAATCACTGAGCAGGACTGCCCACTGGACTCCTAAGCCCAGAATGAGGAGAGGTTTAAAAAAAGAAAAGATGAATTACTTTGAGGCTTATTAATCTGCTTGGATCTTTCAGCTCTATAGCAAAACGCTGACATAATGAACAGCTTTTCATGGTGACAGATTTCTTTAAAAGCATTACTAGCCATATGGCTAAAAAAGGTAACAAACTCAATTGCTACGGTCACTGGTAGTGATGCTGTACAGCGAACTACTCAGAATACAGAACCACACAAAGATGGCATGTAAACTATGCATTAGGTATATGGAAAAATGGGAAATATACAGTACATATATAGTTAGAGACCACAACAGATGGAGATAATATTAACTTATAAGCAGTTTTATCCTTATAGACTATATATATATATATTTTTATTTTATTTTTTTTCCCCCCTTTCTGCAGTTATTTGCCCCCAAATCTGGTTTTAACAAAGAGCATATTAGCAACTGTAAGCTCTACATGTGACCTGTTATTTCAGTCCTATATATATTAAATTATGGAGCGTCTTATAGTTTTATTGTTGTGCCAGATGGTTAGTGTGCTGATATTTTTAGACAAAATCCAGCACAGTGGTGGGCAGTATGATTCGCATTCACAGGCTTGCTACTCAACCCTTGGTCCTAGAAAAGCACCCTGCATGCAGAGGCATGACATTACAGTAATAGACCAGAAAAACAAGCATTGTGTTCACATAGCTAGAAGCTTAGGCCAACAATATGTCATAATACTTCATCAGAATTTATATTGGCCAATAAAAAGGACTATGTGAGGGCTGATGTGGGTAGCAAAGACGGTGCCAGTCTGCCATCTAGCTTATACTAATCTGGTAGGTAGATGATATAATATAGAAGAATATAAAATACGGTACATTTATTTACTGGTACATCCTTCACATTTTATCTTTTTTTTAGCATCCTTACATGTAAAGGCTTTCAAGGAGCTATAAAGTATGTGTGTTAATCACCCATATAATATTACAATGTTCCTAAAATAGTGTTCTGTCTATTGTTTAAAAATTATTCTGCAGGGTTTATATTATCCCATGGCATAACTACAACCAACCTTTTTTTTCCATTGGACTGAGGACTCAATAGTAGAAAACAGCATAAGGCTATGTTCACACAATGTGAGAGACTGGCCGATCATCCCAGCCGGTACTGCAGTACCGGCCGGATGGTCTTTATGGCCGCAGAGTTCTGATGCGGGCGCATCAGTGTGCCCGCATCAGAACTTTCCACTGCATACTATGTAGCGAGCGACAGGAGCCGCACGCTCCACTGTGTGCACTGACAGGGTTTTCTATAACAGGTAGAAGGCAGGATAGCAGGAAGGCTCCTACTTTCCCTACCAATCATATACATCTACAAGATGAGCTGGCAATGAGATACAGTAGCAAGGAAATAAAGCACCAGTTTAATGTAAGATGAATTTTCTATTCCCCTATTGGTGCCTATACATTTTAAGTGTAACTGGGGTGAGACATGGCCCCTTACATTGCTATATTAAATAATACACTAGTCTATGAAGAATTACTCAGTGTGTGCCCTGAATTCATGCAATTTTGATATATTATTACTATCGACAAGAACATTTTGACTTTGAATTGTCTGCTCCAGGGTTTTTACTGTTCACATTTCCAAAACAAAGCTTCAAGATTTACCATTCAAGTTCAAGTGTAAAACCACTGAAACTCCTTCTAGGCTTATGTCTTGTCTATAGGGCTCTAGAAAACCAAGAGGAATAAATAAACCTTCTCTTTCAGCTATCACACAGGATGATGTTGAATATCAAAAGTGTTAACCTTTTCATCAAAGGATTTAGAGTGGTATTCTGGGAATAAATACAGATTTCAAGTAGAAGTCATTGAAGAGTATATTCCACCTAAATGTGTGGCTTCTATTACAGCATACAAAATAATGGAAACCTCAAAGGAAATTTACATTATAAGCAAAATATACCAAGTCTGATAGCATCCAAAATAATAAGAATATCTTCAAAACTCAAAACTGAGGTTCTTTGTAAACGCCTTGAAGATATTCTCACTATCTTGGCTGTCGGACTTTGTATATTTTGCATGTAATTCAGACTTCATTTTAGATCATTGGCTTACTGTCGTGCATCGTCTTTCCTACTTGGACATTATTCCACAGTGCTGTTGGACCATTTGTGCTGCTAAATTCCCATTATAATTCATTTTAGGTCCAGCCAATTTTAATTTTTGACCACTATGGGGAATATCTAATGCAAGGTAAAAAAAAAACAAAAAAACTTTTTTGATGACAATACTATTGGTTGAAGGTATGACTTCATTCCCAAGGTGACCTTGGCTTCTGATCTCTAGCAGCACTAATGGATAACAGTCTTGCCGCATTAGAATGCTGATGCCTTGCTGATGCAATCTAATGCGGCAGGTTCAATAATGTTTGAGTTCGATCGAACCTAGGATTTTCCGATGTATGATCATCTCTACTGATGAGTCTGTTAGGGAAACAGGACCAATCAGTCATGACACCGGCATCCCATGCTCCCTGACTACTCCAAATTTAAACAGGTAATGTTGGCCAAAGTAATCTGTGATTGAGTTCTCTAATGCTGCGTGTACACGGAACGATTATCGTTCAAATTTGCACGGTAACGATCGAATTCGAACGATAATCGTACATGTAAACGCAGCGAATGACCAAACGACAAGCGAGAAATCATTCATTTTGATCTTACAACATGTTCTTAAATCGTTGCTTGTCGGTTGCAAAAAATTAGCAGATTGGTTCGTGTAAACGGTCGTTCACTGATTTAACCTATGTGCAAGATAGGCTTAAGCGATCGCAAAATGATTTTTCTGTACGATATATCGTTCTGTCTAAATGCTAATAGATAAAAAAAAAAAAAAAAAAAATGTTACTTCGAAATCGTTCATCGTACGATCGGGTGAATTATTGCTACGTGTAAACCCAGCATTAGCCTCACATACTTTGTTACAGGTGGACATCATTGTCTCAGTTATCTGGATTCCCTTCTGCCTGCTAATATACATTGGTAAACACTTCTCCATTCAGTTTCCATTTGAAAGAGTGGGCTGCCTTGCAATACAGGGACTAGGAGTCTCTCTTTCTTCTAAGACATGGGGTCCCAGGGGTGCAATCTCATCCAAAGATTTAGCCAATGAGTCACAAATTTTCTGATGAAGCGAAAAATTTCAAAAAAGAAATTAATGATTTTGGGATGAATACGCTCATGTACCCTGTACGAATGTAAGGGAAATGGAAATTAAAGAAGTCAAACATAGCATGCTGACAGCCTTTATGGCAGATGAGCCCTCATAGCTGAACTTTTCAGCCCCAACATTTATGAGTCTCTGTTTAGTACAGAGTCATTGATGGACCGGACAGTGTTGGAGCAAATCAGTATCTGAGGAGTAATCCTGCTCTATTCTAAGTCACACAGCAGGACTGCAGTTAATGTACGAGGAAGCTTAAAATTGCTTAGCCGCTACAGACAAAATGATCTCTGAAAGTACAAGAGGTTTTATTTTTCCTCAAACATTGTACTGGTAAATCCAAAATTAATTACTTGTTCTTAAAGTCATTGCATTAAAAGAGGATCCAACAACACTCCTGACATGTGCGTCCCAGGGAATCCCTGCAACCCTAAGAAATAACAATTCTACAGAATATTTATAATGACTGAATTGCGCTGTTTCTCTTTTATACCTGCTAGAATTTAATGAATACATTGACAACTGATGATTACTATTTTCTTTGTCAAAGAGACCCACCCCAAGTTGTTACCACCTAGTTGTCAATTGATTCATATTTGTAGTAACAGAGAATCTACACAACACAGAATGTTAAAAAAAAGATGGTCCAGAATTGGTCTTTTATTTACTATACCAAAAATATGAGGAGTATAGGCAGATCCTCTTTAAGGCTGGGTTCACACACAGTATATTTCAGGCAGTATTTGGTCCTCATGTCAGGTCCTCATAGCAACCAAAACCAGAAGTGGATTAAAAACACAGAAAGGCTATGTTCACACAATGTTGTAATTGAGTGGATGGCCGCCATTTAATGGCAAATATTTGCTGTTATCTTAAAACAACGGCTGTTGTATTGAAATAATGGCAGTTAGTTACCGTTACATGGCGGCCATCCACTCAATTTCAACATTGTGTGAACAGAGCCTTTCTGTGTTTTTAATCCACTCCTGGTTTTGGTTGCCATGAGGACCTGACACGAGGACCAAATACTGCCTGAAATATACTGTGTGTGAACCCAGCCTTATACAGGATAAGCTAGTTATGTTTTTCCCATGCTTCCATGCTAATATGCAAGAGAATGGAATTCTCCTGCACCCCCCCCCCAGCCTCCAGCTGCTGATGATTGACAGTTAACTGATTATAGACAGCATAAATAGATAACTGCCAATCAGCAGCTGATGGGCGGAGATTGCTGGAGCTCATGAATATCCCGGACTATCTATGCACATAATAGAGAGAACTAATTATTGTTCATGTTATTCAGGAGGATATCTCCAAATCAGCTGCACAGAACAATGTAATACATCATTCTTTTCAGCTTTTCTGTCACTAGCTTTATCTACTCATAAATAGGGCAGCATAAACCTACTTACAGTATCTCTTTAAGCATTTAGGAGATGTCCTAGTATTGAATTCTAATGGTAATTGGTAAGCAGGCTGTAATATTCAGTACCAAACTACCACCAAGAAGACTCATTTATCTTCCTTCTGGAAATGATATCCCAATTTGAATAAGTACCAGGACTCTACATACTCCTCCATTTTTTTACTGGTTGATAATCCATAATGCAAAGTGTTTACTAGACCAGCAACAGATAATTTTCCTGGAGCTTATTGGATATCATAGATGGGGATCCCAACTTTCTTTTTTTTCTACAACCCAGAACCTGAGCTGTCCAACTGTAGACAGCCATCATCTGAATGACCACTGTGTAAAAGAGACGTCTTTAACATGTGTCATTCACAGGAGTTAGTTATGAGCCAAGAGACTCTCTAGAGACATCATATTTTCATGGCAACATTTTCCTCTAAAGTCAATTATGCAGCTTTCTGGAATCAGATAACACTTCATTTTTATCCTCTAGAGATATTTGTCATAGAGAAGGTTTACTATTATTATTACTAGAGTTGAGAGAACTTCGGACATTTACTATTGTTATTTCCTATTTATTATTTACTATTTTATCTACTATTATTATTAACTATTTTTTTATTATTATTATTATTATTATTATTATTATTATTAACTATTTATTATTATTTACATTTACTATTCTTATTACAAGAGTTGAGCGAACTTTGGGCATTCTCGAATTTGTCCGAACCTGAGCGTGTTGCATTTTATTAGTGGTGGCTGCTAAAGTTGGATATAGCCCTAAAGTCTGCCTGGAAAACATGGATACAGCCTCTGGCTGGTAGTCAGCCTGTCACCATTTCATAGAAAAAATGGAATGGTTATTTTCAGTATTCCTTTCAGTCATCTATAGACCCATCCTGTTATGACGCACAAGCAATTACAAAGAAAGGAAAATGTTTTTCCATCATTGACAAGACTTAAGTTTAAAGAACTTGGTACTTGAGATGCACAACATCTATTATTAGAAATCTGTGTTGGTGGATGCAATCTAAATAATTTCAACTGTTAAAGTGTCCTTCTACCTGAAAAGCAATCTGACATATTTACTTCACACAGGCGAAAAGTAAATATAGGCAAATTTCCTCCTCACTTTCTAGGACCCATAATATTTTTATTTTTCTACCAACAGAGACATTTGAGGGCTTATTTTTATGAAACAAGTTCAAAACTATTTAAAAAAAAATCTTGTAACCATATAGCCTTTTCATTTTTTATCACTGGAGTGATAGTAGGCCATGCTTTTTAAACTGTAATATGCAGTTCTTGGTATTGATGGTATTTTTTTTTTCACGTTTTATTTTATTTCTGGTATATGATGTGACCGAATATCAACCATTCTGGCATTTATTTTTGTTGTATTTTTTTGTTTACACTGTTCACCATGCAACATTATATTTTAGTAGTTTGGATAATCCTGCAAGCAGGGGCATAGCTAGGATTCACGGGGCCCCATAGCAAATATTTTTAAGGGGCCCCCCTTTCCCTACGCACAACACAAAGCACTGAATATATTATATATATCTGCTTTAATGCTGGTGCACAGATAACCCCTGACCTCTGCAGGGAGCTCTGCACATTTCACTTTCTTACTTGATTGCGCAGCTGGAGAACAGAGGTCAAAGGTTATCAGAGCAGTGAAGCAGAGATCTCTGTCTTCTACTTGTTAACCCTTTTTTGTATTGCAGCATGTAAGTAAACATTGGGTCACTTACACACTGCAGTACATGAGGGGTTAAGCAGAAGGACACTCTTACCTTCTCCCCTGGGCCCCCCTCCTGCACAGGCCCCATAGCAACTGCCTACCCTGCCTCTATTGTAGCTACGCCACTGCCTGCAAGTTATTTTTGGAGGTTATTTGTTTTAGGGCAATTTACATTTTTATGTTCTAAAAAAATTATTATACTTTTTCATCCTACAATATGCAACAAACATTAGGTAAACACTCATAAAGTGTTAGTGGCTATGGATGAGCAGAAGACAGGAAAAGCCAGTAAAGGCGCTAAGTATGACCGCAGCCGCGTCCTTGCCAATGGCTCTGAGGGTGGCTCTTACATGGAAATCAAGAAAGCTCTGTCCTGAGTACTGTGCACAAGAACATGGCTGTAGGGAGACCCAGCTTCCTCTAGTCTCCAACACTTTTCAGTAGCCACTAAAAAAGACAGTATAGGAACACAATGTATACTGATAAGTATGACCACATCATTTCCCCACGCTATTAAAGCAGTTCTATCTACAAAAATGCAATGCTACCTACAAAAATCAGCAGCCAAACCACAAGCTGGGAAATACTGAAAGGACAGACTAGATGGACCAAGTAGTCTTTTTTTGCCAACAATCTTCTGTTTCTTTACACATATAGGCTCAGTTGCCCCTAGCAACCAATCAAATTCCACCTTTCATTTTCCAAAGGATCTGTGAGGAATGAAAGGTGGAATCTGATTGGTTGCTAGGGGTAACTGAGCCAGTCCAATTTTTCACCAGTTTGATAAATCTCCCCCATCATCTTTATTTTATAGGAATTGATAGTAATTAAGTGTGGAACAATTTGTGCTAAAACCACAACACAAAGGAGGAAATATATTTCAGGCAATAGATAATACAAGTGCCTCAATATTAGGGAAAAGTGAAGCGAAATCAGCAAAGCTGGATTTGCAATGAAGTTTGCAACAATTTGCTTCGTTATCTAAGTGAATTTTTGCTAGATTGTTTTTTAAATTAGTTCAAAATCACTGCCACACAAAAAAACTGCAAAAAAAATGGTATTCTGAACTGTCCGCACTCTCCTGATGTCTTCCTCTGTATCTCTGGTGTTTCCAGCCCCCTCCAACCCACTTAGCAAAATACTGACTGAGACAGGTCAGCGCAGCGGCCAGTGATTGGCTGAGCTGGCTATCACTTTCCAGACAAGACAGCCTGCTCAGCCAATCATTGGCTTCTGTACTCTTCCATCTCAGTCAATTACTGATTGGCTGAGCGGGCTGTCACTGACTGAAGGACAGCACCGTGGCCATTGATGGGCCTAGCAGGCTGTCACTCTTGAAAAACAAGAGTGAAACCCCACTCAATTAATCACTGACTGACTGGAATGGGACAGTGCCATGGCCAGTGATTGGCTGAGCAGGCTGTTACTCTCAAGACACATGAGTGACAGCCAGCTAAGCAAGTTACTGGCCTCAATACTGTCCTTTAGTTGGTGATTGGTTGAGTGGGATTTTGGCTACGGGGGGACAAGAGAATGAGCACATTGGGGGTGCATAATCTGGTAAGTATTGATGTTCATTAAGGTTCAGTTCATGAATTTTACGCCAAAAATTTGCGAACCTGCTGAACCACACTTTTAAAAACTTTACTCATCTCTACATAGTATAGAGAAAGGAATGAAAGTGTAAATATAATTAATTTATTAGTTTAAAAAATTCCATAACTAAAGGCCATTTTACAAGAGCCGATTATCGGCCAGGAGCGTTGCTAGATAATAGTGTAAAAGTGACAGTAATCAGCTGAGGAGTGGGAAAACACCAGGTCCTTTCCTTATTGCCTCTTTTGT
Source organism: Dendropsophus ebraccatus (assembly GCF_027789765.1). NCBI lineage: Eukaryota > Metazoa > Chordata > Amphibia > Anura > Hylidae > Dendropsophus > Dendropsophus ebraccatus. The sequence goes on along the minus strand of NC_091461.1, from coordinate 45,501,910 downwards.
GTGAACTTTAAAATCTATCTTTATGGAGCGAACATATTCCTGTGATAGCAATAGAATTTAATGGCCACACAAATTATACAGTGATTGTTCATGCGGCCCAGCTGCTTAGTTGGTTATGCCATCAAAAATTACTGCTAAGGAGTGCCACGAGTATCGCACTGATTGGCACTCGTCTGTGGCCGTGACTGGCTGAATATCGAAGCATCTAGAAGGGCCCAAGCACAATACAGAAATCTATGGTAATTATGTTTACCTAAATTGATAAGGTTATAAAAAAACAAGTCCACGAGATTCAACATTTAGCTCTACTGTGTTGATCCAGAGGAAGGCAAGCAAAAAAAACTTTACTAACTTTATACAAGTAGGTGCTTAAATAGAACCTCTCACGACTTTCATGTTGCCTAAACCATTGGTCATCGGGGTAGTCCCTGGTGGCTTTTGTCTGTCCCACCAGCCTTGATTGACAGATCTCTTCCAATACCCAAAGAGGGAGAGATCAATCTATCGATCAAGGCTGGTGGGGCAGAGAGACACCATCAGGAACCACCCCTACGATTCACTGTTTAGGCAACATGAAAATCATCACAGTTTCTCTTTAATATAATTATCAAGAGTGTCTGATTAGTTGATGGGGCCCAGGGGCCCAGGACATGTCAGAAGTGAAGCTGCAGGGGATCAATAAGGTCTTATTTCTCTATATTACAATGTTCTTTGTAACAATGGGGGAGATTAATCAAACATGGTGTAAAGTGAAACTGGCTCAGTTGCCCCTAGCAACCAATCAGATTCCACCTTTCATTCCTCACAGACTCTTTGGAAAATGAAAGGTGGAATCTGATTGGTTGCTAGGGGCAACTGAGCCAGTTTCACTTTACACCCAATGTTTCTATGTTACATTAAACATGTAAACGGGGATCAAGATAAAAGAGATTCGAATGTTCTGTTGTAATTGAAGTTCATTAAACACCATGCCTTTTGTTACCACAATTAATCTGATCCCACCATTGGCATCACAATTTCTAGTACTCCATGCATATTAATGTCATGCCAATGTCAAATGACTCATTCAGGTGAGAACGAATGAGCTGGCATCAGTATTGTCTGAAACAATTAGCTGTCAGATTTAAAAAAAAAAAGACATTAATATGTGCAAAAGTGAGTCACGCTTACGTCTGCTATTGTCCTTATGTCTGATTTTCAAAGGGAAGCTAGCACATTAGATGAAAGGAAAATAAAGATTACTTTGACATTTACTGCCACTTACATTAAAGGGAAATCACTTTTTTTAGAGGGTTCCCCTTACAATAAGCTACTTACAGAAATTGCTACTGCTGAGACCTCTGACAGCAGGAAAACCCAGCAACAAAATTAAAGGGATCTTCCTGGCTAATAAAAAAAAGTAGACAGAGCAGGCCATAGTAGGAAAAAATGCAACGATCCGCTATATCTTCTGATGAACGGTGTACAATGATGTCATCAGGGTACTTACCTAGTTGATGCAGAAACAGGAGCAAGCTGAGAGGTGCTGATCAGCACTTGGGGGGATATTTACTAACAAATCTAAAAACACGATTTTGTAAAAGATGTTTTTGGCATAATTTCCAATCTAATGTGTTTAGTCAAATGTATGTACATTGTCTAATAGCATAGTAAATGTGTCTTAAAAATAATGGTCTTTTAATTAGTCTAATAAATTTACCTGGTTCGGAGCAGATGTAGCGATGCACCAATATATGCGACCTTTTAAAAAATTGGGCAGTTAATAAATTTAGCTAAAAAAGAATTCTGGCGCACTTTCGATCTAATTCAAAAAGCTGCATCTAATTTGGATAGTCTTGTCTAAAAAAGCTTCATAAATTCATATTAGATTTATTTTGAGCGCAAACTAGATATATTAGACTAAAAACAGGCGCAATTAGTTTGATAAATGTCCCCCTAGGTGTTTATTATCACTGTGATTTGACTGACAGCTGACTCTCCCAGTTAGCTGTCGGTATCTGGGCTGGGCTGGGCCTTTTAGTCCTATAAGTACTTTCACTTGTCTTAGGTTCTTTGCCTGTTAAAGAACCTAGTTTCCTAGTGCCTCCTTGATCTAGCGTTTTGTGACCTGACTATTCTGTGTATTTGACCTTGTGTTCCCCGTTGTGCTTCTATTAATTTGCAGTGCTGTAGTCTGGCTCTAGACACAATCTTTCTTCTTCCCTATCTTGCAGCTGGTCATTTGGTCCTCTAATAAAAGGGTACCTCCACCTCCAACATTTATGGCATATCCACAGGATATTCCGTAAATGCAGCATACATGTGAGGCCCATCTCTTGGCTCTTGAGAACAAGAGCCATCTGTTATGGAAACAGTAAAGATCATAGTGCACAACTCCTATTAACACCTATGGGCTCTCATCTAGATAGGTGAGCGTCATGAATATGCCATTTAATCGGCATCCCCTTTTACCCTCGATTCACACGTTGTAAGAGTGCGGCTGTATTTGCGGCTGTAATTGTGCGGCGGTATTTTTGGTGGTTCGTGTGTATGCTGGGAAGTATAGGATATGCGGCTGCACAGTGCACACTATGTATGAATCTACGGCCCTATCGTAAACGGACCCGTAAAAAATGAACAAGACCATTATTTGCGGCTGGACATGCGGCCGAGGATTGACAGGCGGTCCGTACGGAGTACTTCAAAAATAGCCGGCAATGATGCCGAATGCCGATGCCTCTAATAGTTACTATATTAAATTAATCAAAGACATTTTATTTGTAATCAAGACACTTTCGTTGATCAATAATTTATTTCTAACGAATCCATCATTTTGCAATTAAATATACTGTTAAAAAAAATAGATATATAAATAAATGTATATTTATCTATATATTTATTTTTTGACAGTATATTTAATTGCACAATGATGGATTCGTTAGAATTAAATTATTGACAAACGAAACTGAATTTATTTCCAAGAAAATGTGTTTTATTCATTAAATATTAATTAGTACAGGAAGCTCTATAAGCCGGTAATTCATATGCCGGCAATAGAGCATTCTGTACTAATCATCACTTTACTTTAATGAAAACATCAAATGTTTCTTCTAATTATGTTATGACAATAGCATTATTAGAAGAAACATTTAGAATTATATGTGCGCTCAGCTGATTGGCTGTTCGGCTGAGCGCACATATAATGAGCCGGTCCGCAGTACAGTGACTTCATTGTGCTGCGGACCAGCGAAGAGGACACATCGGGGTGAGTATAGAGCTCTCCCCACCCCCTCCCCGGCACTGCACCCCTCCCAGCAAGGAAGGGGGGGTCAGTTAACCCCTTCCTTGCTGGGATGGGTGCAGTCTGACATCAGTCTGGCCCCCAGGGGGTTAAGGGGGATGCAATACATCCTCCCTTAACCCCTTGGGGGCCAGACTGTAAGCAGGGATCTGTAAAGATGCTGCATACTGTAAGGTGCACAACACCGCTCACAATGATGGGTGTTGTGCTCCTGTTTGTGTGTTTTTTGTGTGTTTCTCCCTTTTTGTTTTTCAGATATCGGTATCCTGTGGATTACGTCGGATTCCGTGGACTACGTCGATGACCAGCGGTTGTTCTTTGAATTTTTTAAATAAAATGGTCAATGAGGGGTGTGGGGGTGTTTTTATTTGAATAAAAAAATTTGTAAACTTGTGTCTTGTCTTTATTTCTTTACTTTTTAGACTTAGTAGTGGAAGCCGTCTAATAGACGGAATCCATTACTAAGTTGGGGCCTAGTGTTAGCCGGTATAAAATGGCTAACACTAACCCCCTATTATTACCCCAGTACCCAATGCCACCAGGGGTACTGGGAAGAGCCGGGTGCCAGTGGTCCCGGAGCGTCAAAATTGGCGCTCCTGGACCGGGCGGCAGCAGGCTGGTAATATTTAGGCTGGGGAGGGCCTAAACCAATGGCTCTTCCCACCCTGGTGTTACCAGGCTGCTGTCGTTTGGTTTTTAACCCGGCTGGTTATAAAAATAGGGGGGACCCTATGCGTTTTTTTTTAATTATTTATTTATTTAAAAAAAAATTCGCATAGGGTCCCCCCTATTTTTATAACCAGCCGGGTTAAAAACCAAACGACAGCAGCCTGGTAACACCAGGGTGGGAAGAGCCATTGGTTTAGGCCCTCCCCAGCCTAAATCTTACCAGCCTGCTGCCGCCCGGTCCAGGAGCGCCAATATTGACGCTCCGGGACCACTGGCACCCGGCTCTTCCCAGTACCCCTGGTGGCATTGGGTACTGGGGTAATAATAGGGGGTTAGTGTTAGCCATTTTATACCGGCTAACACTAGGCCCCAACTTAGTAATGGATTCCGTCTATTAGACGGCTTCCACTACTAAGTCTAAAAAGTAAAGAAATAAAGACAAGACACAAGTTTACAAATTTTTTTATTCAAATAAAAACACCCCCACACCCCTCATTGACCATTTTATTTAAAAAATTCAAAGAACAACCGCTGGTCATCGACGTAGTCCACGGAATCCGACGTAATCCACAGGATACCGATATCTGAAAAACAAAAAGGGAGAAACACACAAAAAACACACAAACAGGAGCACAACACCCATCATTGTGAGCGGTGTTGTGCACCTTACAGTATGCAGCATCTTTACAGATCCCTGCTTACAGTCTGGCCCCCAAGGGGTTAAGGGAGGATGTATTGCATCCCCCTTAACCCCCTGGGGGCCAGACTGATGTCAGACTGCACCCATCCCAGCAAGGAAGGGGTTAACTGACCCCCCCTTCCTTGCTGGGAGGGGTGCAGTGCCGGGGAGGGGGTGGGGAGAGCTCTATACTCACCCCGATGTGTCCTCTTCGCTGGTCCGCAGCACAATGAAGTCACTGTACTGCGGACCGGCTCATTATATGTGCACTCAGCCGATCAGCCAATCAGCTGAGCGCACATATAATTCTAAATGTTTCTTCTAATAATGCTATTGTGATAACATAATTAGAAGAAACATTTGATGTTTTCATTAAAGTAAAGTGATGATTAGTACAGAATGCTCTATTGCCGGCATATGAATTACCGGCTAATAGAGCTTTCTGTACTAATTAATATTTCATGAATAAAACACATTTTCGTTTAAATAAATACAGTTTCTTTGTTCAATAATTTAATTCTAACGAATCCATCATTGTGCAATTAAATATACTGTCAAAAAATAAATATATATATAAATATACATTTATTTATATATATATTTATTTTAACAGTATATTTAATTGCAAAATGATGGAATCGTTTACATTTAATTATTGAACAATAAAAGGGACTTTATTAGACAGAAAATGTGTTTTATTAATTCAATATATTAACCATGAGAGACATCGGCTATACTGCAGAGGATCGCAAACCCCGGTAATAGCGATTCCTGTAAACTGTTTCCCTGCTTTCCCAGATGCATCCAGAGGTGTTTCCATCACTTTCTTAACATTTTATTTGTTATTTTTAGTTGAACCAGATTTCCAAGTAAATGACCGTATGTTTTGAGCCGCATGTCTATTTTTTCCCACGGCCGGAGTTTCACCCGCACATTTACAGCCGCATAAAAAATACAGCCGCACAGTTACAGCGTGTGAATCCAGCCTAACAAGGTATAAATTTATAAAATAACATTCTCTTACTGTTGTCTGCATCTAGTTTACATAGACCGCCTGTGAATCAATATTCAGGATCAGATTCAATGCAAAGAAGAGGAGAGCAGTGAGTGCAGTAATCATAATATCCACAACAGCATAAAACATAACCCCAGTCCATTAAGTACATTGATGGAAACACAAGTCACAACAAGTAAGCAGCCATTTTCCCTCAAGGAATGAAAAAATATTGATGCAAGCTAATGAAGCAAGAAAGCGTTTGGAGAAAAGCCTGAACCATAACATGGATTACCACATAGTGTGTATTATCTCCAATGAGAAGTGACACATTCTGGAGGAAACATAGTCATTAAGCCTACAGAGATGAAAGTGCAACTACTCCAACTCGTATTGCTTCTGAGATATTACTGGATGAGCTGGGTTTTGCAAGTTATGGAAAAGAAAACTTATAATTAATCTAGCTCAGTCTGTATAACAATCCTGACCCTCACCAATTCCAGACAATAGAAATGAGATATTATGACAGTGCAAGAATAGGAGAACCCATTTAACAGGTAATTGAAAGTTATGGCACACCTGGTGCTAAGACACTAATTATAAATTCACAGGTTGTAATAGACAGTGAGTGTAGACCCACTGTGCTACTCAACCTCTTTGAGTTTGGGCCACACCAGGGAGCGGAGTCTAAGTCTTCACTGTTTACCCCATTTCAGGAAGCCTAACCTCTACTTTTGCATCTAGAGGGCACCAGGTCGCTTCACAAGTATGGGTCCCAGTTAGAACAACAGTTGGTTCCCAAGAACCAGGCAGAGTAGGTGCAAGGCACAGGGAACAGTCTGAGTATACATGGTCAGCAGGCCAGGGTAGTCAACAGGAGAATCAGTGCAATACCTTGGATAGGACAGGTATCATAGTCAGACAGGCAAAGAATGAGGAGAGGCAGCTTCAGAGGCAGATCAGACAATTCAAAATGAAAGCAGGAGAGGTACATGGTACACATAGGGTTTAGGCAGTAGCCATTATCCGAAAAAACAAGCTCAGATCAGAATCAACAGAGTCAGCAGAATAGCAGACAGACAGCTTTGCTTGGAATTCAAAATCCAACAACACTCAGAATGCAGGTGGTGGAGTTGTTTTAAATAGGTGCAGGTGGCTCTGGATTGGCAGATGGCTGTAGCAGGTGTAGACAAGCTGCCTCTATAAATCCAGAGCGGTTTGTCGCCTGCAAATCCAGAGCGGTTTGTCGCCTAGTGGCCAGAGGTGTCATTGCAGCAGAAGGTGGAAGAAGACTCAAGTAGCCCCAGGACAAGCATAGAGCACCACAGAAAATTATAAGTATTTCTGAAATGTACAATACATTAAGAAAGTCTTCAGATCCTTTCACTGTTTTCACATTTTATGTTGCAGCCTTGTGATAGAATTTTAGAAAGTTGTTTCAAAAATGTATTAAAAAAAATGTATATCAGAGCAAAAACCAAACCATGAGGAGGAAAGAACTGCCTGTAAAGCTCAGAGACAGGATTGTGGAGAGACACAGATCTAGATCTGGAGAAGGGGAGAAAAAACATTTCTGCTGTACTGAAAGGTCTCAAGAACAAAATGGAAACTGAAGAAAAAAAACTGAAGAAAAAAAGTAAACAGGACTTTTCTTACAGCTGGCCACCCCACTAAACTAAGTAATAAGGGGAAAGCAGCTGCGGTGGTAAGAAGACAATGGTCACTCTGGCTGAGCTCCAAGATCCTGCGTGCAGAAGGGAGAAACTTTCAAATGGTCAGCCATCATTGCAGCCTTCACCAATCCAGGCTTTATAGACCAGTGGCTAGAAAGAAGCCTCTCCTCCGTGATGGATTCATGAAAGCCTGTCTAGAGTTTGCAAAAAAGCATCTAAAAGACTTTCAGACGTTGATAAACAAGATTCCCAGGTCTGGTGAAACCAAGATTGAACTTTTTGCCTCAATGTTGGTTTCATTTTTTGCATTTTCATACTTTGAATAAGTTGACCATGTTTTACAAAAAACAGCATACCAAAGCCAATATTGCCAACCATAGCACTATATAAAGGTCAATTAACACTGCCTTAGTGTGGCCACATTTTACCTCCAGTACTGGTGATTTAATAACATCACTACATTATTACTGAGCAAAAAACACTGTAATAAGGCTAATATTGTAGTAAGACCAAATAGTGGTAATATATGTTTAATAAAAATGGCTATAGTATTTATTATTCTGAGTCCTTTACTTTCCCTATTCTTCACCCTCCATGCCAGACTGCAGAGACAATTTCCTCCAGACTCATCTCCAAAAATGTTGTCACCCAGATATAGGCTCCTTACATTTCCAGCGCAATTACCTTTCCCAACCTTCATAAACTTCCATATCCATAGTGCCCATGGCAGTAATGGTGCCCCAAATGGTCATGATGCCCCACTTGGCACCTCACATAGCAACACTACCCCCTATTTATTGGCCCACACAGTAATTGTTTCCCCTGAACAATAAAAGTGTCCTTTAGGGTACACTGTAATTGTACCCTCTGTGCCATCACACACTCATTTTGTGTTCCCTACATATTGACTCTCTTTGTGCCCCACACAACAGTAGTGCCCCACTTTTTGCCTCTACACACTATCTTCCTTTGTGCCCACACACTTTTGTTTTGGATCGGCAAATCAAAATGTAAAAATGAAGATATCACCACTCCGTCTCGGACCGCATCTTACGCTACGGGCGTAAGTTACAGCATTTCCGTCCTGAAACAATGGTCTGGTTCATTTTTTACGGTGCCGCATACGATCCGGGCATAAGTTCTTACGTAGTGTCAACTGTGCAGCCGTAGATCCTATACTTTCCATTGTACGCAAACTACGTAAATCTCTGGCCGCTTATTCACGGAGCGCGCTACGGCTGGAAACTTACATAGTGTGAACATAGCCTAATGGTGGATGGTTAAACAAATTGGTCCATTGGTCTATGGATGGTGATTCCCCCCGTGCTTCAATCTGCCTGTTTTCAAGCTGTCAGCTTAAGACCATTAATAATATAGAAGGTCAAATAACAAAAAGAGCAATTAATAAATAATAAATAATGTGCAAATAGTTTTTTTTTGTCTGTAGAACATCAGTAATTATACAGATTCACAGCTTTTTTTTTTTTTGTTTTAGCAAAACCAATGCATCACCCAGATAAGAATTCTAAGCAGCAAACGTGCTTATCAGTCAGTTTCATATGGTGGAAGCTCAAAGGACCACTCCGCCGAATTTGTGTATATTCATCACACGCTCAAGAACATAATCACAGCTGTTACTATGGTTACTGAAGGAAGGAAAAAAAGCTCAGTTTGTCCCCAATGTTAGAATTACAGTCTATCTAACCTTTTAGATTTTGTATTTGAACTGGATGGAGCTGCCTATCTGGACGGCTTTAATCCGCTCTGCTTGCGGCGAGGAGCACACTTAGGAGAATTAGTTTGAAGGGAAAGGAAAAACACTTATCTTCCTTTTTTATTTCCTTTGTAATTCTGCTTAGACACTCGCTTTGTTTATTTCCGGAGATGTATGTGATTTATGAGGAAGAGGGAATTAATGTGGTTTAATGGGTACACACAGGGCTTCTACATTTAGTTGCAATGTACTTTTAACAGCGTATATTCACATGAGGCAGATTTGTTGTGGACATTTCTGTAATTGAAAATAAGCTCCATACATCTGAATGGAGTTGGTTTGGTCAAAATAAATAAAACAGTAATCCTATAAGGGGAATCTGTCGGCTCTATGTCATCCTTAGAGTGTTTAAGTGTTAAGAAGGCGATGCCAAGCTGCAGCATGCATGCCTCCTCCCTCCCCCACCCTTTCCTTCTTTTAGTGACTGATGTACAGAGGTCAGTGCTGGAAGCCAAGCAGAAAGGGGCGGGGGGGGGGGGGGTGGAGGCATGCATACTGAAGCTCAGCACTGCTTCTCTGGCACTTCACCTTTTTATAACTTTGCAAAAAGTTATCAGCTAAGAGACAGGTATCATTTGTTTATCTACATGATATAAAGCCAGGGCCGTTTTAATACACTGTTGGGTCCAGTGCAAAGATCTCAAGAGTGACCCCCCCACACACACACAAACACAGACTACCCCACCTTAGTAGTAAAAGGACTATGAGTAGTACTAGCAGGAGGACTTGAAGTAGTAGTATCAGTAGTGATGGGAGTAGTAGTAGCAGCAGTAGAGCTGGGAGAAGTATCGGCAGTAGTCTTGGGAGTAGTAGTAGCAGCAGCAGTAGGGTTGGAAGAAGTAATAGCAGGAGAACTGGGAGTAGTAGTAGTAGTAGTAGTAGTAGTAGTAGTAGTAGGGCTGGGAGTAGTAGTTAGTAGCAGTAGGGCTGGGACTAGTAGCCGTAGGGCTGGGAGTAGTAGTAAAAGGGTTGGGAGTAATAGTAGCAGTTGGGCTGGGAGAAGTAGTTTCAGTTACCGGCAGGCATGGTGGGGGAGGGACGGGGGTCCATGTTGGGTCCTTACCTGCTCTAAGGTGTCTCTCTGTATTTCTCCTGCTCCTCCCACTGATCTTCCTCCTCAGGGCTAAGGTACTGCTGTGGGCAGGATCCTCTGTGTTGGATGCTGGTAGCAAGGGGGCGGGCCTGATTGTAACTGCGAACAACGTAGCTACATTAGCTAGTTAAAGTAGCCCTGCATAAAGCTGATAGATTCCCTTTAAATTGACTTTCTGATAGACAATTACAGAGTTCTTCTTGTAATCAGCTGGGGTTGGATCTCTAGTGATCAGACACTTTATTAGCTATACTTTGGATAGGTGAAAGATTTTAATTTTGGGATAACTCCTTAAAAGAGGTGTTTAATATAATTTATCTACAGATAAATGTCTTCTGTGACCTGCACCTATTGCTGAAAAAGAGAACGCCTGTTGCTTCTCTCCAGAACAGCCACAATGAGGAGATCATACAGTATGTGAAATGGTGTCTCTTATGATCAGCCATTGTTTCATATATGTTCTCCTCATGTCTTATTACAGTAGAGGGACTTCACAATGTGGGGTTATATTTGGGATTTCTCAATGTGGGAGAACAGAAAGTAGCTCGTACTCTGGTAGACTCAACCTATCCTACCCTATTCATGTGGATGGCCGCCCTACAATTATTTATCTATTATTATTATTATTTTTTTTTTTTTTTTTTTTTTTTTTTTTATTATTAGATGGGTTAAAAGAGTTGTTCATCATGATAGAACCCTTTTAAATATTCATTACCTTTATGTATACATACGGAAATTAATTTTGGACATAAGCCTTTATCAATATTACCTTTTCATATATGAAATGACTTGACTTTCTACATTAATAACTTCACCAGCATCTCTCGCCATACTGTCAGTTCATCTAGTGATTCGATACAGCAAACAGTTATCAGAATAATGTTTAGTAAGTGCATCTGATTTAGGTTTGTACTGCAAAGCAATCAGAAATAAAAGCTCCGAGTACAGTCTGTTCTGTGTGAATCATAAAGGGAAATTGCCAATACATCTCCTAAATGTACGAGAGAATGTAGTTGGCACCGCAATCAATTGTAAGTGTATGCCCGGGAAATTATGGAAACAGATATTCAGGCACAGCTGAGATGTCCCGTCACTAGGTACCAAAATTAACCTCTACGTTCCTGTCATCTACACATCAATACGTGTCAGTGGTGTTTCCAGTCTCACATTCCATAGAAAGGGCTGCTCCCTCTGAAATGTCCCTGGAGATTTTAGTCACCAGCTGAGTCCGGGCATTGATTGGCCCAGTGCTGATTAAATGTGAAATCAGAGCCGTATACACACAGCTCCCACATCCCCAGCACTGTACTGTATACAGGGAGTAATGACAATTACACCTCCTGTTAATTGTAGCTGCTGGCTAATATGACTGAGGAGAAGGGTGAAAGGAATGAAATAATATTAGGAAACTTGATTTCATTAAACTGGATATATATATTTATAGTATTGAATGGCGATGGGCAACTGACAGCCCTCCAGCTGTTGCAAAACTTCAATTCCCATCATGTCTGGGCAGCCTCTGGCAACAGCTATAGGGCCACAGGTTCCCCATCTCTAGAAGAACATTGAGCGTTACAATATTACTGCCCCTTAGAAAGTTGCAGGCTAATAAAAGAAGCCATACTCATCTTACCTATCCACCCCAGGTTTTACTTCGACACAAACACTTTAAGTGACTCTGTACCTACAATCTGCCAAACCACTTGTACCTTCGGATAGCTGCTTTTAATCCAAGATCTGAACTGGGGTCAGTTCGGCAATTGATGCAGTTATTGTCCTAAAAAAACTACTTTTAAACTTGCAGCCCTGTGTCAAATTGGCCTAGAGTGCCTGTGCCCTAAGCCTGCCACAGCTCTCCATCCCTCCTCCCCGGCCTCTTCATCATTAGGAACGCTCCCGGCAGGATTTCTCCTAATCATCACTTGTCTGAACACTGCACATGTTCTGGATCATTAAAGGGGTACTCCAGCGGGGGGGGGGGGGGGGGGCACTATTTTGCTGGGACCGGGGAGGAGGTGGCCGAAGGAAAAGACGTCCACTCACCTCCCCGGTTCCAGCGGCGGGTCCCGCATCGCGGCGCTCCGGTGCCCGGTTCCCGGACATGACGTCGCAGGTCCGCTCAGCCACTTAGTGAAGGAGGCGGGATCCGTTTCAAGTCCGCTCAGATCATGCCTCTGTCACTGAGTGGCTGAGCGGACGTGAGACGTATCGCCTTGGGCCCACATCAGACACCTAGAAGCGGCCGGGAACCAGGCACCGGAGCGCCGTGATGCGGGACCCGCCTCTAGAACCGGGGAGGTGAGTGGACGTCTTTTCCCTCGGCCACCTCCTCCCCAGTCCCAGCAAAAAAGTGCCCCCCCCCCCGTTGGATTACCCCTTTAATGCACATGTGCAGTGTTCAGATGAATAGGAGGGAGAGGGCAGGGAGAAGGGACGGAGAGGTTTAGGGCACAGACATTCACGGCCATGCAAATTTGACACAGGGCTGCAAGTTTAAAAGTAGTTTTTTAGGACAATAACTGCATCACCTACTGAACGGACCCAGGACAGGTCTTGGATTACAAGCAGCTGTCTGACTGTACAAGCGGTTTGGAGGGGACAGATTGTTTGCTGTATTTACTATCTATAGCTTCAATCCACTGTATAGCCAGTGACTTGCTGCACAGGTCACATGTCCATGTTCATAGGAGAAGGAAATAGAGATCAGTAGGGGACTAGGAAAGTGTCAGAATGGAAGCAAATACATTTTTTACAGTAAATCTAAAGTTGAACAATTACTTTGCTTTGTATATTTTGCACATTATACATTAAGTCCTCCTTCTTCATTCATATATGTAACCTTTAAGACCTTGAAAACGGTCAACAGTTTGGAGCTACTACATGTAAACATGCTCTAAAGCACTGCTGAACATTAAGCATTAACCCTTCCACCACCCTAAGTGTCAATAAACTTTTCATCAATGACCACTAGCAGAACAGCCATTAACCTCTCCACTACTTTAAAACCACCAGAAAACCCTACAAAGTCAAGAAAGCAGCTATTAACCATGCCATTACCTTAGACCACCGGGAAATGAGCATTAAGTCTATTATTACCCAAGACCACAAGGGAAGCAGCCATTAACACCTCTATTAACCTAGACAGCCTACTAGATAAGCTATAAAAGTCTCGCCAGTGAAGGATCAACTGAGGGGTGCCCATTCCAAGAAGAAAATTGACTGTACATGCTTAGTCACTCTTTATTATCGTAGACTGGAAGCACAGAAACAGCCCTGTCTGTTTCCATATGTCTCATTCAATTTAATGGATGCCAGACAACTCTGACCTGTTCCTCTCACTAACACATCACATAAAAGCATTGCAAGAGGCTGGGTTCATAGATTATGGTTTAGAGGCCCATTTGTACTTATATACGGTAAAGAATTACGGTCTCATTTACATATTAGGATGGGGGCAGGGGGGTCAATACTAGATTCAATACCATACAGGACCAGATGTGGGTGTAGACTTACTGGATCTCTAAATAACCTAATTGACCTTCTAGCAAATAGGCAAATAAAGGTTACGGAAGAAGAAGAAAAAACATTGACAGGATATGTTGCGGAGGGGGGGGGGGGCACCTTGGTCCTTGTTATGGTGCTCCATCACTTCTATGTACTACCCTGATGTCTGTGCAGCTTTTTCGTGCCACCTCTGCTCCAGACTTTTGTATATCTTATATTTCAGAGTTATAAATTGCGCCTATGTCTTATTTTATCTATACTCAGAGCTTTGTACAGTCACATGCAATTTAACAGTGTGATAAAGATAAAATAAAACATTTTCATGTTCAGAAATTCCCATTCCAACTCCAGCATAAATTTAAGGAAGTTACATATAGTGCTAAATATAGCAACCCAAACGCTCGCCGACTCAGCTTAGGGAAGTCTTGAAGCTTACAAGGAAATTTTTACAATTCCGCCTGGAGTGAGATCTTGTTCAGTTCCCCGGATACACAGCTGAAAGTGCTGAAGTCATATGCCGGGCTCAGCTGGTAGAAAGCGTGCTGATTGTAATTGGCAGGCAACTATTTTAAATAATATCCTTGTTGTGATGCAAAGAAGAAGAAAAATAGGTTGTTCCCGAAGACACATAATATTCTGGAATAAGAAAGCCTATTTCTGGGGTGGGATACATTTTAGGATAAATAGATTAAATGTGACACGTGGATCCAATATGAACGGGCGAAGAATTTGTAGCTGCCTTCAGTAACAGTTTTACAAGGTTTCATTATGAAGTCTTTTACGTTTGTATTATTGGGTTACTGAAGCTGAATATACAGAAATTGCAGCTTTTGCAAGAAGAAATTCAACACAAAACCTTATCAGGAGCATAGCCCCTTGAGAAAGCGACCTAACGCAAAACGTGCGTTTGGGGTAGCGGACGCCAGATACCATGATGGGTAAGCGCTCCTTATGATTTTTTGTATACTGCATTGTTTAGGTAGAGTTACATGCAGTTTTCCTAGGAGGCCATGTGGATACACTGCATGGCTATACACAATGATTTGGACGCTTACATAATATATGTTGATATGATTATGTGACTTTTTACATTCATGGTCTCTTGGCTGTCTTCAATTACTGGATCCTTTTTTTTTTTGCACAAAAATATTTTTTATGTGATTTTTTTAATCATGCTAATAAAAATTGTTAATATTTAAGAATCCAGCTTTGTGTTGTGTAATTCATCCGGCTCACAGTCTAACTGTAAGCTGGATGAAGTGCAGGAGCGCGATACAGACAGTGGCGGATTATAATATGGGCTGTTTGGGCGGCCGCCCGGGGCCCGAGGCTTCGGGGGGGCCCATGCCACGCCGCCCACATTATAATCCGCCACTGAGTCTCTCTACTGTCCCCGGCTGATGCGCGGCTGTAGGGGGTGTCCCGTCCTATCCCCAGCAGCGCACGCATCAGAAAGCTCCCTGTGCACCTGTAGCTGTGACTTCCGGCGCACGGGGAGCTCTCTGATGCGCGCGCTGCTGGGGATAGGACGGGACACCCCCGACAGCCGCGCATCAGCCGGGGACAGTAGAGAGACTCAGTGGCGGATTATAATGTGGGCGGCGTGGCATGGGCCCCCCCGAAGCCTCGGGCCCCGGGCGGCCGCCCAAACAGCCCATATTATAATCCGCCACTGAGTCTCTCTACTGTCCCCGGCTGATGCGCGGCTGTCGGGGGTGTCCCGTCCTATCCCCAGCAGCGCACGCATCAGAAAGCTCCCTGTGCGCCTGTAGCTGTGACTTCTGGCGCACGGGGAGCTCTCTGATGTGCGCGCTGCTGGGGATAGGACGGGACACCCCCGACAGCCGCGCATCAGCCGGGGGACCAGAAGGCGAGAGGCTCGACGGGGGAACGGACGGCAGGAGAGTTGTGTTCTGTTTTTTTTTTTGTGTGTGTGTGTTATCTGCTGTGCACAGAGGGGGGGCAGAGGGGGACCATCTATAAGGGGGGGGGGAGGGGGACCATCTATAAGGGGGGGGGGAGAAGGAAGAGAGGGACTATCTATAAGGGGGGAAGAGGGGGACCATCTATAAGGGGGGGCAGAGGGGGACCATCTATAAGTGGGGGGAGAAGGAAGAGAGGGACCATCTATAAGGGGGGGCAAAGGGGGACCATCTATAAGGGGGGGAAGAGGGGGACCATCTATAAGGGGGGGCAGAGGGGGACCATCTATAAGGGGGGGGAGAAGGGGGACCATCTATAAGGGGGGGGGAGAGAGGGACTAAATATAAGGGGGGGGGAGAGGGGGACCATCTCCTATAGGATTAGCACCCTCCTCTCCTGACATCCTCTGTGCTGCTGTGACCTCCCCTATAGATCAGCACCCTCCTCTCCTGACATCCTCTGTGCTGCTGGGACGCTGTGACCTCCCCTATATGATTAGCACCCTCCTTTCCTGACATCCTCTGTGCTGCTGGGACACTGTGACCTCCCATATAAGATCAGCACCCTTCTCTCCTGACATCCTCTGTGCTGCTGTGACCTCTTCTATAAGATCAGCACCCTCCTCTCCTGACATCCTCTGTGCAACAAGGGACCAAACATCATGTTTATTGGGGACAGCATGGGGGGGGGCAGTAGTGGATTATAATGTGGGCGGATTGACCGGGGGGGCAGGTTGGGTGGACAGCCCGGGGCCCAGGGTACATTTAATCTGCCACTGGATACAGATGTAGCTCTGTTTATTGGAATGCAACTTATGTTAGTTTACACCTGACTGGTGATGAGCAAACATCGCATGTTCGGTTTCGGATCCCGAACACAAACATAAAAAAAAGGATCGCGATTGGTTCATGCTCATCTTGCCGAACATTCACAAACAAATAACGAACGGATAGAGGCGTAGTCCACACACATGCGTACAGATCATCAGGTGCAAAGCGTAAACCTTTGTGTACGCAATTGCGTACAGATTGCATGCATTTCGGTCTAGCACATTCGTGCAGATCATCAGGTGCAAAGAGTAAATTACGCTATTTAGTACATTTGCAAATTCGAATAAGTTTTAAAAAATTATCATTATAACCATTCCCATCATCAAACAAATTGTTCGTGATTGGCGAACACGAACAATTAGCATCATGTTCGTACGAACATACGAACAAACATGATGGCTCATCACTACACCTGACCTGAAATAAAGCAACCTTTCACATTATCAGTGAGTGCCGCTGCAATCATTCTGCAGCTTTGAATTATAGATATAATAATGACTGCTCTTAAAGTGTCCCTTTCATTTACCAAAACTCTACATCACAGAGACGTGATAAAAGTTTCGATTAGTCTGGGTCTGTGTGTTCAGATCCCTACTGATCATCTGTTTGCCTCACTTCCCGGCTCATTGTGATCTATGTCCAGTTGTAGAAGGTGGTCCTCTAAACTTAGAATGAAGCAGTCTACTGGTGCGTTGACACAAAACGATAATTGGCCCGATTGTACGAATAACGATGTCGGAGTAACAATTTTTTTTTCATAACGATCAGCGTTTAGACGGTACGATATATCATACAGAAAATCGTTTTGTGATCGTTTTGCAATCGCTTAAGTCTATCTCGCACATTGGTTAAATCGGCGAACGACTGTTCACACGGAACGATCTGCAATTTTTTTGCGAACGACGAATGACGATTTGATAACATGTTGAAAGATCAAAATGAAAGATTTCTCGTTCGTCGTTTGATCGTTCACTGCGTTTACACGTACGATTATCGTTCGAATTCTATCGTTATCGCGCAAATTCGCATAATAATCGTTACGTGTAAACGCACCTTACTTCAGCTGGATAGAGATTGCAGTGAGGCATAGAGTGAAGCACAAAGACATACACTTCTTACTTCTTGTTGTAATGAGGGGGGGGAGGTCTCCCTGACATGTCAAAAGTTGTTAAATGCCCTAACTGTATCTCGGAGCACCCATGGACATTAATGTTGATGAAAGTCAATGATTTCAACCAAACCTATCGTTCTTCAGGTAAAAGAAGTGGCAGTAGCTGACCAAGAACAGAGCACTATTATCCGAAATGTCAGCCGCGAGTGAAATTTTTGTCCGATAGATGAAAGACCTTTCATTCACTAATGATCTTTCCTTGAAAGTATGTTGTCAAAATGTTCCCAACACATTCCCAGAAAGATAGTTAGGCTTTGCCAGGTGTCAATGAGCATGCACAACCAGTTTAAACAACTATCACGGCCAAGATAAAGTACAATATGTATGACTGTCTGTGATTGTTTATCAAATCATTCAATAGTTGTTACAATGTAATGCCAACAAAGACCAACTAATTATGGGGGCTCCCAGCACCAAATCCTCACTATGATCAGCCTTTACGTTAGGTACTGGCACAGTAAAGGCAATATTTCTAACTATTAACTATTTTGTGCTTGAAGACGGCGAAGTCTGTTTGATGAAACGTTGGGCTTTGGTATTCTAAGTGCTGCACTTTATTGTTGAAGATTTTTTTGATGGAATAAAACACCATTTTTTGCACTAATCCTAAATGCTGTGGATTATCTGCTGTATATTTACTTCGTCCTTGGTCAGGACTAGATCCACTGGTACCACATCTTGTTCCTGGAGTGCTTCTACATAACTATTAAAGGGGTTTTCCAGCCCTACAAAAACATGGCCACTTTTGCACGACTCTTGTCTCCAGTTCAAGTGTGGTTTGCAATTAAGTTTCATTTACTTAAATGGAACTGAGTTTCAAACCCCACCCAATCTGGAGACAAGAGTGGCGCAAAAATATGAAATAAAATTTATATGAAAATACAACTTAGAATATTAGAAAATACTGTACACCTTAGAATAATTATGGGCGCAGCATCCAAATGTTGTGTCTGGTAGTTACAAGGGCTTATGAAGGTACAACAGGGTGCTCCAGTGGTAGAAAACTTTGTATATGTTGCTGCCCTATTATAAATTATAACAAAGACCTTATACTTACCTCTCCCTGCTTCCCTGGTGTCCTGCTGCAGCCTCTCCGGTGTTCTCCATTGACTTCAGCCCTGCCACTTCTAAGACTGATTCGTCTTAGCAATTACAGCCCGCTCAGCCAATCACTGGCCGTGACGCTACCTCAATCACTGATTGGCTGAGTGGGCTGTTACTGCGAAGACTAGTCTGTCTTGGAAGTGGTAGGGCTGCAGTTAGCAGGGGACACCGGAAACGCTGCAGCAGGACACCGAGGGAGCAGAGAGAGATAAACTTATAGGGGGAGATTTATCAAACATGGTGTAAAGTGAAACTGGCTCAGTTGCCCCTAGCAACCAAAGAGTCTGTGAGGAATGAAAAGTAGAATCTTTGGTTGCTAGGGGCAACTGAGACAGTTTCACTTTACTCCATGTTTTATAAATCTCCCTCATAATGTTTGTTATGTTTTCTAATAGGGCAGCAACATATAAGTTTTCTACCACCAGAGCACCCTTTTAAAGGACCTGAGAGGTTCTAAGCAAAACTAGATGTTGCCATTTACAGGAATCACAGAATGACAAGGAATATTTAAGTGATATCATCACCCTCCACAGACATGCCCCAATTTTAGCAGAAAATTTCATATTAGAAATAGAATATATGCCTAAATACCTTTGTTTGCACCTTCTGTGCCTTTATTTACCCTCCCCCCCCTTCCCCCCCTTTGCTTTGTGCCTCCTGTCCTGCCCTGGTTCATCACTGTCAGGCGCACTGACACAGAGTACTTTGGTAGCGAGGGTCGTGCTGGGACATGTGGCACAAAGCAAGGGGGGGGGGGGCTAAATAAAGGCACAGAGGACACAAACAAAGGTACATGGGCATATATTTTATTAACTACACAATCCTTCTGAAATCAGGCCATGTCTGAAGGGGAAGGGGTGACAGTATCACTTTTGACAACTGTATATTTTGACAACTGTATATTTGAACATTAGGGACCATTTAATTATACAACCCTGTGAAATAGTTCAGCTAACATTTTCTTTCAGCTCAAACAATATAAAGTCCATGAGAAGCTTATCTGACAATACATTTTGGTGTAAACAGCTTTAGCTAATGTAAAAATTCCACTGAATCATGACAAACATCAGGTTTGTGACTGTAGAACATAATTAAAGGCTGGAAATGTACCACTTAAGTACTGGTGATAGAAAGAATTGATGACTAGGGCCATTAGATTACTGCTGAATCAACCCCATGTCTGCTTATGTAAGGCATAAGTGAGTAGAGCTCACCAGACGTAATGCTGTTACTTAAGACTATGTTACTAGCAGAGATACAAGAAAGCAAAGGGTCACCACAAGGCCCTGCTAAATGCATTGTAAATCCTAATACATCCTGTCTCACTCTACTGATTGCAATCAAGCACTGAATCATTTCACATTACAGGCCTACAACCCTCTGCAAGGAACAATGAGATTGTGGAAGTTCATGTCGTCTTTATGCCTAGGACTGAGGGTTATTGTTAAGGATAGAAAAACTGGAAAAGGTAAGAAAAAACATGTAAAGCCTTCAAACTAATCTAAATTTTAGTTCTTCTTGAGCCACCGGTAATCAAATGCCAAGCTTTCGGATTTGGACAAACCCAAGTGAACTTGAGATTTGCTTATTCCCAATATTGGCAGTTCTCATTTAGTCTGATGAAAAAAACATTATTATGTGATCTAGTGCATTCTCCGGAATAAGGGGATCTGTGCACATATCCTAGGGGTGTATATTCAGATGTTAAGGTTAAAATGTGCAAAAGATCCATATAAAATCTGCAGCAACAGAAATAATTAAAATCAATTATTTTTGGCATCATATGTCTTTAGAGCAGGGATGGGGAACCTTCGACCCTCCAGCTGTTGCAAAACCTTTGGTTGTTCGGGCATGATGGGACTTGTAGTTTGGCAACAGCTGGAAGGCCAGAGGTTCCCAGTGCCTGCTTTAAAGCATTAACCAGTTTAAAGGACCATATCTACAGATTGACAAACCAAAAAATAATAGAAATCCCATAAAGCAAGGCCAAATCCTGCAAAACTTTGAAAACATATGAAGAATCAGATGTACACGCAGAAAAAGGCTATGTTCACACAACGTATATTTTCGTAAAATCATGGCTGTTGTACAATGGCCGTGATTATTACGAAAATATACGTTACCTTTCCTTCTATGGGATCCTGGCCGGAGCGCATACACATGGTATACGGTCCGTCCGGAATCTCTTGCAGCGCCGCAAACAACTGACATGTCAGTTTTCTGCAGCCGCTATTCAGTGAATAGCGACTATAGAAAACCATGTCAGTACACACTGTGGAGCGAGCGGCTCCGGACGCTCGCTCCATAGTGTGCTATGGAGAGTTCTGATGCGGGTGCGCAAAGATGCACCCACATCAGAACACTGCGGACGAAAAGATCATATGGCCGGAACTGCAGTACCAGCCAGGATGATTTTTTCAGAGACCGGCCATTCCGTATGAACATGGCCTTAATATGGATGCATTTTTGCATTGTTTTTTTTTTTTAACTATACTGGATATAAATCCCACCCATCATTGGCCAGGTTAGGTTAATACTAGTTCAGTGTATTAGGGCCTTAAGGTCATGTAGCTGAAATGTGTTGAACAAATGCTTTATTAAAATAATTAAAATATAGGTGTTTTAGTGAAATTATGCCATGCTGGTTTTCCAAGCTGCTCTACTACTACTTGCATGAGAAAGGGGGTACGTTGACAACACTGAGATTCAAATAGGACAGTCTCAATGTGTTTTGGACACGTTTTTCATACTTTCATGCCTCATTCGTTAAGGGAGCGTCACTTACTGGAAAGTGGGTGCAGCTACGTGGAAAAGGGGCGTTGCTTAACGGTACCAAAATGTAGCAGATTTAACAGCATGATAATTTTACGCATCTGTAGACTGCAGTTCAGAACATTTTTTAGTTTTGGCTGGGTTTACAGTACTTTTTTGTTTTTTACAAAAAAGGATGAAAAAACAAATGGAAAAACAGATGCATTTGTGTGCATTCATTTTGATGCAGTTTTCCATTGACTTCCCCTATAAAAAAAAACAGGATAAAAAAGCATCAAATTTTTTAACATAAACAAAAACACTTTTACTATGCAAAAGAAAAATGGATGCGTTTTGAGTCTTTTTTGAAATAATGGAAATCAATGGAAAAAATGGATTAAAACGGAGGTACACAAATGCATCTGTTTTTCCATTCGCTTTTTCATCCTTTTTTTTTTTTGTAAAAACTGATGAAAAAAAAACATTGTATGAACCCAGCCTGACTTACTTTTCTTTGCATTTGAGCTAGACCCCCTCTTCAATGAAGTCACACCCTCTTTCTGCTTAACCATTCTCTTTTATCAGGTAATGCTCAAAAGTGAAAAAATATAAAATAACCGATCCTCAAGGTTCTATTAAGAGTAGAAAAAGTAGTCATACATGAAGTTCAGAAAAAAGTATAAATCATACTTTGTTATTTTTAACATTTTGTTTTTAACTATATAGAGCCCTGTGGTGACATTTTGTATTTAACTATATAAAGTATGATTCATACTTTTTTCTGAACTTCATGTATGACTTATTCTACTTTTTCTACTCTTTAATAGAACCTTGAGGATTGGTTATTTTATATTTTTTCACTTTTTATGCTTATCCCTAGAGGTATAGGGCGATAAACTATTGACCTCAGTCCTATAGAGGGGTGAGCCTCACACGTAATAGATTAGTAATGCTCAAAAGTGTCTAAAAGTGCATACAACACATTTATAAAATGGTATATATCAGGCAACCCACTTGCAAACAGATGGTAATTTGCATGCTGCCTGTATTTTTGACAGACCTATTCATTGCCTTCTACGGACACATATAGATTTTGCAAGTCCTATTTTTTTGTGGATCCAGATCTGGATCCATAAAAATCGATGTGCTTTACACTCATAGCATATGGGAGTCCTAATACTGTAAAACCCTTTATAGAAAAAGTCATCATATCATATAATAATCATATATCATTAACAAAAATGGAAACAATTCTGTTACATCAAATTTCCTCAATATACAGTATAACACGAGTACATTGCCCTGGTATATTCTATAGTTGACCATTAACCTATTCCTAACCACTTTCCCACGAGTCCTCTTAGCCCAGCACAAGTAACTTCCTATGAAATCTGCTGTCACTTATCACTGGTGATGTTAGTTTATCTTCCGGTTCCTATAAACCCGCATGTAATTACCACAAAGCAATACCATTCAGCCAGCCAGGAATTCTGCGCACCATATTAAATTATCACAAATTTTCGAGAACAAAGCTGACATCTCTTCCGAAAACACAGCACCTTCAGAAAAACAGAGATCTACAGAAAACCAATACCTCACAATCCAGCACGGATTTTATTCCAGAACACAGTGGAATGCCCTGTGTGGGCAACATGGGTAACGTGGACTTACCATCCTGTGTCAGCCATTAAATCTCCAGAGTAGCAGCAACTTTAATAAATCCACCATCCCCATAGAAAGTGATAGCAAGAAGGATCTAATTCACTGCCACTTACCTGGAAAGAGAAAAGGACAGAGTATGAGCCGGCTAATGACACAAAGCTAATCTCTTTACCATGGTAGTAATTGCATGTGACATAAAGTAGGATAAGACCTGACGTGGCAAGGAAATAGGAGCATTTAACCTTGCGGCGAGGTAGATATTTGATGGATTGACACAGTGCGAATATTTTAAAAATTCATTTATTGTGCATACAACCAACATTTTCTACTATTGAGTGGAGACCAGATGTGCAAATGAGGCAGGTGATGGATATGTAAGCCTCTTAAGTCCAGCATGGCGATCCCTTCAGGAAGTATATAATGATTGCAGCTAGATCTGTTGCAGCTCTCTCTCTTTGTAGGCCAGCCGGGAGCAGGTTGTTGTGGCAATCTGCCAGGGATCTCCTAGGCAACTGACATCTCAAAGGAGCCACAAATAGCAGCAAACCCCAGTGCGCTTACTGGTGTGGCGTACAATCCCATCCAGCCTGACAGCAAACATACAAGTAATCTTCAAACACGCTTTATGCAAACAGTGGTAATCAGGCCTTATCTCCGGGCCTGCAATCCTCCACCAGATAGGAGTCTGATAGGGAAATTAGTCTTATTGGAAAGGGGTTTATCTCAGCAGGACTGCCTGTATCTGACTGGGGGTAAAAAGTCATAGGGGTTTCCAGAAATGTATTCCAGAATGAGGACAGGACAGAGATATGATATGGATTGAAATGTGTTCTGTTTAATTTAGTTTTCCTTATTACATACCTCCCAACTTTTTGGACGGCCAAAGAGGGACACTTGTGGTTTACGCTAAGAAAATGTTACAGACGTCCCATCTATACTTTTTAATTTAAAGATGCATTCACACCTAGAGGATCTGCTGCAGATTGATGCATGCATTGAGTGACATCGATATCTGCAAATCTGCAATTTATACAGCAAGTCAGCTGGTGGCCTTCTGATGATATTGGGGAGGGGAGAGGAGGGGTTTCTGTTCTGAGGAAGGCTTACCTAACATACAGAAAACAAAGGAGAGAGGGCGGGGGCGCCTCCTAGTGTAGTAGGTTTTTAAAAACAAATACCAGTAGGTCGGGATATTGAGTTGCACTTACCTAGAAGAGTTGTGCAAAATTAGGCACAACTCTATACAGCACATAAAACGTGAGAGACACCGCAGCTCCTGCTGGGGCACATCAGGAGAGATGTACAGAAAACAATCTTGTATAACGCCACAGCGGGCTATTGGACCATGGAATCCCGGCTTGGTATGGGCGCTGATGCTCAGGGAACCACACTATGACGTGGTTGGTTCAGATAATAGGGATTTATTTTAGTCAAAACGCGTTTCGGCCGCCAAGTACAAGGGGGCCTTTCTCAAGTCAACTTGAGAAAGGCCCCCTTGTACTTGGCGGCCGAAATGCGTTGTGACTAAAATAAATCCCTATTATCTGAACCGGGAGCCGGGATTCCATGGTCCAATAGCCCGCTGTGGCGTTATACAAGATTCTAACATACAGAATGTATACCTACAGAAAATAACAAAATCAAGAAAACAACATAAATAAAATAAAATATTATTGTAGTACATAGGAAGAGGAGGACCCTACCCACGAGGGCTTAGAATCTACTCCTTTAGGCTAGGTTCACATTAGAAAATGACATTATGACTTATAATACATTGTATACTGTGTTAAAAGAGATCATTTGGCTTTTGTAAGGGCAGCATAGTACAACTACAGGTTGTCAAAGTGGCTCCACATAAATTTTATGTGCAGCAGACTTAGGGCCCATTTACACAGAAAGATTATCTGACAGATAATCTGCCAAAGATTTGAAGCCAAAGCCAGGAACAGACTATAAACAGGGATCAGGTCATAAAGAAAAGACTAAGATTTCTCCTCTTTTCCTCAAATCCATTCCTGGCTTTGGCTTCAAATCTTTGGCAGATAATCTTGTCAGATAATCTTTCTGTGTAAATGGACCCTAATGCTAAGTTTACACGAGGCGATTATTGGCCCGATCGTACGATTAACGATTTCGAAGTAACAATTTTTTTTTATAACGATCAGCGTTTAGATGGAACGATATATCGTACAGAAAATTCGTTTTGCGATCGTTTTGTGATCGCTTAAGCCTATCTCACACATAGGTAAAACCAGTGAACGACTGTTTACACGGAACGATCAGCGAATTTTTTGCGAACGACGATTTAAGAACATGTTAAAAGATCAAAATGAACGATTTATCAATCGTTCGCCGCGTTTATACATACGATTATCGTTCGAATTCGATAGTTATCGCGAAAATTCGCCCGATAATCGTTCCGTGTAAATGTAGCATTAGGGTCCTCTTAGACGGGCTGATGAAGGCCCAATCAATAATGTAAACGAGCACTGATCTGCTAGATCAGTGCTCGTTCACTGAGCCTTTTATACGGCCCGATAATCGTTTAGCAAGGGCTGCACGGACATCGTTAGCGATGTCCGTGCAGCTCTTGCCCAAAATTTTATGCATCCATGCTCCCGGTGTTCTTCTAACCTTTGTTCGCTTCTCAGAGCCACTGCTGTAGTTCCAGAGTGGCCTCTGAACTGACAGGCCGCTCAGCCAATCATTGACCGCGGTGGCCAGTGTAGAAAGGTAATGTATACAGTTCGTGTGTACAGATGATCAGTGTCATCAGCTGATCATTGTCTGATCATGTAATGGCCTCCTTAGAGTTATAAATTTGCTGTAATCATAAAGGAAGTGCCCTCAGGGCTGCCATACATGGAAGCCTGCCATTCGCTGCATAGCTGGTCTTAGGGCCCTATTCCACCTGACGATTATCGTTCAGATTATCGTTAAATCGATCGAATCTAAACGATAATCGTTCGGTTGAAATGCAGTTAACGATTAACGACCAAACGAGAAATCGTCGATCGCTTTATAAGACCTGGACCTATTTTTATCGTTGCTCGTTCGCAAAACGTTCGCATTGAATAAGACGTCGTTCGGTCGTTCACAGTAGATACGAACGCAATTGCGAAGAAATAGCGAAGAAAAAACTATCGCAAATACGATCATAAGTAACGATTATCGTTCCATGGAAATGAGTGAACGTTTTCAGGTCTTTTGCAATAGCGAACGTTATGGTGCGTTTACACAGAAAGATTTATCTGTCAGATCTATGAAGCAAAAGCCAGGAACAGACTATAAACAGGGAACAGGTAATAAAGGAAAGATTGAGATTTCTATTCTTTTCAAATCCATTCCTGGCTTTGGTTTCCAAAATCTGTCAGATAAATCTTTCTGTGTAAACGCACCATTAGAGATCGTTAATCGTTAACGATTATGCGAACGATAATCGTCCGGTGGAATAGGGCCCTTAGACTCATAACTAGGAGGCTACAGTATTCTCACAGCTCCTTTTTGCCAAGCATTGGAACATCTTTTGTGTCATCTTGGCGTACAGATCCAATTACATTAATGCTGAATTATTATGTGATATGGTCTGAAGGCATATAGACATGTCATGTAAAGATATCGGGTCACAGGATCGGGGAAAGGAACTTGCTACAGAGACTAAACTCTCTCTTTGGTGATTATATAAATTTTTTTTTTCATTTGGTTCCTAAATCTATCACTGATGATGTACATTTCCAGATATAGGGAGATTCTTTACTGTAAGAGCAGTGAAACTATGGAACTCTGTGATGGTTGATTCAATGAACATGTTCAGAAGGGCCCTGGATGGAAAGTAGGTTAGAAGTTATGGGTACTAGATTTCTGGAGACAGGGCCTTGATCCAGGGATTTATTGTGATTTCTATAATAGGACTTAGGCTATATACACATGTCTATAGTGCTTTCCTCAATTGCGGGCAGCGGATGCAGAGACAGTGACCCATTCTGCAATTGCACGTCTGCACCAGGACATGTCCTATTTTTTCACAGCACATATTACGGCCTATTCTCGGATCTGCAAAAATTGTGGCTCGTAAAAATCTATGAGCAATAAATTTGCCTGTAATTTCGGATCCGCAATTATGGACAAATTTTGCGGATGTGTGAATGAGGCCTTAGGAAGGAATTTCCCCCCTTGAATGGAGCAGTTTGCACTAGTCTCATAAGAGTTTTCTGCCTTCCTCTGGATTAATACAGTAAAGTTACTGGTTAGGCTTCATGGATCCTGTTTTCAACCGCATCAACTATGTTCAATGTAAAAAAAAAATATTTTACAAATTTTCTTTACTTATTTAAACATCTCTCTTTCCAATCTAGCAGTAAGGCTTTCATCTTTTTTCCAGCTTGCTGTCTTCGGGGGAACCCCTGATTAGGCTCCAAGGAAACCCCAGGTTCCACAGCTCTCTACTTGGAAGACTCTAGTTGTTATACACAATCTGATCTGAATACGCCCAGGAACTCTCAGCTGCTGTTTCATTTCAAAAGAAAGCTGAAGTCGAATCGTCTTATACCCAATGAAACATAGCAATAAAAAAATCCTTCTCTTTATCAAGGTCATTCTTTCGCCTACTCAGTCACACATCTCAGACGATTCTCCCATGCGGCATACTCACTAGTTAGAATCATCTGTTGATTTCAGTCAGTATATATAGACCTAAACACACATCTCAAAAAATAAAGGGAACACTCAAATAACACATAAGTCTGAATGAATGAAATATTCTCATTGAATACTTTGTTCTGTACATAGTTGAATCTGCTGAAAACACAATCACACAAAAATGATCAATGGAAATCAAATTTAGTAACCAATAGAGGCCTGGATTTGGAGTCACACACAAATTTTAAGTAGAAAAATGCACTACAGACTTATCCAGCTTTGATATAATGTCCTTAAAACAAGTCAAAATGAGGCTCTGTATTGTGTGTGGCCTCCGTGTGCCTGTATGACCTCCCTACGTCTGGGCATGCTCCTGATGAGGTGGCGGATGGTCTACTGTGAGATCTCCTCCCAGACCTGCAATAAAGCATCTGCCAATTCCTGGACAGTGGTGCAACTGTCTGTGGTGCAATGTAACGTTGGTGGATGGAGCTAGACATGATGTCCCAGATGTGCTCAATTGGATTCAGGTCTAGGGTGAGGGCGGGTCAGTCCATAGCTTCAATGCCTTCATCTTGCAGGAACTGCTGACACACTCCAGCCACATGAGGTCTAGCATTGTCCTGCATTAGGAGGAACCCAGGGCCAACCACACCAGTATATGGTCTCATAAGGGGTCTGAGGATCTCATCTCGGTACCTAAGGGCAGTCAGGCTACTTCTGGTGACCAAATGGAGGGGTGTGCGGCCCTCCAAAGAAATGCCACCCCACACCATTACTGACTCACTGTCAAACCAGTCATGCTGAAGGATGTTGCAGGCAGGAAACAACTCTCCATGGTGTCTCCAGACTCATCTGTGACACAGGGCGCCAATGGCAAATTTTCCAATCCTGGTGTTCTCTGGCAAATGCCTAGCGTCCTGCATGGTGTTGGGCTCTGAGCACAAACCCATCTGTGGACATCAGGCCCTCATACTATCCTCATGAAGTCAGTTTATAGCCATTTGTGTAGACACATGCATATTTGTGGCCTGCTGGAGGGCATTTTGCAGGGCTCTGGCAGTGCTCCTCCTGTTCCTCCATGCACAAAGGCGGAGAAGGCGGTCCTGCTGCTGGGTTGTTGCCCTCCTCCACATCTCCTGGTGTACTGGCCTGTCTCCTGGTACCACCTCCAGCCTCTGGACACTAAGCTAACAGACACAGTAAACCTTCTTGCCACAACTCACAATGATGTGCCATCCTGGATGAGCTGCACTACCTAAGCCACTTGTGTTGGTTGTAGAGTCTCTCTTATGCTACCACGAGTGTGAAAGCACCACTAACATTTAAAAGTGACCAAACATCAGCCAGAAAGCATAGGTACTGAGAAGTGGTCTGTGGTCACCACCTGCAGAACCACTCCTTCATTGAGTGTGTCTTGCTAATTGCATGTAGAATTGATTGCCAATCAGTGTTGCTTCCAGTTTGATTTACTTAGCGTTATATTGTGTTGTTTAAGTGTTAGCTTTATTTTTATTTTTTTAACAGTATATATATTTAAATAGATATATTATACCCTCACTCCAAAATTAATTTAACAAGATTTTAAAATGAAATTGAAGTCATTTTGTTGCTTGCAGAAATGGCAACTGATGATTATCTCCACGATTCATTTAGATTTTTTTACATTAACAAAGAAATATTATAAACAGAGATCTTTTATTATATTGTTACTTATGGCAGGTTCTTGCAGCAATGCCCTGTGGGGGTTAATTTCCCTAATGAAATAATAGAATCACATTCTTTGCTTTTTTATTCAGAAAAATTGCTGCTCCCTGGTTGAGCACAGCAGGATCCTGAGTCTGTATCAAGCCTAGGTAAAGGTCACGATAAAGTCACTGGTTCCCTCTCTCTGGGCCTCAGTGGTTTTGGTATTACAGAGACAATAAGAGATGTTATAAGGTTTATAGTTTCATGGTAAGTTCTGCTTATTGCCCCTTTGGAAAAACTAGTTTGGTTTTCTGCTACATAAAGCAAGATGTAACCTCAAAGAGCAAGTGATAAAAGACTAAAAGGTCTGTCAGGTCTCCTATGTTCTCCTATCTGACAGCAGCATCGGATAGAAGGGGAGTCCCTAAGCCGAGGGATATATAGTTTTCAGTTATATGATATATTATATTCATCTAAAAAAGCTCTTCACAGATTGCCAAGTCAAGTAAACAAAAAAACAGCGAAAAAAATCTGCTTTCACCATCATTTATAGATTTCCTATACAAAGTTTGCATATGAATAGAAAAAAGGCTTACAATGTATGTCTGGAAAATATCAAGCCATGTAATATGAAAAATGGAGACATTTATCAAAAACACTATACATAGAACACTTTAACCTCAACCCCCCTTAAAGTAAGAATCTGGGGTCTTAAAAGGGTAAACCAGCATTAAAATTTTTTTAATATATTGCTTGCCCTTTGGTAAACAACGCAAACATGTTATGCTTACCTCTCCGCACTCCCCCAGTGTCCCAATGCAGCCTTTCCGATGTCCCCTACTGACTGCGGCTCCGCTACTTCCGAGACAAACTTGTCTCGGGAGTGACAGCTGGTCCAGCCAATGAATGGCCGGGGTGCTGTCCTATCTCAACCAGTGATTGGCTGAGCTGGCTGTCTCGGAAGTAGCTTGGCTGCAGTCAGCGATACCACATCGGGACACTAAGGAAGCATGGAGAGGTAAGTATAACATGTTTATTATGTTTACCAACAGGTCAGCAATGTATAAAAAAAAATAATAATAACGCAGGATAACCCCTTTAACACAATTCTCCCAGCATTTCCTCCACTGTTCAAAACATTATGCAAAACCCTCCCAGCAGCTTCCTCATTGTATTTTCCTAAATCTTACTGACTATCTGAAATTGATGCAAAATGTTATGCAGATTTTTTTTTCTTCCACTGACTCAATCATTTTGAAGGTAAAAGGACATATGGCCCATATGCTCATTCAATCTAGTGCCCCTACTGGCTAGTAAAGTAGTTGTCATTGTTCATGCATGTGCATTTCAGTTCACTTTGCTTGGCTGCCAGGTTCCATCAATGTCGTGCAATCTGTTCTCGCTGTATTGACAATGGCTGGATACTGTTTGTACAGACCTCATATATTTAAAATAATAAATGTCAGTCAAGTACTGTGATGGGTCTAATGGAAAGTCATGGTTAAGAGAAAGCCCAGTTATAACCTTGTTATTAGCAACATTATATTTGCAATAATAATGTGAATTGTCAGTATAAAGTGAATTTCCTTTAAACCCTTTTAAAAATACATTATACATAGTCATCATGCCTGTGTGCCAATCGATACATCTCTGCTGTAATGTAAAACATATTACTCACGTCATCCAAATAAATTGACGTAAAAAAAAGTGTATTAATCACGACTCCTGTTGCTCCTAAAGTTCCTGTTATTGAGTCATGTGAATGCACACATTACTGATTACCTATTTCACTGTGCTCACATCTCCTAGAATAGGTCATGCGCTTTAATTAATGTTCCAACAATTCAGACATTAAATCAGCAATTAGTATTTAGTGAAGAAAATCAGACTGATGAATCATTATGAGAAAAACTCGTATACAGTATGTGATGGAAATACCACTCCATATGGGATGTGTGTCACAGTTGGATCATTTACAATTCTACAGTAATCATGGAAATCCTGATTAAATACAGGCACAGGCTTCCCAAATGCATTCTCTGCCAGTAAATTTGTGCGTTGTAGATTTTCACTTTTAAGTATTTGGGCCAGAGTCCTTACAAGAAACCCCACCACCACCACCAACACCACCCACACACGCACACTTCATTTCGGAGAGGGTTTACCAACATTTTAACGGGCATATTCAGCTTGATAGGTGCTCATATTACTGTGGATCATAAGCTCAGCTATCACATCTAAAAGCTACCACCGTGATGAAGACATGAGAACATCATTTGTCATTTTATCCATACTTGTATTTTAGGTTTGGTTAGGGATCAAATGGATTCTAGTTCTCCTTAAGGAAAGCATCATAAAGACTTATTTAGAGAGATTTTTGGCTTGGTATATATCCTAGTGAATTTTCTAAGACTCCTAGAGTTAATACTGACTTTAAGGAACAGGACCTTCCCAAAGAGGCTATTTTGCATATCCTTTCTTCCCAAGTTTTGGTCAGTCACTGACTTGCTCCTCATTCCCCGGTCGCTGCCGGCGCTATTACCTGTGACGACAGCGAGCGGGTAAGTGTGGAGGGGGGGGGGGGGGCTGCCGGGAGGTTCGGAGACCATTGGAGATATAGGTGGTCTACTGCAGCCGCTCCTGTTGCACGGAGCAACGGCAGCAGATCATTGCTATCCTTATCATTTCTGTTTCAACATGCTGAAAGACAACGATCACCTGACATGGAATCCAGCATGTTCTCACACCATGAAAGTGTGCCTTGGGTGAACCATTTAAAGGGAAACTTTCAATAGGTTCGATTAGTCTAACCTGCTGATATCTCCCTATAGCACAGAGGGCTATTAAGGTAAGTTTATTCCTTTCATTTCTGTGATATTAGTAGTTGAATCCATATGCTAATTAGGCGTGAGATGTAAAGCACACATGGTTAAGCTATTACCACCATAATAACATTAGAACACCATCTGTTAGTTTATCTATATAGGCAATTTAAGTTTTGGCCATGCACCTATAAAATCCCCCATATTCTTACATCATCAATTAAATCGATCAAAATAAATTGCAAACATTTTTTTTGTGCTTATACAGAGAAATGGCAAGCTAATAAAGCCCTGGGATTGCAGCAGCCTCAGCACTACTTCAGGCTGTATGTAGGAGTATAGTAACAAAGCAGAGGAAGGTGAAGTGGAAGGTGTAACATGAACTTGCAAACAGTGACTGTGACCAGATTCAAAACCTATTTAGTCTGTAATATAGTAGGCAGGGATAACAACTGCATGTTAGGAAAATTGGAAGACCAAGAGGGAATTTATCAAGACCAGTCGGTCTTAATGTAAGGCCGGGTTCACACTATGCAAGACACTGGCTGTTTTGTGACCCGGTCATGTCACGGATGAACTTCATTTCTGTTGAATTAAAGCCCAGAGCCGCACTCTCCATCGTGTGAACTGACAGGTCTGTGCGGCCGCTATTCAATGAATAGCAGCCGCACAAAACTGACGTGTCAGTTTTTCATGCGGCAGGTTAGAATCCTTGCCAGAGTGTATACTATGGGGGACATTTGTTAAGTTCTTCGTTTTTTACACCGGGCTTACAAATTTTCCCGCAGCTCCGGAGCTCAGAGGATTTATGTAAAGGCGCATTGCCTCTACATAAATCCTGCGCGCATGGAGCCCGTCAGTGCGAACAAAGTGAAATCTCCGCCAGCTCAGAGCTGGCATAGGTTTCTCTATCATTTTTCCTTTAGAAAAATGATAAATGTGGTGCACCCACAGGCCGTGCCCCCTCTGTGTGCTTCCGCACCCCCCGTAACGGCCCTCCTTGCCCCACTAGAGCAGGAGGAGCAGATGGGCCCGATGCGAATTAAATATTCGCAAATAGACCATTTGCAAATATTTTTACGCCAATCGGGCCCATCTGCACCTAAAAGAGGCATTTTAGCCATTTAATAAATGTCCCCCTGTGTGCATACACTCAGCCAGGATTTCCTCTGACTTCTATGCAATGTATCTTTTGTATTAATCACGGCTGTTGTTGCAAATTGCAACAGTGGCCATGATTAATACAAAAAATACATTGTGTGAACGTAGCCTAAAATCGCACTAGTTTTCACATCACCAGATTTATTAAGAGGTGCGTGACTCTTAAATCACACAGGGAAGGGGACCATGCACTGTGCTTCTATAATCTACTCTGACTCTGGCGGTAAATTTAACCTACAGTTTACACTATGTAGCATAAATTAATAAATTATGATAAATATGGTGTTGCAGGAGGCTATGCCCACTAAGCTCTGCCCAATGAACAAGAGTAGCATTAAGTTAAAAAAAAAAATTGCGCTCACAACTTGCTACAATCTCAGTCCGTCTATTTACATGAATGGAGGGAGGTGAGTGCAGGTGTGTCCTGGCAACAGACTTTTTTGGGACGCACCTGTGCTTACCTTCCTCCATCACACTGAGACTGAGACTGCAGCAAGTCAGTAAATGCAAGTGCTTTTTTCCTGCTACTGTGCATTACTATATACTTCTTATCACCTATGCCCCTCCTGGCTGCTATACGGAGGACAAATTACATTACATTATTCCTATCTCATAAGGCTTCACTTTATTTCCCCCCAATAAGTTATAAAATAACCAGTAATTTTTGTATTTTTTACTGGAGGTATACTTTAGTGGTCTTCAACAGTCTTACCACCAGAGCTCACAGGGCTATTCTATAATGACATCAATCATTTTTCATACAGGATTATTTGTGGTTAAAGCAGTGGAATCCCAATTGTCAGACTCTTATACTGTACATTGTCACGGCCGCGGCGGCGGCCCGTGCTCCGGGCCGCCGCCGCGACTCCCCACTGCCCCATGCAGCAGCCGGTGTCCGTAGGCAGGGACCCGGCGCTGCTGTCACTTCGGCCCCGGGGGGCGCCTTACCTCTCCACGCTCCGGTCCGTCGCTGTGTCGGCCGGCGCGCGCGCCCCCGCCTCCTCGGGCGCGCGCGCGCCGGCTGTCTCAGATTTAAAGGGGCAGTGCTCTCCTAATTGGTCCATGTGCACAATCACTCCCTATAAATTCCAGCCCTGCCCCACTACAGGTGTTGGAGCCTCTACATGCTTCCCATAGCGTTTGGCCCAGCTCCCTGTTGTTCCTGATTCCTGTCCGCTACCTGGTCCCTAGTCCTTGTTCCTGATTCCTGTCCACTACCCGGTCCCTAGTCCTTGTTCCTGGTTCCTGCTTCCCCGTTACTCTATTGCTCCTGTCTTCAGCCTGTCTCCTGCGGTCACGACGACAGACCTCTGCCACTACCATCTCCTGCCTACTGCTCCTGCCACGCCTCGCCTGCCATCACCAGCAACCAAGCCAGGGGTAGCGACCTGGGGGTCGCCTGCCGCAGCAAGTCCATCCCGCCTTGCGGCGGGCTCTGGTGAAAACCAGCGGCCCCTTAGACTCCGCTCCCTGGTGAGGTTAGTGCCATCGCTGGTGACGGTCCAGTGGATCCACTACTCCAGGCGTTACAGTAGGCTCCAACCATGGATCCCGGCGAGGTGCCTGATCTCCGTGACGTCGCCAGAGTGGTCGCGCAACAGGCTCAACAAATCCAGCAACAGTCGCAGCAAATCCAGCAATTGACTGCCGCCCTACAGCAGCATGCTACAGCCCAGCGCTCACCACCACCAGCAGCCACCTCGAGACTTCGACTGGCCCTCCCGACTAAATATGGAGGCGATCCCAAGTTGTGCAGGGGATTCCTGGCTCAGTGCACCATGCATATTGAACTTTTAAGTAGTCAGTTTCCCACCGAGCGCTCTAAAGTGGCTTTCATCATCAGCCTATTGGAGGGTAGAGCTCTGGCCTGGGCTACGCCGCTGTGGGACCGAGATGACCCTGTTGCTGCCAATCTCCGAACCTTCCTGGCCGAGTTTCGCTCCGTCTTTGAGGAACCTGCCCGTGCTACTTCAGCTGAGACAGCTCTCCTCAACCTCTCTCAAGGGAGCTCCTCTGTTGGTGACTATGCCATCCAGTTCCGCACCCTGGCAGCTGAATTGGACTGGAACGAGGCCGCCCTATTAGCCACCTTCAAGAAGGGCCTTTCCACTCGAGTGAAAGATGTGCTCGCTGCCCGAGACCTTCCTACCTCCTTGAACGAACTCATTCTACTGGCTACCAGAGTCGACACCAGGTTTTCCGAGAGAGAGGAGGAGGTCCGACAAGAACGGCGTCTGAGTCTGCCCCGTCGCCATCCTCGGTTGGCACCAGTATTCCAAAATCCCGTTGCTCCTATGCCCCAGTTGTCTCCAGAAGTTCCTATGCAGGTGGATCGAGCTCGCTTGACGACTGAAGAAAGGGCCCGTCGACTAGAGCTGAATCTCTGCCTATACTGCGGTGGCGCTGATCACTTTCGGCAGAGATGTCCCCAACGTCCTCAGCGTCCGGGAAACGCTCGCACCTAGGTCCAGTGGGAGAGGTCTCCCTAGGTGTGAATGCCACCTCTCCAAGATTGACTATGCCAGTCTCCATCCAGACACCCTCAGGGCAAGTTCTCCAGACTACGGCCCTCATCGACTCTGGCGCTGCTGGCAGTTTCATTTCTGCTTCGTTGGTCCAAAGATGGCGGCTACCCGTGATACAGCTAGCCCAACCCCGGTCTATCTCTTCGATCACGGACGAGATTCTTACCGAAGCTGTGCACTGCCAGACTGAACCCCTAGTCCTCCAGGTGGGCGCCTTACATCAGGAGAGGATCTCCTTCTACGTCTTGCGCCATTCCTCCTCCGCCATCTTGCTGGGTCTTCCTTGGCTGCAATTACATACCCCTAAGCTGGACTGGAGAACTGGGGAGGTTCTCAGCTGGGGCCAGGACTGTCCTAATAGGTGTCTGAGACCTCCTCAACCCAAGTGCTCTACGAGGTCACCTGCTAATGCCAAGCCTTTGTCTGGTCTACCGCAGGAATACCAAGACTTTACTGATGTCTTCTCGGCCAAGGAGGCAGATTCTCTACCACCTCATCGGTCCTATGATTGCCCTATAGACCTTCTTCCTGGAACTTCTCCCCCACGTGGTCGAGTATACCCTCTCTCTGTGCCTGAGACGGAAGCCATGTCCTCCTACATCCGGGAGAACTTACAGAAGGGCTTCATCCGTAAATCCACGTCTCCCGCTGGCGCTGGATTTTTCTTTGTGCAGAAGAAGGACGGTTCCCTCCGCCCATGCATAGACTACCGGGGCTTAAATAAGGTGACTGTCAAGAACCGCTATCCTCTTCCGCTAATCCCAGAACTATTCGACCGTCTCCGTGGAGCTAGGATCTTCTCCAAGTTGGATCTCAGGGGAGCGTATAACCTGATCCGTATTCGTGAAGGAGACGAATGGAAGACCGCTTTCAACACCAGAGATGGGCACTACGAATATCTGGTCATGCCATTCGGCCTATGCAACGCCCCAGCGGTCTTCCAGGAATTCGTGAATGATTTATTCCGCGATCTCCTCTACGTCTGCGTCATTGTCTATCTTGACGACATCCTGGTCTTCTCCCACGACCAGCAGACCCACGTGTCCCATGTACGACAGGTTCTACGGAGACTACGGGCCAACCGTTTGTATGCCAAGCTGGAGAAGTGCGTTTTCCATCAGCGCAGCCTGCCGTTTCTTGGATACATTGTCTCCGACCGGGGCCTACAGATGGATCCTGCCAAGCTCTCAGCTGTTCTCCAGTGGCCTCGTCCTGAGGGACTTAGAGCTATCCAACGATTCCTTGGATTTGCCAACTACTATCGGCAATTCATCCCTCACTTCTCTACCCTGGTTGCACCCATAGTGGCTCTCACAAAGAAGAGGGCGGATCCTAGACGCTGGCCTCCCGAGGCCGAACATGCCTTCAATAGCCTAAAGTCTGCCTTTGCCTCCGCTCCTGCTCTAGTCCGCCCGGATGTCTCCAAGCCGTTTTCTCTTGAAGTTGATGCTTCCTCTGTGGGCGCCGGAGCAGTCCTCTCGCAAAGGGACACATCAGGCAAGACCAGAACCTGCGGGTTCTTTTCTAAGACTTTTTCCCCTGCCGAGAGGAACTATACTATAGGAGATCGGGAACTCCTGGCTATTAAGCTGGCACTGGAGGAGTGGCGTCATCTCCTAGAGGGGGCTAAACATCCCGTTAACATCTACACGGACCACAAGAACCTCCTCTACCTCCAATCGGCTCAACGCCTCAATCCCCGGCAGGCTAGGTGGTCCCTCTTCTTCTCTCGGTTCAACTTCACCATTCATTTCCGTCCAGCCGAGAAGAATATCAAGGCCGATGCGTTATCCCGAGCATCCGATGTTATGGGGCAAGAGGAATCTCCTCGACACATAATACCTCCCGATCGCCTAGTACCAGTTGCCACTTCTACTCTGCAGCAGTTGCCTCCCGGTAAGACTTATGTGCGCCCCGCACTCCGTAAACGCATCTTGAAATGGGGTCATTCCTCTATGGTGGCCGGGCATCCGGGAGTTCTAAAGACCGGGCAACTGATCTCCCGCCACTACTGGTGGCCTAGCCTACTCCAGGATGTCAAAGACTTTGTGGCGTCCTGTACCATCTGTGCCAGAAACAAGTCCTCTCATCAAAGACCTGCCGGCCTACTTCAGCCCTTGCCAGTTCCAGACCGCCCCTGGTGTCATATAGGCATGGACTTTGTCACAGACTTACCTCCATCTGCGGGTAACACAGTCATCTGGGTTGTCACGGACCGCTTCTCCAAGATGTCCCACTTCGTGGCTCTTCCTGGATTACCATCATCCCCTCGCCTGGCCCAGCTGTTCTTTCAGCATATCTTCCGCCTCCATGGTCTTCCTCTTCATATAGTCTCTGACAGAGGCTCACAATTTGTCTCCAGATTCTGGCGTGCTCTCTGCTCTCTACTCCAAGTGAAGCTGGACTTCTCTTCGGCCTATCATCCCCAGACCAATGGGCAAGTGGAGAGGGTCAATCAGGTCCTTGGCAATTATCTTCGACATTTCGTCTCCGCTCGCCAGGACAACTGGTCCAGTCTGCTTCCTTGGGCAGAGTTTTCCTACAATCATCTGGACTCGAGCTCCACAGGCAAGTCACCCTTCTATGTGGTCTATGGACGTAACCCTCGTCCTCCTCTGCCTCTCTCTCCATCCTCTGAGGTCCCAGCCGTGGAGGAGTTGTTATCTGACCTGCAGTCAATCTGGGAACAGACTCGACAATCTCTGCTCAAGGCATCTGTCCGCATGAAGGACCAGGCGGATAAGAGAAGAAGACCCGCCATGAATTTTCTCCCTGGTGACAAAGTCTGGCTCTCGGCCAAATATGTCCGACTCAAGATCCCCAGCTACAAGTTGGGTCCTCGATTCCTCGGTCCTTTCTCGGTGCTAAAACGCCTCAACCCTGTCACCTACAAACTCCGCCTACCCCCTACGATGCGGATTCCAAACGCCTTCCATGTCTCCCTCTTAAAGCCAGTGGTCCTCAACCGGTTCTCCGATAAGACTTCGCTCTCTGCTCCACAAGCCATCTCTGATGACGTTTACATTGTCAAAGACATTCTGGCTATGAAAACTGTCAGAGGGAGACGATCCTTCCTAGTGGACTGGAAAGGATTTGGTCCTGAGGAGAGGTCCTGGGAACCCGAGGCTAACATCCTGGACCAAGACCTCATCAAGAGGTTCCTACAGGCCAGAAAGAGGGGGAGGCCAAAGGGGGGGGGTACTGTCACGGCCGCGGCGGCGGCCCGTGCTCCGGGCCGCCGCCGCGACTCCCCACTGCCCCATGCAGCAGCCGGTGTCCGTAGGCAGGGACCCGGCGCTGCTGTCACTTCGGCCCCGGGGGGCGCCTTACCTCTCCACGCTCCGGTCCGTCGCTGTGTCGGCCGGCGCGCGCGTCCCCGCCTCCTCGGGCGCGCGCGCGCCGGCTGTCTCAGATTTAAAGGGGCAGTGCTCTCCTAATTGGTCCATGTGCACAATCACTCCCTATAAATTCCAGCCCTGCCCCACTACAGGTGTTGGAGCCTCTACATGCTTCCCATAGCGTTTGGCCCAGCTCCCTGTTGTTCCTGATTCCTGTCCGCTACCTGGTCCCTAGTCCTTGTTCCTGATTCCTGTCCACTACCCGGTCCCTAGTCCTTGTTCCTGGTTCCTGCTTCCCCGTTACTCTATTGCTCCTGTCTTCAGCCTGTCTCCTGCGGTCACGACGACAGACCTCTGCCACTACCATCTCCTGCCTACTGCTCCTGCCACGCCTCGCCTGCCATCACCAGCAACCAAGCCAGGGGTAGCGACCTGGGGGTCGCCTGCCGCAGCAAGTCCATCCCGCCTTGCGGCGGGCTCTGGTGAAAACCAGCGGCCCCTTAGACTCCGCTCCCTGGTGAGGTTAGTGCCATCGCTGGTGACGGTCCAGTGGATCCACTACTCCAGGCGTTACATACATGCCATAAGTAGAGATTTGCTACGAATCGCGCTGTCAATTCACTTCATTCTGTGAAACAAATTCCCGACGATTCATTAAGGAAATTCGCCAAAAACAAAATGCAGTCTGCAGCGTCACTGGACGGGAGAAAGGGATTAACCAAAATCCCTAGTACCCGTCCAATCAGCTGCAGGCCCCTCTCTGATATCAGCACCTCACCCCCACCCTCTATATTGTATAAGGCGGTTTGGTTAAAGAGAAGGCCAGTCGGCTGTTTGTGGAGGAGAGAGCAGGATGGCAGCAGGCAGTTAGAGCAGAGCAGGGAGAGACTAACAGTGATATAGGGACAGGAGGGCTGATTGTGGGTGGTGTCAGCACCTCCCCCTCTATATAAGGAGGTTCAGCAACAGAGGTGGCCAGTCGGCTGTGTGTGAAGGAGAGAGCAGGATGGCAGCAGGCAGTTAGATCAGAGCAGGGAGAGACTAACAGAGTGATATAGGGACAGAGAGGAATGGCGGAAATTGGATGATTGACTGGCTGACTGACATATAGTTTTGGCTGTTTTAATGAAATTTGTATCTTAATGAGTTTGACTGAAAATTCACGAAGCTCTCAAAACAAATGTCCGCCTGGTTCGCTCATCTCTAGCCATAAGTTGTAACTTATTTTTAACCCCATAAACAAGGATTTTCCTGTGCCTCAATGTCATTTTTACGAAATCCCTACATCCTCTAAAATTTACAATTACCAAAATAAACAAGGATTTCTTGGACCTTATTGATATGTTTACTAAACCTCTACATCCTCTACAGTTTACAAATACCGTCAGAAGCCTTTAAAACCTAATATGTTTTGCAACGTCTCTCTGTCTAGCCTTGACTTGCGTAGGACGCACAAAATCCAGCACTAGTTCTCAGGTTTATGATATAAATGTGTGATGCACTATAAATCTGGAAGGTTGCCTAGAGAAATAAGGGATGCCATGATCCATCCATATGCCCACAATGCATTTTGGCTGGAGAAGTACATGAGGGTACACCTATATAGAAAGTGACTCGCTACATGAATCAACATCAACGGAGCTTCACGCAGGCATTGTGGGCACTTTGACACATGAAGCCAATGGAGGAATGTATTTTATTTGGAGTAAGCTATTCCTGTTGCACTGTGATCTCTAGGAAGTGTAAGAGCACATGGCTCTAATTCCAAAGCAGCGGAAGCATTGGATCAATGTCAATAATGTCAACACTGCACCGGATGAGCCATTGACTAAGTTAAAATTATTCCTATTATACCCCATCATATCCTGTTCCAAGGGAGTGAAATAACTTCCCATACATGCCACTAAGGAGCATCTGGCAACTTGTAGCATGCAATCCTAGACTTGTAGGTTTCTTTCGGCAAAGTAAAAACAAGTGATTTATTTACACTTGGGGTCTCCGGATCAGGTGTGGGCTGAACATGTTACTATGAACTATGGCTATAAGGGCATATTTGTATCATTGCTCAATATATAACTCTCCGCATCCATCTAGTTATAAAGCAGTCTGCCTTCACCTGAAATTCATGAAATCTCCTTCAATTTAAAATGACTTCACCTAATCCACGCTTTAAAATCTATCCTCAGGGCAAGACTTTCAAGACAAGCCTCAGACTGAATCTGCATCTATTTAATAGGAGATTACCATATTGTAATGCGTCTCTGTTGTGCGGTGAGAAGGAGGCATATAACCGTGACAAAATAACAGACAAGTGAGAATTATTCATGCAGAGGCTAAAAAAGATTGAGTACAAAGCCCGGTCTCAAAACTGCTTAATACTTTCATGCAAAAGGTAATATCCTCCGGACATGGGCTGCGTTAATCCCAATGGTCACGATGATGATGGTGCCAGGTAGAGATTGACTCCAGGCACTCTTATTAGTAAGAAATTACATTTTCAAAAACTATCTGCATCTTGAGGGATCAACCTGAGAAGACATTTGTCTATAACTCTTGCATTTATACAAAATGTATGCAAGTGTTCACGATTAGAAGAAAAGGTCTTATTAGGGTATGGTAACATGGGCTTAATCTGCTGTGGATTACGAAGTGTGGATATGGTGGTTTTGGTGGTTTCCTTACAGGAGCCACCCCATGGCTGGGTCCTTCCCGGAGGGATATCTAGTTAGTCCTGTGTTTTGCCACTCTTCAATGAGGCTCCATGGGCTCTTCTTTTGCATATTCATGTTTCCCAGGGGGCAATGCACCTAGGATTTCACTGCATTGAGCGCTTTCACTAGCAGCAGGCGGTGTTATCGTTTGGCTGGTCTCCCTGAGATCAGCGATCTGTTTCTCTTAAAGTGTGGATAGCATGCTGTGGATTTGATACTGTGGATTTTAGCTACTTATTCATAGTGGTTAAATCTGCTGGGTGAAATCTGCAAATACGTGTGAACATACCTGTACAAGGTATAGTTTCACTGTTATTCATGAGCTGTGTCTGCTATTGCTGCTGAGCATCACTCAAATAAATAAGGGCCAAACTTACACAGGGCGATTCAGAGGAGCAAGCGAGTGCCGACTTGTCAGGTCAACGCTCGCTTGCTCCTCAATTCCCGCACCCTACCAGCGCTATTACACGCGCCAGCAGCTAGTGGGTAAGAGAAGAGGGGCAATGGGGAACTGCGGGGGGAGGGGCGGGGGTCTGAAGGCTGCCCAGGTGAT
Organism: Dendropsophus ebraccatus; assembly: GCF_027789765.1. NCBI lineage: Eukaryota > Metazoa > Chordata > Amphibia > Anura > Hylidae > Dendropsophus > Dendropsophus ebraccatus. The sequence goes on along the minus strand of NC_091461.1, from coordinate 45,459,366 downwards.
CGCTAGATTAGTGTAATCGCATAATCGTTAACGATAAATGAAAGACCTGAAATCGTTCACCCATTCACATGGAACAATAATCATTACTTATGATCGTTCTTGTGGTCGTCTTATTGTCGATATTGTGTTCGTCACTACTGCCAACGACCGAACAACGTCTTATTCAATGCGAATGATTTGTGAACGAGCAACGATAAAATTAGGTCCAGGTCTTATTAAACAATCAACAATTTCTCGTTTGGTCGTTAATCCTTAACTGCTATACAACCGAGCGATTATCGCTGAGATTTGAATAACTTAACGATAATCTGAACGATAATCGTCCCGTGTAATAGGGCCCTTAGTGTAGCACTACCTTCCTCCTGGATGTCCAGGGAACTGAAGTCAGGACCATTTACTTCAATGGAGCTGTTCAGTTCTCTACACAGCCACGTACAGGGGACTAATGTACAGAGCAAAAAACACAACACTACACCACAGAATCAGCATTAAGAATCTGGAAGCTCCTCAGATCAGGTAGTGAATTCGGCAATAGTAAAATATTAGGAAATTGCTTTATATTTGAATTGGCACTGTCATTTATCCAAACCTTTGTACAATTTGCTGTGGTGGTAAATACTTTCAATCAAAGTACTCAGCAAAGTACAATTTGCTGAGATGAATTATTATAGTACGACAACTTTTAATCAGGCGGCTGCCCAGGGAGCGGAGTGCTCTGCCATGCATTTCACCTGGCTGTAACTCACGGTCACAGCAGGTTTTAGGACTAAGACCCAGTATGATACAAATTTTGACATGTCTAGATGACAGGTTAATAATTTGTAACAATAATGCTTCTGGCGCATTGTATATTTCTGGTGCCGTGGCTGTGTACATCAGCTGATCACCGGGGGGGGCGGGGGCAGGGGGGGATCAGATGGAGTAGACGATTGTAGTAACATTTATAACTAACGACTATCGTTCTCTGTAACAAGGATTCCAAGGAAAGAAGTGTGGATCCAGCTCATCCGAGAGAAAAAGGAACTGTTAAAACGTGAAACTTTAATTCATATTAAGATTAAAAACTAAACCCACTCTAGGAAGTGTTGCGGCTGGACGGCACATTTTGTGCATGCGCCATTTGGGGACTTTATATCATTACACACATATACAGCTTTAGACGCGTCATACAGCAGCAACACTCCCTAGAGTGGGTTTAGTTTTTAACCTTAATATGAATTAAAGTTTCACGTTTTAACAGTTCTTTTTTCTCTCGGATGTGCTGGATCCACACTTCTTTCCTTGGAAATCTTGTTACAAGTGGGCTGGCTACCCAGGATCCGTGCACTCTCCAATCTGCAAAATTTGGCCCCTGATACAAACAGGTGATCCGACACCCCCAATGATACTCGTTTATCCTGCTCCTTTATCATTCTCTGTACTGTATGGTGAATGATTTCAGGTAGCTCTCGTTTGCGATCGTTTATCGTTGATAAAATTGACTTTGTCTAATAGGACCCTAAAAGGGGCCAACTCCACTCAGTAGTAAAGTGCAGACTGTATTAATGGGGCTGATAGAAAGGGGTCCCATACCTGGTTTTGCTGCAGAGTCCTATTGCTTACTTTTTTCCTTTACTAAAAGACACATGATTATTGACAAACTCTAAAATCCAGATTTTATGGCACTAATAAGGGCCCATTCACACTATGGAATCGGTGCAGAGATTCTGCTCGGATTGCCTGCCCGCTGAATCCCACCTGAAATGTCAATTCTTCGAGCGGAAAGACGCAGAGAGCGGAGGCACGCAAGGCCTCCCATTGAAAGACATAGCAGGCTGGATACGGCAGGTGGGGGTTCCAAGCAGAATCTCAGCACCGATTCCATAGTGTGAACAGGCCCTGAGAGTGAGACTGAGAAAAAGATACTTATCATTACTATTATTTAGTTTAAGACTGTCCTTGGTTCTAGGGAGCGGTACCTATAAATGGGTAAACATCACCCAGGATCATGTTAAGTCTACATGTTCTAACACTGTAATAAAAAATATAATTCAGGAAAACATACTATCCCTTATGGACCTCTGATACAGATGAAGACATGTAAAATTCCAATTAATAGAATCCTGCACCAAACTGCGGCGCCAATATTAGTAATTTCCATAATCAGGCATGAAAGCGTTTCCACCAGCCAGCCCGATTAATTAGCATAAATAAAATTAAAGATGAGGGGAAAAATGTTATCGGTTCATGCAGAGTATTTGTCATACCAAATGCTCTCCATTTAATTATGTATACGCTACTTTTCCCGCCAAGTTAAACTGCGCTACGATGCATTTTTAATGTTCTGCGTAAGGAGCAGTAAATTGGAAGGTCACATAAAGCAGAGGGATCAAGGTTTGTGTGGGAGTTTAAACAGAAATGTCGAGCAATTTGAGCAAATAACAAGTTCTAAGAGATTAGTAAGACTCTATGGATATGATTTAATAGATACCGTTTAATGTCCCCGTAGAGACAAGATAAAACCCTTATTTATGGGATATATGGACTGCTCTTTTTTAAATAGGGAAACCTATATCGTAAAATAAAGAGGTAACGTGGTTCTCTTTAAACTCAGTCTCAGGGCCCTAGTTCATGGAGCGATAATATGGCTGATTCAGCCGATTATAGCCTAGTATAATAGAGACAACGATCAGCCGATGAAATGATCATCGGCTGGTCATTTCTTTAGGCCCAAACCTAAAATTATTGGGCGCCGGCCATGCATCGCTATGTGTAATAGCAATGTGTGGCCGACAATTCTACACACAGTATACATTACCTATCCATGCTCCAGGGCTCCTCCTGCGGTCTGATTCCTCCCCCGTCCCACGTGCTGCAGATTCAGAGCGGCTTGTCTGAGCTGAAACCCTGCTCAGCCAATCTCTGGCTGTGGCGGGCCCCATCGGCCCATGTAATAGGACCCTCAATCTTAAAATTTGTAACTCAGTCTTAGCTGAAAACTATAGGAGACATGGATATTATAGCCACACTGGGCAGAACTATTACAGTAAATATACCTGCTTAGCATCAAGAAACAGGCCAACTCTTGTCACCTTAGCAGCCCCAAACTAGGCAAGCCTAGGTGATGGGAGTAAAGTGTACGTGTACCTGTCATTTCAGGTACTGTAACTTCTAAGTATAAGCTGCCATTTGTGTGTACAAGAAAAGAGCATTATTTCTAGCATGTTGAAGACGTATCTATATAATATCTATACATAGTTTCACTGCAGCCTGTATGCCTCTGGTTCTCTCTAGCCACACCCCCTCTTCTACCTCCTCCCCTCCATAGACTTCTATGGGCAGCATGTAATCTGGTTCCTCAATAAGCTGATAATGCAAAGAAATGTAATTAAGGTGCAGCACAAACCAATAAAACATTAATCATTATGTACAGTTGTCTATACTACCCAATCAGAGCCAATATTAAAATCATGTTCTATTACTAGGTGTTCAGAGGACAATTGTCTATTTGTTACATACAGAAACAGTTCGCACTTAACAGATTGTTAATTTTTAAAAAAATCTATATCCATACATGGCCAGGTCTCTTTAGTCAGCTAGTGAGTATGTTGTGGTCATTCTCTAAATGTATACAATTCTTTGCTCAATGGTGCAGCAAACCATGGTTTGGGGTCCACGGAAGGCAGGTCTCTGTGCCACAGACGGCAGAAACACAATGTGATCAAGTCCTTAGATACGTCCTGTGGTAAATTATTCTAGGATAGGGAACTAGATTGTAATTTTTTTAAATTATCTTTTTCAGAAAAATACTCAGGGCCTACTCATTTTCTTCCTTTTCCATTTTATAGCAAGGAGGATCCTCTATGTTTAGAAGAGAGAACATAGATGGGGATTCTTTACTGTAAAAGCAGTGAGACTACGGACAAGTTGGTCAAGTTGGGGGTCAGGTTGGATTCACTATAAGAGCTTGTATGGCGCCAGTTTAGATTCTGGAGAGGGATTGTAGGTCAAGGGATTCCTTCTGATTGACAGATATGGAGTCAGTTAGAGTCAGGGGTTCTTGCCGACCTCTGAATCAACACTGCAGGATAGGACTAAATTTAGAACTAAGGGCCCACATACTGTATCAATGCTTTTCCTAAAGGCAGTGCTGCTAAGGAGGAAATCTCTGGAATACAGCATGCAGTGTAGCCTTTATTTAAAGGTAATAGTATATAGGCTCACAGCAGGATACGGGGCCATGATGCCTAATCAGGGGCGGATTAACTTTACCATAGGCCCTGGGCTCTTCACCAAGCTTGGGCCCCTCCAACCAACTGTAACTATGGCAGCACTAGCTTTAGTCTTTTTCCTCCATAATGCAGCCTGTAAAGGACATGTGGTGACATCATTGTCACATGGTAAGGTCCTTCAGTATGTTCTCTAATGTTACTGCATTATCTCCTGGTTGCAGTTTTGCCCTGATTTGTGCAACATTGTGGTAAAAAGCGGCGATTGTTATGCAAATAATGGCAGAACTGTAGCCTGGAGATAATACACCACTGAAAGTATAAGTCTGTTTGGGGGGCCATGGGCCCCGGGCTGCCGCCCGAAACGGACCTATTGTGATCCGCTACTGTGCCTAATGCAATAGTTGTGGCAGTCTAAGTCAATTTCCCATCTATGAAGACTCAGCCTTTACTCTTATGGTTCTTCCACATGTATACTGACATTACTATAATATATTTGGTGGATATATACAGCATACGTACAGAGTCAGACAGTAATCCCAATTTAATTAACTGTGATAAAATAATAATTATTGATGGTTTGAAACCATTCACTTAAATAGCTATTAAATTAAATCAGTTAATGTCCGTTCTAGCCATTTACTGAGATTCTATGTGCCAGGCTTCCTGTGTAAATAGCATTATACAAGAATAAATAATAATTATTTGATTGCAGCCTGTTATTTAGTTCCTTTCCTGGTCTGGTTTATGTGATTGTGCTATAGTAAGCGCTGGTGTGTGCTGTGATTATTTTTATTTAATGCTATTGAAGTAAATTCTATTCTCTAACACAGTTTAGGTCTTTCACGCACGTCTCAGGACCTTGTAAGCACAGAATGCCTTAGATCCCAACCATTAATAAAATCATTATTAGTTATTTAAGTGAAGAAGAGGTGGAAAGGAGCGAGACCCAGAAAACCCCCTATAGGTAATTACTATATATAGTATTCAGAGTGAGTTATATGATTTATATGGAGGTAATAGCAAATGCATTAAGCCACACATTTGACAAGTTGACAAAACACCCACTCTAAGACTGCGTTCACACTACGTATATTTCAGTCAGTATTGCAACCAAAACCAGGAGTGGATTAAAAACACAGAAAGGATCTGTTCACACAATGTTGAAATTAAGTGGATGGCCGCCATATAACAGTAAATAACGGCCATTATTTCAATACAACAGCCGTTGTTTTAAAATAACAGCAAATATTTGCCATTAAATGGCGGCCATCCACTCAATTTCAACATTGTGTGAACAGATCCTTTCTGTGTTTTTAATCCACTCCTGGTTTTGGTTGCAATACTGACTGAAATACACTGACTGAAATATACATATACTGACTGAAATATACGTAGTGTGAATGCATGCAGTATTTTGTACCAAGAACAGGATCCATTTGCTATTTGCTATTGCTTTGTCTATTACCTGACACAACATATACACCTGAATGCGGCCCAATGAGTAGCTTCCCATTCTATAGTGCCTGAAGTGGATATTGGAAGCTACGCTAGCTGATGAAGACCCTCATATTTACATTCCAGCTGTTGCAGCTCCTTTAAGGGATTATGCCAATATTATAACCAATAGTATTCCACATGATAACGTGCATGCTTGTCCACTGTTTTCACTCAAGGGGACAAAAAAAACAACTTTCATCTAATCGTTGAAAGTCCCAATGGCCAGACCCTCAACTATCAAAAGAACAGAGGTCCCTTGTCGCCCTGCATGAATGGTTTGGTGTTTGGGCATGTGTATTGCCGCTCCATTCACTTGCTATGGGACTGCGGAGATAGCTTAGTACAGTATTTGGCTTCTGCACTCCTACAATAAGTGAATGGAATGACGGTGTGCACAAGGGACCCCCATTCTTGTAATGAGTGAGGGTTCGGTAGCTAGATGGTAAATTATAATCTTGAGATATCTTGAGATAACCCCTTAAATAAAAGAAGCAGAAGCCTCATATCAATTAAATTATCTTGTTTAATAACAACAACCACTTTCTATATGCCCTATTAAAGCAAAAAGAAGTCATAGAGTGGGATCCCCCAGTAAGGATCCCCTGGTGTAAGCCAGGACAGAGAGCGGCTCATATAACAGGGGGTCCCACTCCAGTGCACCTCACACTCTCACTGACAATGAATCTATAACACAGGAACAATTTGTAACGCCTTTACTGAATCATTCTCTTTTCATCTCAAACATTGGTTTTACAGCAGCTCGGGTTTGTTTTTTAATGAAAAAACTAAAATTAACTTGTGTCCTTGTGCTTTAATACAGTCATAGAACTTCAATGTGCCATCTTATATTTGTATACAGTAAGCTGCATTAGCTTATACTTTATGCCGTATATTTTTATATATATGGTTACCTAAATTTTATGCTTTCTTTGGAGGACCAGATGCGATATACACACCATTTTCTACACGTAATTTTAGAATGGTGCTTAGTATATCAGATCTTCACCTACAGCATTCAGACAGATGTAGATTGTGGAGCAGGAATAGCCCTGAATACTGAGTTACTGTGACATGTACTTCCTGTCCATTCCTCCTTAATGGCATACTGTATTTAGAGGCCAAAGCAGTCCGCCAGATGCCAAGCAGATCCTCTGTAATGTAAACTGTGTAGATATTCAACTAAAGCCAATACTGTATATCACCTACACTTCATACTGTATTTCTCAGTCAAATATATTTTCTATGATCTGACACAATGGGGATCTGCATGATGCTAGAATGTATTTACTATTCAGTCATAACATTGAGACCACCTACCTAACATTAGGTGATCCCCATTGGGCTAAGGCATGGATTTCAAAGGAAGGTATCCTGTGCTATCTAGTAAGCTGTAACATGGGATTTCACAGGTCAGACTTTTTTTTCCCAGCATATCCCACAAGTAATTAATCACAATGAGATATGGCACTTTGAAGGCAAACTTAACACCTTGACCTCTTTGTCATGTTCCTCAAAACATCCATGAACTTGTGTAATGTGGCAGAACAAAACGTCTTGCTGAAAGAGGCCTATGCCACTTGGGAATACCACTGCCATTAAGAGGGGACATAGTTTGCAATGTTAAGGTGGTATTGGTCACAGTAATGTCCAAATGAATGCTAGAATCAACAATTTTCCAAAATAACTTTGCCCATAGCTTAAAATTGCTTCCACCACCACAAAAGTGGCCCTGAAAAATAAGAGGGTACGTCCATTTAAAGTATCCATTTAATGAAAAAAATAAATAAATAGAAAGACGGATTCAAAAACTGATGCAATTGTGTGCATTAATCTGGATCTGTTTTTCCATTGACATCCATTAGATTAAAAAAAAACTGATCAAAATCAATACTTTCTTCAAAATTTTGTAGCGGAAACAAAAACATAGTTTGACCAAGTTTTTTTGTACGTTATAAGTAACAATTTAAAAATGGATCAGTTAAACGGAATGCAAAAAACAAGTGTGAACCTATTGTAAGTGTGCAACACAAATTACAAAATATTGTACTCAAAACAGTCACAGTCCTTTTTGTACATGGACTTCATCAGCAAACACATAATACTGCCAAGTACTGCCATGTAGTGCAGTGAACATAATACTCCCTGAAAGCACAAAATACCACAGGGTGGCACAAAATACCTCTCCAACAGTGCCGCATAATAGAGGATAGCACAAAATACCTCTCCAACAGTGCCACAAAATACAGGGTAGCACAAAATACCTCTTCAACAGTGCCACATAATACAGGATAGCCCAAAATACTTCTCCAACAGTGCCTAATAATACAGAGTAGCACAAAATACCTCTCCAACAGTGCCACATAATACAGGGTAGCACAAAATACCTCTCCAACAGTGCCACATAATACAGGGTAGCACAAAATACCTCTCCAACAGTGCCACATAATACAGGGTAGCACAAAATACCTCTCCAACAGTGCCACATAATACAGGATAGCACAAAATACTTCTCCAACAGTGCCACATAATACAGGATAGCACAAAATACCTCTCGAACAGTGCCACATAATACAGGATAGCACAAAATACCTCTCCAACAGTGCCACATAATACAGGATAGCACAGAATACCTCTCCAACAGTGCCACATAATACAGGATAGCACAAAATACCTCTCCAACAGTGCCTAATATGACAGAGTAGCACAAAATACCTCTCCAACAGTGCCACATAATACAGGGTAGCACAAAATACCTCTCCAACAGTGCCACATAATACAGGGCAAGACAAAATACTCCTCTAGGGGTAGGTTCACACTACGGAACCTAAGCGTAATCGGGCTGCCCATAGAATGGTGTCTATGGAGCTGGCGGAAAGGTGTGCTGCAGTGAACGGGTATGAGCTATGGAATCCGGCGAAATTGTCTGTTCTGGCTCCGTAGTGTGAACCTACCCTGACTGTATAAAACAACGAACACAAAGTACTACTCCAGCAGTGCCAAACAAATACCTCTCCAGCCATAAAAACCATAGTTCGGTACAAATAGCTGCAAGCACCACAGTGTAACACCACTGTTAACAGTTAAGACTGTAATATATATCTATATATATATATATACGCATTATGTTGGGCCAAGGATTCCATATCAGTCCAGTAATGTAGAATCGAACACTACTGTCCGTCTGTCAAATGAACTAGAACATGCAGTAAATAATATGCAGAAATTACTAAAAATTATCATAAATCCTAGTGTTCTTGTCAATTGTTCAATAGAAGAGACCTTTGGTGAGGAGAAAAAAAAGTCGCGATGCTGGCTTCCCTTTGCCTTTATACATTTATTTACCAGGAAATCTACCATCCGATGCTAGGGACAGCTGCTGTGTTCTTGTAACTGGCAGCTAGCACTGGAAGCATTAATATCAATACATGCCATGGGCCTATCTACTGAATAGTGAATGACACCACTAGATCCATACACAAATATTGAGAAACAGGCTTCCACTTGGCCTCAGAAAACTAATGGCCTTAACATATTTCGGGCACTGCCTGGAATAAAGCGATGGTAAAACATTATTATGGAATGAGGTTGGCAGTGTTTGCCTTAAAGGTATTGTCCTATTATTGTTCCAATGCATTTAAAGGGGTAGTTCAGCAAGAAAACAAAAACAATTCTTTCAAAATCAACTGGTGTCAGAAAGTTATATAGATTTGTAATTTACTTCTATTAATAAATCTCAAGTCTTCCAGTACTTATCAGCTGCTGTATGTCCTGCAGTAAGGGATGTATTCCCTCCCGTCTAGAGAGCAGGAGAGATTTTTTTATGGGGATTTGCTGCTGCTCTGGACAGTTCCTGTAATGGACAGAGGTGGCAGCAGAGAGCACTGTGTCAGACTGGAAGGAATAGAAGTAAATGACAAATCTTTGTCACTTTCTAGCACCAGTGGATTTGAGAGAATTTTTTTTTATCTCTTTCCCTGTAAAATAAAATAAAGTTGTCTTTTTAGTATCTGAAAATATTTTAAGGAAAAAATAGAAACACAACTGTGAAAATAAGGGTCATGTCACTGAAGACTCCGGAGTGACGCATAAAAAAATGATTGTAAGAAGTTCAGAAATTGAGAAGAGACAGAACAGCAAACTGTATGAGAATGCTTTTCTGCATACGGCAGAAGTATAAAATAGAAGATAAATGACATAATTTCTGATCAATACCATATTTTATACACAAGCCTCACAATATTTAAATATCAAACACTAGAGGGCATTAAAGAAGTACACAAGGGGCTGAAGCAGAGGATGGGATCATGTAATGCAGTGTTCCCTGACCTGTGGCTCTCCAGCTGTTGTAAAACTACGACTCCCATCATGCCCTGGGCATGATGGGAGTTGTAGTTTTTTTAACAGTTAGAGATCAACTGGTCAGGGAACAGTGATGTAATAAGTGCAGGGCCAATGTTACTTTTCACTGCTTTGGATATACAACATATAGAGGCTTAGCATAGAAGGATAATGTTATATGGTTTGCTGAAATGCGAATACTCCGAATGATGTAACAGGATAATCTGCAAATATTTGAACAGCACATTTTCTATTGTCTAGCAGCTAGCTTATACCGAGAAAATGACAAACCTGTTATAGAAAGACTGCGGCCACTACACCTGCCAATATAGCTGACATCCCTCTCTTATCCCAATACTCCAACCACCAGACTCTCCAAAGCGGCAGGTGTAAGCACCTTAGCACCAAGGTGTCGGTGCTAAGCCTATTCTTAAGCACCTCTGAATATTCAATCCTGCTTTATGTATGCATTCATTTTGCAGGACTGCATAGCATGGTATGCTATGTTATAACATATACATTGGAAAACAGGACCAAATGTAAACACTAGTTGACAATGTCGATAAGTTAAAGTGTCACTGAAGTGTTTTTTTTTGTTTGTTTTTTTCCCAGAAATCAACAGTACAGGCAATTTTAAGAAACTTTGTATTTGGGTTTATTAGGCAAATATGCCATTATCTGCATTTAAAAAGATTTCCCCCAAGTCCCCCCCTCCCTTCCTCTCTCTCATCCACTGCTCATTATCAGGAAATCTTGACTCTTGTACATCAGTCGAGCTCTGTGTAACCTATGGAGAGGGGAGGGGGGAGGAGGGAGATTAGTTGGCAGTAGAGAGCAGAGAACAAAGGATTACACAGGGGGACCTGTGTGAAAGCAGATATTCAAAGGTCAGAGAGGTCAGTGCTGACTTCAGAGAAGATAGCCCAGTGATGTAGCTGTAAATTAACTCTTTGTTGTCCTGTTTTGGAGCTTCATCTCCCTCAACCCCTCCCCTCTCCATAGAAAACCATGAAGACAGGGTGGGGGGGGAGCTTCAAACTGCTTTTTCATGATAAAAATGCATTTTTTGGCTAATAAACCCAATTACAACATTTCTTAAAGGCGCCTGTACTATCAATTTCTGCAAACATTTTTTTAATGACAGAGACACTTTAAGCCCAATGGGCCCCTTCAGAGTATACAATATGTCAGTAACCTTTTCTGACCTCTGTGTATTGCATACTGTAAGCGTACATGATGGGATTCTAGCCTAAGCTAATTTTTGTATATTGTCTGTTCTTGGCAGCCCTCAGGAGTGATCTGATCATACGCTACAGGATTGAATATACTGTAGAATCAGGTCTGAATTGTTTGGGGTCTCTGGTCTGGTGTCAGTAACTATGTAGTACCTCACTTTTCAGAATCTCTCTGGTTTGCCTTTGAAAATTAAGCAAATCCGTGTAACTTCTGGCTTGTGGCGCCAGCCGCAGGAGTGTCGTACATCCTACTCGAGGACATTTAACACCAACTCCTTCTCCCCAAAGAATAAACAATTGCACAACATGAGCTTTCCATTGATTTACATGCTACAGCTTCTGTCCGGGCTTCACCAGCCAAACAAAATGCAAGTGAACCGATAACAAACCATAGCTTGTTATCCGGTGACTTTAGCCATAAGTCATTGTGGCTTTGAAGTCAATTTAGATGTAGCCAGAAGGGTATGATGATGATGATGATGATTCTTTAGCCATATTAACCAGTATCTTACAATTTAATTTTACCCATAAAAGTTGTAGAAAAACAATATTGATCATCTATCCTTAGCACAGGAAATCAAAACCCCATTGATCAGATATTGATTGCCTATCCTAAAGGCTTTTGAGCAGGACTGGCAGATTATCTAATGCACGCAGAGACTTCCCAATTTTCTCCAAACATCATATGTTGAATTTAAATCATCTTTTTTGTTTTCCAAAGTGATATATCACAGCGATTCACCCATCTAAATGAAGTGAAGTGCTTTGTTGGATCAGCGCTCCGATCATCAAGCCTCCTGCCTTTCAGCACTGCTCCACTCCCTGACGCTCCACCATGGCTGCCAGGGCAAAGCTGGATGCAATCCTGGGAAACTGGGAGAAGTTTTCCAGGATTGAATCCAGCTTTTCCCGGCATCCTGGGAGGAGTGGCAGGGAGCAGAGCTGAAAGGCCAACGGCTTGACGAGCGGAGCGCTGATCAAATAAGCACTTACCTTTGTTTAGATGAGTGACGATCACCAGTGATTGCCAGTGAGCAATAGTAATAAGTAGGGAACCCCAGGTCAACCCTGGAAGAACCGTGCAGTAGCAAAACGTACTACGGGTTCTAGACCCGGGACTCACTACTTATTACTATTACTCACTGGCAGGTCTGTGGCCAGGCTGGGCGTAGTAGGATTTTCATGATGTTGTAGCTGTCTCTCCTGCATTGTCTGTGCTCCTTGCTCTTTCGCTCTTACTTACATCCTTATTACATTAGCTGGACTGTTACCATTTTTTGCACTTTATTATGGTTACAGGTCCTGTATATCTGGCTATTTGGGGGAATACTGCATAGTGATTGTATATTGTATATAGGTTATTTAGTTGGAGGTATGTCCTGGGGTCCTTTCTTTTGCTACATGTGGGGTCTTTTATCTCCTGTCTGAAACTTTTTTATTGTTTTACACAGACCCAGGTTTCTGGGATCTAAAGCCATGTATGTATTTTAACTAATTCTTATTCTATGCAATAATAAAGATTGTTTGTATTTTTCCCTATAACGCTGTTGGTTGTTGGTGTTTTATGTACTATATTGTTTAGCAGATCATCATGACATCATTAGAAGTATACAGACTTATGGGGGAATGTCTAGTACTATTCAACGCAGGTTTGAATCTTGTTAGAATGTGAGAGAGCTGCAAACTGCATTCAAACCATGTATTTGTCATGGATTCTTTAGCTGTGATTATGATAAAATGTTCCTAGAACAGTCTCTATAGAAAACACAACAGGTGTTGGCACATGCAAAGCATTTTTACATGCATTTTTGTACATTGTTTGTTTCCCCAATAGATTTTTATGAAAGCTCTGTCTAAATGGAACAAATGATTTCCAGTTCATTCGCAGAATGAAAAAAAAAAAAACTGAAGAAAGTGAAAAAAAATCTGAACTTAGTCTAAGGCAGACCTGTCAGCATCTTTTTGCTGACTTAAGTATCAGGGCCTATTATTCTGAATCAGTAAATATAACTCTTATTTTAATCCGTCGCTCCAGTGCCGAGATATAATCTTTAGAAATTTTATGTAAATTGGTAGATAAAGCCCACAAGGCATTGTCGATGGCAGCGTGTTCTTGCTGTTTCTTGTAGTTCTCTTGATCCTTTTGCTCGTTCTTTGACTGCCACCTGCCCTGACCATTTTTTCTTGACCTTGACTACCCCACTGCCTGTTTTTGTACCTTAGCTGCCCACTGTTATTGACCAAGACTGTTTACCTCGCCTTATTGTGTTTGTTTGTCTGTCTTTGTTTTGTGTCACACCTTACCAGCGTAGGGACTGTCCTTGTGGTTGTCCGCAGCTGCCTAGGGCTTTCTTGTGGCAAGTAGGCATGGACAAAGGGTGGGGTCAGCTTAGGGCTCACTGTCCGATTCTTGTCAGACTGCCTTTTGCCATATTCGACGCTAACAAGAGTTTTGCAGGTTACCACTAAGCAACCACTCACAGAACTGTAAAAGTCATGTGACAAATATTATTATCATTCAGCACTTTCTTTAGGGCTTAAATGGGCACTGTCACTAAAACTAACTTTTGACATGTCAAAAGTTATAGATCAGAGTGGGTCTCAGCAATGTAGCACTGGATTGCAATAATAGTGTCATCTATGGAATCAAGGTAAGAAGCCCTATTGTACATTGCCTGTAGATTAGACATTGAAAAACTTTAATAAGTACCTGTCATTAAAAATAACTTTTGACAAGTCATTAGATATGCCAAAACAAAGAGAGAGTCCAACCTCTGGAAATAATCCGTCTATGGTCACTAATAAGAATGCAGGATGCACTCATGTAGTCCCCCAATCCCTGGTGAGGGCGCTGTAGACTTGGAAACAAAGGAATCCCACAGCATCCAGAAGTAGTACCGTACCAAGCATGTTTATTCACACTTCGGGGTACAGATAAAGCAGCAACGTTGCTGCTTTTTCTGTACCCTGATGTGTGAAGAAACACTCTTGATACTACTTCTAGATGCTGTGGGATTCCTTTGTTTCCACATCATTAGACATGTCAAAAGTTATTGATGACAGCGGGTCTCACTGCTGACACCTTTTCTGATCAAGAAATATAGTCAGAGGGAGGCAGCCGGCACATTCACTCCTCGGCCATATCTGCGAAACAGCTCCGTTCGTCAAAAGAAGTCTATGACTATTTGACTATTTTGTCAGAGCAGGTGGCCGGGAAGTGGATTGCGCCACTGCTGTGTCTGATTCCCGGTGCTGTGTACTCCCCTGATCCCAGGGATCAATATCTTTTGACATGCCTGAAAAGTAAAAAAAAAAATATTTTTAGTGACAGGTACTCCTTAAATATTGTTTTTAGTGCTACTCCTTTAGGACTATATTCACACTGCCTGGTCTCTATATGCACTGGAAATGATTCTTATATATGCAATAAAGTATCCATAGACCATTATTGGCCAATGAATGCCAAATAAGAACCAATTCAGCATCCATTTGGGTGGTATAAGCCTAAGGTTTCTGTATGGAATAGCACCAATACAGAAAAAGATTAATAGCATCTTAGATATATGTCAGAGTTCTCAACAATGTATTTCAGAATCTATTTCATTGACATAAGGTATTAAGATGCTCAATATAGTAAAAAAAAAAAAAGTCACATTGTGTTACAATAAAAAGCTTTTAAACTTCAGCCAAGAGATCAAAGCAACAGATTAAAGGTTCACATCATTGGAGAATAATGACTTTGTTTCTCTAATAATTTTAACCCTTGTGGTCCTACTCCTAAATACCAAATACTTTTTGTTTTTGGAAAATATAAAAGAATAAAAATAAGATAAGAAGTTTCAGAATTTGAGCTGTGCATGGAAAATCCAGCATTGTGAGATGTAGCACCTGGCACATTGTGTACTGCATCTTCTCCTCCTGCTGCTGCTGCCTCCCTGGTGATTCAATTCCCTGGATGGGGCTGCCTATTAGCACTTCTTCTGCCTTTAATCATATAAGAGCTGGGAGTGTTTCCAATGAACAGCTAAATAAAAAGGGAGTGGTATACTGGGCTTACTGCCTGCCTTTAATTTTCTTCCCAGAAAAGGTGCCATCATCAGCCTTCAGTTACATGAAGCCTACGGTGGATGTAATTGTTTTCATTGTATGTTGTTACAGGGGAAATGCTCTTATGGCTCAGCTGCTAGAAGCAGGCACCTGTGCAAGCAACAGAGAATACAAAAATGCTGTTTACATGCTATTGTGGCAAAACTGGGCACCAAGGACGCTGCCTAAGACAAGTAGTTCAACATAATGTAATCAGACACAATGGCCATGGATAGGGAACAATATATTTTCAAGGGGTCCTTGAATCCATAAAGACACGGTCAAGATATATTGTAATTTTTTTTTTTTACCCAACAGCTTGGTGTATACTTCCCTGTTTGCCAACCAATGGCCATTTTCCCATCTGTCACAGTTGTACCAATAGCCAGAACATGACAGATTTGAGTGGAAAAAAAAGCACATGGTAAGCAAAAATTGTTGTGTTTCCCTAACCACCGGATCAGAGACGTTAACTTGAGGTTGAAAAGTCAAAACAACAGACCTAATGCTACTGTATAGGCAGTGCCAATGATGTAATTAAAGAGGATGTACCACCTGGTACATTCTCTTTAATCTGAACCCACCTATCGAACGGCGCCGGCACGGGGAAGCCGATGCCGCAGTCCGTTTTTTCGGACCGAGGCCCCGTTCCCGTGCACGGCGCCATTCTATGCACGGGAACCGGCCGGTGCCCAAGCACTGGAGGCTGGAATTCCCCCCCACTGGGGGCGGGCGGGCCGGCCTCCAGTGCTTAAGCACCGGCTGGTTCCCGTGCATAGAACGGCCGGGAACGGGGCCTCTGTCCGAAAAACGGACTGCGGCACTGTCTTTCCCATGCCGGCACCGTTCGATTGGTGGGTTCAGATTAAAGAGGATGTACCAGGTGGTACATGCTCTTTAAGGGCCCTATTCCACTGGACGATTATCGTTTGCATAATCGTTAACAATTAACGATCTCAAACGACCGCTATTGCGAAAGACCTGAAAACGTTCACTCATTTCCATGGAATGATAATTGTTACTTATGATCGTAATTGCGATCGTTTTTCTTCGCTATTTATTCACTATTGCGTTCGTATCTATTGCAAACGACTGAACTATGTCTTATTCAATGCGAACGATTTGCGAACGTTTTGCGAACGAGCAACGATAAAAATAGGTCCAGGTCTTATAACGATTCTCAACGATTTCTCGTTCTGTTGTTAACTACATTTCAACCGAACGATTATCGTTTAGATTCGAACAATTTAACGATAATCTGAACGATAATCGTCCGGTGGAGTAGGGCCCTAAGCCTTAGGGAAAAAGTATAATGGTTTCCTCCTCTTTTTCTAGAGAGGACTACATTTCCCAATGAAGAGAACATGATGGTGCACAGTGCCTTAGGGCCCTATTACACCAACAGATTATCTGACAGAGTTTTTTGAGCCAAAGCAAGAAATGGATGTAAAAAAAGGAGAAATCTCAGTCTTTCCTTTGTTACCTGTTCTCCGTCTGTAGTCCATTCCTGGCAAAGTATGTGCACATACATGTGGCCTTCCTCATACTACATCTATACATTACATTTCTACACAAATCTTATCAACACCAGTGAAAAGACCTAGTTAGAAAAAAACAAGAACTCTTAAAATAGGGAAGACTTATTAAAGGGGTAGTGCGGCGCCAAACAATTATTCACAAAATAACACACATTAAAAAGTTATACTGTAATGTATGTTATGTATGTAAGTGGCCCCCTTCCCTGTATTTCCCTCCACCCACGCTAGACCCGGAAGTGTGGTGCATTATACTCACCGCATCTCGTGTCGACCCCCATCTGCCATCTTGGGACAATGACGTAGTCTTCGGGGGGGCGGCCGAACCGTCCCTCATGCCGCCCCCCCCTCTGCCACGTCATAACTGTGCTCAGCTGCGATTGGCTGAGCACAGTTATGCTCAGCCAATCGCGGCTGAGCTGCTGATGACGCGGAAGAGGGGGGGGGGGCGTCGGCATGATGGACGGATGGAGCTGTTCGGCCGGCCTCCCGAAGACTACATCATTGTCCCAAGATGGCGGACAGGGTCGACACGAGATGCGGTGAGTATAATGCACCACACTTCCGGGTCTAGCGTGGGTGGTGGAAAACACAGGGAAGGGGGCCACTTACATACATAACATACATTACAAAGTTGTATAACTTTGTAATGTGTGTTATTTTGTGAATAATTGTTTAGCGCCGCACTACCCCATTAAAACTGGTGTTTTATAGGAGCTGGCAGAGTAAGATGCAGGTGCAGCCAGTCCATGCACCACAAACTATAATGTACTGTATGACGGCAATGGGAACTGGTATAGACATTATGTCATAAATTTTGGTAATTCTCGGGAGGCCACGGCCTTGCCAGAAAGTGCCACCCTTGTTTCTCTGCACTTTTCTAAAGGGGCAACAGAAGTAAAAAGTTTACTACAATGTTTGGCACATATGTAAATGGCGTGCACAAAAAGTGAGAAGCCATAAAAAATGTTGTAATAGCTTAGTAAACTTCCCCCATTGTGTTTTATGGCTTCTCAAGGACAAAATTGTGTAACAGTCCGCAATATGTGCATCTAGGCAGATGTCACACCATATGAAAGGTTTGACTAAGGAATTTAAAAGTATAGTAAAAGTAAGAAAGGCTTTGAATAAAAGGGTACAACAATGTACAAGAAATAAAACAATGAGGAGGGAAACTGAGTGTCCTGAAAATGAAACCTACTAAGACCTCACACACACACAGCTGCATTTCTGGAGTTTGTAGTGGTAACATGGTTTCCATAGAGGAGGGTGTTTCGTCTGTCAGCAGACTATGCTGTGAAAACAAATCACAGCATATTCCACAGGATTCTGTACAGGCAGAAAGGATCTGTACAAACAGCACCCAATGTAAAGTACCAAGAGGGTGTAAGGCTTTGTTCTAGTGAAGCAGTCCACAGGGAGCGCAGATGTTGTAGCTGGGGAGAACACCTGTGTGATGGCTGCGACATAGCCCTATGCCAGTCTTGACTGAGATAGCTTTGGTCACGTCCCGGTTCAAGCGCAACGATTTCGGGGTCATGTCCCGCTGTCCCGGTACGGGCCCCATGTGTCCCGCTTCCCAAAACATGCCTGGTCCTTTAATTGCGAGTGCTCTGGTGAGCGCTCGCAGATGCGGGGCTGTGCACAGCTTCCTCTAGTGGCCGGAAGCTGCATTCTGCCTCCGGTCACTAGAGGCCTCACTCATCCCCTGCGTTCCGGCGCGGAGCAGGAGAGTGACGTCACCAGCAGAGCCGAGAGGACGGAGACCCTGCTGGAGGGCTGAAGAACAGAACCTGAGTGAGTATGTGGTGGGGGGAGGCTAGCTGACAGGGAGGGTGTTCATCATGGGAGTGCTGGGGGAGGGGGGTCTTCATCACTCTGCTGTCTGATTGCTCTGCATTCCGGCTGGGGTCGGAGGGGGGAGGCGGTGCAGTCACACAGCCAAGTGATCAGCAGTGTATCAGGCCCAGATTACCAGTCGGGGGGGGGGGGGGGTGTCACTGACTGACACTGAAGGACATCTGACACTCAGCAGCAGTCTTCAGTATCAGTCAGTGGCCGCTGACAGGGTGAGATGCTCTGTCCCTTTCAGAGCCCTGAGCAGGAAGCTCATATACCGCACAGCTACCAGCCCCCGAAGCTCTTATCTCCAGCCCTGCAGCACTTGCATTCATCTTCTCCCCTGCTTATCTTCCCCACGCTAATAGGGTCACATGTCGGGGACAGACAGGAGTGAGGAGAGTGCAGACGCTGGGGAGCTGGAGATAGGAGCTGCGGGGGCTGGGAGCTGGGTGTGAGGTGTGCAAGTAGCCACTACTGGGGAGAAATCCACTGCTGTGCTGCCATGTCAGTATCCTTTTTTATTTTTCTGGTACACAGGGGGGCTTTACTTAGATAAATAAACTATCTATATCTATCTCCTATCTATCTCTATCTATCTCCTATCTATCTATCTATTTTCTATCTATCTATCTCCTATCTCCTATCTTTCTCCTATCTATCTATCTATCTTTCTCCTATCTATCTATCTATCTATCTATCTATCTATCTATCTATCTATCTATCTATTTTCTATCTATCTATCTCCTATCTCCTATCTTTCTCCTATCTATCTATCTATCTATCTATCTATCTATCTATCTATCTATCTATCTCCTATCTATCTATCTATCTATCTATCTATCTCCTATCTATCTATCTATTATCTATCTATCTATCTCCTATCTATCTCCTATCTATCTATCTATCTATCTATCTATCTCCTATCTATCTCCTATCTATCTTCTATCTATCTATCTATCTATCTATCTATCTATCTATCTATCTCCTATCTATCTTCTATCTATCTATCTATCTATCTATCTATCTATCTATCTCCTATCCATTATTTATTTATCTATCTATCTCCTATTTATCTAGGAGATAGAAGATATATATATAGATAGATAGATAGATAGATAGATAGATAGATCGGAGATATATAGGATATAGATAGATAGATAGATAGATAGATAGATAGATAGATAGATAGGAGATAGATAAATAGGAGATAGATAGATAGATAGATAGATAGATAGATAGATAGATAGATGATAGATAGATAGATAGATAGATAGATAGATAGATAGATAGGAGATAGATAGATAGATAGATAGATAGATAGATAGATAGATAGATAGGAGATAGATAGACAGATAACAAATGTCAGCAGCACAAGCCATGATGTTGGTGCCAGCAAATTAAATCTTGACCAGAGATAGATGTCTATACCATACGGATAC
Organism: Dendropsophus ebraccatus; assembly: GCF_027789765.1. Classification (NCBI taxonomy): domain Eukaryota; kingdom Metazoa; phylum Chordata; class Amphibia; order Anura; family Hylidae; genus Dendropsophus; species Dendropsophus ebraccatus. The sequence continues at coordinate 45,439,183 of NC_091461.1, read as the reverse complement.
TTCACAGCACTCCAACTTCTATGTTGCAAAAGAAGTGTTTATTCCAACAACATGCAAAGCATTAACAAATAGTGCAGCACAGCAAACAGTCACAAACGTGACGTTTCTGTGAGTCAATCACCATCTTGAAGCATGAAAATGGCGGTCGACTCGTCGAAACGCTGCGTTTATAACTGATTTAGGGGCGTGTCTTTGGGTGGGGTTAGGGGCGTGTCTTTGGGTTGGTTAGGGGCGTGTCCATGTCCCTCTTTCCTTCCTATCTATCTCCTATCTATCTATCTCCTATCCATTATTTATTTATCTATCTATCTCCTATTTATCTAGGAGATAGAAGATATATAGATAGATAGATAGATAGATAGATAGATAGATAGATAGATAGATAGATAGGAGAGAGAGAGATAGATAGGAGAGAGATAGATAGATAGACAGACAGGAGATACAGAGATAGATAGATAGATAGATAGATAGATAGATAGATAGATAGATAGAAAGATAGATAGATAGATAGATAGATAGATAGATAGATAGATAGATAGATAGATCGGAGATATATAGGATATAGATAGATAGATAAATAGATAGATAGATGATAGATATAGATAGATAGATAGATAGATAGATAGATAGATAGATAGATAGATAGATAGATAGATAGATAGAAGATAGATAGATAGAAGATAGATAGATAGATAGATAACAAATGTCAGCAGCACAAGCCATGATGTTGGTGCCAGCAAATTAAATCTTGACCAGAGATAGATGTCTATACCATACGGATTCTTCACAGCACTCCAACTTCTATGTTGCAAAAGAAGTGTTTATTCCAACAACATGCAAAGCATTAACAAATAGTGCAGCACAGCAAACAGTCACAAACGTGACGTTTCTGTGAGTCAATCACCATTTTGAAGCATGAAAATGGCGGTCGACTCGTCGAAACGCTGCGTTTATAACTGATATAGGGGCGTGTCTTTGGGTGGGGTTAGGGGCGTGTCTTTGGGTTGGTTAGGGGCGTGTCCATGTCCCTCTTTCCTCCCAGCCAAAGTTGGGAGGTATGGTCACACTGGCATTAGGGCTTACACAGGGTTTCCCCATGCTGTTATAGAGAAGAGTGAATAAACCAGGTGATGGTGGTAGTAGTTTCCCCAGGGCACTTCCTGTTAGATGTCCGGCCTAATGGAAGCTGACACCATAGATATGTATATATCTGTGCTGTCAATTTCCAGATCACAAGCAGCAGTCTATACTTACCAGCCACGCTGCTTGTGATCTGGCATCAGGCTCTCCAGTCCTCACACTAGCTGTATTTTCAGGCCCCGCCTTCTCCGGCTGTCAATCATTCTGAAGGAGGTGGCGACCTAAAGATACAGCAGCGGCCAGAGCATGGGAGAGCCTGATGCTGATTTCTTTCACATTTACACAGGCTGATAATTGGCCCATGTAAAAGGCCCTTTAAGGGACTATGCAATAGAGTACCCTCAATGCTAGTGCTATGACTGCAATATTGCATATTTACCACTAGGCATCTGTGGTCCAGTGCCTAGGGCAGCACCTTGCAGCACCATGCTTTATTTTTATTGTCTCCCACTTCCCGTCACACTTGCCAGTAAATCTGATGTCTTTTCAGGAGTGTGTGTGTATGTGTGTGTGTGTGTGTGTGGGGGGGGGGGGGGGGGGGTTGGGGGGTTGCAGGCTGGGGTATGTGGTATTGGTCAGGTCTGATGTGGCAGTGGTAAATGTGACGCCTGGAGCTATTACCTACCAATTTACCAATCCTGTGGTGGGAATTCAATGTGGAAATGTTTTAAGCAGTTGAAAACCATAACAAATGCGATTGAGACAATGTTTCTCCATGTAGAGAAATGCATATGGCCAAAACCAGGCTCCCATTTCTTCCCCAGTAGTCATGTGCTGTTACCAGGATTATTGGCCATACGCCTATTGGTTACCGCATGAATGGCTCGCTTCGGCTGCAAGTGGCGACGTTCAGTAAATGTGGGAAAGCCGCCAAAGACTGATCAGATATTAATATGATGTTCAGATACTTGAAAATCATGATACTAACTGGTGAGTGAAGATGGGGCATCTTCAGGTGTAGTGCCCAGGGCAGCAGCAGCTGGTAATACGGCCCTGCCTACATCTAGAAAACTGCTGCACATAACTGCAAGCTGCAATTGTTGTCCGAGTGACTGCCTCTCAGTGAGATCAAGCCTGAAGTGCCTCATGTGAGAGAAGTGCTCCAGAGTTTGTGAGCAATGGTTTGTATCGCTGGGACATCTCCCCAGTTGGGTGGTCCCCATCAGGCCACTTGCCACACCACCACCAGCCCATAAAGCTCATCATCCTATACAATACAAGGCCAATTGTCATGTTTGGCACCTCTTACAATCTTAGCACACAAATCAGAAGACCTTTGAGTACATGTGAGGGACAGAGGCATGCCTAAATATATCTCTTACAGTCTCTGACTCTCAGGTTTTGCTTCAGTTGTGTGACACTTGACTCCGAAATCCTGAAATTGGATAACGAATAAGCAGAACCACTTTAAAAAAAAATATATCAGACTTCTTCAGGCCTAAGATGTGGATTACACATAAGGCTAAATTTAAATCCCCAGATTGTATAAGAATAGAGACAAATCCTACTCATAGCACAAACTGAAATTAATGATCAGCTTACATCCCCAATTAACATAAAGGGGAAGTATAACAATTCAACATCCTAATTCACATGTGAATGGAACTAAAAATTAAGTAATCACATGGTGAATTTTGGCTCTTTCTGTGCAGCGCTAACCTCCAGCTTCACAGGCTAAGCAGTACTGGAGATGAAATGCTAATCTACTGCCCCGGCTGCCTCAAGGCCATGTCTACATGATAGGTTTCTCTAATGATTAAAAACTCACAGTGCCTTTTAACAGCTTCATTTCTCTCCTGGTATATTTTATCTGAAATGGCTTTATGGAACTTAAAGTGATGTTGTCACCCACTTTAAGGCCCTATAACACGAAAAGATTATTGTCTGTATTCAACCAATATCGGCCATTACGGCCGATAATCGTCTCATGTAATAGAAGACAAGGATCAGTCGACATGAATAGTGTCGGCTGATCGTTGTCTGCTGTTGTCTTTCAACATGTTGAATGACAGACAACTAAGATAAGCAATGATCTGCTGCCGCCGCTCTGTGGGACGGGAGCAGAGGCAGCAGACCACTGCTATCTTGTTGAGGAAAGGGTCAACTGTCAAGAAGGAGAGCAGAAAGAAAATACAGACAAGTTTTATATACGTATATTTTGAATGTGCAGCATCTAAGCATGGATGGTGTAGAAAACTGCACATAGGGTAAGGGGGGGGGGGGGAGTATCACTTTAAATTATGCACGTAAGTTCATTCACCATCAAATTTGTTTATACTGGTTATCTCAGGCATGGGTGATAATGGGTGATATCTCAGGCATGCAGTATACTGTAATTGTCAGGGACCTATGGCCCTATTCCACGGGTCGTTTTAGAGGAGCAAACGAGCGCTATTAGCGCTCGTTTGCTCCTCGTTCGCCGCTCGCTGCCGCCGCTATTCACCGCGGCTGCAGCGAGCGGGTGAGTGCGGGAGGGGCGGCGGGGAGCTGCAGGGGGCTGCTCGGAGGATCGCTGATCGTCCGGGCAGCCCATAGGATATAGCAGCGTCTGCTGCCGATGCTCCTATTCAACGGAGCGACGGCAGCAGATCGCTGCTATATCAGTCGCTTGTTTTTCAATATGTTGAAAAACAAGCGACTGCAACGATCAGCCGACATGAACGATGTCGGCTGATCGTTGCACTCTATTCCACGGAACGATTATCGTCCGTAGCGGTCGATATCGTCCGAAAACGAACGATAATCGTTCCGTGGAATAGGGCCACTAGGCAAGCAAGGGTCCTTTTAGATTAACAGATTTGATGGCTATGGGGGCCACGAATGGCTATGTGAGCAGTGAGGCCATCCACACCATCATTCTAGTTGTTTATTGCTGCTCTATAGTGCCATAGAGATGTGGCCAGAGCACTTTAATGCTTTTCAGTGACATGGCCATGTCTCTGTGAAACATTAGTTGATTGTAGCCTCGGACATCTAAAATAAAGGTTTGGATAGTCTCACTGCTTACATAGTGATGGTATATAGCCTTGTAACCACTTTGGGACTTATTTTCTAGTTCCCTTTAAAAAAATTATTTAATACAACTTAGCTTTTAAACTGGTACCAGCCTGCCAGCATCAGATGTCTACCCAGCATGATCAGTAGTAGTTTCAGACAGTAGTAAACAGACCCCAGTGATCAGCTGATCTCTAGAGGTCCAACATGTAAAACAAACATTTTCCTCACTGGACAGTACCTGTCGTAGGATTTATACAATAAATAGAAAAAAACATATCTGTCAAAATTCCGTCAAACTCCGTCAAAATTAAAAAATCCAGGTTCTACTTTATTATACCCATTCCCATGCCACCAGCTCACTGCCTCTGGTCTCCAGTTTTCACCTAGTTCCTGTGCTGTCCCGACCCGGCAGGAACGCTGCAGGAACTACCTGATGAGCATGTCTGAGCCGGCTCATGATGTAGCAGGACCAGGAGCTAATGGACCCCTGGATTTTAAAACGTTGCTTGAGTTCTTCATTGATATTCAATAGAAGCCATTTGATGTTACAGATATGCAATGAATAGACAATTGGATGTTATTATATCACATCTGGATTTGTAACTATCACATTTATTGTATGAGCAAATCAAAGATATTTATTTCGGCTATGTTACATGTATACTATCCATCAGGGCCGCCGATAAGGCAGTACAACTGGTACTGCCGTACGGGGCCCGGACCCTAAGAGACATGGGGGGGGGGGGCCCGCCGGCCGCTGCCCCCCGTCCGCTACGCTAGGGGGGCCCGCACGGCCCCCCTTGCCACCTGTTTTTGATGGGGGGGAGCACCGGCCCACGGGTGCCTAGTCCGCGCCGGGAGGGGGGGGGGGGGGAGGGGGGGTGACGGAGCGGCCGGGAGAAGGATAGGCAGACAGGCTGGTTCCCTCCCCCCATGCAGCGCCGAGGTCCGGGGCAGGTGTTGAGCTTCCGGCACACACAATGACAGAGGCCGGAAGCTCCCAGCTGCAGCCCCGCGTTCCCGGATCTTCTCTCCTGCTCGGCGGCGCTCACGTGATGTGACGTCATAGCCGAGCAGGAGACAAGATCCGGGACCGCGGGGCTGCAGCTGGGAGCTTCCGGCCTCTGTCATTGTGTGTGCCGGAAGCTCAACACCTGCCCCGGACCCCGACGCTGCATGGGGGGAGGGAACCAGCCTGTCTGCCTATCCTTCACCCGGCCGCCCGCCCCCCTGCATCCTCAGCTGCTCCCCTGCTGGGGGGCAGCCTCTCCCCCAGCCTCTCCCCTTCCCCCCCCCCAGCCTCTCCCCTGACCTCAGCCTCTCCCCTGCCCCCCCCCCAGCCTCTCCCCCTAACCCTCAGCCTCTCCCCCTAACCCTCAGCCTCTCCCCTGCCCCCCAGCCTCTCCCCTGCCCCCCAGCCTCTCCCCTGCCCCCCCCAGCCTCTCCCCTGCCCCCCCCAGCCTCTCCCCTGCCCCCCCCAGCCTCTCCCCTGCCCCCCCAGCCTCTCCCCTGCCCCCCCCAGCCTCTCCCCTGCCCCCCCAGCCTCTCCCCTGCCCCCCCCAGCCTCTCCCCCTGCCCCCCCCAGCGTCTCCCCCTGCCCCCCCCAGCGTCTCCCCTGCCCCCCCAGCCTCTCCCCTGCCCCCCCAGCCTCTCCCCTGCCCCCTCCAGCCTCTCCCCTGCCCCCTCCAGCGTCTCCCCTGCCCCCCCAGCGTCTCCCCTGGCCCCCCAGCGTCTCCCCTGCCCCCCCCAGCGTCTCCCCTACCCCCCAGCCTCTCCCCTGCCCCCCCCAGCGTCTCCCCTGCCCCCCCAGCGTCTCCCCTGACCCCTCAGCCTCTCCACCTAACCCTCAGCCTCTCCCCCTGCCCCCAGCCTCTCCCCCTGCCCCCCAGCCTCTCCCCCGGTCCCCAGCCTCTCCCCCCTGCATTCTCAGCCTCTCACCCCTAACCCTCAGCCTCTCCCCTGCCCCCCAGCGTCTCCCCTGACCCCCCAGCCTCTCCCCTAACCCTCAGCCTCTGCCCTGCCCCCCCCAGCCTCTCCCCTGCCCCCCCAGCCTCTCCCCCTAACCCCCAGCCTCTCCCCCTAACCCCCAGCCTCTCCCCTGCCCCCCCAGCCTCTCCCCTAACCCTAAGCCTCTCCCCTACCCCACAGCCTCTCCACCTAACCCTCAGCCTCTCCCCTACCCCACAGCATCTCCCCTGACCCCCAGACTCTCCCCCTGTCCCCCAGACTCTCCCCCTGTCCCCCAGACTCTCCCCCTGTCCCCCAGACTCTCCCCCTGTCCCCCTGCCCCTCCCCCTGCCCCCCCCAGCCTCTCCCCTGCCCCCCAGCGTCTCCCCTGATCCCTCAGCCTCTCCACCTAACCCTCAGCCTCTCCCCCTGCCCCCCAGCCTCTCCTCCCTGCATTCTCAGCCTCTCCCCTGCCCCCCCAGCCTCTCCCCCTAACCCTCAGCCTCTCCCCTGCCCCCCAGCGTCTCCCCTGACCTCAGCCTCTCCCCTGCCCCCCCAGCCTCTCCCCTGCCCCCCCAGCCTCTCCCCCTAACCCTCAGCCTCTCCCCTGCCCCCCCAGCCTCTCCCCCTAACCCCCAGCCTCTCCCCTGCCCCCCCAGCCTCTCCCCTAACCCTAAGCCTCTCCCCTACCCCACAGCCTCTCCACCTAACCCTCAGCCTCTCCCCTGCCCCCCAGCATCTCCCCTGTCCCACAGACTCTCCCCCTGTCCCCCAGACTCTCCCCCTGTCCCCCAGACTCTCCCCCTGTCCCCCAGACTCTCCCCCTTCCCCCCAGACTCCCCCCCTGCCCCCCCAGCCTCTCCCCTGCCCCCCAGCGTCTCCCCTGATCCCTCAGCCTCTCCACCTAACCCTCAGCCTCTCCCCCTGCCCCCCAGCCTCTCCTCCCTGCATTCTCAGCCTCTCCCCTGCCCCCCCCGCCTCTCCCCCTAACCCTCAGCCTCTCCCCTGCCCCCCAGCGTCTCCCCTGACCTCAGCCTCTCCCCTGCCCCCCCAGCCTCTCCCCTGCCCCCCCAGCCTCTCCCCCTAACCCTCAGCCTCTCCCCTGCCCCCCAGCGTCTCCCCTGACCTCAGCCTCTCCCCTGCCCCCCCAGCCTCTCCCCTGCGCATTCTCAGCCTCTCCCCTGACCCCCCAGCCTCTCCCCTGACCCCCAGCCTCTCCCCTGACCCCCAGCCTCTCCCCTGCCCCCAGCCTCTCCCCTGCCCCCCCCAGCCTCTCCCCCTAACCCTCAGCCTCTCCCCCTAAACCACAGCCTCTCCCCTGCCCCCCAGCCTCTCCACCTAACCCTCAGCCTCTCCCCTGCCCCCCAGACTCTCCCCCTGCCCCCCCAGCCTCTCCCCGGCCCCCCAGCATCTTCCCTGACCCCAGCGTCTCCCCTGCCCCCCCAACCTCTCCACCTAACCCTCAGCCTCTCCCCTGCCCCCAGCGTCTCCAATGACCCCAGCCTCTCCCCCTGCATTCTCAGCCTCTCCCCTGACCCCCCAGCCTCTCCCCTGACCCCCCAGCCTCTCCCCTGACCCCCCAGCCTCTCCCCTGACCCCCCAGCCTCTTCCCCTAACCCTCAGCCTCTCCCCTGCCCCCAGCCTCTCCCCCTGCCCCCCCAGCCTCTCCCCCTGCCCCCCCAGCCTCTCCCCCCTGCCCCCAGCCTCTCCCCCCTGCATTCTCAGCTGCTCCCCTGCCTCCCAGCCCCTCCCCCTGACCCCTAGCTTCTCCCTCTGACCCCCAGCCTCTCCCCCTGAATCCCAGCTTCTCCACTGCCCCCCAGCCTCTCCCCCTGAATCCCAGCTTCTCCACTGCCTCCCTACCGCTCCCCCTGAACCCCAGCTTCTCCCCTGCCACCCTAGCTGCCCCCCAGCTGCTCTCCCTTTCCCCCAGCTGCTCTCCCTGGCTCCCCCAGCTGCCTCCCTTCCCCAGTCACCCCCAGCTGCCTCCCTTCCTCAGCCCCCCCCAGCTGCCTCCCTTCCTCAGCCCCCCCCCCCCAGCTGCCTCCCTTCCTCAGCCCCCCCCCCCAGCTGCCTCCCTTCCTCAGTCCCCCCCCCCCCCCAGCTGCCTCCCTTCCTCAGTCCCCCCCCCCAGCTGCCTCCCTTCCTCAGTCCCCCCCCCAGCTGCCTCCCTTCCTCAGTCTCCCCCCAGCTGCCTCCCTTCCCCAGTCTCCCCCAGCTGCCTCCCTTCCCCAGTCACCCCCCAGCTGCCTCCCTTCCTCAGTCTCCCCCCAGCTGCCTCCCTTCCCCAGTCACCCCCAGCTGCCCGCCTGCAGACGAGTTATGGTCAGAGAAGTCTTCATGATGCTGCGCCAGATGGAGAAGAGAGCAAAAAGTTAGCGACAGCAATTCGAGAAGACGTCACCTGTGAGTCATTAGTAACTGCACTGTAATCACTTCTATAGTGTGCAGAGCCTGTGTACCATTGGGGTCTCAATGGGTCAGTGTATTGTTTGCGGTAGTGTACTGACACAGCCCTGCGGTCACTACAGTACACTAACCCAAACTTTTAAACTAGGACCCAACTACAAGAGCTGCAGGCACTACAACTCCCAGCATATCCTGAGGGCTGTAGACGGTCAGTAAATGCTGGGAGTTGTAGTGCCTGCAGCTGTTGTAGTTGGGTCCTAGGTGCATTATACACTGGAGGCTTTGTGGGAGATCAGAATACAGAGATCTGTGGGGGCTCAGGGGTCATGTCCCTGCACTGAGCCCCCACAGATCTATGTATTCTGATTTCCCACAACGCCTCCAGGACCCAACTACAACAGCTGCAGGCACTACAACTCCCAGAACAGTCTGCAGCCCTCAGGATATGCTGGGAGTTGTAGTGCCTGCAGCTGTTGTAGTTGGGCCCTATACACTGGATGCTTTGTGGCATATAAGTATACATAGATCTGTGGGGGCTCAGTATATAGAAGTGACCCCAGAACATCACTAATAAGATATAGGGTTAGGAGATGTTTTTGTTCTATCCCCTATTAGTGCTGTTCTGGGGTCACTTCCCTGCACTGAGCCCCCACAGATCTATGTATTCTTATGTGCCACAAAGCATCCAGTGTATGATGCACCTAGGATCCAACTACAACAGCTGCAGGCACTACAACTCCCAGCATGTACTGACAGTCTGCAGCCCTCAGGATATGCTGGGAGTTGTAGTACAGTGTAGACAGATGTTTTGCTGGACCTTCAGGGCTGATGGTTGTCACCCACAGATTGCAGCCACCAGGAGCCTCTGCACACAGTGATTTATTAAAGGGTTGTCCTCTCAGAGACTACAACTCCCAGCATACCCTGAGAGCTGTATAAATGGAGGGTGTTCTGAGATTTGTCACAGATACAGATGAATTCAGGAAAGAAGCGGGTCAGCATGTCGTGTCTCACTGGTTGTATATTGGTGGCTCCAGGTACCCCAGTCCAACACTGGACAGAACCAGTCCCCAAACTAAGACGTCCCCGGCCTCCTTCCTTCCTCCATCACGTCTGTTTGATGAGAACAGCGGGCATCAAGCAGAGCGGCACCCAAGTGCCAGGGTATATACCATGCATGTACAGCAACGTGGGGGGGGGGGCACCTCTGCGTGCAAAGTGCCTAGGGCAGCATGAACTCTAAATACAGACCTGCTCACCGCCATGTATTCGCTATCACTGGCTTGGGTGAGCTAAACTAGTCTGCCTGGGGGGGGGGGGGGTGATTTGTATATGCTCACTAACATGGAACAGCCTCATTATATTAGCCTTATCAACATTCTATGTTAGTGAGCATACCGGGGGGGGGGGATATTGGTGAACATATACAAATCAAACAGCCCCCCCCCCCCCAGACCCTCAAAATTCAATAACCCCAAACGGGGCATTGCCTAGTACTCAACAGCATTCTGAATACAGGGGAACCCCTACCCCACTCTTGTATAAGTTTTAGTCTCCATCATAATGAGCCCCGCTGGGCTTCTAGACACGCTATAAATTGTACGTTGCAAGGGTGAGTATAATGCACCGCATACAGAGCACAAGAGGCAGCTATACAAGTAAGTGTCTGTATGGTGACATTTACATTGCACCTTGTTCACATTTAGTTTCTACAATTTTATAACTGTATAACAGAGGTTACATTTTAAGCCACTGGGAAAAATGGGGAATATGAGCCAGTTCTCTAGAATTAATCTGAACCAAATTATACCTCCCAGCAAGGCGTGGGGCCAACACACAATTTTTTTTTTTTTTTTTTATTAATGTGGGGGGCCCAGACACTTTGGTTGTATGGGGCCCCGAAATTCCTGATGGCGGCCCTGCTATCCATTATACTTCACATAGATGCACTTACTTATGGTCGTACATTTTTAATACTTTTGTGGACTTAGGCTATGTTCACACTTTGTGAGAGACCGGCCGTTCCGTGACCTGGCCGGGTCACGAAGCGGCCGGTCTCTGCCAAGATCATCCCGGCCGGTACTTCAGTACCGAACGGATAATCTTTCCGGCCGCAGGGCGCGCCCGCATCAGAACTTCCCATAGCACACAATGAAGAGAGCGGCCAGAGCCTCTCACTTCATTGTGTGGACTGACAGGGAGTCCTACAGCTGCAATTGACTGAATTGTGGCCGCAGAAAACCAACATGTCAGTTATTTGCGGCGCTGCACGGGATTCCGGCCGGAGCGCATATGATGTGTATACGCTCCGGCCAGGATCCCATAGATCAATAGGCAGTGTTCACAGGCATGCAAAATACGTAGTGTAAACATAGCCTAAAAGGGAACCTGTCATCACTTTTATGCTGCCTAATCATGGTGGTTCCCAGGCAGCTTCCTCACCAGCCTTAATTGATAGATCTCTCCCAGTCTGGGCATAGGGAGAGGTTTCCAGATTAATAGATAAATTATGATACCGCTATATACATTATGGGGGAGATTTATCAAAGGGTGTAAAATTTTGACTGGTGCAAACTGCCCACAGCAGCCAATCACAGCTCAGCTTCCAGCTCTGGTGAAAGGAAAGAGGAGCTGCGATTGGCTGCTGTGGTCAGTTTGCACCAGTCATAATTTTTACACCCTTTGATAAATCTCCCCCTACGAGTTTGTCTTCACAGCAAGCACATTGCTGTTTTTTAATACAATTTTAGTGTTTTAACACACGCAGCATTATTTTTACTGCAATTACTGAAAGACATTATCTTTATTGCTACATATTGAATTGGGCGATAAAAGCCACTGATGTTGTATTTTTTAGTCTTGAGTGTAAACTGTATTCTCTGTATTATAGACTCAGTGATTATCCATTAAATTTACAATGTAGATTTATTTAACATGTAAGTGGCAAAAGATGAAATATTGAAAAACTATTATTGGTCTCCAAAGCCGTGTAAATAAGTCGCCAGGTTCAGGATCAATCTGTGACTTATGAGCTCAGCCCCAATGAGTTTTAGTGGGTAAGAAAAATACGAAATTGAGTACTTTTGTTCGCTACAAGAAGAAACGTCACTTTCAGTTCATGGAAAGGTTACACATCTTCTAGCAAGAATGAACGTTAACAAACAAGGTTGAGATCTGCAGAGAACATTATAATAAAACAGGATGTATTCACATTAAACAGGCATTCACATTCCAGAACTATAAAACAGAGCCCTGTGTATGGAGCCTGTATGGCGTCAGTACAGGAGACCACATGGCTGCTGAACAGGCGCAGTCAGACTGAGTATACAGAGATACTTTCCATCACAAGCATCACAGGGATGGGGGGGGGGGGTTCCATATCTAGGGATCCAACGGAGAAGTATTGATAAAACAATTGCCTGTACGTGAAATTGTCCCTGCTGTATGATACATAGGGGAATTAGGGAATGAACTCATCTAGCACTAATAAATAAACGTATGAAGGACAGAACCTTGGTGCAGTTTACACAGCTAAATGGGGCATGTGTTATTAAACAAAAAGAACTGAGATCTGCACTGGCCTTAATGTGGGAGTGTGATTTAGTGGAGAGTGGGTGTGGCCTCGGTGAAAAGAGGTGTGGCTTAATGCACTAATTGTGGTGCCCATTTTGGCTTAAAAGTATGGCAACTTGAAAACAGTTTATACTTCAACTAGACAGTCTACAGAGGCACCAACCTGAGCCACTATTAAGAATCTGGTGCATTCTTCATATAAGAACTAACCAGTTTTTATATTTCTCCCCCCAACTTATGTACAGTGGTTCCCCAACATACTATAGATCCCACTAACAATGGTTTCTTAGAGGCCATTGTCAATTGAATGCAGTATCAACCTACAAAGCTGCTCACAAAGTATGCTGGGGGATCATTGGTCCCTGTCTGAGCCTGATATCGGCACACAGCAGGGGCTCTAGGCAGAGATAATATTAGCTCTGAATTATCAATGTAAGCTCTGTACATCCTGGAGTTTAAGGACCTTTGGTGACATTATCAAAGGTCCTTAAACTTCAGGAAGTACAGACCAAAATCTCACAGGTGCTTAAAGAAACTCTGTCAGCAGGTTTATGCTGTCCTATTACATCAACAGATTATCTGACAGATTTTTTTGAGCCAAAGCCAGGAATGGACTATAAACAGATAACAGGTAATAAAGGAAAGACTGAGATTTCTCCTCTTTTCAAATCCATTCCTGGCTTTGGCTTAAAAAAATCTGTCAGACAACCTGTTAGTGTAAACTGAAACTGAACAGAATGATGTATCACTTTTATTGTTCTATGCAGCTATACAAAGATATTCTCCTGAATAAAATAAACAATAAGTACTCCTCTCCATTATGTGCATAAGCCAGGTAGTCTTCATTATTCATGAGTAGCAGAAAACTCCGCCCACCAGCTGCCGTTTGGCAGTTATCTATCCATGCTGTGTATAATCAGTCAACTGTCAATCAGCAGCTGGAGGGCGGGGAGAAGGGTGTGGCAAGAATGCTATTTTCCTGCATATTAGGAGAACGGCTGAACAGAATGATGTAAGTAACACACCGATCTGTTCAGCATTTCTGTCACTAGCTTATGGTGCCCTCATTTAAGGCAGCATAAACCTAGTGACAGATTCCTTTTAAGCTAGGGAGTGCTTGTCTATCTATCTATCTATCTTTGTTATGTCTATCTGTGTGTGTGTGTGTGTGTGTGTGTGTCTGTCTGTCTGTCTATCTATTTGTGTGTCTGTCTGTCTTTCTGTCTGTATATTTGTCTGTGTAATAAGAAGTAAAAGCAATCCCCCTTTCTCCTTCTAGACCTACTAGGACTTGTAATTTTGGTTAGGTCATGTTCACACAGTGTATTTTTTCACCCATAAAATGCCCATTTTACAGGTGAAAAATTGACCAAATAAGTCCCTAAACTGCCCTTTAATAAAGTTTATTAAAGTTTTATTCAGTTTATCTGTACTATTTGTGCTTATTTTCCTTAATCTTTTTTTACAGTTATAGACTCAACATACAATGGTCCTCCCAGAACCAGTTAATATTGTATGTTGAGGGATCACTGTGAATTAGGGCCCTATTCCACCGGACGATTATCGTTCAGATTATCGTTAAATCGTTCAAATCTAAACGATAATCGTTCGGTTGAAATGCAGTTAACGACTAACGACCGAACGAGAAATCGTTTATCGCTTTATAAGACCTGGACCTATTTTTATCGTTGCTCATTCGCAAAATGTTCACAAATCGTTCTCATTGAATAAGACATTGTTCGGTCGTTCGCAATAGATACGAACGCAATAGCGAATAAATAGCGAAGAAAAAACTATTGCAATTACGATCATAAGTAACGATATCACTGGTCAACGGCCAAAAAGGTTCCGTCATGAAAACAGTCGATCTTAACTAATTTTTGGGGTGCTGAAATCGAAAATGATGTTAAAATTTTGAAATTGGCTCTAATTTTCATGATATAGACATACTTTCTATACTTCTCACAGCCTGTGATACAATACTGGGAAAAGTTTGCATCATCAGTATTGCATCATCAACTGGTATATTGCATCATCTTACGGTGGTTTTACACGGAGCGATAATTCGCCCAATCGCACGATTAACGATTTTGAATGAACGTTTTTTTTTTTTATAACGATCGGCGTTTACACGGAACGATACATCGTACGGAATATTCGTTTTGCGATCGCTTAAGCCTATCTCACACATAGGGGAAATCGTTGAAAGAATGTTTACACTGAACAATCTGCGAATTTTTTTGCGAATGATCAACGACGATTTGAGAACTTGTTGAAAGTTCAAAATGAACGATTTCTGGCTCGTCGCTTGATCGTTCGCTGCGTTTACACGTACGATTATCGTTCGAATTCGACCGTTATCGGGCAAATAGGAACGATACATCGTTCCGTGTAAAACCACCATTAGAATGACCGATATGGAAAAAAGGTATCAGGGTAAGGCTAGGTTCACACTGCGTTTTTGAAATCCGTTTTTTTTGCAAAAAACAGATGAAAAAAACGTATGCATTTGTGTGCATCCGTTCTTCCATTGACTTCCATTATAAAAAAAAAAAAACGGCTCAAAACGGATCCGTTTTTTTGACGGACACAAAAGTAGTGTCAGCTACGTTTTTGTGTCCGTTAAAAAAACTGATCCGTTTTTTTTTTTTTTTTACAATGGAAGTGGATGGAAAAATGGATCAAAACAGATGCACACAAATGCATCAGTTTTTTGCAAAAATACGGATGAAAAAAACGGATTGCAAAAACGCAGTGTGAACCTAGCCTCAATGGAACCCATCAATGCTTGCAGATTGCTGTTGGACAGTTATCAGAGACAATCCCATGTATGAATAGAAAAGACGTGTAAGTGCACTGAGAAGTCATTGAATAAGGACCTACATTCCAGAGTTCAATAAACATAATTAATTAGTAAAAATTCTTGGATATGCCTGTAAATTGTAGTTGATTTCAGATAGAACTAAGTTTCCTATGAAAATATTTCAAAAGTTTATGAACAATGAACTTGCTTCCTTATGATTGAAGAAGTAATAAATCTGTAGGCTATTATACTGTATTCTATACAATTCACAAAACAGTAACATGTGATATTTGAATTCAGCACATAAAAATCATTAAGAAATGGCTAATTTTATTTCGGAACCAAACAACTTTTGAAAATTTGTTGGCCAGTGTTATCGTTCCATGGAAATGAGTGAACGTTTTCAGGTCATTCGCAATAGCCGTCGTTTGAGATCGTTAATCGTTAACGATTATGCAAACGATAATCGTCCGGTGGAATAGGGCCCTTATATTGGTGCTATATAAGTAAGAGGAAGTAATTAGGAGGCTTGACAGGGCAGTCATTAGGGCAGTATTGCTAGTACTGCTGTCAGGGGCATGTGTCGTGTCTGTACTGTATAAGTGCATATTTATGTCATGTATATGTAGTGTATAATCTATATGTGCACAGGTGTATCTATATCATGTGTTTGTACTGTATATGTGTGTATCTATGTCATGTGTCTGTACTGTATATGTGTATCTATGTCATGCATCTGTACTGTATATGCGCATATGTATGTATCTATGTCAGTCATGTCAAATCTGGCCCGTGGTGCCATTATTTTTGGCCCGCCACATTTTTCCATAATATTTGTGGTCCGGATGGCCACTCAGGGCTGGCTATACTATTGGGAGGGCTGGCTACTATATTGGGCACTATTGGAAGGGCTGGCTACTATATAAGAAACTATTGAGGAGGGCTGGCTACTATTTAAGGCACTATTGGGAGGAGGGCTAGTATATATGACACTACTGGGGGCTGGCTACTATATGGGACGCTATCAGGGGGCTGGCTACTATATTGGGGACTATTAGGTGTGCTGGCTACTATATGGGTCACTATTGGGAGGGCTGGCTACTATGTGGAGCTCTAATAGTAGGCCTGGCTAGTATGTGGGGCACTATTAGGAGGGGGACTACTACATGGGGCACAATTCTGGGAATACCTACTGCTTGAGATATATAATGGGTAACTACCATGTGGGGACAATTACTTTAGGATAGGCAGTGTCAGGAACGCCACATGCACTTTTCATTAATTATTAAGGTTGGCCTGCAACTTTCTCTATTTTTTTAAATTTTGGCCCACTGTGTATTTGAGTTTGACACCCCTGATCTATGTCATGTGGCTGTATATGTGCATACATGTGTATCTATGCCATGTGCCTATTTATGTGTATGTATGTGTGTATGTATGTGTGTGTGTGTGTGTGTGTGTGTGTTAGTACTGTTGATGTGTGTATGTAATGTTCAAGTGTGTATATGTGTAAAAAAAATATGTGTGAACATGTATATAGTGTGTACAGTATGTGCATTATAAAAAGTATATTTGGATGTGTGATTAAATGTAAATAATCTATATCTGTGAATAAATATACAAAGAACTAGAAACTTTTAGATGATCCAATATTCCTGGTGGAGGGGAGCCCCAATGAAAAGTTTGCTATTGGGCCCAGTCAATTCTAGTAATGCCCATGGTCCTCTTGCAGTGTAAATAGTCACTTAGTATGACTGTTCATTACAGCTGTTACAATGTCTGGGTGGCAGACATTGGAAAGAACCTTGTTGTCGTTAGGAAACTGTGACAGGTTTTACATGTTCCAGAATTTGCACTGACCAGTATGGTAGTACATAACAATAAGGAATATCAAAAAGTATCTTCTCACCTAGAAAAAAAGAACATTTTACACTATTGACTAGGAATACCAGTATAAAAAGTTAAGAAATTTTCTAATACTTTGCAAATTTAATCTTGTTCAGATCCCAAGTTATTCTTTTTATGAATACACTTTTCTGTAGTCTTTAGGGCTTAAATCTCCCAGCATTCCTTGCTGTTCATGTTCTGGACACTGTACAATAACCTGATAACTGGTTGATCGTTTTTTAATATCCAAGAGAATTATTATTTCATATCTACCAACATTTTAACAACCACAATCTGAGCATTTAAGTCCTGCATAACAGGGGACCACCCATAGACTAGTCAGGACCACTTCCAAAACAGCCACTGGAGTGGAGTTTATATAAACTATGACCCTTTTGCTGCCCATTTAGCATAATCATCCAAACATATTGGGACTGAAAATACATGATTGTAGCTCTGGCCTATAGAACTAGCTTTAATAGAAGACTTCTGACTATACATGAAATAGACGCTGGGATCCCCATCAACCCCAAGAACAAGGGTACCAAGTTCCGATTCTGGTGGAGGAGTCAATACACTTGCCCATTTAGCTGTTTTTGTATTTTTCATTGACTTTAATAGAAAGTGACTGCACATACTTTGAATCGGTCCGATCAATCTGACTTTTTGTTTGCCATACATAGCCTCTGAATATGTTTTCTGGAAAGTCCCTTAACTATTATTTTTAGCATTTTTATATAAAAAAGAGGCAGAGATCTATGCTGATGGCACATCTGTAGCCGAAACAGCTTCCAAGTGATTTAAATAGAATCTGATTGGATATTTACAAGGTTATAAAAATTCCCCAGCACAGCCTCCGGTCCACAGTGTAATAAGGGGCAGATGTGTACAATGTATTTAATGGCCCAAACTAATCCCCCCCTGGGCATTCCTTGACGGGTTATACAGTACTAAGGGATTTTATACATAAGCTGCCATGTCTGTAACTGCAAAGAATTGATTATATAACATTCATTACGTAAGAAATATGACTTGGTGCTCATTCACGCTTATTTACAGCCAGCCGACAAATCCAAAGGGAAAGCCATCTTTAGACCTGCTTATGTCAATCATCTCCCCATTAATTGTTATGACTACATCAGATTTAGGGAAAATCAGAGAAAGCATTTCAAGTGGTGACTTCTTGTCAAACATTAGAAATGCCATATAAGTTTACCCCAGAGGAGGATAAATCTGATCCCAGGTGGATAGATGATCCATTAAAAACCTTTCACAAGAGCGACCTGATTGGCAGGTGTGCTCCATCTATAAAAAATGCTGATCTGTGTCAAAGCAATCTGCCTATGTACAGAACACCATATAGCCTGTAGTATATGCATCATCAATATATAAATAGGCACAGACATACATATGTAATCTCATACACCTTTATACATACACATACCTATGAAGCACAGACAATTGGCAGAGCTGAGTTTGTCATTAACAATGTCACCTGTAGTGGTCTGCAAATAATTCAGCTATATATGCTATAGAAGCCATATTTCTCCATTATTGTGACCCTCACTGATCCCAAATATAGGGGTACCTGTTCCTAGGTCTATACAAGCACAGTCACTTCTATTGGTAATAACACGTAAGTGACATAGCCCCCCCAGACCTGATCTAATATATATATCCTGTTGCTATCATACATTGAATTGTACAAAATAGATATCTTTCTACATGTATATGTAAACACACAGATATAAAATGTTAATTTTACTATAAGTCATGATTTATGATGTCTCCCCAAAGCAAAGTCATCAGTGAATCTCAGTGGCAGACTCAATGGTAGACTAGTAGAATGATACTGGACGTGCCTCCATCCATTGTGAGCTGAACATGAATCTGTACACAGATTGTCCTTGAAAAGTCTGGAATGTCACACGACTTTGAATTGAGGATTACGTCTTTTGGTTTCTGCCAACGTTTCATCCACTGTTATGGCCGTTCATCAAGCAGGGAGCTCCAATTTGGGGGTAAACAAACAATAGTTGTTCCAGTTTTTCATATCAGGCTATGGTAACGTCTTTTATCAAGAGAGGAAGCTTCTTTACAGGATGAAAGTTTTCTACTGAGCACCGTTTTCTTACCATACTGTCCCTTCGAGTTTCTATGAACATAGATATAGCAGAGCTGTTCATGTTTTTCAAATGTAGCAGAGCTAAGTAGGTTGGTTAATGAATTCAATGATCTACTGTGTCATGTGTGATTTTACATAGAGCTTCTACCACTCAACGTGAGAAATTATCACAAAGCATGAATGACGCAGCCTCAAACGTACTGATTGACAAATTCAACTCTGCTACATCACTGAGCTTTTCATTTCCAATGTTGCATTCATACAGGTCCATAACTCACACAAGTTCAAATACTCTCCACTCTACTACTATTATATTCATAATTTTTTTTTTTTTAAATGTCAGGGAAATGTAGGCTGCATTCACCTTGGAATCGACAATATAAAAGGTGATGTAATAAAGAGAGGTGTGACGAAGGCGGAGCTGCATGTACAAAAACAGTATGGCAGTGCTGTGGAAAATGACTATTCAAATGTGATATAATCCCTTAAAAAAAAACATTACAGCATGGAGCTTAATAGCAAAATAAAGTCGGAATTGTTCACGGAGAACGGAAAAACAGGTGCCGCCATGGCTTCATGTCACACTGAGATGATTTCTATTTTGACGGTTCTCATTTTTCCAGTCATTCACTGGCTGAGATTTTCACGGAATTAAAATTGTGTTGTAGAATAGAAAGTGACGAATTGGGTGCGATGACTACTAATATATATATATATATATATATATATATATATATATATATATATATGTGTGTGTAAGCATATGTGAGTAACATATCACATTTTCACCCTTCTCTTACCACCCCATGCCCTCCATTTATACAGCATCTAACTAGACAAAGCACCTGTTTGCACAATGCAAGATCTGAGTGCACTGTAATAAAATGCAATCCTGCCATGATATACGCTTACAAGGCATCCTCCTAATACATTTTCCCAATGCTAATCTGACAGGTACACCCTCTCGGTGATGGGCTACGGATCAGACATATTGATAGACATCCATGTCCTAACAGCCTGAGGAGTCAAACAGAACCCAAGGCAACCCATAATAGAAAGTTCTCCAGCCTTCAGGAGCACTGGGCTGAGATGTATATAGTAACCCTTCTGGATACCAGTCCATTCAGTGATATTCTATATAGCAGACCGTATATGTGAAGGTGTGTCTGTATACTGACACACAAAGTCTGCCCGGGTCCTTCTCTGTTTTCCTCCTATGTACACACCCAGCAGACACCATAGTGCACAAGCAGCATCTTATCTGACAACGTCTTTGCTTTTTCCAAATAAACTAGTATTACGTTGACGACGAGCACAATGCAAGCAACAGAGATGTGTGTTACCTTTTTTCCTTTCTTTTTCCTATGTGCAGGCTTGGAAATTTTCTCCTTAGGTTCCTCACTCATTTTATTGTTCTAATGGAAGTAGAGGGATCGCTGCTCCTATATATTCCAACATCCAAAGCCAACGAGTGAAATCAAAACACAGAAAGCCCAAGTCGTTCTCCCGGTATGTCACAGACAAGCGCTGCTTTGAAGCTGATGGCTTTACAGTCTTTACTTCCAGCTGCACAGACAGAAAGTGCCCATGCTCGCTGCCTAGGTTTAAAGGGAAGGGAAAAAAAAACTGGGAGTTTCCCTGACACAAAAGACTATTATTCCTTTAAATAAATGAGCATTAACCCCATCCGGTATCAACTATACAATATCCCTGAAGTCAATTGGAATAAGACTTTAAAGCTGTGCTCTCCCCACAGTGTTTCCAGGCTTTAAATGGTATTGCCGAGTACAGAACAGGAATGAGCTGCAGATTGCTGACAAGTCTTGGGAAGCTTTCCTCGCTGGATGATCTCTGCTTTTTTTCTCGCTTGTGGACTGGAAAGTGAATGTAAATTTCACTGATTGCAGCGAGCGTCTTAATACTAACACATGTGTTAAATGCATCAAGGCATGACAGAGAGGAGAAGCACTCGCGCTCCCTCTGCCTTTGAAGCCACTCCCAGGCTGCTCCTAACAGTAGGGCGAGCAAAACAATCAACTTACATCAAACTGTTGGTGATAATGAGCTTGGCTTTAACCGTTGCTGGTTCACACCCCCTATGGAAGGATTTCATGGCATCTCAAGCGTTATAATCATTCGACGCGATTGGTCGTGGAAGATAATAATCAAAAGCTACCATATTGGAGAAAAGGAATCTACTGAGTCTTCTAGGTTCTTCCTGTGCCAGATTTACCATGTTATCATCATCAACATTGTCTATATTGAATTACCCGAAGGGTTATTTGTTTGTGTTTTTTCAGAATGTCTTCTCTATAGAGAATTCTTTTTTTTTTTTTTTATTTGAAGGGATTGTTCGTTTTTTAAAATCAATTATTATAAAAGGGGTATACGGATCATAATCCAATCACAGGGGGTCCTTCTGCTGTAAACTATCAGCTACATAGTGCCCATGGTAGGTGTTTTAAAAGCCCCCAGTGTCAGACTGGCCCTACTAGAGGACCAGGGATCCTACGGTGGGCCCCCAGCTCTAGAACCTGCACTACCACTGACTGACACATCGTTTCTCACTGATTCTTCATTGGTGGGCCCCCAGGATCATTTGCTCTGGTGGGCCCGAGATAACCCTGTCCGACACTGGAAGCCCCCCCCCCCTCAATCTGTCATTAAACCCTAAAGTCAATCAGTTAATTCAGCACACAGCTATCAGTACTGATTACCTAGCATACAGACATAGAACGATGGGAAGGTTCCAGTAAGCCGAAGCATTGCTGTCCTGATGGGTGAATAAACAGTTATTTATGTTTGAAAAGTTGGATTGCTGCTTATTAAATTATTATACTTTTAAATAAATATACACTACCGTTCAAAAGTTTGGGGTCACCCAAACAATTTTGTGTTTTCCATGAAAAGTCACACTTCTTCACCACTATACGTTGTGAAATGAATAGAAAAGACATGTCAAGACACTGACAAGGTTAGAAATAATGATTTGTATTTGAAATAACATTGTTTTTACATGAAACTTTGCTTTCGTCAAAGAATCCACCTTTTGCAGCAATTACAGCATTGCACACCTTTGACATTCTAGCTGTTAATCTGTTGAGGTAAGCTGGAGAAATTGCACCCCACGCTTCTAGAAGCAGCTCCCACAAGTTGGATTGGTTGGATGGGCACTTCTGGCGTACCATACGGTCAAGCTGCTCCCACAACAGCTCAATGGGGTTCAGATCTGGTGACTGCGCTGGCCACTCCATTACCTATGATAGAATACCAGCTGGCTGCTTCTGCTCTAAATAGTTCTTGCACAATTTGGAGGTGTGTTTAGGGTCATTGTCCTGTTGTAGGATGAAATTGGCTCCAATCAAGCGTTGTCCACTGGGTATGGCATGGCGTTGCAAAATTTACTGATAGCCTTTCTTATTCAGAATCCCTTTTACCCTGTACAAATCTCCCACTTTACCAGCACCAAAGCAACCCCAGACCATCACATTACCTCCACCATGCTTAACAGATGGCGTCAGGCATTCTTCCAGCATCTTTTCATTTGTTCTGCGTCTCACAAACGTTCTTCTTTGTGATCCAAACACCTCAAACTTGGATTCATCCGTCTACAAAACTTTTTTCCAGTCTTCCTCTGTCCAATGTCTGTGTTCTTTTGCCCATCCTGCAAAATCCTGCAGCCGCCTCTTCACTGTAGATGTTGACACTGGTGTTTTGCGGGTACTATTTAATGAAGATACCAGTTGGGGACCTGTGAGGCGTCTGTTTCTCAAACTAGAGACTCTAATGTGCTTATCTTCTTGCTTATTTGTGCAAAGCGGCCTCCCACTTCTTTTTCTACTCTGGTTAGAGCCTGTTTGTGCTGTCCTCTGAAGGGAGTAATACACACCGTTGTAGGAAATCTTCAATTTCTTAGCAATTTCCCACATGGAATAACCTTCATTTCTAAGAACAAGAATAGACTGTCGAGTTTCAGATGAAAGTTTTTTTTTTTCTGGCCATTTTGAGCGTTTAATTGACCCCACAAATGTGATGCTCCAGAAACACAATCTGCTCAAAGGAAGGTCAGTTTTGTAGGTTCTGTAACGAGCTAGACTGTTTTCAGATGTGTGAACATGATTGCACAAGGGTTTTCTAATCATCAATTAGCCTTCTGAGCCAATGAGCAAAGACATTGTACCATTAGAACACTGGAGTGATAGTTGCTGGAAATGGGCCTCTATACACCTATGTAGATATTGCACCAAAAACCAGACATTTGCAGCTAGAATTGTCATTTACCACATTAGCAATGTATAGAGTGTATTTGTTTAAAGTAAGGACTAGTTTAAAGTTATCTTCATTGAAAAGTACAGTGCTTTTCCTTCAAAAATAAGGACATTTCAATGTGACCCCAAACTTTTGAACGGTAGTGTATATAAAGAGAGAGAGAGAGAGTAAGTAAGTTAAATAAGAGGTCCATGAATTGTTTTACCCAACAGCACCCCATGTGGCTGCCTACTTAACATAGTAACATAGTAAATAAGGTTGAAAGAAGACAAGAGTCCATCAGGTTCAACCTAGGAGAATCCTACTGTGTTGATCCAGGAAGGCGAAAAACCCCTATGGGGCAGAAGACAACCGCCCCACCACAGGGAGAAACTCCCCCCCCCCCCCCCCCCCCCCCCCGACTGCAATGGCTACCAGAACAATCCCCGGATCAACGTATCACCAGAAATCTAATGCCCATAACTTGTAATATTATATTGTTCAAGAAAAGCATCCAGGCCTCCCTTGAACTTATTTAATGAATCGGCCATGACAACATCATGTGGCAGAGAGTTCCACAGTCTTACCGCTCGTACAGTAAAGAACCCGCGTCGATGCTGATGATGAAATCATCTTTCCTCTAGACGTAGAGGATGCCCCCTTGTCATTGTTACAGACCTAGGAGTAAAAAGACCACTACAAAGATCTCTGTACTGTCCATTCATATATTTGTACATTGTGATCAGATCGACCCTAAGATGTCTTTTTTACTTGACCTATCTCTCATTAAATCCCGTTGCTGCTTCTGGTTACCAACTGTATACTGTAGGGGAAAGTGTTTATTACCCCGACAGCACTCCCACAGGAGAAAGTACTGTAAGCATAACAAAGTGCCTTTTGAAATCACTGGCTGTCTAAAGGCCCTATTACACAAAGCGATTATCGGCCGTATTCAGCCGATACCAACCGTTACAGATGATAATCTCTTAAAATAATAGAAGACAACGATTAGCCGACATGCACAATGTCTTTAAGTGTCTTTCAGCATGTTAAAAGACCAACAATCTAGATAGCAGTGATGTGCTGCCATGCAAGAGGAGTGGTCGCAGGAGCCCGCTGATGCCTCCTATGGGCTGCCCGGATGATCTAGCGATCACCCGGGCAGCTCCCCGCGGCCCCACCAGCTCTTACACGCTCACTGCCGATGCGTGCAATAGCACCGGCAACGAGCGAAAAATAAGGAGCAAGCAAGCACTGACCTGACAAGTCGACGCTCGTTTGCTCCCTCTTATCGCGTCGTATAATATTGGCTTAAGTATCACATAAACAACTCAGGCGCTTCAGAGAAAAACACAATCTTTGTGTCACAATGGCACTGGTTCTGGTTAATAGATAAGGGTCCTAGGAAAAACTGTCTACTACTGCTTTTAAATCAGACAACCCCTTTATACATGTTTTGGGGTCTGCCTGCAGAATAATTCTTCTTGGTCATAGCAGACATGAAGTCTAGTTATTTGGTACTTTCACCACAAAGATAATGTGATTTGTTCAAAGTCAAAAAGATCACTGGAATTTGAACCAAGGTTTCCAGAAAGTTTCATAAAGTCCTTTTGTTGGTATATGAATTCCATTAGATGAGTTCATCAAGTTAATTTATATTCAGTATGATTTTTTATCACACAAAGGACAAATAGGAAAATATGTCCAGATCTGCCATGGTTCACGTGAGGACTAGATTGAGAAAGTGGCACCTCTCTTCTTACAACTTCTGTAAGTTTTGTCAATAATTGTCTCAACGTTTGCGAAATCCCTAAATTGTAAAATTCTGGACAATATGGCACTATATACATAAAGGATAGTAACGATAGTAATAATAATACTGATAATATGTATAAAGATGTCTTTTGAGGGAACCAATCATGAGGATTTAAGGTTACAAGAACACTAATGCATGCATAAAGCATGCGGCAGCATTTCCGACCATATTAACTGCTTGTTGGCTGTTGCCTACATCTCCCTGAAAATATAGTTATATTCTAATGGTGAATTGCGCCCACATCCCAATTTCATAGAAATAAAGTTTATCCCAGACGGTACTGCAGTACCTGGCTGGGATAAACTTCACTGACACCGGCCATTCTGTGACAAGGACTGGTCAAAGAACGCCTGGTGTCATACTTTGTGTGAACGTGGCCTAATAGTGAATGGGATGGCAGGAGATTTATTATTTTCTTCCATATAAACTTGGGTTATATTTTGACAGAAATCAGGCTCCTGAAATGTAGAAGACTAGAACAAAGAATACTTTTCTAATTTAAAGTATTTAATACCAAAAGTTGCAAATGGAGTGATGCTTAAAGGCCATGAAGATCACATGACTTAGGAGGATAGGTTTTTATTTCAAACGAATGGGAGCCCTAACCATGCAGAAAATATCTAAATAGGAAATCAGGGACAGGCACCAGCATTAAAATATGAAGAGTCTGGCAGGGATTACACAGTAACCAAATGCAGTGATGTAGAATCTCTGCCAGTTATACATTATTCATTTATACTCAGCGCTTACCATGGGACAAAAAGCTCTCAGAGTTTCTCTGGACTTTTCCAGCACAATAAATGGAGGCTTTTTAATATTCTTCTGCCATAGTCTAACATCATCTAATATTGGTTTTGTCTAAGATCAGTACATTTGACTTCATATATTCTTGTTCATTGCAGACATGCATACAAATGACAACCAATGTCTCACCCAGACATTATAGGAAGATAAATTCTACCTGCAGACATATCTAAATAAGCGTCCTTATGGAAGGTCGTAGTAAAGCAAATTTAAGATCATATTGCTCATCAGGCAACAGGTCTCTTCCCACAGCTCAGGATAAACATTAGGGACTTTCCAGGCAAGATCATTGTGTGGTGGCTGCCCTGCAGCTGCGACCGGTCACTTGCTAGATGGTACTGTGTGACGCCACTACTGTGGTGGTTGGTCGAAGGAGTATAGCACAGCCAGATGGGAGGTTGTCGACAGTGTTAACTCAGCAATGTGTGTCTGGCTATACTTTTCCCCAATGGTCAGCGATCTGCCAGCTGTGATGGGTCCCTTGTGAAATTTGTCCGGTGCCACCTGCGCTGCGAGATAGAGTATGTAGGCTCTTGGCTGCTTTGCTCTATCCAGATCAGTTCCTCTGCTTTTGGATACTGTCCTGCACTTTTAGAGATGTTCACGGCATGGGTTGGGGGGATCCCTGAGTTGTCCTCTCTTTAGGTGTTTAGCACTGCATCTTTAGTGAAAAGTTTGCTTCAAGAAAGAAAGCCTCTGTGTTCTCCATAAGTGTCTGTACACTACAGCTGGTCTGTCCCAAACAGGGAACCTGGCAGAGCCAGACTCCTGGCTAAGCTCAGCAGGGATGCCTGATCTGTGTGTCTTGCTCCACTGAGAAACAAAGAAGAACTGAACTAAGTCTGGACCTATATTTCCTCTGCCCATGTGACTACTTCCTACAGGGTATATGTAACAGCTCTTGTGAGTGGTGGAGAAGTGAGTGTGAGAAGAAAGGAGGATAGAGATAGGTAGAAGGAAAGAGTCTCTCTTATTGGTGTACAGAATCACAAGATACAATACAGTAACACTTACATGACTACAGCTGTGCAACATATATACATATATATACATAATACTGACATTTAGTGGCAAAACTTATACATGACTTCATTATTACTTTACTTACCAGGCTTTTGCTAGGGGTGTTCAAAGTAGAAACACCCGTAGTGGGACACCACAATTGTTCAATGTAATGCCTAGTGAAGAGCTTTAGGGGGTGTTGCATGACAAGCACCTCCCAGTAGGATCCTGCACTAGGCATAACCCACTGAATCAGGGATTTTTTTTATTTTTTTTGATCTGGAATGTTCCTTAAAAAATGTTAGCTTATAGATAAAGCTATTAGTTGACACCTACAAACAGCATTTGGTATGCAAACAGAGTTATGGTAGCTTCACACGTACCAGATTCGCAGCGGATTTCACGCTGTGAGTTTGCAGCAAAATCCGCTGCGAATCCTGGCACTGTGATCTTCAATAGGGTTACATACCTGCAGCAGAATTTTCATGTAACACCGACCTCTTTAACCCCCGCCAGAAGCCTCAGATGCAGCGGCGGCGCAGAGAAGGTAACGTTTTGCTCCGGGCGGTGGCCAGTTAAAGTGGCCGGGTTAAAGTCGCCAGAATGAAAATTCTGCTGCAGGTATGTAACTCATTGAAGATCACAGTACCAGGATTTGCAGTGAATTTCGCTGCGAACTCGCAGCATGAAATCCGCTGTGAATCCAGTACATGTAAAGCTACCCTTAGGCTGGGTTCACACTACCTATGACACCGGCTGTGTCATTGCAACAAATTGCAACAATAGCCGTGATTAATTAAAAAAATATGTTGTGTTATCATAGTTAGCCACCCCCACCCCCCTTCTTGCACCGTCTGATTCTTAATCCAAATTTTGATGGCGCAAAGGGGGTGTAATCTAGCCCTGAAATGGAGAAAAGGAACACAGAGGCATTTCAGGACTAGGGCATGGCAGCCTTAGGCCCCACTTCTTTGACCCCACTGCCAATGGATTTAAATTACTTTTTATTTTTGGCAAATAATAAGACCAAGAATCTTTTTAACAGAAATTAATGTCATATACTGACAACTGCATAAAGGTAACAATGGGTTGGGTTGGGTTACGGGGGTCACAGATTCACTTTAAAGTGTTCCTGTAGTCTGTAGATAGTTTGCAGAGACATGTCAAAGTTTTTTATTAGTTGGGATCTGAGTGTTTAGACCCCAAATAATCTCTAAAATGAGTGTGGTTGACTCCCCTGCTTAATATAGGACATACTCTCCATAGACTGATAATAGAGCACCTCTTATGCAGTGAGACAGAGATGACAGTGAGCCAGGGAGTCAAGAACTCTAAGTAATGTATTTCTTAGAAAGTGCATTTGGATAATGCTTAGCTAGAGATCACTTTCTTCAATGTTGCCTGTATGCTAGCTTTTAGGTCATACTTCACCATGGCATACCTATGACCAGTTGACTCCAGTTTACTTATATTGTCATACAGTACAATATGTCATTGACAGTATGAAATATTTAATTTTTTATGATAACCCTGACTGAGACAATTAATATCTCCACCACAGTCAGTCTACCTTTAAAGGGGTTTTCCAGTGAAAATCTTTTTCTTTTAAATCAACTGGTTTCAGAAAGTTATATAGATTTGTAAGTTACTTTAAAAATCTTAAATTCTGTTGCACCTGAGTAAGGTAACTCAGGCTCACACAAGTGGAATAAGGTGGCCGCGGTAACTAGCGTTTAGCCCACTAGGGTCACTAATGTGTTTTTATATAATCTGTTGTATGCACAGCTGAAGTCTTTCAGGGGTTAACTGTTATGTGTCACGTTTTTGACCACTCACAGGTGTAGGTGATTTCCCTCCTTTTTCTATCCTGTTTTTCTGTACAGACAGGGCTAGATAAATCCCTGTAGTTAGGACCTAGTTACTGGTGGGAGCAGTTAGTCAGTCTGCAGTCTGGATTCTGTGTGAGAGGAAGCAACACAGACAAGTCCCTGCTAAAGCCAAGCCAGGGCCTGGCTTTGGCCAGGTCCTCTGACAGGGACCGAGGTAAGTAAGCTACAGTTTATTATTTAAGAGCACTAGAACGGCTATGCAGTGCTAAGCCTTCCACAGGGGAGAGAAGCCTAACAGGGATCACCTTGTTCACCCTGTGAAATTCTCTAAAAAGGGCAGATACTGTACCTTAAGGGCTCGTTCACACAGAGCAAAAGCAGCTGAATTTCTGTGCTGAATCAGCGCTGAAATTTCAGCCTTTAAAATAGGTGCAGAGCTAATTTCCATTGTGTTGAATGGAAATTCTGCTCTTCAGTTCACACAGTGGAATTTCCGCACTGAACTAATCCGCTATCCGCCAGAAGAATGAACATGTTCATTCTTCCGCTAGCGGAAGCCTATACAAATCAATGGGGTTCTGATTTTCTGTTTCAGCGCGGAATACACACGTATTCAGCGCGGAATACAAGCGGTATACAAGCGGAAATTACGCGCTGAATCAGCGCGGAAATGGGGATAAAAGGGGGAGGAGGATTCTAGTATATATTCTGGTATAGTCTAGTTTACTCGCCAAATACTCGCTGAATTTCAGCGCTGAATGCATGCGGATTCAGTGCGGATTCCTCGAGTATTCCGCGCTGAATTTGTCAAGAGCTGATTACGAGCTGAACACTTTCCTAGCGGAATACGCAGGGATTCTGCTTACATTCTGCTTATATTCTGCTCGGAATTCAGCGTCAGTTGATTTCAGGCGAAAATATTTCCTCGCGTAATCCGCCCCTTTTGCTCTGTGTGAACGTAGCCTAAGAGTCATAGGAACTGACCCCAGTGGAACAAAGGTACTAGGAAAAGTCTACGTATTTGACTGCATAGTGTAGGACAACTGGAAAGGCTTGGGAGTGGGCTCAACCCAAATAACAAGGCCTGGGGCTCGTATTACCCACCTAGGATGGGTAGCTCAATTCTCTGGCAACTCCTCTCCTGGGACTGGTAGCTCTATTCTCCAGCAACTCCTCTCCTCTCTCTACTGCAAAGCACTTTCTTACTACAAGCACCTGGTCTCTACCTCAACTACAAGCACCTGAGTTATTACAAGATTGTAACTACTGTATTGCACTGGACTTTAGTGTTGCCTTCAGTATCCTCTTGTATTGCACTACTGCTATTCCAAGTAAACTGTTCTATTTTCCTGAAGCACTGGACTCCGACTTATTTCTTCTGCACCTGCACACACATCTATACACTTGGGTTAATATCTTTTTAGGGCTGATGAGGTGTCAATATGTCCGGGGTGGGTCCTATACCACTCCAGGCTACAGTGACAAGTGCCCAAGTGACCCTAGACCCACTCAGCTACCACACCAACATAACCGCTGACCTGCCGGGAGTATATCCCAAAACCAACACTCCCTGTGCCTCATTGCATATGTCATGCAGGAAATATTGTTTTCTTTTCAGTCTAACACAGTGCTCTCTGCTGCCACCTCTGTCCGAGACAGGAACTGTGCAGAGCATCAGAAAATCCCCCTTCCTGCTCTGGACAGTTCTTGTCTTAGAAAGAGGTGGCATCAGAGAGCACTGTGTCAGACTGGAAAGAGTACACCACTTCCTGCAGGATATACAGCAGCTGATAACTATGGGGAGACTTAAGATTTTTAAATAGAAGTAAATTACCATTCTATTTAACTTTCTGAAACCAGTAGATTTAAAAAAAAAAGATTTTCACTGGACTTCATTTAGCTTCAATAACTGATACAGGAATAAGATATTTTTTTCAGAAATCATCCATGTGACTTCATCTTGAGATAATTTCCACTCTGGAAATGAACTGCTTCTTTATTCTGCTAAAGAACTTTTACATTTCCCCACAGCGCCACCTCTAGGAATATGAAAAATTACATTTTGGCCGTTTAAAGCAAATGTTTCCCATATATATTTTTTTCACATATTGCTGCCAGATACTAAAATATTTAGTTTTTTTTTTTCTTCTTTTTTTGCAATCTGTTTACATTTTATAATTCTATTTTATTTTTAGCACATTATTATGGGGGAAGCCATCTTAGCTGAACTGTTATTAACAGCATTTAATGCTTTACAGCAAGCCTCATGAACACAGGCAAAATAAACATCTCCAGTCCATATTCTTTGTATGGGACAGCTTTGTAAGCATGCTCTGTGACCTGTTTTACAAGGGGGAGGCTGAGCTACCATCATCTTTACTATATACTAGTGTTACCTTTTACTGTACTTCTATACAGATCACTTTCCAGCCATCACAAACATAACAAGAAGTCTCAGCAAAGAACAAAGCAAACCTGTCACTTAGAAAATTAAGTTCAAGCATAACATGTTTTTATATACATTTCTGCTTATTCAGTGCTAAGCAATCAGGTTAGTGGTCCTCAGTGACTGACAGCAACCTGTGTGTAAGTTTACATATAAAGTGAGCTATCAATAACTGAGTAGGACCGCTTACTTGACTACTTAGTCCAGAATGAGCAGAGATTTACATAAATAATAAGTTAGGCCGGGTTCACACTGCATTTTTGCAATCCTTTTTTTTTTCATCCGTTTTTTTGCAAAAAAAAAAGGATGAAAAAAACTGATGCATTTGTGTGCATTTTTTTTAATGTACACAAAAACTTAGTCAACCTCATTTTTGTGTCCGTTAAAAGAACAGATCCATTTTGATCCTTTTTTTTTTTTTTTTTAACAGAACTCAATGGGAAAACAGATCAAAATGGATGCACACAAATGCATACTTTTTTTCATTCGTTTTTCATGTTTTTTTTTTCAAAAAAAGGATGAAAAAAACGTACTGCAAAAATGTATTGTGAGCCTTATTCTCAAACTTTTCCCATAAATTTATATATCAATCTGCTCAGCTCCACCTGTTCTATAACATGCTGCCTGCAGCCTAGACTGCATTCTCAGCATGATAAGTTCCCTTTAAGCACAAGCACAATCTATTTGGTAATTATTACTGGAAATAATATTAATTAGCATTACAGTCCAGTCATGATCACAGCCCCCTAAAAAGCCATTAGCCATTCGCTATGTTGGGAAGCATACAAGGATGCCAAACTGTGCTATCGATAATAATGTTTTGCATTACTCAGGATTCATCATAGACAAGCAGCACAATTGTTTCTGACGTGTCTAAGCTAAAAGCTAATAGCACAGCTATTACATTCTATTAGAATTCATTTTACCATTGCAGTGAATTTATGGTGCATTTCTACATTGCCATGACAACAAAGCTTAGCCTCACTCACTTGTTGGACATCTCATGTAAAATCAGAGCAGAACAGAAGATTGCACTTTGCAAGTAACAATTTAGGCTTCACAGCTACACAGGGTGCATATGAATAAAATGGTCAGAAGACGGGCATCCAACGTGCAGAATGGTAAAATATACTATGGGTCAATGCATGTTCCTAAAAAATACGCCATTCAATACGTATCTACAATTGTGTGTATTATTGATCACTAGTTAGTGATTAGTATATATCAGGGAATCTCAACTATTTGCCTGTATTTTAGCTTCTGATGCAGTAAGCAGAGAGAGTGAACTGTAAGAAAAGGTCATCTGTAGGTGAATCTATCAGCAAGGTATACATAACCACCTACAGCAGTCTGTCATCTACCGCTGGATATAGACTATGGACTGTGACAATAAAGTCTACCAACCAAACGAAAAGGGAAGGCCTGTCATATGTACTCACTGGCACACCAAACAAATAAAGAAGAAAATATGTATCTTTATTTCACATAACTCAAAATAACAAACATCACACTGGGACTTAAATAGTTGAAAACATCTAAACTCCCCCCCCCCCACAAAATACATCAAAGGGGCCGCACTACATATAGGGAGAGGCCTTCAGGACACTCTGACAAGCAAAAGTGGCAAGGAGCATATCTAACCAATGAATCTGATGTAATAACTGTGCCCCACTACTGTAAACAACAATGATGAGGTAGAAAAACTACCAAAGGTGGGCAAAACAGGGCAGGTATAACGAAAAATAACCAAAATATCACCAAATTGTCAGAAGGTCCATGTCGGGGTCCACCGCTCCCCACACATTCCGTTCCTCACTGGGAACTTCCTCAGGGGTTATCTGTACTGTACAGTATGTGTGAAAGCATAACTGTTATTTCAGGGCCTTTTTTTAAAAAACATTAAATATCAACAGTTCAAGCGATTTTAAGAAACTCTGTAATAGGTTTAATGTACTAAAAGAGTTTCCTTCTGGACTGAAAAAGCAATCTCCCAGCCTCCCCCCTCACTGCAGAAGAAGCAGGATTTCTGTCTCCATTATGTGGCTATGGAGAGGGGAGGGGCTGTTAGGAGTGACTGAGCACGGAGCAGTCCTGCAAAGCACAACACCCTGCAATCTTCTCTCAGTAAGTTCATAGATAAGCACTGACCTTTCTGACCCCTGAATCTAGCGTTTTAGGTGCCCAGAGAGTCTACAAACAGCTGACCTTCATGTCACCTCTTCCTGCTCCCTCATATCCCTCAGCCCCTCCCCTCTTCATAGGCTTACAATGGAGAGAGCAGAGCCCGTCTTCACTGGCTTCTCTGTAATGAAGACGTGTTTGCCTGATAATGCACAGATAAGATGTCAGGGGGGGAGGCTGGGAGATTGCTTCTTGAGTACAGAAGGAGGCTTTTTTGGCTGATAAAACCTATTACAGAGTTTCTTAAAATCACTTATACTACTGATTTCTGCAATAAAAAAATAAAAAAATATTACAGTTACGCTTGAAGGCACCCTTAGGGTGACTATGCAAGCGTCAGAATTTCTTCATGCAGATCTGTCACAAATACGCATTATGAATTATGTGCAGATTTTGTTGCAGAATTATCGGGCATCCTGATGCACAGAAAGTAGTGAAATAAATAAAAAATCCACATCACAAGGAAAATGCTGTGGCTGCAAATCTGCAGGTAAAGTTCACACCAGCTCCTTTCTGGCTGTTGTACTGAGCAAACTTTCAACCAAGAATTGGTGGATCCAGCACGACCAGAGAGTTCAAAAGAAAAACTGTTAAAACATTAAACTTTAATCCATGTTACGGTTAAAACTTGGATCCATGTTGGGGTAAAGTGGTGACTAGACGACACGTTTCGTGTTTTCTATATGTGTGTTGTACTGAGCCCTGTATGTCAATCAAGGAATGGCTCAGAGGAGAGAGGAAATGAAGAGGAAGGCCGGGCTGTGGCACCTAAACATCTTGGGTCCGCTTCTTGACACCGTGTTCTCTGCTGACATCTCTGGCTGAGACAGGAACTGTCCAGAGCAGGAGAGGTTTTCTATGGGGATTTGCTACTGCTCTGGACTGTTGCTGTTTTGGCGAGAGATGTCAGCAGAGAGCACTGTGTACAACTGAAAATACAACATTTCCTGAATGACATACAGCAGCTAATAAGTATGGGAAGACTTGAGATGTTTTAATAGAAGTTACAAATTACAAATCTTTATAACTTTCTGACATCAGTTGATTTGAAATAAAAAGATTTTCGCTGGAGAACCCCTTTAACCTCTTAAGAGGTGTTCAGAGCGAGGCCGCGCGGCGACCCAGCTCTGAACCGCCACGATCCCGGGTGCCGCATGTAGCCCGGGACTGCGGCTATTAGCAGGCATGGTCTGATCGCCGTGCCCGCTAATAAGGTAATCAGATGCAGCTGTCAAAGTTCACAGCTGCATCCAATTACCTTCTGCAGCTCTTCTCTGGTGTCTAGTGGCGGAGATCGCCCCCCCCCCCCCCCCCCCCCCCCCCCCCCCGGGACGTTGTCTCGGAGAAGCAATCTCCTTATCTGGTGCCGGCCGGGGTCTCCGCCAAGATGGCGCTGATCCCGGCTGCAACAGCCGAAAGCAAACGAGTGCCGATATCATTGATCTTAGCTGTATAAGTATACAGCAAAGATCTCAATGAGAGATCAGAGTGTATATACTAGAGGTCCCCCAGGGGGAATAACCCTAACCCCAGGGGGGCTTCTAGTATATGTGTAAACAAAAAAAAAAGTGTTCTCAGTAGTAAAAAGCCCCCTCCCCTAATAAAAGTTTGAATCACCCCCCTTTTCCCAGGTTTTAAATAAAAGTAAATAAATAAATAAACATGTTTGCTATCGCCACGTACGTAATCGCCCGAACTATTAATTAATCACATTAATCACATTCTTACGGTAAATGGCGTAAGCGCAAAAAAATCCCAAAGTGCAAAATTGCGCATTTTTGGTCGCATCAAATCCAGAAAACATGTAATAAAAAGTGATCAAAAAGTCGTATATGCGCAATCAAGGTACCGATAGAAAGTAAACATCATGGCGCAAAAAATGACTCCTCATACAGCCCCATAGACCAAAGGATAAAAGCGCTATAAGCCTGGGAATGGAGCGATTTTAAGGAACGTATATTTACTAACAAATTTTTGTAATTTTTGTAATGACTTGAGGAACATACAAATACAAGTCAGTTTTACCCCAGGGCGAATGGCGTAAAAACAAAATGCCCCTTATATAAAAGAAATGCGTTTTTTTTGTTCAATTTCACCACACTTTGAATTTTTTTCTGGTTTCGCAGTGTACTTTATGCAGCCTGTCAGTGCAAAGTACAATTAGTGACACAAAAAATAAGGGCTCATGTGGGTTTCTAGGTGGAAAAATGCAACTGCTATGGCCTTTTATGCACAAGGAGGAAAAAACGAAAATTGGCTCCGCCCTTAAGAGGTTAAACAGTTTGGTTCCTGACACTTGACTGAGTGTCCTGACTGA
Source organism: Dendropsophus ebraccatus (assembly GCF_027789765.1). NCBI lineage: Eukaryota > Metazoa > Chordata > Amphibia > Anura > Hylidae > Dendropsophus > Dendropsophus ebraccatus. Next base: position 45,403,659 of record NC_091461.1, on the reverse strand, counting down.
GAAATAAAAAGGCGAGGGGATAACATCCTTATCAGTGGGGTCTGACCCCTGGACCCCCCCACTGATCCTTAGAATAGGTACAAAATAGTCATTGGAAGGTGTGCAAAGCCCTTGTGTGGTTATCAATCCACTCATTTTCCAGGTGTTGAACTTGAAAATTTTTAGTTTCCCCATCAAAAAGTTTTTCTCATCTGTGGGGCATCTCAAAATAAATACAGAACATGTAAGGGAGACTTTGTCAGTGGAGTGGAACTTCCATTGTAAAGAGTATTTTTGTTTTGGACTTAATTCTGGTTTTGGCTTACAAATACCTAGACAACATACTTACCATAATCCCATGAAAGTGGCACAGCTCATCAGTTTTGAGCTTTCGTTTAGCTAAAACACTAAACAGACAGCAGATATTATACCAGACAGCAGATATTATAATAATTGTCAAGTATTCCGAGAGATCTGCTAAAATATGGGAGAAACCACATGCTCAACTCCACCAAACACTGCCTTGTAATCCAGCAGGTATTTTCCACATGCCTGGTAAATAACTAAACAGGTGGTGTCTTAGAATGTCAACAGCTCAGGAACTGATGAATATTTTATATGTGGTGTTATTTCAGAATCAGATTTTTCCTACCGAGCCAACAATTATCTTCAATCAGCCTGTTATTTCTCTCAGTCAGTGAAGTCTACAGACCATATAGAAAGATTTCTATTCCATACAAATGAAATTAGATATTATGGAAGCATGTGTATTTACCCTGAGCGAGGGATGGATAGGCTGTATTTAGGTTGCATTTTACAACACTTTTTAAGGCCATGTTCACACAAAGTAACACCGGCTGTTATGTGACTCACAGAACAGTCGGTGTTACTGTAGTACTGGCCGTATGATCTTCACTTCTGGTGAATTTGGATGCAGGTAATCCAGTGATTGTTTGTGCTGCCCGGCCACACAACTGATCATGCCCTGCGAAGGCTCTGTAAATAAGTGAAATCAGTGCTTGTTTACAGATGGCCTTATGACACCTAATAGGGCCCTAAGTGTATGAGTTTAGAGCAGGGGTCCTGGGTTTACATCCCACCAAGGACAAAATAAGAAGAGCATTTGTATGTTCTCCCCGTGTTTGCGTGGGTTTTCTCCCACACTCCAAAACATACAGATACTGTAAGTAAATTTAGATTGTGAGCCATAATGGGGACAGGGGCCAAATAATGTAAAACACTATGGAATATATTAGCACTGTATAAATAAAGGAATCATGCCGTGGCCCAGCGTGTTGAGGTGTTATGCAACAGGTGGGCATTTGGTGTTTTGTAGCTGGTTTACTTGTTACGGTGAGACCCACACATGGACACTGGCACTTTAAAAAGGTAGCACAATTGTGAAGGTGCAGGTGCGGTGAGCAAATCAGCACAGAGTCTGGTACAGCTTTACTTAAAGGGGTTATCCAGCGCTACAAAAACATGGCCACTTTCCCCCTACTGTTGTCTCCAGTTTGGGTGAGGTTTTGAAACTCAGTTCCATTGAAGTAAATGGAGCTTAATTGCAAACCGCACCTGAACTGGAGACAACAGTAGGGGGAAAAGTGGCCATGTTTCTGTAGCGCTGGATAACCCCTTTAAGGTCGTCAGTGCAATACAGTGAATACCAACACACGACTCAGCTGGTGCAGGTACAGGAGGTAGTACTGAGGTAGTGACTGGGTACAACATTAATCAGAAGAAGGGGCAGCTTGACATAAAAGGGGTTATCCAGTGCTACAAAAACATGGCCACTTTTTCCCCTCTCTTGTCTCCAGATTTGGTGGGGTTTCAAACTTAGTTCCATTGAAGTAAACGGAGCTTGATTGCAAACCCCACCTGCCCTGGAGACAAGAGAGGGGGAAAAGTGGCCATGTTTTTGTAGCGCTGGATAACCCCTTTAAGAAGACCAGTTCAGAGAGTGCCAGGTTGGGTAGTACAAGCCCCAGGCCAGGCTCCAGTGTCATACAAAGTGGAACATGGCCTTAGGCCGGTCTAGCTTAGGGTCCTATTACACGGAGCGATTTTTTAACAATTAACAACTAATGATAAACGATCGCAAACGAGATTGTTTATCGTTAACATGAAATCGTTCACCATATTACACAAAACGATAATCGTTAGATACGATCGTTACTACAATCGTTATTGCGATCGTTACTATGGTTGTTTATTCCTTCTGATCCCAGCAAAACAATGGGCAATGTGCAATTACACTGAACGATTAGCGAAAAAATGCAGAACTTGATCAAACGAATGTGGAATTACAGCGAACGATTAACGATAACTTTAGGTTCAGATCTAAATCAACAATCAATGACATCCGAACGATTTTTTGATCCTTGCCTGCAATTACACAGAACGATTATCATTTAAATTCGAACGATATAGCGATTTTTCGCACGATAATCCTCCCGTGTAATAAAGCCCTAACTCTGTAACACTTCCTCCAAAGATTTCCGAGGTCCTTTTTAAAGTCTTCAAGAACTGTGTGTAGTTTCAGTCTGTTGTGTACAGGTAACTAGCAAATAATTGCCCCATTTATTGATGGCCTTTATCAAGGCTGTGAAACTCTGATCCTAATGATCCACTGTATATTTAATTGTAGCTACTTCAGATGACCATACTGCAAGCTGGTTATCACATTGAATAGGTCCTCTTGGAGTTAAAATGAAACACATAATAATAGATCACATATATTGCAAGTATTATTTTGCAAAAGACATTTTTCCACATTGCATTTTTGCTTCCTCTAAATAAAATGTTGATTTTTTTAAAGCAGAGGTCCGGCAAAATTTTTATTAAAGTATTGTATTGCCCCTCAAAAGTAATACAAATCACCAATATACACTTATTACGGGTGGAGCTTTTCAAAAGTTTGTTCCGACCGGACTTCCGGATTTTTTTGAATTTCAGATTTCTTTGGATTTCATAGTTTAAAGCATCTATATGATACGGGGGTAGTGTATTTGGTTGAATTTAGGGCTCTACATGTCAGTAACATTGTTATCTTTTCAATATCTCAAAGTCTTTTTTTTTTTTTTTTTTTAGACTTCAATTGTCACGAGTGGCTGGGGGAAGATAAGACACAAGACAGTGGGCCCTAGCTCTGACCCCACCCACTGTCACCTGCCTACTTGCCTCGGTCGACCCTAGGCGGTCGCGGACAACCACGAAGACAATCCCTATGCTGTATACGTGCAGAACATAAAACGCAGACAGACAGACAAACACAATGCGGGAAGTCAACTAGCCGAGTCAGTAACCAAACGAGCAACGCAGTACAAAATCGGAACCAAACGGAGAGTCAGGGGACAGGCAAAAAGGTCAGAATCCGGGCAAGTCGAAATGAGAAAGGATAGGACAGAATACAAGGGACTGGGGAGCTGGGATCAGAAACAACTAATAGCCAGCGATAACCTGCTGGCTACACTGAAACTTTATACTGGACCAGGAGCCCGGACCAAAGGCTGATTGGTCCGGCCTCCTGAGTCCAGCCTCACTGCAGCTGGTGCACTGCAGGCTGAGCGGCCGGGCGACCTGTCACTCAGCCTGAGTGTAAAACACATCAGCTGCGTGCCGGCCGGCCAGCTGACGGTCACGTGACCCCACGGCGTCCCCGGTTGCTAGGGACGCCGTCGGGTCTCCGTGACGTCACTCGGCTCCGGCGGGTGGAGCAGCGGCGCGCTCCCGAGCCGACAGCCGGAGCCGAGCTGGAAGGAGACGCCGCTGGAGCCGGACAAGGTAAGTTCCATACAATACCCCCTCCCTTATGAGGGGCCTCAGGACCCTTAGTAACAGGACCTGGTTTAGACGGGTTGTGCAAATGATATTGCCGAATGAGACGTGGTGCATGCATATCCCTACTTGCTACCCAAGTGCGCTCCTCTGGGCCAAATCCTCTCCAATGAACCAGATACTGTAAAGAACTCTGAACTCGGCGAGAATCCAGAATCCTCTCTACCTCATATTCAAGTTCACCCTGAATAATCAAAGGAGCAGGGGGAGCAGACGGTAACACGGGATTAATATATTTCTTTAACAGAGACTTATGGAAGACATCGTGAATTTTTAGACTCTTAGGCAACAGTAACTTAAACGAAACTGAGTTGACGACTTTTACTATGGCATAAGGACCAATATATTTAGGAGAAAGTTTACCAGATGGTGTTTTCAATCTCAAGTTTTTAGTAGAGAGCCATACCTTGTCACCTACCCTGTACTCAGGGCCAGATATACGTCTTTTGTCTGATTGTTTCTTACAATTTTCTTGGGCTTTAACCAGGTTCTGCAGAGCCTGGGCCCAAACTGTGCACAGTTTTCTGTAGATTTTTTCAGCGGATGGATTAATGGACTCGGCCGCATGTACAGAAGAACAACGAGGATTAAACCCAAAATTACAAAAAAATGGTGACATTTTGAGAGACTGACTTTCACGATTATTCAGGGCAAACTGTGCCAAAGACAGGTATTCTCTCCATTTCTCCTGTGACCCTGCAACAAAACATCTCAAGAACTGCTCCAGTGACTGGTTAACCCTTTCCGTCTGACCATTGGACTGCGGATGGAAAGCTGAAGAAAAGGACAAGGATATGCCCAGGCGACCACAAAACTCCCTCCAGAATTTAGACACAAATTGTACTCCCCTGTCAGAAACAATATTCTCTGGTACACCATGTAAACGTAAGATATGATTAACAAAAAGAGAAGCCAAGGTACGAGCATTAGGAAGCTTGCTGAGAGGAATTAAATGGCACATCTTAGAGAACCTATCAACCACCACCCAAATCACAGTTTTACCCTTACAGGGTGGTAAATCAGTTATGAAGTCCATTGAGATGTGGGTCCACGGTCTAGCAGGTACCGGTAGGGGTTGGAGAAGTCCCTCGGGTAATCTGCGAGGAACCTTGGACCTGGCGCAAATCTCACAAGCCTCCACAAACAGCTTAGTATCTCTGACCCAAGATGGCCACCAATAATGACGAGATAATAAATACTTAGTACCAGCAATACCTGGATGACCTGCCAAAACTGAACAATGTGTTTCTTCCAGAACTCTCAAACGAAGATTTGGGGGAACAAACAGTTTGTTCTCCGGGGTATTTCTAGGCGCCATAGATTGAGACTGGACGACTTGGGCAGCCAGATCGGGCTGCAGTATAGCCACCACCACCCCCGGAGATAAGATGGTTTCAGACTCCTTTATGGGGACTTCATTGACGTCGAAACTACGAGATAAAGCATCTGCCCTTACATTTTTGGAACCCGGTCTGAAGGTGATTTCAAAGTTAAACCGTGTGAAAAAGAGTGCCCATCTGGCCTGTCGTGGAGTAAGACGCTTAGCTTTATCTAAATAAACAAGGTTTTTGTGGTCGGTTAAAACCTTAACTTTGTGTTTAGCCCCCTCTAGAAAGTGCCTCCATTCATCGAACGCCCACTTAATGGCAAGGAGTTCCCTATTGCCTATATCATAGTTGCATTCTGCTTTGGAGAACTTTCTAGAGAAATAGGCAATGGGTCGGAGATTGGTGAGAGTTTCAGGACCCTGTGAAAGAACAGCCCCCACCCCTACCTCTGAGGCATCCACCTCGACAATAAAAGGTTGCTCAAAGTCAGGTTGAATCAACACCGGAGCTACAGAAAAACATCTTTTAAGTTTGTCAAATGCCAGAATGGCTTCAGGAGTCCAGTTATCCACATCAGCTCCCTTTCTGGTAAGATCTGTTAAGGGCTTAGCAATCACTGAGAACCCCTTAATAAATTTTCTGTAATAGTTAGCAAATCCCAAAAATCTCTGTAAGGGTGCGTTCACACCTACAGGATCTGCAGCAGATCTGCAGCAGATTTTATGCTGTGTTCAGTTATTTAAATGAAATCTGCTGCAGAAAATCTGCTGCAGATCCTGTAGGTGTGAACGCACCATAAAGCTTTAAGATTCCTTGGGCGCTCCCACTTGGCAATGGCCGTCACCTTAAGGGGATCCATCCCAAAAGAACTAGGGGTGATTTTATATCCCAAAAAAGAGACCTCCTGAACACCAAACTGGCAATTTGACAATTTAGCAAATAAATGGTTAAGTCTTAGGAGTTCCATAACCTTACGAACATGACCAACATGCGAAGACCAATCTGGAGAGAAAATCAGGATATCATCCAGGTATACCACTAAAAAACGTCCCAGGTAGTCGCGAAAAACATCGTTAACAAAACGTTGAAAAACTGCAGGTGCATTACACAACCCGAAGGGCATGACAAGGTATTCGAAGTGTCCTTCGGGGGTATTGAAGGCAGTTTTCCATTCATCGCCCTCCTTTATACGAATCAAATTATAGGCCCCCCGGAGGTCAATTTTGGAGAACCACCGGGCCCCTACAATCTGATCAAACAAATTAGGAATCAGAGGGAGAGGATGTTGATTTTTAATCGTGATTTTATTTAATTCCCGATAGTCAATGCAAGGGCGTAAGCCACCATCCTTTTTACCCACAAAGAAAAACCCAGCACCAAGGGGAGAACAGGAAGGACGGATGTGACCCTTATGTAAACTCTCTTTAACATAATCACGCATAGCCTCTCTCTCTGGTTTAGACAAGTTAAAAATGCGTCCTTTCGGGTACTTGGATTCAGGAACTAAATCAATAGCACAATCGTATGGACGATGAGGGGGTAGCTCGTCCACCGATTTTTCATCAAAGACATCAAGAAAATCAGATAGAAATTCAGGGAGCTCTCCTTCTAACGAAGAACATTCAGTTAAATTCAAAGAAATACAATGGGCGGCACAACCTGGTCCCCATTGGACAAGTTCTCTGTTTACCCAATCAAACACAGGGTTATGTTGGGTCAACCATGGTAAACCTAAAATAACATCAGAGGACAAATTGTCCATAACCAAAAAATCTAGACACTCAGAATGGATCGACCCCACTTTCACTTCGAGAGGAGGAGTAATATATTTTACTCTTCCTTGGGCCAATGGGGTAAAATCCGCCCCCGTGATACTCAGCGGGCATTTAAGCTGAAGCGGGCATACCCCCAGACCGGACCAAAATCCGGAATTAACAAAATTAGCGGATGCCCCTGAGTCAACATGGGCAAACCCCGAGATACATCTCTCGCCCAAGCATAGCGAGATGGGAACCATCAATTTATTCTTATCGAGTGGTACATGTGCGCCTGAGTGACCCCCTCGATAGTCACTCAGGCGCTGGAGTTTTCCGACGATGTTCCAGGCCTGGAGGTACATTCCCGAACCCGGTGTCCAGCTTTGCCGCAGTATAAGCAAAGATTATGCTGCATCCGATGGGCTCGTCTAGTTCTTGCATCGGTGGCGCCAATTTGCATAGGTTCCTCCGGTGGTGGCAGCAGGGAAGAGGGGTTTTTAGGAAAAGACACAAGAGAGAAAGAGGTACTACAGGGTTCAGAGGTGCACTTCTCCCTTCGTCTGTCTCGCATCCGGCGGTCTACCCTAATGGCTAACGTCATGGTCTCTTCTAACGTTTCAGGGGGAGGATAAGCTATTAACAGGTCCTTCAACTGGTCAGAGAGACCCACCCGGAACTGGTAGCGCAGAGCGGAGTCGTTCCAACCAGATGGGATACACCACTGGCGGAACTCTGCGCAATAATCTTCAACTGGTCTTTTCCCCTGTTTTAGGGACGTCAATTGTCGCTCGGCCACTGCAGTCCTGTCAGGGTCATCGTACAATAGTCCCAAGGCCGAAAAGAAAAAGTCCACAGAAGTTAGTTCTATGGCGTTAGGAGGGAGAGAGAATGCCCACTCTTGTGGGGGACCCTGCAGGAGGGACATGATTATTCCCACTCTTTGGGCCTCATCTCCTGACGAACGGGGACGCAGTCGAAAAAACAACCGACACCCTTCTCTGAAGGTTCGAAAACTCTTTCTATCCCCCTTAAATTTTTCCGGGAGTTGTACAGGCGGTTCAGGGGGAGAGGGCGTGGTCATCGTAACCTGTCGAGGAGCAGCCTCCTGCTCTTGAACCCGTTCAGCGAGATTATGAACCAATGTGTTCAGATTCTGCATCTGTTCCACTAGCGTATTCATAGGATCCATGATAACAAATCGTTGGCACACGTCACACAAAATTTTTGGGCTGGCTATTCTGTCACGAGTGGCTGGGGGAAGATAAGACACAAGACAGTGGGCCCTAGCTCTGACCCCACCCACTGTCACCTGCCTACTTGCCTCGGTCGACCCTAGGCGGTCGCGGACAACCACGAAGACAATCCCTATGCTGTATACGTGCAGAACATAAAACGCAGACAGACAAACACAATGCGGGAAGTCAACTAGCCGAGTCAGTAACCAAACGAGCAACGCAGTACAAAATCGGAACCAAACGGAGAGTCAGGGGACAGGCAAAAAGGTCAGAATCCGGGCAAGTCGAAATGAGAAAGGATAGGACAGAATACAAGGGACTGGGGAGCTGGGATCAGAAACAACTAATAGCCAGCGATAACCTGCTGGCTACACTGAAACTTTATACTGGACCAGGAGCCCGGACCAAAGGCTGATTGGTCCGGCCTCCTGAGTCCAGCCTCACTGCAGCTGGTGCACTGCAGGCTGAGCGGCCGGGCGACCTGTCACTCAGCCTGAGTGTAAAACACATCAGCTGCGTGCCGGCCGGCCAGCTGACGGTCACGTGACCCCACGGCGTCCCCGGTTGCTAGGGACGCCGTCGGGTCTCCGTGACGTTACTCGGCTCCGGCGGGCTGGAAGGAGACGCCGCTGGAGCCGGACAAGGTAAGTTCCTTACATCAATATTCACCATTACAGGGTCTATGCAGGAAAGTCACCATTACTGGGTCTATGCAGGAAAAATGCAGTGAAGGAGCAGTCTCTCTCCACTATACTCTCGCAAGGGTCCAACTATAGTACTTGGATATCTGTATAGCACTTTTTTTAGAGTTTTATTCTACACACATGCACGAGGTATATATTTGTGCCTCAGGAAAACACCTATGTCATATACACTCTTGCAAGGTTGATAGTGTAGTACTTGGATATCTGTATAGCACGTTTTTGTTCTGTGCACCCTTTGCTCTCCTATGCCTAATCTATCTATCTTTCGCCCTCTCTATTTTCCTCTCTCAATCACTATATGTTTCTCCTCTCCGCTTTCCTAATAATCTTTTTGCCTTTGCTTTTGTACAATATCTTCAGCAGCGTGCAGCAGCAGCGTGCAGCAGCAGCAGCGTTTTGTCACTGACGAGCTCTGTGCACTGCTAACAGTCTCCTTTCTCTCTCTGTGCAGACTGCCTCATGCGGTCATGTGACTGCTCCTCTTAAAGCTATACCGACATCACACATGGGGTGGGCTAGTGCAACGTCCCTACTGATTGGATGTGTTCTGGGCATCATGGGAAAGCGCTTTTCCCGCCCAGAACACTTCCTGCTTTGTAAAATCCGAATCCGAAGAGACTCGGCCTTTTGTAAAAATCCGAACCAGATCCCATACCGGCCGAATCGGTTCGCTCATCTCTAATTACAGGAAATGCACATAAAGTGCTTTTTTCCCCGCACTTACTACTGCATCAAGGCTTCACTTCCTGGATAACATGGTGATGTCACGGCTGCTGGAGAGAATGATGGTAGGGGGACACAGAGGGACACAGGACACTGGAGGGACACTGAGTATCCCGCTGCCATCATCCTCTCCAGCAGCCATAGTCCGCACAGGTCTGGGAGTCGGGTCGTGACTTCACCATGTTATCCAGGAAGTGACATCACCATGTTATCTAGGAAGTGAAGCCTTGATGCAGTAGTAAGTGCAGGGAAAAAAGCACTTTATAAGCAGTTCCCGTACTAAGTGTACATTGGTGATTTGTGTAACTTTTGGGGGGCAATACAATACTTTAATAATATTTTTCACCAGACTTCTCCTTTAAAGCGTAACTGTCATTTCAGCATCATTTTTCTGAAAACATTAAATATCAACAGTACAAGCGATTTTAAGAAAATCTGTAATAGGTTTAATGCACTAAAAGAGTTTCCTTCTGTACTGAAAAAGCAATCTCCCAGCCTCCCCCCTCACATCAGATGAAGCAGGATTTCTGTGTCCATTATGTGGCTATGGAGAGGGGAGGGGCTGTTAGGAGTGACTGAGCACGGAGCAGTCCTGCACAGCACAACACCCTGCAATCTTCTCTCAGTAAGTTCCTAGATAAGCACTGACCTTTCTGACCCCAGAATCCAGCGTTTTAGGTGCCCAGAGAGTCTACAAACAGCTGACCTTCTTGTCAACTCTTCCTGCTCCCTCATCTCCCTCGGCCCCTCCCCCCTCCATAAGGATAAAATGGGAGAGCAGAGCCCGTCTTCACTGGCTTCTCTGTAATGAAGACGTGTTTACCTGATAATGCACAGATAAGAAGTCAGGGGGGAGGCTGGGAAATTGCTTCTTGAGTACAGAAAGAAGCTTTTTTGGCTGATAAAACCTATTACAGAGTTTCTTAAAATCGCTTATACTACTGATTTCTGCAATAAAAAAAACATGACAGTTACTCTTTAACCTCTTAAGGACATAGGACGTACCGGTACGTCCTATGTCCTCACTTGCACTTCAAAGCGGGGCCGCGCGGCGGCCCCGCTTTGAAGTGCCGCGATCCCGGGTGCCGCGAGTAGCCCGGGACCGCCGCTATTAGCGGGCACGGTCTGATCGCCGTGCCCGCTAATTAGCTAATCGGAGGCAGCTGTCAAAGTTGACAGCTGCCTCCGATTACCGGAGGCAACGTCTCCCTGGTGTCTAGTGGGGGAGATCGCTCCTCCGGGACCTTGTCCCGGAGGAGCGATCTCCGTTACTGATGCCGGCCGGGGACGCGTCCAAGATGGCGCCGTCCTCGGCTCGGCACTCGTTCGTTTTCGGCTGCAGCAGCCGAAAGCAAACGAGTGCCGATCTCATGGATCTCTGCAGCATATCTATGCTGCAGAGATCTCAATGAGAGATCCAAGTGTATATACTAGAAGTCCCCCATGGGGGCTTCTAGTATATGTGTAAAAAAAAAAAAAAAGTGTTGTTAATAGTAAAAAGCCCCCTCCCCTAATAAAAGTCTGAATCACCCCCCTTTTCCCAGGTTTTAAATAAAAGTAAACAAATAAATAAATAAATAAACATGTTTGCTATCGCCGCGTGCGTAATCGCCCGAACTATTAATTAATCACATTCCTGATCTCGTACGGTAAACGGCGTCAGCGCAAAAAAATCCCAAAGTGCAAAATTGCGCATTTTTGGTCGCATCAAATCCAGAAAAAATTTTATAAAAAGCGATCAAAAAGACCTATATGGGCAATCAAGGTACCGATAGAAAGATCACATCATGGCGCAAAAAATGACACCTTGCACAGCCCCATAGACCAAAGGATAAAAGCGCTATAAGCCTGGGAATGGAGCGATTTTAAGGAACGTATATTGGTTAACAACGGTTTGAATTTTTTACAGGCCATCAGATACAATATAAGTTATACATGTTATATATCGTTTTAATCGTAACGACTTGAGGAACATGCATAACAAGTCAGTTTTACCCCAGGGTGAATGGCGTAAAAACACATTTCCCCCAAATAAAAGAAATGCGTTTTTTTTTTTCAATTTCACCACACTTCGAATTTTTTTCTGGTTTCGCAGTGTACTTTATGCAAAAATTCAGCCTGTAATTGCAAAGTACAATTAGTGACGCAAAAAATAAGGGGTCATGTGGGTTTCTAGGTGGAAAAATGCAAGTGCTATGACCTTTCAAACACAAGGAGGAAAAACCGAAAACGTAAAAACGAAAATGGGCCATGTCCTTAAAGGGTTAAGCATTAAAAGCTAATGGACTTTAACCTCTTAAGGACATAGGACGTATGCGTACGTCATATGTCCTCACTTGCACTTCAAAGCGGGGCCGCGCGGCGGCCCCGCTTTGAAGTGCCGCGATCCCGGGTGCCGCGAGTAGCCCGGGACCGCTGCTATTAGCGGGCACGGTCTGATCGCCGTGCCCGCTAATTAGCTAATCGGAGGCAGCTGTCAAAGTTGACAGCTGCCTCCGATTACCGGAGGCAACGTTTCCCTGGGGTCTAGTGGGGGAGATCGCTCCTCCGGGACCTTGTCCCGGAGGAGCGATCTCCGTTACTGATGCCGGCCGGGGACGCGTCCAAGATGGCGCCGTCCTCGGCTCGGCACTCGTTCGTTTTCGGCTGCAGCAGCCGAAAGCAAACGAGTGCCGATCTCATGGATCTCTGCAGCATATCTATGCTGCAGAGATCTCAATGAGAGATCCAAGTGTATATACTAGAAGTCCCCCAGGGGGGCTTCTAGTATATGTGTAAAAAAAAAAAAAAAAAGTGTTGTTAATAGTAAAAAGCCCCCTCCCCTAATAAAAGTCTGAATCACCCCCCTTTTCCCAGGTTTTAAATAAAAGTAAACAAATAAATAAATAAATAAACATGTTTGCTATCGCCGCGTGCGTAATCGCCCGAACTATTAATTAATCACATTCCTGATCTCGTACGGTAAACGGCGTCAGCACAAAAAAATCCCAAAGTGCAAAATTGCGCATTTTTGGTCGCATCAAATCCAGAAAAAATGTAATCTAAAGCGATCAAAAAGTCGTATATGCGCAATCAAGGTACCGATAGAAAGAACACATCATGGCGCAAAAAATGACACCTCGCACAGCCCCATAGACCAAAGGATAAAAGTGCTATAAGCCTGGGAATGGAGCGATTTTAAGGAACGTATATTGGTTAACAACGGTTAGAATTTTTTACAGGCCATCAGATACAATATAAGTTATACATGTTATATATCGTTTTAATCGTAACGACTTGAGGAACATGCATAACAAGTCAGTTTTACCCCAGGGCGAATGGCGTAAAAACACATTTCCCCCAAATAAAAGAAATGCGTTTTTTTTTTTCAATTTCACCACACTTTGAATTTTTTTCTGGTTTTGCAGTGTACTTTATGCAAAAATTCAGCCTGTAATTGCAAAGTACAATTAGTGATGCAAAAAATAAGGGTTCATGTGGGTTTCTAGGTGGAAAAATGCAAGTGCTATGACCTTTTAAACACAAGGAGGAAAAACCGAAAACGCAAAAACGAAAATGGGCCATGTCCTTAAAGGGTTAATCATATTCAAAACCTACTAACTACTATAGTATAAGTATACTTTCCTTACATCTTCTGCATTATCTATATTCTCATTATAATGTTAATAATTTATTATCTTCAATATCACCAATAATAACCAATTTCAGTACTTTATTGGAAAATGAAGGTTTCATCCGGCCTAGAGGGTAAACTGTGACATGACCCTTAATACAGCTAGGACAGTAAGAGGTATCTAGAGGCCATGCTGCTGGAGCAGAGCCTAGCTGTGTGTCGTGCATAGTGCAGCATGTGACTGCCCGGCATGGGATAGAACCTCCCTCTCTGGAAGCAAGCGTAATTAAAAGCACCATGGCACCTTACCAAGTATGTCCACTCTGCCTTTAATCGAATGGCCAAGTTTCTAAATATAAAAACAAGTATACCCCCATGTAAACTATAACCACTCATGTTTCTTGACAGAACTTTGCTCCAGTATGTGCATATATGTATTATACAGATTTACAAAGGATAGTGGGTGAGTTGTAACTAAAAAAATATATATTGACCCACTGTAATAAGGATTATGATCAGATGTGATGGACATAAAGGGGTGGAGGCATCCTAATAACATCAATAATGCTGTGTTCTTCAACCCTTTTTTATACCCAATTTGTTCTAGTAAACAATAAAAATCAACCAAGTATTAGGTATCTCCATATTATTTCCTGGTCCAATCCCCGGGCAAATGCATGGACCATGGAAGCTAAAGTCATGTGCACTGCCTCATAGGATACAATGGGTCCAAAACTGTCTCCATAGGAGATTTTATTTTATGGTAGCGTGCAAGAGGCCATACAAAGTCACCCTCAAATGGTGGAAGAGAGAGAAATCTGCCTCATAAGTATGGCCTTAGGGCAGCACAAATACACCCAGTACCTGTAGCATGTATATCCCTATAGACCAACATATATAAACAAATCTGCTGATCCCAGTGATTCCAGTGGCCGTCCAACTGTCTATTGTTTATGGAGGGCCTCCTGATTCTCCCCCTAAAAGATGATGTCAGGAGGACAATAATAAGTCATGTTGAATTTCAATGCCTGATACTTTTGATTTCCCTAAAGATAACACTGGCAGCGAGCAGGGAACAAGGAGAAAGTGAGCACTGATCTTGTAGATCACTTTGTCTCATAGGACCCTCAACCCCTTAAGGACAAAGCCCAAAATGGCCTAAAGGACCAGGACAATTTTCAATATAGCGGTTTCGTTTTTTCCTCCTCGTCTTTTAAGAGCTATAACTCTTTTATTTTTCCAGCTACTGGGCCATGTAAGGGCTTATTTTTTTTAGGAACAGGTGTACTTTGTAAAGGCGCCTTTCGATCAACCATACCATATATGAGGGAACCCCCAAAATATCAATTCTGCAAATTGTGGGGGGTTCCCTGTTTATGTAATGCACTTTACAGTAAAACTGACATTTTATCTTTTTTCTATAGGTCAGTCTGAATAGAGCGATATGCATTTTATAAAGCTTTTCTAATGTTTTACTATTTTTATTAACAGTAAAAAAAAAATTTTTTTGCAAATAGGTGTGATTACAATGGCCTTTTTTTGACTCTTATAGCATTTCCATTTTTTCATGTACTGGGCTGTATTGGGTGTAATTTTTTGCGCCATGATCTTTAGTTTTTATTAATACCATATTTGTCTAGATGAGACATAACTGATCAATTCTTATCCATTTTATTTTAAATAAAATGTAATAAAAATAATCAATCCTGGTATTTTTTTACCGCTTTTTGTTTACTGAATTCGCCGTGCGAGAATGGTATTAATTTATTTTATTAGATCGGACGATTACGCATGCTACGGTATATAATATGTTTATTTGTTTATTTATTTTTATATGTTTTATTTATAAAACGAGAAAGGGGAAGGGGCTATACCATGTTTTTTATACTTATTTTTTACACTTTTTATGCCCCCTTAGGGGACTTTAACATTTTTACATTGGATTTCTTACACTGATCATTGCTATGCCATAGCATAGCATTAATTAGTGTTATCTGCGATCATTGCATAGAGTCTGCCTGTGGCAGACTCTATAGATCGATCGCCGATCTGACTGCCGGGAGGAGACCTGCAGCAGTCAGATAGAACGATCTGAACCCCCCGCATCCACACAGCCGATGTCCCGATCAGTCAGTGACAGGAGCACAGCTCCTGTAACTGATGTAAGTGCCGCTGCGATCGCGGTGGCCCACCATTAACAGTTAAGACCTTGCTGCATATAGTAGCCGGTCCCCGCATGCTTTGAAGTGAGCTCAGCTCCTAAGCTCACTTCAGAGTACCGCCGGACACCATGACGTACAAGTACAGCATGGGTCCTTAAGTGAGAGGATTCCATGACGTACCTATACAGCATGGATCCTTAAGAGGTTGAAGGGTTAGTCCAGCGAAATTCTTTTTTTTTTTTTTTTCTTAAATCAACTGGTTTCAGAAAGTTATATTAACTTAACTTCTATTTAAAAAGCTCAAGCCTTCCCACAGTTCCTGTATGTCTTGCAGGAAGTGGTATATTCTTTTCAGTCTGACACAGTGCTCTCTGCTGCCACCCCTGTCCTTGTCAGGAACTGTCCAGAGCAGCAGCAAATCCCCATAGAAAACCATTTCTGCTCTGGACATTTCCTGACATGGACAGAGGTGGCAGCAGAAAGCACTATGTAAGACTGGAAAGAAAACATCACTTCCTGCAGGGCATACAGCAGCTGATAAGTACTGGAAGACTTAAGATTTTTAAATAGAAGTTAAATACAAATCAATATAACTTTCTTAAATGAGCTACTTTGTAAGAAAAATATAAAAAGAATATAAAAAGGTAAATATGACTTTTTGAGAAGGTACAGTATGCTGTAAGCCAACAATTGACATAGTACCAGCACAAGATGTTGTGTTGGTTGATTTGATATAAATCAATTCCATTTGACACTTGCAAAAACCAAATACAGTCTCATACTAGCGGTAAACCCAGTGTCACTATACCTTTTAGGTGGCTGAGATGTCGAACTTCTGCAAGCAGCCTGACTGGCGCAGCATATTATGAAGCAGCCAATTTAAAAGATGCGCTGTCTTTCATCTCCAGACGCGTTTTATGTTTGTGACTGTGGATACCTTAGATCAAACTCTTAATGAGAACACAGTCAACACAATCTGTCTTTCTTTCCAGAAGGATTAAACATTAAAAAAAATCTTTTGCATATAGTTGACAACTTTTTATTTTGACCCCATTTTTATTCTGTGATATTGAAGACTTTAAAACAGTAACTAACTAGTGTTATGTTATAGAGGTATACCTCCCAGTGTCTGCAATTACACTCTGTGATGGCCCATAGATTTCCTAGCCTACAGGATCTATGCTTTTTGCAGTATTTAGATCTCAGGGGTTTAACCACTTCCTGTGGATTAACAGGCCCTATTACACGGAGAGATAATCTGCCCAATCAGGCCGATTCAGCAGATTATCGCTCGTGTAACAAAGTCAATGATCAGCCTTAGAAACACTCATCGGCTAATCGTTGTCTTTTGTTGAAAAATCATTGGCCGCCGACTGTGCATTGCTACGTTTAATAGTGATGTGCCGCTGATGACTGTGTAAAAAAATTATAAACATTATGATACCTTCCCAAACTTCTTGGTGTTCTCTTAGCTCAATGTCGTCTGATCGATTTGCTGCCGCCGCTGTGTGCACCAGGTGTGGTGGCAGCAGACCGCCCCTATTTTCTATGGGGTGCCCTTGCTCTTACCTGCTCGCTGTCAGTGCATGTAATAGCGCTGGCACCGAGCAAGGAACGAGGAGCAAGCGAGCGCTGACCTGACAGGTTGGCGCTCGCTTTCTCCTCTTAATCACCCCATGTGACACAAACATGTATAACCGCTTCACAACTTCTCAGCTGGTTAGGATAATCCAAGAGACATAGAGGAGGATGTGGTGGAAACTTCCTAATTTCCCAAAGTGGTGGAGCCCCCACGGCATGTACCCCTTGCGTTCTCACTATAATGTGAGGCTTGCTTTCTTGTAGTATACTGGAATTCTACTATCACTGTAACAAATGCCACTTCCATACAGTTTATTTCCACCCACAGTGAAGACATTTTTGATAAACAAAAAATTATAACAGAAAATGTATTTTTATTAATTAACCAATTAGGAATACAGACCTTACTGAGAAATGGAGAGCACAACTTATGGATGATGAAAGGCTGAAGAGTGACAGATATCGGATCACAGCAACAGGTGCACTTTCAGTGAGGACAGATATACATGTTGAGCATACAATATATTCATCAACAAAATAACCTTGACACTAAGTCTGCGATAGATGCATACAGATGCTATAGAAAGCATAAAATGCTATACAGACAAGTTTTCTGTCACTAGACATAAAGGCATAAATGACTGACATGTATGGTCATTGTTTCAGCTAAAGCGTTGCTTGTGTACGGGTGAATAAACAACTGTGTTTACTTGATACCTACATCCTGTGAACCCTTAATTCAGGTCCAGATTAGAGATGAGCACAACTTGAGATGAAGTTAGGCTGAAGAAGTTTAATGCAGCCCTAGGGAGTCCTGGAAAACATGAATACAGGCTGTGGTTATATCCATGTTTTACGGGCAGGCTTAGGACTGCATCCAACTTCTTCAGCCACAGGTAATGAAATGCTGCACGCTTGTGTGGTGTACCCCCACTGGTATTGGTTGGAGGAGCAACCGGTCACTTGCTAGGTGTTGGAGTATGACGCCACTCTGGTGGTGGATGGCCGTGATACAGCCAGTCCTTGGCAGGTTGTCACGTGACGCCAGTGTCTAGTGGGCACACAGGTGTGATGGCACGCCTGCTTTTAAGTTACAAGGCCGCTTGTACCCTTTTCTCCTGTGGTCAGTGTCCTGCTGGGTTGCTACTGGGTCCCTTGAGGTTATATAACGGATGGCCAGAGTGGTGTAGTGACCCTCCTGGATAGTAGGACCCGCCAACACACAGAAAGAAGAAGTGTCCCAAGGTTGCGGTGTGTGTGCTATGTAGAAGGTGACGAATAATGACAGTCTGGAAATAAAGTTGAGTTGCTTTACTACTTGTAAATGTGCAGCAAGTAGTAGAAAACAGACAATATAAAGTTCCCTTAGGCAAAGTCTCTGTAACACACTTGACAAAGTTCCAATAAACACTTGATAATAGAACGACCAGATCCATAGGATAAGTGCGGTGTAGGATATAGCTGTGTTGGTTGAGTTGTGCTGAGTAATACACGAAGTAGAGTAGCAGAGAGGAGGATGCCGTGAGAGTCTCAACCCATGTAGTAATGTGCTCTGCCGGGATATTGGAGGATGAGGTAGAATACTTGTAAGAAGAATAAGAACACCTGTGCCCGTGTATTGACCTTTGACTTCAGTCTTCACACCACCTTATGCGCACTAAACTCGGCTGAACCTTCCTAATGGGTGACACAGGCCCCAGACCTTGTTACCTGAGTGTGGTGTCTTGCATCCTTCCCATGCGCGGTACTGACTAAGACTGACCTGTAGGTACGGGAACCTGGCAGAGGGCCAGGGCCCAAATAGGATCACTGTGGAGAGCTATCTGGCTCGTGTCCTTCCTCCACAACGTCCAGAACGAAAGACCTATGCTCCTCCTCCACCCATGTGACTTACCTTCTCCCTAGCGTGTAAGGTGCATTGTGAGTGGGTGAAAGAGTGCAACAGAAGAAGAAATGAGGGAGATGACAGGAAAGAAGAAAGCAGAAATCCTACTAGTCTACAGATTCTGGTGACATGTAAAAACAATAACCCTTTGCAATCCTTCAGCTGTGCAGCTTCCACATACACATACGTAACATAGTGACATCTAGTGGCTAACTTTTGGTACTACTTTCATCACAATAATAATACAATAAGTACAGACTTTTGCGAAGGGTGTGTATAACTGCAACACCCCTAGTGAGACACCATAATTGGGTTCAGATGGAAAACATGGGTACAGCCACAGGCTGCATCCACCTTCTCCAGGAAGCAGGATTCAATTGCTGATCTGTGAAAACCCGAACTTTCGGCAAGTTTTCTCATCTCTATTGGTAAAATAATTAGAGATGAGCGGACCTCTAGCATGTTCGAGTCCATCTGAACCCGAACGTTTGGTATTCGATTAGCTGGGGCTGCTGAACTTGGATAAAGCTCTAAGGTTGTCTGGAAAACATGGATACAGCCAATGACTATATCCATGTTTTCCACATAGCCTTAGGGCTTTATCCAACTTCAGCAGCCACCGCTAATCAAATGCTGAACGCTCGGGTTCGGATCGACTCGAGCATGCTTGAGGTTCACTCATCTCTAAAAATAATACTTTACTATTACTACATACTTTAGGGTAGTACTATATAAATATAATGCTGAGCTTTTTTTTAATACTTTTTGCTCATTCTTGTTTTAACAATCACTTTATTTTTCATAAAACAGTACCAGGTAAATAAGTTCTAGGTAATGGGACAAGTTGGTATATACTTGCTATACACTGAGCTGTAATGCTGAAGGCAGCATTATCTAATACAATATCCTTTTCTTAATTAAAATTTGAGAGATAATATTCAGACTTGTCTTAAAAGCTTTTAAGTTACAATTCTATTCCGGACAGAACGTTCCTCTACTTCCATTACTGCCTCTTCCTACATTTGTAAGATACTGCATCTCCTTTATTTGTTATCCCCATGTGATCCAAATCTGTGTAAACCTCCACAGCTGAGAGTTTGCCGATTTCCCCACCCACGTAAGGTGCTGTACACAGTGCTCACATAATGGAAGTCTGGACAAGGGCCCAGAAATGTTGGCATCTAATGCACATGATTCAACAATTTGCTCTTCTTGCTTCAGAGCTGCAGTGAAAACAATTCTCACATCTTCTATTTTGCCTATGACACACTAGATAAGGTATTAATGCAATAAGAGGACTAGATGTTTTTATTAAATTATCTGGGGAACTTTAGTCTTCTTACTGTCTGTACAACAGATACTAGAATATCACCTCTGCCAACTTTTGGGAAATTATTTCAGGGATATACCATGGGCTGCAGAATTGTTGGGGCCCAACCCTTAAAGGGAACCTGTCACGAAGACAATGCTTTCTTATCTATCGACATCATGTTATAGAACAGGAAGAACTAAGCAGGTTGATATATATCTTTATGGGAAAAGATTCTGTATAACTTGTACCTTGTTGATTGAAATCCTGGCTCATTCTGTGTTAAGGAGTCCAGTGGACAGTCTCACTCAAAGGACTAGACTCTTTAGCATGGAAACATCAGAGATTTCAATCAAATTACAGATGATACTAAATCTCTTCCTATAAAGACATATATCAATCTACTCAGCTCATTTTACTCTATAACATGATGCCGATAGCTTAGGTAGCATTTTCATGGTGACAGGTTCCCTTTAAATACATATATCCATTTAATCATGTGCAGTGATCATGCATAGTGCATATGATTGGTGGCCAACAAAAACAAAGTTGTTACCTTTGTGTCCCTATAACAGTTCCAGCCACATAGCCTCTGTAATAGTAAAAGACAATTTAAAAATAAAACATTACAAAATACACATGGGGGAATTTATGAAGACCGGCCTGCTCATACGCCAGTCTTAAATTAGGCCTTGTCCCCTAGTGAATCCGGCCGGCCGTGCGTCCGACCCTGCACCCGAACTACCAAATCTACACCTGCTTCTACACCTGCAAGCAGGCGTAAATCATGATAAATGAGGCGGACTGGGCGAGCGGGGGATACGGCAGGCATACGCCAGAGAGAAGGGGCGAATCTGCATCTTCTCCCTGGAGTAGGTCCCTGCCGTAACTTTGATAAATGTCCACCATAGGCCATATATTTCCTAATGGTTCTCTCATTCCCTTTGGCTTTAGTTTTTTTGGCAATGTGTAACAATTGAGATGACTAGTGACTAGAGCACTTAATCACTGGCCACAGCGATAATGTTGATGTGCCATCCATGGATATAACTTTCTACATTGGTGGGTAATAAAATCACGTGTCTAGTATGACACATAAACCAAGTAAAAAAAAAACAGTAGGGAACCATGGAAGTGTTAGCTTGGGATTGTATTGGACATAAAATTATTTTAGTAAAATCTGGTTTTATTGGCTTTTATAAATTCAGGTATAAAGAGCTCAAACACAAGCACCAGCAACCAAGGGAATTAGAAGCCATTAGATAATAATACACAATAATAAATAAAGTACAATTATACAGAAGAAGAGCAGACAGGCATATGGCCATGATGGTCCATACTAACAGTACTCAGAGAAAGGCTGTTAAGGTTGAAACGTCACTGTATTTACTGCCATATTGAGTGTGGGGGAGAGCAGAAAGGTAAGACTAGTCTGTTTGTTATGTCCTCCACCAGGACGGCAACATCTGAAAAGTTGAAAATGAGAGGAATACCACTTTAAGGGTTCTTTAAATTAAAAAAATAAAAAAATCACAACATTAATCCCCTTGGTTAAAAGCAATGCGTCATCCAAAATCTCTGATTAACAAGATCTGAATCTTGAAGGACGTGGAATGGAATGGCCTGCTGTTAAATGGTAACACAAATTACACTTGTTCCCATCTGAAAAATTGAGACACTAATATGGCACAATCCGAGATAGTGTCATTTCCTGCTAGTGTGCCGAAAAAAGAAAGACAAATTTAACTCTAGAAGGAAAGCGGTGATTAAACTTCTTTCCTTCTGATGTGTTTAGAAGGTATCATGTAATTCACACTCCCAGCCATCTAAAATATGTAGGGGGGAAAAGTTCAGGCTTTGCTGACCTTGTAGATATAGAGGGAATAGCTCTATGTACTTCATGTCCTAGTTTTCTCTGCACCAGTTGGTAGGGAAATGAGTGTGAAGCTAAAAAAAAACAAAAAAAAAAAACTTCTAACATGTTTCACCCTAGACAGCAGAAAATACTTTACACCAGTGATTAAATTTAGCAGCCGTCTGGCAGACTGATCAGGGGAAAACACAGAAAGTTTAGCAAACAGGATTCTATGGATAAAAATCCATACGGCATAGCAAACATATCCATTGTAGGGGTATGTGCACACACACACAACAGATTTTTCTGCTGTGAAAAATACACAGTGAAAAATGTGGCAGAAATCCAGAAGGTAAGATCGTATTTCCATCACAGATTTTATTCTTTTGATCACGCGCCGGTTGTGGTCTCGGAGTGGATGTCTGACATGTTTTCCAAATGTACACAGAATAAGTTACAGGTCACATATTCCCACGTATGTGAAGTACATGCCAAAATATATGTGCTACAGTTCACACAGTAAACTAAAGAGTGTAGACGCTTACAGGCTATGTTTACACAATTTATGCAAAATAACGGCTGTAAAACCAAACCCAGACTGAGGACAAGAGTGGTGCTGTTTCTGGAAGAAAGTGTCCATGTTTTTATAAGCCTCCTTTAAGGTGTCCCTACCACTTAAAAAAAATAAAAAACATAAAAACTTTTGACACGTACTAGAGATATTGTAAAACTACTGGTTAGACCCTGATCAATTGTGATCTCTGTCTCTTTTCATGAGCTAAAAAGTAAAATGCCTGGGCTGATAACATGCAGAATATAAAAGGGAGTGCAAGCAGTGTCGGACTGGAGTGCCTTGGCCCACCAGGGGAAATCATTCTTGGGGCCCACCCTTCTGCCACCGCACTTATCTATGGTAACATTAATAAGGGTCCATTAACACGGCGTGATATGGGGCAGCATAGGGCTGCAAATGATTGCTAATCAGCGGGGCAGGAATATATAGCAGGGCTCCAGACTAAAAAATTTACCTAGGAGCCATTGGCTCCTAACCTGAAAAATTTAGGCGCCAAATAGAATATTTGGTCGCCAACATTTTAAACCATGTAAAATTAATGTTATGTTAAATGGGACTTACTGTGTGCAGAGGCCACGGCAGCCTCCTCCTCCTCCTCCTCCTTTAGATCCTTTCTTTTCTTAGTTTGAAAACGTTCAACATGGAAACTTGCAACTTGACAACCATATACAGTCTGACAACCATATCCAGTCTGACTCAGTACTTCAGCTTCACTTGGCTAGCCTTTTAATGAGGCTTACTCTTCTGAACTTGAACTTAAAGGGAACCTGTCGACCCCCGTGCCGGGGTGACAGGCTCCCAACCCCCCGTTAGAGCCCCCTATACTCACCTCATCGCGCCGGGTCCCGCTTCTGAAGATGGTCGGGTCACGGAGATCTCAGCCGCTGCAGCCCGGCGTGCGCTGAGAGATGAGTCCAACGCTCATAGAGAATGATGGGAGAGTCCAGCGCTCCGTCATTCTCTGAGCGTTGGACTCATCTCTCAGTGTGCGCGCCGGGCTGCAGCGGCTGAGATCTCCGTGACCCGACCATCTTCAGAAGCGGGACCCGGCGCGATGAGGTGAGTATAGGGGGTTCTAATGGGGGGTTGGGAGCCTGTCACCCCGTCACGGGGGGTGACAGGTTCCCTTTAAAAGCTTGCAACAGTCTATACATACTGAGCTAGACTTATGACTGCAGCCATAGTGACCCCCCACAAGATGTATATAAATAGATATATCTCTCACCTAGTGACTAATGCAAGTGACCCCCTACAATACAGACACCTGAGGGGCCCTGATAATAATAATTGTGCATATATCTATCTCCCAGTGTCTGCAGCCAGTCTGCCCTACACTTATAGATGGCCCCCTCCCCTTATAGATGACCCCCTCTACCCCCATTATAGATGCCCCCTCTTCTCCCCCCCATTATAGATACCCCCTCTTCTCCCCCCATTATAGATACCCCCTCTCCCCCCCCCCATTATAGATGCCCCCTCCTCCCCCCCATTATAGATACCCCCTCTTCTCCCCCCCATTATAGATACCCCCTCTTCTCCCCCCCATTATAGATACCCCCTCTTCTCCCCCCATTATAGATGCCCCCTCTTCTCCCCCCATTATAGATACCCCCTCTTCTCCCCCCCATTATAGATACCCCCTCACCTTATAGATGCCCCCTCTCCCCCCCCATTATAGATGCCCCCTCTTCTCCCCCCCTTATAGATGGCCCCCTCTCCCCCCCTTGAAGATGGCCCCTCTTCTCCCCCCATTATAGATGCCCCCCTTCTCTTCCCCCCATTATAAAGCCCCCCCCCCCTTTCCTCTATGCTAAGCAATATTTAAAAAAAAAACAAACACACAAACTCACCTGACAACCCGCTCCCCCGGCGATCCTCTTCTTCTTCGGACGCTGTCCCCGGCTGATGCGCGGCTGCCGGGGGTGTCCCGTCCTATCCCCGGCAGCGCGGCGCATCAGTGAGCTCCTGTACGCCGGGGCTGTGACTTCTGACACAGGAAGCGTCTCTGACGTGCGCTTCCTGTGCCGGAAGTCAGGGCCCCAGGCAGCTCACTGATGCGCCGCGCTGCCGGGGATAGGACGGGACACCCCCGGCAGCCGCGCATCAGCGCATCAGCCGCGCATCTTAAAGAGACAGCGCGCCGCCGCCGGGGCCAGTCGCAAATGGCGCCCAGATTAATAAATCTGGGCGCCATTTGCAAAAAGTCAGTCGCATTGGCGACCATTTTGGTCGCCATCTGGAGCCCTGTATAGAGATGTGCAGCCGACAGCAATGATCTTAGCCGCACAAAAGATCAAATCAGTCGACTATGGGGCATTTGCTTGCATGTCAGCTGATCTCTGGCACTTTTACATGGGCCGATCATCGGCTGAATAGACTTCCTAGGAGCACTTGTTACCGATTATTGGCCGGTGTAATTAGGCTATAAGACAATTTTTTTGTATGATAACACTGTATACTTAGATACAAGTCATACAGCTACCAATAACACCAGTATACAAAGAGCAAATATCCCCACACATATTACCGCTATATAGTAACTGACCAAATCCTGTCTATCAAGACCGATATTACCAATAAACCAGTATACAGGAGAGAAATAGTATCACCATACATATTACCGCTATACTGTTACTGACCAAATCCTGTATACTGAGACCAATATTACCAGTATACAAGGGGGAAATATTACCGCAACACCACAACCATTGCTACCATATTGTTACTGACCAAATCTGGTATACTAAGACCAATGAACACCACACCAGATTACAAGTAACAAATAATACCCCCACATACTGACTAACACCACCACATACTGACTAACACCACCAAATACTGACTAATACCACCACATACTGACTAACACCACCAAATACTGACTAACACCACCACATACTGACTAACACCACCAAATACTGACTAACACCACCAAATACTGACTAACACCACCACATACTGACTAACACCACCGCTGCTACTGAATAAAATCCTCTGAACAAAAGATCAATATCCCCTCATACAGTCATATAGAGGTAGCCCCAGCTCTACACTATATACGTTACAGTGCACATAGATTTAGTGACTCACCGTGGACGTCTTCTCTGATCGGAGTTCTTCCCTTTTCATCTTCTTCTCCATCTGCCCTGGGCCCTTATGAGAACTTCTCCGAGCCACGAATCCACAGAATCTGCCAGAGAAATATATTAGGCTCCTCACTCTGTCACCATCCTCATCTCTCTACACACTGCACATCTGTACTGGCCCCTTTACACCTTCTCTCAGTGATTAGCCCTGACTATTTGTAGCGTGTGTGTATATATATATATATATATGTACACACCTTGTAGATGGCCCCTTGTTCAGTTCTCCATATAGATGGCCCTGTGTGCCTCTACTATAGTAGAGATCCCCCTCTGTGTAATCCCCTTACAGTAGATGACAACCTCTGTGCATTCCCTATATCAGGGGTAGGGAACTTCTCCAGCTGTTGCAAAACTACAACTCCCATCATGCCTGGACAGCCACAGCTAAAGCTGTAGTTTTGCAACAGCTGGAGAGCCAAGGTTCCCTATTCCTGCCCTATAGTATATGGCCCCCTCTGTGTAGTCCCCTTATAGATGACCCCTCTGTGTAGTCCACTAAAGTAGATGCCCCTCTCTGTGCATGCCCTATTGTATACACACCGCACCCAGTATAGTTACCCTTATACATTGTTGTCCCCCTCTGTGTAGTGCCCTTTATAGATGCCTCCTCAGTGGTGTCCTCCTTATAAATTGCCCCCAACCAGTGTCCCTTATAGATGGCTCCCTGTGTTATCCCCCTTATAACTGGCCCGCTTGTGTTATCCATCCCCCCCATATAGATAGCCCCCTTATGTTGGCCATCCCTACCCCCCATATAGCTCCTTATGTTGTCTATTCCCCCGTATAGCCCCCTTAGATTATCCTTGCCCCATATAGCCCCTTATGTTTTCCTTCCCCTGTATATAGCCCCTTATGTTGTCCTTCCCCTGTATATAGCCCCCCTTATGTTGTCCGTTCCTGTATACAGCCCCCCTTATATTGTCCTTTCCTGTATATAGCCCCTTATGTTTTCCTTCCCCTGTATATAGCCCCCTTATGTTGTCCTTCCCCTGTATATACCCCCCTTATGTTGTCCTTCCCCTGTATACAGCCCCCCTTATGTTGTCCTCCCCCTGTATACAGACCCCCTTCTGTTGTCCTCCCCCTGTATACAGACCCCCTTCTGTTGTCCTCCCCCTGTATACAGACCCCCTTATGTTGTCCTCCCCCTGTATACAGCCCCCCCTTATGTTGTCCTCCCCCTGTATACAGACCCCCTTATGTTGTCCTCCCCCTGTATATAGCCCCCCTTATGTTGTCCTCCCCCTGTATATAGCCCCCCTTCTGTTGTCCTCCCCCTGTATACAGACCCCCTTCTGTTGTCCTACCCCTGTATATAGCCCCCCTTATGTTGTCCTCCCCCTGTATACAGCCCCCCCCCTAATGTTGTCCTCCCCCTGTATATAGCCCCCCTTATGTTGTCCTCCCCTGTATACAGCCCCCCTTATGTTGTCCTCCCCCCTGTATATAGCCCCTTATGTTGTCCCCCCTGTATACAGCCCCCCTAATGTTGTCCTCCAACCTGTATACAGCCCCCCTTATGTTGTCCTCCCCCTGTATATAGCCCCCCTTATGTTGTCCTCCCCCTGTATATAGCCCCCCTTATGTTGTCCTCCCCCTGTATATACCCCCCCTATGTTGTCCTTCCCCTGTATATAGCCCCCCTTATGTTGTCCTCCCCCTGTATATAGCCCCCCTTATGTTGTCCTCCCCCTGTATACAGCCCCCTTATGTTGTCCTCCCCCTGTATATAGCCCCCCTATGTTGTCCTCCCCCTGTATACAGCCCCCCTTATGTTGTCCTCCCCCTGTATATAGCCCCCCTTATGTTGTCCTCCCCCTGTATATAGCCCCCCTTATGTTGTCCTCCCCCTGTATACAGCCCCCCTTATGTTGTCCTCCCCCTGTATACAGCCCCCCTTATGTTGTCCTCCCCCTGTATACAGACCCCCTTATGTTGTCCTCCCCCTGTATATAGCCCCCCTTATGTTGTCCTCCCCTGTATACAGCCCCCCTTATGTTATCCTCCCCCTGTATACAGCCCCCCTTATGTTGTCCTCCCCCTGTATATAGCCCCCCTTATATTGTCCTCCCCCTGTATATAGCCCCCCTATGTTGTCCTCCCCTGTATATAGCCCCCCTTACGTTGTCCTCCCCCTGTATACAGCCCCCCTATGTTGTCCTCCCCTGTATACAGCCCCCCTTCTGTTGTCCTCCCCCCTGTATACAGCCCCCCTATGTTGTCCTCCCCTGTATACAGCCCCCCTTCTGTTGTCCTCCCCCCTGTATACAGCCCCCCTATGTTGTCCTCCCCTGTATACAGCCCCCACCCTTATCTTACCCCCTCTGATAAAAACAAAAAACACAAGACTACTCACCTAACCACACGATCCCCCGTCGGACGCCGGCCTCCTCTTCTCTCTTCTCCTGACAGGTGAGCAGCTCCGTTGCGAAGTGCCGCCAGCGCCATCACTGACCTCAGTGTGCGCCGCGGTGGCTGGGACTTCCGGTATGCGCTCCATGACCCGGAAGTCCTAGCCGCCGCGGCGCACACTGTGGTCAGTGATGGCGCCGCCGGGACTTCGCAACGGAGCTTGCGACACTCTTGTGATCGCAAGCAAATCTCTGCTTGCGGTCACAAGAGTGATTGACAGGGCGGGAAGCCTACGGCTTCCCGCTTTGTCAATCAGAACACTTCATTACATTTAACTGGAAGCGATTGTTGCGATCGCTTCCAGTTAAAAAGGGAGGCGCGGCCCCCGGCCCCCCTAGGAGCAGGGGGGCCCACTCCAGCTCGGGGCCCACCGGGGGTTTCCCCGGCCCCCCGGTGGCCCAGTCCGAGCCTGAGTGCAAGCCCTAACAACCTGAAAGTGACATGAACAAGAACAACAGACACGCTGCAAATAATGGACTGCACCTCACAAATAACTAAAAATGTACTAGAAAAAAATTACTGACACAAATGCAGGGACAAACGATTGAAAGCATCTAAAATATACACAACACCCCACTGACTATGATGCAGTCTAGTGGGACCTGACAACCCCCCCCCAAAAAAAAAAAACAAAAAACAAAGGGAGTATATGGGGTCCCAAATGTCAGCCAGAACAAAGCACACTACACAATATAACCAAATGAAAATAAAGGTGTATAAATATACTGGATGAAATCACAAATCAATATAAGTATAATATATAATATATAAGTTCCAAAAAAAAAGTGCAGGCGCAAAACAGAAAAGAAGTAAATGGAATGAAATACAAGGGCTGTCACATTGAAAGCGGATCAGAACAGAACACCCCATTTGTTCCGTCACATAGACTTCTTTAGGGGGGCCTCAGGTCCCACTAGATCGCATCAAAGTCAGTGGGGTGTTGTGGGTATTTTAGATGGTTTTAATCGTTTGTCAATACATTTTTTTCCAGTACATTATAAGTTATTTGTGAGGTGCAGCCCATTTTCAGCTTGTTTGTTATAAAAATGACATAAAAATGGAAAAAAGGGCAGTTTGCTGAGTCCTTCTGCCCATCTAACAATTAATAGAGGTCTAAACACCAAGACCCCAATCAAAATGTTTGACGTTTCTCTAGGACATCAAATAAAAAGTAGTCCGACAACGTCCGGTAGTATCAGTTCCGTTAAATTTTATTCAAGCAACATAAACCCTGGCCACTATGTATGTACAGAACTGATACTACTGGATGCTGTAGGATTACTTTATATTTGATGACATACGGTCTTCTATTGAAATTGGAGACCCTCTGGCAAATGTCCCACCTCTACGTTTGAAAAAGTTCCTTTCGACACTTGCTGAAACCTGATAAAGAAATATGAATTTTATCAGATAGGGAAAGTTCTTGTATAAATGGCACTTCTGTAATTCTTCTCACAAATAAGCATTTCAAAGACTGATTATGTGCACCACAAACGACAGCGGCTTCTGCATCTACCAGCATGCAATGACATGAGGAGACAGGGCTACAGGAAAATGAATGCATCTATTCTGTTGTACATAACACGTAGTACCAGATGGTGAAAGAGGGAAATCTCGGCAGGCAAGTTATGGCATTAGAATGCTTAGCATACAAACTCAATGACAATCACATGCAGTCATCCTCCTAGAATAACAGCTTCATGCCCTTGAGCTAAAAGAGCCCAAGCTGCTGGATACAGTAATATTTCATACATGATACCAGATTCTCAGTAGGGTATAACATGGCAAGTAAGAAGGCCCAGAAGATATCAATATTTGTCCAACTATGGTAGATCCACATTAAATCTTTGCCCCTGTCTTTAGAAGCTCAAAATGACAGTCTCATCAAATGTGAAAATACTGGGGTGCACTAAAGGCATTGTCTTAAGAGGACAACTTTTATACATATTTCCTGTTAAAGTATATGATGTTAATAAAGGTGCTCCTAGGTTGTGACATGTGATAACCCGGGTGATGGACTGGCCTCTCTTACAGTCAGTGAGTGGGGCTACTCCAGTCACTGATTTACTAATCGGCCAGTCCATCAGCCGGGACAGGCCTTTTCCACCGAGTCCTGGCGTCATCAGAACTCAGGGGGAAGTGCCCTTTGGCTTTCTTCTACCAATGGGTTATCTCTTTAGAAAACAAAAGGACTGGATGTTGGCATTTATTGTACTCAATGCTTCTTTTCACTGACATTATCTGTCAAAGGAAACACAGGAGTCCCTTGTACACATAAGTTAGTCCGCTGGTCCCTCTGACATTAGTAGATGTGTCTACGTTTTGCATAAAGTGTATGAGAGCTTTTACAACTAATCATATCACATGCGGCAATGATTAAAAGAAAACATATTTCCTTGCAAATCAATAAAATTTTGTAATTGTTGTTTCAGGGGTTTTATATTAAGGAAACAGAATATGATCAGTATCAATCAATTTAAAAGCTATTCTACAATGCACTGGAATCTGCAACACACTGCAGTTCAATATCTGCTTTTTCTCCGGAATCTTCTGAATTACTGCAGTTGGCATCCGTTCTAGCATCAGGCCAAATGAAAGCCAATGACTGCAATTTATTGCCTCTTTACGAAATTACTTGTTCCTAATGTTCTGCTATACTGTTGGCTCAATTGTAAGATCCATAATAAGATAAAGTTGCCAAAAATATACTCAATATATTGTACCTGGTATGCTAATAATCCTAAATCCCATACAATAAGAGCAGCAAACATGCAGCATTTAGTTAAGCTAAAAGCGATGACCAAACATGATATTCCATTATTACATATAGACAATTTGGTGGACATTTATCAAGACTTGCATACTCATAAAGGCCTCCCCCATTTTTCCAGACGGATTTACTAAGAGGTGCCCGCCTCTTTATAAAGCCAGCCGGCCTGGTGCCTGTTGCAGGGATTGTGCAAAAATCCTCACCTGCTCTGGAGGTGTTTCCAGGCATGAGCCATGATAAATTAATAAATCCTCCGTGCCTTATCGGTGTTCTAAAATGGGGCACTATTAGTGTGGGAGAACCAAATGGGAACACTATTAGTCTTTGGCGCCTAAAAGGTGACATTCAATGTTGGGGCCTAAAATGGAACATTATTGGTTTATGGGGTCTAAAAGGGAACATTCTTAGTGTGTGGGACCTAAAGAGGGCTACTACTAACATGTGGAATATAAAGAAGAACATGAAGCTTAAAGGGGAACATTATTAGCCATGGAGACCTAAAGTGGGCCCTATTACTGTGTGGAGCATAAACAGGGTACTTTTACAATGTAAGGCATCATTGTCATCTATGGGACTATTATTGTTTTGGTCACTGGTAGGAATGAGCATGCTGGAGTCGGATTGCTTGGCATTTGAATATAGGTGGCCTATGGCTGTATCCATGTTTTCCAGGACTCCCAACTTCATCAGCCACTGGTATTAAAATGTCATGTGAACCGACTGACGCATGCTCAAGTAACACTCCTTTCTAGCCACTGGCAATATTGCTTTTAGGGGCACTATTGAATTGCGGATGGAAGAAGTCATCATGGCAGTCTAGGCCAGATAGAGAAGAAAAGGAGACGCTAATAAGTCCAGAATAAAAGGGGAAATCAACAACTCCAATCTGCAGTTATTAAACTCCCATTCACTTCGCTGCCAACGTGTCTGATGTGGAAAATCTACAGCAAATACACCACATGCGACACAATCCTTGCAAGTATAGCTATAAATAATAATACATTTCAGTATACAGTAAACAGCTGTAGACACCTACAGCATAATATACAGCACCTTATGAGGATAGATATCATCAGCGTCACTGGATATATGCTGTGAAATCACCTTAGACTGTGGTACATTGTTCTGCTTGGTCCATTACTTATGGAATTTTTTATGTGTTAAATATTTTACTAAACTTCTTATAACTTGAACACTGTCAGGACAAATATTTGTTGTAGGGTAATAGACATTTGGCTAATATTTAGAAAATGAGGATAATACCGGCAGGAGAATAGCTAGTAAAGCACGTACTGTACATGTAATTATGGCTTTCACTTCTCTCCGCTCTTTCCTTTATTTCTTCCTATATGCCATGATATTGCCCTGGAGAGCACTGTGTGATCAGTCAGGCACAATGTGATTTCACAGTAACACACAGTAACTGGCAGGCCGCACCTGCTCTCAGAAGAATGGAAATGTGTGATCCCTCAATGAGATGGGACCAAATCACATAATGTTTCTCACATAGATGCTGATGGTACTAATATTCTCAGTCAGGCACATGGATCTTGTAGGATTTGATTCTGATCATAGATGTTTCCTGCTTGGGTTGACTCCTTGGCTTTGAACTAATCCAGAAAAGGGTAAGAAAGCAATCACCCTTGATCTGCACTCAGTACCATAACTATGACTAGACCTCTCCAGATCAGCCGCAGAAAATCCAAACCAAGATGACCCCATTGTGCTTAGCATGTGTCTACAAGTCAATCTGTCCCTGGGCAATGACAGCATGTGTACCATAGAGTCTTAAGTGCATAGGGGGTCTCCCGAGACTCCACCAACAGAAGATGATGGGAAAATCACTGCCTGACCCCTTTGTTCTAGGAGAGATAAGCTGCCACCTGAGCTGCATGACTGCAGCTTACCCCCCATAAATAAGAACACTCTGCTAGACACTTCACCCAGCTACATTTAATCATTGGAGCTGATGGTTGGATTGGTTTATTTTTGATATTCACATGCATATTGTACCTCTGCTTTCAGAAATGGATAGGCATCACCATGGGCACTTTCACGGTTTGCATTTTTGCAGCCTCATATGCAGGAAGCAGTGATGCACTGCATGGTATGGGTGGCCAGGTCTAACCTTCCTATCCTAGTCATCAGTAACTTTTTTAGTAATTTATGCTACTGTAGGTTTGATGTGGGTTTGGGACAAACAGGCTAGCTTTTGCTGATCACGTCCATTACTGAGCCTTAGCCACCCATGGGCCTTTACAATTTGGGTCTTGTCGAAGTACCCCAGATCCTTATGCTTGTTCATTTTAGCCTGCAAAAATTGCAGAAGAAACTGCTAGACTGAGATATGGGGACAGCTACTATAAGGGAAGACTTGTATCTAACAACACAACCCCTTTAAATGTACTGCCTTTCTGAGAATGAGAATATTCATGCATGTTTTAGCCATCAAGATGACTTTTAATAGTTACAAAATAAAAAAAGACTGTAGTGCTGGAACCGATTATTGGGCAATATGTATGTCGGTACATATTAGTTCAGATATCTACACTTGTGTCAGGGTTCTATAATAAAGTATAAAAGACGGCAGTCATAAAGATAACAAACACAAAGATTACAAATACAAATCAATATTTACAAATTTGCTAATCAAATACAATCTCTTAGATTTGGGGACTCTTTACATGGGGCAATGATCCTCCAGACTCTGGATCATATAAACCTGTGTCCCTGACGATTGTTCAGTGTAAACAGGCTTAGCGACTAAACAAAAAACAATACAACGTTCATTTGCTGTTGATCACGTCTTCTAAGTTGGCATAAAATTATCTTTGTCGGCAGCACACCCCCTCATGTAAACAGGGAACGTGCTGCCAACAATAATGTAAAGTAGTTTAGCATGAATGATCCTTCACATATAAGCCTTTCGTGATCATTGCCACATGAAAATAAAAGTGATTGCCTATTGATTTGCTATGTTGTTAGCCGGTGTTCATTATAGGCAGTAAATCTGGGGTGTAAAAGGACCCCTAGGGCACAGTCACACATAGTGCATTGGCTGCAGGTTTTTCAGTGCAGAAAATCTGATGCAGTCACAGTGGAAATGTTGTTTTCTATTGCTATTCTGGAAAGTAAATGAAGCTTGTAGACTCTGATTTCAGCAAAACTATTATATCTCTGCCTGATGCGCTGCATGCCCATTACTTTTATACAAGTGCTGTCCATTTTACAGTTGTTAAAGTGTCACTGTAGTTTAATTATTTTTTTTTTCCGGAAATCAATAGTACAGGCGATTTTAAGAAACTTGGTAATTGGGTTTATAAGCTGAAAAATGCATTTTTATCATGAAAAAGCTGTTTAAAGTTTTCCCCCCTGTCTTCATGGTTGTCTATGGAGAGGGGAGGGGTGGAGAGAGATGAGGCACCAAAACAGGACAACAAAGAGTTACTTTACAGCTATATCACTGGGCTATCTCCTCTGAAGTCAGCACTGACCTCTCTGACCTCTGCATACCGGCTTTCATACAGCTTCCACTGTGTAATCCTTTGTTCTCTGCTGGCAATTAATCTCCCTCCTCCCCCTTCCCCTCTCCATAGAACAGAAAGGGCCCGACTGATGTAAGCTAGTCGAGATTTCCTGATAATAAGCAGTGAATGAGAGAGAGGGGGGACCTGGGGAAAGTCTATTTGAATAAAGATAATGGCATATTTGCCTAAAAAAAACAATTACAACATTTCTTAAAATCGCCTGGACTATTGATTTCTGCAAAAAAAAAAAACTGTGATACTTTAAGTGTACCTTTCGTTATTAAAAACTTTTGACATGTCATAGAGACATGTCAAAAGTTTTGATCAGTACGGGTCTGAGTGTTCTTACTTTATCCTATATTTGCCATAATGCAACATATTTCACACCTGTTAAACTTTTAGAGAACCCCCTCGGTCGTCATAATTCATATTTCGAGCAGGACAGACTCATGAGCTGACTCGGTGCTTGCATTACAGGATGCAGCCTCACTGAAACTCAATATGAAATGTTTAAATTTGTCCCGTGCTTCCTGTCCGTCTATTATCACAGAGAGGAACACATGGCAAACACCAACTCTCTGCCAGTAGACTTTCGCATGGAATATTTCCATAAGGATTTGCATAAGGATTTCCTTTAGTAAAGATAGGTTATGTGATATGAACACCCACAGAACAACCAGGTGTATATTACAGCCATCTTTCTTTATGTATCTTTATTTATGTATGAGGCATTAACTACCCTGCCACATTATTACTAGAACCTGTAAAAAAAACTATAAACACAATCATAGGTTTATCATTTCCCCCTAAAACAAAGAAACACATGAACAATGTGCAGACTTAAATGAATATTTTTGTGTTATAGGTTTGAGTAACTTCTAACGTTACAGGAATATGTCAAACTTTTTCCTGAGACCTGAGACTGCCACTGAACAGGAGAACCCCCAGCTAACAGCAATCACTGTCCAGGTGGCTTCTTTACAATGCTATGGTCACACACAGTAAAATAAAAGCAAAATGCAACCATAATATTGAGGTAAAAATCTGGCTGTATTTTCAAGGCTATGCAAGGCTATGCAAGGCTATGTAAGGCTATGTTCACACTGTTGTTTTATTGTCACTCAAAATCACAGGCGGATTTTGGTATTATTTTAATGTGTGAACATAACCTAAGTCTATGGATGTACATGATTGACAGCAGGAAAGTGAAGCGAACACCCAAGCCTCACCTCAAGGTGCAGCAGCGAGCCATGTATTTACTGTCTATCTAGCTGTTTGAAATAGCAGTGCACAGGACTTGGCTATTATCTTTTCCACAGAAAATAAATAAATTTGCTGTGCATCTCACCACTCCATTCCAAGTTGAGACTTGGGTGTCTAAATAGTGAACAGGTCCCCTGATGAACCATGTAGAGCACAAGAAAACACGTCAGAAGGGTAAAGTTAGTCTCTATAGGGTAAGGGTATGAGGAAATAGGAGGAGGGAAGAAGTGTAATTAGGGAAAGCCTCCATAGGGTGGGGGTTACTTTAGGTACGGAGTAATAGGGTGCTGAAAATAGGGAAATAAGTGTCCTATAAAGGATTGGAAAATAAAAATGCCCTTTGATCATCTTCTGTTCCTTGAATGGAAAAAAAATGACACCATGTTAAAAAAGTTGGCAGAGAAAGACAAGAACAAAAATTTTAGGAACCTAAGACTGAATGGGAGACAGGAACAGACAGGCAATGTGAGCACTAGCGCTAGGCCCCCAACCGTGTCCTTGCCTACTTGCCAGCCTGACCCTAAGTGGTCAGCGACAACTGTGCAAAGTTCCCTTCAATAGGTAAGTGAAACAGAATGAGACAAGACAGACAAACACAATAAAGAATAGTCAGGGAGATACAGGTAAAATTGGAGATAGCAGAACGGTACAGGAACAGGAGGCAAAACAGAAGTCAGGCAAGGAGGTCAGAAGTAGGGATGGTCCGAACGGACAAATGGTCTTCTTACGAGATGCCAGAGTCCCAGCCCAGAGCGTGATTGGACCAGACCTCTGACATCTAGACCACACAGAACACAGACTGCCAGGGAAGGGAAATAAGTGGAGAAGGTCCATCACTACTCAGTCTAAACCATCTGCAGCCTGGCTAGGACTAGCAGAAAAACACAGATAAATGTGGTAGAACCTGTCAATCAACACACATCAAGTGCTGGAATCAGACAAAGTTCAAACTGGTAGGAAACATGCACATTGAATCATGGACAAAAGCACAGTCATCCGTACTTTATGGGAAGAGGACTACACTGTGGTCTGAAGAGGAGCAAATATTTGTGCAAAAAGAGAAACTAGAAAATACCTGGTGCCTAGCTGTAAGTGAATAAAAAATAAAAATGAGAATAAGGTACCTTATTCTCTTTTTTATTTTTTATTCACTTATTGTCTTCACGGCCCCATTATTTTGGGAGTATCCTGTGTTTTTGGTACAGTTGCAGGCTCGGACTGGCCCACAGGGGAGATGGAGAATCCCCCGGTGGGCCCTACCCATTGGTGGGCCCCTGAGCAGGAGGTCTGTATCCCTGTTTAGCAGCTTCAGGATGACATATAATCCCCCAGTTAGTTTCATGGGACTTAACCTTTCAAGAAACTTAAGTGTACAGCTGTGCTGTTTGCATAGAACAGGGATGGGGAACCTTCGACCCTCCAGCAGTTGCAAAACTACAACTCCCATCATGTCTGGACAGCTCCTATACACTAGAACAGGGATAGGGAACCTACGCCTTCCAGCTGTTGCACAACTACAACTCCCATCATGCCTAGACAGCCTTCGGCTGTCCAGGTCCCCGTCCCTGGAGTGTCTGACCAGTTAGTAACAGTGAGCGAGCATTGCCGGTCACATACACAGCACTGTGCAAAATCGCTATAGTAATGTGAAAGGTTTGGCGCTGGGTATATCTGTGGTAGGTAGGGTGGGCCACTAGAGTAAAATACTCCCTGATGGGCCCAAGGTACCCCAGTCCGATACTGTACAGTCGGCTTAGCAGTCCCTAGAGGCAGTAGGCCCCTATACAGTGGACCGTTACCAAACAAGACCTTGGATTCGGATCTGTACCCTGTTGAGGGGTGATATGCACAAAGCCCAAGTGGCGTCCAGGTGAGCACCTTCTCACATAATCCTTATCCTCGGTGTATTGAGGTATCACACGAGGCGCCGTTGCCTTTTTTCTCCCTTTTTTTTCTTCCTTGGTACCTAGCTGGACCACAAGAGTTCTAAAATACAACAATAATATGTTACACTAAGGCCTAAGAACCTATAATACTAACATTACTATTAACATTACTGTTTGACATTATCTTTGCTGTGATGTGGAAATAGATTTTTAATCGAATTGAGCTCTTTTCCTGTGTAGTGATATAGTGTTAGATTGTAATTGCTTCTAAAAATAAAAGGTCACTCACTACCGATACTTATTTTTCAATGTGCTTCAGCTTCTACGTTCATAGTAAGCATGTATTTGTCTTGCTTTATTACATCATTGCACATATCATGAAAAATTAAATCATGAAATTCATTAAACTGCTATGAGACACTTAGACCCAGGTATAAATGTGCTCTGTAACCCTTCTAAATCCACTCGGCAAAGCTAGATTGCTTCTGCATGGATCAGTGTCGTAGTACTTCCTCCTTACCGGCTTCCACCCACTTTTCAATACCCCATACTGTTGCTTGGCAGACTATGCAAATGAAATTAACAGCAAATACACTTGCAGACATAGTTATTATAGCATTACATGCAGTAAAGCACTGCTGCCAACCTCCTCTGCAATTCTCTTTCTGGGCAACTGAACTACAAATCAAGGATTTACAGTTCAAAAATTTTACGTACATTTACCCCACCCCTATTAAGACACTGTGTCTGCACATCATGCCCTCAACATAATGCCCTTGAATCACAAAGACCCAAGCAATAGTACAGGAGTTACAACAAATTGCCAGCAGTGATGAACCACAGGTGAGATAACACCAGGTAAGCAACAGAAGTGCCGGGTGCATATTTATTTATTAAGGGTACGTTCACACGTACCAAGTCCACAGCGTATTTTCTGTTGTGGATCCGCAGCAGATCCGCATCAGATTTCATTTAACCCCTTAGCGTCCCATGACGTACCTGGTACGTCATGGTGGCGCGGGGGGTGTTCAGAGCGATCCCGGCTGCAATCTGCAGCCGGGCAGTGCCTCTATTAGCCAGCGCGGGTCCCGTTGCCGCGTCGGCTAATTAAGCACTTCAATGCAGCTGTCAAACCTGACAGCTGCATTGAAGTGCTTTGTACTGCACGTCCCTGGTGTCTAGTGGCGATGCGATCACGGGGGGGAGACCCGTTCTTCTGGCCGGCCCGGGTCTCAGCGTCGGAATGACGCTGATCCCGGCTCGGCAATAGATTGCTATGGCCTGCAGCAGGCCATAGCAATCTATCACCG
Organism: Dendropsophus ebraccatus; assembly: GCF_027789765.1. Lineage (NCBI taxonomy): Eukaryota > Metazoa > Chordata > Amphibia > Anura > Hylidae > Dendropsophus > Dendropsophus ebraccatus. The sequence continues at coordinate 45,364,803 of NC_091461.1, read as the reverse complement.
ATTACAATTATCTTTGCTGTGTATATACACAGCATTGATCTCTATGAGAGATCAGTGCTGTCTATATACAGTCCCCCAGGGGGGCTTCTAGTTTATGTAAAAAAAAAAGTAAAAATGTGTTTTAATCAATAAAAAATCCCCTCCCCTAATAAAAGTCCAAATCACCCCCCTTTTCCCATTTTATAAATATAAATGAATAAATAAACAAATAAATAAACATATTTGGTATCGCCGCGCACATAATCGCCCGAACTATTAATTAATCACATTCCTGATCTCGCACGGTAAACGGCGTCAGCGCAAAAAAATTCCAAAGTGCAAAATTGCGCATTTTTGGTTGCATCAAATCCAGAAAAAATGTAATAAAAAGCATTCAAAAAGTCGTATTTGCGCAATCATGGTACCAATAGAAAGAAAACATCATGGCGCAAAAAATGACACCAGACACAGCCCCATAGACCAAAGGATAAAAGCGCTATAAGCCTGGGAATGGAGCGATTTTAAGGAACATATATTTGTTAACAATGGTTTGAATTTTTTACAGGCCATCAGATAAAAGAAAAGTTATACATGTTACATATCATTGTAATCGTAACAACTTGAGGAACATGCATAACAAGTCAGTTTTACCATAGGGCGAACGGCGTGAATGCAAAACTCCCCGAAATCAAAACAAATTCCTTTTTTTTTCAATTTGACAGCGCAAATGATTTTTTTCCGGTTTCGCAGCATATTTTATGGAAAAATAATGCCTGTCATTACAAAGTACAATTGGTTTCAGAAAGGAAAACGAACAGAGCTTGAGAGGACAAGAGCAGAAATGCAGGTAGATCACGGTGTGGACAAGAGGAGAATTGTGCCCGCTCTAAAGTATATGCCATACAGGAAGCCTGGGAGTATTGGAGCATTGGCAGTGATATCTGGGCAATGGCCAGAAGACAGGAGGACATCCAAATGGTGATCAAGTTACAGAAAAAAGCACAGCACCATTCTACACAAAGCTACAAAGTCTATACATCCTGGTAGTCACATGGACGCCCAAACTCATCATTTTGCTTGAATTGTCTAAAGATAAACTTCCAGTTAACGCAGGGAGAGAGGTTACATGCTGCCCATGCAAGTCAAGAGAGAAAGATATGGGCAAGGTTAGGGGGAGAAGCTGGAATAAGCTAGAGGCAGACAAAGAGAATTCTGGAGATTATAGTGAGTTATTTCTAGCGCTCATCCCAATTGTTAATTACAGCTTACATTGCTCAGTGTTGCTTTATAATGGCCTTCATTCTGTTGCGTCTTAGCAGGCCCGGACTGGTAATCTGGCAAGGCGGGCAAATGCCCGCTGGGCTGGCCAGATTACCAGTCCGTGGGCCGCCCGGGCTGGATAATGAAAAAAAAAAAAAAAGATCACCGCTGCGGCCCGCTCACCTCGGCCCGGCTTGCCCGCCCCTGCCCGCTACTGACGTGCTCCTCCAATCTAATCAACGTGGGGCCGATGCGGCCGGCCGCAGCGGCCCCTCGTTAATTGAAGGAGCACGTCAGGAGCGGGCAGGGGCGGGCAAGCCGGGCCGAGGTGAGAGGGCTGTGGTGGCGGGAGGGGGCTGCGGTGGTGTGTCTCCGCCCCTCCTGATCCCCCCCAGGTGCCTAGGCCGCAGACGTGCCGCGCACGCAGGCATGTCTGCAGGCACCTACATCACCAGGCCCCCAGCGGCTGACGTCACTTCCCTGGCGCGCCGTTGAGGACCTGGAGGACAGAGAGGAGAGGGGTCGCTGCCGCCGCCACCGCAAGATGAAACAGCAGCAGTGGACGTGGACCGAAGATCCAAGCTGAGGAAGAAGCTGCTGGGGAGCGAGGTGAGGTGAGAATGTTTTTTTTTTTTCTTTAACCCCTTCACATGTGGCCACACACCGGGAGGGGGGAGGCACGCAGAGGGGGCTATTCTATGGGTGTGTGTGTGCAGGGGGTCTATTCTATTTAGGGGGTGTGCAGGGGGTCTATTCTATTTAGGGGGTGTGCAGGGGGTCTATTCTATTTAGGGGGTGTGCAGGGGGTCTATTCTATTTAGGGGGGTGCTTGGGGGCTATTCTATTGAGGGGTGCGTGTGCAGGGGGGCTATTCTATTTAGGGGGGTGCAGGGGGGCTATTCTATTGAGGGGTGTGTGTGCAGGGGGCTATTCTATTGAGGGGGGTGCAGGGGGGCTATTCTATTGAGGGTGTGTGTGCAGGGGGGCTATTCTATTGCGGGGTGTGTGTGCAGGGGGGCTATTCTATTGAGGGTGTGTGCGCAGGGGGGCTATTCCTTTGAGGGTGTGTGTGTGCAGGGGGGCTATTATATTTAGGGGGGGTGCAGGGGGGCTATTCTCTGAGGGGTGTGTGTGCAGGGGGGCTATTCTATTGAGGGGGGATGTCGGGGGGCTATTCTATTGAGGGGTGTGTGTGCAGGGGGGCTATTCTATTGAGGGGTGTGTGTGCAGGGGGGCTATTCTATTGAGGGGGATGCAGGGGGGCTATTCTATATGGGGGGATGCGGGGGGGGTATTCTATATGGGGGAATGCGGGGGTCTATTCTATATGGAGAGTTGTGCAGCAGGGAGTGGGGGGGCTATTCTATAAAGGGGGATGTGCTGTGGGGGGCTATTCTATATGGGGGATGTATAGCGGGGGGGCTATTCTATATGGGGGGATGTACAGCGGGGGGGCTTTTCTATATGGGGGGATGTACAGCGGGGGGGGCTATTCTATATAGGGTTATGCAGGGGGGGCTATTCTATATGGAGGGATGTATAGATGAGGATGTTGCTGGAGCATGAAGCCTAAAATGTCTGTCTGGCAGATCCCGTGGAGAGGAGTCATGGCCAGAGAAGCCTTCATGATGGTCGGAGCCAGATGGAGAAGAAAAGGAAAAGTGGACGTCTCTTCATGCAGAGAAGACTCCTACTGTGAGTGACAGGATGTAACTGCACTATAATCACTTATAATGTCTGCAGAACCGTTACACAGCTGGGATCTACCTCAGTATCAGGGGTGTCACACTTCGGCCCTCCAGGTGTTGCAAAACTACAATTCCCGTCATGCTTTAGCTGTCCAGTCATGATGGGGATTGTAGTTTTGTAACAGCTGGAGGGACGGAGTGTGACACCTGTGTTCTATGGTCACTGCTTTGGGAGAATATTGGTGTTTATATGATGGCTGTTATTTGGTGACAGTATAGTGGTATTGTCCAGTCACTTCTATGGTGAGAGTAGTGGGCATGGTGTGATGGTATAGTGGTATTATCCAGTCACTGTATGATGAGAGTAGTGGGCATGGTGTGATGGTATAGTGGTATTATCCAGTCACTGTATGGTGAGAGTAGTGGGCATGTTGTGATGGTATAGTGGTATTATCCAGTCACCGTGGGCATGGTGTGATGGTATTACTCGTCCTGTGTATTCTGGTATTATTGGTAATATTAGTGTTGTATATAGTGGATTGTATTCATTTACAGTGTAGCAGTATTAGTCATTATGTGGTGATAATGGCCGTGCTCATGGTGTGGTGATATTATTTGTTACTTATATACTGGTAGTATAGGAAATATTGGTGGGTTTGCTTAGTAACAGTATGGCAGTAATGTGTACAGTATGGGGATAATATTTGCTTACTGGTGTTAATACCTATGACAGTATTATCATGCACAGAAAATTCTTACCTATGTTACCCTTATATATCCTAAAATTTGTCCTGGGACCCTACTTATACCTGAGAGAGATAGATAGATAGATAGATAGATAGATAGATAGATAGATAGATAGATAGGAGATAGATAGATAGATAGATAGATAGATATCCAGTAGGAAATAGCTATCTAGCACCTCATTACGTATCTTTGATTACACATGAGATCACAACCAGCAGACACATTTTAATAATTAAAACCTTACTACTTATACAGCCATTATATGGAGTGCAGATATAGTCAGGATAAAAGGGATTTAAAAAATATAGTAACTTTTGTCCAAAAACAGCACCACCCTGTCCTCAGACTGTGTGTGGTATTACAACTTGGCTCCATTCACTTCAACGGAACTGAGCTGCAATACCTCACACAAACTGAAGAAGAGTGTGGCGCTGTTTCTGGAAGAAGGTGGCCATGTTTTTCCCCTTTAAAGGAAAACTGTGAGGTCCGTACCAGGTCTAGGGCTGTAGATCTCAGCAGACAGGTGTGAGGGAGATATCACTGACAGGATCTTTAGTCCAGTGTAAACTTTTATAATTGTCCTTTTCATTTCCAACTAAAGTTTCACAACAGCAGCCGCAGCAGCAGCACTAACCTATACATCCATCAGTCAGAGCAGGAAGGGTTGGGGGCAGAAGGTGCTGCTGTGGCTCCACCTCTGTGACACTTCAGGGGTAATGAAAAGAATGGTTACAGAGGTTTACACTAGACTAAAGATCCAGTCCCTGACCTGTACGCTGGGATCTACAGCCGTGTACCTGGTATAGATACCACAGGTTCCCTTTAAGGGCACGTTCATACCTAATCAAATGCGGATTTGATGCTTCTGATTTAATCAGTTGAAATAAATGCATAAATATGCTGCATCAAATCCGCAGCAGATTATGTTATAGCATTATTTTTAGGTGCTGATGGTGGGGTTCACTACTAAGGGAGTAGTGGGGACACGGCTAAATGAAGCAGAATTTGCTACAGTGCGTATTTTACACCGCTATCCATGATATATAGGGAAGGATATGGTATGTGGGCTGCTGGGGTTTGATTGCCAGGGCTGACTTTAAGTCCCAGTCCGGCCCTGCGTCTTAGGATATACTATCGAGAAACAGGGGTGCAGAATCCCCCAGTTTGTGTGTCTGCAGTGCATTGATGTCATCATAGTGGATAGGCTATACACACTAGCTCATGGAAAAAATAAAAAAGGTACTACAGTATATACACGTTAAATAAGGGACAGAACTAGCGCTACCCCTCATGTGTGCACATAATAAGTGTTTATCCTGAAAAGTCACCTAAAATGACAGGTACACGTCAAACAATTAAAATATTCAAATAAAATAAAACATTAATTTCTTGGTTTATACCATACTTTGTGGTTAATTGGTTATTTGACAGGTCTTACCTTAGATGGACTCCGAGATAAAGATGAGCGCTTGTCAATCTAGACAGAAAGAAATAAAAATTTATTTTGGTAACTTTTAAAATATTAGAAATATTGTGTCCATGAAAGCATCTGCTATACTAAAAAAAGAAAAAGTTACTACACAACGAAATACACAAATGAAAATTTCTCCAAAGATCCATTAGGCTTCCCCAGTGGTACTGGTACCTTCTTGTGTGGCAGAGGGTCTATAGCAGTTGTCAAGAGAAAAGAAGTCTGGGTAGACTTTATCAATTGAGGATTGGCCAGGACATTGAATACCAACTAAAAAGCCGCTTTTTTTATCTGCAAGACTATAAAGTCTGTTGAGCCTCAACACTGTTGGAAGCTTTGTACTGGCACCTTTTTTTTACAAGCAGGATAGGATCTATGTTTCATATAAATGATTTCAGTGTATATTTTTACTTAAACTCTTGTTAGACATTTATATTTTGCACCACTATTTTGGAAACACAAACCAATATTGATCCACCTAGAGTTCCTTAGTACAGTAACACAGCACCAACTGTATAGCATAAATCCCTATTCCACTATATTATTGTATTGCTCTTCTGGCATTGCTGCCCATTTATTTGATAGAGGCTTAATCTAAGTAAATGTACAGTAATGAAATGCTTTTGTGCAGTGCAGCCAAGATTTAACAATGAAGACTTGCAAAATGGCAAAATAAATCAACTAGTGAGAGAACTCTAATAAAAAACACACAAGGCACAAAGCTCAATACAACTTTGTATCCTAAATCAATCAATCCTTTAGACAATGTCCTAAAAGGAACCTAAGCAAATTCCTGTTATATTTATTGCTATGGAGAACACCATGCATTACCTGATCGTCTGTTGAAGATAATTCAAGGTACATAAAAACTATAGACTAGATAGATACATAGATGGACCTCATGCAGACCTGTCAGCAACTTTTTTAGACTAAAATAAAGGCAGTGACCAATAGGGCTTCTTACCCTGAATCAGGAGGTATAACTCTTATCTTAATCCATTGCTTTAGCACTGAGATATAAGCTTTAGAAGTTTTATGCAAATTTGGAAATAAAGACCAAGAGGCATTTCCCTGCCTGCAGAAGTCCAGCAGGACTCAGTTTTAGCAGCCCAGGGGTCGCCCTTGGGCTTTATCTTCTATTTTGCATACAACTTCTAAGGCTTCTATCTCAGTGCTAGAGCGATGGATTGAAATAAGAGTTATATCTCCTGATTCAGGGCAAGCTGCTTTATTGTACAATGCCTTTGCTCCTGAGTGTCTCCTGAAGAAGCTGGGTGGGTAGTGAAACACGTGGGGTGCTCTGTCCCAATTCACTCATTCACTTATCTTTTTACCACCTGTGGTAGAGAACGTAACCATTTTGTGTATTTCTTATATTATTTATCAGTACTATTGCAGGTCCCTACCACATACTGGGCGGTGGGGATTGGTAAATAGGATGCCCTGCTCCTACCTTAGCAGGGCTAGGTGCTTTTAAGTCTTTTGTTAACTTTGGCATGTTTTGCTTTTAGACTTGTTGTTTCATGTCTGTCTTGTATTACACTTAAGGGTCTGTCCACATGTACAGACTCGCAGCGTAAATCTCACTGCGAGTCTGTCAGGTCCTGGCAGTTCCGTCACTACATACTTGCAGCGGTCTGAACAACCAATGCTTGTATGTAATTGTGCCAGCCCCTTAACCCCTTCGGCTCCCGCTCTGCTGTGTCTGTATATACATTACCTGTCTCCTGCACAGGGTCCCGGCGTCCTGCTCTCCCACCCGGCCAATCAGTGTGTTGCCCAGCCGCAGCCACTGATTGGCTGGGCGGGAGAGCAGGACAGCGGGACCCCATGCAGCGAGGACATGTAACGTATATACAGACACAGCGGGGTGGGAGCCGAAGGGGTAAAGGGCCCGGCAGAATTACATACATGCAGCCGTCGTTCAGACCGCTGCGAGTATGTAGTGACAGGGAACTGCCAGGACCTCCCAGACTCACAGCAAGATTTACGCTGCGAGTCTGTGCGTGTGAACTGACCCTAATAAGGATTTTTATTTCTAATAAAGGATTTTTTGATGTGCAACTGATTGTATGCATGTGCTTTTCTCTTTTTTGTACTGTTGTTCTTTACATGCATTGGTATTGCACTCATGCAGTGGTGCCCACAATCAGTGTCGGACTGGGCCACCGAAGGACCGTAGGATCCTCCAGTGGGCCTCAAGCCCAGCACCTGCAGACGCACGCACACTGTATCTGACTGTCCAGGGGAGCAGGGTACAGTCAGTCAGTGTGTGCAGCAACTACAACAACTGAAGGGGCATGCTGTCATCTGACTGGGCCCTCGGGTCATAAGTTAGACTCTCACCTTGTCAGATGACAGCATGTGCCAGGGCCCCCTGCTCCAGACATTGCCACAGCGACACAGGCAGTGTATGGCCCCCTCACACAGGATCCAACCGTTTCAGTCCACTGCTCCTTTCCCCTGTACAGTAGTCGACACTTGCTCCGACACACCCTCCTCCAGCCCAAATCAAACCCCCTTGGGTCTCTGATCTTTACATCTTTGCTGTATGGTTCTTATGACTCGGCCTGGGAGAGGAGCCTTAACCCTGCAAGTGCTGGCTTACAGTGCAGCGGAAGGGAGCAGTGGACTGCAGAGTCGCGTTGTGTGAGTGAGGGGAGGGGGGAGTCGCTTTCTCCTCCTGTCAGGCCTGGTGGAGGAGAAGGCAGATAAGGTAACCCTGCAGCTGCCCACTTGGCCTGCTAAACTCTGTGCTGTGTAGTCTGTATGTGTGAGGCAACTGCAGGGTTAACTTCACAGGCCTCTCTTCACCCTCTCTGCGCAGCGTCTAGGATCTTCTGTCTCCCTCCCTCCATGCCTACCTGTGCCCCTGATTTTTGAGTAAGTAATATTACTTGTGCTCTCTGTCCGTCTTAATAATTTTTCTGTCTCCTCTTTTGTTCTATCTCTCTCTCTGCCCCTCTCTCTCTCCTATCTATCTCTCTATCTATCATCTATCTATCTTCTCTTTGTTCTATTATCTATCCTTCTATCTATCTTATAGATAGATAGATAGATAGATAGATAGATAGATAGATAGATAGATAGTCACAGTATTTGTACTCCTCTAGTGTCCCATAGTACCTGCAAGAAAAACATAATGCAAAACAAGCAGAAATTCCTTGTGGAGCTCACGCCACAAACTTTGCTCGGAATCCCGCCTGCCTCAGTGACTCAGTGTGATGTCTCACGTGCTTCTGCTCAAAGAATTAACATGTCAATTCTTTTAGCGGAGCGCAGAGGTGCGCAAGACATCACACTAAGTCATTGAGGAAGGCGGAATTCCGAGTGGAGGTCAGCCTGTTGTGTCTTACTGGTTGTTCTTTGGTGGGCCCCAAGGATGATTTCCTCTGGTGGGCCCCAGGTACCCCAGTCCGACACGGCCCACAATTGTCTCTGTTGATAGTCGCTTTTAGTAATGCTGTACCCATATATTAGTCTTCTATGATCTCGTGTCTTGCCATGCACTCTGTAAGCACACATTATATGCCATATGGGAGAAATGGGATCCAGAGTTGGTAAATGCACCTAAATGTATAGTATATCGAAAACATCAATAATGCAAAAATCAGACTGTAGACTTTGTCTATAGTATGCCTATAAATATGGATATAGATAGATAGATTTTTTTTCAGATGTCTTAAATAATATGGGATTTTTACCAGAACCAATGAAGCCACATCTTGAGGTATATTTCACTATTTCTATATTACACGCAGAAGACTAAATATTCACTGTAAATGAAGAGTATGTGTCGAGCGCTTCTCTTATATTAGCATTTTGTCTCATTTTGTCTGACGCTTCTGGTAAAACTGAGAGAGTTCTTTGTCAGTTTTCACACAAGTAGGACACAGGCAACATGTACTAGAACCTGTGATTTACTTGTCACACTTTCTAAAGCAAATTCTTCTACCTTCTACTCCCATGCGCTTATTTTGTTCTGCAGGACGTAACCTATATTCACTTACAGGAACAAAGCGGAATACAAATGAAGGACTGCAGATTGATAAAGAAAATATATACAAAGTCTCCCACAGCTTTATGTCCAAAAAGGATTCAGTAAATTATTTGCAAAACTTCAGATGATCTCAGAATTTCTGTTTGTGTAGGCCCCAAAAAATATTCAGTGCAAAATGTAATACAAGACTAAAGCTAGGTTCACACTGCGTCTTTGCTGTCCGTTTAATGTATCTGTTTAATGCATGCCATCCATCAGGATCCATTTTTCGTTGAATTAGGCCTTATTCACATGTCCCCTAATCTACGGATCAGTATTGATTTTAATGAGAGAACCCGCAAAAAAATGTCCTTTTTTAGGATAGCTTTGTGTCCTGATTAATCTACTGATCGTGTGAATAGCCCAATAAACATCAATGTGGACTAACTTGAGTATGGAAATACAAATGCGTATATTACGGGCGTGTGAATAAGGCCTTAAGGTATTAAAAAAATACTTATCAAGACGGATCAGTTTTTTATCATTATTTTTAGTTCACACAACGTATAATTTCATTAAACAACGGCTGTAGTTTCAACCACAGCCGTTATTTAATGAAATTGTGGATTGCTTTAATTGCTATGGAATCCTGACCAGAGTGTATACACTATGTATACACTCTGGCTGGGATTCCTTGCGGCTGCATAAAAAACTGACATGCCAGTTTTGTGCGGCCACTATTCATTGAATAGAGGCTGCACAAGAATGACAGAGGAGACAATGTAAGGTGCGGCTCCGGACGCACTTTACATTGTCGGCTATGGTGATTTGGAATGCCGGCACGCCTGAACATCAAAAGAAATGAACTTCACCGACACTGTCAGTTCTGTAACATGGCCATGTCACAGAACGGCCACTGTCTTACGCTGTGTGAACCCTGCCTTACAGTACACAAAAACATGGTTTGCCATGTTTTTCTGTACGTTAAATTTAACATTCAGAGATGTTCAAAAACATAATTGCAGATGGGGAGAAAACTCTGACAACAAGAAAGGCTGAAGCTACATCTCATAGTTACATTCTATTAGTAAGAGAACAAAAGTTCTATGTCACTCATGTATCACTTGCTGCACCTAAATATAACCAATAACCACAGCAAAAGACATAGCTGTGGCGCAACATAAAACATGTTGGGTGTAACACACTACTCAACTTAAACCATGCTTTGGCATGGCGTAGAATAGAATAGAAAAAGCCAACAGCACTAACTAAAGATGCATATGTTGTAAAGCACTGCATAAATTACACAAAGAGACTTAGGCTCCATTTACACAGAAAGATTATTTGACAGATTATCTGCCAAAGATTTGAAGACAAAGCCAGAAATGGATTTGAAAAGAGGAGAAATCTCAGGCTTTCCCTTATGACCTTAACTCTGTTTATAGTCTGTTTCTGTCTTTGGCTTCAAATCTTTGGCAGATAATCTTTTTGTGGAAATGGAGCCTAAGTCTCTTTGTGTAATTTATGCAGTGCTTTACAACATATGCATCTTTAGTTAGTGCTGTTGGCTTTTTCTATTCTATTCTACCCTAACAGTGCAAAAACCAGCAGACATACATAAAAAAAATTCCCCCATTTGTTCATCCATTTTTTCAAGATCAATGCTTGCTGTAATACAACAGAGACCATGACAGTTTACTTGAATTAAATGTGTCCTGTAAGGAGGTGCAGGACTGATTGCAGATACTTATTGCGGTTGTGTCTTCTAATGACCTATGTACCCCATGTGTCCATCATAAGACCAGGAAAGATTTTTAGGAGTAAGGCTGGGTTCATACTACGTTTTTGCGATCCATTTTTATTCATCTGTTTTTGCAAAGAACGGATGGAAAAATGGATGCATTTGTGTGCATCTGTTTTGATCTGTTTTTTCATTGACTTCCATTATAAAAAGAGGGATCACAACGCATCCGTTTTTTTTTTAACGTACACAAAAACATAGCTGACCTTATTTTTGTGTCCTTTAACAAAGACAGATGCATTATGAACCTTTTTTCATAGTGGAAGTCAATGGAAAAATGGATGCACACAAATGCATCTGTTTTTCCATCCGTTTTTTTTTTTTGTTGCAAAAACTAATTAAAATGATAACGGATTGCCAAAATATAGTGTTAACCCAGCCTTAACAAACTTTCTATCAAATGACTGGAAACAGAGATCTTGAAAAGTGACAGAAATTGATATCAATAGAATATTGGAGAATTTTTAGAACCAGAGAAGAAAACAATTATTTACTGAAACCAAAACATTGCTATAATCTCCACGGCTTATTATCATCTAAAGGAGATCCTTATGTAACACGTTCCCTATTTGCCGGCAGATTATCAGACATGTTGTTTGCATGAAAACAACAAAAAAACTGATTGACAAAAAAACGTTCAAGGTCTTTGAAATAACCCTTGATCATCATATATTAAGAGATGTCATTTCACAGCTATCGACACCGATTTCCTGCCTCTTGTAGATACCTAATGGTGGAGAGTCACCATGGAAACCCCTCTACAACTACATGTTTCGCCATGGCAACCAGGCCTCCCCGGAATATTAATGAATGCCTATGGCAACAGGAAGTTAGTACAGGGATATCAAGGGACCTGGTATCTCATGTATCATTTATAAAACATAGCTATTAATGCAGTTAAACATATCAGAAATATTATGATGACGAACATTGCATGTTACGTAGTGAGGTGAGAACAGGCTGGGGAATACGGTGACTCTCAGCTCTGACTGTGTTCACACCTGTATATGTTATTATTGGCAGCACTTCATTATAATATGGCCTTATCAATATGCAGTCAGCACAAACAAATACCTACAGTGTGTGCTGCATATTAACAGGGCCAGATTTACATGCTGCAATCTTATTTCACTAACAGGATGTGGATTGTTATGCTCATGTATTGCACATGCACAACTTTCATCCCAGAGGTCTAAAGGGGGAAGCCATGCCGGTACAGCCCTCCCCTTGACAAGTGAAGTTCAGTCAAACCAAACTTTGAAGCAACTCTGTACCCACAATCTGCCCCCCCCAAATTACTTTTACCGTCAGATAGCGGCTTTTAATCCAAGATCTGTCCTGGGGTCCGTTCGGCAGGTAATGCAGTTATTGTCCTAAAAAACAACTTTTAAACTAGCAGTGCTGTGTCATATTGGCGTGGTCTACAGTGTCTGTGCCATAGGCCTGCACTGCCCCTCCTCACCATTAGGAATCTCGCTGGGCAGGATTTCTCCTAATGACCACTTGTCTGAATACTGCACATGTGCTTGATCGTTAAGGCTCATGTGCAGTGTTCAGAGAAGTAATGATTAGGAGAAATCCTACCTAGGGGCATTCCTAATGGTGAAGAGGACAGGGAGGAGGGATGGAGAAGCATTGCAGACCTAGGGCACAGACACTCTAGGCCACGCTAATTTGGCACAGGGCTGCAAGTTGTTCTTAGGACAATAACAGCATCACCTGCCAAACGGACCACAGGACAGATCTTGGATTAAAAGCAGCTGTCCGATGGTACAAGCAGTTTGGGGTGGGGGCAGATTGTTGGTTTAGGCCATGTTCAGACCTTGTAAGAGACCGGCCGTCCCGTGACCCGGCTGGGTCACGCAACAGCCGGTCTCAGAAAAGATCATCCCGGCCGGTACTGCAGTAGCGCCGCTGAGTTCTGATGCAGGCGCATCCATGCTCCCCCGCATCAGAACTCCTCACTGCACTCTGTGGAGCATGCATCTGAAGCCACACGCTGCATAGTGTGCACTGGCAGGGTTTTATGCGGCCGCTAATCAATGAATAGCGGACGCAGAAAACTGACATGTCAGTTTTCTACGGCACTGCTAGGGATCCCGGACAGAGTGTATACCCTGTGTATACACTCTGGCCGGGTTTCCCTAAGCCTGCAGCACTATGTAAGATTTCTGCATAACTTACACTACCGTTCAAAAGTTTGGGGTCACATTGAAATGTCCTTATTTTTGAAGGAAAAGCACTGTACTTTTCAGTGAAGATAACTTTAAACTAGTCCTAACTTTAAACAAATACACTCTATAAATGACTATTCTAGCTGCAAATGTGTGGTTTTTGGTGCAATATCTACATAGGTGTATAGAGGCCCATTTCCAGCAACTATCACTCCAGTGTTCTATGGTACAATGTGTTTGCTCATTGGCTCAGAAGGCTAATTGATGATTAGAAAACCCTTGTACAGTCATGTTCACACATCTGAAAACAGTCTAGCTCGTTACAGAAGCTACAAAACTGACCTTCCTTTGAGCAGATTGTGTTTCTGGAGCATCACATTTGTGGGGTCAATTAAACGCTGAAAATGGCCAGAAAAAGAGAACTTTCATCTGAAACTCGACAGTCTATTCTTGTTCCCAGAAATAAAGGGTATTCCATCCGAGAAATTGCTAAGAAATTGAAGATTTCCTACAACGGTGTGTACTACTCCCTTCAGAGGACAGCACAAACAGGCTCTAACCAGGGTAGAAAAAGAAGTAGGAGGCCGCGTTGCACAACTAAGCAAGAAGATAAGCACATTAGAGTCTCTAGTTTGAGAAACAGACGCCTCACAGGTCCCCAACTGGCATCTTCATTAAATAGTACCCGCAAAACACCAGTGTCAACATCTACAAAGAAGAGGCGGCTGCAGGATTTTGGGCTTCAGGGCAGAGTGGCAAAGAAAAAGCCATATCTGAGACTGGCCAATAAAAGAAAAAGATTAAGATGGGCAAAAGAACACAGACATTGGACAGAGGAAGACTGGAAAAAAGTGTTGTGGACAGATGAATCCAAGTTTGAGGTGTTTGGATCACAAAGAAGAACGTTTATGAGATGCAAAACAAATGAAAAGATGCTGGAAGAATGCCTGACGCCATCTGTTAAGCATGGTGGAGGTAATGTGATGGTCTGGGGTTGCTTTGGTGCTGGTAAGGTGGGAGATTTGTACAGGGTAAAAGGGATTCTGAATAAGGAAGGCTATCACTCAATTTTGCAACGCCATGCCATACCCAGTGGACAGCGCTTGATTGGAGCCAATTTCATCCTACAACAGGACAATGACCCTAAACACACCTCCAAATTGTGCAAGAACTATTTACAGCAGAAGCAGGTAGCTGGTATTCTATTATAGGTAATGGAGTGGCCAGCGCAGTCACCAGATCTGAACCCCATTGAGCTGTTGTGGGAGCAGCTTGACCGTATGGTACGCCAGAAGTGCCCATCTAACCAATCCAACTTGTGGGAGCTGCTTCTAGAAGCGTGGGGTGCAATTTCTCCAGCTTACCTCAACAGATTAATAGCTAGAATGCCAAAGGTGTGCAATGCTGGAATTGCTGCAAAAGGTGGATTCTTTGATGAAAGCAAAGTTTGATGTAAAAACAATGTTATTTCAAATACAAATCATTATTTCTAACCTTGTCAATGTCTTGACTCTATTTTCTATTCATTTCACAACGTATGGTGGTGAATAAGTGTGACTTTTCATGGTGACCCCAAACTTTTGAACAGTAGTGTACGTAGTGTGAACATAGCCTAAGAGTTGCCTTAAAGAGGATGTACCACCAGGTACATCCTCTTTAACCTGACATAGGGATAGAACGGCGCCGTCATCGGGAAGTCGGTGCCGCGGTCCGTTTTTCGAACCGCGGCCCGGTTCCCGTGTACGGTGCCGTTCTATGCACATTACCAGCTGGTGCTCAGGCACTGGAGGTAGGCTGGCCCGCCCACAGTGGGAAGGAATTCCCTCCCCTGTATGACGTAGCTCGATTGATTCTAACAGAGCTGCATCATAGAGGGGAAGGAATTCCCTCCCACTGGGGGCGGGCCTACCTCCAGGGCTTGAGCACCGGCCGGTAACCGTGCATAGAACGGCGCCGTACATGGGAACCGGGCCGCGGTTTGAAAAATGGACCGCGGCACTGGCTTCCCCATGACGGCGCCATTCTATCCTTGTGTCAGGTTAAAGAGGGCGTACCTGGTGGTACATCCTCTTTAAAGGGGTGATCCAGCACTACAAAAACATGGCCACTTTCTTCCAGAGACACCACCACTCCAGTGCAGGTGTGGTTTGCAATTAAGCTCCGTTCACTTCAATGGAACTAAGTTGCAAAACCCCACCCAAACTGGAGACAAGAATGATGCTGTCTCTGGAAGAATATCGCCATATTTTTTGTAGCGCTTGATAACCCCTAATGTCTACATGGGGAACAGAAGAGATATCTGCTGTCCAAAACCTACTGAAGGTGCATGGTATCTAGCAAAGAATCAGAGACTAATGCACAGTGTATTAGTTGCATGATTTCAGATGTATAAAGTATAAAGTACAGTGCAAGTGAGTAAGGTTTAATGAACCCAACTCAATAACAGCATAAACATATATAACACATCATACGCCAGTGTAAATTTACACTGGCAAGTAAAGAAGTGTTTGATCAGTTAACGGCAATGTTTTACAGCCACTGCTTGGCAGCAGAATGTGTGTGATAGCAGCATCTCATCACAAACTTCTATCTATGAAAAATCCATAGTATGAGTACCGGGAGTAAAACTACGAGGCCGCGAAAACAACGGATCACATATATGGGGAATAGAACAAGGGGATGTATGTCATACACTTATGGCCAAGGATGATATGAAATTTGTGGCTGCATAAAAAAAAGCCGCAATCATTTTAGTATCAAATGTTGTGTCGCTAAATCTTTGCATGTAATATTTCATAGATGGGAAATAAGAATACGCTGCCACGGTAAAAATAGCAAAGTTAGGAGGTAATAACCGTGAACATTACATTATGTGTGGGACGCTTCTGAAGTTAGATATTTTTAAAACTAATTTTGTGAGCACATCTGCTTACTCTCAATAATTAAAAGGGTCTTGGGATGTCAATCACCTCTTTATTTAGATTTGCCTCAGTCTATGATTCTTAAGTGCTCTTAGCACCCCACCGTGAAAAGTAATAATCAGCAGGTGGAAACCAAGGAGCAGTAGTAAAAATGGTAATTTCAATTTCCATAAAAGCTACAATTTTATGGTCAGGTTTCTAAAAGGATGGAGACATTTTTAGCATTCCTATACATCTAGTTGGCTTGAAAAAATGTACTGTATACTATGTCTTACTGTTAATATACAATAAGGCAGTCATGTGAAAGAAATGGATAATCTTTCTCACCGTACAATGATAGATATACAATTGTTTGGAAATGGACTTTTAACCCTTCCCAGATTGACGGGCAGCAACAATTGCTTCCCTAAGATACTTGCTGGTGTCTTTTCATCTTGGCACAATCACACATCAATGAATTAATCAAGGGCATTTGATTAGCGGCTCCTGACTGCTACTTACCCATAATTCCTATGGAAGTAGTAAAGGTGTACTTACTATTCTATAATTTTTCAAATGTTGCTTTTGCATTTTGGCCTTGTTTTTGTTAAATAATGACATGGTGGAACCTCTTGTATTTTAGGCCATGTTCACACATTGTATAACACCGGGCGTGGTCACAGCCGGGTCATAGAATCGCCAATGTTACTGAACCGGTCGGCCGGTGATGATCTTCATTTTTGGTGAATTTGAAAGTGGACGCAACCGTATGCACCCGCATCCCAATTCACCGCTGCACACAATGGAGCATGCAGCAGGAGCCGCACGCTCTATTATGTGAACTGACATGTTCTGTGCGGCCGCTATTCAATGAATATGTCTTTTTTTCGTGCGGCCGGATTGAATTCCGGCCCGGAGCGTTTACTATGTGTATACGCTCCAGCCGGGATTCCATTCATTCCAATACAACGTATATTTAACATAAATCACGTCCGTTTTTGCAAATTGCAACAACGGACGTGATTTCTGCTAAACATACATTGTGTGAACATGGCCTTATTGTTCATCTAATCTGTATTTACCTAATTTTAGTCTTTTTTGACCTCTAAGGATCTATGTCGTAGTGGTATGTCATGGGAGCCTGTGACTTGCCTGTGACTTAAGGACCCTCTATATCTCTATATGGCCAGTTTTATATTATTATGCAGTGATATGTAAGCTATAGAATAGAGAATGCATTTTCTTTTTCTCATGATTGTAAGCTTCCAGAGGTTTGGATTCCTAAAGTTTAGTGGTGACTGTCCAGTAGCCATTTGCTGCTTACTACTGAGCTGACACAATATTTACCTCTGTAAGCAGATACAGTAACTTATTACAGGAAGAGTGGTGGGCACTGAATGGAATGAAGAGAAAATGTATGGTTTATTTTTCGAGAAACTATTTCCTATGGTTGGCAAAAATGTCAAGCAATAAATACAGACAAAACTGTTACAAATTCCCATAGTACACTGCCAAGGAAAATGGGACAATCACTATTGTAACAACGTCACAGCAAAACACGGAGTATAAATAATGGCACAATCTGCCCTTATATCATGACCACAGAAGACAGCCTAGTAATATAGACAATCACCATGTTAACGTCTTCACAATAGAAAACAGGCAAGGAATAAAGCTTATCATTATCAGGGTATCATCACACGAGAAAACTCTATTGCATCATTAAAACACACAACTTATATCCAAAACGCAAGATATTATAACATCATCAAAATAGAACATTGCACATTATGAAATGTAGAATACAGCCAGACAATATAGTGACATTTGCAAAATAACACAGATTATAATAAAGATACAAACTGTTGTGACTTCAACATAATAGAGTCAAATCAAGAACAAAAACAATTCTTTTATGACATCACATTAGACACCTTTGGTGTCATCACTTATTACTATAGAATACAAGATAACAATAAACCCGTGATGGCGAACCTATGACACTCGTGTCAGCACTGACACACGTAGCCATAGTCGCTGACATGCGGTCGCATACAGAAAAGTATGCGGCTGCATGCAAACTCCAGGACAGCCCCGCGGCCTAACAGTGTGGCCTGACCCCACGTATTGCCCGCCCCACGTACCACCCGGACGCAGCTACTGTGACATCACCCGGCACAGTAGCTGCGTACGACCAGCCACAGCGGTGCTGCGCTCCAGCCCCGACTTGCTCCTGCACCTGCCTCATTCCACAGCCTGCATTCTGGATCGCAGCAGAATTGTAAGTGTGTGTGGGGAGGGATAGGGGTCAGGGGATTAGTGTCGGGGGATTGGTCAGTTGGGGTATTGTGTGTGTGTGGGGAGGGATTGGGGTCGGGGGATTTTGTATGTGGAAGGGTCAGGTGGGATAGTGTATGTGGAAGGGTCAGGTGGGGTAATGTACGGGGAGGAATGAGGGTCAGGTGGGGTAGAGTATGTGGAAGGGTCAGGTGGGGTAGTGTATGGGGAGAGAAAGGGGTCAGGTGGGGTAGTGTTTGTGGAAGGGTCAGGTAAGATAGTGTATGGGGAGGGATGGGGGTCAAGAGGGGTAGTGTATGTGTTTGTGGTTTTCAGTTTATTTCACACAGTAATTATTATAATAGTAGTAATAATTATTATTAATAAAAGTTATTTAAACTATAAATATCGCAAAATTATGGTGTTTTTTCGCAAAGTGACACACCAACCGAGTTATACTCATTTTTTTGCCGAAAACTGACACACCAAGCTCAAAAGGTTGCCCATCACTGCAATAAACTCACAGACTATTATGACTACGGTACTAGAGATGAGTGAATCACTTGGAAATTCGTTTAGCAAAGTTCGAAAATGTTTGCAATTTGCATACAAACAAATTTTATTAAAAATAGTGGCAAGTGAACATGTTTGTAAATGTTCGTCTGGTCGTACATACATACATACGTACATACATGTCACAATGGCTGAAAACATGGCTGTATCCATGTTTTCCAGGATTCCCTAGGGCTCCTTCAGCCACTGGCTCATTAAGGCAAAAATACTAAAAACCAGTTCACATGGAGAAAAAGCGTCGGAATTCTGTGGAGAGTTCCACTGCAGAATCCCGCCTGCCACAGGGTGTCATTGGGAGGGCTCAGGTGCGTCTGCTTTCGCCGCTCTCCGCTAAAAGAACTGACATGTCAATTCTGTGAGCGGAGGACGGCGGAAGTGGAGGCACATAGGCCATCCCATAGAGACACTGTGTAACACTGAGGCAGGCGGGATTATGTCGTTTTTGCTCCAAGTGAACTGGCCCTAATACTGAAACACAGAAGACTGTCCAAAAATTGCCAGATTTATAACACTTCTGGAGGACAGAAGATGCAGTCCACTTCCACATGAAGCTCTTCCTGAGGATCACCCATTTAGAAAGGGCCAATCTTTATATTGAGGGCAGCAGTGCTACTTTGAAAAGCAGGGCCTAAATGTTATCACATGGACATTGAGGTGGAGAAGTGAATCCTATTTTCTTGGGAATACATGAGGACTGACCATGAAGGTAAATGGCATAAAGTGTGTTTTATCAGCTACTGCTGAAGCAATGTCAGTTGATTGCATTGCTGGCCTATGAGTTGCTAGATTTGTGGAGTTAGCTAGACTATAAGACAAGTAAGCCCAGTATCGGTAACTTCTAGGGGTTGAGAAGTGGAGTGCTCAAGCCAGAGGGAAGCTATAGTTGAGTCTACCTTGTGCAGGGGATTATGACTGTAATGATCATTAGTACCAATGAATGTATGTATTCATATCAGTGATTTAGGCTGTAGACATATATCATTTACAATCTATATTATTCATTTAAGTTTTTCACTTTGACGGTAAAACAGTAAGCTATAGATTGTTGAGGATGTTTTGTTTAGTAACCCTATCTGTGAGCTGGATTCAGACATGCAGCTGTTGTGGAAGGAGAACTAGAACAAGGTCTAACCGAGGCCTACTGGAGCCATTAATATACCTACTGGGCACTAAACTGGAGAAGAACCACATCTCAGTACCCTTGAGTTCAGGGTCTGATAAAAGGAAGGGTTTGAGTACAGTTACATCCCTGTTGGCAGTAGTAGTAGTCACGTAATGTGAAAGTAACCAATAGGCTGTGCCCATTTCACAAAAAGGAAACCAAGTGTGAACCCATGCTCTTATGCTACATACTAGAGGAGGATGAGAAATCTTAGGAAATCTTGGTATTCCTACCCACAGCAAGCTCTCTCTTTCTCTCTCTCTCTCTCTCTCTCTCTCTATATATATATATATACATATATACTTTGGGCAACATTTTTTGTTAAAATGCCTCCCAGTTAAAAGGTTTCCCAGCTATTAAATTTTTTTCTGATATACCTTTTAGGGCATCCTAGCTAATACATGCCCAATTTATAACCCATTGAATAATCAAGGCCATTATATAAGGAAATTGATATATATTTGTTACCATTCCTCAGGCACCAAAACATCCTCTGCGACTTGATCAGTATTCCAATGACTTCCTCACGAAATTCTGTGATAACATGTCCGCCCAATACACCGCCCAGCTGTGCTGAGATATAGAAACGTAAAGTACTGCTTTACAACAATGAATCATTTTATTCCTTCAGCAAGGTTAATTCAATATATACTTTTTATCTTGTTCTCTTGCACAAGACATGAACTGAGTTCTGCCTGAGGGTATAACTGTGCTTGGGAGAAGAACCTTATCAGGCCCGCTCTTGGATACGTTATAATTGTGGTTTGTTAATGAAAACAAATAGGCACAGAGTGCATGCAAAGTTTTGTAGCTGAGTCTACTCTACTTGTATGTAGAAAATAATAATTTTTTGTGAACTGGCATTTTCAATCATACAATCCTATGAAGCACCTAATTCTGAGATTTGAGCAGGCAAAAATCCCATAATTTTCAATCAGTACTATGTTCCGCTTGAGGTTTGTTGACTAATTTGCCCAAATTCTCCAAAACACAGATCTTTATTAGGGAATTCTGAACTAATAGAGGATCTGGTTAGGAGACCTATCTAATGGAGTGGTTACCAGGACTGCCTCCTGCTCCAGAGGAACGGTTCTGTTCTACATTAGACAAGCAATCAACTGGTTTTGATTGTAGTTGTTGCAGGGAAACTAAACACATACGGGCAGGTTTCCAAACAGATTACAGTTAATTTATGGGGTAGTCAACAGGTGGACCCTTTTTTGATCTGCTTATTTTAAATAGACACATCTAAAGGCCCTATTACACTATACAATTATTGTAATCATCTGGTGTAATAAAAGACAACGATGATCTAGCGATCAACTGGGCAGCCCCTCCCCGGCGCAATGCGGCGCCCCCCTGGCTCTCAACCACTCGCTGCCCACATGTCTAATAGCGCCAGCAACTAGCGGGGAACGAGGAGCAAAGAGCACTGACAGCGCCCATGTGTAATAGGGGCTTAACAAGTTGGAATTGTCCAAAGTGGTGAACTCCTGTAAATGATCTGCCATCTATTTGCCACCCTTTTTTTTGGTACCCTCTAGAAAAACATTGACCAAACGCAGGTTCCAAAGAATAAAGTAAGGAAACACCTGTCTAAAGCATAGCAGCTTAGGGGGAACATCATAGTGGTTAAATACTGCAGAATATCCACTTTACAAAACTTGACCTTAGGAACAAATGATTGAAAGTTGTATATTCTCTATATGGGGGTAATACAGATTTCTCTCACAGTCCAAAAACATAAGATGTCTTCTACATAAACAACTATTGTGGTTCTTTTTAGTAGACAAATAAGATTATGGCCCCCAGTGGAGAATAGGCATCATTCATGTGCGATGGACAATATGGCTCCACTATTACCATAGATATAAAAGTTGCGCACGCCTTTGAAATTATACACATTCTAACGACTATTTTTAGTTGCAAGGCTCTCTAGGCTGTGTTCACACATTGCAATTTTACTGTGGTACTGCATTATTTCATTGCATTACTGTATTATTTCTGAGAAGACACTGCAGTATCGCGAGAATACTACAACGAAACTCTAACTTGTGTGAACTTAGCCTTAGACAGCATTCACACCTCCGTTATATATGGTCCATTAGCTGACTCTATATCACGGACTGAATTGTTCAACTCTTACAGAACTCCCTTCATAATAATTCTTTATGATGCAGTGAGCTCTGAAACAGCTAAATCTCTATGCTACTGAACTAACACGGCTCTACTTTAGGGGAGCTGTAGAGGGGGCCATCTACTTTAGGGGAGCTGCAGAGGGAGCCGTCTACTTTAGGGGAGCTGCACAGGGGGCCACCTACTTTTTTTTTAAAAAAACAACTTAATTTTTCTTTTCATATTACAAAATAACACCCTTATATATTTTCACATATTGATATTTCCAAACATTTTTAATTTTAAATCCCCAAAGTTCCTTCCTACTCCCCCCCCTCCCAAATTGGTACATAGCCTGCGAGGAAGGAAGAAAAAAATATTCCTATTAATTAAACCCATTTTTCTCAAATCTTCCCCATCTAATAGTAGTCTTCTTAGACCATTTTGCTACCAATCTTTCATATTTTTTTATTTTATTACTGAGTCTTAACCATTCCTCTATAGAAGGCGCTTTAGTATTGATGCAACCCTTAACAATTAATACCTTTGCACAGCCCACAAGCATGGGCCACCTACTTTAAGAGAGCTGCAGAGGGGGCCGCCTATTATAGGGGGCTGTACAGGGGGGCATCTACTATATGGGGCTGCAAAAAGGGGGCCACCTACTATATTGGGGATGCACATAGGGTGCCTGGGGGTGATGGAGGTTGCAGTTTGGGTGGACAGCTCAGGGCCCAGGGTATATTTAATTCACCACTGCGATGGTGTGGGCAGCTTAATCATCCGGATAGGCCCTATCAATGCTAGGGCAAAATAGACTCCCATCCAGACAAGGCCTCTTTGAGGGAAGGCCTTGCAAACTTCAATGAAATTACATGCTGCATCCATTACAACACCACGGCTTCACAGGAGAAGAGTCTGGGTACTGAACTGGTCTCCCTTCAGTGCACCATTCACCAATAGATAACATTTGACGCATCACAAAAGTAAAAATCCAGGATCTTGAATCAGGCAGGAACGGGACAACATTCCTTTCCCAAAACTCCAGCAATTGGTCTTTTCACTTCCCAGATGTGTACAGAGTGTTCTTAAAGGGAAATGTTACACAATGGAAGGCATGGCTTTGTCCTAAATTTTTTGAGATGCTTTTCTAAGTCAGTCAACTTATTTTAGTTGACTTTCTAAGTCAGTCGATTTGTATTCTATCTTAATAAAATACAGGCTGTGAGATTTTTACACAATTGCATTGTGTTTTTGTTCACATTTAGATTTTATACCGTGTCCGGACTAAATCTAGCATGGCGGAACTATGTTAAAGATACATGCATTTGTCATCTTTCCAGTGTATTTACTTGAAATGGAACATTGGCCTGATATCTTTGCATTATTTTTATAGGTCATCCACAGATTCTAATTAATAGATGAGCACAGAGGGAAGTGGAAAGTGTTTGTTGACATTAACACACCAGTACTCTAGAGGGCTTGATCCAAGCACAGCAGGAAGAATGTACTGGGAAAATAAAATACTAATTAAGAATACATAGGCAATTTCCAATGTCCTTGCTGCTTTCTGTTGCCTGCTGCGTAACAAAAGATCCTTACACATTCTAAGATGGAAATCTGCTCAAACAACTGGCTCAATAACTGTTTCCAAAATGTTCCAGAGAAATTTAACAGCTTCCCTGTGTTTTTCTATATAATGTGTCAGTAATAACAGTTAAAGAGGTATTCCAGACACTATTTTTTTTTACATATTACTTGCACTGAAAAGAAAAATTAAAACCTATAGTCACTGGACAAACTCATTCGGGGGTCCTGCTGGGCCACTGATTCTGATATAGCCTGCACTGCCAATCACTGGCTGTGAAATTGACCTGCTTTAGGACCAGTTCACAGAAAGTAAAATTGGCGGAAATCTGTGGTGGAGAGCCATCTGTTTCAATGGGGCAGCTTGTGTGCCTCCTCTTTTGCCACTCTCCACTCAAAGAATTGACATATCAATTATTTTAGCAGAGAGCGGCGGAATTTAGTCTGTGAGAACTGGCCCTTAGTCAGAGATTGGCTGAGCGGGCCGTCTCTGCCATGATGAGTATGTCTTGGACATATCGGCAGACCATTTAGCGGGGAAACTTAAAGTGTCACTGTCCTTATAACTTTCAAAAACTCACGGCTCAATGTTTCCGTCAATCACACAACTGCCTTCTCTCTGTGAGCATGGGAAACACTGGACTACCTGTTTTCTGTTTCCTGTTTTTTGAGAAAAAAAAGAGTCAGAAAACAGGAAGTGCAGTGTTTTCCATGATAACTAAAAAAAAAAAAATTATGAATGCAAATTGCTAATTTTTATATCACATTTACTGTCTATTTAGACTTTGAACGTTATAACGACAGTGACACTTTAAGGCATAAAAGGAGGACCCCCAATGGAGCAAGTTGGATGAGTAGTGTCCGGAATACCTCTTTATGGCTGTATGGTAAAATTGCTGGGTTCAAGCTGTGTTTAAAGCCTTTAGAGGTAGACATTAGTAGGACTCCAGATTTGATGGAAGGCCGCGATGTATAGACATTAAAATATGTGTAAGGGGGTTGTCAGCCATACCACTGCTCTGCAGAAAACTTAGTAGGAAAAAGGAAGGCTCATTACAGGGCCAAATGACTCATGTTCCTCTAGGAAGCTAAGATGATGTAACAGTCTATATATGGACAATTAAAGGGGTATTCCCACAATGTAAAGCTATCCCCTATCCTGTGGACTAGTGCTCCAGTCATTGTCTAACTCATTGACTCTCAGTGACGTCATCTGTTCTAGTAAAATCAGCAAGCTCCGTTCTGTCATTACCTCTAGTGTAGGTACCGGCTGCATGCTAAGGTACAGTATGTCATCTCTTCTAGTAAAGGCATAAGCTGCAAGCTCAGTGATATAGTATTAATGTCTCCCAGAGTGGTACTAATAAAGAAAAACAGTTTACCCTACAAAAATAATCAAACTGCACTGCAGAATAAAGTCAACACATGATTTTACTGCACAGTAAACTCTGTAGGAACACATCCTGCTAACATGGTACAGTTGTTTTAGCTTCTTTCAATTTAAGTCCATGAATTATTTTTAAAGGTCTCACAGTACATTACATGGTGTTGTAAATGGTATCATTAAAAAATACAACTTGTTCTACAAAAATAAGCTCCCATATGTTGAACAAAAAATTACATCCATTTACAAAGTGGTTCTCTTGATGAGGCAATCCCTTTAAGCACTGCAACCTAGATAAAGAAATACTGTACCTATTCAAATACTGGCAGAAATGTAGCCAGGAGGCTGAATGCAAAACATATTGCAAATGTAATTTGCATTAGGAAACCAATGCTAAAAACAAATAAACAGCATAATATGGCAACATGACATAAGTGAGTTTAACATAATACAATAAAACAATGCAGAAATAGTTAAAGGGATGAAACATGGTAAGAAACATATCACAGTTTTTTTCCAAAAACAAGATCACCTCTTTTTATAGATTAAGGTGTCACTGTCATTTTAACTTTCAAAATCTAAAACAACAGTAGATGTGACATAAAGCAAGTTTGTGATATACATTCATTACTTTTTGATGTTGTTATCATGATGTAAAAAAAAAAGCTGTACTTACCAGAAGTCCAGGTCCAGTCTCCTGAAGGCAGATTTTCTGAGTTGTGCTGGTTGAAAAAAACAGACTAAACACAGGATTTCCGGCCAGTACACGGAAACATTGAGAGTCACGGCTCAATGTGTCCATCAACCACATGACTGCCTTCTCTGTGAGCGCTCAGATGGCCTGGGATAAACAGAACTTCCTGTTTTCTGACTGTTTCCTGTTTTTTGAGAAAAAAGAGTAAGAAAACAGGAAGTGCCACGTTTTCCATGATAACTAAAAAAAAAAAATGAATGTGAATTGGAAACTTGCTTTATATCACATCTACTGTTGATTTAGATTTCGAAAGTTATAACGACAGTGACACTTTAAGCTTGACACTTGCCATTCGGCTCTAGTGTAATTAAAGTAACCACACTGCAATACCACCCACAACCTCTGGACGGGAGGAATGATTTAAAATCCCTTGAAGACATGACATCATTTCTTAATAGCAGTTACTTTGACAGAACACTAATAAAACCGAGGCAACATATATTTGTAATTATTTTCAACAGCGAGAAAGTATCAAATGTTAGACTATGACTGTGACTATGTTAAACTTAATTATCTAAAGTATAGACTACATCTAAATTACAACGCCATGGGTGGCCTACATTTTCTCACTTGCTGTCATTGAACAAAAGCTCTAAAACTGTCAGACTAAAGTGGTTTGGGTCATGTGACGCCCCTACTCTCGCTCTGTGCTACAAGACAGATGGATGGGGTGTAGTTTAGTAAGGGTAGCAGGGCCAAGGCCAATTTGTATGTAGAAGAGATGAGTACAACTTGAGCACACTCAAGGACAATCGTGTGGTATTTGAATACTGGTGGCTGAAAATGGATGCAGGCCTGGGCAGTACGGAAAGTCATAGATTCAGCCCATGACTCTAGCAATAGGGTGTGGTTGTACAGGGGAGGAATAGAATAAAGTATAATTCTAGGTAGGTGCCATCTCACAGAAACTTAAGGGGGTAGTGCCGCGCTCAGCAATTATTCACAGAATAACACACATTACAAAGTTATACAACTTTGTAATGTATGTTATGTCTTTGAACCACCCCCTTCCCATGTCCCCCCACCCCCGCATGTGTACCCGGAAGTGTGGTGCGTTATACATACCTGATCCGTGTCGACCGACCCCATCCGCCATCTTCTTCAAAGACGTCATGTTCGGGAGGCCGGCCGACGCGCTCCTGCCGGCCCCCCTCTGCCGCGTCATAACTGTGCTCAGCCGCGATTGGCTGAGCACAGTTATGCTCAGCCAATCGCGGCTGAGCAGCTGATGACGCTGCAGAGGGGGGCCGGCATGCGGGACGGCTGCAGCGAGTCGGCCGGCCTCCCAAAGATTGCATCGACAGAAGACGGGGGTCGACACGTGTCAGGTATGTATATCGCACCACACTTCCGGGTACACGTGCGGGGGTGGGGGGACACGGGAAGGGGGCGATTCACAGACATAACATACATTTCAAAGTTGTATAACTTTGTAATGAGTGTTATTCTGTGAATAATTGCTGAGCGCCGCACTACCCCTTTAAACTACTGTATAATACCATTCATCATACATAAATTGGCAGGGTTATTGGTGTGTACAGATTTAGGCAGTATTTTGTGGGTGTATATTATGGCAGTGGCTGTTTACTGCATTATTTGTTCGGTATGGCAGCATTATTTATTCTACAGTGTAATGATGATGTAATGAAGCAAAATTCTGCTTAACCACTTGCTCGGTTCCTAACCACTTGTTTGGCAGCCAGTCTTGCAGTCGTGTAGTAGTTAGCTATTGGTGGATGGTGGAACCAATTCAACACATTACACCCCTTATAGGAAAAAACTGCGCAGTTCTCAAACAGTATGGTACTGAACCAGCCTTTCAGAACAGACCGTGGCTGAGATATACCACTCTATTCAAACAGAACATTTAATATTTCCATATGCAGTAACAGTTGGGCCCTCATTTTCAATAATATTGGTATAAGTGGGCCATAGCCGCCCCCCCCCCCCCCCCCCCCCCCCATCCTAACACTAAAGTTAAATTCAGGCAAAGAAGCAAAGAATTAGTGATTTGCATTCTGTAAAGTGTATTTCCATAGGCAATACATAATCCTCTGATTATCTATCTGTAATGTAAAATAGTTCCACAGTATTATAGGAGCTCCGCTATGCAAAGTGTGCGTGGATGCAGCTCTGGGCTATAAAACCTTCAGAGCTGACTATGGCGGAGTTAATAATTAATAGCTGTAACTAAATGAAATAGTAATATATGTTACCAGAAAAGATTCCAGGGCAGAATATATGATGGTGTGCCAAACCATACAGTCTCATCACTGCTATGATGATAACTAAATTATACCCGTGGGTGACAGAGCCTTAGCGGGCTCCTTTGTAGAACAAATCATGTAGCAACCATAAAACAGCAGGACCCCTTATAGATGGCTCCCCTCTGTGTAGCCCCCTTACAGATGGCCACCTTCTGAGTAGTTCACCTTAAAGCTAGCCCCCTCTGTGTAGGGCAACTTATAGATGGTCCCTCTGTTAAATGCCCCTCATAGATGGCCCCCCTCTCTGTAGTCTCCCTTATAGATGGCTGCCCTCTCTAAGTCCCCCTTATAGATGGCCCCTTCTGTGTAGTCCCCCTTATAGATTGCCCCCCTCTGTGTATTCCCCCTTATAGATGCCCCCCTCTGTGTAGTCCCTTTTATAGTTGGCCATCCCCTCTGACAAGTCTCCCTTATAGATTCCCCTCCTAAGTGTTGCCCCCCCCTTATAGATGGCCCGTTCTATGTTGTCCTACTAATAGATGGCCCCCTCTGTGTTGTTCCCCTTATATATGGCCCCCCTCTGTGTTGTTGCCCTTATAGATGTCTCCATGTGCGTTGTCCCCCGTATAGATGGCCCCCTCTGTGTTGTCCCACTTATATATGGTCCCCTCTGCATTGCCCCCTTATAGATTCCCCCGTGTTGTCTTTCTTATAGATGCCCCCCTGTGTTGTCCCCCTTACAGATGGCTCTTATGTGCAGTCCAGATTTTTAAAAAATGAATAAAAACCATTTACTTAACAACCCGCTCTTACAGCATGTGGTCTCCTCTCTCTTCCGACACAGGCAGCGCATGCTAGAGACACTGCCTATACCAGAAGTTCCGTCCGGCTGCACTCAGTCAGTTGCGTATGCGTCTTACGTACAGGTGTATGCCAACTGACTGGTATGTTTGCCAGGAATCCGGGTGCTGTGGGCCCGACACTAGCCCGACTAAGCCAGGTGCTGAAGCTAGCCCTTAAAAGCGGATTATAAACACAGAAACTGTGCAAATCTTTCCATTAAAATTTTGCCTTGTCAGTTCCACTCCTGATTTTGGCTGAATAAATACTGACCAAAAGACTGATGGAAATACTATGTGTGAACATTCCCTAAATCTGTAACAAAGGGCTTAATGTTTATGGAGTTTAGTTATACACAACAGTCCCACTAAACACCTATCACAGTCATAAAGTAAAATGTCAATGGCAATAACTATATGGGAATGGTAGTTCTATCATTGTCCCCTGAGGAAGTTTTGGTTTAAGAGCTCACAGTTTTTTAAAATTGTGACTTGGTTTAAGAGCATTGCTTTGGTTTAAAAACTCCCTGATCTGCGTGGGAGCACGAGTGGGGGAGGGGCAGGGTCTGCATAGCGAGGACTACAGCACTGTACTCTGACCCAGGAAGTCTCCCTCACCTTCCAAATCATAGCAGTTCTACTTCAGGCTGGGGCTTACATCAGGGGACAGGACTGTGGAGATAATCTCTCCATAGCTGTAACCCCTCTCTCCCCGGGCAGAGAGCACTGCATGTATGTGCCCAAATCTACCCTGCTCATTCCTTCATGCTCCCTGCAGTCTCTGTCCGCCCTTGTGTTTCCCATCCTCTCCATTACTGTACAGTAACTTATAGTATCACATATTCTGCTGTTTCTGAATGTTTGTTTCATTAGTTTTACATGTTATTCAGAATAATAAATCATTATTTTAGGGTGTGGAACCAATTATCTGCATTTTTATGATTTCTTATGGGAAAATTTGCTTTGGTTTAAGAGTGGATTTGGATTACAAGCACGGTCCCGGAACGAATTATGCTTGTAATCCAAGGCACCACTGTATGTATGTATATATATATATATATATATATATATATATATATATATATATATGTGTGTAAGCTATATGAGCATGGCAACTTTCTTAAAAGAACAGAACCACCCCTGTCCTCAGGCTGAGTGCGGTATTACAATTTAGCTCCATTGACTTTAATGTAACCAAGCTAAAAAAAACTACAGCCACACTGAGGACAGGGCTGGAAGAAACATGTTTTTCTAATCTTGGATATCCCCTTTAGGGTGGGTTCACACGTATATGATCTGCAGCAGATTTGATGGCATAGATTTGAAGCTGTAGATTTGCTTTGAGCTTCAAATCTGCGTCATCAAATCTGCTGCAGATCCTGTATGTGAGAACGCACCCTTAGGCCGGGTCACAAAACGTCTGGTTTCTTACAGTGTGTGAACCCGGCCTAAGGATCTGCAGCAGATTTTATGTGTCATAGAAAGGCCGGTGTCTGTGAAGATCATTCCAGCTGGTACTGCAGGGATTCTATTGAATTGGGATGCGGGCGCATCCGTGTGCACCCGCATCCCAATTTACCATAGCACACAATGGAAAGTGCAACCGGAGCCACACTCTCCATTGTGTGAACAGTCGATGTGCGGGTGCTTTTCAATGAATAGCGGCCGCACAAAATTGACGTCAGTTTTTACTGCGGCCGCTAGGGATCCCTACTATGAGTATACTATGAGGGAGATTTATCAAACATGGTGTAAAGTGAAGCTGGCTCAGTTGCCCCTAGCAACCAATCAGATTCCACCTTTCATTCCTCACAGACTCTTTGGAAAATGAAAGGTGGAATCTGATTGGTTGCTAGGGACAACTGAGCCAGTTTCACTTTATCCCCGTATACACTACGGCCGGAATTCCCTCTGACTTCTATGGCACTGTATCTTTTGTATTAATCACAGCTGTTGTTGCAATTTGCAACTACGGCCGTGATTAATACAAAAGATACGTTGTGTGAATGTGGCCTTAAGGTGCTTTGTTATATCTAAAAAATATTAATTTATAATTTTTCTTTTCATTTGCTAAAGTATCATAAAAATAACCAAGAGTCATTTCTCTGCACAGTATTTCTTCTAATCCCCTTCAAAAAGTTCAGTCTCCCAGCAGGGTAGCAAAGGGAAAAAATCTTATAAAAGCATCAAATGACTTGCAGAAAAAGCCATAACAACAACAACATCATCGGCCATGACAATAACTGTATTATTACCATGGCAACCACCAATCATGGAGGAGTGACACATTTTATTCAATGCTCTTCTTTCTGAAGTGGCCACACAGCATTGGAGAATTCTGTAGCAATATCTGTTGCCATGGTGATACATCACCCCCCCCCCCTTGTTTTGGATGTCATATGACCCTCTCTGCAAGATGCATGCAAAAGCAAAGTGAAGCAGTACAAAGACGTTGTATGAAATATATCTGTGTCTGTTCTAAGCGTGCAGCATTTAGTGATGGAGCCGTACAAGCTGTATATTCCTGGGTGAACATGGGTGACAATGCCCCT
Source organism: Dendropsophus ebraccatus (assembly GCF_027789765.1). NCBI lineage: Eukaryota > Metazoa > Chordata > Amphibia > Anura > Hylidae > Dendropsophus > Dendropsophus ebraccatus. Next base: position 45,333,354 of record NC_091461.1, on the reverse strand, counting down.
GGTCATAGCTGCAGGCTAGTGGGATATACAGCTCTCATGGGGTTATAGGACTGAATTCAACATGTTGGTTTTCAAGAGTTAACAATGACTTGGCCCCTATTCTGGAGGCAGGAAGAGATGCCCTTGAAGCAGTGAAGGACGGGAGGTGAAGTATATCACCTCAATAGAGCTGTATTCATGGGCTGCTTCCACATAAGGGTAGATTATTATTCCACAAGCTAATACATCTGTTTATACTCTATGGGGGACATGTATGAAGCAGCGTATGTAATGCCGATTGTCATTTTCTGGCGCATTATGTGTGTACGCCGGGGTCCGTGTAATTTATCAACTAATTTATACCAGTGCAAATGACCTTTTCGCATGCTTCGCATTTTCCTGTCTCGGTCCGCCAGTGTGGACGTGGCCAAGGGGTGAGTCTGACTTGCGCCAGAATTTATTAAGTGCAAACTTAAATTTTTCGCCTATTTCTTTGCAAAATGGCGCCAACCAGGACCAGGTGTATCCTTTGCCTTTGTGGCAGACATTCGCAGAGCGTTCGCAAACCTTTGTCATGTATGCACCAGCACACATTTTGTTGGACGCGTGTTCGCTTAAATATGTGCAAGCGTACCGGAAATTGGTGAGCGAAATTTATTAAAGAACTTTCACCATTTCTTCTATTCGCCACATGACATTGTGTGCTCAGACCCAGGGCCGTATTTACCACTAGGCACCCGTGGTACGGTGCCTAGGGCAGCACCTTGCAGGGGGGCAGCGCCAGGGAGCAGGGGGAAAGAAAAAAAACATTTTTTTTGTTTTTATTTTTTTAGTCTCTCACCTCCTGTTCAGACTTGCCAGTAAATCTGGTGTCTTTTCCAGGGGGGTGGGTGGTATGGTGGTATTGGTCAGGCCTGGTATGGCCAATCGGTGCGTGAAGATGGGGCATCTTCAGGTTTAGTGCCTAGAGCAGCAGCAAGTGTTAATACGGCTCTGCTCAGACCCCTAACATTTTGCTGCGCTGTTTGCACATTTCTGGTGCACATGATAAAACTCCCCCTATGTGTAAGACAACTCTTGCCTAACCTTAAAAAGTGGCACCCCTTGAAATACAGGTTGGAATTTTGTGAAACTGCAAAGAAGCACAAAAATGTTCTTAAAAAAGGGGGGGGGGATGCACCCCATACAACACTTTTTTTGCCTTTGGCCTTTTCTTTATCTTATTCATGATATTAGTACATGTGCTTTTTTGGTGCCGCTTATTTATTTGCCTGCATTTTTCTTATTACCAGTCATGCACATGCACATTTCCACACAAAACATACAAAGCATTTTTGTCCAATAATTTTAAACAGATTCTGCAACATAGGCTCTGATGCAGTGTGAACCTGGCCAAACTGGGGCTACAGCTTTTACTATTTTCAACAAAACAAAAAGCATTAGCAGTGCCCCTAGTGGGAAAATTAATATTACAGATCTACACTTGACTGAATCAAGCACATCTTCTCATCATTTTTATTTACCTGAGCAGCCATTTTATGGGTTGCTAATGGTACTTTTTGACTAAGATTATGCAAATCACGGTAAAAGCAACTTATTTTTACCCTGATTTGCATGATCATGGCAAAAGGTGTGACAAACGGGTGTAAACAAAGCCTTAAAGCTTTAATAATACCGGGGCTAGGAAAAGTATAGGAATACTGATAGCACTGACGAACTGTGAATGGTACTCAGTGAATAATTTGGCTGCATTCAGCCTTGCTCGCTGTTTCTGTTGTGTGCAAAAGAAAAATGAACATAATTATTACAGTCGTCAGTGTAAGAATAATACAATTAATTCAGAAAACTGAAAGGTTGGTAATTAACCACTTATCGTTCTGCTTTATAAGCCTGATACCGCCATGGAAAATGACGCTGCATGGAGTTTAGTAATTGGCTTCCTACAGAATTACCCCCATCTTGGCTAGATGAAGTTTGTGTACAATGAATCGTCCACTGGAAAGTTATTCCTTTGGCTACCACAAATTATTTCATTATCAATATATTGGCGCTATGTTATATACTCTGAAGCGATAACATTTTGGGACCGCTTAATTTTATTTTCTTTTTTTTTTTTAGAAAACTGACTTTTCTTCCATCAATGTGTCAATAGAGTTCTCTGGCGGTGCTGTCCCGTCACCGCCAATGATTGGCTGAGCGGCCTGTCACTTCAGTGACCGTCTCAAAAGTTGCAGAGCATAAGCTGGGAGCACACCAGTGAGCGTGGACATGTATGTATAAAGTTTATAATTTTTTTTACACAGTCATCACCCTTCGGCCGTGCATTGCTATCACAAATAGCGATGCACGGTCGGTGGTTGATGATTCTTCAACATGTTGAAAGACAACGATTAGCCGTGATCATTATTACACGGAACGATAATCTGCCGAAGCAGCCTGATTGGTCAGATTATTGCTCCATTTAATGGGGCCTTAACTGTAAACCAGTGATATACTGCACCCCCCCCCCCCCATAGTACCCCCTCAGCCATCAGCTATAACCTGTGGGGATATCTGCCAGTAAGTAATCCGTGTTTTTGCTGCACCACCACAGGATGAATTAGGAATTACACAGCACTAATAAGTGGCCAGCTGAATGTTGAACAAAAAGTCCTTAAGGGTAGCTTGACACACACCGTATCGCTGCAGATTTTCTGATGTGGATCCGCAGCAGATTTGATCTAAATAACTGAACACAGCATCAAATCTGCACCATCAAATCTGCTGCAGATCTGCTGCTGATCCGGTGTGTGTGAAGGCACCCTCAGAGTGAGAAACACTACTCTGGACAGAGATGAGAATCTGGAAAAGAGAGGATCCTTTTGTATTAAAGTGGCTATCCTGCTTTGTAAAATCGATGGCCTATCCTTAGGATAGGATATTAATACTAGATACATAGGAGTCCAACTCCTGGCACCCTTGCTGATCAGGTGTTGAACAAGGCATGGCGCTCACTCAAGTGCACCAGCTTCATCAGGGTTTACTGCTGATGGTACCTGTATCACTGCACTATCATATGCCCTTGGATAAGATGAAAATAGTACACATACCATCCTAGCTCCTGTCCTGCCACTAGTATCCTACCGCTCTTTCCCAACCCCCCCACACAGCCGCTTCTAAGGTTCTGGAGTCGTGACAATGCACAACCCCTCAGGCAATCAGCAACTAAGGCAGGACACTGCTGCAGCCCAGACAACCCCTTGAACTAGTGGTAGTTTAAGGTGTTGCCCCAATAATTTGATAACTTCTCGTTGTACCGAGCTACCCTCTCTTACTTTGTGTAGCAGAGGGCTGCCGCATCATGCCGACACGTCCTAATCACCTCATCCCCTTAGATACCGTTTTTAAATCTGGCTTTAAAACAGGTACCTGATGGTCTGGTAATGATCACGGGGTCCAGTCCTCCTCCTGGTCCCGATCACCACTACATCCAAAGGTCGCAGGCCTCTAACGTCTGTGTATGGGCTCTGCGGCCTGATCGACTGATCCTGTAGCCTCTATCAGTTGATCACAGATAATAATGATCACAGCTTTCTTATGAGAAAGCTATAATCCGTATAAGGATTCAAGCATTTGTATAAGGATTCAAAGCATTCCTTATAAGAGTCTCCTATGGGGACTTAAAATGTATGTGAAAAGTTTTGTTGAATTGAAAAAAAAACTTCCCATAATAAAAGATTTAATCAACCTCTTAATCAAATAAACATATGTTATACCGCCACATGCGTAATTGGGCGAACTATTAAAGGGGTATTCAGGGAAAAATGTACTTTTCCCCTATCTACAGTATAGGGGAAAAGTAGGAGATCGTGGGGGGTCTGACCCCTGAACAGAGACGGAAGGGTTCGATATGGAGATCACCGAGGGGTTCACAGGGATCTCCCACTTTTCCCCTATTCTGTGGATAGGGGAAAAGTAAATTTTTCCCAGAATACCCCTTTAATATATGTTATTGATCATATAGGGTAAACGCTGTAGGCAAAAAAACAATTGCAAACCTGCCGAACCTGTCTCTGCAGTGACAGGCTGCTCAGCCAATCGCTGGCTGAGATAGGAGAGGGTCACTGTCAGTGATTGGCTAAGCGGGCTGTCACTGCACAGATGAATTGGGAAGTGTTAGCGGCGGCTGCAGTGAGCGGGGAACAGGCAGAACAACCACTGGAGTCTGGAGAGGTTTGTGTACCCTTTCATCAGCTGCCAGTAGCGCACCTCCTATTAGATGGAGCGATACTCGGTTGTCAGCCAATGATTTTTAAACTTGCTGAAAGACAACAATCAGCCGATGATCGGCTCATTGGCTGATCATTGACTTTCTCTGCGATTCTTTAGAATTATTACATAAGGTATCAGGAGGTGGATTAATTAAATCCAATTTACCATTCTAGTTTGCATTTTTAACATTTTCTTTAAGGGTCCTCTTAGTCCTCTTAGCAATATGTGACCTTCACATGGCACAATCAATCACAGGGCCAGATTTAAAGACACTATTAATGATTTTTATGGTCACACAAAAGACCAAATCAGCCGATGGGCGAGCTCACTCATTGGCTGATCACTGGCACTTTGAAAAAGAAAGAATCCAAACCTTTATAAGGTCACTATATCTCAGCTGCCCTCTCCCCAGTGTCATATAAAGAAGAAAGCTCTTCTGGGGTCAATAATCAATAACCTGAAGCCTAAGATACATGTAAATAGCAGAAGACAGATGTCATTAATACTAACAAACACATTGATTTTTTAGTCTAGCCTTTCAATAAATATTAATTTGTACTAAAAGAGAATATAGACACAAGCTGCAACCCAGCGACTATCGCCAAACGCTTCACGTCAAAACAGTCTCTGCTCTTCAGAATGAGCAGTGAACGGGAGAAGAACCATATTATAAACAATGACCTGTGAAATGAATGAAAAAATCCAGATCCAGATGGTTGGACACCAAGGCACTCTCCCACAAGAGATGTCACAGGTGCACGCTCCCAGGAGAGCCATTGTAATGCACACCAAGGGTTAAAGGTCTAATCATTTATACTAGATAATCTGCCTCTCTTGTAGAGCTAGCTAGAAATGTCTATGAATGACTCTAGATGGTATCTAGTGACGCTGGAACCTGTGGCGTAATTTGTTGCACCTTTTCAACCGAGCCTATTTATAGTTTTAAATGCCACTCTAAAAAAGCTATGAGTCATCTAATCAATAATTCTGAGCATGTTGTCCTGTGCTGTCTGCATGTCCGCCGCTCCTCTCCAAGTCGTGGGGCTAGACTGCCATCTGTTGACAAAAACAAAGGTAGCATCTTGTGTACAATGGAAGTCAGCATTATAGGCACATAGTAACATAATAATAGAATGCTACAGATGAAATATAAAAGGTTGATATTTTGTTTCACATGATGAGGTCCCTTCAGAGGTCATTGGACATATCACACTCCTATATAGTGACGTGAGAAAATGGAGCCCGTCTATTGAAGGTCAGTGCTTTGCAATAACTGAAAGCTACCCATGCGTGTTAGAGTATTCTACCGAAAAATAGATAGGAGAACAATAAAATATTTTATATTAAGGCATGTGGGTGACAGCCAGCTATTCATTGTGACAAATCCTCAGGACATGAGCAAACATGTATAGTATATTATATCTTTACAGAGTATGAAACAATCTGGTCTCTGTCTCTACATTAGTTGGGTTGGCGAGGAAAAGTCTATGATTCCCATGTTATAGGGATAATAATATTAAGTATCTTATTATCTTAAGGGCATTTCTGCAGATAATTGTTTGCTTGGTGAAGAGTATATATGACCATGTTACATATGTCGCTGTTAGGAAAAAATACATTATCAATCATAGTATACTAGATCTACATGAAGGAGGTGGAAAATGGTAACTAGAACATAATACCTGTATATTAACCAGAACTAGTCTTTCCAGGGAGAGCACTTGTTACAGAATATAGAGGTAAGCATCTGGCCCTTAGGGTAAAAAACATTACAGCATTGTCACATTACCCACAACCCCTTTTCTATGGGGGATGTCATGTCAATGATTTGACACCTTTAAAAATATCAGCTTAGAAGACCTTGGATTGTCACATTGCGGTGGTGCAGATGGGACCTCCAGAACACCAAAGCAGTTTAGCCCCTTCCCAACTCCTGATTTTCCATAACGTTTTGATTTTTCTATTGATAGGACAAATCCAACAATACCAAGGTCGGGTAGGTTTTTGTTTTATTTTACTATTAAATTTTTTTTTTTTTTTTAAAAGGGTATCGCCATGTTCTAACCTCTGTAACTTTTTCATTTGTCCACCTATAAAACTGTATGAAGGCTTATCTTGTGTGTAGTGATCTGTAGTTATTGACTGTACCACATTTGTAAAGATGTGACTTCTTGATCACCTTTTTATTCCAATTGTACTCTGATGTGGCAAAAAAATCTGCAATTTTGTACTTTGCATTTACGCCGTTGACTGTGGGATCAGGGATATTATATGTGCTTGCAGCCATACCAAACATATTTTTTCTTCATTTATTTTATTTTTTTGCATCACAGTACCGACACTACACGGAATCCGGTCTTCGCGCCAGGGCTGCGGTGCTCGTCAGTTCCTAGTGTCCATAGGAGGCTCTCACCCTCAGGAGACTGATTCAGGAAGTGCTACGTCGCAACGTTTCAGGGATCCTCCCCCTTTCTCAAGCGCTTGAGAAAGGGGGAAGCATCCCGGAAACATTGCGATGTAGCACTTCCTGAATCAGTCAAATGTTTGACTATTGCTGATACTATGTACACATCACCACTCACTTCTGTACAGGAGCAGGAAATCTGGAGGGGAATCCCTGCTCCTGTACATACATCTCGTACTACATAACGTGCGTACACAAGCAGGTACTCCCTGCACATCTTCTCCTACAGGCAACGTGTGATTATGCTCTGCCTGTAGGAGAAGACCGGCAAACCACAGAGACTACAGGAGGATGAGGCTGGCCAGCGTTAGAACGGAGGACAGGTGAGTGGAATTTTTATTTTTACTTGGAATTGCCACAGGGGCATTACTTTAGGGACAGAAGGGTTGATTACAATGCAAGGGGTCCCTGGGGGGAAGAGGGAGGAGACTTTTAATATACTGGGTGCATCGAAAGGGGAGGAGGGTTATACTATGGGCATCCTGGAGGGGACAGTGTTAACTACAATACTAGGGGGATCCTGGTGGGGACGGGGTTAACTACAATACTAGGGGCCCGGCCTGGCTGGAAAGGAAATGAACGACAGATCAGAGAAGACGCTCCACATGAGTCACTGGATATAACTGCACAGATCTGATGCTGTGTAAACCATTATAACTAAATCTCTTAATATTGCATCAAATCTGCAATAGATGTCCATGTGAATGTACACCGAATGTTCCACTAGAGTTAATTTGCTAAGCTACATTAGACTAAGGTACCATTGTTCCTGTGTTACGTTTTTGGTTTGCCCAACTTTGCTTGAACATTGCTTAGAGGGAACATTGGTCAGGAAACAGTCAGCTACACAAAATATTGCTGCCCATGGCCTGACAAAGCCCCCCTATTGTTTCCCAATGACTCTTTTGTATACATAAATGAGCCCTGTGTACACAGTATGCATTATGCTGTGGTTTTCGATGTCTCTGATACAAAACTATTTTCTCACTACAGTCCCATAACTTATATAATACAAATCCAACCATAGATATCATTTTAGATGCACTGGGAAGTGGTGAACAACAAGAACAAAAGGCATTCTGTCTGTGTAAGATCAGTGTCAGTCAATGGATCTTATTCCCTCATTATACTATTCATCATCTCAGCGATCCACCACTGTCTAGTGACTTAGAGAACATGCAGGTGCTGGTCCTATTTTGCAATGGTCTAGTGTATTGGTGTTATCATAAATACAACAATGTCAGATGAATACTATTTGCCATTCACAGTGTCAGAACCAATGTTATATGTTGTGTCTCTGCTGACACAGGCCCAAAACCTAAGGCTGCACTGCTGTTTAATTCTGGTGACATGTCCTGTTATGTCATAGTTCACAAGAGTGATGTAACACAATTCTGGATTACAGGTCACTGCTCTCCTATGACATTCCTTTAGTAGGGGAACACCCTTACCCAACCCCTCCCCCTACCCCCACAATAATTCTACAGTGTGATTATGTAGGAACGGATCTTTAGGAGCCACAAAACTTTTTTTGTTGTTTCATTCCTGTACGGCCAACCCCCCCCCCCTTAAAAATTTCAGAGATTTTAAAGTAGTCAATTGATCTAAATAGGGTCTGTTTGACAGAAAGCACATATATAAATGGCAGATGCTCTGTTTTGAATCTGTTGTATGTGAATTCACTCTTAAAGGGAACCAATCAGTACGATTGCTGCACACTATAGATCTACTGTGCAGCTCCCCAAGGCTGCTCTGCGATAGTTTTACGTGGGGGAAAACGCTTTTTATTGCAGCGCACAAGGTCGAGACAGGGGCGGCAACTAGTCATCTGGGTAAAGAGCCATCTGAGACTAGTCACGGTTCTCTGCCTGACCATGCTCTTCGGGAATGATTGACAGGCAGAGAGACCTGTTAGTAGTCTCTCTGTCTGTTAATCCTCCCCCACAGAGCACGGTGACTAGTCACTGACGTCTCACCAACCAGATGACTAGTTGCCGCCCCTCTTTCGGCCTTGTGTGCTGCAAAAAAACTGCATTTTTCCCATTTATTAAAGCAACCACTGCGGCTGATATGCTAGGGGAGCTGCACAGTAAATCTATAGTGTGCTGCTGGTAGCTATATCAGCCCAGTCATGCTGATTGGTTCCCTTTAAGGGCCAGTTCACACTGAGCAAACACGGCGCAATGGGAGAGCGCGCACCTGTCCGCTGCCGCCGCTCTCTGCTCAAAGAATGAACATGTTCATTTTTTGAGCGGAGAGGGAGCGGACAGGTGCGCCAGATATCTTAAACTGTATGACTATGTGAAATAGCCCAGAGGGAATGCAAGCTGGCACATCAGCAGAAAAAAAAACATGGGGCATGGCTGGCACCTGTGTTTCCTCACAGTCACAATTAATGTAACATCTTTCACATATGGCGCAAAGGCTTCACATGTAACACGGATGTAGAGAAAATGTAACAGCATTAACTAGATGTACAATACAGCAATCCAATAAATGGCAGGAGGAAAGGAGTTGCCCTTAAAGAGTACCAATTAAGACCGATTATTAATTAATTTTTTTATTCCTCCATTTAATAAAATGTCCTTTTAAAACAATATTTGTAAATATAATTAATTAGTTTTGTGGTAACGTTTTTAAATTTAAATTTTCCTTCACTGTCACGCACCGGCTCTTTTCAAAAGAGTTGGCGCATGGCAGAAAACTGCCGGCATGCAGAGCGGCTGGAAGGGCTCCCATGAGCCTTTGCCCGCCGCTCTGTCAATACACAGAGATCTCGTGCTATACAGCGCAAGATTGCTGTGTATGTCTAACTGTCCTAAATTACCCTATTTGACCCTATTAGTTTGTTCATGAAGATACAGACTGCCTTTGCAGTCTGCACTTTATACTTTATCCACTCCTTTATACCGGTGCAGTAAGGCCGGACACCATCTTGATGACGTCACTGTCGTTCCAACTGTGGAACTCTCCCCTGGAACGCAATTGACGTGATCAAGATGGCGGCGCCCAGCCATACTACACCGCTACGAAGGATTAGGTAAAGTAGTGCAAAGGCAGTCTGTATCTTCATGAATAGACTTAGGGAGAGATACACTTTTATAACAGGGACAGTAAATTTAGGTTCTCTTTAAGAAATTAAGATAAGGAATAGGGGCCCCATAAACATATGCTCTACTTTTCTTCCTCTTGACAAAGAATTAAGGCCCTATACCACGGTACGATTATCAGCCGTATCTGTCCAATATCGGCTGTTATGGCCGATAATCGTCCTGTGGAATAGAAGGCAAAGATTAGCCGACATCGTTCATGTCAGCTGATCGTTGCAGTCGTTTGTGTTTCAAACATGTTGAAAAACAAATGACTGTGATAGCAGCGATCTGCTGCCGTTGCTCCATGGAAAAGGAGCGGCGCAGAAGACTGCCACTTTCCTCTATGGGCTGCCCAGACGATCTAGCGATCATCCGGGCAGCCCCCCCGCAGCTCCTCGCGGCCGCTTCCGTACTCACCTGCTCGCTGCTGCCGCATGTAATAGTGTTGTCAGTGAGCGGGGAGCGCTCGTTTGCTCCTCACTGTCGGCCCGTGGAATACGGCCTTTAATTCTATGTTCTCTTTCTGAAGGGTTTGTAATCATCGGGTGGTCCCCAGTGGATTCCTAAGAAATAAGTAGTATTTATTGAGCTTCAACCCCCAATTTGGGGTGGAGGTCCTCTGTAAAATCATAACTTAGTAGCCATGAAATAGGCGAAACAAGCGAATACATAAATGGCACATATTCCACTTTTCCCAACAGTCTTCCACTTTCTTTCACTATAGCTTCTCAACCTTTTCTCATTCTCTTCATGATATGGACTAAGAAGATCATTACTGGGTTTGAGATCTAACTTTAAAAGGAGGAAGATTGAACTCTCCTTCCCCTACCCCTCACAACTAACTGGTTTCCTCTCTCTCTCTCTCTCTCTCTCTCTCTCTCTCGAGAGAGAGAGAGAGAGAGAGAGAGAGAGAGAGAGGCTGGCCAGAAAAGACTGATCTCACAAACTAGAATATTCCCAATTGTAAGAGCATGGGCCTATGTGTGTATGGGCTTCCTGCCACTTGCAGCCAGCAAACATCAGACTGGTATAGGAATAGTTCAAAACATTATAAAAACACATATAAATAGAAAGCACCAATGCCAGACAACCAACCCACCGGCCCTGCATGTCAAGCAGTATACTTTATATGACTATGACTTACACTATATTGGGGCTGTGGGACACACACTTCTCAAATATATGCTATGGCATATACAGTATGAATCACCACTAAAATCTATGAGATCATTGGGAATTTTTTATGCTGACGTCAGAAATCAAGTTTCAGCAGTAAACCCCTTTAGAGCTATAAGGAATGGTCTGACAATAAACCCAATTAAACAAAATAGTTTTCACGTGCACTTTCATACCTGAAATATGGACAATGATTTTCATGTGGTATGGGGCATAAACAAACTACAGAAGGAATGCTGATCGGTGTTATTAGGTCTTCCCTCTCGTGATAAATGCCATAAGCTGCTATACTGTAGGTGACGGCCAGGTGTGGAGGATTACGTTGGGCTGAGGGTGTCAAGGCGTTCATATACTGTTTAAAGCAAGCAATGGGTGAGGCAGGCACTAGATAAAAGAGGATTGTGAGTGATAAAAGAGGAGGAAATGTGAGTGTATCCTCATAGTTACAGCTGTGGTGGATTTGTTAAGTTGTTTCCTCCAATAAATATAGACATAATTGTGAAGAGCAATCAGAAGCCGTGTGTGGGACTGACATACGCTGCATACACAGTGACAGCACATTCCCGCCGTTTGCACACAATAATAGTAATCATTAGGAAAAGAGAACCTGTCGTAGCACACTGTAATTATGTTGATGGCTATTGGACATGGACTGCATTATTTTCTGATATTTCTGCCTATTAAAATCCATTAAAAAGCTACTCAGCGAGACAGTGACACAGTGAAAGTGAGAAAATTAACTTTACTGAAACTTTTCCCTTGACCGTTACAGTAACAGATGTATACCACTGGAACAGCAAGGAAAATAGAAATATCTATACCTCCGTCATCCTACGTTGTCTTTTTAACCTCCTTGGACAAACATGGGGGGGGGGGGGGCGTCAAACCAAAGAAGTTAGTGAAATGGTAGAGACACTGCCCCCTTTCCCCGGCCGGATTTACTAAGAGGCGTTGTGCCCTGTATTGGGCAAAAATCTACACCTGCTCAGGGCACGTGTAGATTTATTTGTATCCATTTCTGTTTGTTTGACAAGGTTCTGTACAAGGTTTGGAAAAACGTAGCCACTTTCTTCGCAAAACATCACCCACCTGTTGCAATACCGCAAAAAACTAGAAAGAAGCTATGTTTTTTTTTTTTAAATCTTAGATTAGCTTTAACTAGAGAGAAAAATAGAGACTGCCTCATTTTTCTGTCCTATTAAAAAAACAAGATGCCAATGGACTGTTACCTGTTCAGTGCAAGTCTATGGCAATATTTCTCTGACATTACTATTCCAAGGCAAACAACCTCATTTGTTAAAAAAAGATACAAACTGATAGAATAGATTAATAATAATAATAATAATAATAATAATAATAATAACAATAATAATAATAAAAAGTAGAGTTCATCTAAGTTAAATCTATTACACAGCCCGATTATGAAATGTAAACAAGCGCCGATCTGCTAGATCTGCTCATTTATCACATGGGCCGACCATTGGGCAGTGATGTCTGTGCAGAGTGGCACTGAATGGTCTGCCCAAGGACAGACACTAAGTGATGCAAAAGGTTAACTCAGAGATCCCATTAACTTTAATCAGGTCCGTTGGGTTTCAAGTGATGTCCATTTTTTCCCCCCAGGATTTAAAGTGACTTTGTACCCACAATCTGACCCCGTCAAACCACTTGTACCTTTGGATAGCTGCTTTTAATCCAAGATCTGTCCTGCGGTCCGTTTGGCAGGTGATGCAGTTATTGTGCTAAAAACAAACTTTTAAACTGGCAGCCCCGTGCCCTACGGGAGTGGCCTACATTGTATATGCATTAGGCTGGCACACCCTCTCTGTCCCTCCTCCCCGCCCTCCTCATCATTAGGAATGCTCCAGGCAGATTGCCTCCTATTCGTCCGCCGTGAGAGGACTGCACATGGGCTAGATCGTTTAGACACCTGTGCAAATGTTCAGCATGGAGAAAATGTTCCAGCGGCATTCCTAATGATGAAGAGGGTGGGGAGGACGAACGGAGGGGTGGTGCAAAGTTAGGGCACATATATTCACGTTTGGCACAGGGCTGCCAGTTTAAAAGTTGTTTTTTAGCACAATAACTGCATCACCTGCCAAACGGACTGCAGGACAGATCTTGGATTAAGAGCAGCTATCCGAGGGTACAAGTGGTTTGGGGGGGGGGGGGCAGATTGTGGGTACAGAGTTACTTTAAGAGGACAAGAAAAAATTAATGCTTGCAGCATTTTTATGTCTACTCAGATCCTGCAAATCTCTGATGAGGATGAGGAACCCCAAAAGAAGCCCAGCAGGAGTGTGAGCCTAGCCGTACAAAGCTTCTTTTTATTTCTTGTTAAAGAAAGAAAAAACAGCACATGCAAAAATGCTATTTTTTTGTGATATAAAATCCTCTCTCGACTAGAGAAGACGGATATGTGTAATCTTGCTTGTGGGGTAAACTCTGTGGTACAGCAGTAATTAATAAAAATAAGCCCGTCTAGACCCCAGTTACATCTTTATGAGGCTTTGTTAAAGTTACCGGAATTCTGAAAATCCCAGGAACATTACTATACATTACTAAATGAAAGGGGCTTTCCATAGAACATACATGAGAAAAATGATATCCGAAATTCCCCTAATAGTTTCTCAGCTTGTCATTGATTTTCCTGATATTACATCAAGATTTATTTGGTGCAGAACTTGTTCTTCATTGTGTAACATAAGTCGTTTGCCTAATCGGTCACATTTAACATCTGGATGCATCATTATCACTATGTCCAACTAAAAAAGCCCTTCTTTTCTTTCTTCCTTGAAGACACTAGGAACAAGGAGCTTGAGTAACTTCAATGGGATAAAGAGATATAAGGTAATTGTAGGACGAACTCATAGGTTTGCGGATAGATAAGGATGATCATGCCTCATCCGTCCTGCACTAAGAAAACTTTACTCATGCAACCAAACTCCTTTGTATGTAGCACAGAACAGGGAAGGTGTTCTGTATGTATTATTACATTTGCTGAAGGTAATCATGTAAACCTCTTATAAAATACATATAGGGGTAGGGTGAGTAACTTTTTTCTCACATGTTCCTATGTTTGATAATGTCATGGTTCACACACTGGTCTCCTAGGACACTTGTGGCCCCAAAGGAAAACACCAGGGGTGGGGTCTGCTCTGAGTGGGGGAGGGGCTACAGGGCACTCATACGAGTGAATGTTGTAGCTACGATGGAGAGAGGCCACTCTTTACCAGGGGGGCCCAGGTCCCTCGGGAACCTGGGCCCCATAGCAGATGCATGGTCTGCCTCCATGGTAGCTATGCCACTGCAATGGTTCCAAAAAGAGTTCCTAACTAATACAGCTGGCTACAGAACTTCCCATTATGTTTCATGGATCTTTAATAATGTTGTGTGCCCAATGCTTTATCCAATAGAAGAGTTTCTGGGCAAGAACCTTAACTTAATTCAACAATACATCAGACAATGTATTGATAGGCCTGTACATAAGGCATTGGAATTTTGAATTGAGTTTCTGACAAAAAATAATAATAAAAAAATCAGCCTATATTAAACATATTCTTTATAATGGCTAGAAAGTAGGAACTCAATACATTTGTTTTACAGAAGACTACTATATGGTTTATATACGAACATTCATAACAGATAAACTTTATTTGTAATAGAATAAATTATATCATCGGTAAAAATAGCTCATCATCACAGTTGTGCCTTCACCGTTGATTCTAACACACCTTTAGTGAAATATGTCTGCAGAAGAATGTAGGGTTTATTCTACAATATTCTACTTTTATATTAAGGTTTATGGTAAGATAATGTTATCATTCTTATTAAAAGCAAAAGGAGGGCAGGATGACGTGGTAAATATGGGCAGTTGCCCCAGGGGAAAATCCTCCCTATCACTTGCCTGACACAGTTCGGCACATTTGGTAGTGGCTGTATTCGTACCCTTGTTCCACTGAAGAGAAGGGTTAATGGTGTTAACCCTTCCAGTTAAGGAGAGCATCATAAAGACGTGTGGAGACTCATAGGCCATTCCTACTCCACTGGGAATTCTGGGAAAAAGGGATATGCAAAATAGTTCTGACACCACCCTTGGAAGGTAGTGTACATGTGGGCAGAAAAACCATCTGCTCCATCTAGTCTGCCCTTTTAGTATTTCCTTTCTTATTATCTCAGGATACATATGTTTATACAAGGCAGGTTGTATTCAGTTACTGTAGATTTATAAACCACATCTGCTGGAAGTTTGTTCTAAGCATCTACTACAATTTCAGTAAAGTAATATCTTCTAGTGTTTCTGATCTTTCCCCCAAATAGCCTCAGATTGTGTCCCCTTGTCCGTGTATTGTCGTTTTTTTTATTGTTTTTTTTTAAAGCAAATGTACCATAAGGTACATTGCTTTCTGTTTTATACCTTAATGGATCGCTGTCTGCGCGGGGATGCCAGTGGCGTAGTCTTTTTTTTTAACCAGTTGGCACCAGTCTTTTCGGGAGCACCGCCCCATACCGAAGCACTGGGGACAGGTCTGCCGGCCCCCAGTGTTTTTAACTAAACCCCCTTTCCTCTGTGGCTCCATTGAGGTATAAAACCCCAAGTGATGTACCTGATACATCTTCATTTGCTTTAAATTTAAAAAAAAATCCCTTTTAACCTTATTTAGTCCTTTAATATATTTAAAGGTTTCGATCATGTCCCCTCTCTCTTCTTTCCTCCAGACTATACAGATTCAAATCCTTTCCTGATATGGTTTATGCCTCACACCCTTCACCAGTTTTGTAGCCCATCTGTGGACCCGTTCTATATTATCAATATCCTTTAGTAGGTGAGGTCCCCAGAATTAGACACTGTATTCCTCACTACAGCTCTATACAGCCGGATCATAATCTCCCTCTTCTCACTGGTTATACCTCTAGCTATACAGACCAGCATACAATTTGCTTTCCCCACTGCCTGGTTGCACTGGTGACTCATTTTAAGGCTGTCAGAAATCACTGCCCCTAAATCTTTCTCTTCAGAAGTCTTTGCTGACAGAAAAAGTCAGTGTTTCACTTCCTCAGTACATTGACTAGGGATATATGCCAAGCCAAAAATGGGAAGTCTTTCCTTTGAGAGATTTTTTGCTTGGCATATATCCCTGATATTACCAAATAAATGGACCTGTGCTTGATAAGCAGCAACATCAGATCTGTGCCTGGTAAGTGACAACGTAAATGCAGCACTGCGGCCCATTCAAGTTGTTGGACCTTTACCAAACAGATATAAATGGCCTATGCTAAAATGTAGGCCATCAATATAAAAGTCCCTCATCTACACAGATGTCCATGTGGCTCACAGCAAAAACATTGCAATGAAAATAATACAGGGCTGTAAGAAAGTAGAATTTTACCAAGGCCACCCTATAGACCCTTTAGCTGAGACAGACTGTTTTTCCCAGTACATCATACTGCTGTCTGGTTGGGACGGATTCTCTACATTTTACAGGTAAACTGGTATTCTCATTATATGAATGTATTGTCATGTATGATATTCCCTAAAGTGTCATAAATAATATGGCTACATACCGCCTGGCACTATAAATAAAACCAGGGCTGTTTCTAGTGGCGGGCAGGCCGGGCTGCCCGGCCGCCCGCCCCATCATCTGCCCCAATCGCCTCCACCCCAGCCCGCCCCTCCAGGCAACCGGATCTCCTGCAAGCACAGTGAGCTTCCGGCACAGGCAGTCTGCCACACACCGGCCCGGAAGCTCACCGCTGTAGCCCCGCGGTGCCCAGACTTTTCCTCTCCTGTTTGGCGGTGGACATGTGATGTGATGACGTGACATGTCCGCAGCCGAGGAGAGCAGTCCGGGCGCTGCGGGGCTACAGCGGTGAGCTTCCGGGCCGGTGTGGCAGACTGCCTGTGCCGGAAGCTCACTGTACTTGCAGGATCAGCTGCCAGACAGAAGGGGACGCTGCTGCAGGATCCAGAAGGGCTGAGTGTATTTTTTTTCTTAATTGCTGCAATGTGGGGGCTACAAAGGGGACATTAGTATGGAAGGCTACACGGGGGGAGGGCTATACTATGAGGGGCTACTCGGGGGAGGGCTATACTATGGGGGGGCTACTCGGGGGGAGGCCTATACTATGGGGGGGGCTACTCGGGGGAGGGCTATACTATGGGGGGCTACACGGGAGGGATATACTTTGGGGGTCTACATGAGGGGAGGGCATTACTATGGGGGGGCTACACAGGGGGTCTATACTATGGGGGGGCTACACGGGGGAGGGCTATCCTATATGGGGCTATTACTATCTGGACTGCACAGGGGGATTATTACTATGGAGGCGAAGCACAGGGGGATTATTACTATAAGGGGGAGCACAGGGGGCATTATTACTATAGGGGGGAACAGGAGGGATTATTACTATGGTGGGGGGCAAAGAGGGGATTATTACTATGGGGGGGAAGCACAGGGGGGTTATTACTATGGGGGGGAGCACAGGGGGGATTATTACTATGGGGGGAGCACAAGGGGGATTATTACTATGGGGGAGCACAGGGGGGATTATTACTATGGAGTGGAGCACAGGGGGATTATTACTATGGGGGGAGCATAGGGGGATTATTATTATGGGGATAGAGCACAGGGGGATTATTACTATCGGGGACTGCACGGGGAAATTATAACTATGGGGCAGAGCACAGGGGGGATAATTACTATGGAGATAGAGCACAGGGGGATTATTACTATGGGGATAGAGCACAGGGGGATTATTACTATGGAGGGGAGCACAGGGGGATTATTACTATGGAGGGGAGCACAGGGGGATTATTACTATGGGGATAGAGTATGGGGGGAGCACAGGGGGATTATTACTATGGGGGGGCACAAGGGGGATTATTACTATGGAGGCGAGCACAGGGGGATTATCACTATGGGGATTGAGTATGGGGGCAGCACAGGGGGATTATTACTATGGGGGGGAAGAACAAGGGGATTATTACTAAATAAGGGCACAGCAGGGGATCCTACATACAGGGGGCAACCGAAATAGCTACTGACTTCACTGCACATGACACGAAAAAGTGGAAGTTGTTGTAAAAGTGCGGAGCCTAAGATGTCTGTCTGGCAGGTTCAGAAGAGAAGAATTGTAGCTGTAAGAAATCATCATGGCGGTCTGGGCCAGAAGGAGAGGAAAAGAGAGGTGACGCCTCAGATCAAAGAAGACGTTACCTGTGAGTCACGGAATTACTTTTTTTTTTTTTTTTTTTGGGGGGGGGGGGGGGGGGGCGCTTTTAGCAAGATTTGCCCTGTAGTCCAAATTATCTAGAAACGGCCCTGGATACAACTATTAGTTTTATGAACGCACCTCCAGCCATGTAAGCATACTCTCTGATGGAACCTGTGATGCGGATAGTAGTATATTAAGGTAAAAGTGGATTTTTTTGCTGAAATAATACAGAGGCAGATGTTGCCATTGAAGTTATGGCAAGTATGTGATAAAGGCAAAGCAAGGGAGCTAAGCTGTCACTGCCTGAGGGCACATATCTGAGAATGAAGGCATGCATGCAGCATTTCAGCAAAGTGACTGAACAAGTGCAGAGATGTATAATACATTCCACATAATTAATTGAACATGCCATATTCCCCTTCAGTAAAAATAGCTTACCTTACATCATCTATCAGTGAGGATAGCCCGACTGGAACTATAATGGAGAAATATACTTACAAATACAATAAAAATTAAAGGGATACTGCCATCCGAGTTCTGGTCATTATACTACAAATATACTTCAGTGCTTGTAATTCCCTTCTATGTATACCCCTGTTGAAATCGCTCCTTTTATTATTTTGCTCCTTTGATTTATCCAGAAGTTTATTCTATCCAATGCATCTGTACAGATAGCTGATTACAGTCTAGCACCCTTACAGAACAGTCTGGCCCCCAGGAAGTTAACTGAGGATGCATTGCAGACTGATCTGGCATTGCATCTGTGCAAGCAAGGAAGGAGGTAAAGTTCCTTGCTGAGACAGATACAGTGTGGAGGGGCTTCATAGTCACCATCAGACCTCTTCTAAGACCCACCACACTGAGCTTGATGCATGTTGGGCTCTGGCTCCTGCAAGTCTGCTTAGTCAATGAAGTAGGACACTGTCTCAGCCATTGGCTGGCTTAGGGACCCAGCACACAGAAAACTCATTGTACTGGGACTGGCGCCCACCTCAGCAAGAAAAGGGTCACTTTACCCCTTCCTTTCTGGTGCAGGGACAGACCCGAAAAACGGACTTCAGCAATAAAATCTGTGTTCGGGTCCGAATGTCGATCTGAAAAACATGAAGGTTGTGCCAAACACCATACTTACCATAAACACAAAAATGTAAGGAAAAAATGCAAACGCATGAAAAAAAAAAAAACACCACAATCGGCACTGAAGTTTTTTCTGGCATTTTTGTGGAGTTGACAGAGTTTTTTGAACAAAAAATACACAGCTTTCCAATACCAAAATCTGCAACCAAAATCATGCAGTTGTGCCTTTGCGGATTTTGGTATTTTTATTTATTTTTTTTAAATTTGGGTTATTTTCTTAGTTTTGTCCCCCCGTTTAATCTTGATTAACAAGCCTCTCTGCTTGTCAATCATCCCCCCACTCTGCGCTGACAGGCAGAGAGCCGTAACTAGTCACCGATGTGACTCCCGTACTGTCGCTTTGAATAGGATTACATACTAATTGTGGACTTTTCATTCCATTGCATGTATGTAAATGCCGCCCCCCCCTTAACCCGCGGCGGCCTGGTGAATACATTACTGGTTCACGCTTCGGCTTGCTTTTGCGGCTCCCGGCATCCTGATGTCCCGCTCAGCCAATCAGTGCGCTGCCCTTGTGAAGCTACTCTTTGTATTTGTGTCCTAAAATGATGCCCATTCAAATGACGTGAAATCCGCTGCAATTTAGTTATGCGTGAACCTACCCTTAGGGTAAGTTCACACAGCATAAAAATAAGGGCAAAATACGTCTGTATTTGGATAATAAGAATTAATGTTCTTTATTTCAGGCCGTATTTATTCAAATACGGACGTATTTTATGTTGTGTGAACATGGCCTTAGGCTGTATTTGGCCCAAAACAAGATGTTCCTACTTCCTTTATACAATCAGGGCTTATTTTCACTTTTCTGCTTCCTGAACTATGTAGTTCCATTACTATGCTAGTCTGACAGTAACAATGCAATACAGAGCCGCATGTGTAAGCATTATCAGGCATTCCTGTACAGTCTTATTCGGACCATGCAGACATATAGAATACATTGCAACCTTGCAGAACATGTTGTGCTCATTTGTGTGGACACATGCTAATAGTACACAACCCCTTTAAGTATTTAATGTAGGTAATCTGTTTTTCTATTCTGCAAAGCACAACAAAATCTTACAGAACATTAACCTCAGCAGGTTTCTAAGCTCCTCAGCTAAAAGTAAATTGCTTCAATTTTCTGTATGTCAGACTATAAAAAAGCCGAGTAGCGTATCCTATAGAACAATACATCCAGAGTCAATTTACTTGGAATAAATAACATGTGTCTGGCAGCATTCAAGACTTAGTACTAAGTGATAATTTATTTCTTCCTTTGGCTCTGTTCACACTTGCATTTGAGGCTTTTGTCAGTGATCAATTGTTTTGATAACATTGTAATACCTTTTTGCTGGTATCTCAATGTATAACAGTGACAGTGCTGGACAAAAGTATTGGCACCCCTGCAATACTCAATTTCTTCCAGAAAATGATTGCAATCACAAATGCTTTGGTAATAATATCTTCATCTATTTTGCTTGCAATGAAAAACCACAAAAGAGAATGAAAAAAAGTCAAATCATTGATCATTTTACACAAAACTCCAAAAATGGGCCGAACAAAAGTATTGGCACCCTCAGCCTAATACTTGGTAGCACAACCTTTAGACAAAATAACTGTGAACAACTGCTTCCGGTAACCATCAATGAGTTTCTTACAATGCTCTGCTGGAATTTTAGACCACTCTACTTTGGCAAACTGCTCCAGGTCCCTGAGATTTGAAGCGTATCTTCTCCAAACTGCCATTTTGAATTCTCTCCACAGGTGTTCTATGGGATTCAGGTCTGGCCTCATTGCTGGCCACTTTAGAAGTTTCCGGTGCTTTCTCTCAAACCATCTTCTAGTGCTTTTTGAAGCGTGTTTTGGGTCATTGTCCTGCTGGAAGACCCATGACCTCTGAGGGAGCCCCAGCTTTCTCACTGTGGACCCTACATTATGCTGCAAAATTTGTTGGTAGTCTCCAGCCTTCATAATGCCATGTACACGGTCAAGCAGTCCAGTGCCAGAGGCAGCAAAGCAACCCCAAAACATCAGGAAACCTCAGCCATGTTTGACTGTAGGGACCGTGTTTTGGCTTTCTCAGGTAAGTTTTGGCAAACTCCAGCCTGGCTTTTTTATGTCTCTGGGTCAGATGTGGGGTCTTCCTGGGCATCCTACCATAGAGTCCCTTTTCATTCAGGCTGCGACGGATAGTTCGGTTTGACACTGGTGTACCCTCGGACTGCATGGCAGCTAGAACTTGTTTGGATGTTAGTCGAGGTTCTTTACCCACCATCCGCACAATCTTTCGTTTAAATCTCTCGTCAATTTTTCTTTTCTGTCCGCGTCTAGGGAGGTTAGCCACAGTGCCATGGGCTTTAAACTTCTTGATGACACTGCGCACAGTAGACACAGGAACATTCAGGTCTTTGGAGATGGACTTGTAGCCTTGAGATTGCTCATGCTTCCTCACAATTTGGCTTCTCAAGTCCTCAGACAGTTCTTTGGTCTTCTTTCTTTTCTCAATGCTCAATGTGGTACACACAAGGACACAGGACAGAGGTTGAGTCAACTTTAATCCATTTCAACTGGCTGCAAGTGTGATTTAGTTATTGCCACCACCTGTTATGTGCCACAGGTAACAGGTGCTGTTAATTACACAAATAAGAGAAGCATAACATGATTTTTCTAAGGGCCATTTTACACAGAAAGATTATCTGACAGATTATCTGCCAAAGATTTGAAGCCAAAACCAGGAACGGACTATAATCAGAGATCAGGTCATATATGAAAGCCTGAGATTTCTCCCCTTTTCAAATCCAGTCCTGGTTTTGGCTTCAAATCTTTGGCAGATAATCTGTCAGATAATCTTTCTGTGTAAAAGGGCCCTAAGGGTGCCAATACTTTTGCCCACCCCCTTTTTATGTTTGGTGTGGCTGTATATCCAATTTGGCATTTTTGACAATTCTTTTTGTGGTTTTTCATTGAAGACAAATTAAATGAAGAGATTAATACCAAAGCATTTGTGATTGCAATCATTTTTTGGAAGAAATGGAGTATTATGTGACAGAATTGCAGGGGTGCCAATACTTTGGGCCAGCACTGTACTTCTCAGATATGAAAAGACTCTAGCCTAAGGCCTCATGCACACAGCAGAGCCACATGCAATAATACTGTGAAGCAGAAGGAGTCAGTATGTCATTCCATGTACCGCCATATGTACCTATTATGTTGTGATCTATTAATACCATAATATGGTACACAATAAATTAAGTTACAATCGAAAATCATAAGTAACAAAAATATGCAACATATAATAGTACCAGCAAAATATACTGTATACTTTTATATAATAATTCCAGTCCTGACTGCCACAAATTCTTCATGTGAGTCCAGACATAATTTTAAGGATATGCCGTCAATGGAGCCAACAGTACTGTATAAGGCTAAGTTCACACAATGTATATTTTCAATTAATCACGGCTGTTGCTGCAAATTGCAACACCAGCCATGATTGAAAATATACATTGCGTTGAAGTCTATGGAATCCCGGCCGGAGTGTATACACTGTGTAACATGTCAGTTTTGTGCGGCTGCTTTTCATTGAATAGCAGCCTCACAAAACTGACAGTGCTAACAATGTAAAGTGCGGCTCCGGACACACTTTACATTGTGTGCTATGGGTTATTGGAATGCAGGCACACAGAAATGTGCCCGCATCCCAGTTAAAAAGAAATGAAGTTCATCCTTACGGTACTGCAATAGCGGCCGGGATTAACTTCACTGACATTGGACATTCTGTGACAGGGCCATGTCACAGAACGGCTGGTGTGATACGCTGTGTGACCCAGGCCTAAACATGTATAGCAAAATATAGTAGACAGTATTATTTACAGTCACTCTAGGACTCTGCAGTCTGGCTCCTAAGGCCAAATACTCATCTTACATCATGAAACACATAACCCTGCAATCAGTCACTGTGAAAGTATGGCATGATGCTATTGGTGGGCAATGTCTGTACAGTAGAGGGGAGATTCATCAAAGGGTGTAAAATATAGACTGGTGTAAACTGCTTACAGTAACCAATCACAGCTCAGCTTTTAGCTCTAGTGAAATAAAAGCTGAGCTGTGATTGGTTGCTGCGGGCAGTTTACACCAGTGTATATTTTACATCCTTTGATAAATCTGGGTCCAGGATTTTAAAATGAAAGCTGAAGAACTGCAACTGAAAGCCTGAAGAGAGACTTGAGTCAACTCTGCTATGAAGGCATGAAATTAGCACAGTCATAAATAATGTCTGGATCAAAGTGTAGGGTTTTACAGCCTACTAGGTTCAATGCTCTCTGCTTTGATGGCTGATAACAGTGGGCTACTTAGGGTGGTTTCAAACTTGTTGATTTTTTTTTTAGCTGCAGCTAAATGTTGCTGAAAACCTATAGTGATATATAAAACACATTAAAAACTGTTGCTTTTTTTGGTCCATTTTTTGGGTCCTCGTTGTTCTTTTCAAAACAGCGCATGCGTTACTGCTATGGATTAGGTACAGCGGGAACAAAATACATCCCAAGTTTGACTGGGCCCCGAACCTAGGTAACCATTGCAGAGTTGCATTTTAAAGCGAATGTACCATCAACCCCTGCCATCTGTGACACGGCTCCATTGATTCTAATACATTATAGAGGGGCAGGGGTTTGCCCCCATTAAAAGCAGGAACCAGGCCATGTTTCATAGAAAGGACTGGGGCACTAGCTTCCCTGCACCAGTGCCATTCTAATGATATGCAACACTTCACAGTCTCTCACTTTTCAAGCGCTTCCCCCGACCTTAATCTTCTAGCGTCTTACAAAATTGCTATCCTGCTGTCCTTTTAACAGTACCTTGCTGCTGCTTTTCCCAGTACTGTGACTTCTGCGGCTCCAGGCGCACTTCTTACTCAGGTTATGAAACTCGGGTCCAACAGATAGTGCCCCAGATAGTAATAGTGCCAAACACAATAATTGTGCCCCTCTTTGTGCCCCAAGGAGCAACAGTGTCCTTCTTTGAGATCAGCAAGAAAAAAAAAGGCAGAGCACCTCATAGGGTGACCCCCATATCTGAAGAGACATGCACAGAGAGGGGAGGGGGGGTGAGTAGACCGCAGATCACCTGGTTGAGTTGTGCCAATTCACAACCCCTATGAAAGATGTTCACAATGAGTGGCTGAAGATGGCAGCAGCAGGAGTATAACCACAGTCACACCCAGGGGTAATGACAACCAATGGAACCTTAATCCATAAGGAAACCCGTTTTGGGACAAGTGAACCCTTTGTCGTCCTCTTCACAATAATAGTGCCCTCTTAATGCCCCTGCACTTTTATGGTACCCCTTGCTTATTATATATTTATAGTACCTCCACACAGTTAAGGTACCTTGATATGGTAAATGTTGACACCCAACTCCCACCCCCCACAATGAGTGGAGAAGTTTAAAGGGGTTATCCAGCGCTACAAAAATATGGCCACTTATTCCCCTCTGTTGTCTCCAGATTGGGTGGGGTTTGGGACTCAGTTCCATTGGAGTAAATGGAGCTTAATTGCAAATCACACCTGACCTGGAGACAAGAGAAGGGGAAATGTGGCCATGTTTTTGTAGCGTTGGAAAACCCTGTTAAGGCAAAGGTTCTTTCTATGTGGCAGGTACTGTAGGTGCAATGATGTCAATGTATCACACAAGCCTGTACCAAGACTAGTAGGCAGAAGGTCTGAGATGAAGAGTGTACGGTGGGTGGGGAGCTGATATCTCCTTGTTAGGGTTAGGACTCAACTTTAATGTATAAACAAGTCCACTGGCACTAACACTTCAGAAGTAGTCCAAAAAATGATGGCTGCACAGTTCAGAAAATGCCACTTATTCCTAGATACGGATCAGAGGAAAAAAGATTCTGACAAAAGCAGGTCTCATCCTTACTGACACATCCAAGGTAGTGTGATGTTTCAGCCTACACGCTAAAGCCTCTTGACTACTAGTCTCAGTGCTTTACGTTCAGTAGAATGAATGTTGCTGCTTGTCTCATTTACTTCAAAGGGATAAGCTACAATCCAGGTACAGCTGCTACCTGCCGCAGAGCTGTGACTGTCACGTTCTCCCAGACGGAGGAATCACCACATTATACTACATTGTTTATGGCAGCCGGTATTCTTTCAGTAAAATGTAAACTCTGGCTTTTGTGATCTTTGGGCAATTTAAATTTCCTTCCTTTCTGTATAGGACATTTGTAGAGATAAGCGAACCTTGAGCATGCTCGAGTCGATCCGAACCTGAACATTCGGCATTTGATTAGCGGTGGCTGCAAAACTTGGATAAAGCCCTAAGGCTATGTGGAAAACATGGATATAGTCATTGGCTGTCTCCATGTTTTCCAGACAACCTTAGAGCTTTATCCAACTTCAGCAGCCCCAGTGTCATGAATGTGCCTGGGATGAACTCCATGCGCCCCTCAGCTCGTGCTGCACGGCTGAGATGGCGCTGATATTCAGTGTTTGGTATGTCTTGTGCAGTAACCTGAACCCTGTCTGAACACTGGCCTATTTCTATCATGATGTTCAGCCCCACCCGTCTGCTTTGTGCTCTGGCTATTAAGGAGTTACACTGCTGCCAGTTCTGATCCGCAGGTGATTTTGTTTGGAACCAGGAGCCTTGTCCAATAGGGGGCTGGAACTGTCTCCTTGTTCCCTATAAGTATTTGGCTGAGGCTCATTCTAGTGCCGGATATTGAGCTTGACTCTGCCTGCTTGTGTTCTGATTTATTCTGTCTTTACTCTGACCCCCTTTGCCTGTATTTCTGACCATTCCTGCTAGCTGCCTGCCCCTGACCATATTGCCTGTATATTGATCGTGCTATTGGATTATGATTTTGTACTTTTGCTGCCCGATTGTTGTGACCCGGACTGTCGACTATTCTTTATTGTGTTTTGTCTGTCTGTCTTGTCTTTGTGTCCCACCAAGCCAGTGCAGGGACCGCCGCCAAGTTGCCCACCGCCATCATAGGGCGAATTGCGGCAAGCAGGTAGGGGCAGTGGGCGGGGTTCAGCGTCAGGGCTCACTGTCTTGTATTGTCTTGCTGTCCGGTTCCTGACACCCAGCTAATCAAAATCCCAACGTTCGGGTTCGGATCGACTCGAACCCAAACCCTTTTCTCTCATCTCTAGACATTGGTCCTCAATTTATCTGTCCACTCTCATTTACATGAAGAACTGTGACAATCACTATAGGTGCTACAAATGTGAGCAATATGATGTTACATTTTAGCATTCAGGTCAAAATGATGGATGATGACAATAAGTTACAATTTACGTATTGCCACTATATTGTAAGGATATGTCCACACAGTGGTATTCTGTATGTGTTTTAAGTCCCAAAAATATTCTTGTTTTACATTTTTACTTGAAAAAGAGCCTCAATTTTTCAATTTTTTTTTCTTTTACTTTTATAAGCTACACTACCGTTCAAAAGTTTGGGGTCACATTGAAATGTCCTTATTTTTGAAGGAAAAGCACTGTACTTTTTAATGAAGATAACTTTAAACTAGTCCTAACTTTTAACAAATACACTCTATACATTGCTAATGTGGTAAATGACTATTCTAGCTGCAAATGTCTGGTTTTTGGTGCAATATCTACATAGGTGTATAGAGGCCCATTTTCAGCAACTATCACTCCAGTGTTCCAATGGTACAATGTGTTTGCTCATTGGCTCAGAAGGCTAATTGATGATTAGAAAACCCTTGTGCAATCATGTTCACACATCTGAAAACAGTCTAGCTCGTTACAGAAGCTACAAAACTGACCTTCCTTTGGGCAGATTGTGTTTCTGGAGCATCACATTTGTGGGGTCAATTAAACGCTCAAAATGGCCAGAAAAAGAAAACTTTCATCTGAAACTCAACAGTCTATTCTTGTTCTTAGAAATGAAGGCTATTCCATGCGAGATATTGCTAAGAAATTGAAGATTTCCTACAACGGTGTGTACTACTCCCTTCAGAGGACAGCACAAACAGGCTCTAACCAGAGTAGAAAAAGAAGTGGGAGGCAGCGTTGCACAACTAAGCAAGAAGATAAGCACATTAGAGTCTCTAGTTTGAGAAACAGACGCCTCACAGGTCCCCAACTGGCATCTTCATTAAATAGTACCCGCAAAACACCAGTGTCAACATCTACAGTGAAGAGGCGGCTGCAGGATTTTGGGCTTCAGGGCAGAGTGGCAAAGAAAAAGCCATATCTGAGACTGGCCAATAAAAGAAAAAGATTAAGATGGGCAAAAGAAAACAGACATTGGACAAAGGAAGACTGGAAAAAAGTGTTGTGGACGGATGAATCCAAGTTTGAGGTGTTTGAATCACAAAGAAGAACGTTTGTGAGACGCAGAACAAATGAAAAGATGCTGGAAGAATGCCTGACGCCATCTGTTAAGCATGGTGGAGGTAATGTGATGGTCTGCGGTTGCTTTGGTGCTGGTAAGGTGGGAGATTTGCACAGGGTAAAAGGGATTCTGAATAAGGAAGGCTATCACTCAATTTTGCAACGCCATGCCATACCCAGTGGACAGCGCTTGATTGGAGCCAATTTCATCCTACAACAGGACAATGACCCTAAACACACCTCCAAATTGTGCAAGAACTATTTACAGCAGAAGCAGGCAGCTGGTATTCTATCGGTAATGGAGTGGGCAGCGCAGTCACCAGATCTGAACCCCATTGAGCTGTTGTAGGAGCAGCTTGACCGTATGGTACGCCAGAAGTGCCCATCCAACCAATCCAACTTGTGAGAGCTGCTTCTAGAAGCGTGGGGTGCAATTTCTCCAGCTTACCTCAACAGATTAACAGCTAGAATGCCAAAGGTGTGCAATGCTGGAATTGCTGCAAAAGGAGGATTCTTTGACGAAAGCAAAGTTTGATGTAAAAACAATGTTATTTCAAATACAAATCATTATTTCTAGCCTTGTCAATGTCTTGACTCTATTTTCTATTCATTTCACAACGTATGGTGGTGAATAAGTGTGACTTTTCATGGAAAACACAAAATTGTTTGGGTGACCCCAAACTTTTGAGCGGTAGTGTATGTTCCCACTTTGGCGACCGTCCCGTTAAATAGATGGATACTTTTAATCTGCTGTTAGAATTTACTATAGACAATGCTATGATTATTTTTCCCATATTAGTTTGTGCATGTGGGATAGATCAGAGGTGTGGGGAGAATTATTCTGCATGTGTGACTTATGCCTCTAGTCATGTTCCTTACCGTATACTGTAAAGTATGCATACTGTTTATGGCCTACTCTCCATTCATTTCTACATATCATCCAGCTTAATGTGACAGCAGGCAGTTATTACTTTGCACCTTCTCTGAACATGTTTACCCTCGGAGAGCCACTTGTCAGCCATGCAAGAAAGAATTATTGCTATGTGTATATCTCCCGCTCCGTTCATCTTGAATGGTAATTAGAAGCATTTATTAGCGTTTCCCAGCACGGTTTATTGCCAGGAACAATGACAGTGCAGCACAGCACATTCATTGTGAGAACAAGGAGAATTCAGAGGGTCGAGAACTAACAAGCTGTAAAAAACACAACACTTTTATGTTCCAACTGATTCAAAAATGGCCTCTTAGGTATAACCAGGAGAGAGGTTGAATAATAGAAGTACTATATCATATATATATCACCTTCTCTGGACAAAGCTTTACCATACATACATATGTTACAATAGAATTGTTTCCTTGCTTTAGTTAGCAGTGGTATACATGTTAGATCCCATAAATGCAGTCGGCACATGATTTGCGGGCTATGGACACCTTGTTTAATACTTATTGTGTTGCAAATTTGTTTTCATCATGACTTTTTGTTAAACATTTTGCTAATCTTTGCTTCTATAGCCTCTACAGTGTGCAGTATGAGCTCTTTTTCCTCTCTACACTTGTACACAGCTTATAGGATTCTCCACTACAAACTGCCTTGTATCTTCTTTATATTTCTATATCCAAGCTGTGTAAGTTGCACTCTAAGATTTTTGTACTTAGACTTTGGCTGTCACTGGTAGTGCCTCTATACAATACAGTGTAAGGCCATGTGCAGGCTACGTAAGAGAGCGGCTGTTCCGTGACCCGGATCTGAAAAGATCATCCCGGCTGATACTGCAGTACCGGCCACATAATATTTGCAGCCGCAGAGTTGTGGTGCAGGCGCATCCATGCGTGCCCGCATCAGAACTCTCCACAGCACACTATGGAGCGTGTCCCCGGAGCCGCTCGCTCCATAGTGTGCACTGACAGGGTTTTCTGTGGCCGCTATTCAATGTTTGTGGCGCCGCTAGGGATCCCGGACGGAGCGTACACTATTGATCCCATAGACAGCAAGGTAAGGTATATTTTCGTTATAATCACGGCAGTTGTTTTACGAAAATATACGTTGTGTGAACATAGCCTAATAATACATGTTCTCTACTGTTCTTTACCTATGGGCACCAAGTGAGGGCTGCTTTATTTTATTTTTTTGAGACTTTTTTTGCACTTGCTTTATTCATATTAGTTATCAGTGGCTTCGCTACCATGGAGGCAGGCCACGCAACTGCTATGTGGCCCCTGCAAAATGTGGCCTGCCCCCATGGTAGCAACGGCCCTTCCGGTACTGACAGAGACAACATCCCCAACAGAGACAGAGCACTGCCTCTGCAGCACCTCCTCTGGCACGATCCACTGCCAAAGAGACACTGACTCAACACCTCCTGTACTCCAATGCACCGTGGGTCTCCGGGAACACGCAAGTAAGGTAGGAACCATCCCATGTCCTTCTGCTTATTCCTTTATGTACTGCAGTGTGGAAGTGACCCACTTACATGCTGCAAAATAAAACGGGGTTAAAAAGCAGAAGATAAGGAGATCTCTGCTTCACTGCTAGTGCATTGATAATTTACACCCCCCTATTGGCTCTCTGCTTTGCCAATTACTCTTGGATTCTGCCTCAGAGATTTTATCCTAGCTACGCCCCTGTTAGTTATCATCTCATTTTGCTTTAAAGGGGTTATCCAGCATTAGAAAAACATGGTCACTTTCTTCCACAGACAGCACCACTCTTGTCTCCAGTTTGGGTGAAATTTTGCAACTCAGTCCCATTAAAGTAAATTGAACTTAATTGAAAACAATAATAAACTATATCACTGCCTCTTCCTCAATCAATTTTCCGTGTGTATATTTAAGGGGCCTGCCACCCCAACGTCTCAGTCCAATGTACAACACACACAGGATTCAGTTGCGATATTTTTATAAAGAATTCAGTATTACAATTCAAATCACCATTTTGTGCAGACAATTTTGCTGTAAACAAGGAAGCATGTAAAGTCCAAGGCTCACATAGAGCTCTCTCAGTCCATACGGATCAGATTCTTGATGGAGCGTCCACGTTCACATGCCGTGCGACGTTTCGAGAGCTGACTCTCTTTCTCAAGCATAATTAGTGAAGTCCCACCACCACCTAAGTATCTGGGAAGTCTCGCGAGATTACTTCCCCCACTACAATAAAAACATAGACATATAGGAGTGAATAGTCTTATACAATCACATAGTGATACTTCTTATTACCCTCCTTATTTGCTATGTAACCGTCTGTAGAACATCTTAACAGAAATCATATCACAAAAATACATTGAAATTACATTGTTCATTTAGTCCAAATGGACTTAATGTTTCCAGTTTTTGTATCCAGAAGACCTCTTTTCGCAACAGTCTCAGTTTTACCTCCTCTATGTTGTTCCCCTGGACCTCCTCCAAGATCGTCCATTTAAGTTCACTAACGCTGTGTCTGAATTGGGCAAAGTGTTTAGCTACCCCAGTTTCACCGTATTTACTAGGATGATAGTGCTCACCTAATCGTAGCACGATGTTCATTGACCCTAACTTTCATGGCCCTCGTAGTTTGCCCTACATATGCCATCCCACATGGGCATTTTAGAAAATACACGACATTCTTACTATCACATGAGTGTCTACCATTAAGGGCTACTGGGGTGCCTTTCCTCGGGTGTAATAGATCATGGCCCCTAATAATCGATCCACAATTCTGACAGCTTCTGCAGGGGAATGTTCCTTGTTTTACACTCCGTAAAAACATCCGGTAACCAGAAAAAAGAAACCTCGAAAGAAGGTGAGCTACTAATGAACATTTCCTCCCACACCTTGGCTCCCGAACAAGTTGCTTTAATTAATAAGGGACTTGGTTTTGTGCCAACCCGGGACATTCAGAATTTCGATTTCCTAGTGGACTTTTATAAATTCTGTCGCAATATTAGGCTGAAAATGCAGTTTTTTGATGTTAAGAGGGGTAATAAAAAAGATTCTGAATTACCTATTGCATTGCGTGCCAGAAGTTAATATGACCCTGACATACAGTGCCCCCTTTTTGAAAGTTTTCAACATGTGGTTACTGCTGAGGTTATGGAAAAATGGGACCAATGCGATAGATCTAAAAAATGGAATCTAACGATAGAAGAAAATAGAGCCATAAAGGAATTGAAAGAAAATGATGAAATAATTATCAAAAAAGCGGACAAGGGAGGAGGTATAGTAGTGATGGACAGAGATCAGTTCGTGGATGAAGCTATGCTTCAATTAGGTGATGGCAAAGTATATGAACGTCTAAGGGGTGATCCTACCCAAGTGTACAAAAAAGAACTTGATGCCATCATCAATGAAGCATACGAGGAAGGCATCATTGATGCAGAGATAAAGAGCGCACTGATCAACAACTATCCAAGAGTCCCACTACTGTACCTCCTCCCCAAAGTCCATAAGGATTTTAAAAAAACACCCGGTCGCCCGATTGTTTCGGGGATAAATTCTATCTTTCACCCCGTAGCGGTTTACTTGGACAGTTACCTACAAAAACAGGTAAAAAATTTGCCTAACTGTCTAAGGGATACCAAACAGTTTTTAGAGGTGATGGATAAAACAGAAATGTCGGGCGTCAAGTGGTTGTGTACACTCGATATTAAAAGTTTGTACACAAACATTCCTTATGATGATGCTGTTGAATCGATATGTGATATTCTATCCATGAATGCCTCCATCGACAATCGTAGAATAGCTTTTCTCATGGAACTCCTTCATCCTGAAGAAAAACTACTTCAGATTTGGCGATGATTACTACTTACAGCTGCAGGGGACTTCGATGGGGTCCCCTGCAGCACCAAGTGTCGCAAACATATTTATGTCTCAATTTGAGCAGAGATATGTTTGGACACATGAATTAAGCTCCCACATTAGACTCTGGACAAGATATGTGGATGACGTCTGCCTGCTTTGGTCAGGCGACAAGAAGTCCCTTGAACTGTTTGTCACCTATCTTAACCAATGTCATCCTCTTATCGAGTTCTCATTAGAGGCTAATTCTGAGTATATTCATTACCTTGATGTGGAAGTCAGAAAAGGGACTGAGAATGAGATCGTCACCACGCTTTATTTTAAGCCCACCGATAAGAATAATGCGTTGTTACGTGATAGTGCCCATGCTCCACAAACATTTAAAGGTATTCCTCGAGGCCAATTCATCAGAGCCCGGCGCATATGTAATAATGATACTGAGTTTACAATCCATAAAGAGAAATTGATTGAGAAATATGCAGCTAGAGGGTACAATAGAGAAGAACAGGAGAAGAGGTAGGAAGAATCGAGAGAAAGAGCTTGTTTCGGGGGAACAATAAGGATAAAAAAGATGATTGCCCAATGTTTATCACTACCTATGATAGCCATTCTAAAATGGTGGAAAATGTCATCCGGCGTCATTGGAAAATGATGAAACATGACCCCAAATTCAGTAAACTCTTTGACAAACCACCTAGGTTTGTATATAGGAGGGGAAAGACATTGGCTAATCATCTGGTTAATGCTGATATGAAAAAACGCAAGATGTCTAGACAGATGTTTTTACGGAGTGTAAAACAAGGAACATTCCCCTGCAGAAGCTGTCAGAATTGTGGATCGATTATTAGGGGCCATGATCTATTACACCCGAGGAAAGGCACCCCAGTAGCAATAATGGTAGACACTCATGTGATAGTAAGAATGTCGTGTATTTTCTAAAATGCCCATGTGGGATGGCATATGTAGGGCAAACTACGAGGGCCATCAAAGTTAGGCTCAATGAACATCGTGCTACGATTAGGAGAGCACTATCATCGGGCGATGCCGCTCCTAGTAAATACGGTGAAACTGGGGTAGCTAAACACTTTGCCCAATTCAGACACAGCGTTAGTGAACTTAAATGGACGATCTTGGAGGAGGTCCAGGGGAACAACATAGAGGAGGTAAAACTGAGACTGTTGCGAAAAGAGGTCTTCTGGATACAAAAACTGGAAACATTAAGTCCATTTGGACTAAATGAACAATGTAATTTCAATGTATTTTTGTGATATGATTTCTGTTAAGATGTTCTACAGACGGTTACATAGCAAATAAGGAGGGTAATAAGAAGTATCACTATGTGATTGTATAAGACTATTCACTCCTATATGTCTATGTTTTTATTGTAGTGGGGGAAGTAATCTCGCGAGACTTCCCAGATACTTAGGTGGTGGTGGGACTTCACTAATTATGCTTGAGAAAGAGAGTCAGCTCTCGAAACGTCGCACGGCATGTGAACGTGGACGCTCCATCAAGAATCTGATCCGTATGGACTGAGAGAGCTCTATGTGAGCCTTGGACTTTACATGCTTCCTCGTTTACAGCAAAATTGTCTGCACAAAATGGTGATTTGAATTGTAATACTGAATTCTTTATAAAAATATCGCAACTGAATCCTGCGTGTGTTGTACATTGGCTTAATTGAAAACCACACCTGGACTATCTCTTGAAGAAAGTGGCTGTGTTTTTCTAACGCTGGATAACCCTTTTATATTTCCACTGCTTTGGTCTCAAGATACAATTTCAACGTCAAATGCGTACAATTTCAAGGTATAACGTATCAAGCACTGGGAAACACCTATAAACTATACAGAAAAGTTATAATCCTCTTATGATGCACCTCACGTGATGTGTAACATGACCTCCTCCTAACACAACAATCCAGAAAGACTCTCATTAATGGATGCTGCAAGCTTTACCAAAGTATTCTCTTAAGCTTCCCATGAATTGGTTCCCAACTAAGTCTCAGGTTACCTTAAGAGAATATGTAAACAACCTGAATAGAATATATTGTTCTCAACCTCCAAAAAAAACTACTATTTTGGGCCATGAACGTTTTGTTTTTTTTAATCCTGGTAGGGATTTGGTATGTATTCCAGCCACAGCTCCTGCTGCTGATCTCACAGGAACATAGACAGTACATGTGAGATACGAATGAAATGCAATTCCTTCGGAAAGTCTTCAGACCCCCATCAATATGCACTCAATACCCCATAATGGAAATGTGAAAAAAAATAATTAAAATGTCTTTAATGTCTTTAATTTAAAAAAAGAAAAAAAAACTAAAATTTGACATGGACATAACACGTAAGTATGACACTTGAAGTTTAGTTCTGTGGCCTCCCATTTCTTATGATCATCTCTAAGGGTCTGTTTACACGCATCGATTAGCGGTCAAATTTTCACGATAATGATTGCATTTGAGCGATAATCGGCTCATGTAAACACAGCGAACGATCAAGTGACGATCGAGAAATCGTTCTTGAACTTTCAATGTTCTCAAATCGTTGTTGGCCTCTCAATGAAAATTTGCCGATCGCTTTGTCTTTCACAGATTCACCCTAAAGTGTGAGATGGACTTCAGCAATCTTAATACGACTGCAAGAACGATTTTTTCCAAGATTTATCTCTTCGTCTAAACGTTACTTTAAAAACCGCTAAACGATCGATTGGGCGAATTATCGCTCCATTGCTCCAAATATACATCTTGACTAGGACAAGATGACAGGATTTGGAAAGACACAGTCCTGTGTGTATAAGGTCTCACATCTGACAATGCATATCAGAGCAAAGACCAACTATGAGGGGGAAAGAACTGCCTGTAGAGCTTAGAGAAAGCATTGTGTGGAGGCACAGATCTAGAAAGGGATATGCATTTAAACAACCAGGACTTCCTACAGTTGGCAGCCTCACTAAACAAAGTAATCAGGGGGGAGATGGGCCTTGGTAAGAGAGGTGTCCAAGAAATCAATGGTCCAAAGATCCTGTGTGTAGAAGGGAGAAGCACCCAGAAGATTAGCCATCACTGCAGCACTCCATCTGTTTATAGTAGAAAGCCAAAAAGAAGTCTCTTCTCAGTAAAAGTCACAAAGCACCCACCTTGAGTTGGCAAAAAAAAAAAAACAACTAAAGGACTCTGGGGCCATGAAACAAGATTCTCTTATCATAAGAAGTCTCAATTCTGGCCTCAATTCTGAGTATCATGTCTGGAGAAAAACAGGTACTGACCATTACCATTACCATAACCATCCCTACAGTAAAGTATGGTGGTGGTGGCAGCATCATTCTGTGGGGTGTTTTTAAGAGCATGAAACAGGTAGACCGATCAAGATTAAGGAAAAGCTGAATGGTGCAAGCAGAAATATTCCAAATGAAAATCTGATCCAAAGTGTTCTGCACCGTCCAATGAGACAATGACACTAAGCACATAGCTTCAGGCAGACTCTACATGCAGTGCGCCAATAATATGGTGAATGCTATGCAGTGGCATAACATTGAACAGTATATGAAATCTAATGATAACATATATAAGTCACCTATAAAACACAATATGATACCAATAAAAACTATAGATCACAGTGTAAAAAATGACGCCCCAACTTGCCCTGTAGTTGAAAATAAGCGTGACCTAGACATCTGTGCATCGATGACCTTTGGTCATAAAAGGGTTAATATGTTAAAGAAAACCCGCCACTATATGTTTTTTTATCCCCTTTTCCTTCTACGTTTGGTTAGTTCATTCTGGGACGTCCATCTGATATGTAAGTTCATGTATTATCTGATAAGTATATGCTCTATTGAGCCTATTGAGGCTATATTCATTGGAGAGTCATATGTTGTATCTTGATTCTTTCATTTTTGTATTTCCTGTCTTTCCTGTTTGTGATTGTATTGTTTGCTACTAAGCTTTTACTATACTCCATTCTCCATGTTCAGATGAATCAGTTTTAATGCTGCTAAACATTAAAACAAAAGATTTTTTTTTAAAGCAGGCCTGTGACAATGGATTTTTTTTTTTAAGAGAACCAACCAGCGCGATCATGCTGATATGGTTCCTTGCTGCATAGCATAGCTTTGCTGTGCACCTCCCCAAAGTTATCAGCCGCTTCGGGGAGCTGCACAGCAGAGTTATGCTGTGCAGCAGGGAACCATATAAGCACGATCGTGCTGGTTGGTTCTCTTTAAGTCTACAAGATACCTAATAGGTACTTTAGCAACACAAACTGGTATAACTGTATAATAACAACGAATTCCGCCAATTTTGCTCAGTGTGAACTGGTCCTTACAGTTGAACAAAGGATGGAGTCACACAAATCCCTCATCTTGCCGTCACTGCTGAATATTTAGTGTGTCTATTTAGAACTTTTCAAATTCTGTTATGTTCTGAACCACAACCAGCTCTTGCACTTTAACTTATTTTTCTATGACTCCTCCTGTGCTCAGTGCCCTCCCTAAGGGCATGTTTACACTGTTAAAATCTGTGTGGGAGGCTTACATACTATCTCCTGTTTATTTTAAATGAAGCCACGTGAAAACGACACTATTTTTGGGTGTTTTTGTCCCACTTGAAATGGAAGTGGCATGTAACTTTGGATGGCTCTGTCTGTATTGCTGAGTAAATGTCCTCCATTAGAAGAGTTTAAAAACAACATAGGAACAGAGGGCATGCTATTATAGCGGTAGCCATATAGAAGTAGGAAGTTCCTACTTTCCTCTTGTTTATATGGTCAATGCGGCAACTACACATAAAGCTGGAATGTGATTTTAGAGGACTCAGTAAGTGCCGCTCATTCTTCTCTCTCTTTGTGGATTGTTATGTGAGACGGTCTTTCTATTTAGAGCAGAGCACTACTAGATGGAGTATGTTTATATAGCAGCTGCTATTGTGATAGGCACTGGACCATAGTTAAGCATCTGGAATCCATGGACGGGTTGTGGACTACTACTCTTAGACTGTCCTAGTGATGACTGATGGCCTTATGCTGTACATCACTGAGGCAGTCACACAGGTATATAGATCCATCACAGTAATAAAAGCCATAAGGGACCACCGGGATGATAGCAGGATGAGCAGGGATGTATTATGTTATCACCTTTTTTCTTACTTTATGGCATTTTCCCCTTCACTGAGATTTTAGATCATTGTTCACACTGACCATTATAACAGACTGAATAACAAACAATAACTAACCTTACTCCACACCCAACTTTATTCCAGAGAGCCCTCCCTGAGCCAACCCAAGCCCTCATGGCTCCTCTATGTTTCTCTCTGTAGTCATCCCATAACTGCTTCCCCCTAGGGAATAACAGCTCGCTCTGTACACAACACTTCACTGACATCTTTCATAGAGCTGCACAGCTTCTACATACAGTACAGGGCATGCAGCCAACCCATGACCAACTATGTACACAAGGTGAAAAGCACAATAGCTGAGCATACAACTCAACACATCACATAGACAGCGCAGCTACAGAGCAGCTACGTCACACCACCACCAATGTATTCCCAGTGTTACACAGTCTATGACTGCCTTACATTTGTGTGTTTATCTTCTATGGTGGCCAAGGTGAACATACAGTAGTTAACAAAACTTTATTCTATGAACAATTGCATAAGAGGTGCAGAGTTTTGGTAAACCTTTTGTGATGGACATGGTCTAAGGGAGCTTGCAGTTTCTGCCTTTAGGCACCTGAGCTATAGGGCTCTATTACACGGAGCAATTTTTAACGATTAACGACTAACAATAAATAATCGCAAACGAGATTGTTTATTGTTAACCTGAAATCGTACACCATATAACACACAACAATGGTCGTTAGATACGATCGTTACTACAATCATTTATTCCTTCTGATCCCAGCAAACCAATGAACAATGTGCAATTACACTGAACGATTAGTGAAAAAATGCGGAACTTGAGCGAACGAATGTGGAATTACAGCGAACGATTAGCGAACGATTAACAATAATTTTAGGTTCAGATATAAATCAACGATCAATGACATACGAACTATATTTTTGATTGTTGCCTGCAATTACACAGAATGATTATCGTTTAAATTCAAACAATATAACGATTTTTCACACGATTTTTCCTGTGTAATAGGGCCCTTAGATCTGGTACAGTAGGTGTGGCTGAATAGATAAACATAATAATTTTTTAAAGTTTTGAGGTGCCTGGTGCTTTTCATCTCCGACACAGTCTTCCTTTTTGGCTCATAGTACTCCATAACTCCCATAATCACTCCATAATTCCCTGTCACTTACTATTTAACCATTTCAATTCCTCTGTCATCCCATGTCTTGATTTCCATCTGTTCTTTGTACAGTACTTATGTGTGGTTATACTAGTTTTATTGTTACTGATGCCATATGTACCTGTATTACTGCAATGCTTTACTTCAGCACATCATTGTAGCATACCATTATTCTGTCGGCTGGCTTGTTAATTTGTTATATGTTGGAAGTTTGGAACATGATTCATAGACAAGAGGCCACCTTTTCTCATTGTATACATGCCTGAACGTTTGTTGCATGTATGTTCTGGATCTGTATGACTGCAATCTTTCATCGCAGATATTGGCTGTTGCGTTGTTCTAAAATGATTATTTCCTGTTTCGTATTTGCTATTGGTTGTGTAAATGGACAAAGTCCTTTAGAATAAATACTTATTGTTGTAAGCTGGAAAACTAAAAGCCTTTAAGAGCCCTTATGTTGTAACCACAAGAGTGAATCACAGTCTTCTTTAGAAATATGATTACCTAAGAGCAGAAGAAACCAGGAAAATGTGCGTATGAGTTATGGTAATTGAACTTAACCATTTAGTGAAAAAGGATGGGGCAAGGTTTCACTTTCTATTTGTTAAGAACATACTGGTGTCTTGAAATTAGCAGCTACCTTGGTTGTTATTGCTATATCCTTCCATATTGAAGCCTGGAGTACCAGATGTAGCCATTCTTACCTTTCCTTTAGTAACAGTATACAGAGCTGGTGAATAAGAGGACATAGCTTGGACTTGCCTGGGCTTTTAATTTGCTGAGGAACACCCCCTGGGATTTTGGATCTCATTTACATGTTAAGGATATGTTCACACTACGTATATTTCCGTAAAACTACAGCCGTTGTTGTGATTAATACGAAAATATATGTTGCATTACTGTCTATTGAATCCCGGCCGGAGTGTATACACATGGTATACACTAAGGCCGGGATCCTTAGTGGCGCTGCGAGAAACTGACATGTCATTTTTCTGCGGTCCCTATTCAATGAATAGCGGCCGCAGAAAACCTTCTCAGTGCACACTATGGAGCGAGCAGCTCCGGCCACACGCTCCATAGTGTCCAGTGGAGAGTTCTAATGCGGGCTCACTCAGATGCACCCGTATCAGAACTTAGCGGCGCAAAAGATCATCCAGCCAGTACTGCAGTACCAGCCAGGATGATCTTTTCAAAGACCGGCCGGTCTGTGACCTGGCCGGGTCACGGAACAGCCAGTCTCTTACAGTGTGTGAACATAGCCTAACAAAGTACTATGGGAATACAAATTCTAATGACTAGCCCTTATTACCTATGAACTCATTCACACCCCTGTTTCCTGGTGACAAGTAAATTTTAGGAAAGGAAACATCTGTAAATCCATTTTCAAGACATTGCCAGCAAGCGCTCATGCAAACAATTATTTTAAGCGCTATACATAATAGAAGTTGTACAAAGCAATAATATGGAATATAGAAGTCTATGTGGCCCTGCTGTTTCTTCATTAAACCTCCAAATACTGTTTCTTAAAATTGTTTAGGATTATGCGAAGCCAATCAACTATAATGGAGACATTATGATACCTTATCTAAATTAAACAGAGTGAACTTTCCTCCACAGCAAGCACTAGAGGTGTGCACCCATCGAGGAGACTTTAATAGGACTCTTAATTAAAGGACACTGTAGTAAAATTTCAAAAGCTGTAATCCATGTAAATAGAGCAATGAAAACCAAATGTGGCTGTAAAAACTGTATGTAAGTGACAGCATTAGTGGCTGTGAACAGTCTAATTACAGCCTAAGAAAGATTATCTAAACATATTGTTTTTATGGTATTTTACGTAGGATGATAAACTTTATCGATAGTTTCCTGTAACATTTAGAAAGAGTGTTTTCAAATAGTAAAGATCTAGGGAAATGTATTATTATTAGAGATGAGCGAACCTTGAGCATGCTCCAGTCCATCCGAACCCGAGCGTTCGGCATTTGATTAGCAGTGGCTGCTAAAGTTGGATAAAGCCCTAAGGCTATGTGGAAAACATGGATATAGTCATTGGCTGTATCCATGTTTTCCAGACAACCTTAGAGCTTTATCCAACTTTAGCAGCCCCCGCTAATCAAATGCCGATTGTTCGGGTTCCAATAGACTTGAGCATGCTCAAGGTTTGCTCATCTATAATTATTATTCCTATGACTTACTCTTATACATGTGCTCTGTGTAGGCAGAAAGTATTTTACAGTCAAAATGCTAGTAATAGCGAGTGTGAACCGGCACTACCCTGAATGAAGGAGTAGTCAGTGATAGTTAAAAAAATATAAACGCATGAAAAAATCTTAGTCACAGACATGTGCAGTGCCTTGGGTTGGCTGCGAGTATATGCAGTACCCTCTATTGACCCCCGCCTCTATACTGTAAGTGCCATAGAGTGCCCAAGCTTCATTGCTTTACACTTACCAAACAATAATCTCAGGATACCCCATTTACAGCTGATGTTGTTAAATAAATAAATAAATAAAATAAATTTTCTACATTATGGAGACACAGGCAGATATATGGAATGAGAAAGAGAATGGGGAAATGAGCTCGCTCTAGGTCATACTGCACCATGATCATTAGGGTCCTATTAGATGGGCTGATGATGGCCCAATCAACTGTGTAAACAATTGCCGATTTCCTAGATCGGCGTTTGCTTACTAAGCCCATACACTGGGCTGCACGGACATCGTTAGAGAGGCTGTCCTGGTGATTGGCTGAGTGGCACACTCAATCAAATATTTACACTTAGGGGGACATGTATCATCCGGCGTACGGTTGATTTTCGGCGGAAAAGTGCCGATTTGCGCATTATTTTATTCACAAATGGCCGATTTGCGAATAAAATATTCGCAAATCGGCACTTTCCGCCGAGTACACCGGGGGACGGGGAGGGGGGTGTGAAGGGGGCGGAACGGAGGGCGGGGACTCAGAGTCCGCGCGATTCACCATCCGTTCCGCCAAAAGATACGCCGAAAACCTACTCCAGTCCTCAGCTGGCGTAGGTTTTCGGCGGTGCGCACCAGAGGGCACGGGATTTATGTAGAGGCAGTCCGCCTCTACATAAATCCCCATAGCGCCGGAAATGCGGGGACATTTATAAGCCCGGCGTAAAAAATGCCGGACTTAATAAATGTCCCCCTTAGTGATAGTTTATAGAGTATTATTGTTAGTTGGCTTCTGTTTTGCAGTAATTTGCACATTGTGGATACACTTCTTCAGCTTT
Organism: Dendropsophus ebraccatus; assembly: GCF_027789765.1. Taxonomy (NCBI): domain Eukaryota; kingdom Metazoa; phylum Chordata; class Amphibia; order Anura; family Hylidae; genus Dendropsophus; species Dendropsophus ebraccatus. The sequence continues at coordinate 45,291,363 of NC_091461.1, read as the reverse complement.
ATTGGCTGATTATTAGTTACCGGTCACTTTCCACTTACTGTGTGGTAATTTACTTATGACAATTCTTATTAATTCCTTCTGTAGCTACAAGTGTATTATTTATTTATTATTTCTCATCGTGTTTTATTCCACTCTGATCATGTACCAACATTATTGATGGATTGCAGGACTAGCCGGTGTAGCATTGTGCTGCTGCAATCTTTCCCCAGCTATATCTTCTGATCAGAGACGGTCTCAGTAGTAAAAGTTTTAGCAGTTTCAGCAGATAGAAAGTTTTAATCTGTCCAGGTTTTACAAATTGTTTGTGCAAAATATGGAAGTGATATAATCGAATATTGCAAAGACAAAAATACCTGCACCTACTAGAACAATGGCACTTAGTTGCAGAACAATGTGTGATGTAGATCTTTCTGGATGATTCTGTATATAATACCTTTCCCACTGCCTACGCTGAGTATACACTGCAAATACAGTGGGAAACAGACAGGTAAAATCCAATGCTGGGTTCTAGAATGTCATGAAAATGTCAGAGAATCGTGTCATAATTCACTGGGAGTTGTTGTTCAACTGGAACCACTGGTTGGAGGCCACCTAGTTATTCTTAGCACTGATAAAATTGCCCTGCTTCTGTATGAACTCAGTAATTTACATGGTCACAAGGAATTCCAGTTTGTGTTTAACCTTTATACATCCCATCTTAAGAAAAGTAAGATATATACAGGGTTAAAATTGATAGTACCCTACCATGGAGTCACAAACATCCTTGTCTGTAAAATGAATGGATATCTTTGTACCATAGCAACCATAGGGTGTGTAAGGCATTTACAGAGATTCTTTATTTTGTAAGAAGTAAACAGGCTTTAAGTGCATTATATAGCATAAAGGAACTAAAACTTTTTCACGTCTGGTCACATATAGAGGCTGTGTGACACATAGGATGGAACAGCTGAATTTAAATTACATGTCGGAACTAGTTGCCTATTACTGCAGCTAATGATAGGTTAAATGCACTTGTCTCATTGGAATTAAAAGATGGTAACAGGTACAGAGTATATGATTATTCTAGATGTGACGATTTCAACATGTTTTTAGTTAATATGCCAGATACAGTACATCCACAAGGAACATTCTCACTGAAGGCAAAAGACTGCAGTAACTTAGCATTTCCATGTCTGCACTCCCCATTCCCCATAAGAGCACGATCTGTATTCAGTTTAATAGGTTTACATGAAGTTAGAAGAGGTGCTTCTTATCTCCTCCTGACACATCACTAATCTTTACCATAGAAATAGCCCTATTTTGATGCTTCTAAACTGCTGCTAGTTTCCCTTTGATGCTTATTTATTGGCTGACATGTTGTTTTAACCTGCTAAAAGATCAATGCTTCCCATTGTGTGCACATATCCCTGTGTAATAGGAAATGTATGGCCAAAAAATGATGGAAACATGATGATCAGAAGCATGATGATCAGAAGCACTGCATTGTATTGGAAGGTGCACAGGTCTCCTCAATGACATGCAACTTAAGGGGAGCAATCCAGCACCCAGTTAGATTAGTTCAAGCATAACATTTTATGCACTCTACTGAAACATATGGTTAGTAATATAAACTGCAATGTGTTTCAGCAAGACTAAAGCATACATTGCTTGAAATGCGTTGGAGTTTATTTCACTAACCACATGTTTTTAATGGAGTAAATAAAAGTTGATATTTTAAATTTATCTAACCAGACGACAGACCATTTTACTTCTCTGGCATGGTTGTCTGAGAGTTTAACTAGGCACTGACATTACCAATAAATAACGAGATGGGGAAGTGATTTACTACATTTTTGCAATTTGCGTCGTTTTTTTTGCCTGTTTTCCATATGAAATACAGTGCTATACATTCAGCCACTAGGTGTCTCACTTACTGCAGTTGAGGCTTCATCACTAAGGCCATTTGGTCTTTAGTTACAACAAAAAAAGACCACATGCAGGAAGTGATGTCAGTTGTCCCTCAGCATCGACTGTCCCAGTGAAGATGAATTCTGATTGGCCAGCAGCCATACACGCCCCTGTACACTGCTGTAACTGAGTTAAAGAACTGATCTAAGTGCCTGTCCACTAGCTCAGCGTGACATACAGATGAGTCAGCAGCACAATGGGCACTAAACAGACCACTTGACCTGCAAAATAAAAATCAAAACTGACAGCATACATAAGGCAAGCATTAGCTATGGTATATATTTGGCGTTTATTTTTATATGTCATGACAGGTACACTTTAAAGAAAAAGGAAGCTGCATTAAATGTAATATATATACTGTATATATATACTGTATATATATATATTATTCACCTGTTAAATCTCCCACTGCTTTAACTCCAATTATCCCTGAAAACTTTGTTTTTTATCCACTGATGTAGCGCCCATCCAAATACCCCCTGTAGTCAATCACCGGCCTTAGTTGTCACATTCTCTACATGCTAGAATCACTGCTGATCCCAGTGACTTACTGCAGCCGCCATGGGGATGTATACTGTAGATTACTGGGTGCTACACTTTACTAAAATCTGAAAGTTGCTAAGTATCAGTCCATGCTACATAAAAATACATATCAGCATGTGTGCTGTTTTTCAGCTCATTTAAAGTGAACCTATCACTAGAGATGAGCGAACCTGCCGAGGTTCGGGTTCGTATGAACCTGAACTGTTGGCTTCTGACTGCCGCTGTCTGCCCGCTCCGTGGAGAGGGTGGATACAGCCGAAGGACCGCCTGGAAAACTGGGATACAGCCTATGGCTATGCAGAACGTAGCTAAAGGCTGATAGGCCCTGGTGCAAAATTTTAGCTTGGGGCCCCCCATCCCTTCGGATGAGCGCAGTCACACACAGAAGCGCAGTCACACTCAGCGCAAGCACAGCGCACAGACGCGCACACAGACACACTCAGCGCACACAGACACACTCAGCCCAGACAGACACACTCAGCCCAGACAGACACACTCAGCGCACACAGACACACTCAGCGCACACAGAAAAACTCAGCGCACACAGACACTCAGCGCACACAGACACACTCAGCCCAGACAGACACTCAGCGCACACAGACACACTCAGCCCAGACAGACACACTCAGCACAGACAGCACACAGAGACACTCAGCGCAGACAGACACACTCAGCGCAGACAGACACACTCAGCACAGACAGCCACACTCAGCACACAGCCACACTCAGCACAGACAGCCACACTCAGCACACAGCCACACTCAGCACACAGAGCACACAGAGCACACTCAGCACACAGCACACAGCCACACTTAGCACACAGCAACACTCAGCACACAGCCAAACTCAGCACACAGCCACACTTAGCACACAGCAACACTCAGCACACAGCCACACTCAGCACACAGCAACACTCAGCACACAGCCAAACTCAGCACACAGCCACACTCAGCACAGATAGACACACACACTCAGCACACAGACACTTGCTTAAATGAGGAAACTTTATCAGCAGCTCCATGCCCCCCTCCTCCTGCTTCCTCTTTCTCCTGGTGCCGGACTATGGTCTCCCGCCCCTCCCCCCTGCACGGACTGAAGAGTGCAGAGTGCAGGAGGAAACAGGTGATGGGGAGGACTTAGGACCCCACACTGCAGCGTTAGGCAGCCTGGCTCAGTGCAGTTCTCCCTAATCGTCTGCCATTATCACAGCTGTTTCGTGAGGACTGCAGAGAGGCCGGAAGTGGCGAGGGAGCCCACCGGGCCCCCTGTAGCTAGGGGCCCGGCCACCATGGCGACCGTTGCGACCCCTATAGCTACGCCACTGTGGCTATGGCTGTATCCCAGTTTTTCAGGCGGTCCTCCGGCTGTATCCACCCTCTCCACGGAGCGGGCAGACAGCAGCATTTAGGAGCCGAGAGTTCTGGTTCATACGAACCCAAAGCTCGGCAGGTTCGCTCATCTCTACCTATCACCTGAAAATTGCATACCAAAGTGCTTACATAGTTCTTGGAGAAAGGATACACATATTACCTTTCACCTATCTGTCTTTAGCTGCAATCTGTTAAAATGTTAATGTTTGTGCTGCAGTGAAGTGCCATAGAGGTGTGACCCAGGCAGATCAGAGCTGAACTCCTTAGGCCACACTTTGTTGGCACTTCACTGAAACATAAAAAAGAATTTTTATTAACAGATTGCAGTCACAGACAGCGTAATGATAGGTAATATGTTTATCCTTTCCCTTTTTTGTAGCTAAAGGGTTCAGCTGTCTAAAATGAAGACCCGTAGAGTGAGTATGGCAGTTTTAGGTTCACTACCGAATACATAATATTCATATACAGAAGCATACTGAGAAATTGCTACACAGCATGGTTTGTCTCCTCACCTATTACTGTGTTTCATTATAAAATAGTTTTTACAGTCAATCTGATGCTGAAATAACACACCTAAGGCAATCCCGAGCCTCACAGAACCAGCCTGCACTACACTGACCTACGCATTATAGTTACCGCTCTCATTATAAAATCCTTCTGTGCATTTTAATAGCCGTATTCAATAAATATTAACTTAAAAAGCCTGAGGGATGTGAATGGAAGGTGGGAGGTAGAGCTATCCAACTATAAAGGAGAGTCGTGGAATAAATTGCCATCAGGAAGATAAAAAGTTCCGGCTTGTCTCCTGGTCCCTATAAAACAGTACCAAGAAATATTTACTAAGAAATCCACAATCTAGCTTTGGGCAGTGACAATGCTCCTCTTCCTGGAAGGCTAAATATGTGACATTAGCTTTTCTTCTGAATGGCCAAAGCCGTATTCACATTGCTGCTTGAACAACTAAAAGTGAATTATTAGGGGAACTGTAAGACTTTACAATGAAGAATTACCATGGAAATACTATGTTGGTTTGTATCATTTGTACAATGCAAAGACGCAAGGAATAAATTATGCACTAGATATTATGGAATTATTTATCCTAACATAGCATTCTAGCGTTACTAGCATTCCATTTAGCACTAATAGATTTTTTATATATAGAGAAAGGTAGTAGGAGTATGCAATGAACCATGTTTAATTTCAGACAAATTTCTCTATACAGACTGAGATAACAGACCTCTGCTTTCAAGGTATCTGCATGTATACTTTAGTTTTGATAGAAGAAAAGAAATTAGTAAAACATGTAATCTATTGATTGACTGAGTCCAGTGAGTGGAGTGAGCCAGTGATTAATAGTCTGTATATAGAGTAGGTCCATCCACTTGACTTACCCTTCTGTCTAACATGCTGCTCACAGATCAGAGACTATGCTCATAGTAATAGGTTTCTTTTAGCCCCCCAATGATCAGATTCATTCGTGCAATTTGTTTCATAACTTTATCTTGTCCTCCATTCAGATGCTTCTTTGCTGTATGGAATAGCGCAGGCTGCTGGGCTTTTCCTATAGGGCCATTTACAGCAAAAAAAAAATAAATAAAAAAAAAAAAAAAAAAATATGTATATATGTATATAGACATGTATATGTCTAAGTATAAGAGGTGCCTATATGTGCCATAGATCATAGCTACACTCTAGAGGTAAACACTGCCATACAACACTGAGAAACTTTGTATGATAAAATGTGACAACAGCCCAAAGGTGCCCACACACCTTAGACAAAAGTCGGCCTAACCCGCCTTAGGTTAGGTCGATTTAGGTGGGATTGACTGACTGTGTAATGCAGCTTGACTGTGTAATGCAGCGTCACCTGACAGATGACGTTGGTGAAGAGAAGAGTCTGTCATGTAGGATACTCACCCCTCTGACTGCAGCGTACACCTCCATTCTTCACAGAGGAAACATGATTATTTGGCTGTGACAGACAATCATGTGATTGGGGAGGCTGGGGGAGATAACTGCTGGTCGAATGCAGCAAATTACTGAAGTTAAATAAAATATACATACCCGATAACAGTCGACCCCCACCCTCTTCTCCCGGGCGCCATTTTGTGACGGTGTTGTCAGAGCCGGGGGGGGGGGGGCGTGCCAAGTCTTCATCCTCCGCGGAGTCTTCTGCTTCAGTGAATGGGACTGGAAAAGACTGCTGGTGCACTTGCGCACCAGCAGCCTTTTCATTGGCTGGACCATATCACATGGCTTCCAGCTTGCTCAGCCCTGATTGGCTGAGCTTGCTGAAAGCCATGTGATATGCCCCAGCCAATGAGAAGGCTGCCGGTGCGCATGCGCAACGGCAGGCTTTTCTCTCCCATTCACTTCACATGGACCCAAAAGTGAGGGAGTTCTGAAGACGGCGTCCGGAGGTGACGGAGTCGGTGGCGGCGGGAGATTCAAGTACTGATCGTCACTGGGGGGATGGTGAGTATGAACTGTGTGTGTGTCTGTTTTTTTTTTTTTTTAGGTCCCGCCGGAGTTGTCCTTTAAATATATTTGTTTCAAATACATTAAATTTAAAGAACATTAAAGTGGGCTTAAACCATCATGCCTCTTCTTCCCTAGATACTAGATTAGGAGAAAAATACATAGATTCTGGGCAGAAATCCAAACCTCCCATTTTTTATGTTATTTGAGCAACTTCTGACATTTCTACGGTGGAAAAGTTAATGAGAATCTTTTAAATTAAAGAAATCTGTTTTAATGTATGAAATAAATAACAACAGATACAAGTAACTGCAGCCCAACGCTCATAGTCCAACGCTCATAGAGAATGAAGGAGCGCTGGACTCTCCTGTCATTCTCTATGAGTGTTGGACTCATCTCTCAGCGCGCGCGCCGGGCTGCAGCGGCTGAGATCTCCGTGACCCGACCGGATCCAGAAGCTGGATCAGGTGAGTATAGGGGGCTGTAGCGGGGGTCGGGAGCCTGTCAACTTGGCACGGGGGGGGGGACAGGTTCCCTTTAAGGAGGCATGTATTATGTGGCATAGGTGCCATATTGTGGTGGATAGGGGCCCAACACACATACGTTTTTGCTCAAACGCCTGGTTTGTGAATATTTAATTAGTATTGGGCCCCTTAGCGCCGCTTGCACCAGAGCGGAGAGGAGGCAGTGCGCCTCTACATAAATCCCCTGAGCTCCGGAGCTGCGGGGCATTTGTAAGCCTGGCGTAAAAAACGCCGGACATCATAAATGCCTTACAATCTCTGTTCTAGTCTAGTCAAGTCTTCCACACTAACCCTTTCCCAACCATGCCTTTATCGACCTTCGTGTGAAAGGGCATGCCAGATGTGATCTGGAGCTCTGCAATTACTGACTTAGTATAGCATTGGCCACACAGCATTCCTACTCTGCTTTACATTTGTAATAACTGTTACAAAATAATCTACGTATCTACATATGTTTTAATAAAATACCTAGTATTATACAGTATTAGGCTATGTTCACACTACGTAAGTCTCCGGACGTAGCGCGTTCCGTGAATAAGCGGCCGGAGACTTACGTAGTTTGCGTACAATGGAAAGTATACGATGTACGGCTGCACACTACGTACGAACTTACGCCCGGATCGTACGCGGCGCCGTAAAAAATGAACCAGACCATTGTTTGAGGATGAAAATGCCGTAACTTACGCCCGTATCGTTACATGCTGTACGTAGTGGTGATTTCTTCATTTTGCAAGCTTTTTGTGCCGATCCAAAAGGTTCTATGGGGTGTTCGGGGCTAGGCGAAGATTTCCAAGTAAAAGACCGCTGTCACATCGCTACGTAGGGCGCTCGGGAAGCGTAAGTAGACTACGTAGCCGGCCGCAACTTGCGTAAATTCCCGGCCGGAGTTTAACACGTATATGTCCGGCCCCATATTTTCGCGGCCGGACATATACGTGTTAAACTCCGGCCGGGAATTTACGCAAGTTGCGACCTTTTGGATAGCTTTAGACTATGTTCATACAACATACATTTTCAATTAATCACGTCCGTTAATGCTAATTTCAACACCAGCCGTGATTAATTGAAAATTTAGGCTATGTAAAACAACGGCCGTAGGCCACGCCGCAAAACTACGGCCGTTGTTTTGAGGTTTATAAACTTGGCTGCAATATATACGAACTACGGTCGTACAATGCACACTACGTATCAGACAATGGTCGTTGTTTATACGGCCCCGTGAAAAATGTAATGCTCCAACAACGGCCGTGGATTTCAATGCGGCCGCGAACGTAAAACTTATATCTGCCGAATTAAACTTGATTTTAATATAAAAAATGTTCTGAGTGGTTTCTCGGGCTGGGCTTCCTAGAAACATGCTAGGAAGCAAATTTAAACAACGGCCGTAGTTTCACGACTAGCCCGTATGCTCGTATTTCTACGGCCGTAGTTTCAGGCGTACGTGTCCGGCCGGGTGAAAACAATGGCCGTTAATTTACGCTGTGTTAACATAGCCTTACATTGCATTGAAGTCAAGGGAATCCCGGCCAGAGTGTATACCCTCCGGCCGGGATTCCAAGCGGCCGCAGCGAGAACTGACATGTCTATTTTGTGCGTCCGCTATTCACTAAATAGTGGCCGCACAACACTGACAGTTCACACAATGTAGAGTGTGGCCCCGGCCACACTTTACATTGTGTGCTATGGTTAATAGGGATGTGGGCGCACACGATTGCACCCGCACCCCAATTCTAAAGGAATTAAGTTTATGCGGCCGGTACTGGATTAACTTCACTGACACCGGCCGTTCTGTGACACAGCCGTGTCATACTGTGTGTGAACCCGGCCTTTATCTATATATGTTGTAGCAATAATGGATGTCGATTTTAAAGCCATAACTGAGGCTGTCTATATCTACTCCTATGGCTATTGCCTACTTATATTTTATCTATATTGTTTTAAAAAATTTGCTATGTTTATACTCATTATACAACAACATCTTAAAAAGACACATTTGGGGAGATTTATCAAACATGGTGTAAAGTGAAACTGGTTCAGTTGCCCCTAGCAACCAATCAGATTCCACCTTTCATTTCTTACAGACTCTTTGAAAAATGAAAGGTGGAATCTGATTGGTTGCTAGGGGCAACTGAGCCAGTTTCACACCATGTTTGATAAATCTCCCCCTTTGAATATATATTATATATATTTTATGCTTATGTTCCCACTATGGTAAGACGGCTGTGTATTGGTAATGATGTCTGTATGTTCATGGTCATTATTTTTGCCCGGTATTACCAACAGATAGCTGTCTTTTGACGGTAAAATAAAATAAAATTCTTCTGGGAATGAAGCCTATAACTGCATCACAGAGAAAAAAACAAGCCATGCCACCTTCAAGAAAGACTGAATTTTTACAATGTAACAGATACTGGTAAATGTAATATAAAATAATTCCAAACCATTGCATGTAGCTGAACTAGAACAATACATGCTGAAATGCTTGGGAAAATGAAGAAAAAGCTTAGATCAAACATAGTGTACATCATCAGCTTCTACCTGTAGCAAATGAACCATAAGGGTAGGTTCACACTGAGGAATCGGCACAGAATTTCCATTTTCCAAAAAAATTCTGCCATGTTCCACCTCAAGAATAGACATGTCAATTCTTTGGGCGGATTCCGCTATAGGAAACCTATAGAAGTCAATGGGGCTTGAATTCTGCTTGCATTCCACTCGAATTCCGCTCAAATTCTGCTCCTATCCTGCCAGAGCTGAATAGGTGAGGAATTTCAAGCAAAAACTATTCCTCTTCAATTTCCCTCCTATTCCTTGCGGATTCCTCAGTGTGAACATACCCTAAGTGATATGCACAGACCTTTTCATTTTAGATGTAGTTGGTGGGGTTACCCTTTAATGGTAAACACAATATAACTCATGTGCAATGATCTAAAATGCTGAAATAAACCATAATGTGGATCTTGGCTGAAATGAAGAAAATCAGTGGGAATTCTGAGAATACAATTACATGTTATTAATTATGAAAGAACGATACCATGTATTACCTCATAGAGCAACAAACCCTTTACTGACAGCATTATATACACAGGTTTAACCTCAGCCTTAGAGAACTAATGGAACAAGAGACACGGAGATGAGCATTTCCTCTGTGATGCATTACTGAGACCACAGCTTCAAGCAGTATTCAGAGCTGACAATTGGACATTGTTACTTCTACTTCACTGTGATGCCAAGAAGCCATAAAACAATATCTATGTGTCCAATGGTTTATATAAACATTACGCAGAAAAACATTATTAGGGCCCGTTCACACAGTAAAAGTGGCGGAATTTCAAGCGGAACCCGCAACGCTTTAAATTAAGCCTGTCCCATTGTTTCAATGGGGTGTCTAGTGCGCCTCCACTCCACTATGACTAACTTTAAAAATGGAATATGCAAAGCATAATACATGTAGATAACAAAGTAAAGTGTGTGGTAAAGACAAGCAAACACAGGGTATACTTGCTCTAATATAATATAAGGGGAACAGAAGTAATGGTTAATAAATGGTAAAATAAATGGTCAAAATCTCCACATCTTGCTGGAGGATGACAGGTTGAATGTTATATAAGGTGGAGGTTATGATATTGTTTCATGTAAGGCACCTATTAGTTCTCCTCTAGATTGGTGTCCCCTAGACTGGCTTTTCTGTGGATACCAATAAAGCTGCGTTCTACTGCCAGTTCTGGATCAGCGTGTCTTTCTCCAGTACATGGTTAGGAAGTATTTATGATCGAAACTGAGGGCAGAATAAGCTTAAGGCTAGGTTCACACTATGTAACTGTGCGGCTGTATTTTTTATGTGCGGATGAAACTACGGCCGTGGGAAAAAATAGACATGCGGCTCAAAACATACGGTCATTTACTTTGAAATCTGGTTCAACTAAAAATAACAAATAAAATCTTAAGAAAGTGATTCAAACACCTCTGGATGCATTTGGGAAAGCAGGGAAACAGTTTACATGAATTGCTATTACCGGGGTTTGCGATCCTCTGCACTAATGCCGATGTCTCTCATGGTTAATCTATTAAAATAATAAGACACATTTTCGTTGTAATAAAGTCCCTTTCGTTGTTCAATAATTAAATTTAAACTAATCCATCATTGTGCAATTAAATATACTGTAAAAATAAATATATATATATAAATAAATGTATATTTATATATATAATTATTTTTTGACAGTATATTTAATTGCACAATGATGGATTCGTTAGAATTAAATTATTACACAACGAAACTGAATTTATTTCAACGAAAATGTGTTTTATTAATTAAATATTAATTAGTACAGGAATCTCCATAAGCCGTTAATTCATATTGCCGGCAATAGAGCATTCTGTACTAATCATCACTTTACTTTAATGAAAACATCAAATGTTTCTTCTAATTATGTTATCACAATAGCATTATTAGAAGAAACATTTAGAATTATATGTGCACTCAGCTGATTGGCTGATCGGTTGAGCGCACATATAATTAGCGAGTCCGCAGCACAGTGACTTCATTGTGCTGCGGACCAGCGAAGAGGACACATAGGGGTGAGTATAGAGCTCTCCCCACCCCCTCCCCAGCACTGCACCCCTCCCAGCAAGGAAGGGGGGTCACTTAACCCCTTCCTTGCTGGGATGGGTGCAGTCTGACATCAGTCTGGCCCCCAAGGGGTTAAGGGGGATGCAATACATCCTCCCTTAACCCCTTGGGGGCCAGACTGTAAGCAGCGATCTGTAAAGATGCTGCATACTGTAAGGAGCACAACACCGCTCACAATGATGGGTGTTGTGCTCCTGTTTGTGTGTTTTTTGTGTGTTTCTCCCTTTTTGTTTTTCAGATATCGGTATCCTGTGGATTATGTCGGATTCCATGGACTACGTTGATGACCAGCGGTTTTTTGTTGTTTTTTTTTAATAAAATGGTCAATGAGGGGTGTGGGGGTGTTTTTATTTGAATTAAAAAAAAATTTAACTTGTGTCTTGTCTTTATTTCTTTACTTTATAGACTTAGTAGTGGAAGCCGTCTAATAGACGGAATCCATTACTAAGTTGGGGCCTAGTGTTAGCCGGTATAAAATGGCTAACACTAACCCCCCATTATTACCCCAGTACCCAATGCCACCAGGGGTACTGGGAAGAGCCGGGTGCCAGTGGTCCCGGAGCGTCAAAATTGGCGCTCCTGGACCGGGCGGCAGCAGGCTGGTAAGATTTAGGCTGAGGAGAGCCTAAACCAATGGCTCTTCCCACCCTGGTGTTACCAGGCAGCTGTCGTTTGGTTTTTAACCCGGCTGGTTATAAAAATAGGGGGGACCCTATGCGGTTTTTTTTTATTATTTACTTATTTTAAAAAAACGCATAGGGTCCCCCCTATTTTTATAACCAGCCGGGTTAAAAACCAAACGACAGCAGCCTGGTAACACCAGGGTGGGAAGAGCCATTGGTTTAGGCCCTCCCCAGCCTAAATCTTACCAGCCTGCTGCCGCCCGGTCCAGGAGTGCCAATTTTGACGCTCCGGGACCACTGGCACCCGGCTCTTCCCAGTACCCCTGGTGGCATTGGGTACTGGGGTAATAATGGGGGGTTAGTGTTAGCCATTTTATACCGGCTAACACTAGGCCCCAACTTAGTAATGGATTCCGTCTATTAGACGGCTTCCACTACTAAGTCTATAAAGTAAAGAAATAAAGACAAGACACAAGTTAAAAAAATTTTTATTCAAATAAAAACACCCCCACACCCCTCATTGACCATTTTATTAAAAAAAAAAAAAAAAAACGCTGGTCATCGACGTAGTCCACGGAATCCGACGTAATCCCCAGGATATCGATATCTGAAAAACAAAAAGGGAGAAACACACAAAAAACACACAAACAGGAGCACAACACCCATCATTGTGAGCGGTGTTGCGCTCCTTACAGTATGCAGCATCTTTACAGATCGCTGCTTACAGTCTGGCCCCCAAGGGGTTAAGGGAGGATGTATTGCATCCCCCTTAACCCCTTGGGGGCCAGACTGATGTCAGACTGCACCCATCCCAGCAAGGAAGGGGTTAAGTGACCCCCCTTCCTTGCTGGGAGGGGTGCAGTGCTGGGGAGGGGGTGGGGAGAGCTCTATACTCACCCCGATGTGTCCTCTTCGCTGGTCCGCAGCACAATGAAGTCACTGTACTGAGGACCGGCTCATTATATGTGCGCTCAGCCGATCAGCCAATCAGCTGAGCGCACATATAATTCTAAATGTTTCTTCTAATAATGCTATTGTGATAACATAATTAGAAGAAACATTTGATGTTTTCATTAAAGTAAAGTGATGATTAGTACAGAATGCTCTATTGCCGGCAATATGAATTAACGGCTTATGGAGCTTCCTGTACTAATTAATATTTAATTAATAAAACACATTTTCGTTGAAATAAAATCAGTTTCGTTGTTCAATAATTTAATTCTAACGAATCCATCATTGTGCAATTAAATATACTGTCAAAAAATAAATATATATATAAATATACATTTATTTATATATATATTTATTTTAACTGTATATTTAATTGCACAATGATGGATTCGTTAGAATTAAATTATTGAACAACGAAAGGGACTTTATTACAAAGAAAATGTGTTTTATTAATTTAATATATTAACTATTAGAGGCATCGGCATTCGGCATCATTGCCGGCTATTTTTGAAGTACTCCGTACGGACCGCCTGTCAATCCACGGCCGCATTTCCAGCCGCAAACAATGGTCTTGTTCATTTTTTACGGGTCCGTTTACGATAGGGTCGTAGATTCATACATAGTGTGCACTGTGCAGCCGTATATCCTATACTTTCCAGCGTACGCATGAGCCACCAAAAATACCGCCGCACAATTACAGCCACAAATACAGCCGCACACTTATATAGTCTGAACCTGGCCTGCTATTTGTGCAGTCACAGTTAGTGTCATTGCATTAGGGGGTGTAGGTGCGGTGAAATGGGGAGCAATAGGATTGTGTATATTGTAATTCCACTGCTTACTACATTGCCTAGAACTGGCCATAGTATGTGTACAAAATGAAAAAAAGGAACAGCTTAGTAGTCTACACTAAAGGATCCTTTCAAACTAATATTCTTTAAACAATGCCATTAGCCTATGGGGGATGGGTGCCATCATATGACATCTACCAGAAGCATCTGCTAAATGGATAACATAAGATTTTAGTAGCTTTTCATGACCTATCAAGTAAAATTAGGCCACCATAATCTAGGAATTTGTTAAATGGATACTCACACTAGTCAATGCTATCAGGCATCCCTCACAGCCTCTGTTTAGAATAGACATTGGGAGCTTTTTCTGGTGTATACACTAAACAGGGAAGGGACATGATGTGAACATAGCTTTAGGGTGCCTTCACACAGGACATGTCAGTTTTCTACAGCGCAGCGAGAGTTCCCGGCCAGAGTGTATACTTTGTGTATACGCTCCAGCCGGGATTCCATAAAAGGCAGGACAACATATATTTTCGTAAAAAGTACGTCCGTTGTTGCCGATTGCCTTTTACAAAAATATACGTGTGAACATAGCCTAAACATGTATATTAATTTGATACATTTGTTTATGGAAGCAAGTCAAAAATAGGCACTTTAACACATACGAATCATAAAAACTGCAAATGCTAAATCCCCCCTATTGTACAACAAATGGAGAAACCTGTGTTAGGTGAATTCTGTCCCTTCCTCCATGACTTACAGAAAAGTCTCCAGAAGAATTGTTACCCTAAGCAGTGGCTGCTGTCACAAGTGTTATCATGACAATAAAAAGCATAAAAGACTATTAATAAATGGAAAACTACCAGAGTTTTCCTGACACGTTATACATACCCAGACTGATACGAAAAAAACTAAAAGGCGCATAGCTAAAAGGCGTGAGAAAATTATGAGTGTAAGGTACATTGCATTTCAAAACATCCAGCTGAAAGATTTTTACTGCCATTCAAGTTTTATGAATTACCTCAACAAAGACATAAAAAAAACTGAGCAAACAATTCAGAACTAAAAGGATTAGTTGGTAGTAACCAAGAAGGCAACACAGGAGGGTTAGACATAACCTGAAGCTTTTCTATTCTATTCAATGGCTCTGATCCTCACAACATCATCACTTAGACAGGGGGAGACTGACCCCCAATAAAATAGTATAAAATCATCTTGTTGAAGGATCACTGTGATCAGGAGGCAGCCCAACGTGCCTGGAGATTCCTAAATTTTCTGGTCAAAGCCATCATCTTTGATCTGTTCTCATGAAATGCTGTCTAATCCAATGCTGTCATGTAGAAGGAGCTAAGCATCAAGGCTGTGGAGTTGGTAAGGTGCAGCTCCGACTGTGACTCCTGAATTTTATCAGGACTGACTCCAACTCCGACTCCGACTCCTGAATTTTATCAGGACCGACTCCAACTCCGACTCCGACTCCTGAATTTTATCAGGACCGACTCCAACTCCGACTCCGACTCCTGAATTTTATCAGGACCGACTCCAACTCCGACTCCGACTCCTGAATTTTATTAGGACCGACTCCAACTCCGACTCCTGAATTTTGAATTTTATCAGGACCGACTCTGACTCCCGACTCCTGCTCCTTCATAAATGGCCAGTCATATACCAGGGGAGTTATTTATCAGCAGCAGCTTCTCCCTAATGTCCTACATGATCCTGGGGAGACTTCTGAGGGAATAAGGAAAGATATAAAGCAGCTTCTCCTGTGTGTGTGCAGTGGATGCAGCCAGTCTCCAGCCTCCATGTACTGAATAGAGATGAGCGAACCCGCTGGATTTCTGGTTCGTATGAACCAGAACTCTCGGCTTCTGATTCCCGCTGTCTGCAGGCTCCGTGCAGCGGGTGGATACAGCCTAAGGACCGCCTGGAAAACTGGGATACAGCCTATCCCATAGGCTGTATCCCAGTTTTCCAGGCGGTCCTCTGGCTGTATCTACCTGCTGCACGGAGCCTGCAGACAGCGGGAATCAGAAGCCGAGAGTTCTGGTTCATACGAACTAAGAAATCCGGCGGGTTCGCTCATCTCTAGTCCTGAACTACTCACAACTAGATTAGATGGAGCAGGTGATCTTTTCCTGCTGACAATCTTCTATGTTTCTAACTAAATATTTACCATACTTAAAGAAACACTGCTAACAATGCCAGATACCTGTGATATAGAGGTCAGCCATAGTGATATACAGGGGGTCACACATAGTGATATAGAGAAGTCACACATAGTGATATAGAGAGGGGTCACACATAGTTATATAGAGAGGGGTCACACAGTGATATAGTAGGTCACTTTGGGGGCACGCAATAGCACGCACACACACACAGCCTGCTGCAGCCATAGCATACACACACATCCACACAGCCTGCTGCAGCTATATAACACACAGCCTGCTGCAGCCATAGCACTCACACAGCCTGCTGCGGCCATAGCGAACACCACACACACACACGCAGCCTGCTGCAGCCATAGCGAACACCACACACACACACAGCCTGCTGCGGCCATAGCACACATACACACAGCCTGCTGCAGCCATAGTGTGCACACGCACAGCTTGCTGCAGCCATAGCACACATATACACAGCCTGCAGCAGCCATAGCACACACACACACACACACAGCTTGCTGTAGTCATGGCACATACACAGCCTACTGCAGCCATAGCACGCGCACACACACACACACACACACACACACACAGCTGCAGCCATAGAACACTGAAGAAAAACACACAATCTTCTCCCTGAGAGAAAACACCACACTGAGGACAGAGGTTACTGCTGCACTACTTAAGTCTTCTCCTCCTCCTCTATATTATACAGGATACCCCATATTACACTGCTGCTCATATACAGTCATCCAGCATCCAGAAAGAGAACAGCACAGATCTCCCCACAATGGACTTTTCCAGCTCAGAAACAAACTGCCAAATAGTGACCGACAACTTTTCCCCGACCACACTTATGTAATAGGGCCAGTGTCCTAATAGAATGTTGCTCATAATATATATTCATGAGCAAAACTTGTAAAATTCATATCAAAATTCAATTCTACATTTTTAAAGATTTTTTTAAAGCTGGAGTCGCAGTCGGTACATTTTTCTCCGACTCCGACTCCAGCCAAAGCTAGCTCCGACTCCGACTCCAGCCAAAACTAGCTCCGACTCCACGACTCCGACTCCACAGCCCTGCTAAGCATTCCAATATAAAGCTAGGTGTACTAAGGATTAATATAACTTGTCATTTATTGATTGAAATCCCCGCTTATGTAATTGGCAGCCTTCTCCGTAAGCATGTATACAGAGATAGATGTCTAGTGAGTAGGACCGCCCACTTGACTCCTAATCCTAGGAAGAACAGAAATTTTAATAAAATCCAATTTAAAAGGCATCTTCTCCTACAATTTATTCACTCAGCAACTTTGGCCACATAACATACAAGTGAGAGACCAAACTGCCGAACATAAGAGGTTCCCCTTAATGTCATGTTAAGCTGCACAATGTAAATGGTTTGCGACCAGAGGAAAAGGTGGCCTCGTTGCAAAGCATAGCCTAGTGACACTTATCTGATCAGTAACTCCATTATTTATGGCTTTAGGTTTGAAAGTTGGCTATAAGGCTAAATGTACGTTAGATGGATTTTTTTTTGGATTTTCCATGTAACCTGCCCATGGGAACGAGTACTACACCACCAGCAAAGTAGATTTGGAAATCACATCTCCCAGGCAATGCTTCTTAAAGGGGAAGTCCGGCAAATAAAAAAAAAACACCAGCTGGCAGGGTGAAATTGATTACAAGTACTAACTCACCTCTTCCCGGGGCCGCAGTGAGCAGAGGGACCGGCCGCGGGATGCCTACCAGGCTCCAGGATCTCTGGTATGACACGTCACGATCCAGATGGCTGCTCAGCCAGTCAGTGACGGGACACCGCTCCTGTGACCGATTGGCTGATCGCCCAGTCCATTATCTGGGACAGGCCTTCCCCCCCCCCAACGAGTTGTTACATCATCATAACTTGGGGGAAAAGGTCCCAAGCGGGTCCTGCCACTCACCATGGGCACGGGGAGAGGTAAGTTCGTTCGCACTTGTAATCAATTTCCCCTCTCCCCCTGCCGGGTTTTATAAATTGACGGACTTCTCCTTTAAATTTCTATAATTCAACTGCAGTGCAGATTTTTTTAAATATATGCGGCAAATTGATTGTGGAAGTTCTCCATAGAATTCATTAGGAAATTTAAAATCCACAGCAATTTTTTACAATTTAAAATAAGCTTTTTTTTTTCCTTTTCTTTTTTTTTCTGCAGAAAAACACACAGGACCAATTCTGCAATAATTTCTATAGGATGTTGGACCGAATGGCAGAAAAAAAATATTCTACAGCAATTCCACCCTGTGTGCATTTACTTTAAAGGGGCTTTTTTTTTTTTTTTATAACATTATATTTGAATTTAAATTTCCAAATTTCCATTTGGAGCACTAGAACCTCTGATATGCATCCTCTTCGCTCCATAGAAGACAATGTTTCAAAAGTCATTAACTTTATGCTGGGAGCAACTCCACATTAAAAAGCCTCTAAATATTGAATTTTGTGAAGTATTCCCCTAGCCCTGTTAGAAATGTTCTCCTACTTTAATGAGGCAGAGGAATCATTTCCCAGAGTACAGTGCAGTGGAATTCCATTCAATACAAGCCAGTGTTAGGCTGTATGTGAACATCTGACCATGACAGAGACACAGAGGAGCTGGCACCAAAATTCACAGCAAATGGAACTGACAGGTCTTCAGCTCTGTGAAAACAAACTCACTTCTGTGCAGCCAACATGGCTCATTGTATCTGCAGTCTACATTTCCTTTGTATCTATCAGTTTATATGGAATGTTTGATACAGTAACAAATATTATAAGAAGTCTATCAATATTGTCACGTCTCCATAATAGAGCACTGCATAGAACTTTCGCTTTTACCAGTAGTCAATATTTCCTTAAAACATAGAATTTCATTGACAGAACAAAGCACAAGCTAAGTGACTGCATTGTATCCTTACAATGAACTCTCCACAAGGAGCTTCACCTCCATATAGAAGCAGCTCCCTAGCTATAGTCAGATCTTATGCTTTGCCTATACCACTACATTCTGCAGCAGGACTACAACTCTCATCACTTTGCAGGGTGTTATACAGTAGTTGCAGATTTGTTTAATAAAAGTCATGAAACCACAGCTCAGATCCTCTAACTAACAGGACAAGTAACACCATCTATGTACAGTGCAAGGTATCCAAAGAAAATTACTCACCTGGTGTCTTCCTTTACTACCTCCTGAAGGGAAGGAGGCCATGTCCTATACAATAGGCAACTTCTTTACTAGTCCAAAGTTGTAACAACCCCCTGTAGAGTTCTCTAGAAGAGTCCAGAGCTTGAAAGTCCTAAGTCCCAATGAGATCAGTGCAGTCAGCTCTCCTGATAGCTGTGCTCTGTGCAGAGCTCCCTGGATACTTGTTGCAGCAGCAGCAGAGCCTGCAGTCACTAGTATTACATTACACACAGGCAGAGGGAGTGGCTGCTGGGCAGCCAGGTACAGGCACAGCTTACATTGCTTTGCTCAACTGTTTGTGGGCAGGAGAACACCAATCTGTACATGTCATCCACTTTCCCTTTCTACTTACACTCCTCTTTGTCAAGGGCATTATTCCCACTGCTAGGGTTAAAGGGAAATAGATGTAGACAGGCATATATATATATATTAGTGTCCGTGATGTGTTCTTTACTTAGCACAATATGATGGGAAATTGTATGTTACATCTAATAAAAGTGCATTTGTATAAAATAAAAGTGCATATGTAGCGCTATAGGGCTAGCTTATGTATATGGTCTCTGTCTAAAGATTAGGATTAATAAACATTACCCAAAGTACATTGATAGGTTCTGGTGGAACTTGATGGACTTACATGTATAATAAGTCAAAGCAAAATATTAAACACTTATTAGCCATATTTGCTCTGTTTAAAAAGCAAAAAAACTAAACAACAAAAAACTCATCAGTTTCATGCTGCCCAAACTCCAAGCAGCATGAAATGGGGGCAGGCTTTTTGGTACATTCATTAAGAGCTACTCCAAAACATTGCAGTATTTCAGACAAATCCTAGTTATAACATTGCCCGGGAGCAGAGATCCAAGTCTGTAGAGCAGTCCCCGGTAGAATAAATGTAATGGGGTGGGGATATGACCAGTGACATGGTGCAGCCCTCCCCGTGTGGTGGTCAAGCACCAATATTTTCTAGTTTGCACATTTGAACTGTGTGTTGGTAAGTGTATTAGGGCCCTTAATCATACATCATCGTCATATAGGAATCTACGGTATATTTTTATTGACTATACTAGAGAAACTTTTACAGGAGGAAGACGAAGATATAGAGGAAACGGTTGGTCAATTCATCTCTCAGTATAAGTAATGGCAAGGCTGTGAACTGCCTAAAGTTGCCACAGAAAGGCCAGGAGTTTATCACAAAAGCATTTTGGGGTACTCACTTCTACCGAAAATATAGATACATCTTCTTAAGTCAAAAACTAGAAAAACATAAAGGGCACTCACCAAATTTTTTTTTCTTTATTCACAACCTCTTAAATATGCCATAGCAAGTATAGCAGTAGCGAGGCTGCAGGTACCTCTGTGATAGAGTGGCAGTGTGACAGCTGTTTCACACATGTCAATGCGCTTCTACAGACGCTGTTAAGGCATACATGTCCGGAGCTAAATACTCGCATAATGAACACGTGCAGAAAACAATTCATTATGCGAGTATTTAGCTCTGGGCATGCACGCATTAACAGCGTCTGTAGAAGCGCATTGACTTGTGCGAAACAGCTGTCACACTACCACTCTATCACGGAGGTACTAGCAGCCTCGCTACTGCTATACTTGCTATGGCATTTTTAAGAGGTTGTGAATAAAGAAAAAGTTATTTTGGTGAGTGCCCTCTATGTTTTTCTAGTTTTTGACTAATGAATATGTATCTATATTTTCAGTAGAAGTGAGTACCCCAAAATGCTTTTGTGATAAACTCGGACTCAATATGGATTAAGAAAAATTTCATAAGGATTTAGTAGCGCCGGACGCTTTTTCTATTTTGAAGAGGATATAAGAATAGCATATCTAGAAAAGGCCTTTGGTGATGAAGGCGTTAATATTCACCCTACCATAGCTGTCATACTTAAAAGCTCTATATAGTGGGAGGTGCGTCCTTCATGTATCATAAACTGCCTTTCAGTAACCACAATCTTTTACATAAGGAGTGCCTGGACTTTGATCAACTAATGTAAAACACACACCAGGCTTCCTGACACGCTATGTCTCTGTAAACTAAGTCTGGACCTGCTCATAAATCTGACAAAAATATCACAAATATGTTATTACAGTGGTATTGCTCTACACACTACTATACTAACCTAGGCACAATATACAAAGAGGATTGAGATAGGGCAGAACAATACTGAAACCAGGCCAGCCTTCATTGATGGGGGTGTCTGGTGCTTGGTCACCTGCCACATTACCGGCCCTTATAGCAAGGAAGGGGAATCTAGGATTTGTAGTTATGCAATAGCTAGAGATCCGCAGGTTACCTCTCCCTGTCTTATAGTACAGGGGTTCTGTAACCATGTCAAAAGTGTAACCGGAAGCTCTTGGGCCCCTTTGCAAAACCTGTAACAGTCAAAACAACTGGGCAGGCCGCTCAGATGCAGGCAAAATAATCTGCACAGTCAACAGGAGAAGCAAACAGTGTAAACAGGGGTCAGGCAGACAAACATAGTCTGAGAAGAAGGTACAGGTCAGGATACAAGGAATAGCAGATACAGAAACAACACCTTCAATTAGGAAAACAGGCAACCAACAACACTTAGGCAAGAAGAAATGGTTAGATGTGCTGGATAATCGGGACAGGTAGAAGAAGAAGAATGCACCAAACACTGGCCCAGATGAGATGGCAGGTGCATGCACACCCTAAAGGGCAAAAGAGAACCCACAGCAGGAGCCAGAAGTACAGCCCTCGGGAGACACCTGGTGGTGTTACAGAGTCAATGGGAAAAAAAAGCTATGGCTCTTTGAATGTGATGATAGAAAAATGAAGAATACTGCTTGTTCTCTAAGGTCCAGATCGCTGATTAAGATAACAAAGTTTTTGCATTACACAAATCAAAAGCATTGCACAAAGCTGAAATAGCTCCATTCAGAAATTCAGATTTTTTAGTCACAGAGTTTTTTCAATGACATTTGTTGCAGAGATTTCTGTGACCTGTTGTTGGGCCAGAAGTTGTGGCTATACTATGGGCAAAGAAATAAGTCTATGTTACGTTTGTGTCAAATTAGAATAGATGAGCATTTAATCAACAGGTTGCAAGTTTTACTATGACTCTTATGACTCTTATAGGGGTATTGTGGCACTGGAAAACTTATATATATACAGTATATATATATATATATATATATATTACTGCAGTTGTATAGAAAATAATAAAAAAACACTCCCCTGGTTGCCTCTTGTGGCATTTTCGGACTAGTCTCGGCAGTGACAACCAGCTCAGCCAATCACTGGATGCAGTGCTGTCCGGTCTCAGTCAGCTATTGGCTGAGCAGGCTGTCATTGCTGAGATGAGTCCGTCTCGGTAGTGGCAGTGGTTGTGGTCAGTGGGAGACATGAAGATGCCGCAGGAGGACACTGGGGGAGCGTGGTAAGGTAAGGATAGGCTCTTTATTATTTTCTATATAACTGCATCATAAATAAAAATTTCCAACACCAGAGTACCCCTTTAAAGTCCTATTACACAGAGAGATTATGTGCCAAATCAGGCAGAAATCTCCCCGTGTAATAAAGCCATTGATCAGCTACTGAATGAGCAATCGAGTGATTGATCACTTAAAGGGAACCTGAGAGATGAGTCCAACACCCATAGAGAATGACAGGAGAGTCCAGCGCTCCGTCATTCTCTAAAAGCGTTGGAATCATCTCTCAGCGCGCGCGCGCGCAGCTGAGATCTTCATCACCCGACCACCTCCAGAAGCGGGACCCGGCGGGATTAGGTGAGTATAGGGGGCTCTAACGGGGGGTCGGGAGCCTGTCACCCCGGCACAGGGGTGACAGGTTCCCTTTAAGGCTATGTTCACACTACGTAAAAGTACGGCCGTACTTTATGCGCCTGTGAACACTGCCTTTACTTTAATGGGATCCCGGCCGGAGTGTATACATATCGTATACGCTCCGGCAGGGATCCCATGCGGACCCGCAAATAACTGACATGTCAGCTTTCTGTGGCAGTAGAAACCCATGTCAGTTCACACGATGAAGCGAGCAGCCGCTCCGGCAGTGGCAAGTTCTGAGGCGGGCGCGCGGTGATGTGCCCGCATCAGAACACTAAGGCCAGAAAGATCATCCGGCCGGTACTACAGTACCTGCCGGGATGATCCGGGCAGAGACCGGCCGTTCCGTGACATGTGAACATAGCCTCAACATGTGAAAAATAATCCGAAGTCGTGTAGTGAGGCCTGGCCGCACAATTATCGAGCTGTGTAAAGGTGGCCATATATCTTCAATAATTGTCAGCTGTTTGGTTATCTTTCCCCTCCTCCCCATACACAGGAATGCTCAGCACAGTTGAGCGGTTCTGTGTTCTTTGTAGGGAAGGGAAAGCTGCAACTCTGGCAGCAGCTTATCTCTTCAAGAACAAAGGGGTCAGGCAGTGATTTTCCTTGGTGTAGCTATGTGCTGCATAATAGGCATCTGTTTACTTGGGGGGGGGGTGTAGTGTAGGTTTAGATCTCTGCTTGCTGACTGTGAATGAAAACATTCTAGTTCCATTAAAGGAGTAGTGCGGCGCTCAAAAATTATTCACAGAATAACACACATTACAAAGTTATACAACTTTGTAATGTATGTTATGTCTGTGAATCGCCCCATTCCCCGTGTCCCACCACCCCCACCAGTGTACCCGGAAGTGTGGTGCATTATACATTACCTGATCCGTGTCGAGGGCCGTCCGCCATCTTGTGCCAAACGTCATCTTCAGACTGACGGCCGAGTCGCTGCCGCCCGTCCCCCCTCCGCCGCGTCACAACTGTGCTCAGCCGCGATTGGCTGAGCACAGTTATGCTCAGCCAATCGCGGCTGAGCATCGGATGACGCTGCAGAGGGCGGCCGGCATTCGGGACAGTCGGAGCTGTTCGCCGTCCGCCCGAAGAAGACGTCACTCGCTGAAGATCGGAGACGGGTGTCGGCACGTGACAGGTGAGTATAGCGAACCACACTTCCGGGTACATGGGTGGGGGTGGTGGGACACGGGGAAGGGGGCCATTCACAGACATAACACATTACAAAGTTGTAGAGCTTTGTAATGTGTGTTAGTCTGTGAATAATTTTTTACCGCCGCACTACCCCTTTAAGACTCTAACAACACCTATAACATTTACAATATACAGAGCTGTGACACAAAGACAGGTACGTGTGTCCGCATTCACTGACCACAAGCAGAGATAGAATAACTCTTCATGGGACACATGTAAGTCTATAGAAGCAGCACATTTACTAGCAGTGATCAGGTGCAGATGATGTCCCCTGGTGGCCGGGTTACCAAGCCAATAGACAGCTAACCCGGCACCCAGAGAGGAGATCACATGACCTGTGTCTACAAGGGGAGGGGGAAAGAGGGAGCAGCATGTTGTCAGAGTGGAAACAAAGAAGATGATTTTAGATGATGTTCAAAGTGGGTAAATATGAGTGGGTAAAAAATGAGCGGCATTAGGAAGGGGGGTCATTTACAATATTGTTTTTGTTACCCTGATAATCCCTTTGAAGGGACTTGGTCAGCTATAATTTATGTTTTAAACTTCTGACACTGTTAGATAGATGTTGGGTCAAGGAGACGCATGACACCTTTCATTTATACAGCTGCACTTCCAGGATGTAGATAAATACTTTTATTCTTTGGGACAAAGGGTCAGAGGCAGTTTCTGTCAGTTTACTGGTATCCTAGTCAATTCTTTGGGCAGACGGCAGAATCTACCCGAGCAGAGAATGGAGACTATGGCACAGGCAGAGATTCAAGTGGGAACGCATGGGGGCGAGTGGCTGAATCCGCAGAAAGTTGTCCGCACGGATTCCGTTGTGTGAACACACCCTAAGTCTACAAAACTGGGCATACAAGATCCACTAATCTCTGTGAAAAACACCCACAGAAGCTGGGTGGAGTGCACTGACACTTGCAGTTTGCTGCAGCAATTTTCTATTTTTGTCTGCTTGTTAGCCACAGCAGTGTGCAAACTGCATAATGTGAACAAGCGTGAGTGGGGTGCTGGCTATACGTTTGTTTTTTTGTATCACAGGCGGGGGGTGGCTACCTTCTTTGAGCCGTGCACTCCACCCAGCTCCTGTGGGTGTTTTACAGATGCCTTCCACTAACCCCTTAAAGCATAACTGTCATTTCAGGGTCATTTTTCTGAAAACAATAGTACAAGCGATTTTAAGAAACTCTTTAATAGGTTTTATTTACCAAAAGAGTTTCTTTCTGTACTGAAAAGCTGTTTTCTTAGCTCCCCCCTAACTTCAGAAGAAGCAGAGTTTGTGTGTCCATTATGTGTCTATGGAGAGGGAAGGGGCTGAGAGGAGTGAGTGAGCACAGAGCAGTCCTGCACAGCACAACACCCTGCAATCTTCTCTCAGTAAGTTCCTAGATAAGCATTAAAGGACAACTCCCGCAGGAACCCCCCCCCCAAAAAAAAACACAGACACACACAGACACCATACTCACCATCCCTCCGGTGACGATCGCCACTCCATTCGCCCGCCGTCCGCCTCACCGTCACCGCCGTCCAGCAATGTCTCTGACTTCCGGGTCCTGGGGATGGATAAGGCTGCCAGTGCGCTCGCGCACCGGCAGCCTTTTCATTGGCTGGAGCGCATCACATGGCTTCCAGCAGCCTCAGCCAATCAGGGCTGAGCAAGCTGGAAGCCATGTGATGCGCTCCAGCCAATGAAAAGGCTGCTGGTGCGCATGTGCACCAGCAGCCTTTTCCGTCCCATTCACTCTCTATGAAGACGCCGAGGAGGAAGAAGACCCGGACCGCCCCCCGGCTCTGACGTCGTCGTCACCAGATGCCGCCCGGGAGAAGAGGACTGTGACGATCGTATAAGGTAATGTATATATTCAGTCGGGGGTCTGAAAGTGGGGGAAGGGGGCCAGACCGGGTATTTAACCACATTACAAACCTTTAACCTTTCTGACCTCTGAATCCAGCGTTTTAGGTGCCCAGACAGTCTACAAACAGCTGACCTTCATGTCTTTTCTTCCTGCTCACTCATCTCCCTCAGCCCCTCCCCCCTTCATAGGGATATAATGGAGACAGCAGAACCCGTCTTCACTGGCTTCTCTGTAATGAAGACGGATTTGTCTGATAATGAACAGATAAGAAGTGTGTGTGGGGGGGGGGATTGCTTTTTGAGTACAGAAAGAGTCTTTTTTGCCTAATAAAACCTATTTCTTAAAATCACTTATTGTACTGATTTCTGCAAAAAATAAAAAAATAAAAATATATATATATATATATATGACAGTTACACTTTATTAATACCATCAGACCTAGGTAAAAATAAAATGGGGGGAGGGGGTACATTATTGGTGCCGGGCACAGTCCTTTTTTCAAAACAAAACCTGGTTCAGGTGCTTTGTGCCGTTCTGTTCTGGTGCTCTATGCATTGGAGGTGGGCCCAGAGCCCCCCAGTGTAAGGATATCTTCTCCCCTTGGTGACACGGTCCTGTTGATTTTAATGGAGGCGCGTCATCGAGAGGAGAGGACAGCATGACATGGGGGGCGCTGAGCCCTCCTCCAGTGCATAGAGCCGTGCTGGTGCACAAGAACAGGCAAAAAAGACTGCGTCATCAGGATCCCTATTCCAGCGTTGATAGGGTACTTTATACATAGCTCTGATAGTACATTCGCTTTAAATGCTGCAATCTATTGGGATTGCAACGTTTAAGAGAGTCAGTGACGGGAACAGTCACTGACTGATTGGTGCAGGGGTGCTAATCAGCTTCCCTGAGGGAGGGATAATATGTCCTACTTCCTGTCAGATATGCAATCTGTATCTAGTCTGCCATGCATATGTCTACTATTGGAACTTAAATAGAGCATGTTTTTAAAAATAATACAAATCCCCTCCCTCAATAAAGCTGAAAACACCCTCTTTCCAATTAAGAGAAATAAAAATATAAGAAAAAAAACTTCAAACATATATAGTATCATAGCAAAATTTGAAGGAGAAATATTGTATTCCCCCTCAAAAGTTATACAAATCACCAATATACACTTATTATGGGAAATGTTTATAAAGCTTTTTTTCCCTGCACTTACTACTGCATCAAGGCTTCACTTCTTGGATAAAATGGTGATGTCACTTCTTGGATAAAATGGTGATGTCACTTCTTGGATAAAATGGTGATGTCAAAATGGTGATGTCTCAACCCGACTTCCAGAGCTGTGCGGGCTGTGGCTGCTGGAGGTGATGATGGCAGAGGGATGCTCAGTGTCCCTTCTGTGCCCTGTGTCCCTCAGTGTCCCCCTGCCATCATCCTCTCCAGCAGCCACAGCCCGCACAGCTCTGGGAGTTGGGTCGTGACATCACCATGTTATCCAGGAAGTGAAGCCTTGATGCAGTAGTAAGTGCAGGGAAAAAAGCACTTTATAAGCATTTCTTGTAATAAGTGTATATTGGTGATTTGTATAAACTTTGTGGGGGGGGGGGGGGGGGGGGGGGCAATACAATACTTATATAAAAAGTTTCTCCAGACTTCTCCTTTAAAGAAGAAGTGCAGTGTTAAACATTTTTTCACTAAATAACTCACATTACAAATTTATACAACATTGTAATGTGTGTTATTGAAAGGAGAGGTCCAGCGAAAATTTTTATTAAAGTATTGTATTGCCCCCCAAAAGTTATACAAATCCCCAATATACACTTATTATGGGAAATGCTTATAAAGAGCTTTTTTCCCTGCACTTACTACTGCATCAAGGCTTCACTTCCTGGATAACATGGTGATGTCACGACCCGACTCCCAGAGCTGTGCGGGCTGTGGCTGCTGGAGAGGATGATGGCAGAGGGATGCTCAGTGTCCCTCCAGTGCCCTGTGTCCCTCAGTGCCCCCTGCCATAATCCTCTCCAACAGCCGCAGCCCTTCTGACGTCTTCTGTTATGCTTAGCCAATCGCGGCTGATGATGAGCTGGAGGGAGGCCAGCATGGAGGAGGGCTGGAGTAGTCAGGCTGGCCTCCTGAAAATAACGTGATCGTCCCAAGATGGCGGCCGGGGTCAACAGTGATTGTGTAAGTATACTCTATCACACTTCCGGGTCCACGGGCGGGGGGGGGGGGGGGGGGGACACATGAGGAAGGGGACCATTCACTTGTATAACACACATTACAAAGAAACACAACACACAAAGAAAAATCGTTACTTAGAAATCGTTAATTGTACGATTGGGCGAATTATCGCTCCGTGTAAACCCAGCATTATCCACAGCTATTATACCAACCGACCGCAAACGACCAAAATCCGTTTGGTATAATAAGAGGACGTTGCTTCAATGTGACCTGGACATGTGTACATAACTATGTTAGGTCATGGAGGGGTTAAATAGCTGAACATGCTGCAGATAGAGGATATAAATGTGTTATTACACATACACTCAGCATTGTTATTAAACAGAACAGAAGAAGCTCAGGTATCTTTATTTGTTTGAAAATAAATTGCTTAACGCTCCATACACATATACACGTCTGCTGAGGAGAAACTAAACATTCAAAGAGAACGAGGCTGGAGCTCCCGGTCTGGTACGTGCCCTCCCGCCTGACGGTAAATTTGAACCACACGCTGTCTCGTCCCCGCCCGCAGCTCCTTTTCTCCCCGCCCTTCCTGGTACGTTTCGCGCCGTCATCAATGCCCGCTTCTGATTGGCTGCTTTGAACATCCACTGACTCTCTCATTGGCTGAGCTGCTTGAGTTTTGAGCGGCCGGTTTGAAATCCTCTCAGTGTTCAGCTGCTCGTGTGTGAGAAGGGAGAGGCGACCCGGGAGGTAATGGTGCAGGGTGATGGGCTGGGGAGCCGGGAGGGAATGCTGCAGGGTGATGGGCTGGGGAGCCGGGAGGGAATGCTGCAGGGTGATGTGCTGGGGAGCCGGGAGGGAATGCTGCAGGGTGATGGGCTGGGGAGCCGGGAGGGAATGCTGCAGGGTGATGTGCTGGGGAGCCGGGTGTATACAGGCGGCGTGGGGGTATAGTACGGCTGTCATACGTTGCGGTTGGGGGGGATTCTAGAACGTTCAGGTAACTCTGTGTTTATAACGTTCTATTCTTTAGAATGATAAAGCATTGAGGCTGCTGCACACAGTGCGGTTATATAGGGGTCCGTCCTCCTATACCTCCTCTTCTGTAATACCTCAGGGTCAGTGTATATGGGGGATAGGAGAAGCATCTGTATGCGGTCTATGTATGGGGGTCTCCCTGCACTATGCAGACCCCCCCTCTGTATGTGCATGGAGAGGGGAGACTGCTTCACACTGTGCTCCAGCCATGGGAGGTGGAGGTGGTGGCGGCCTGGCCCTATAGGAGGTGGTGGCGGCCTGGCCCTATAGGAGGTGGTGGCGGCCTGGCCCTATAGGAGGTGGTGGTGGTGGTGGTGGCCTGGCCCTATAGGAGGTGGTGGTGGTGGTGGTGGCCTGGCCCTATAGGAGGTGGTGGTGGTGGTGGTGGTGGTGGCCTGGCCCTATAGGAGGTGGTGGTGGTGGTGGTGGCCTGGCCCTATAGGTGGTGGTGGTGGTGGCCTGGCCCTATAGGAGGTGGTGGTGGTGGTGGTGGCCTGGCCCTATAGGAGGTGGTGGTGGTGGTGGTGGCCTGGCCCTATAGGAGGTGGTGGTGGTGGCGGCCTGGCCCTATAGGAGGTGGTGGTGGCCTGGCCCTATAGGAGGTGGTGGTGGCCTGGCCCTATAGGAGGTGGTGGCGGCCTGGCCCTATAGGAGGTGGTGGTGGCCTGGCCCTATAGGAGGTGGTGGTGGCCTGGCCCTATAGGAGGTGGTGGTGGCCTGGCCCTATAGGAGGTGGTGGTGGCCTGGCCCTATAGGAGGTGGTGGTGGCCTGGCCCTATAGGAGGTGGTGGTGGCCTGGCCCTATAGGAGGTGGTGGTGGCCTGGCCCTATAGGAGGTGGTGGTGGCCTGGCCCTATAGGAGGTGGTGGTGGCCTGGCCCTATAGGAGGTGGTGGTGGCCTGGCCCTATAGGAGGTGGTGGTGGCCTGGCCCTATAGGAGGTGGTGGTGGCCTGGCCCTATAGGAGGTGGTGGTGGCCTGGCCCTATAGGAGGTGGTGGTGGCCTGGCCCTATAGGAGGTGGTGGTGGCCTGGCCCTATAGGAGGTGGTGGTGGCCTGGCCCTATAGGAGGTGGTGGTGGCCTGGCCCTATAGGAGGTGGTGGTGGCCTGGCCCTATAGGAGGTGGTGGTGGCCTGGCCCTATAGGAGGTGGTGGTGGCCTGGCCCTATAGGAGGTGGTGGTGGCCTGGCCCTATAGGAGGTGGTGGTGGCCTGGCCCTATAGGAGGTGGTGGTGGCCTGGCCCTATAGGAGGTGGTGGTGGCCTGGCCCTATAGGAGGTGGTGGTGGCCTGGCCCTATAGGAGGTGGTGGTGGCCTGGCCCTATAGGAGGTGGTGGTGGCCTGGCCCTATAGGAGGTGGTGGTGGCCTGGCCCTATAGGAGGTGGTGGTGGCCTGGCCCTATAGGAGGTGGTGGTGGCCTGGCCCTATAGGAGGTGGTGGTGGCCTGGCCCTATAGGAGGTGGTGGTGGCCTGGCCCTATAGGAGGTGGTGGTGGCCTGGCCCTATAGGAGGTGGTGGTGGCCTGGCCCTATAGGAGGTGGTGGTGGTGGTGGCGGCCTGGCCCTATAGGAGGTGGTGGTGGTGGTGGCGGCCTGGCCCTATAGGAGGTGGTGGTGGTGGTGGCGGCCTGGCCCTATAGGTGGTGGTGGTGGTGGTGGCGGCCTGGCCCTATAGGTGGTGGTGGTGGTGGCGGCCTGGCCCTATAGGTGGTGGTGGTGGTGGCGGCCTGGCCCTATAGGAGGTGGTGGTGGTGGCGGCCTGGCCCTATAGGAGGTGGTGGCGGCCTGGCCCTATAGGAGGTGGTGGCGGCCTGGCCCTATAGGAGGTGGTGGCGGCCTGGCCCTATAGGAGGTGGTGGCGGCCTGGCCCTATAGGAGGTGGTGGCGGCCTGGCCCTATAGGAGGTGGTGGCGGCCTGGCCCTATAGGAGGTGGTGGCGGCCTGGCCCTATAGGAGGTGGTGGTGGCGGCCTGGCCCTATAGGAGGTGGTGGTGGCCTGGCCCTATAGGAGGTGGTGGTGGCCTGGCCCTATAGGAGGTGGTGGTGGTGGTGGCGGCCTGGCCCTATAGGAGGTGGTGGTGGTGGCGGCCTGGCCCTATAGGAGGTGGTGGTGGTGGTGGCGGCCTGGCCCTATAGGTGGTGGTGGTGGTGGCGGCCTGGCCCTATAGGAGGTGGTGGTGGTGGCGGCCTGGCCCTATAGGAGGTGGTGGTGGTGGCGGCCTGGCCCTATAGGAGGTGGTGGTGGTGGCGGCCTGGCCCTATAGGAGGTGGTGGCGGCCTGGCCCTATAGGAGGTGGTGGCGGCCTGGCCCTATAGGAGGTGGTGGCGGCCTGGCCCTATAGGAGGTGGTGGTGGCGGCCTGGCCCTATAGGATGTAATAACGATCAGGTATTTGCAGAATTCACTTTTTCATTCTGTGCTGGAATATATAGGTGATGAGCCCCTCTAAGACACAAGCTCCCCCAGTTGCTGAATATAGCATGTAGGGCAGGGAACCTTGGATCTTCAGCTCTTGCAAAACTACAACTCCCATCATGCCCAGAGAGCTAAAGCTTTGCCTGTCCAGGTATGATGGGAGTTGTAGTTTTGCAACAGCTGGAGAGCCAAGGATCCCTACCCCTGGTATAGGGGAGCCCCCTCCCCTCTAAGGAGTAAGCTGCCACAGTCCTAGAATATAACATATAGGGCAGTGATGGCTAACCTTGACACTCTAGCTGTTGCAAAACTACAACTCCCATCATGCCTGGGCAGCCAAATCCATATCTTTGGTTGTTCAGGCATGATGGGAATTGTAATTTTGCAACAGCTAGTGTCAAGGTTAGCCATCACTGATATAGGGGCTGACCTTCTCTCTAAGGAGGAAGCTGCCCTAGTCCCCTGCTGATGTATGCCCTGGTGGTCAGCGATGGCTTCAGGGCCCTGAGCTAGGGGCTCTATTTGTGTGTAACATCCTTATGGTGAGTAGTGGCGCCCCCTCTTAGGGCCCTATTCCACCGGACGATTATCGTTCAGATTATCGTTAATTCGTTCGAATCTAAACAATAATCGTTCGGTTGAAATGCAGTTAACGATTAACAACCGAATGAGAAATCGTTGATCGCTTTATAAGACCTGGACCTATTTTTATCGTTGCTCGTTCGCAAATCGTTCGCATTGAATAAGACATCGTTTGGTCGTTTGCAATAGATACGAACGCAATAGCGAAGAAAAACAATCGCAATTACGATCATAAGTAACGTTTATCGTTCAATGGAAATGAGTGAACGTTTTCAGGTCTTTCGCAATAGCGGCCGTTCGAGATCGTTAATCGTTAACGATTATGCAAATGATAATCGTCCGGTGGAATAGGGCCCTTACTCATGTGGACATGCCTGGGGCTGCTGCTTAGTGCTCATCACTTGACAGCTGAACTGTAGTATTGGATTAGGACGCAGACATTACCAGGATGGTAATTGTAGAGAGATTTGATGGGTTTTTGCAGATTAGGCAGACAGGCAGCCCCTCCTGCTTCTCCGTGGGCCCCCCATGTCTTCGTATAATAGCACAGACAGCAAGTGGGAACCGAGGAACTTAATATTGGAACCTATAATACTGCCCTAAGGCTGGTGTATGAGAAGTGGTGGGAGACCACTCCATGACTCAGCCAGCATGAAAGTGATCACATGTTCTCACAGCGCACATGCCCTGGATTGGAATGCATCTTTAATACGCAATCCATTGTTTTCAAAGGGAAGAAGCACTATAGTTCACACTGTCAGCGCAATGGTCTACATTTTTATGCTGAGAACCACACACGTGTGGGTGTGTGTGTGTACATGTATATTTTGATTGCATTGTTTTGTTTCAGATTTAATTGTTTTTCCCTCCTCTCTTTTTAGGGACGTATAATTAGCCACAAAAATGGATGAGTATGCAAAGATAGAAAAAATTGGAGAGGGTAAGTATATTACGTATGGTTTAAACAGTACCCGCTAGGATTTAACTTCCAACCTCACCCTAAGGGCCCTATTACTTGAAGCAATAATCAGGCCGATATCGCTCCGTGTAATAAAGACAACAATCAGCCAATTAGCTAATCATTGTCTTTTGGAAAGGTTAAAAATCATTGGCCTCAGGCCATGCGTTACCACTTATAATGGGAAGTGTGGCTGATGATTCAGTGTGTAAAATAATAAAATTATTTCTTACATGTCCAGGCTCCCTGGTTTCCTTGGACCTGATCTATGGGATTCCCAGGTCACTGAAGTTGCAGCTCACCCTTCTGGTCCCGTCTCTGAGGTGACAAGCTGCTCAGTCAGTCAGCGGCCTGTTACTTCAGAGACTGGCGAGAAGTGTGAGCTGCAGCTGTGGAGACTGGGGAATCCCACAGACAAGGGCCGAGGACACAATGGGGAGCCTGGATGTGTAAGTAATAACTTAATTATATTTGTATAGCATCAACAGATTCTGTAGTGCTTTTATTGTTTTACACTTTGGTTTATTTATATGCATTTTATTTTAAACTTAAGGCAAGGGATGCGCTCACATCTCTATGTGCAGCCCTTGCTACATGGTAATCGAGCCATGTAATAGGCTCTGTAAGCGAGTGGCAATCTAGTCCGGTTAAAGTACTGTATTGCCCCCCCAAAAGTTATACAAATCACCAATATACACTTATTACGGGAAATGCTTATAAAGTGCTTTTTTCCCCTGCACTTACTACTGCATCAAGGCTTCACTTCCTGGATAACATGGTGATGTCACTTCCTGGATAAAATGGTGATGACACGACTCCCAGAGCTGTGCGGGCTGTGGCTGCTGGAAAGGATGATGGCAGAGGGATGCTCAGTGTCCCTCCAGTGCCCTGTGTCCCTCAGTGTCCCCCTGCCATCATCCGCTCCAGCAGCCACAGCCCGCACAGCTCTGGGAGTCGGGTCGTGACATCACCATTTTATCCAGGAAGTGAAACCTTGATGCAGTAGTAAGTGCAGGGAAAAAGCACTTTATAAGCATTTCCTGTAATAAGTGTATATTGGCGATTTGTATAACTTTTGGGGGGCAATACATTATTAATTTCGCTGCACTTCTTTTAAATCGTTCCTGTTAATAAAGAACGTTTGATAAAGAACGTTTGACATGACACAAGGACGTGTTGAATGTTTTGAAAGACTGAGACCCCCTCAATTATTAGAACAAGTGAGGACACACAGGGGCAATGCCTGGAAAAAAGGAATGGAATTCAAAGCAAGCTGGGGAGTGAAGGCATTACTTTTTACTCTAATGATTGGTGATGGTCTTAGGACTTCCCAGAGAACCTGCTGATATGGCGTAGTAGCTATGTATGTCAGTAATACATAGCCACTACTTTAAGCCCTGTCCGCCCCAACATTGTAAAATCACTAAATGTTCTTATGCAAATTACCTGCATAAGAGCATTTAGGGCGTTGCTGGGGGCCGGAGAGCATCGCAGCGCCAGCCCAGGCCGCCCCCTCCCGTCTGGCCCACCATGCATATTCCTAACTGCATAGTGGGCCGTATACACTGCGGCTGCGCAGGGAAGCACAGGCTGCTTCTCTCGCATGTGCCAACCCGCCGGGCCACCGCCGATCCTCCCGGAGGTCCCTCAGGACGTAAGTATAAGATAGACTTTATACTTGTCTTGAGGGACCTGCGGGGGGGTGGGGTGGGGATTTGCGGAAAGCAGCCTGTGCTTCCCTGCGCAGCCGCAGTGTATACAGCACACTATGCAGTTAGGAATATGCATGGTGGGCTAGACGGGAGGGGGCGGGCTGGGCTGGCGCTGCGATGCTCTCCGGCCCCCAACAACGCCCTAAATGCTCTTATGCAGGTAATTTGCATAAGAACATTTTAGTGATTTTACAAACAATGCGGAGGCGGCCAGGGCTTAAAGTAGTGGCTATGTATTACTGACATACGTAGCTACTACGCAATATCAGCAGGTTCTCTGGGCTATTTCCCTTAATTTAGTAGATCAGGAAGTGTTAGAATTCTCTCAGATCCAGTGACGTCACAACTAAAGGTGTAATTCCTATGGAGTGTCCAGCAGGGGGCGCTCTCTACATAGAAGTCTATGGGACTTTGTTTCAATGGATTTCTATGTAATGTAGTGTAGTGTACAGTGCTTTATTGAATGAATACATCTATGGAATACTTTGGGGAGCAAGTGTCCTTGCTCCCCAAAGTATTGCATAAATGTATTCATTCAATACATTAGGATATCACAGTAAGCCCGCCGATCCGCCGCACTCCCGCCGATTCGCCGCATATACACTGAACTACAGCTCCCATCGTCTGCTTATAGTATAAACAGGTGATGGGAGCTGTAGCTGGGTAATGGCTGACTTGCCTGCCGCCAGGCGCAGGGGGGAGCCGCTCAATACACAGGAGTGCTCCCCCCTTCTCCTCCTTCCGGGAACCTTCCCCCTATACCACTGCTATAGCATCCTGCAGCACTGCCTGGCCGCCGCTCTCCGCTCTCATATACCGACTCCCGATGCATCAGCGTGGACACCAGGAAGCATCGGGAGCCGGTATATGAGAGCAGAGAGCGGTGGCCAGGCGGGGAGTCAGCAGTGGTATAGGAGGAAGGTATCCTGGAAGGAGGAGGAGGGGGGAGCGCTCCTGTGTACTGAGCGGCTCCCCCTGCGCCCGGCGGCATCGCAGGCAAGTCAGCCATTACCCAGCTACAGCTCCCATCACCTGTTCATACTAATAAGCAGATGATGGAAGCTGTAGTTCAGTGTATATACGGTGGATCGGCGGGCTTACTGTGATATCCTATTGTATTGAATGAATACATTTATGCAATACTTTGGGGAGCAAGGACACTTGCTCCCCAAAGTATTCCATAGATGTATTCATTCAATAAAGCACTCTACACTACATTACATTACATAGAAATCCATAGAAACAATAAAGTCCCATAGACTATATAGAGAGCGCCCCCTGCTGGACACTTCCATAGGAATTACACCTTTCGTCGTGACGTCACTGGATCTAAGAGAATTCTAACACTTCCTGATCTACTAAATTAAGGGAAATATGCACATATCCTATATGTGCATTTCCCATAATGTACATTAGAAATTTGTATAACTTTTCATAAGTAACAACATATCAAAAATTAATTTTGGCTGGACTTCTCCTTTAAATCACTGATGTGACATTAAAGGGGTACTCCAGTGAGTAACCCCCCCTTTTTTTTATTAAACTCAACTGGCGCTAGTGATTTGTAATTTACTTCTATTATAAAATCTCCAGTATTCCAGTACTTATCAGCTGCTGTATGTCCTACATTTCTTTAGCTGACATACAGCAGCTGATAAGTAATGGAAGACTTGAATTTTTTAATGTAAGTAAATTACAAGTCTCTGGCACTTTCTGACACGAGTTGATTTGATAGAATTTCTTTTTGCTGTAGTTTCCCTTTAAATAAAGACATCAATGTATAGATGAAACCAGATTACACTGTTCATGATGTGAATCTTCTCTATCTCCCACCTATAGGCAATGCCTAGAAAAGTCTCCAATGAAGTCAAAAAGTCCTTTTCTGTATCTTTAAACTCCCACTCACTTACTGCAGATTAGTGGTGAAAATCTTGAAGTGTTGAAGAGTCCGTCTTAAGCCACATAATGATACAGAGATTGTTGTGTTGAGTGGGTTAGACTCTAGGTGGATAGGTTGGTCTTTAAAGGAGTACTCCAGGAAAACAACTTTCAAAGCGAATGGCTTCAGAAATTATGTAGACTTGTAAACTACTTATATATAAAAAGCTCCAGTCTTCCAGTACTTATCAGCTGCTGTATGTCCAGCAGGAAGTGGTGTATTCTTTCCAATCTGACACAGTGCTCTCTGCTGACATCTCTGTCCGATACAGGAACTGTCTAGAGCAGTAGGAAATCCCAATAGAAAACCTTTACTTCTCTGGACGGTTCCTGGCTCCCACAGATGTCAGAATGGGAAGAAAACCACTTCCTGTAGGACATACAGCAGCTGATAAGTATGAGAAGCTTTGAAATTTTTCAATAGAAGTAAATCACAAATCTATAACTTACCGAAACCAGTTGATTTGAAGGGTAAAAAAATTGGTGGCTGGGGAGTGGAGAGCACGACCCCCCCCCCCCCCCCCCCCCCCCCAGCTATATCTCAGCAGGTCTTGGCAGTGAAGCTCGCTACAATAATGTCTAGTGTCAGTACAAATGAGAGAAACGCTTTAAATGTATGTTAGAATAGTAATGTTCAGATTTGATTAAAGTCTCCATAGACAATGCATTATATGTGGGTATTTTAACAGACTTTTCACTGTGTTGGAGTGAAAACTAAAATGTACATCCAATGTTTTCAGGTACTTATGGGGTTGTATATAAGGGGCGACACAAGGCTACCGGGCAGGTTGTTGCCATGAAGAAAATTAGATTGGAAAATGAAGAGGAAGGTGTCCCTAGTACAGCCATCAGAGAGATCTCTCTCCTCAAGGAACTTCAGCATCCGAACATTGTGTGGTAAGTGTCTGTCCATTCCCACCTAATGCCGCTGATCTACAAGGTCTTTGGAGAAGGCAGGTTACTGTACAGAAACAAATATTTGCTGGTCAGAACTACATGCCCCTGAGATTCCTGTCTAGTTCATGGTCACATTGTATATCCCCAACAATATATAGCACAATGTATGCGCTTTCCCGTGAGGCTGATGCACGTACATCCATCCGCAATGCATACATCTGAAAATGAGAAGACAACCAACAGGTTTTTCTGTAAATGTGTAACTTTCAAGAGAATTTTTATTGCATCAATGTCATTTAGAAACCATTGTAATTTGTGCCAGATCCTAGTGGGTAAGGCTGGGTTCACACTACGTTTTTTGCAATCCGTTTTTGTGAAAATCCATTGATCCATTTTTCCTTTGACTTCCATTATAAAAATGGATCAAAACTGATCCGTTTTTTTTTTTTTAAAGGGGTTGTCCGGCGAAAAAAAATAATTCACAGAATAACACACATTACAAAGTTATACAACTTTGTAATGTATGTTATGTCTGTGAATGGCCCCCTTCCCCGTGTCCCACCACCCCCACCCGTGTACCCGGAAGTGTGGTGCGCTATACATTACCTGTCGCGTGCCGACCACGGTCTCCGATCGTCAGCAGTGACGTCTTCTTCGGGAGCTTGGCGGATCTTCCCGAGTGCCGGCCGCCCTCTGCAGCGTCATCCGAAGCTCAGCCGCGATTGGCTGAGCATAACTGTGCTCAGCCAATCGCGGCTGAGCAGCTGATGACGTGGCCGCGTCATCAGCCGCTCAGCCGCGATTGGCTGAGCACAGTTATGCTCAGCCAATCGCGGCTGAGCTTCGGATGACGCTGCAGAGGGCGGCCGGCACTCGGGAAGATCCGCCAAGCTCCCGAAGAAGACGTCACTGCTGACGATCGGAGACCGTGGACGACACGACATGCGGTGAGTATAATGCACCACACTTCCGGGTCTAGCGTGGGTGGGGGGAAACACGGGGAAGGGGGCCATTCACAGACATAACATACATTACAAAGTTGTATAACTTTGTAATGTGTGTTATTCTGTGAATAATTTTTTTTCGCCGGACAACCCCTTTAACTGACACAAAAACGTTGTCAACCTCATTGTGTCCATTAACCCTTAGACGACCCAGGGCGTATAGTTACGCCATGGAAGTCTGTCCCCAGACGACCTAGGGCGTAACTGTACGCCCTGGGTGTTTCTCACGCTATGAAGCGTGCTCCGGAGCGGAGCGCGCTTCATAGCAGGTGAGGGCCGGCTGCAATCAGCAGCCGGGACCTCACCGGCAATGACACGCTGCAGCGATCGCGCTGCCGCGTGTCATTAACTCCTTAAACGCCGCGATCGCGGCGCGACCGCGGCGTTTAGGTGTAAGTGACAGAGGGAGTCCCCTGTCACTTACCGATCGGGACCCCCGCAGTGTGACTGCGGGGGTCCCGATCGGTAAAACGGACCGCTGGAGGTCTCTCACCTGCCTCCGTGCGGTCCGATCGGCGCTCTGGTCACTGAGCCTGCACAGGCAGGCTCAATGAGCAGAGCGCCGATAACACTGATCAATGCTGTGCCTATGGCATAGCATTCATCAGTGTAAAAATCCAAGTAGTGAACGTAAAAGTCTCCCAAAGGGACTTCAAATGTGTAAAAAAAAAAAAGTTAAAAACACCAATACACTACCCCAAAACCCCTCCCCCAATAAAAGTTGAAATCACCCCCCTTTCCCATTATATAAATAAAACATATAAAAATAAATAAATAGATAAACATATAATATACCGTAGCGTGCGTAATTGTCCGATCTATTAAAATATAACAAGCGTCATTGCGAACGGTAAACGGCGTACACGAAAAGAGGGAAAAAAGTGCGCGGATTACCGATTTTATGTTACATTATATATATAAAAAAATTTATAAAAAGTGATCAAAACGTCCGATCTTCACAAATATGGTATTAATAAAAACTAGAGATCATGGCGGAAAAAATGACACCCCAAACAGCCCCGTAGGTGAAAAAATAAAACCGTTATAAGCGTCACAATAGTCCCATTTTATTTATAATTAATTGCCAAAAAAAAGGATTTCATTTAAAAAAAATATATAACATTAGAGAATCTGCGTAAACCTGCATATGGTTGTGTTCGTACTGACCTATAGAGTAATTGTATCATGTCGCTTTTACAATATAGTGCATTACGTAGACACAGGAACCCCCCCAAACGTTACCACATTGCATTCTTTTTTGCGATTTCACCAATTTATATCTTCATAAATAATATATTTGGAATTCCATCATATATGTTATGGTAAAATGAATGACGCCATTACAAAGTACAACTATTCCTGTAACAAATAAGCACTTACATGGCTTGTAGATAGAAAACTGAGAGTGCTAGAGCTCTTAGAAGGGGAGGAGGGAAAAACGGAAACACTAAGATCAAAATTTGCGCGGTCCACTGGGTCATTTTGGGCCTGGTCCTCAAAGGGTTAAAAAAAAATGATCTGATTTGATGTTTTTTTTTTTTTTTTTATAATGGAATTCAATGGAAAAAGTGATGCGCACACACATGCATCCGGTTTTTCCATCCAGTTTTTGCAAAAAACGGATGAAAAGAAAATGGATTGCAAAAATGTAGTATGAACCCAGCCTAAGAAGTGTGGCCTAATCTGTTTTCTGAGATGGTATCCGTTACAATCCCTCCATTTGATAGCCAGTGTGATCATAACCTATAGGCCCTATTCCACGGAACTATTATCGGCCGTATTCGGCCGATAGTTGTCCTGTGGAATAGGAGGCAGCGATCAGCCGACATCGTCTGCTGCCGCCGCTCTCCGCTCAAAGAACTTACATGTTAGTTCTTTGAGCGGAGAGAAAGCGGATGAGCACACGCCCATGTCAATTCTTTAGGCAGAAAATTCTGCTCCGAAATTCTGCAGTGTGACTGACAGAGCAGAAATTTAATTGAGCACAATGGGACGTTGCTCTGTTCATATTTAATGGGAGGAATTTCAAGTGGAAGTTAATAGACGATTCCTCACCTATTCCTCAGTTTGCACATACCCATAAACAGAGTAGTGTTGAGCTGCAGGAGCTGAAGCAAGTGATGGATCAGTGACACTCCTCTCTGCAAAGCCAGAGACATTTTGGGAAATGTTGGCTCAATTAGGAAAGCATATCAGTTGGGAAAACACATTAAAGTCTACCTGTAATTAGGGGGAAAAAATTGACATCTAAAGTTTTGATCGTTCTGGAGTGTTCAGGCTGATCAGTTTTATGTTTCTTATGACAGGTATCCTGTAAGATGAGACAGCCCACATGCATATTCCACATCAGCTCAAATACATAGACTCTAGAACCTCTACTCTCTGCTTTATTGAGTTATGCTGTACTTTATAGGCAAGCAAAAGAAATTTCCAGAGTTATCATAACAATGGGGGACATTTAAGTCGTTTTCTGCGCCGGACATAATGTCCCCGCAGCTCCGGCACTACGGAGATTTTTGTAGAGAGCACTACCTCTACATAAATCCCGTGCGCACGGCAGGAAACCTACACCAGATGAGAGCTGGAGAAGGTTTCTTGCATATTTTTTGGCATAACTAAAGATGAATTGTGCAGACTGAATCCGCACAACCCCTGGCGTACTCGGCGGAAAGTGCAGATTTGCAAATATTTTATTTGCAAATAAAATATTTGCCAATTGGCACTTTCTGCCGAAAAAATAAAATATGCCTCTTGATACATGTCCCCCAATCTGTTTACGAAGTATATTTTAGGTGTCAGTAACTTGATGTATCTTTTTTT
The DNA here is from genome assembly GCF_027789765.1 of Dendropsophus ebraccatus. Classification (NCBI taxonomy): domain Eukaryota; kingdom Metazoa; phylum Chordata; class Amphibia; order Anura; family Hylidae; genus Dendropsophus; species Dendropsophus ebraccatus. Next base: position 45,249,718 of record NC_091461.1, on the reverse strand, counting down.
TTTTTTTTTTTTTTTTTTTTAATCAGCCTTCTGGATGTTTTGATGCAAGATTCCAGGCTATATCTTATTTTTGAGTTTCTTTCCATGGATTTGAAGAAGTATTTAGATTCCATCCCTAGTGGTCAATACTTAGACACTATGCTTGTGAAGGTAAGAATAAATGATTTGACAAGGCAGTGTTCCCTGTAACCCGCAGGGCTTTATATTAAATTTCAATTTATTTATTTTTTTTACAGAGTTACACGTATCAGATTCTACAGGGCATTGTATTTTGTCATGCTAGAAGAGTATTACACAGAGACCTGAAGCCCCAGAATTTGTTAATAGACAGTAAAGGAGTAATAAAGCTGGCTGACTTTGGGTTGGCTCGAGCATTTGGGATCCCTGTTCGTGTTTACACACATGAGGTAAGAAAAGATATACCGAGGGCTGACATTGTAGTTTCGGTACTGGTCGTGCCTGCACACTTCCCCCATCCCCAGGAATGTTTACGGTTATGCCGCACAGCTTCTGTGGGGTTGATGTCTGACAGGAACACTAAAGTTTTTGCTGTCTTATCTGAGGGCAGTAAAAACCAATGATAAATGCTCCTTACCATGATAAATTACTTGTATGTAATGCGCCCATTCTGATATTCTCATTGAGCGTGCAGGGAGCTAGTTCTTCCCATTATGTGTGTACAGGGTAGTCTTTGATACTCTTGGACTCTCTCCAACTGTCAGCGACTGGTAGGGGTAAGAAGTGTCATGGTGCTTATATCAGAACGATGGCTGCATTACAAGATCAGCTTTTCTGCTGCTACTACTTTCTAGTGACAGATTCCCTTTAAACAAAAAAAGCTGTTTCAATATTAGGGTGGGTTCACGCTACGGAATCTGATAAGTTCTGGCAGATTCAATCGCTCGTACCCGTTCGTTGCGGCGCGTCACTCAATCTGCAATCCACCAAAAGAACTGACCTGTCAATTCTTTTGGTGGAATCGGCCCAGACATAGAATAGTGTCTATGGCACAGGCGGATATGAGTAGCGGATTCTGTAGTGTGAACACCTATATAGAAAATCCAGCAGTCTTTTAGGAGGTAGTTATTGATTATTTTCTCCATATCACACTTATTTTTGGCTGGCTGATTTAAAGGCAGGGATATAACATGCCTCATGTACAGTGAGTGGGGGCTCCTTCTGCAACCAGTTACCTTTTACAGCCGGACAAGAATTATGTCTTTCAGTGGAGAGTCCGGAGGTCTCCTTACACTCTTGTCTCGAGATAACTGTTTGGCATCCCCCACCAGTGGAAAGGAGAAGGTGGGGGGTAGGTTGTTGCAATACTAGATGCTAGACCCAGTTAGTAGTTGGATGTTTCACTCAGGAGCTATTACATATCTGTGTGTATATATATATTCTAAATCAGTTCAAAGTCAGTTCAAATGATGTGTTCTAACATAAAAATGTTTTGTTGGTTACAGGTAGTGACCTTATGGTACCGGGCACCCGAGGTTTTGTTGGGCTCTGTGAGATATTCAACACCAGTTGATGTATGGAGTATAGGAACTATATTTGCTGAAATTGCAACAAAGAAGCCCCTTTTCCATGGTGATTCAGAAATAGACCAGCTGTTTAGGATATTCAGGTATGTAAAGTAGGTTATAAAATGCAGCTCTCTTACCCTGACACAAACATGATGGGTTATTCAAACAATCTTGCACAATGAAATGACGATTGTGATAGTGAGTATCCCATTGCCAGACCAATTGAGAATAGCATGCAGCCATACTTCAGAGTAGGGCTGGGCGATTAATCGAATTAATTCGATTAATCGTCCAGAACGTTGAAATCGATTTGATTTTTTGTGAAAATCGTAAATTCGATTTTCACAAAAAATCATTTCGGGCTGCGGTGCCGGGGAGAAGCTGAGAGAAGGGGGGTTGCGGTGCGGGCCGGCGGGAGAGCTGTGGAGGGGCGGTGTGGGTGAGCGGGGAGAAGATGCTGGAGAGGGGCGGTGCAGTGCCGGCGGCCTCCAGCCACTGACAGCGCCGCCGGTGATCTGCCCCCGCCCCTTCCACTGAGCGTCCCACTCCCCTCCCGGCCAGATATGGAGGTCCCGGGTCTGTGGAGGAGGAGGCCGCAGGGACTACAGTAGGTGGTGATCGCGGCGCTGCTCGTCCTGGAGCTATACAGCGGGATCGGGGGGCTCGGTGCAGACCCCCGTTCCCGCTGTATAGCTCCGTGACCCGCAGCTATGCGATCACCACCTACTGTAGTCCCTGCGGCCTCCTCCTCCACAGACCCGGGACCTCCATATCTGGCCGGGAGGGGAGCGTGTGTGTGGAGGTGAGAGGAGGAGGAGATGTATGTGCCCTCCTGCTCCAATCACCTCCAGCTGCACCAGTCACCCCCCAGTCCCCTCAGTGTCCCCCCCAATCCCCTCATTGTTCCCTCAGTGTCCCCCCCCCAGTCCCCTTCAGTGTCCCCCCCCCCAGTCCCCTTCAGTGTCCCCCCCCCCAGTCCCCTTCAGTGTCCCCCCCCCAGTCCCCTTCAGTGTCCCCCCCCCCAGTCCCCTTCAGTGTCCCCCCCCCCCCAGTCCCCTTCAGTGTCCCCCCCCCAGTCCCCTTCAGTGTCCCCCCCCCAGTCCCCTTCAGTGTCCCCCCCCCAGTCCCCTTCAGTGTCCCCCCCCCCAGTCCCCTTCAGTGTCCCCCCCCAGTCCCCTTCAGTGTCCCCCCCCCCCAGTCCCCTTCAGTGTCCCCCCCCAGTCCCCTTCAGTGTCCCCCCCCCCAGTCCCCTTCAGTGTCCCCCCCCAGTCCCCTTCAGTGTCCCCCCCCCCAGTCCCCTTCAGTGTCCCCCCCCCCAGTCCCCTTCAGTGTCCCCCCCCCAGTCCCCTTCAGTGTCCCCCCCCCAGTCCCCTTCAGTGTCCCCCCCCCCAGTCCCCTTCAGTGTCCCCCCCCCCAGTCCCCTTCAGTGTCCCCCCCCCCCCAGTCCCCTTCAGTGTCCCCCCCCCCCCAGTCCCCTTCAGTGTCCCCCCCCCCCAGTCCCCTTCAGTGTCCCCCCCCCCCAGTCCCCTTCAGTGTCCCCCCCCCCCAGTCCCCTTCAGTGTCCCCCCCCCAGTCCCCTTCAGTGTCCCCCCCCCAGTCCCCTTCAGTGTCCCCCCCCCCAGTCCCCTTCAGTGTCCCCCCCCCAGTCCCCTTCAGTGTCCCCCCCCCCAGTCCCCTTCAGTGTCCCCCCCCCAGTCCCCTTCAGTGTCCCCCCCAGTCCCCTTCAGTGTCCCCCCCCAGTCCCCTTCAGTGTCCCCCCCCCCCCAGTCCCCTTCAGTGTCCCCCCCCCCCAGTCCCCTTCAGTGTCCCCCCCCCAGTCCCCTTCAGTGTCCCCCCCCCAGTCCCCTTCAGTGTCCCCCCCCAGTCCCCTTCAGTGTCCCCCCCCCCAGTCCCCTTCAGTGTCCCCCCCCAGTCCCCTTCAGTGTCCCCCCCCCAGTCCCCTTCAGTGTCCCCCCCCCCCCCAGTCCCCTTCAGTGTCCCCCCCCCCAGTCCCCTTCAGTGTCCCCCCCCCAGTCCCCTTCAGTGTCCCCCCCCCCCCAGTCCCCTTCAGTGTCCCCCCCCAGTCCCCTTCAGTGTCCCCCCCGTCCCCCCCCTGTCCCCTCATTGTTCCCTCAGTGTCCCCCCCCCGTCCCCTTCAGTGTCCCCTTCAGTGTCCCCCCATCCCCTCATTGTTCCCTCAGTGTCCCCCCCGTCCCCTTCAGTGTGTCCCCCCCGTCCCCTCATTGTTCCCTCAGTGTCCCCCCCGTCCCCTTCAGTGTGTCCCCCCCGTCCCCTCATTGTTCCCTTAGTGTCCCCTCAGTGTCCCCCCAATCCCCTCATTGTTCCCTCAGTGTCCCCTTCAGTGTCCCCCCAGTCCCCTTCAGTGTCCCCCCATCCCCTCATTGTTCCCTCAGTGTCCCCCCCCGTCCCCTTCAGTGTGTCCCCCCCCCCCCCAGTCCCCTTCAGTGTCCCCCCGTCCCCTCATTGTTCCCTCAGTGTCCCCCCCCGTCCCCTTCAGTGTCCCCTTCAGTGTCCCCCCATTCCCTCAGTGTCCCCCCCGTCCCCTTCAGTGTGTCCCCCCCCCGTCCCCTTCAGTGTGTCCCCCCCGTCCCCTTCAGTGTCCCCCCCCAGTCCCCTCATTGTTCCCTCAGTGTCCCCCCAGTCCCCTTTAGTGTCCCCCAGTGTCCCTCCAGTCCCCTTTAGTGTCACCCCAGTCCCCTTTAGTGTCACCCCAGTCCCCTTTAGTGTCACCCCAGTCCCCTTTAGTGTCACCCCAGTCCCCTTTAGTGTCACCCCAGTCCCCTTTAGTGTCACCCCAGTCCCCTTTAGTGTCACCCCAGTCCCCTTTAGTGTCACCCCAGTCCCCTTTAGTGTCACCCCAGTCCCCTTTAGTGTCACCCCAGTCCCCTTTAGTGTCACCCCAGTCCCCTTTAGTGTCACCCCAGTCCCCTTTAGTGTCACCCCAGTCCCCTTTAGTGTCACCCCAGTCCCCTTTAGTGTCACCCCAGTCCCCTTTAGTGTCCCCCCTCATCTATACCTCCACTCCTACACTCCTACACCCTACGTAGATGGAGGCACAAACATGATTTCCTATACTATATGGGGCCTCTGTTACACTGGAAATCAATACAGTTGTTGTCTAAAATATTAAAATAGTATCTGATGCTGCAGGGAGAAAATGTTCTGTTTATTTAGCAAAAAAGGAAAAAAATCGAGATTTAAATCGAGAATCGTCAAAAATTTTTTAAAAATCGAGATTTTATTTTTTGCCCATATCGCCCAGCCCTACTTCAGAGTCCAGATGAATGACCGATCCCCCACCCACACACAGACTTACACATCAGATTTGTCTGGCATTCCAGCTAATTTGTGGACTGTCTGAAAACATGCTTAGGGAACCTTGCTGATGGTAAGGGGCAGAGGCTAGCACCCCATATGCCATTGCAATCATGTTATGTGGTCTTTTGTACTTGCATATAACCCAAATGTTGTGTGGTGACTTGCCTAATGTTTAAGATTCTGTGCCACTTCAGTTTTCATAGCAGCATGTTGACATGACACCAGCATTGCGTGAACACTACATCAATGCAGTGATGTCTGAGTTGTGCTTCAACGACAACAGTAAAATGTGGGGGTAATAATGTTTAATCCTTAGCACACTACAGATGACCATTAAGGGTACAAACGCGCACTGCTTATACGCTGCGTATTTACTGCTGCGATACGCAGCAGATTAGATCTAAATAACTGAACACAGTATCAAATCTGCTGCGTATCTGCTGTGTGTTTGTACCCTTAAAGGGAATCTGTAAGCTGTAATGTTCCAAACTGCTGACACTGTTTTAAAACAACGACAGTTTTGAAATAACTTTCCATTTGCCGTTAAATGACGGCCATCCATTTCAACAGGTGTGAAGATAGTCTTTCTGTGTTTTCAATGCACTTCTGGTGTTGGTTGCAAAGAAATGATTAACCCCTTAAGGTCAAAGCCAATTTTCGTGTTTGCACTTTTGCTTTTTCCACTTTAGGTGAAAAATGCAAGCGCTATGGACTTTTAAACAGAGACCCACATGAGCCCTTATTTTTTGCGAAACCAATTGTACTTTGCAATGACAGGCATTATTTTTCCAGAACATATGCTGCGAAACTGGAAAAAAATAATTTGCGCTGTCAAATTGAAGAAAAAAAAGAATTTGCTTTGATTTCGGGGAGTTTTGCATTTACGCTATTCACCCTATGGTAAAACTGACTTGTTATGCATGTTCCTCAAGTTGTTACGATTGCAACGATATGTAACATGTATAACATATATTTGAGGGCTTGTAAAAAAATTCAAACCATTGTTAACAAATATATGTTCCTTAAAATCGCTCCATTCCCAGGCTTATAGCGCTTTTATCCTTTGGTCTATGGGGTTGTGTGAGGTGTCATTTTTTGTGCCATGATGTGTTTTCTATTGGTACCTTGATTGCGCATATGCAACTTTTTGATCAATTTTGCACTTTAGAATTTTTTGCGCTGACGCCGTTTACCGTGCGAGATGTGATTAATAGTTCCGGCGTTTACGTGCGCGGCGATACTTAATGTTTGTTTATTTGTTTATTTATATTTATAAAATGGGAAAAGGGGGGTGATTTGGACTTTTAATGGGGGAGGGGATTTTTTATTAATAAAAAAACATTTTTACTTATTTTTACTTTAACTAGAAGTCCCCCTGGGGGACTTGTTTATAAACAGCACTGATCTCTCAGAGATCAATGCTGTGTATATACACAGCAAAGATCCATCGGATCAGTCATAGATTGCATCGTGGGGGGGGGGGGGGGGGAGAGATCCGTCCCACTAGACACCAGGGACAGGGAGAGTACAGCATCTAAGGCGTTGCCGCGCCGGCCAATAGAGGCACTGCCCGGCTGCACATGTCAGCCGGGATCAGCGCCGTTCACAGCGGGGTCCCGGCAGGACCCCGCTCTGAACACCCTCCACGGCACCATGACGTATCAGATACGTCATGGGTCGCTAAGGGGTTAAAGTCCTGAGCAAAATTATGGTGTGTGAACATAGCCTTAAGTGTTACGCAGGATTAGAAAAAGTACAGCTACTTTCTTGAAAAAACAGCACTTCCCAATTCACTTCAATGCAATTGAGCTGCAAAAACCCACTCAAACGAAGGACAAGAGTGGTGCGGTTTTTGGAAGAAAGCCTGGACACCCTCTTTAATACCTTACAGGGCTTGGTGGTGGTGACAGGTTCCCTTTTATAAAAGTGACATCTTTATATACCTTTATAAATATTCAGATAAAAGTCCATCAAACAGCCCTATGTGCACAAAGCTGTAAGCTTTCATATATTCGCTAGCATGGTTACTGGATCAGTAGCGCTCTAACTTTCCATTGTGTTTTGCATCTTACAGAGCTCTGGGGACACCCAATAATGAGGTCTGGCCAGAAGTTGAGTCTTTACAAGACTACAAGAACACATTCCCTAAATGGAAAGGTGGCAACCTTTCTTCTAATGTGAAAAACCTTGATAAAGATGGAATTGACTTGCTATCAGTAAGTATTGGGCATATGTTTGTTTTTGTGGGGGGGGGGGGGGTACATTTTGTACATTGGTTACGTTAAATGTGCAGTGTTTTGGCACTTCATAAGTAATTGATGGAATTCGATATGGTAGAACAAATGCTTCCCTTTTCTTTCCTATATCTGCTTAAAGAGTCGCTGTCGTGAAATTTTATTTTATTTTTTTTTTGCAGAAATCAATAGTCCAAGCGATTTTAAGAAACTTTGTAATTTTGTTTATTAGCCGAAAAATGAGTTTTTATCGTGAAATAGCAGTTTGAAGCTGTCCCCCTGTCTTCATTGTTCTCCTATGTAGAGAGGGAAATAAAACACCAAAACAGGACCACAAAGAGCCTCTGACAGTCAGCACTGACCTCTGAATACGCTGTCACCCAGCTGTTTGTGTAAGGGTACTATTACACGGAACGATAATCGGCCGTATTGTTCTGTTTAATAAAGACTATGATCGTTGTCATCGGCTGATTGTTGATATAGGTTCTGACCTATAATCGTCAAGGGGCCGACCGCGCACCGCTACGTGTAATAGCGTTGCGCAGCTGGCGACTGATGATGTACATTACCTATCCAGGCTGCAAGGCTCCCCTTCCTCTGTGCTTCTGTGCTTCTCCCCAGGTCCGCACACTCCAGTTTCAGAGTGCCCTCTCTTAGCTGACAGGCCGCTCAGCCAATCACTGGCCGGGACCGCCACGGCCAGTGTTTGCCTGAGTGGCCTTACAGCTGAGACAGGCCACTCTGAAGCTGGAGCGAGCGGACCCGGAGAGAAGCACAGAGAGAGAGAAGCCCTGCAGCCTAGACAGGTAATGTATAACGTTTAAACAAGGGCTGCAAGGACATCGGTAATGTCCCTGCAGCCCTTAAACGATCATCGGGCCGTGTAATAGGCCCAGTAAACGAGCGCCGATCTAGCAGATGGGCGCTCGTTTACATTTATTATCTGGCCCCCATCGGCCCATCTAATAGTACCCTAATCCTTTGTTCTCAGCTCTCTGCTGGCTAACTCCCTCCTTCCTCCTCCCCCCTCCCCTCTCTATAGAACAGACAGGTTGTGTCTGATGCAACAAGCCACAATTTCCTGGTATTTTGCAGTGGATGGCAGAAAGGAGAGGAGGGGGGAACCTGGGAAAAGTCTTTTTAAATGCAGATAATGGCATATTTGCCTAATAAAGCCAATTACAAAGTTTCTTAAAATCGCCTGCACTATTGATTTCTGCAAAAAAAAAAAAAAAAATTTTACGACAATGACTCTAAGCATATTTTGCTAACTTTATGTCCTATCATATCATCAACAGAGAATGCTGATCTATGATCCTGCAAAGAGAATCTCTGCCAGGAAGGCCTTGCTCCACCCGTACTTTGATGATTTGGATAAGTCAAACCTTCCAGCCAACCAGATTAAGAGTTAATTCCTGACCCCCATTTTGGGTCTTCTGTAAAGAATTCTATGAACCACCACTCTTATTTCTTTTTATTGTTTGTGTATATCTATGTTTTCTCCTGCAGCCTTTGCAGTTAATGTACTTACATGTAAACCCTGTACTTCTTGTAAATATGCCTTGTGTGCTGTGTACAAAGAAATTTGCAGCAACGACTGAAATAAAAATCTATATTCACTAATTCTTAGATATAATAACTTAAAGATTTTCATGATTGGCTATTGATAAGTCTGGTCGAAAAGAGACAGTCCCCCTACTAAGGTAGTAACACTGATCACCAAACCTCCACTGATGGCTAAGGGTCCATTTACACAGATTATCTGACAGTTTATCTGCCAAAGATTTGAAACCAAAGCCAGGAATGGATTTGAAAAGAGAAATCTCAGGCTTTCCTTTATGACCTAATCTGTTTCTGGCTTTGGCAGATAAACTGTCAGATAATCTTTCTGTGTAAATGGACCCTTATTGCTTGCTGGCCTCGTCCATAGTCATCAAATACACAGTAGGACAGTGCTTTTCTATGGTAAAACATCCACCTTCCTCAGTTCAAATTTACACTTTTCAAAAGACAATACAACTTCATATAAGAAGGGTAAAAATGTTCATATTGGCATTCTTGTATGAAAACAGTGTTGCATTGTGCACAGTGAGTTTTACCTCCAGAACTCTATGCCCTGTGTGGTTGATAATGAAGAATAAAGGATAATTCCTAGAGCCTGTTAACTGCAGCGACGCTCCCTAAACCAGCAATTCTATAAAATATAGTCACTGAGAACTTGGTTATCCAAGGCAGTGTTTCTCAACTACAGTTCTGGGGTACCCCCATCAGGTAATATTTTGAGGCTCCCCTTAATATTGCACAGGTTATCAATATGGTCAGTGCATCAGGTATCACCACAGCTGCTGTTTATATGAAAAACTCTCAAATTGTGATCTCTTAGGGATCTTAAAGACGAGCTGATAAACTTTGATCTAAGCCAGTGATGGCTAACCTTGACACTCCAGCTGTTGCATAACTACAACTCCCATCATGCCTGGGTAGCCAAAGCCATATCTTTGGTTGTTCAGGCATGATGGGAATTGTAGTTTTGCAACAGCTGGAGTGTCAAGGTTAGCCATCACTGATCTAAGCTAACTGAAGGCAAGCTGTGTTCTATGTGTGGTGTGCACTCGACAGGTCACTTGCTAGATGGTACAGTGTGACGCCACTACTGTGGTGGTTGGTCGGAGTATAGCGCATCCTGTGGTTCTGGTATGACGCCAGTGCCGTTTGGGCACACAGGTATGAAGGCACACCTTTTTATTTTAGGATGGCTAGCTATACCCTTTCCCTTGTGATCGGTGACCTGTCGGGCTGTGAGGGGGTCCCTTGGGTACTTATCACGGTCTGGAGTGGAGTTGTGAGCCACCCGGACTATCTGTACCGCCACCCATAGCAAGGGGAGATGACACAAGGATGGTGAAACAACTGTGTAGGTGCTTGAACAATAATCAGTCCTGTTACCATAAATAAAACCACCTTTACTGCAGGAATAGAGTTAGTTCAGAAGTAGAGTTAGTTCAGAAGTAGAGTTAGTTCAGAAGTAGAGTTGGTTCAGAAGTAGAGTTGGTTCAGAAGTAGAGTTGGTTCAGAAGTAGAGTTGGTTCAGAAGTAGAGTTGGTTCAGAAGTAGAGTTGGTTCAGAAGTAGAGTTGGTTCAGAAGTAGAGTTGGTTCAGAAGTAGAGTTGGTTCAGAAGTAGAGTTGGTTCAGAAGTAGAGTTGGTTCAGAAGTAGAGTGGTTCAGAAGTAGAGTTGGTTCAGAAGTAGAGTTGGTTCAGAAGTAGAGTTGGTTCAGAAGTAGAGTTGGTTCAGAAGTAGAGTTGGTTCAGAAGTAGAGTTGGTTCAGAAGTAGAGTTGGTTCAGAAGTAGAGTTGGTTCAGAAGTAGAGTTGGTTCAGAAGTAGAGTTGGTTCAGAAGTAGAGTTGGTTCAGAAGTAGAGTTGGTTCAGAAGTAGAGTTGGTTCAGAAGTAGAGTTGGTTCAGAAGTAGAGTTGGTTCAGAAGTAGAGTTGGTTCAGAAGTAGAGTTGGTTCAGAAGTAGAGTTGGTTCAGAAGTAGAGTTGGTTCAGAAGTAGAGTTGGTTCAGAAGTAGAGTTGGTTCAGAAGTAGAGTTGGTTCAGAAGTAGAGTTGGTTCAGAAGTAGAGTTGGTTCAGAAGTAGAGTTGGTTCAGAAGTAGAGTTGGTTCAGAAGTAGAGTTGGTTCAGAAGTAGAGTTGGTTCAGAAGTAGAGTTGGTTCAGAAGTAGAGTTGGTTCAGAAGTAGAGTTGGTTCAGAAGTAGAGTTGGTTCAGAAGTAGAGTTGGTTCAGAAGTAGAGTTGGTTCAGAAGTAGAGTTGGTTCAGAAGTAGAGTTGGTTCAGAAGTAGAGTTGGTTCAGAAGTAGAGTTGGTTCAGAAGTAGAGTTGGTTCAGAAGTAGAGTTGGTTCAGAAGTAGAGTTGGTTCAGAAGTAGAGTTGGTTCAGAAGTAGAGTTGGTTCAGAAGTAGAGTTGGTTCAGAAGTAGAGTTGGTTCAGAAGTAGAGTTGGTTCAGAAGTAGAGTTGGTTCAGAAGTAGAGTTGGTTCAGAAGTAGAGTTGGTTCAGAAGTAGAGTTGGTTCAGAAGTAGAGTTGGTTCAGAAGTAGAGTTGGTTCAGAAGTAGAGTTGGTTCAGAAGTAGAGTTGGTTCAGAAGTAGAGTTGGTTCAGAAGTAGAGTTGGTTCAGAAGTAGAGTTGGTTCAGAAGTAGAGTTGGTTCAGAAGTAGAGTTGGTTCAGAAGTAGAGTTGGTTCAGAAGTAGAGTTGGTTCAGAAGTAGAGTTGGTTCAGAAGTAGAGTTGGTTCAGAAGTAGAGTTGGTTCAGAAGTAGAGTTGGTTCAGAAGTAGAGTTGGTTCAGAAGTAGAGTTGGTTCAGAAGTAGAGTTGGTTCAGAAGTAGAGTTGGTTCAGAAGTAGAGTTGGTTCAGAAGTAGAGTTGGTTCAGAAGTAGAGTTGGTTCAGAAGTAGAGTTGGTTCAGAAGTAGAGTTGGTTCAGAAGTAGAGTTGGTTCAGAAGTAGAGTTGGTTCAGAAGTAGAGTTGGTTCAGAAGTAGAGTTGGTTCAGAAGTAGAGTTGGTTCAGAAGTAGAGTTGGTTCAGAAGTAGAGTTGGTTCAGAAGTAGAGTTGGTTCAGAAGTAGAGTTGGTTCAGAAGTAGAGTTGGTTCAGAAGTAGAGTTGGTTCAGAAGTAGAGTTGGTTCAGAAGTAGAGTTGGTTCAGAAGTAGAGTTGGTTCAGAAGTAGAGTTGGTTCAGAAGTAGAGTTGGTTCAGAAGTAGAGTTGGTTCAGAAGTAGAGTTGGTTCAGAAGTAGAGTTGGTTCAGAAGTAGAGTTGGTTCAGAAGTAGAGTTGGTTCAGAAGTAGAGTTGGTTCAGAAGTAGAGTTGGTTCAGAAGTAGAGTTGGTTCAGAAGTAGAGTTGGTTCAGAAGTAGAGTTGGTTCAGAAGTAGAGTTGGTTCAGAAGTAGAGTTGGTTCAGAAGTAGAGTTGGTTCAGAAGTAGAGTTGGTTCAGAAGTAGAGTTGGTTCAGAAGTAGAGTTGGTTCAGAAGTAGAGTTGGTTCAGAAGTAGAGTTGGTTCAGAAGTAGAGTTGGTTCAGAAGTAGAGTTGGTTCAGAAGTAGAGTTGGTTCAGAATAGTGGACACAATAGTGACACAAGCCCCAGACTACCTGTTTACACCTGCGCTGCGAGAGAGCGTATGTAGGCTTCTAGCAACTTTGCGCTATCCGGATCAGTTCCTCTTGTTTCAGGATACTATCATGCACTCATGCAGATGTTCACGCCGTGGATTGTGGTGATCTCTGACTTGTCCTCTCCTGTGTAGCACTGCATAACTAGAATAAGTTGCTTTTAAGAAGAAAGTCACCGTCTCCCATGTGTCTGTCCACTACCACGTTACAGACTAGACTAGACTTGTTGTTCTGTCCCTGACAGCTGAACCACAGCAGGGTCCCCTCTCTACCAAGGCTTTGAAAACACCATCTAATTGTGGGTACTTCCTCTCCCCATGTGACAACTTCCTACAGCGTGTTGTAATACCTCCTGTGAGTGGTGGCAAAGAAAGTGTAAGAAAAGAAAGCAATAGAGAGAGGTGGAGAAGAGAGCTCTCACTGGTGCACATATCACAAATAAACAATAACACCTTGCTTAGTACAGCTGTGCAATATACAAGTACAAATACATATACTAGCGACATCTAGTGGCAAAACTTAAGCATAACTTCATCACCACTTAAAGTACAGACTTTTTTTGCAAGGGGTGTATAGACTAGCAACACCTGTGATGAGACATCATATACAGTTTGTAGTCATTGGCCAGATGGATGTGACTTTAATTTTATGGGAATGATCAAGTGATGGATATGATTAATACAGTAACAAGGTATGTATTATATCTAATACATTCATACCTCCTGGCTGTATGATGACACTGGACATCTGATATTCACTCCCATATAACTAAAGTCACAATATAAACCCAAATGTCTCCAGAACTAGAGGGCACATAAACTAAAGGGGAACAATCAGGGTGCCATCAAAACTAAAGGGGAACAATCAGGGTGCCATCAGATATTACCCTTCTATATCTATTGGCTATAGGTTTTCGAAGTCTGTCATCAGGCTCTGGGTTAATAGTAGTGAATGTGGGGGCTAGAGATGAGCGAATACGATTGCGGTATTCGAAAGTTTTAAATTCAATCGAGTATTGTGACGAATATGCGGGAAATATTCAAAAGCCCTCCCATCGCACTTGGCTCTTTTTAATCCAATCACCATGCAGGGAGGCCGTGATGGACCCTGAAGCATGCACGCAGCGTGAAAACTGCGTCTACCCTCATTGGATGGCTGAACCACATGACCTCGAATATTTAATAATTGATTTCCTCCTCTCGACCGCAGATGCGCTTTCATCCTAGCTAGGGAGAGATCTTCCAGCAGGGAGAGAGGTTTTAGTAGCGTTTTGGTTAGACAGGCTTACTACTGAACCCAAAAGTCCTTTTCAGGGCTGAGATCCAGGGAAAAAGTCATCTCTGAATCCAAAGCACTTCTCAGTGCTAAGACATAGATAATATAACAGCAGCAGCTGTATTCATTCCAGTACCCTGTGTGTACAAGTGACTTATAGTGTCCCTGGTTTAGCCCACTAAGGGCACGTAAACGTTATACATATAGTGCCAGTTGCCCAGTAAAAGCCACGTGATAACTTATTGTGCCAGTTGCCCAGTAAAAGGCAAGTGATATAGTGCCAGTTGCCTAATCTCTGCTGCAGCCTAGCGTTCGTACAGCGTAATGCGTGATACACGCAAATAACGTGGCGCTCTACAGACACACATTGGAATCATGTATGTAACGCTGCGCATGAAATAAGAAGGAAATGTGTGAACATTGCCGTAAAGCGTTCACAACTGCGGAGAGTGCCATTATACTGCGATTTTGGCGTGTTGTCTGATGTCACAGTGTCATTCAGGAGGTGTTGGCATCGTTTAGGGAAGTTTCATGGGGGACTTGGTGACCTCCAAGTGGTCGAATTTGGATTTCCAAGTGCTGAGCATTTTTTCCCCATAGACTATAATGGGATCAAATACTCGTTCAAACAGTCTAATATCGGTGCCTATTCGATTCGAATTCTCGAAAGTCGAATATTTCACTACTCGCTCATCTCTAGTGGGGGCTTTGTCTGCTGCAATTGTCAGGATGGAAACATTGTACTATAATAAATGCTTGCCTTTCTTTTCTGGGACTTTATCATAAACAACTGTTTGTTGGCACAAAAATGTTACAAGACAAGTGTTTTCAGAAAGTGCTTAGCAAAATGATGAGTTCATCATGGACTGTGACAATAGCAGCAACTCTTCCCATCGGTACTATTCCATTATTGCCATAGTAACAGTATGTACAGCGTTTCCTCTCACCACAGGGACACGGACATGTATGCTTCCAGCCTGGCACTGTGTGGGGTGCAATTGGCAAATTACATATAGACGCCACAGGGATTTTTGGGTAAAGGGGGGTGGGGAATATTTTTTTTTTTAAATAGGTCATTATCTAAAATATTCAACATCCTGCCAGAACTAAGATTGCAGCTAGTGACGGTAGTTTTGTGTCTGGCATAAGACTGTCATGTTCAAAGACATTGTATGGTTAACCCCATCATGTCCACAATATGTACAGTATATACATGTTCCAATTGGGCATGCCCCGTGCAGTAGGAACGTATATATACATGTTCTTGAGCTGAAGGGGCTTTAAATGTGCGTAGGACCACTCCTGCCTCCATCCTGTCAGATCTGTGGATAGTCTGCTCTCAGGCAGACTATGTATAGATCGATGATAGCACTGATCTATAGATTAGTATATGCAGTCTAATGATTGCATAGTTAACTGTAAAAAAAAAAAAAGGTAAAAAAAATTGATTTTAATTTAAAGCGTAACTGTCATTTCAGGGCCATTTTTCTGAAAACATTAAATATCAACAGTACAAGCGATTTTAGGAAACTCTGTAATAGGTTTTATGTACTAAGGGTATATTCACACGAACGGGCTCGCAGCGAGATTCTCGCTGCGAGCCTGGCAGGTCCTGGCAGTTCCCATACACTACATACTTGCTGCAGTCTAAACGACCGCAGCGAGTATGTAATTCTGCCGCCCTTAACCCCTTCTGCTCCCGGCCGGCTCCCCCGCTGTAAGCATACTTTACCTGTCCTTGCTGCACGGGTCCGGCGTCCTATTCTCCCGTCCGGCCAATCAGTGGCTGCAGCTGGGCAACACACTAATTGGCCGGACGGGAGAGCAGGACGCTGGACCCGTGCAGCGAGGACAGGTAATGTATGCTTACAGCGGGGGAGCAGAAGGGGTTAAGGGCGGCAGAATTACATACTCGCTGCGGTCGTTTAGACTGCAGCAAGTATGTAGTGTATGGGAACTGCCAGGACCTGCCGGGCTCGCAGCGAGAATCTCCTTCTGTACTGAAAAAGCAATCTCCCAGCCTCCCCCCTCACATCACAAGAAGCAGGATTTCTGTCCCCATTATGTGGCTATGGAGAGGGGAGGGGCTGTTAGGAGTGACTGAGCACGGAGGATTCCTGCAAAGCACAACACCCTGCAATCTTCTCTCAGTAAGTTCATAGATAAGCACTGACCTTTCTGACACCTGAATTTAGCGTTTTAGGTGCCCAGAGAGTCTACAAACAGCTGACCTTCATGTCCCCTCTTCCTGCCCCCTCATCTCCCTCGGCCCCTCCCCCCTTCATAGGCTTACAATGAAGAGAGCAGAACCCATCTTCACTGGCTTCTCTGTAATGAAGACGTGTTTGCCTGATAATGCACAGATAAGAAGTCAGGGGGGGGGGGGGAGGCTGGGAGATTGCTTCTTGAGTACAGAAGGAGGCTTTTTTGGCTGATGAAACCTATTACAGAGTTTCTTAAAACCGCTTATACTACTGATTTCTGCAATACAAAAAAAACATGACAGTTACGCTTTAAACCTCAATTAAAATTACCTCCTTGGCAGTTATAAAAATATGTAAAAATTAAATAAACATTATATATCGTAGCCTGTGGAACTGTCTGATATATCACAATATTTTTCTTGCGTGGTGAACAGTGCAATCGAAAGAGGTGAAAAAATTCCAGAAATTGAGGAGCAGTTACACTTGTTTTTATTTTACACCAATATGATACTAATAAAAACTAGAGATCGTGGAGCAAAAAAAAAGCCACCAACGAGCCCTGTAGGTAGAAAAATAAAACCATTATGACTCTTAGAAGGCGACGCTGCTTCATTGTGACCCAGACATCTGTGCATCAATGACCTTGGTCATGAACGGGTTAAAGAACTTGTTTTAGAATTCAAACACTTGTTCTGTTCTCTACCACTGGTTTGCCGCTTAGTTCCTGTAGTCTTGACAGTCATTCCCGTGCCTGTGCAGTATGTGGAGTTTTTTTATTATTATTACATCGGCTCAAACTCAGTGTAAGACTATGTGGGAGATTTAGCAAACATGGTGTAAAGTGAAACTGGCTCAGTTGCCCCTAGCAACCAATCAGATTTCACCTTTCATTTTCCAAAGAGTCTGTGAGGAATGAAAGGTGGAATCTGATTGGTTGCTAGGGGCAACTGAGCCAGTTTCACTTTACACCATGTTTGATAAATCTCCCCCATGTTCCCACTGCGTAATATCAGGAAAGGCGTCCATTTTGTAATATGCGGCCATCTATTTACCACAACTACTGTCTTGCACCAATATTATGCAGTGGGGACATAGTCCAATAGTGCAGAGGTCCCACTATTCCATCTAGCAAATTCTGAGGCATAAATCCCAAAGAGGCCACAATTATACATTTTTGACCTCCCTGGGGATATGGAGATCTATGGTACTCATGATGAATCTGTTTCAAGTGCTTTCTACCTCTTATTTTAGAATACACTTAAATGTTTGATTGGTGTCCATTATATAATCATTGGTAATGTCACCTGTCAGTAGTTTTAATGTTATGGCTGAGCTGTGTGTATACACTGCAACCAGAAATTAATGTAAACCCCTTCAGGTAAAACAAGTTTTTAACACAAAGAAACACACTATAATCTTTTAGTCATGTGATGGAAACTAAGACGAGTTCCAATAGGATTGAAATAGGATATTGTGATAGCCAATGTAGATATCAAAATATTGGCAATATTTCCCTTAGGGTATATTCACACGGGCGGGCTCGCAGCGAGATTCTCGCTGCGAGCCCGGCAGGTCCTGGCAGTTCCCACACACTACATACTTGCTGCGGTCTAAACGACTGCAGCGAGTATGTAATTATACCGCCCTTAACCCCTTCTGCTCCCGCCCGGCTCCCCCGCTGTAAGCATACTTTACCTGTCCTTGTTGCACGGGTCCGGCGTCCTGCTCTCCCGTCCGGCCAATCAGTGGCTGCGGCTGGGCAACACACTGATTGGCCGGACGGGAGAGCAGGACACCGGACCCGTGCAACAAGGACAGGTAAAGTATGCTTACAGCGGGGGAGCAGAAGGGGTTAAGGGCGGTATAATTACATACTCGCTGCAATCGTTTAGACCGCAGCAAGTATGTAGTGTGTGGGAACTGCCAGGACCTGCCGGGCTCGCAGCGAGAATCTCTGCCCGTGTGAATATACCCTTAGGTTACAAACCCACTTGCCGGATCTGCAGCGAGTCTCCTTGCTGCGTTTTTGCAGGGAGACTCGCTGCAGATCCCGGCCCTATACTTTCAATAGCAGAGAAACTCTGCTTTTGTCTGCAGCCCGCACCCTTAACCCCCCGGCCGCCGGACATTATACATTACCCGGTCCCCGTTCCTGCTAGCTTCGGGGCTCCCGGTGTCTTCACGGCTCGCCCGGCCAATCAGTGCGCTGCGGCCCCGATCGCCCCCAGCCCCCGGCCGCACGATCGCCCGCAGCCCCCGGCCGCACGATCGCCCGCAGCCCCCGGCTGCACGATCGCCCGCTGGGGGCGATCGTGCGGTCGGGGGCTGCAGGGCTGCAGGCGATCGTGCGGCCGGGGGCTGCGGGGCTGGGGGCGATCGTGCGGCCGGGGGCTGGGGGCGATCGTGCGGCTGGGGGCGATCGTGCGGCCGGGGGCTGCGGGGCTGGGGGCGATCGTGCGGCTGGGGGCGATCGGGGCTGCAGGGGGGCGGGCAGGATATACATTACCTGATCCCAGCTCCTGCTTGCATCAGCGGCTCCCGGCACGTTCCGCCCGGCCAATCAGTGCGCTGCCCCGCTGCAGCGCACTGATTGGCCGGGCGGGCCGTGAAGACACCGGGAGCCCCGAAGCAAGCAGGAACGGGGACCGGGTAATGTATAATGTCCGGCGGCCGGGGGGTTAATGGGGCGGGCTGCAGACAAAATCGCAGCAGGGATGTACATCCCTGCTGCGAGTTTCTCTGCTATTGAAAGTATAGGGCCAGGATCTGCAGCGAGTCTCCCTGCAAAAACGCAGCAAGGAGACTCGCTGCAGATCCGGCAAGTGGGTTTGTAACCTTAATGTGACTCTGTACCCACAATCTGACCCCCCTCCCCAAACCACTTGTACCTTCGGATAGCTGCTTTTAATCCAAGATCTGTCCTGGGGTCCGTTCAGCAGGGGATGGAGTTATTGTCATAAAAATAATTTTTAATCCAGCAGCGCTGTGTCTAACGACCGGGGCTTACATTTGTATATGCATTAGGCTGGCGCACCCTCTCTTCCCCTCCTCCCCACCCTCCTCAACATTTACTGCTGTTGAGCTTTGCACAGATGTATTAACGATCCAGCCCATGTGCCGGGCTGCCACAGGTGGGCAATAGGAAAGCAATCTGCCTGGAGCATTCCTAATGATGAGGAGGGTGGGGAGGAGGGGCAGAGAGGGTGTGCCAGACTAATGCATATACAAATGTAAGCCCCAGCCGTTAGACACAGCGCTGCTGGATTAAGGGTGCCTTCACACGTACCGACTTGCAGCGTTAATAACGCTGCGAGTCGGCTAGGTCCTGGCAGATCACTGCCGGCCGCTTAACCCCTTCTGATGCCTCCTGCTCCGCATACATACCTCCTCGCTGCACGGAGTCCCGGCGTCCTGCTCTCGCGCCCGGCCAATCGGTGTGTTGCCCTGCCGCAGCCACTGATTGGCCGGGCGGGAGAGCAGGACGCCGGGACTCCGTGGAGCGAGGAGGTATGTATACGAAGCGGGAGGCAGAATTGCATACACGTGTATGTACTGATAGTGATCTGCCAGGACCTAGCCGACTTGCAGCGTTATTAACGCTGCGAGTCGGTACGTGTGAAGGCACCCTAACAGTTATTTTTATGACAATAACTGCATCCCCTGCTGAATGGACCCCAGGACAGATCTTGGATTAAAAGCAGCTATCCGAAGGTACAAGTGGTTTGGGGGGGTCAGATTGTGTGTACAGAGTCGCTTTAAAGTGGATAGTAAAAAAAGCTTTGTTAAATACTATAGCGCTTAAAGAAGAACATCTACAAGTTGTATATAAGTGCTCGTGTTTTTTTTTTTTTTTTTTGTTTAAGTAGAAAATACTGAACCTGATGGTCTCACAGACATAATGGGGCTGTTTTACTAACGTGTTTCCGGCAGTAAATTGTCTTCTTTACAATTTCTTTAATTCTTCTTTCCATATCGTGGTAAATACTTGAAATCAAAGTATTTTAGGAGTGATACCTTTATTGGGCAACAAAAAACTGTTAGAGCTGTGAGCTTTCGGGATTCACAAGATCCCTTCGTCAGACAAGTTCACAAATGAATGACTTACAGAAACAGCACAACATTTTAGGGATGTTACAAGCCAGAAGGGAGAGACATCTGTGAATGGGGGGGGGGGGGGTGAGGGGGTATATACATCACATAGATAAGCCAGGGCAATAAAAAGGACTTATTTACCACGATATGGATTTTTCTGGCTAACACGGTACCATACTATAAATTTTTCTTTAATTCTTCTTTAAAACCCATCTAAACCGACAGATTTATTAAGAAAACCATAATTTTTTGACAGGTTTTTGATTCTAAAAACCAGCCATGTCTTGTTAGGTTATTGTTTTGTCCTGTGGAAAAACCTTCCAGATTTACATAGGGCATGCGCCACAATAGTGAAAAACAACTGGCAGCCATGTGACTGATGGACACAGTGAGCCGTAACTCTCTGTAATGCCCGGAATTCCTGTGTTTAGTCTGTTTTTTTTCAACCAGAACAAGTCAGAAAATCTGCCCCCCGGATACTGGGCCTGGATTTCTGGGAAGTTCAGCTTTGTTCTACAGCATGATAACAACAACAAAAAATAATCAATGTAAAATGCAAACTTGCTTTATATCACATCTACTGTTGATTTAGAAAGTTATAACGTCAATGACACTTTAAAGAGGACCTGTCACCCCCCGTGCCAGGGTGACAGGCTCCCGACCCCCTGCTGGAGCACCCTATACTCACCCGATCCCGCCGGGCCCCGCTTCTGGAGGTGGTCGCACCGGCGGGCGCACTCAGATGAGTCCAACGCTCATAGAGAATGACAGGCGAGTCCGACGCTCCGTCATTCTCTATGAGCGCTGGACTCATCTGAGGAGCGCGCGTGCCGGACTTCGGGCGCTCATATCTCAGTCACCCGACCATCTCCAGAAGCGGGATCAGGTGAGTATAGGGTGCTCCAGCGGGGGGTCGGGAGCCTGTCACCCCGGCACGGGGGGGTGACAGGTTCCCTTTAAGCGCCCTGATTGCGATGAGATTGTGATATGGTGCTTTAATACTAGTAGTATTGAGTAACATATGTGCTTACCAAGATCTCTTCATACAATGATTGTATTTACTTATGATTCACCTCCATGTCCCCTTGCTATGATATGGGGTCTATGTCTGCAGGTGCACTGTTTCAGATAACAGGGATATTGTACAGGAAACAATGCTAATTGACGTGATTACAAAGAATAACAAGTCTCGAGAGTGTAAAGTGTTCCAACAAGAATGGGTCATAGTTCAGTAAACAATGATTTGTCTCATGGAGTAGACTGCTGTCTATAAGAATTACTCATTCATATTGGATAATAGTGGCCTGTGCATGTTATTTGGTGCCATATATGACTGCCATGCTGTGGCATTAGAAACATTAAAAATTTACTATTTATATAAATTTTTATTAAAGTATTGTATTGCCCCCCCAAAAGTTATACAAATCACCAATATACACTTATTATGGGAAATGCTTATAAAGTGCTTTTTTCCCTGCACTTACTAATGCATCAAGGCTTTATGTGCATTTCCCGTAATAATTGGTAATTTGTATAACTTTTGAGGGGCAATACAATACTTGTGTTGTGTAAACAGAGCAGCTTCTGGTGCTGCACCATTTACACAATTCCTATTTAATGTCAATAGAAGTTTCGTAAATTGCGTAAGGAAGCTGCCTCAGCTGCTTTTGAAGCCATGTTTAGGCTTTATTTCTTATTCTTTCTGGCACAAATCACTCCCCCCCCACCCCCGGCTGCAGAGATGACAGGAGAGCATGATGTGCTCTCCTATCATTTCATCTACTACTCACCAACTCCCTGCACTGACCGGCTTCATTTTCACCAGAAGTGGCCTGGACTACGCTACCTTTTCCTGGCAGCGTAGTCCTGGCCACTTCCGGTGAGCGTGTGTAGCGGGTCAGAGCGGGAAGTTGGTGAGTAGTAGATGAGATGACAGGAGAGCACATCATGCTCCTCTGTCATCTCTGCGGACGGGTGGGGGGGATCTGTGCTGGGTGGCGGCGGGGGCTCCGGCTAGGGGATCCGTGCCGCGATCCTCATCTGGACGCGGCACGGATCGTGTGAATGAGCCCTAAGGTAGGGCCAAGTAGGATGCCTGTTAGTATTAGTGCCAGTTCACACAAAGTAAAAATGGTGGAACTCCAGTGTTTCCTCTATACAAGTATCTCCTATTCTATTGGAATCTACTCCTGGCATTGGCTCACAAAACTGCATCAAGAACAGCATGTGTGTTTCCAGCCTACATTGTACAGGTTATTCTAACTAAATTCACAAGTTTAAAAAAAAAAAAAAAAAAAAAAAACTCGCAAATTTTATGGCAAGTTTAGAAACTAACACTCAGGCCCTATCAGTTGAGGATTTCCTGCAAAACGTTTTAATAACATGTATCCACAGATTTTACTGTCCTCCACCATAGCTTTTATTTATTGCCTTTTATTTCACTCTCCTTATGTGATCGCTTTTGCCACAAGATGTCAGTAAAGTGTATGGGAATGTGTTATAGTCATGGCCAGATGAAAACTGAGAATATATTTTAGCTGTGCTTTTCACTTAAAATTAAAAAACTTAAAATTTTAATTGAAAAAAAAAAAAAAAGAGATCACTCTTTACGCTTCTGTATCAATATGTCTATGTCAGATAAATATTAACCACGTGACAAAAAAAAAAAAGGTACTTGGCACCCCTGTATAGTATTTAAATCAGCTATGTTAAAGGGTTAGTCTCACTATTAGAAGGTATCCACTACACACAGGATAGGACATAACTCTGATCTGACTGCTGGGACTCCCCATAATCTTAAGAATGGGGACCCAAATCTCCTATCTGACTGAAGCAGTGGTCCCACTTGCACTGGGTAAGTTAGCTACTGACCTGAAAGACTTTCCCCAGGCTATCTCTGTGCCTCTTTTAATTGCTATGTTTGTGGAAAATGGCATTTAAAGGAGAAGTCTAGCAAGACCCATTTTTAGCAAGTGCTGGGGAGGGGGACAATAAAAGAAATAAAGTGCTCTTACCTCCCCTGCTACAGCACTGGTAGCATCCTGCCGCTTTAGTCCCCTGGGTCCCCGGCCGCTTCCTGGCTAGAGCGGGGACCCGGGTCGTGACCTGTGAGTTTCGCTCAACCAGTCAGTAGTCGAGGCGGGACCCCAGTACGACCACTGCCTGGCTGAGCGGACCTCTCACATCACGACCCAGGTCCCTGCTCAGAGCAGGAAGCAGCCGGGGACCACAACAGCAGTATGTGGTCACCAGTGTTTGAGCGGGGAGATAAGAGCATGTTTTTTCTTTTATTCTCCCCTTCCCCTGTCATCAGCCGGCTGCCTTTTAACTCACTGCTGCTCTGTGCCACCCCGTTCCAGGTGCTGGGAAAAGCGGGATCCAGTCCTGGGAAAACTGGGAGAATCTTCCCAGGACTGGATCCAGCTTAAACCTAGCACCCGGGAGGAGCGACAGTGAGTTAGAAGGCAGCCAGCTGATGAGCGGATTGCAGAGATAACCAAGTGTTTTGCTTTGTTATTACTGTAAATCTCATCTCTACCCCTATTTATATATACTATTTATGTGTGGATTAGGTAGTGCTATCTTTTGTACCTTATTAAAACATATTCCGGGGTGTAAAATGTTGAAACGTTTAATAAATGGGGGGGGGGGGGGGGCGCTGTGTAATTTAGTGACTAAAAAGTTATTTGATTTCTAAATTGGCCCCCTAGAGACCTCCAGGAGGGTTTTTGAAGATGGACACATTACTTGGGGTTGAATGTTTCTCTCTGATGTTCTCCTTAGAGTTGTGAACTGGAAAAGCTCAGAATACACTGATTTGAACCTGGCCGTGAGCTAAATTATTGAACTCTTTATGCGAACTTCCAATATATTATATAATTGAGTGATCAGATAATGAACATTCAATAATATTATATGCAGGATATCTTCACAGATAAAGTTACTGTACCTACGTCCAGTGCCCTTGATATGATAGTATGTGTTTCTGCTGGTGCAATGTGGACCCATGTCTCAGATAAAGGGGTATTGTACAAGGCACAGCACTAGTATACACGGTATTATAAGGAATAACAAGTCTTAAGAGTGTAAAATGCTCCAATAAGATAATATTGCAGCTCAATAAACAATGCCTTGTTGTCTGGTGGATAAGAATTCCCCATTCATAACCCATAATGATGAATACAATTGAGCCTGTAGCGTTAAATACTGTTACATTTCTACCAGTTGAAGATGTACACTATTCGGCTATGTTCACACGCAGTGTCTTTTAGAACGGGTGGCATTTTTAAGCTAAATAACATAAGTGCTTGTCCTGATAATGTCCGCAATACCGATACTCTGTTTGACCCCTTCCTGACACAAGCTTTGGAGACAGCATTTTTGTTTTTTGACATGTCTAACTTCCAAGACCAGGTAAAAAAAAAATAAATGCAATCAAACAATTGATCTTTTTGTGTTTTCTTTGTACAGAGTTCACTATGCAGTCTAAATGACAAGATAACTTTATTCTGTACTTCATTACCATTACAACAATACTAAATATAAAATAGTTCCAGCCTGTATTAGCCCCATATAGAATAGCCCCCTTTGTAATATCCCCATATAGAATACCCCCCCTTTGTAATATCCCCATATAGAATAGCCCCCTCTTTGTAATATCCCCATATAGAATAGCCCCCTCTTTGTAATATCCCCATATAGACTAGCCCCCCCCCTTTGTAATATCCCCACATAGACTAGCCCCCCCCCCCCCCCCCGGTAATATCCCTATATGGAATAGCCCCCTTTGTAATATTCCCGTATAGAATAGCCCCCTCTTTGTAATATCCCTATATGGAATAGCCCCTTTGTAATATTCCCATATAGAATAGCCCCCCCTTTGTAATATCCCCACATAAAATACCCCCCCCCCTGTAATATCCCCATATAGAATAGCCCCCCCCCCTCCCCCTTGTAATTTCCCCATATAGAATAGTCTCCCCTACCCCCTTGTAACATCCCCATAAAGATTTGGCAGCCCTTTTGTATTATCCCCATATAGAATCTGCAGCCCCTACTGTGCAGCCGTGTGAAACGAAACAAAAAAAAGCATATTTACATCGGCAGGATCTTCTTATCCCTGCTGTTTCGGCTCCCGGTGGCGGCTTCTGCTCTGCCCTTCAGGATCCTCTGCGGCGCATCCAGGAAGTGACATCAGCCATCAGGGGTGGGTTGTAGCAGATGAGCATTGTGGTGCAAGAAAGAATACATGCAACATTACAAAGCTATTGTTAAAGGGGGGGGGGGGGATGGTTTCAGCCTCACACACTTCAAGGTATGTGAAAACACGGCCTTTATTTGATTTGATTTTTTTAATCCATTCCTTAACACAAGAAGAGTAAAAAAAATAGAAGTAGCATTTATTCTTTATATAATTTAATTCATGATGATCCACAAAACCTGAGCAAAACTGCATTGTGAAAAAGTGCCCCTATATGCATGTGAGATCAGTAAATTAGGTACTTAAGCTTTGTACATATGTCCTAACCACTTCTTGTTGCAACTAATCAAAGACCAATGTAAAGCCTGAGTAATATTAGCCTGTTCATATCATTTTGGCCACAAGATGTCAGTCAAGTGTACACTAAAAGATGAGAGCAAGAGACAAGATAGAAAGCACACCTGACCGTATAGCTGCCCCTTTTATTGGAAGTCACTTAGCCCTGAATAAAAAGGGAAACTATAATGAAAACTGATTTAGCCACCAAAATGGTTACTGTGTCAATAGATTTACGAAAACACAATAAGATGATAGCTTGTTATGTACACCATACTCTTTAATGAAGGATACCGGTGTTTTCCTCAAATTTCAGATTATACAAAATTTTGGCCACTGGGTAATGTGTATATATAATGAATGTGTACTGTATATATGTAATTTAGATATCTGTGTATATAGTATAAGGAGGAGGGCTAACCACATGTCTTGCACAGTGACCTCTATGTGGTTAGTGTCAGCCCCTGGGCTTTGCATACATTATCACTGGCATCCTCACTACATATCCTGCCGTGCATACCCTGCATCGCAGCACAGTAAGAAACCTTCTCCCCATTTTATCATAGTTTTTTCCAGGGACACTTTAGTGTTGACAGCAAGGGTGTAGCTTATTGTGGGTGTGGTCTATGTGAGGTGTGGCCTATCGTGGGTGTGGCTTGTCACCAGTGTTTTGGGTTTTTTTTCCCTTCAAAAATTTCCAGTTAGAATTTTACAGTCAGAACAACACAAAAGGAGCATTACATACCCCAGTATCGGGTCCCCAGTATATTACACACCCCAGTATCAGGTCTCCAGTATATTACACAACCCAGTGTCAGGTCCCCAGTGTATTACACACTTCACCTCAGAGCAGCATACAGGCTGTGGCCCAGAGATAGCACTTGATCATACTCTGCCCCTTCATCATCATACCACTACCCACTTCATCCTCCTGCACCTCCACCATCATACTACTACCCCCTTCTGCACCTCCACCATCATACTACCTCCCCCATCATCCTTCTACTCCTCCATCATCAAACTACTACCCCCTTCATCCTCCTGCACCTACAAGATCATACTGCTACCCCCTTCATCATCCTGCACCTACAAGATCATACTAATACCCCTTTATCATCACACTACTACCCCTTTAGCCTCCTGCCCCTCCATCATCATATCACTACCCCCTTTATCATCCTTCTACCCCTACATCTTCATACAACTTCCCCCTTTATCCTCCTGCCCCTCCATCATCATACTATAACCCCTTTCATCCTCCTGTCCCTCTATCATCATATCACTACCCCCTAGATCATTCTCCTACCCCTACATCATCATACAAATACCCCCCTCACCCTCCTGTCCCTCCATCATACTGCTACCCCTTTCATCCTCCTGCCCCTTTATCATCATGCTACTAACCCCTTCATCAGGGCTGTCTCCTCGGAATTGGGACAGTCCTGGCAAAACCGGGGCTGTTGGCAACTGTGTATTATCTGCAGTGACTTAATCATAGGGAAAGCTTAATGAAACCAGTACAGGATGTATTTTACCATTGAAATGAGATGAGACAGACTGGTAACCGCTGACTAATGTTTCAGTGGAAATTCTTACCTTTTGTAATATTTTTTTTATGGAAAGAAATCAATGTCAGACAAGCACAGCAGCTTTATGAGTCACTCTCCCTGATACAAATATCTGTGTCATTGCTCCTAACAGTGACATTTATAGAACCCCCGTACAGATGGTATAGAAGAACATTAGATCTATAGCAGCCAGTAGTCATAGGTGCCAGTACTAATCTTGGGCTGTCACATGACTGTGTTTGCATTTTCTAAGTTTGTCCCTCCTTTCTCCCTGTACCATAGATGTGATACAATAGCTCTCCCTGCTGGTAGCAGCCATGTTTATTTTCATTTTACATGTGCTTACTGTATGCTGACAAACTATAATCCTTTCCAGTGACTGTACTTAGCATTTGTACCTGGAAAAAACTCTGTAATCTTGCTTCATGCCTCTGCAGTTGAGTTGAATATCATCTGAGGACATGTATCTCAGAATATGTACTAGCTAATACAGACACAATCACTTTACTATGGGTTCACACTGTGTTTTGTGCAGAAAACCATCAGAATACTGTGACACTGTGGCAGAGAGTGGAGTCTCTGTTCATGCCATATATCCTAAATTAACAGGACTCAATAACACAGTTGACTCTTCTGTTCAGACCTATAAAATTAGCATGTGTGGCAAAGGCAAACTTAGCGACTCTTTTCGGCCACAGAAATGAATGGGACCCGCTGCCCTCCACCTCAGTATACGTCGGTATCCTGTTCCTGTGATGGGGGCACAAAGTGCAGTGTAAACCTATGTGGTGTGCCCCTGAGGGGTTATGGCGGAGGTACGGCTGGTCACTCGCTGGATTGTGAAGTGTGACACCACTCCGGTGGTGGTTGGCCAAGATGTAACCGGACCCTAGGCTGTTGTGGCGTGTCGCCAGTGCCGGTAGGGCACACAAGTATGATAGCACACCTGCTTTTAGTTTAAAGGGCCAAATACACCTTGTTCCCCTGTGGTCAGTGACCTACCGGGCTGTTGAGGGGTCCCTTGGGTTAGTGTAGTCACAGTGGTCCGGACTATTGGTACTGCCACCCACAGAAAGGGGATGTTTCCCAAGAAGTGTGTGTATACTGTGTTGGTGCGGTACGAAGGATCACAGAGTCTCTTTACCATAAATAATCTCTTGTTTACTCTGAAGGTACTGAGGTGCAGCAGAACATACAACTTTGCATTGACAGTGTATAGTAGACTTGATAAGACACTTGCGAATACACTTGACAATACAGGATCCAGATCTGTATGAGGAGTATAGCACGGAGTACAGTCGTGCTGACTGGGTTGCTTGTTGAGAGATACAAAGAATCAGAGGAGCAGAGAGGAGGATGTCAGGAGTGTCCCAACCCAATTAGTAATGTGCTCTGCCGGGATGTTGGAGGATGAGGTAGAAATAAAAGAATACTTGAGAGAGAATACTTGTGCCTGTGCATCGACTCTTGTCGGAATGAATCACCTGTTGCCCTACCAGTGTCGGGGGACCCATACTAGAGGGTGACACAAGCCCCAGACCTTGTTACCTGGCATGAGCGGAATGCTGAGGGTTCCCTGTTGACACCCGCACTGCGAGATAGAGTTCCTAGGCTTCTAGCAACTTTGCTCTATCCGGATCAGTTCCTAGCTTGTTTGCTATCTGTGGATACTGTCCTGCACTGTGATTCTCCTAGTCCTCAGCGTGGGTTAAGATAGTCTCTGACTGATACTCTCCTGTGAGGGGTTTAACACTGCATAGTGCTGTATAGAGTTGCTTGAAAAGAAACTGTTAGGTGCGTCTTGTCTTGCTCCCTCTCCATACAGGAACCTGACTAAGACTACTCCTTGAGGCTGGGGGACCTGGCAGAGGGCCAGGGCCCAAAGTGACCACTGCGTCTAGCTTGCGTCCTTCCCCTACAATGTCCAACACAAAAGACCTTCACACCTCTACTCATGTGACTTCCTATCTCTAGCATATCTAAAGTGTGCTGTGAGTGGGTGAAGAGTGCATAAAGAAGAAGTAAAGTGAGAGATGATCGGACAGAAGAAGAAGATACTCACAACGGTTAACAGATCCACATGACACAGGCTTTTGCGAAGGATGTAACCAATAGCAACACCTGTGGTGGGATACCACACCTACCATATAGAGAATTATACTTATAATCCCACCTGGACATACAATGATAACTCAATCTATATCCCCAAAAGGTATTAGTCCAGATAAACCTCAAAACATAAACACCTCTACATAAATTTGTATACTGAAAAAACACTGAGGCTAGTTCCCATAAAAGCCATGTACTTTATTTGTAAAATAATACACAAACACTAAAAAACAACAAAGAAACAGACCAGGATGAAAAGTGGCAGTGTGCAAAAAATGGCATGTATTACAAAAGATGACATGTACAAAAAAGTAATTCATGGGGAGATAGATTCATGAATCTCACAATATTGTGTATGGTTAACTACCTATCTCACTGCGCCCCTACAAGGAGTCTTCGTACCGGTCTCCCAATACACATATATGATCTCAAATAAACATTAACAGAACTCACCCATTATGATGTAAACTAATGCCACCGCCACCAGATCCCCCTAACGCACGTTTTCGCGTCTATCGTTTCCTCAGGAGGACGCCCTCCTGAGTAATATACATAGTTATATAGATTATACTGTATATACACTATATATATATATATATATATATATATATATATATATATATATATATAATCAGCCAGTCCACTGCTTTTAGAGCAGAGGGATGGTCGGTAACATAGACAACAAGCTATCGGCGATGGTCGGGAAAAAGTGTCATGTCAGGAGGAGAAGACGAGTTTGTTAAATGAATGTATTTGCAAATATATTAAACTTTATGAGTTCTACAAGTATAACTATATTCGTTGAGACAAGACAGGAATACCCCTTTAAATAAACAACCCCCTCCACTCTCCTTATTTTGCAAGTGTTTAAGCATTTGTCTAAAACTCAGCTGCCTTGTTAGCGAGTTTGCAATGTAAATTAGCAGCCAAGAATAAACTGGTATTAAACAGAATATGGTTACAGTTGTATAAAATGATAAGAGACACTTCAATGAGTGAAAATAATTACTGAAAATAGTCTTTGAAAGCCGTTCCCATCAGCCTTGGCAAAAAATGCATTCCTCTCCGGAGTCACATCAATGTGAATGAATATTTATAGAGAAAAGTAATACAGTGCTTTGTATCTGAACTCATGGATCTAGATTTTCCTCTATGTCAAGCTGTAGATTCAGAGATACAAAAATAAGATAATACACCCAGCGCAGCGCTATATAAAATGGAAAATAGACATCCACTTTATTGTATTTTATACGGAATATGCAAAACAACTCAATCTTGTGCACTTCTGAATTAGAAATTGGCAACATTATCATTAACTGGAGGAAAAAAGATTCATTGTTACGTTAGGACTATACAAAGATTTTGAGAATCGAGGTTGCACAGGTTTAGTTTCTTTTTATATGTGATGCATATAACACATATTTTTGGGGGATTCTGATCCCCCCCCCATTGAAGTCGATGTGGAAACATGCAACAATTTTCATGCAAAAAGCTGATTTCCCCCCCCCGCCTAGATGTATGAAGTGCAACATTTGAAGTACAGAGGTTATGTATGGTCATACCCTAATAGATAGGGGTCCCAAGCAGGGCTGAAAGTTCTTTCATTTTTCAAGGCTTTATCACTACATGATTATATAGTATTACTAGAAAAAAAGTTCATCCAGTTGGGCTAGGAGCCTGTAGACACTAAAGGCCCTATTACAAGAAACGATTAAAAAGTCATAATCACTCGACATGCACAATGTTTGCTGATCTTCTTGGTTCAACATGTTAAAATATAATGATTATTGTTACTACAGTCTGCTGCTTGTCTCTCCATGCAATAGGAGCTGTGGCAGCAGACCACCACTGACTTCAATGGGCAGCACGGGCAATATAAAGATTATTTAGGCAGCCCCTCCCGCTGCTCCCTGCTCACTTTTTGTGGATATAATAGCACAGACAGCATGCAAGGAATCATTGGGAAGCGAGCACTGACCTGACAGGTCGGCGCTTGCTTCCACCTTATTATCATGCAATGTAATACGACCATAAGGATGACAACTGAATAACAAGGAGGATCCGTCTTTTCAAGGGGAGAGCAGCGGCAATTACAATAACCAGTCCACAATGGTAAAATCGCAAGATGTCCGAGAAGAAAACAGCCCAAGTGACAGCAGACACACACCCTTACTCAGTCACTGATCCCAGATCCTCACAACCCAGAATTGTAGTAAACAAATCAGTGCGTACATGTGCCGTAGTTGGTAGATTTCGACACCACCGTAATCACCTTCCATAAGCAAAACAATAAGACATGGAAAAATATATGTTTGTGATTTCAAAATACGAACGTATCTGAAAGCCAATAACCGACCCGCAGACAGAATTTTAGGAAAGGCAAAGTGTTCGTTGATAAAAAGTAGGACAGAAGACCAAGATGAGGAGAACTTAAGACGTAGGAACAGGCTGTGCGTAGGAACATACCAGATTCTGCCTGCCAGCAAACACTGACGTCAACTGGGGACATCCCCAGGTCCTTGAGCATGACCGGTGTAAACTATAGAGTACTATGCACTATATAGTACAAAAATCAATACTACAAGTCTCTCATTTATAGTGGGGAAAAAAAGTATTTAGTCAGTCACCAATAGTGCAAGTTCCACCGCTTAAAAAGATGAGAGAGGTCTGTAATTGACACCATATGTAGACCTCAACTATGGGAGACAAAATGAGTTTGGAGTCTGACTGTTTGAGGGTGTGCACAGGTGTCTTTTTATACTGATAACAAGTTAAAACAGGTGCCATTATTACAGGTAATGAGTGGAGGAAAGAGGAGACTCTTAAAGAAGAAGTTACAGGTCTGTGAGAGACAGAAATCTTGATTGTTTGTAGGTGACCAAATACTTATTTTCCACCATAATTTGCAAATAAATTCTTACAAAATCAGACAATGTGATTTTCGGGATTGGTTTTCTCATTTTGTCTCTCATAGTTGAGGTCTACCTATGATGTAAATTACAGACGCCTCTCATCTTTTTAAGTGGGAGAACTTGCACTTTTGGTGACTGACTAAATACTTTTTTTCCCTACTCTATATAATACAACTTTGTTGCATTGCACCAATGATGCAGATCATTCAACCTTCGTGTAGGCAGACAGACAGTGACTTAACCAAAGCCAAGTTGGAATTTTGGCAATGGTTACAAAATGGTGTGCTGAAATCTAAGTGTATGTCTTCTGTTATTGTAACAGTGTGTAAAGTCATATGAGATGGACAAGGGCTATAGTAACAACCAGTTGTCAATTTATATACACAGTCCTAAAAAATGTTTTTTTTTTTTGTTATAACCGAATTTAAAAGTATGGCGTACATATCACATGTCTATCACACTGTATAATTTCACTGCCTTGCTTTTCAGCTTGCCGTTGCTAATTTTGAACCAAAGCAAACATATGGCATGTCAATTAAGTTATTTTTAAATGTTCAATTCCAAGTAGAAAAAATAAGCAACAAATTCCAAAAAAAAAACCCCAACAACCTAAGCAAGAAACATATTTAGGGGAAGGTCACATGAATGCTATAGCCTTATATTCTATATGCCTCCCAGTTCATCCAGCCAATCTCCTGCCTTGGAAAGTCTTCAATTATGGTATTGTGGGGAAGTGGGGGCAGTAACACATGGAAGTTAGAGTGCTCATTAAAGTCCATTGCATGCATTATCTGCTTTCAGGATTCTGTTCTTTATGCCATCTCTATTTTCTGCTCCGGCTTAAAGCTTTCATTGTAATGAGGTCAGTGAGTAATATAGTACAGCGCTGTCTAAGTAATTACTCCTAACTGCTGAGGATCAGCCAAACAATCTATATTGTTGAAAGTGAACGTATGAGGATATAACTGAGTGCAGAACTAGCATTAGCACTCTGTAAAGCTTGGCAGATGCCAGGATCCATTGCACTACAGAGAGCCTACTGCCACCTGACCCATGGGATGCAGCCTGTTCTTTTCTGTTCCCCATGATCTGATTATTAACGGCTATGGACACCTTTGTGGTATCTTTATTTCATTTATATAATTGAGTCTTAGCTGTCCATCAAAGCACAACAGAGACAATTAGTGCCAAGGCAACAGCAAAGGTAAGTGCAGGGAGAATTGAAAGACATGGAATGGACAGCTGAAGCAAAGACAAAATTAAAGAACATAGAAAAACTAGGTGTGGAATTTAAAGCTAAAAGCGTACTCTCTGGCGCAGAGGTCGAAACTTCACCCTAGAAGGCGGCACTGATGCCTTATCAGGCACGGTTGTAACACAGGCATTTAACAGCATTTAGTGACATGCTTTACAGCAAGACTCATGGACATAGACGAGATTTGATAGAGTCTGTCTCCTGAAGATGAATGTGATAGTGAGTGAGCGTGCTCTGTCACCTTTGAAGCAGTCATTACACAGGGAACTGATATTGTCTCCTCTATCTACTGGTGTCACATGTCGCTGCAATGCTGTGCAGATCACTTTACACAAGCCTCCTCTTATCACCGCAGACAGAACAGCAGAAGGTCTGAGCTTAGATTTAGCTCTAGTGGTGAGAATGAATGAAAACTGCAAGATATTAGGATTATTTTATAATATAGATAGAAAAATAGAAAATTTGAAAAAATGGCACCAAAATTCTTTTAAAAAATCTGTTTAACATAAAAACATTATTTAAACAATGAGTAATTTCTGTTTCATGTTCCCTATAAGCACTTTTAGCATTGTTATGGAAGGTTCACAGTTCAATTTGGTGTCTATTTTAGGTAAAAGGGCTCATGCACAGAATATGGCCAGCTTGGGACGTATCCACAGCATCCCGATCTTCTGGCGGCAGCTAAGTCTACATGCCAATCTGCAGAGATGATCTTTGTGATGTACTCTTAAATCTTTGGCACAGCCAGGGCTAAGTTACTTTACTGGACAGCAGGCTTCACTGGCAGTGGGAATATACTGTCTGGCAGACAACCTCACACTTCTCGGGCGAGGGCCATGATCCAGCCCTCTGGGGTGAAAGAGACAGAGAGACAGCCTTTGTAGACGCCTCCTGCAAAACATAATAATACAGGAAGTTTCTTAGAATGTGTACAAAAATACAACAAATTTAAAAAATACAGCGAATTTTAAAAAATAACTTTTTTATGGTCTCCAAATACACTGAATGGCCACTTTATTAGATTCTTTATTATCTAGTAGCGCGTTGACTCTCTTTTGACTTTCAGAACAGCAACAATTCATTATGGCATAGATAGCAATGAGTGTTTAAAACATTCTGCAGGTATATTGGCCCATGCAGATAGGATTGCTTCTCAAAGTTTCTACAGATTAGGCGGAGGTCCGGACATGCTCCAAAAAGCCACCTTGTCCCAAAGATATTCTACAGAATATAGATGTAGGGATTGTGAAGGAAACAAGGAAAACTCGCTGTCATCCTTCCATAAAGGGATAAACAGGTTGGTCACTAAGATAAACCCAACTGTCTAGGCGTCCATCCACAGGTGTCATACAACCAAGATATGCCAAGAAAACATTCCTCATACCGTCCCCGCCAGTCGCACCTGTTGACACCTGAACGGAAAGGTTCATCAATTCTTGCTGCTAATGCTAAATTCTGAGGCTCCCACCATCAAGGTGCCACAGAAGCCTAGATGCATCTGACCAGGTAATGCTTTTCCACAGCTCAGTGATCCATCCTTTGTACTCTTTCTCCCTCTTGAATCTTGCCTTTCTGTTCCTGTTTGCAATGGCATTTGAACTGGTAATCTGTTGTTATAGCCCATTTGTGCTAAGGAATGACGTGTAGTGATTTAGTTGGAGCGCCAGCATTGTATTCAACCACAATTCTATTGACTGTGTTCCACCTCTTCATCTTGACATCCTCCTTTGACTCCTTTTATTGTCATTTTTATCTATAGGATCCCCAGGATGTTTTCCTCAGTCACAGCATTCTTGGTATATTCTCTTCAACGGTGCATGAGCAAACCTAGCTAGTGTAGTCTAACCAATGACCATGCTTTGTTGCTGAGTTCTCTCAATTTTCCCATTCTAATGAGGATTTACATTGACTCTAATTCATAGAAAACGTACTTGATTTTATGCAGCACTCCAGGGTCACATGTCTAGTTTCCATACAGGGAGGCACCAACCATAAAAAGGGGCACTCGACTCTGTATGGACTGTAATAAAGTGTCCATGCAATACATATATATATATATATATATATATATATATATATATATATATATATAGTTTATACTGTACAATGGCATTCAAGGGTAGAAATATTCTTTACAAGGACTGTAGACGTAATAAATACAGGAGGCTGGCAACATCCCACATAAAAACATTTTCCATCTGTGTACAGTAAATACGCTTCATGAACAGTAGTAGATAACACCAATAATACCCAGAACTCTCCTGTATGTGTATACTACAATCAAGGCTACTGGAGCTGAAACTACACTACCATATTCATTCTTATTGGGTCACAGGTGAGCATCAACCATGACTGAAGGTAGATTAGCTACGCTGGTAAATTTCCATATAGAGAGTGCATTGAGGAAAACCACTTTTAAGAAAATGCACCCTGATTATACACATGTCGTCTCAAGGTCAGGTGGAACAGCCTCAGACTGCTAGATGCACACAGTTTTAGTATCTCTTTCCAATGTTGCATCCTGTTGATGCATTGTATGCCGCATCTTATTGCTGTTTCCGCAGCCCTTGACAATCATTGCAGCATGCTGGCCGGTGTTTCAACAAAGAGCTCATGTGTCAGTCATGAAGAAATTTAAAAGCACTTGAGATTTCCAGTCGGGTTATAAATACATTCTGTTAAGAGACAAATGACAAATTGCTCAGTGAAGGT
The DNA here is from genome assembly GCF_027789765.1 of Dendropsophus ebraccatus. Taxonomy (NCBI): domain Eukaryota; kingdom Metazoa; phylum Chordata; class Amphibia; order Anura; family Hylidae; genus Dendropsophus; species Dendropsophus ebraccatus. Next base: position 45,213,806 of record NC_091461.1, on the reverse strand, counting down.
GATATCTTTATTGGCTTTCACTCGGAGAGCTAGATTTAGGAAGAATGTGCAGCTTCCCTGGGGATGGAGTCATTCGCCATGGCTGATCATCTGCATTATTTTTCAGTTATTTCAAATCCCACCTCTAATCTAGTAGAATTTTAGGCCAGGAATAGAGCAGAGGATGACAGTGTGCGACTAGAGTGCCGAGCACAAATGTTTATAATGATTACATATATATTGAGTATTACATATAATTATATGTTAATTACAGATTGTAGACTGCATAAGGTCAAGTGCCTAAACTGACAGTACACAACAGATACATTAAGATTTAGAACACTAGAACATCCCTCATCCAGAAAACAGTGCCGTACAGTGTCAGTGTCCGGATATATGTATTGTTATATGTGTAAATTGTCCAGTAGTCACATGTAGCGATTAGTGAAGTAAAGATTTTGATCACCTGACACTATTACTGGGAGCTTCAATGTGAAGTCAGCTCTAAAAGAGGATTCTCCCGGGCAGGGGCGTAGCTAGGATTCATGGGGCCCCATTGTAACCGGTTGCTTTTGATAATAGTCTGAGAAGGCTATAACCACACAGATTTATAGAAAAATAAGAGATTTATTACAGAAAACAATACTTAGCTGCAGTTACAGATGGTACAGATGCATATATGTTCCTTCCACAATGAAATGGGGAGCCCCATTGTATATTATGGACTAATATACACCCATCTCGCTCGATGACAGGGTGCTGGGCACCTTCCATCCATGGTCCCAGCTGAGGCTGACTAGAAGCTACATACCCCCGATCTTTATAGTAAGTTTGGGTGGGGGGTGATGTGCTTCCAGAAATGTCTATGTAGACCACTGATGACCATGAATGGAAGTTTCCCAGGCTTTGTACATGTTTATCAAGCAAAATGTGGTTGTTCAATTTCAGCTACGTGCATTTGGGCAATAACAACAACTGTGTCCTCCAATGTTGACACTACTGGGGAGGTTTATGGCCGAACAGTTGACATAACAATACATCTACCTATTCCCATGCACATAGCTAAATACAAACCAATCCCACTTACACAGCCAGCTTAGATAGATAGATAGATAGATAGATAGATAGAAGATAGATAGATAGATAGGAGATAGATAGATAGATACAAATAAGACATGAAAACACTACATTCCTTCCTATCACATGAATAAGACACTTTAACAATCTGAAAAAAAACCCATCCGGTTACACTCCACCCCTTGTCTTATTGATGTGATTTAAGGAAGTTACAAAACATTATTTGTGATGTCATAGATTTGGTATCATCCTCATTTGAACATGTAATTATTCACTTACTATTCTCTTCATTTTATACTTCACCTCCTGTTTCTAAACCTTTGTGTAATACACTAAACTTGAGACCATGACAAGTACATATAAGTAATGACACTTCCCACCCCTTGGTCCATAATGGACATGAGGTTGCTGTAGGACAATATTTCACTATTTCTTATTTGTCTATCACAGAAATTACCCCGTCACTGACTGGGCTAAAAACAAAAACTGGAAAAGACTGGTGTGCTGGATTATCAGTCATAGCAATGAAAAAATGTCTCTTTAGTTGTTAAAAGTCTCTTTTGTTACAGTCTTTGCAAGTTGATTGGTCTGTCTTAGTCCTTCCCCCTCCTCTCTCTCAGGTCAGGGGGGTTGCAGATATGGCTGGAGGTGCAGACTCTAGAGCCCCTTTCTGTGGCAGTGCTGTGCCTGGTGAGGGCCGTCTTTCTCCATCATCTTGGCACCTCGGCAGACAGTCATCTCAGGTTGTCGGCTCTTTAGGCTCATCTGCTCTCTGCACTTTGCTGAAGATGGAGTTAGAGACAGACCATAGCAGATAACAAACATTCAAGCTGTATGGGGTGGGCTCAGCAACTCAGTCTCAGTCACACAAGAGCAGAATATCATGACTTGCAGCGTCCTTGATGGCTCTTTTATCTCTTTATAGTGTTTGTTCTTCACCACCCCTTCATTACATGAATGAAACAAGAGTAACAAATGTCACACTCTAATTTTGTCAATCCAACACCTTCTTGTAGTAACATTGCCCAGTCAGCACCTGAGGATTTCTGTTATAAAACAAACAAGACAAACACATATTGTCCTCCTATATGTCTCTAGTCATTCTACTCTTATTGCTAAATACTCTAAGGCTCTCAGGTATCTCATCAATATCAATAAAAGTGTATACTTCTGTTATAGCAAGAGGGAGTATAAAACATGTCAACTTTCCTTTACCATCTGAAAAATTTGATTCAATTTAGTACATCACATTTTAGATTATATCATATAACTCCAACATACAACTCATAGAACTATACATCAGTCTCAGCCATCCATACATACAGGTAATACAACTATACATACAGCTCATAGAATGATCTAAATAGATCACTCTATTGCTTTCAGCTGAGTTCAAAATCGCTGCGCAAACGTTTAGAAACATATAACATATGGCAGTACAGACAAACAATAGACATACATGGGCCCATTCACAACAGTCTCACAGGAAGCGCAAAAGTCACTTCCAAAAAAAACAAAAGAGTTCTTATCAACTCTAACTGGAGCTCCAAACAAAAACCAAAATCCTAAATGCGCATTTTTATTCAGTCTGGTGTCTCACTGAACTACAATCCCCAGTATACCCAAAAAACACATGTGGGTAGTACTACAAAAAAGAACATTAAGTTTTACTCTGGCCAGGACTCAACAGGTGATATCAAACCTGGCTTCTCTGCTAGAATGGCCACTTACTCCTGCAAACAAACAAATCATTAGTTGTAATTAGGGGAAGAAAAAACATTAGCAGGGGGTGTCTCTTTACTTCTGTTCTTCTCTCAACAGCTGCAGAATACAAAACAATAAGGAAAACAGAACATGTACACAATACAAAAGTACTGACATTTGGCCAATTTGTTACCACGTGGATTTAAATTAATGTTAAAGGATATCCATTACATCCCAGGTTATACACATACTATATATAGCAATACTCCAAGAACCTGCAGATAAAACACAGACATATTAGTTATATCATTGATTAAATAATCCCATGAAGTCATCATGTTCCATCAGACTATATCCTTTATCTGACTGGTCCACATACAGAAAATACAAACACTAAAACAATGGACAGAGGACAACACTTTGCACAGAGATTAAGTCTATAAATCTCACCACCAGATAGCCAGATCAACTTTCCTTCAAATGACAGAGTCCCCAACTGATATCTTTCTAGCCAATATATTCATGATCTTCATTAGTTTCAAATGTGAATATCTAGTAATATTAGACTTGTTGTCAAAACTCCACCAACTCCATGCTACTACTATAAGCCATAGATCAGCTTCAGGGGCTGAACACAGACTGTTACCTGACAAGCTGCTGCTCACTCTGCTCTCCTAAATACAGAGAGAAAAAACTTTTCTGCAGTGCAAATACACATGCAACGTCATATACGGACCATTACAACACAAATATACAAGCCTTGATTTATGGCTGGAAGTTACACTTTTCACTATCACACTGTTACCTTCTACACATTCGCCGTTCCAATACCGGTAATACAATAACATCCATTCTTACCTGCCAATAACACACAACTTCTACTCATCCTCTTTGCAAACACATTACTACAGGTTTCACATCTCTCTAACTCTTAACATGAGTTACTTCAAACCTATAAAGCAACACACTGCGGCCACTCATTGGCCAAAACCTGGTGAGGAGCCTGCTCCCACCCTACAATCTCCACATCCATGAAGCCCACTTGCTTCACTTCTTTTTCTTGTATGTCTCTCTCAATTCGCGCCAGCAGACAGATCCATCCCACATCTGCTGCGGTCTTCTGCCATTCAAAAGACATAACAAGGCACCACCAGCCGACTGGGGTCTGTCAGCTGACATGGTGTCACCACCTCGAGTGCTGGGTGCCCAGGGTCGCGAACTATACACCCACCAGGGGACTGGACTCACTTTGTCATCTACCCCACAACTACACATCTCAGCTAACACATACATTATATTTCTATTATATAGTTATAGCAATTCCTGGACTATTATCCCACTTCTGACACCATTATGTAACCGGTTGCTTTTGATAATAGTCTGAGAAGGCTATAACCACACAGATTTATAGAAAAATAAGAGATTTATTACAGAAAACAATACTTAGCTGCAGTTACAGATGGTACAGATGCATAGATGTTCCTTCCACAATGAAATGGGGAGCCCCATTGTATATTATGGACTAATATACACCCATCTCGCTCGATGACAGGGTGCTGGGCACCTTCCATCCATGGTCCCAGCTGAGGCTGACTAGAAGCTACATACCCCCGATCTTTATAGTAAGTTTGGGTGGGGGGTGATGTGCTTCCAGAAATGTCTATGTAGACCACTGATGACCATGAATGGAAGTTTCCCAGGCTTTGTACATGTTTATCAAGCAAAATGTGGTTGTTCAATTTCAGCTACGTGCATTTGGGCAATAACAACAACTGTGTCCTCCAATGTTGACACTACTGGGGAGGTTTATGGCCGAACAGTTGACATAACAATACATCTACCTATTCCCATGCACATAGCTAAATACAAACCAATCCCACTTACACAGCCAGCTTAGATAGATAGATAGATAGATAGATAGATAGAAGATAGATAGATAGATAGGAGATAGATAGATAGATACAAATAAGACATGAAAACACTACATTCCTTCCTATCACATGAATAAGACACTTTAACAATCTGAAAAAAAACCCATCCGGTTACACCCATAGTAGTACCTCAGTTCTCGAACTTAATTGGTTCAGGAAGGCAGTTTGAGAACAAAGCAGTGTTTTTCCATAGGAAATAATCTAAATGTGTATAATTGGTTCCAGCACCAACCAATAATTACAGTACGTACAATACTTATTTATTACATTGATAAGTATAATCCCAGTATAATCCCTGCAGTAGAGTGCAGAACAGCACTATATACTGTACATTACATTATACACAAGAAACATTCAACAAAAACCAGCAATTATAGTATAGTAGTCACTAACTCCCCCCACCTAGCAATGTAAAGAATGGGAGATGGTGGTGCACTGACTGTACTACTACTGCACTGTATATGCACTCCAGCCATCTTATACAGTACTCTACAGGATGGGAGATGGCGGTGCACTGACTGTACTACTACTGTAATGTATTTGCACTCCAGCAGTCTTATACAGTACTATACTACATGTGAAGCCTCTCAAGTGCTAAACTCAACAGGTACAACCCACCATCCCCGCTAGCAAAAACGTCCAGATACCAAGCAAAAGTTTGAATTCTGAATATTACTTCCAGGTAAATTTTCATTCGAAAACCTCTGTATTTTTGTACTTCAAGACTGGATGGCCAAAAAGTGTTTGAGAACCGAGCAAGAGTTTGAGAACCAAAGCAAACTTTCCTTGAAAATACAGTTTGAGTTCCGAGCAGTTTGACAACAAAGCAGTTTGGAACCGAGGTACCACTGTATGTATATACAGTATGTATGTATATATATATATATATATATATATATATATGCTCGGTGATATGGCCAAAAATAAATCTCTTGCAGCCAGAACAGTGACTGGCAGAGCAGAAAGCCAATGTTTGCTTGTTCTGTTCTGTCCATCCACTGTATTTAACTATAACAGCCTATTAGGAGCCTTATAGTTATATACATGGGTGCAGAAGCAGACTACCTTCTGCTTAACCCCTTATGTACTGCAGTGTGTAAGTGACCCAGTGTTCTCTTACATGCTGCAACACAAAAAAAGGTTAATAGGCAGATTAGCTCTCTGCTTCACTACTCCTGCACTGAAACCCCTGACCTCTGCAGGAGCTCACAGAACAGAGGTCAAAGGGTATCAGAGCAGTGAAGCAGAGAGCTAATTGTCTTTAGCTTATTAACCCTTTTTTGTGTTGCAGCATGTAAGAGAACACTGCGTCACTTACACACTGCAGTACATAAGGGGTTAAGCAGAAGAACACAGGAGGCTCTTATCTTCCCAGTGCATCCCCGGGCCTCCCTCCCCCTATGGGCCCCATAGCAACTGACTTCCCTGTCTCTATGGTAGCTACACCACTGCTCCCAGGTCCATATCTTTTCAAGGGAGAACCAATCCCTGCAAAGCTAAGGGTCCTATTAGACGAAGAGATTTTTAATTTTTGCAGATTAACAATAAACGTTCACAAACAAGAGGTAATGACCTGAAATCGAACGATTTAGCGAACGATAAGCAAACAATTAACAATGATCCTACGGTAAGGTCAAAGGATGCGATCAGCGACACGCAAATCATTTTTCGATTGCTGCCTGCATACACACAGAAAGATTATCGCTTAAATTTGAACAATATAATAATGATCGTCTAGGGCCCTTTCTCCCCAGGGAGCTGGAGCTTTCTAACAAGTCTGACTATGGCCAGAGAAGTGTAGGGAGGAGTCTGCAAGATTTGTAGCTGAGTAAACTTTAGTGCTAGGCCTCAAACCAAGCCTCGGGCCTAGTCAGCTTCCAGTTCTCTGCAACCTGCCTAACCAAGTACAGTAACTAAATAGTGTGGAATTAGAAGAGTTTTGCCCAAGACTACATAATGTCCATGCTGAGAGAAAAGTTCTACACAAGAACCAGTTCCTAATCCAGATTCCATCTCTCATTTTTCAAAGAATCTGCGAAGAATGAAAAGTGGAATCTGATTGGTTGCTAGGGGCAACTAAAACAATTCTACACCAGATTTATAAATCTACCCCTTAATCTACTTCAGTACACTAAACCAGAGTTTGCCAAGTGAGAATCCTCCAGCAAGGCTGCATAGCAACATCTCTACTAACAATACTAAGCCGCATACTGTCAGCATTACTAAGCCGCATATACCAGCAGCAACACTAAGCCGCATACTGTCTGCAACACTAAACCGCATATACCAGCAGCAACACTAAGCCGCATACTGTCTGCAACACTAAGCCGCATACTGTCTGCAACACTAAGCTGCATACTGTCTGCAACACTTAGCCGTGTATACCAGCAACACTAAGCCGCATACTGTCTGCAACACTAAGCCGCATATACCAGTAGCAACACTAAGCCGCATACTGTCTGCAACACTAAGCCGCGTATACCAGCAGCAACACTAAGCCGCATACTGTCTGCAACACTAAGCTGCATACTGTCTGCAATACTAAGCCAAATATACCAGCTGCAACACTAAGCCACATATACCAGCAGCAACACTAAGCCGCATATACCAGCAGCAACACTAAGCCGCATACTGTCTGCACCACTAAGCCGCATACTGTCTGCAATACTAAGCCACATATACCAGCAGCAACACTAAGCCGCATATACCAGCAGCAACACTAAGCCACATTCTGTCTGCAACACTAAGCCGTATATGCCAGCAGCAACACTAAGCCGCATACTGTCTGCAACACTAAGCCGTATATACCAGCAGCAACACTAAGCCGCATACTGTCTGCAACACTAAGCCGTATATAGCAGCAGCAACACTAAGCCGCATACTGTCTGCAAGACTAAGCCGCATATACCAGCAGCAACACTAAGCCGCATACTGTCTGCAACACTAAGCTGCATATACCAGCAGCAACACTAAGCCGCATACTGTCTGCAACACTAAGCCGCATACTGTCTGCAACACTAAGCCGCATTTACCAGCAGAAACACTCAAGTGCTCCAAGGCATCTGGAGTCTGTATTCCCGTAAAACTGATCTGCGGTTAAAGGGAAATATGAACAAATCATTACTGTCCACTTCAAACACAATACCTTCTGAAATTCATTATAATACACACTGTGCCCCCTGAAATTAATGATATCCTACACCATGGCCACTGTAATTCATTATAATACAAAGTGTGCTCCCTATGGGGCGCTTCTGTCATGACGAGCCTGTTAAAAAGCCAGCCCAAGACATGGCACTTCTGAAGTGTACTGAGTGTGGGGCATCCTGAAACAGTTGGAAGAGCATAGCTCCTACCCTGTCTCAGGACAACTTGCTCTCAAATGCCCGTCAGGACACAGAGCTCAGGCCTTGTCACACAATATGCAGTTCAAAAATAACTAGAGTGCCCCCTGTACTAGGCATTCACACCCATTTGCCAATAATTTGGTATGTTTTTGTTTGTGTCCCCAGTACCCTGTCCATACACAGGAGTCTTTTAACACTGGGGTTCAACCCATGGTACCTCTGCCAATTAGCTGTTTAAGGGTCTGCTAAGGTGCACTTTCCCTGTACTTACACAGGTCCCATTTATCCGCTTCATTAGGGAGCTGTCACACCACTCCTGCCTATATGGTTGTATGACATTATTCTGCACAGTGGGCGGATGGGCCGAGAGATGTGTAGAAAAAAAATTATGAAGTAGCCTCAGTGCTTAACTAACTTTTTAATTCTCAGGATCATGGGGGTCCCCAAAGACCCCAACTGAAGAGGAAGATGTCATATCCTAGTGATATCCCAGGTCTTCCTCTCATTGGAAAATCACCTAGTATTGTAAATCCTAATAAAAAGTAGGGGTGAATAAATATTGGAAACCTTATTTCTTACATACAAGCTTTTATAGATGTGCACAATTTTCCTAAGAATTTCCATTTGATCTTATATAAAGTATTCTATTTACTGCATTGGGGCAGCAAGGTTATTTCTATGTTCTCAAGGTTGATGTATCACCTGTGCAAAATAAAATACTTTACCTTGTCCAGATAGAACATTAACTAGATCACAAACAATTTACTGGCAGTCCAGCGTGATGCCAAAACATGGCATATCTAGTGTTTGATAAACAGCAAATTCTAAGTCAGTTGGGATCATTGCGCTCGGATCCAGAAATACCAGCCTGAAAATGAAACCCTAAAATAAGCTTGGACTTTGATGAATCTTAGGGGTTACCCAATAGGAAGGTTTCATAAATGCAAAAACAGTGAAATATGGTGGCACATGTTTTATATGACTTGTGTGCTTGCGACATTTTAAACCCTGTATCATGTTGCTGCTATATACAGGTGCCTGATAATGGAAGAAAAAAGGCACCTGCATGAGCACCTCGGAATACTGTCTGGTTTTTCAGGAGCACGCTACATGTTCACATCATGTTAGTGTTACCCAACATACCTGCAAAACTACAACTCCCATCATGCCTTGACAGTCAGAGTGTCATGGTAGTTGCAGCTGTGCAACAGCTGGAGAGTCACAGGTTGGGAAAGGCTGCATTAGTGGGTCATAAACAGGTTAATAGCCAGCAACATCATGAATGCTACTTAGAACTATGAAATAGGCTGATGTGGTTACAAACACAAAACCTATACAAACCTATACTCAAATAATCTAGATCTTACACGTCATAAAGCCGCTGACAACTCAAGAAGGTTCAATACAATTGCTAAGAGATATTGATCAAGCATTTTATCGGTAAATAACAATTACGAATATTTATTACTGACAAAGCTGTAATTACAATGAAGTGAGGTGTTTGGGTGGTTTAAAGTGAATGTACCACCTGTACATAATTTCTTTGTTTTTTCACATGAATAGACCGGCGCTGACACGGGGAAGCCAGTGCCGCAGTCCTTTTTTTGGACTGCTGCCAGTTCCCGCACACGACATCAGTCTATTAGGGTATGTGCACACTACGGAATCCCGATAGAAAATCCGTTGCGAATTTCGCACCTGCTCGAGGACCAAAGAATGAACCTCGCAAGATGTGGAATCCGCAACAGGTTTATAGTTGGGATTCCACAGTGTGCACTTACCCTTACCAAGCACCGATTGGGCATGAAGCACTACATGCAGGCCCGGCGCCCCAGTATGATGATCTGCCGTCCCCTCTGTGATGTGGCTCCATTGATTCTAGAGGGGGTTTTGTCACACTATGGTCCAGCGGGCCCGTGCTTCATGCCCGGCCGACGCTCGGTAATAGACCGGCGCCATGCACGGGAACCGGGCGGCAGTTTATAAAAAGGTCTGCATCACCGGCATTCGCGTAGGTCTATTCATGTAGAAAACAAAAAAGTGGTACATTTGCTTTAAGACATTGGGGGACATGTATCAAGCATCGAAATGTGGATTTTCGGCGGAAAGTGACGATTTGCAAATGAATTTAAGCGCAAATGGGCGATTTGCGAATAAAATATTCGCAAATCAGCACTTTCACCGGGTACGCCGGGGGGGCGGGGAGGGGGTGTGGAGGGGGCGGAACGGGGGCGCGGACTCATAGTCCGCGTGATTCATCACTGCACTCCGCCTCTACATAAATCTCCGTACTGGCGGAGCTGCGGAGACATTTTTAAGTCAGGCGCAGAAAACGTCGGACTTAGTAAATGTCCCCCTTAATGTCTAGGGGTGAGACTATATGTTGTGTTTTATATTTACTGTAATTGTGTTTTATATTTGCTGTAAGGTATCAATGCTCGAACACCAATGTAAGAATGTCACAGGTTGCTGCACACTGCTTTGCATTTTTGCGTAAAACACAGAAATCATATATTCTTGCACAGGTAAGTGATTGCTTAAAAATTTGCACCAAAACCTACACAAAAACCATTGATAAATGTCCAGTATGTGTTTATATAGTGCTCTGCCTGTTGTATTATATGAGAAGTATTAAGGGATTTGTTACTGGGTTACACTTATATGTTTATTTATTTAAACCTACTTAGATGATGTACAATGTCAGTAGAGGATAACTGATGGACGTGATGTGTGTACTAATGCTTTATACACACTTTGAAGTGGTAGGGTGTGTTGAACACAGTTTGGCAATAAAAACTGCAGTGACAGTTGTCAAGGATCTAGTTTATAAAGATGAAAGAACAAACTCGCAACGCTCACGCCATTCCTGATTTATTGTAGATAAAGTAGACATGATGCACAAACTTCAATCCAACGCACTGGCCATCAGCAGCTTCACATCTCATGATGCTTTCTTATGGGAGACAGGAGGCGGCCGCTGGCCAGTGAGCTGAGCTTAGGTATTCTTATCATCTATTATGTAATCGCTGATTTATCTACAATAAAGAATGAAATGGGATGAATGCTACAAGTATGTTCTTTTATCTTCATAAACTGCGTATTTAGATGTTTTAGTTACCCTAATTGGTATTGTCAGCACTTTGTTATACTGGGGTAGGTTCTTCGAGGCTTGCCGTTTGGGGTTTGCCTAGATTTTTCTTTCCAATATGATTCTGAAGAGCTAACACTCTTTTATTTACATTATAGTCTTATAACTTTTCTGTTATTGGTTATGTTTAGAGAACCCGAACCTTCGGTATTTGATTAGCGGTGGCTGCTGAAGTTGGATAAAACATGGATATAGTCATTGGCTGTCTCCATGTTTTCCAGACAACCTTAGAGCTTTATCCAAGTTCAGCAGCCACCGCTAATCAAATGCCGATCGTTCAGGTTTGGATGGACTCGAACCCGAACCCGGTTCGCTCATCTCTAGTTATGTGTTAATTATTAGTAAAACTTTTGATTTTGTTATATTATTGAGCCTTCTTAAGTTGTCAGTGGTCATTCTATTACAAGGTTACCTAAGGCCCTATTACATGGGCCCATTCAGAGGAGCAAGTGAGCTCCGACTTGTCAGTTCAGCGCTCGCTTGCTCCTCGTTTCCTGCTCACTGCCAACGCTATTACACATGCTGACAGCGAGCGGGTAAGTGCTCGGTCCTTGTGGTGGTCTACTGCTAGGGGGATTGGTGTTGTCGTTTTGCAGATGTATTAAGTAGATCAGTTGTATCCAGGTCCACATGCAGCTGGCGTTCTGTGAGGAAGCTATGCTCCAACTGATGGGCACCTGATCATTTGTAGGGGGGGAGAAGGAAGAGCTGCCTCTCCAAGCACCAAATACTGAGCATTAACCTGTATCTCTAGGAATCCTCCTGGAAGTGTTGGACTGGGGTACCTGGGGCCCACCAGAGGAAATGATTCTTGGGGCCCACCAATAAAGAACCAGTGAGACACGACATGCTGACCCGGTCCTTTCCTGGATTCATCTGTATCCCTTATAGATGGCCCCTGTGTTGTCCCCCTTATAGGTTGAACCCCAGTGTTATCCCCCTTATAGAAGCCCCCTATGTTGTCCCCCTTATACATTTATACATGCCCCTTTATGTTGTACTATGTATAGATGCCCCCCTCCCTGTGTTGTCCCCCTTATAGATGCCCCCTGTGGTGCCCCCCCTGTGTTATGCCCCTTATAGATGCCCCCCTTGTTGTCCCCCTTATAGATGCCCCCTTCTGCTATCCCTCTTATAGATGCACCCCTAATATCCCCCTTATAGATGCCCCCCGTGTTGTCCCCCTTATAGATGGCCCCATGTTATCCCCCTAATAGATGCCCCTGTTATCCCCCTTATAGATGCCCCCCAGTTATCCCTTTTATAGATGGCCCCCCTAATATCCCCCTTATAGATGGCCTCATTACCCCCTTATAGATGGCCCCCCTGCTACCCCCTTACAGATGGCCCCTCTAATATCCCCCTTATAGATGCCCTCCTTATGTTGCCCCCCTTATATCCCCCTTATAGATGGTCCCCCCTGTGCATAGCAGATAAAAAAAACAACTCTCTTAACATCTTGCTCCCCCGTCGTCTGTCTTCTCTCCTCCCCTGGCTGATGCTCGGCCCCCGGGGGGGTGTCCCAGCGGCGCACGCATCAGGAAGCTCGGCGTGTGCCTGGGCTGGTACTTCTGGTACAGGGAGCGACTCTAACATGCGCTCTCTGTACCAGAAGTCACGGCCGACGCAGAGTGAACTTCCTGATGCATGCACTGCCTGGGTGCGGGACCCCCCAGAGAGTGCGGCATCTGCTGGGGGGCAGATTGCCTCTTGTGACCACAAGCAAAACACTGCTTGCGGTCACAAGAGTAATTGGGGAGGGGGGCCCGCAGTATAACTGTTGGGGGGCCCTGCTGCCCGACAGTCAGTGTGCTGCATCAGCATGGGAGGCTGGGGCCTACCGGAGGAATCTCCGGTGGCCCAGTCCGGCGCTGCCTCCTGGCCTGATCTACTGCATGAACAACTATGCCTGTTGCGTTCTTCTGTACTATGCTACATGCACGTCTGCAGTTTTCAACAATGATCAGGCTAAGGGTAGCAACCTGAGAGTTCCTTGCTGCACAAACCCTTCCAAGGGTTGGGAGTGAAGAACCAGAAGCTTCATAGACACTCCTCTTTGGTTCCATGGTATACTACAGCAGCACAAAGGCTCCACAGTAGAGATGAGCAAGTAGTGAAATATTCGACTTTTGAGAATTCGAATTAAATAGGCACCGAGATTCGACTAGTCGAATGAATATTCGATCCTATTATAGTCTATGGGAAAAAAATTCTCGCCACTTGGAAATCAAAGTTCAACCACTTGGAGGTCACCAAGTCCCCCACGAAACCTCCCTAAACGATGCGAACACCTCGGGAATGACACTGGGACATTAGAGGGAGCATGCCTGGGTGCACCCAACACTCCAAAATCGCAGTATAATGCCACTCTCCGCAGTTCCAAAGGAAAAATATTTGCGAACGCTTTACGGCAATGTTCACACATTTCGTTCGTATTTCTTGCGCAGCATTACATACATGATTCCAATGTACGTCTGTAGAGTGTCATAGTATTTGCGCGTATCACGCATCATGCTGTACGAACGTTACTGGAACAGTATGTATGACGTGCCTTTTTGTGGGCTACTGGGACAATATGTATCACGTAACTTTTACTGGGCTACTGGCACAATAGGTATCACTTGCCTTTTTGTGGGCTACTGGCACAATAGGTATCACTTGCCTTTTACTGGGCAACTGGCACAATAGGTATCACATGCCTTTTACTGGGCTACTGGCACAATAGGTATAAGGTTAACGTGCCCTTAGTGGGCTAAACCAGGGACACTATAAGTCACTTGTACACACAGGGTACTGGAATGAATACACCTGCTGCTGTTATATCATCTATTTCTTAGCACTGAGAAGTGCTTTGGATGCAGACTCCAGAGATGACTTTTTCACTGGATATTAGCCCTGAAAAGGACTTTAGGGTTCAGTAGTAATCCTGCCTAACCAAAACGCTATTAAAACCTTGTTGGAACGCAAGTGACGTCATCAAGATGGCGCCCAGCCTTACTGTACCGCTACAGAGGATTAGGTAAAGTATAGGATACAGACTGCCAAAGGCAGTCTGTATCTTCATAAGTAAACTTCATGGCAGTCTGTATCTTATACTTTACCTAACCCTGTGTAGCGGTGTAGTATTGCCGGGCGCCGCCATCTTGATGACGTCACTTGCATTCCAGCACTGGAACGCAAGTGACATCATCAAGATGGCGGCGCCCGGCAATACTGCACCGCTATACAGGTAAAGTAAGATATAAGATACAGACTGCAAAGGCAGTCTGTATTTTAATGAATAGACTTAGGGAGAGAGAAACTTTTATTATAGGAACAGTTAATTTCAGGTTCTCTTTAAGTGCTCTATTGTTTTTAGGATGAACATCATAAAAATTAAGATAATATTACCAGATATTTGTATGCTTTTTAACATTCTAAAAATCATATAAATAAATTACTAGCAGATATGTAAACCTTAGTCTCCTGCAACTGTAAGGCGATTGCAGAGGTGTTGGGAGTGAAGTGCACAGCCATGTGCTTTCCCCTGCTCATTCTAATCAGTAGGGGTCTGACTGATCAAAACTTCTCGGGCGGGGTTGTTTACACGGTTCAGAATAAAGTAAAGGGTTACTTAAAGTTACACAAATTGCTTACGACAGCCGACTCAGGTATTTTTGCCTTCTGACCACCTCAGGCTACCAAAAATAGGCCTGGGGGGACAAGGAAACCATGCTTCAGCTATGTGAGAATGTGCTTATGTATTTGTTCACTGAAATACTTTAGTCTTGCACATCATAGAGAAGAAGAGCACAAAAAAATTGTATGCACGCCACTATTTGTAAGCCCAGGAAATAATCTATCAAGTTTAAGGCCTGACAAAATGTGGAAAAAAACCACCTAAATTGCTCATAAACATGTGTAAGTTAACCAAAAGAGGAGCCCTGTAATAGGGGCGACCCCCTAGAGACCAAAACCTGAAATATTACAAAAAGAAAAAGAGAAGACTATATAACTCAGTATACATGTACTAAAGTGACCCCATACAAATATAAGCTAAGGGGAGATGAAACACGAACCACTACAAAAATCAAATACAACATGTAAACAACTCAAATAGAGACAGCAAATGAAATGTGTATAGCCCAATCAGAGCAAACCAGTTTGCTGCCATGAACCCAATGTTAGTTGTGCTTCAAGAATAGCTTTGAGCTTGGATATCTCATCACATATACAGTGGCACTGCTACTATATCCTTTTATTCCCATCTCTGTTTTAGATCCTGTCTGTTATAGTCACAAAAGCCTGGTTTCCTCTCAGGCAAAATTAACACTTGCAATGTACATATGTGGCATCGAGATAAAAATCTGTCACGTAAATTAATAAGATGCCGAGTTTAAAGTGGTACCCCGGGGGAAAAAATAAAACTCGTTTTCAAATAAACAGGTGTCGGAGAGTTATACCGATTTGTAAATTAATTCTATTTAAAAATCTCAAGCCTTCCAGTACTTATCAGCTGCTGTATGTCCTGCAGGAAGCAGTGTATTCTTACACCTCTGTCCATTATTTTTCTATTTTTCTGAAGTTGCAAATTCCATCAGCTTTCCCTTGAAACAATCCCATTCAAATTAATGACACATTAATGTTTTGTTGCAGAAATGACTGCAAAAAATAAAAATAAAAAATTGACGGCACTGTGAACTCACTGTCTTTGTAAGATCTCTCCTTGCAGAGTTGTTTTGATCCTGGCTTTGACATATAATGCTTTTAGGGTCTGTCCCTCAGAAGAACATTGCTGGATATGCCCTACTTTTCCTGTTATTCATGTGTGTGCTCATGTGCTCTCTTACCACATAAAAGTCTCTGATGGTGATCTAAGTACCCATCTCTCTCTATTCTTCTGTCAAAGAATGTAATGTCGGAGAATAGAATTGCAGGACATGTGCAGAATACCTTGAATAGTAAAGAAATATTCCATATGAGAAAACTCAGGGTTTGTGTTTGCCACTTAAGACATCGGGACAAGGTTGGACAAGGAACATGGAAGCACTGGGGTCTACAAAGCTACAACTTCTGTTTAACGCTTCAAGAAGGTTGTACCCTATTGCTTCATAGCCAAACCCAGGCTGCCTGTGTCTTCATTAGGGCCCTTGCTATAGAGAACATGCAGTAGGTAACCAATAGGCAGAGTGAGAGGTTACCTGGCAGTCAGAAGCAACAGAGCAGGGAGGGGAGGATACCAGTGCACCTGCACCATGGTTTGGGGCTGAAAACAAACACGGGGACACTGGTATGTACAAGGAAGTTTATTTGGAGCATTTTTATTTTCACCGACTTCCTGGATAACCCAGTTGAAAAAAATGTCTGTTCCTTGCTGCTCCAAACATACCCACAACCTTAAAGAGCCAAGGTATAGTCTATTTGTTTAAGCCTTTACGGAGTACTAGAGCGTACCTGTGAGTTTATAAAGGATAAGGCATCTTGTCTGTTGTAGCAAAGAGTTGTGGCAACAAGACTTTGTTTTATACTTTATACACAAGGGGGATTTATCAAAGGGTGTAAAATATAGACTGGTGTAAACTGCCTACAGCAACCAATCACAGCTCAGCTTTCATTTTACCAGAGCTGAAAGCTGAGCTGTGATTGGTTGCTGTGGGCAGTTTGCACCAGTCTATATTTTACACCCTCTGATAAATCTGGGCCATGAAGTCTGGCCAGCTCAATGTGTCCATCAGTCACATGACTGCCTTCTCTGTGAGCTCTAAAATGACCTGGGAAACACGGGACTTTTTTTTTTTATTTAAAAAAGTTCAGTGTTTTCCATGATAACAACAATAACAACAAAGAAATGAATGTAAATTGCAGGTTTTGAAAGTTATAACGACAGTGACACTTTAAAATAAGTCACCAATGCAACCAGGTGGTAGGGAAAGCAAATTGTATGCTGGACTGTGTTTGTTTTTTGTGTATCCTTCTTGATCAGTTTTTTTTTTTAACAAAGGAAGTCATAGAATAACGGATCAAAACGGATGCACACAAATGCTTTATTTTTTATCATTTTTTCTTTGCATAAAATGATAAAAAAAAAAACGAATTGCAAAAACACAGCGTGAATCCAGCCTAAGCTTTTAGAGTCACAACCAAGGCAAAAGTGTTGACTGTGACAAGCTGTATATCCTCCGCTATGTAGATATACAGTCTATATATAATCTGTAACTCTTACTACAAACCACACAAAACAATAACTGTATATTTAAACAAGTTTATTGACATTTTCTTTAGTTTTTTTTTGCAAAATTAAAAACATAAAATAACCACAAAGATAAAGGCCATAGGCTGTATTAACCAAATGAACCAGCCACTTGGTTAAATAAACTGACATTTAAGATTACAACAGGATATTATTGCATATACCCCAGGTGCGTTCATATAGTTGTAACATTTGGCAAGTTTACAAACTGAGCTTTGGTTGTGTAAAATCGACGACTGTTACTTTATTCCTAAGGGTCACAGCAGACATCAAGGTGTGGATTCGGGTAACCAGTCCTGCAACACCTAACGTCACATGGCCTACATGAACATATATCCTTTGCCCCAGATCAGCGATACCAACGTTCTGATGAGTCCATTATGCAGAGCGCAAATTGTGTTGGTTATTTTTGCTGGTATATTATAACAGGGTTATCCCTGTTTTTCATAGCACCTGTAACTATAATGCTAAAAGTGAATGATATTTTCCAACATTGAACTCCTGTCAAAAACCTGAATTTTATTAATGTTATGGCTTTCTGCAACTCTGGGGGTAAGTAATGGATTTATATTTGATCAGGCCTAACTTACAAATCTCACATGAGCACTTAAAATTCCACAATGATTGATGCCGTCTATAAAACTATTTCCTGACATTGACACAGCAACCAATCAGTAACGACCTTATATGGGACTAGTGTCAGTTAAATTTTAAATGTTGGTTGCTATGGCTTTGCACAACTTTAGTGCATAGCTAAAACAGTCCTGGGAAAAGGGGGTGGAGCTGACCACACAAGAAGCCTTTAGGTCATGGACATTCTGGGGGCAGTCATGAGGGTGGGGCCTAAAGATCTTAAAGGATTGTGTTGGCAGCTCTGCTACAATGAACGTTATATATGTAGTATACATAGTGCACAGCTTAAAGTCTACATTAAAACTTAGACTTGATTTACAATACAAGGCAGTATTCTTAAGAAATGGTTTTACAGAGGCATTTCAGATTGTGTTTTTATCCAGTTATGTTTTCAAGTACACTTGTGATTAAGTAGTCTGCATTAGCGTTAGGAGAAGCACACGGACCAGGCTAGGGGATTATTTTCCATATAAAAGGCCACTAAGGCTAAAATACCTTACATTTTATACGGAAGAATTCTTGGTAACATTCATAAATACATGGGAAATTTTCCGGAAAACCTCTCATGTACTTCATACCTACTATATACGTAGACATAGGCTTCATAAGGAGACCTAGGTTCCTGTAAGTAAGCAAATTCTTGTATTTAGAGATAATAGGCACAGTGTCAGGAATCTCAAGCTCCATTACTCTATGGGACTGGGTAAACTGTACTTTGTGAACGTTACCAAGGGTCTTTCCATATAGGACCTGTATTTTAGGTTTACAATCTCCTTCTGGCGCCTCTTCACAATGGTGATCCACCTTTCTATTAGGTTCTGTGGGGGCTTAAATACCACATGACTATTGTATAGCAACAATGACAGCTTGTCTGCTATGATATGCATTGTGATATATTGGCCCAGGAGCAGCTTTGATCCTCCTTCAACAATATTCATATATTTTTTTTATATACTTAACACTAAAAAATACACACAACAACCAATTTAAATAAGTGAAGGAAGAGAAGGTAAGGAATACTGATACACAGGAAGCATATTCACTAAGTAACAATAGGGAGGCTCATATGCCCATCCTGGGCACAGTGTTTTAGTGAAATGCTATGAAATCCACTTAGCTACAGTATGTGACATCCAGGCATTTTTAATACCCAGAATTTAAAGTGAACCTGACAATAATCATGGGCTGTAGCGACTTCAGACCAAATATTCTCTCTTAGATCTGTATCATGGGATGTAGCGACTTCAGACCAAATATTCTCTCTCAGATCTGTATCAATACAATAGGAGGAAATGACATCACTGAGACATGAAGTGATGTCATCAACTTGTAGCCAACCAATTGGCTGGACCTTCAAATGTGTACAAGAAAATGGGAATGATCCACACCACCAGAGAAGAGTCCAACATTCCCTGTGTTTTTCGTATTCGCAGTATACATTATACAGTACGTTTGTAAAATTCTGTACAGGTTCACATTAAACCACCACTAGACCGCACTGAAGGTGGAAGACCACTGTGTAATAAATGGATGATACCACAAGATAAGTACATAGTTTAGGTCACAATGACAGTCACACATTTTCCTACAAGTAGGGTGTTTTATGTACCCTGCATATCCCTGTGAATAAAGCCCTTCTATGTTGAATAGTCTAACCTAGGATAGGCATTTCACATACAGAATATTGTTATATTCCATGTAAGACAGTATAAAAAAGCGTTTCCCCATGACAAAATCGTGTCATTGCTAGGTTGTAGTGTTTATGTTCACTATTATTGTTTTTTTTTCCTTTTCAATGGGAATTTTTATATCTGTTTTGAGCAATACAGCATCAGTGATTCCTAATTTATACAGTTTTAGCCAGCAAGCAGCCAATAAAATAAAGTGGCTTGTATTATATGCTAAGCCATGCCTTAAGAATTATATACTGGCCTGCTTTTCGAGGTATAGAAGACTTAAAAGCCAGATACCACTCAAAACCTGAAACTATAGAGTTTGTTTCACTTCATGTCCACTCATGGTGGATCCAGAAGAAGAGATTCTACTAGTGCATTAGGGTACAAAGCCCTCTAGTAAATGTCTTTACAGCGCTTAGAAGCTACACCCAACCAAGCCAAATGTCAGGTGGACGTATTAGACCATGTGCGACCGGTTTCATCCTCCAACATCTCTTTTTGTGTCAGATAGGAGGTAAGAGGAGTAAAACACTAAGATTAATTCCTGTTACCCACATTTTCAGGTTTTAAATGACATAAGGTTCGGTGACCCCGTCTTCGGCCATTGGCACTCAAGGACTAATCTGGGCAGCACATAGTACACGTGGCAAATATGACTTTTGCCTTCTGCATTGCTTTGACTGATTGTTATAAAGATCGTGCAATTTATTAATTAAAAAAATACCTGAATCTGAAGATATTCTGGTTATTCAGAGAGCTTTAAGCAGAAACGTATATACAGACAATTAGGTTTTAAACATGATTATCGAGCTTTCCACAAGTGAGGTTAGCTTGACACACTAGCCTGGATGCTACACAATGTTGATCCCGAGTTTTTTTTTTTTTTTTTTTTTTAAACACAGTACTAGTTGAGGAGATGTGCTCTACAACATACACGTTATTGTGGGTGAGCACTCGTCCATGTATTGGCTTAGTCTAACCAGAGAGAATTTTTTCCAAAATGAGACGGATCCCTGTATTGAACATAGTGTATATCTCCTTACATAGGTATGTTTTAAGCGGCCATAATGACCATTCCTTTTGCCTACCAATGCCAATCCTTCTCCTGTAATACAAAGGTCTGCAAGGACCCTCCCCAGTTAAAGGTAACAAGCTTTTTTTTTTTTTTGACCTGCTTGAAGTGAAATTGTGCTTTGATCTTATAAAAAAACAATAAATGCACACATGTGGATTCATATCAGTGCTTCAGGTAACTACTGTACAGCTTGTTTTAACATTAAGACAATATTCATTTACATGTGTTTTCAAGTCACTGCTTAGGCAAAGGCTGCGGATGAAGAGCTCCAGAAGCACCACTTGCGCTTTGAGCGATGTTTGTTATGGATGTGGTCTTCCTTCTCCCTCTCCTTCTTCACTCTCTGGTAGTGGTCTTCTTCTTTAAGGTACCAAACTGGTGGCCAACGTTGTCTTTCAAAATACTCCTGGTTTTCTATAGAAGACATGATACAGACCTGGCCTGTTAGAATGTGGGTGTGCAAACTCAACTATCACTTTGAAAAACTTTACATGTCTAAAAATGTCTGGGTGTCCAGACCCCCCCCCCCCCATACTATCGTTAGTTTGAAGAGCCCTTTACTCCACAGATTGCTGCAGGGATAATGCCTTATTCTGAGGGTGAGATAGACTGGACTTCAGAACTCCCTGCTCTCCTCTAGAAGAAAAAAAATTCTCTTCAATATCACCTACTGGAGGTAGCTTCTCCATGCAATGCCCTTTTGTCCCATATTGATAGCATCTCTGTACTGCTGTATTGCTGAGGGCAAGAACAGGTTATGCACGTACCCTACAAGAACCTAAAAGCAATCTATAGATGGCTAACTTTCCCTACTGGGAGAGTTTCTGACTTTGCTCATAATCCCCAATATTGTTTTAAGAAAGCTAAAAGGTAAAAAAAAAATTAAATGTGATAAGACACACTCCAACATACATACATATATATTATATATAATTTATATAAATTTCTCGGTTTTCAAGGTCTCTGCTTGCAGTGATTTAGCTGGAAACTACATTGTTTCACAGACCAGGCCGTGCAATGATCCCATTAGTGACTATGAGACAAAGTACTGATAACCTTTCTGTAACAAGCCCTACACCTGTGTGTTCAGCATTATTCTACTAAATGACCAAGATAATCAAGTTGATCAAAATAATCATGTTGATAATGAAAGCTTCTGGTCTCTGGATATTCATACACATCGACACAGTTATCCCCAGTTAACGTCCTGACCATTGCATTGAGCAGAAAGATCAGGGAAAAAAAAAAAGGTGTATGGTATCACTTGTGAGAATGAAGGAAAATAAAAACCATTGGAATGAGAAATCACCTTGACAGATGGCTGTGTGAAGGAGTGTTAAAAATAGCAATGATGGCTCGTCTACTGTGGGAACTGGAGCAAAAAATGATTGAAAACAGACGATCACAAAAAATAAACTTGACTACCGCGACAGTGTTCCCGATGCCTGTGACAATATGCAGAATCTTCACTATATCATTACACTACTATATACACAACAAATGTTTTAGCCCTGAGAATTACCTACCAGGTGATTTAGATTTGATATCTTTCCGGAATTTGGAGCAGACGCTGTTGTAGTTGGTGCAGATGTGGTGCAGGCACCAGGCCGCTAGCTGATGTGCATTGTGGAACTGTAAGACAAATAAAGCAAAGTTACATAAATGCACACTATAGAATAATGCAATGTAGGTAAATGTAGTGTAAAGCACAGCAATGAACCAGATGGGAGCCGAACTAGATTAAACCGTTTACAGCTACCATCTGACTACTTGCTATGGGTTACAGCACACTTACATAAGAGCAAGATTCAACATCATGTCTCTGTCCTGTTATGAACATCTATGCCTCTCTCATCCGATCAACACAATTCCAGGACTGCCTGATCTTTAGCCAAGATAATCTCTGCTGAAAGATAAAGACATTTACATCTGCTCTCCTCTCTCTCTCCTGCCTCTGGTGCTTATACAGTAATATCCTCTGTGCTCGATAGAACAGAACCATAATACTACAAACCTGAGCAATTTCCAGATAGGTCAGCACTTCCTGATCAATATCCACCCCGTTGACCGCAGCCTTGGTCAGCTCCTGCACAGCATGTTGTTCTGCAGGACAAAGCACATTTTACACTCAGTGACAACAGTTATAAATAATAGAAATATTTCTGGCCATCGGAAAAAAAATATACATACAAAGCAGATTCTATTAATACCCTATAGACAGTATAAGAATCTGATAATCCCAGGGGAATGCAATGTAGATACGCATTACAGACAACATTATAGAACTGGTGGAGCTATGGGCCCCTGGCTGCACAGCTAGCTGCCCATAGTCATGCTATCACTATCATTTCTACCATTTACATACAGGTTCGGCTCTCCCAAATATACTTTACAGATTACTTTTTATAGAAGGAAAAAACAGCCTCCCAAGGGAGTGTATAGGGTAAGAAACAAGTCATACAACTTCTATGCTATAGTAAGAATCTCTATAGGTATTTGATGGCCCCAATACAATTGTTCGGGGCTTAGAAATCCCACCAAGGGACTCCGTAGTAAAGACTGACGCTTGCATTTGACTTGACTGCACTGCTGTAGCCTATACCTAAGACACCTCTTTTGGGATGTGCAATTTGTGCAATTGCCCATTAGGGTATGTTCACATGCTGCAATTAAGTTCCAGATTTCCCACTGAAGATAATTTGAATAAGAGGATGTTCACATGCTGTGGATTTGTGGTCAATTTTCCAGTTTTGCTAATGTAGCATCAAAGGTAGCTAACAAATTCAAGCCCAAATCAAGACTATACTCAATGTTCCATGGCTTCCTCAGTTTTGATCTTAAAGAGTACCTGTCATTAAAAATAACTTTTAACATGTCATCAGGCATGTCAAGGGTAACCGACTGCAGCCAGTTTTACTACCATAGTCCGTCGCTCGATAATTTCAGCAATGTGGCCTCATAGACTTGCTTTGTCGGAATTAGCTGATACAGAAATATGGCTGGGGAAAGGGATCCTACTACTGCCACGCTCTCTCTCCAGCTGTATCTCCTGGTTACAGTGGGTCACAGCAGTGAGACCCATTGCGATCAATATTGTTTCACATGCCAAACGTTATTTTTAATCACAGTGACTCTACTCTTTAGTTGTTTAGTCGAGAACAATAATATAACAACGGCATAGCATCCTATAGCTCTTACCGGTGAGAGCCACCAAACGTGGAAGGCAGATTCTGTTTGCCAGTGCAATGAGCTCCAGTGGGTCCATGTCTGATGTGCAGGACAACTGCTTGGTGTAGAGATAGTCTAACACAGCTTGCATTGAGGATTTGCTTACATTAGGTAAAATGACCTGCAAACAAACACCGAATTCTCAATTAACACCTAGATCGAATAACTTATGCCAAGAAAGGACATTATATCTTCTGTGTCTATCAAGAGGATACTGTGGAGTTACCTATATCATCTGTGAAATTACTACCAATGACATAGGGGAGTCCCACGGCACAGATCACAATAGGCCTCAGTGTATGGCGCTGGATTAGCCACGCAGGACAAAAGGGTCCAGATGTTTTCTCCCATCTCCACCCCTTTCTATGGCCCTTGGGCCAACTACCTGCATCCTTATTTGCTAAAGTTGCCCATATACCTCAGGCTAAAGTTTGCTGGCTTGGAAGTGTATGGTGGCCTCCTAACTTTCCAATGACAGATGATGTCGGTGGCGACAAGGGTCTGGCATGTTGGATATTTGCCGCATGACCCATTTGTTCTAGGAAAGATAAGCCAACACCAGAGCCATCTAGTTGTGGTTTACCCCTCCTCTCTCTATACAAGACATAACAACTACAGCCAAATGTTTATGTGTATGGAGAGGTCGGGAGAGATAACAGATATTGAAAGTGTATGGCCACCTTAAGAATTTAATGCTTTGAGGAGACTTGCACAGGCTTTTACCACTGAATAGCAAAGGGGCTAGTCTCCCTGTGCTCTATTGCAAGTGCATGGATAGCCCCTATGATATTTATGCCATTACTCACTACTGTAAATATTTTTTTGCTATTTTGAGCTGTATAGTATTATGCATAATATACAATTTACATAAAAAAAAAAGTTTAAAGGGGGTCTCCATTTAGGATACAAATTAAATTTTGCGCTGTATAGTATTATGCATAATATACAATTTACATTTAAAAAAAAGTTTAAAGGGGGTCTCCATTTGCTTGTAACTGGAATTTTGGGGCTGATTTATTAAGACCGCCAAAAAGAAAACTAACCTTATTGCCCTTGACAACCGAAGGTTTTCCTTCGTATTATAAATAGGGCCCATATTTACCAGATATGTTTTTTGTAGGGAGACGATAACGCAATGTATGCAATAAAGTACAGTAGGCAAAAGGCCCCCCTAGAACCCTTAAAGTGTATATACCTCATTATTTGCACTTTCCACAAATGAGCCTCCAAACATTGCAGCCATCCATTCACAGCTACAGATTAGCAGCGGCTTATGGGCATTGATGCTTCCATCATCCAATTTAAATGTCACATCTGGAACCAAATATAGAAACATGATCACTAAGCCTGTTGCCACACAGCTTCCAGGAATACAGGGAACGATGTCAGCAGAAGAGCAAAGAGGAGAGACTAGGTTATCATTGCACAATGCTCCTGGCTAGGAGTTAAACCGTGCATTGGCCCCAAGAGGTGTCAGAACATCATCTGCTATTGTTTATGTGTTCCTTAAGCAGTAAACAAAATGGAAACAGCTATTTTTAGCCATGTTACCTACAATGAAGGACTATTCTATATATAATTTAATGGAACTATATATATATATAAGATTTTATTGGACACTACATGTACCACCATTTACCACTGCAGATACATAGCTGCATGTGCGGGAAACAATGGAAGTGTATGTCACATGGAACAATGCCTCCTCTCCCACCCATTCATAGGCGCTGTATGCTAATTGTTTGGGAAGGATTAGAAGTTTAGTTTTTAGACACTGTTTAAATATAAGTAAATGTTGTGATTCCTTTAGGGCCCGTTCACACTATGGAATCGGCGCAGAGCCAAATCCCACCTGCTATGTCTTTCAATGGGAGGCCTTGGGTGCCTCCGCTCTCCGCTCCAAGACTTGACATTGCGTAGTGTGAACGGGTCTTTAGACCTGCTCACACTTCTTGGGAAAGGGTAAATTACAAACTGTCTGGTTCTTAGACTAGACATTCAACGGCCCTATTACATGGAGTGTATCGGCCAATATCGCCATGTGTAATGGGGCCAATGAATGAACCAATGCTAGTCCACTGGTTGATCTTCTCATGTAAAAAAGTTGTACGCTGGATGCGCATCTCCCTGGGGATGGTGGCGGATTAACAAATTTAGCAAAGGCCCATATGAATGATTCAGCTAGCGATGGTAATAGAGCCTTATAATAGACTCTAAACGAGCACCAGTCTACAAGACTGGCGCTTTTAGACCAATTTTAAATTGGTGCATATAAGCCACACACCCTTTCTATACCAAAGCCACATCCACTTTTCACCAAGCCACACTTTTATCTCCCTCCACCCACCCTCACTATCGTCAAACTTTCAACAGTAGCATCATGTCCTAATTTTAAAGAGGAGCTGCCAAGGAAAGATCTTCTTTAAGGAGAGTCAGTCAGCAGAATGCAGGCTATCATATAAACAACCATTATATTCCCCATGAAATAGTAGACACAGAATAATTGGATGGCAGGGGAGCGGCAATAACCTGAGTTTCCTGCGGCTTCCTGGCTCAATAATTGGATCATTCTTACTTGTACAGATAGTCATTCTGACAATAGGTGTACATTAGAGAATTGTTATATATGGATTTGGTGCACCTCAATTTTTTTTTTGTGCTCTAGCTTGCCAATATTTTAAACATAGGCTTCTAACATTTGTCTTCATATACTATTTGTCAAGGTGGATGTGAAACTAGGGACCTTAAACTTAAATTGCAGCTTAGCGTTTAAGGCAATTCCATGAGTAGATGCTTTAAAGTTACCTTTTTATAGGGCAAGCATAATTTTTTGAAAGATAATAAAAATATTCATAAGAAAAGAGATTTGCAACTTTAAGAAATTGTAGGAAGATATAGGAAAAGTATGAGGTCGAAGAGATGACAGAGCTGAAATGGGTCATCAGTGCTGCGAGGGGCTATAAAAATGACCTGCAAAAAGGTACAAACTCTACAATTCTAATACTTGAAGAGGTGCTCAGAAGAACCGATGAATAGAAATCTAATCAAAAGAGAATCTGCTCACCAGAAAAGGTTGACTTGGAGAGACATTCTTTGATTCGATTTGCTTTCCTGACGTGAAACGCTTTTGTAATCTCCTGGTTCATAAAGGCTTCTTTGTTTGTGATGTTCTCTACCATCATTCGCAAATCAAACACTTCTAGAATTTCTGCAATCTGTGCTACGCGCATCAAACCTTTTTCATTTTCATCTAGCTGTCCAGTGTATAGAAACCTTAACACAGTCTTAAAAGGCCCGTACTGTATAGAGGAGTCCATTCGGACCACAGTCACTGAGCAAGTCCTATTAGAGACTTGGTTGACCATCAGTTCTTGGTGCATACTATGAAAGCCTTTGCTCCAAGATAATAAAGAAACACAACCTTCCTCGTCACAATCTGAAGTTAGTAAGGTGTCATCGCTCCTTGAAATCCGAAGACAGGCATTGGATGGTTTCAAGGAAGCCCCATCAGTGTCCTCATCTGTATCAAGGCTTAATGTCCGCAATAACAAATCCTTGGTGGGTTTTTCCTTCTTGCAAAACCTTTCTAAAGGGATTTGAGACTCTTCGTGTTCCATTAAAAAAAGGTCATAAAATTTTGAAGAGGAGGTAGCAAGGTAAATTTTATGAGCAAAGATCCGTTTTTGGTCCTGAAGGACAAACATGACATCTGCACACAATGGATTGTCCAACAAATCCCCAGCATCATTAATGTTAGACTCACTGGATTCGGGGACCTTGATAACTGGCGGTGGTGATTTAGGGGGAAGGAATGGAGCTTGTAGTAAAGGTCTCTGAACTCTCTTCAGATGAGACTTCCAAAATTGAAGATGTCTCCTGGAGATCAAGGCAGCCCTGATTGCATTGTCAAACACATCCTTTATCCCAAACTGGTCAAAAACACTGGTTTCGTAATATGGAATCCCGAGTTCCTTTGCAACTTCTCTTCCCCTTTCTGGCGGCAAAATGTCTCCTCTTTTTATTGGTCTGTAATGGAAATTACACAGAAGAGTAAATGTATTGTAAACTAAAGAGAAATTAGTATCTCTTCATGACTATATGCTGCCTCCACCACCTCTT
Organism: Dendropsophus ebraccatus; assembly: GCF_027789765.1. Lineage (NCBI taxonomy): Eukaryota > Metazoa > Chordata > Amphibia > Anura > Hylidae > Dendropsophus > Dendropsophus ebraccatus. The sequence goes on along the minus strand of NC_091461.1, from coordinate 45,185,660 downwards.
TATAAAGCGTTGAACTTTTTTACCTGGCTAATGGTCGCCTTGCTCTGTTAACAGCTTCAAGATCGGCATAACGCAGGTCCAGCTGGCAGCCAACAAGAATGACAGGTGTGCGGGGGCAAAAATGCTTGATCTCCTGAGCCCACATTGTTTTCACATGGTTTAAGGAATTTGGATTTGCAATTGAGAAACACAGGACAACAACATCAGATCTGAAAAAGAGAGCACCATTGAATCAGAGATAGAAATAAATCACATCTAAATCACATCACATCAGTATTAAAAAGTTAAGTGCAAGCTCCATACAATTTATTTAGACCAGTGCTACCCAACCAGAGTTTCTAAGTTTCTTCAGAATCTAGGGGTTCACCTACAGACAGCAGCAGCAGCAAGAGCTGTCATTTTACCGATTTTAGCCTTATGATATATTTTATATATAAACATCTGCCGATTTTGGGCTTAGAAGTCAGTGACTGACAGCTATTTCTGTATGTATGCTTGTACTGTAAAGACTATCAATCATTGATAGATATTGCCTTTTGGACTCCTAAACCCAGAATGAGGGGACATTACCAATTACCAATTTTACATAATACAATTTTCATGGTGACAGGGTCATCCTAGCTGCTGCTACACAAGGAGTCTTCCCCTATAGAGAAAGGGGCTGGGGACATTTTTAAAGGGCTGGGAATGACTAATGCCTAAAGTGATACTGTCATTCCCCCCTTATTCTACGTGTGGTTCTCCGCATCATCCTTAAGCTTAGATGCTGCACATTCAATATATATCTTTATAACACTTGTCTGTGTCTTATTTCTGCTCTTAAATCGCCTAATTTTATCTGTGGACAGTGTCAGCTAGGCGGGGCTTCATGGAAGTTGGGCCCCTTCTCCCCAGCCAGGAGATGGGGCCCAGCTGCCATGAAGCCCTGCCTAGTTGACACTGTCCACTGATGAAGGGAAGTGAGTGTAAGGGGGTTGTAGTATCACTTTAAAATGTTAATGTAAAATATAATGTCCCTAGCGGCCTCCATAGTACGGTTGACAAGAAAACATGGCCATTAAGTTCAACCAAGGTCATCCTTGATATTTAATAAAGGCAAACTTCTGTTAAGAGGTTATTCTGCTATTTTTTTTTTTTTTTTTTTTTAAGTGTCAGACCACTGGATATCGTCAGAACAGGGCTTTGAGTGTTTATTAAGAATGGAGGGATGAGTAGTATTCACTGTGTATGGAGCTGCCAGAGACAGCAAACTTAGTGAGCTCTATAGACAACGCTGCAGTGGCAGTCGCTGCTCCATTCATCTCTATCACTTGGTACCTTGTTCTGGAGATTGAGCCATCCCAGTGGTTGGGCCCTCTGCGATCTGACACTTTGGGCATAACTTATTTTAACTTGGAATACCCCTTTCAATTTATCATGTGCTACCCAGTAAGTAAATATCTGCACTCCTTGTGGGCGTTTTTCCCGACAAAATGAGATGTCTATTCTAATGCCTGCAAATACCATCCAACACTTAAAGGAAGTGCTATATTCCTACAGAGAGGTGCTAAATATATATAATGAATTCATTTGGAGCTCCTCTCAGCCTCCAGCACAGACAGGCTGTGGTTATTAACAGTAACAAAACATTCTATTTTCGCTCCTGTTATCGCCCCAATACTGCATGAGTTAATACATAAACAACAGATCCAAGAACTAATTGCCTCGTGATCATACACCTCCTGTTCTTTTTCTAGATCTCAACAGAATGGCAGGAAGATCACGCTAGACACACGGTTTCTATAAATAATATGCTAATGTACCAACACTGCAGGTTGCTCCTTGTTAGAATAAAAAAAAACCTGTATATTGATGCCAAATATAAAAGATCCTAAGTCTCGCTGCTCTGGCCGCCCGCTAAAAAGGGCGCCACCTAAGTAATTACAGGGTTATCGCGGCAATAATTGGTCTCTTTCATTTAGCATTTAGCAAAGGTTGATGAGCTCATATAACTTGTTGCAGGCACCTACACAGATGGCAATAATATAGCAGACCCTCGCTCCCCTGGCTATACAGTAGGCACCTATTTAATACTGCTCAGGTCATGTTCACATTCCTGGTCTTCTAGGCTGGGTGGTGGCGTAAGCTCGCTCATTACTTGGATATATCACATGACCTCCGTAAGTGCTGATCTCTACAGCCCATTGCTAATAATCTACGTCATGTCAGGCTCTACACTAGTAATTATAGGGAGTTTAAAGAACACAGTTGGGTTCAGGAACACAGTAACCATTCATGGCTGAACCTTCAATGCAAAGTTACTTAACTGTTTGATATTCACAAAATAGAACGTATATTGCCTAGAAGAACAAATCTGGGAATTTTTTTTTTTTTTCTTAGATTCATTGAACATAGGTATTCAGTTACTAATTCATTTAAGTGTTACTGTAAGTTTTTGTAAGTCTAATGTAAAGTTATGTAACTGCATATACACTGTATCAATGCTACGCCACCTTCAGGATAGAGATTAGCTGTTAGTGAATGGAGCCTTTTAGTGTTTACCTTCATAGCCTGAAAACCTGTCCTGTACAAGTGACAAAGGAGCACAGATTATACGTATACAGAGCTCTGATATAGTAGCGTGTGTAAGTACATTTAGCTTCTGGGTATAAACAACAATGTACCCATTCACTGATGGCAAGCAGTGATACTGAGTGTGGAGAGAAAAAGCAGCATAGAACTGTACTAAAGTACTGAACCTGCCATGCTGAAGATGCCATCTGACCTGCAGGCAGTATGTTACAGAGCAGAAGGTGCTGGATATATATTAGTGTATATAACAATTCAGTATAACTAATGTATTCATTTAAATCGCTGCTCATTTCGGGCTTAGGAGGTAAGTGTTTTTTAAACAATGGAACCACTTTATTTACAACAGCATCTTTTTCAACTCTAAAGGTCCTTTTATACAAGCGATTACGAGCTGTATTTGGCAATTATCGGCCATTACGGACTATATTTGATTTGTGTAATAGAAGGCAACGATCAGCTGACATGCACAATGTCAGCTGATTGTTGTCTGTCATTGTCTTTCAACAGATAGCTGCGGTCTCCTGCCATTGCTCTGTGTAATAGGAGCATCAGCAGCAGACTGCCGCTATCTCCCCCTGTGGCCCCCTGCACACACGTGCACACTGTCGGCGCCAGCAGCGAGCAAGGAACGAGAAGCAAGCGAGCGCTGACCTAACAGGTCAGCGCTTGCTTGCCCCTGGAGATCGCCCTGTGTAACATGGGCATAAGGCTTTGTTTACATTTATCAGTTGCATCTGTTCAAGTTTTTTTTTCAGAAACTGAACACAACTGATGCCAAAAAGGTATCAGTTGTCATCCGTATTTCTATCCTTCAATCCATCAACGGGCATGCCGTATGGCAGTACACTGCAAGACACATTTTAACATACGGCCTGTTCAGTGATCTGGCAGCACTATTAGCACGCCAGATGCTTTAAACTGTCCCATTGAAATGAACAGGATCAGTTCAAAGATGCTTTTTCTTTTAGCGCTTTTCTACTGGCAGATGAATGTAAACCTGGCCTATGTAGGTAAAGATTGGAAGTTGCTTAATATTAATATATTTTTATAGCAGCAAGAGCTTTTAAAGGGGTTATCCATTGCTACAAAAACATGGCCACTTTCTTCCAGAGACAGCACCACTCTTGTCTCCAGTTCAGGTGTGCTTTGCAGCTAAGCTCTGTTCAGTTCAATGGAACCGAGTTACAGATCCTGCACCCAAACTGGAAACAAAAGTGGTGTTGTCTTTGGAAGAAAGTGGCCATGTTTTTCTAGCACTGGATAACTCTTTTATTAGCTCCACTGAAAGAGTTACATGGCTGTCTCTGAAGCATAGAAGCTTGCTGCATAATGTTTCATGGAGATAGTGTATAAGCAGTATACAGTACTCTCATGAGCTCACCCTAGTGGTGGCTGCAGGCAGACAGAATTTTAGAGTTTTATATAATGCAAATAAAGGGAATTTGGAGCTCTGCTCTCATATACAAAGAAATGAAAGGGTAAATGACACAATTTTAAAAAATGGTCCAATACTTTAAGCCAGGAAAGCCATCACTGCTCCACACTTCCATTCTAGCAGTTCCCTGTTTTGTGACAAGCACCATCTAAGCCACAATACTCACAAAATAAAGTGCTTTATGTAACCGCTCTACATATTTCTATCCTAAACATAAAAAAGACTTCTAAAGCTATAAATATCAAACCCAGGCACTACTCCAAGTGTCTAGAAGATATCCAATAACTTTTTTTTTTAATTCAATCCGAGACTTTGCCCAGGGCTAAGTACTGATTAAGCCAAAGAGTGCACAGAAAAGTACTTAAAAGACAAGTACAATAAAGGAAGCCAAGCTTTTTGTATCCTTTGCTTGTAAAGATTATGATGAGCCATAATAACAGAAACTGTACATTTTATTGCTGTGCCATCTCCCTACAATAATGCAATGTATGCACATATAGCTGCTTTTTCATCTAGGCTATTTAATCCCCCAAGCTTTAACCACTGTTCAGAGGATGTTGTTGGGCCGAATGCTGTAGTCAGTCACGTACGACCTTTGTCATCAAAGGACGCCAAGCATGTAGTAATAGAGTGTAATCCCCAGCATTTTAATAAACACCCCAAATTACCAATGCTCCATTGAGCTATTAGTAGAACACAGAACAAGGCATGGAAGATCAGGATGTAAATGAGTTAGATGCTAATTGAATAGGTGGAACCGAAAGTCATTGTGATGGGAGCAGAAAGATGCCACCACACCCATGTGTACGGCCACTGGGCTTGGCTTCTCTAACCCAATGACTTGTTAGGGGGTGATATAGACAGTATGATGCAGATTTTCTCATGGAAAATCCACTGTACTACAGCAGCAATGTAGAGAATCTAAAATATGAAAAAAAGTGCACCTGTTGCAGAGAAAGTGAATTGTCCCCACGATACTTGTAATAACCTAGCTCTGCTGAAAGAGTCCAGGTACACTGAAAGTGAGGTGAGCACTTTCATGAGGATACTTTTTGCACAAGATCTAGTCCCAGGCCCTGTAAATTTATGATACTATTTAGTTACACCCGCTTATGTATCCATTACTTGTTTACTTGGTTTTAGCTGTCAGCGTCTAGGTTAGAGTCCGAGGTAACTACAAACACATGAAATGTGAAATACACGTTTTTCCATGTTGTAAATTTGGTGCAAAGGTTACAGAGATGACACTGCCCGTACATGGCAGCACAGAACTTGCTTACATTGCCTGCAATTTATTACTTTATTATGACCTCAAGAATTGCCAACGACACGACAGACATCCCAGATACTGCATGAAATGATGAGAAGTTTTAAATGCTTGAGCCAGAAATTTAGATTTGGCTCTATATATTTAATGTCCCATGACTTGAGATATGACAGGCCCCAATATAACCCAGAGTGGCACCTGCTGGGGGGGAGCAGCCCTGCATTTCTGCACATAGATTCCAGACTATATTTAATCCTAAGTGTACACTGTTAAGTAATTAAATCTTTGCTTGTATTAAACGAAGCTGAACCTTGATGGGGTCAACCTGCTGTCAACAGATTGCAAGCGGCACTTACTGCTGCTGCTGAACCTCACCATAAGCAGACTAGGCTGCCATAGCAGCTGGTGAGGATTGGACATAAGAATTAGCCTAAAGATACTGTGTTTTGAAGGTTTTTTTTGTCTTACTTAATCTTGCAGTGGTCAGCAATAATTTTAAGCAAGAGATAAACATAAGGTCTTGGGCCTAATACGGCAGTTTTTCTTAAAGGGTTTTTCCCATTTTTTTCATATAGAGCATATTCATTAGACATGCCAAAAAGTTGTTCTGCAGTTGCCATACTTGTTGTAGCAGCGGTGCAAGATATTGCAGCACTACTCCATTCAAATGAACTGGGCAACGCTGTAGTTTGTTTGATTGTTGCAACTAAAATGACGGTGCATCAATAGATGAGAAACACTGAAGAGGCTGCAGCAATTGCATAAGCATTATATATAGTCTTCAGTAGCTGGTCGACAGGGGTTCCAATAGTCAGACAACCAATAATCTGAGGACAGATCAGTGATCAGTCAGGATCTGGGTGCTCAAACCCTTCCAATCATTGAATAGAGCCAGGAGAAGTGCAGCAACCTGGGGAGTAAAGCCCATAGCTGAGCTCTTCTCCCATCTAACAATCGGTGGAGGATGATATGGACACTATGGGGGAGATTTATCAAACTGGTGTAAAGTAGAATTGTCCCAGTTGCCTCTAGCAACCAATCAGATTCCACCTTTCATTTTTCACAGATTCTTTAAAAAATAAAAAGTGGAATCTGATTGGTTACTAAGGGCAACTAAGACAATTCTACTTTACACCAGTTTGATAAAACTCCCCCTATATTTTTTTCTAACAGGTAAACAAGTTATTAAAAAATCTTGAGATATTTGCAAGATTCGAGAACCTTTAAGAAATCTCTGTCTGTTCCCTGCCTTAGGCTGTTGTGTAGGAATTTACAATGTGATTTTGTAAACTTTTCAAAATACCTTACATCACAGAACCGGGCTATTCTCATTCACTGTTTGCAAAACATTTTCCATTATTGTCAAACTACTGTTAACCCTTTTAGAGCCCAGCTGTAGTTTCTAATTTTATGACTATCATTTTACCAGAAGTCCCTCTCTCACACATGTCTGTGCACCGTGGTCTGGTAATGCAATGACGATATAAGACTCAAGTGAAAAAACTGACATGAGCAAATCAGTATAGGAGATGCGGCATAGGTAGGAAGAAGTGCTAAATTATATACATTATTCAGGGCATGTAGAAAGGAGGACACAGGTTTACAACCCATATGGACGCAGTAATGGCTGCCATTAGCACTTATCCCATCTGTTATTTGTCAAAAGGACCAAGATAACCAAGGAATAGCTGAGCAGAATATAAAATGACTTCAGTCAATGAGCTGCTTACAGAAAGCTACATTCACATGACCTTGGAGCTGTTCTACAACCACTTCAAGGGTGCACCCATACATATGGCTATTGAACAAATATGGAAAAGAAGAACAGCATCTAAGTTACCATAGTAATGCTATCCCTCTCTTAATACCTGAATGGTAAAGTACTGTACATCAGATACGCTTACTGTGTGAAATACGATCCCAGTCTCCGATTTCAGCACCATTAAGACTTATAAAACCCAATATTCTTTGTACCCATCAAATGTAATGTGGATGTATTTGGCTGGCTATGTATGGAGTAAGCAATAGTGTTTACCTTCCATAGGCAAAACGTCTGTCCTTGTGATGATCCCCAAAGGTGTCCCACAGCCTGAGAGATACACTCACTTCATCAACAACGTCCCGGGAGCGTTCAAGGACCTTAAGGAAAAAGAAAAAATATATATATAATAGTACAGGTTTAATGCTGCAGCAACCTCTTCTTGCTGAAGAATTCTGCAGATGGTGCACTATTTCTGTTGTCATCACAAAACCTAATATGCAGGACTAACAGAGAATGGTTTGTTTCATATCTATGATTACGGCTATACAATAGCTGGTAATGCATCTGGAAAGCAATCCTACATAGGCATTGACTCTATAATACTAAACCAATGTGCATGTGCACAGGTAATAATTTGGCAATATTAGGGAGTGTCATGAAAATCAAATATAGTCAATGGGAGGCAGATTAGGGATGACCCATGTCCTTCGCTCCCTAACATGTGCATTAAACTGGACTGTTGTCTCGATAATAAGGGATAAGTGTTTTTGGTGCAGTCAATAGAAAAGAAGTACTGCTGCCAGTCATCATTACCTATGCACCTTCACAGGTACTGTAATCTGTTAACAGTTCTTCAAAAGCAACCATGACAAAGTGTCGTTAGGGTCCATTTACACAGAAAGATTATCTGACAAATTATCTGCCAAAGATTTGAAGCCAAAGCCAGGAATGGATTTGAAAAGAGGAGAAATCTCAGCCTTTCCTTTATGACCTATTGCCTGAATTCTCCCAATATTTGTTCCGCTACATACTGACTTTATTTATATGGGATGGTATATATTTTTCTTCCCCTACAGTTATATGTTAAAAAGAACAAATGGCTACAATAAATCAAACAATAAAATATATGAATAAGAGAAGTGATTCAACCGATATATCTCCTATCTTTCTTACAGACAGCTATGGTCAGACATGGAAACATGCATATGCAGAATTCACTGACACTTACCTCTTGACATACTCGGTACTGATCTATTGCCCACACTGTAGGTACGTGTGTGGCCAGCAGCTGGTACTGGGTTAGTGTAGTGTTGCACGCTCTTGCGCAGATAAGCCGCGTCTTGCCCACCGCATTGTCTCCCACCACCACGCACTTGATGGTTTCGACATTCGGTCTTTCGTAGTCCATATCAGTGTCCATTTATGCAGCCCTAAGAAGGCAACGAGGGTATGATGAGTAAAGCATTGACAACTCACTCCTAGCTCTATGGAGAGTACTCTACAACTAAAAATTAGAGGGATGCTCCTCCTTTTATACTTGAACGCCTGGAGCCGTGGAGTATCAGGTCACACCTGAACGAAATAAACATCATGACAGCATTTGTTTGCTCTAAACATACGCCAGCCTGTGTAAGGTGTATCTGGAATGCGGCCAATCTTCTTTATCACGACTGCACTTACACAAAATATGGCTGTGTTTTCACGTGTTCACAATGCAATCCAAACGCTGTGGAAGCCAAGTCCCCATTATAAGCATACACAAAAAGAATTGTTCAACCCCAGCAAGTATTTAAAGGGGTTCTCCACTATGGATGATCGTACTTTTTAGAAGGGTCCATTTCATACTAAGGTCAGTTGCAGTCTGTGGGGAAACCTGGTACAATTTATTGCAGCGCCACCACAGGGGAAATGAAGCATTACACAGCGCCCATTCACATCAATGAGTCAGGTCCTCCAGACACAGCGACATTCTTTGTAATTGCTCTCAACTCCAGAGATTAATATCCCTAATATAGTATAGGACAATGGATTTTCTAAACTGCACAACCCCTTAAAGGGTCTTTTTTTTATCAGCGATAAGAGAACCATAGTTTTCAATAATAGTGAGAACAATACAGTAAGGTGCTATTTTTCATCTGGTCTACAACAATAATAAATATTCTAAAAATAAACACATAGCACAATACACGTCCACCTACAGATATACACTATAAATAGTAACCATTATAATAAAAATCATTGATTTCAATAAAATCCATGACACCCGGTAAATATCAGACTGCAAATCCTGTATCCTTTTCTATTGCTTGCTCTTCCATCTACACACAATATTTCCGGGGTTTTTACTGCAGTGCAGTAATTATATCTGTTAATTTTCTACATATATATTCCCATAGGAAAGACGTTATTACACCACCACAGCGCCTCTGCTTTCTAGTCCAGGCATCTATTCTCAGAGCTTGTTAACCAGCACCAAGAGAAATGATGCTAAACATTACAATGCCTTATGAGAGGCGATCTGTGCATGCTTTCTAGAAAAGATGATCTGTACTTAATGTTTTAGAAACACTGTAGATGCCAGTGGGTACAGTTAAAATAATATAATCATATGGCTGAAAGATATCAAAGAGGGAAGTATCACTGGGGATCTCCAAGGAAAAAGAAGAAGAGGTGTAGTGCATGGAAGGGAGCCAAGGGACTCTAGTGACTACATACAGTCAATCACTTAAAGGGCCCTTGCACACTACGAAAATCATGTGGATAACTTGCCACGGATTCCGTGACCGCTCCCACTTGAACATCTGTCCGTCCTATAGGCTTAATTTTAGGGTCAGGCGGATTCTGCTGTCTGCACAAACAGTTGACATTTCAATCCTTTGGGCGGAAGGAGGAATCCACCTGACCATACAATGGAGTCTATGGGGCTGGTGGAACCTAAAGGGGGGGTGTTAAGCGGCGGAATCAGCAGCAAGTTATTCGCGGGATCCGCGAGTACAGAGGCCCTTGGCTCCCTTCCATGGGCCCAAAGGGTAGCAGTACCAAGCCCTTCCATATCAACTGGAAGCAGGGGTTCAGCTGCTGAAGTGTAGCCAATAGTTGCCAGTAGTGCACATCTATGCTTGATTTTCTCACTTTTTTTTTTTTAATACACAAATAACAAGAAGTGTTGCACCAAACCAAAACTTGATAAGGCAACTCAACGTATGCCTGGGCAGCCAAAGCTTGTAACAGCTGGAGGGCCAAAGGTTCCCCATCCCTGGACTAAAGCATGGTAGACTAGACTTTTGTGTCCTGCAAATAAGACGTATACTCATGTAAAATGACTAAATGATGTAGTCACTAGTAGAGTGGCAAGCCTAGAGGTGCACCTCGAGCCATCGCCCTGTACGTCAGAATAACCTTTTTGGTAATATCCTGATGTCCAGTAGAGACTGGAAATGTGACGTCTTTGAACCTTACACTGTCTGGAGCCCTCAAAAGCTGCATGATGTTTAATGGTAAACCAGTATTACAACTTCTGTCTTGAACATTTCCTTGTTTCCATTTGGGCTAACACTGTTCTGTCTAGGAAATCCTTGAAAGGAGGATGCTTGTTTAGTCTTTGAAGAAAAGAAATGAAGCTCAGTGGGGAAATATTTGTATTGCAGTGTATATTAATTCTCAACTCTGCTCTATGCAACTTGCAAGTCACTTATTGGAGTCATGGTAACTCACCAGCCGGACTACACAACAGACTTTGTTAGAGACTGCAGAACAAGTAGTTGGCTATGGAAGCACCATGCTGCAACTTTTGCATATGGTACAAAAAGTTTAAGATTAAACTTTTTTTTTAACCCTTTGAAAGACAGTGTTTTGTACTTTATAGAAAAGCATATGTGAGCAATCACTCGCTGCAGTCCTCAGAGTTACTCAGGGGAAAAATTTAAAGGGGTAGTCCTATACAGTAAATTTATGGATATGCCAAAAATAGCTCATATGGGTCCCGCACCTTGAAACTGAAGGTTCCCTGACCCACTATAGCAGTTGATAGTGGCCAGGAAGCTAAAAAAACAGCCAAGCTGCCTATTTGATGTAGTTAGTGCAACTCATATTATGGTTAATGGGAATTACGTAAACAGCGTAGGAATACCCATTTAAAAGTGATTCTTACTTAAACTTAAAGACGTATTACAAACTTCCCTATGCTATGGAGCTAAGTGGTGGGTGTCCAACTGCTGGGACCCTCATTGTTCCTGTGACCAGAGAAAAAGTGTGCCCTGAATAAATGATGGCAGCATGCACGGCCAGCGTTCCATTCATTGTCTGAAGTTGGGAAGGTCCCTTTAAGCCTCATTCAGTCATTCTTAGCATCTTGAAGAATGTATTCTTAATACTGAGGCATATTATGAATGTTTATTTCACAGGATGTTCATTCTCAACATGCTGTCGCACACTTTCCAGCCAGCGGAGAAGGTACCAGGTACTTTCCAGTTAAGACACTGTGGGATGCCTTACCCAGAGCTGACTCACTAGTCATCAAAAAGGAAGTACAAAGATCACCGACATCCTGACTGTAACTGTACCAATGACACACACACACTAAATATATATATATATATATATATATATATATATATATATATATATATATGTATTTCATGTTTAATTAGCCTGTGTGCTGAGTCTACATCAAGCTTATAAGCCTAGGGCAAATATTTCAATTGGATTAATCAATAAAATGTAATTATCACACTTCTTACAAAAGACAAGGACATATACTTCATGAAACACACCTAAGGATATGTATGGTTTCTCTATAGTCATCCCCTTCATACCAAGGATTTATGAGAAAATACAAACAATCTGCTGTATAGGAGCTTCAGTTTACATTATGGCATAGTTATCAGTTCTGTGGCTTGTATATAATGGGGGAGATTTATCAAACATGGTGTAAAGTGAAACTGGCTCAGTTGCCCCTAGCAACCAATCAGATTCCACTTTTCATTCCTCACAGACTCTTTGGAAAATGAAAGGTGGAATCTGATTGGTTGCTAGGGGCGACTGAGACAGTTTCACTTTACACCATGTTTGATAAATCTCCCCCATTGTGTCACTCTATATCAGGGATGGGGAACCTTCGGCCCTCCAGCTGTTGCAAAACTACAATTCCCATCATGGATGCCTGGATGGATGTTTGGCTGATGAAATCTCTAAATTCAATAAACTATTTTATACCATGACATATTAGAATATGCGTTCCAATATCTACCTGTACATCTAACAAGTAGGTGAAGTTAACTCTCAATATTAAAGGGGTACTCTGGCTAAAGAAATAAAATCAACTGGTGTCAGAAACTTATACAGATGTGTAATTTACTTCTATTTAAAAATCTCCAGTATTCCAGTACTTATCAGCTGCTGTATGCTTTACAGGAAGTGGTGTATTCTTTCCAGTCTGACACTGTGCTCTGTCCATGGCAGCAGCAAATCCCCATAGAAGACCTCTACTGCTCTGGACAGAGGTGGCAGCAGAGAGCACTGTGTCAGATTGGAAAGAATACACCACTTTCTGAAAGACATACAGCAGCTGAAAAGTGCTGGATGACTTCAGATTTTTAAATGAAAGTAAATTACAAATCTATATAACTCTGTGACACCAGTTGATTTGGAAAAAGGAAAAAAAAAAGTTGACGGAGTATCCCTTTAAACTAGACTCTTTAATGCATTATTTTAAAAGGACATCCAGTTCCTACAATCCTCTTATAGATGACAGACACCTGTAAAACAGTTTTCTAGGATGATTGTATTTAGAGCCCTTTGGCCCTGCTCAGAGATTTCTGCCACAACATCGGAAGCAAAGGTCCGCAATATTATGCAAGATCCCAGACTGCATCACTAACAGATCAGAAGAACACATTTTCTCTTAACAATGAAAAGTTGTGTTTCTCTCTCTCGCTAATCCTCGCCATTATGTAAACGATCACCTGTTACACTTTACAAGAGCCACAGGCAGGAAAAACTATGGCAATAGGACTGCAAATACCAGCATGTCTAGACAGTCTGACAACTAACACCACAACATATGCTAGCAACTTTCAGCTCTAAAGTTGGTGTGGAACAGAAGTTGGGTACCTTGGCTCTCCAGCTGTTGCAAAACTACAACTCCCATCATGCCTGGACAGCCTTTGGCTGTCCAGGCACAATGGGAGTTGTAGTTTTGCAGAAGCTGGAGGGCCAAGATTCCCTACCCCCTGGTGTGGAACATGATGGACCACTTCTTGCCCCCTTCTGGCTATAAAACATGCTAAAACTTGTAGTTCTACAGCAGCTACAGAGTTAATAACCAGTAAGTACAGTAATGAAAGAGTAACGTTATTCACCTGTATATCCAGTACAAAGGAAGAAAGCAAAATCAGATTGTGAAGAATTCTTGTTGGTCTTGGCAGAATAGTCAGTGGCGACAAACCTCTGATCCCGGCATTACCTACGTCGCCTCAGGTCTCATTGGAAAAGCCGCTGCTGCCTGAACAAGACGCAGTCAATAACTGTACTGAGGTTGAACTTTACTAGACAACGTGACAAATATGTAGGCTTGGATCCAGTCATAGGAAACAACTTCCCATCCCTCACCGTGACTCACATCTCCATATGACAAATCCTAGTAGATTACAGGTGTGCCAACCCGCCACCCAGTCAGCACCTGGAGTCACCTGAGTAGAACATGCAGCGCCATTGAATTATAAATGGAGTATAGACTAACACTTATATGGTAGATTCTATACATACTTCCATTGTGACTCCCTTACTGAACGTAGATACCTGTCACAGGTGCCATTTTATAGGACAATAAAATAAACTCCTAGCAGCACATGGATTAATGTGATGCAACTGCATTAAATGCAATAAAAAAATAAATATATGGACGAACTGCGGACTGAATAGCCACCTATATCTTAATCCATAATTTGCTTCCTATACTGTATATAGAGTATACGCCGCTCTACAGATGCCTATACACAAAATAGCTTTGTAACGTATATAAATATATAGATGTGCTAAGGTAGATAGGATCCTATTCCCTGACGAATGTGGACGCTATTTTTAAACAATCATATGGCAGCTTTCTGCGCCTCGAGCCCCCTCACGCCTTCCTACAGAACGGTTGTCACAGCAACACACAACACACTCCATAGACACAACACAGCCCGAGCCTGGGAATAAACCTAGTCGCTGCCATTCAGCATACACAAAGACAAATTTGTAGCGCCCTCACCCAAACATCCACATGCATCCTATATCCGATCCGCCAAGGAGGATGCAGCCTCATCAGGGTTAAATGCCACATTACAGCGTCCACTAGAAAAAAAAAAAAGACACAAAGCCTCATTACATCCGCCTTGATCTGCTTTATTTCCTGGCTGTGCTGATAACGCCTCTCCCTCTCTCTTGTGTTACCGTTATATCAATGGTGCCGCACATCAAAAGCCCACGAGTGATCAGAGAGCGCAGGAATCCAGGCGACACATACCTGTGCGGGCAGGCGACACATACCTGTGCGGGCAGACGTCATGCCTCCCTACATGCATCATAGAACACAACGCTCTCACATACACACACATGGCCGGCAAGCTGTGCTGCATAGAGGAACAGGCCAGTCATCAATGAATTGACACTATAGCCACATCTGCATGGAGTTTGCATGTTCTTCCCATTCTTTAAAAATTAAAGGAATTGTTCTTAGTACCTGTGCCATGCAATGCAATCTAAGTGCATGCTTTGTACAAGGCTGCAGAATATGTTGGTGCCATATACATAGACAGACAGCTGGCTAGTCAGTGACTAGAATACCTGGTGTGTTGTCCTTCTTGGATGACTTCTTGTCTGCGATGACTATTGTTCTCCCTGGAAGGATGGAGGTGCCAGGCTCAGACTAGGCACAAGTTTGCAGAGCACCATAGCGCCATCTCATTGTCTTCTCCCTTTGCGATGACATTCCCTACCCCTATCCATCTTAAGGGGCGATCTTTACCCTTTTAAGCATCTCCATCCCCCTTTTTTTTTCTTCCTCTTTAATCTCCTCCCTCCCGCAGACACTTTAGGAAAAAGAAAAAAAAAAACACAAAACAAAACAAAAAAAAAAACCGTGAACCGAGAAGCGCAGGCAGGGCTGTGTATAATGCAAGAAGCCGACCTCCAGCTGCAGCCGCTTCGCCGCGTGACGTCAGCGCCTCCCGTGCTATTTATATCCGCCCGATTGGATTTCATTCATGAAAAACAACGAGAGCGCTCTGAGCGGCGGCGATAGAGCGCGCGCCCCCTGGTGTAGAGAGCGCGGGCGCGCACCTTTCCCTTAGAGCGCGGCCCCGAGCACTTCAGAGCGCGCGCCCCGGCTTATTGTCTGCCGCTGCTGCTGCTGTGCGCTTGTACGTGCGGTACCGTGTGCAGCTCCCCAGCCTCCCGGGCACAATAACAACTTGTGTACAGCAGGGGCCGCACGGCCGCGGGCGTCTCTTGTCACTTCAATGGACTGACGTCAGTCTAATGACAGCTTGGAGGGAGCCGGGCCCATAGCTGCAGCCATTCTGCACCTTGCAGTGCCCCGAGGGGGGAGATGACAATAACAATGGTCACGTTCCACGGTAACTTACTGCCATGTGAGACGTTCTCCCTCACGTAGCTGATCTATAGGATCCCATAAGATGTGCCCTGTGATGGGAGCACCAGGTGCCCTCTAATAGCCATACTAGCCTACTGCTCTATACTGGCCCATGGGCTTTTATTTTAACCCCTTAAAGACCGGGCCAATTTCCATTTTTACGCTTTCGTTTTTTCCTCCTTGTGCCTAAAAGGCCGTAGCGCTTGCATTTTTTTCACCCAGAGCCCTTATTTTTTTGCGCCAATAATTGTACTTTGCAATGACTGGCTTATTTTTTGCATAAAGTACACTGCGAAACCAGAAAAAAATTAAATGTGTGGTGAAATAGAAAAAAAAAAAATATATATTTTTTTTATTTGGGGAACTTTCGTGTTTACGCTGTTCGCCCTGGGCTAAACTGACTTGTCATAAATGTTTTTCAAATTAGAACGATTACAACGAGCTGCAGATAGCTCCCGGGATCACGGCGGTTTAGAGCGGGGTCGCCATGCGGCCCCCCTCTGAACACCCTTAACGACGCCAAGGCGTACATTTGTGCCCTTTGTTGTTAGGGGGTTAAAGGGGAACTCAGCAGGATAGGCGAATTTAACCTGCTGATATGTCCCAACTGCACAGGAGACGCTGAGGATGAAGGTATGTCTCTTACCTTTCTCCTTGGCGCATTTCCCGTGCAGTTAGGGTCCTATTCCACAGGGCCCAATCAACAATGTAAACGAGCGCCAATCTGCTAGATCGGCGCTCGTTTACAGGGCACGGCCTGATGATCGTTGAGCGAGGGCTGCAGGGACATTGTTACCGATGCCCTTGCAGCATACATTACCTGGCAGGACTTCTCCTCTGCCCTGTCTTCCTCCCCGGGTCCCGCGGCGCAGCATCAACTTCGGTGGCCTGTGATTGGCTGAGCGGTCTGACAGCTCAGTCAGGCTGCTCCGGAGCTGCTGATGCTGTGCTGCAGGACACGGGGAGGAAGACGGAACGGAGGAAAAGTCCTGCCAGGTAATGTATGCTGCTTCTCAAATCACCGGTCGCCCGCCGCGCACCGCTTTTCCACCGTATCGATGTGCGGTGGGGGACTGATGATTTTAGGTCTGGCTTTAAATAAACAATCAGCCGATTACACGATCATCGGCTGATCGTTTTCTCTATTTCACCGAGCGATTATCGCTCCCGTGGAATAGGCCCTTAGTCTTTTGCTCCACGGTCCAATGAGACTGTTAGTAGCTCTAGCCATCCCCATAGCGCCGATCCGCACCCTTTCTAATCGTAATGAATGGAATGGAGCTACTGGGCAGTGCACCTAAGAGTCTCACCGGACCGTGGAGCAAAGAACACCATCAAGGAGGAAGGTAAGAGACATACCTTTCTCCTCGGCGTCTCCTGCACAGTAGAAACATATCAGCAGGATAGTCGTCTAACCAGTTGATAGTTCCCCTTTAAATGTAAAGTGGCGCAGAAGCTGCAATATTACAATCTTATTATTACAACTTGTGTCACCCTTTCCTTCTGGCTACAGTTGTCACATACATAAAATGCTCTGAAAGATTTTTGCAGTTTGCAAGAATTTAAAGGGGTATTCCCCCTAAAATCATTTTTGCTTTAATAAATTGCCCACCCATAGCTTTTCATCTTTCCAATATACATTTATTACGGATTATGCACAGTTTTGCTGTTTTCTGGACGCACTCACTCCCTCTGGTTGCATAAAATCATCAAATCTCAGTCCTGTCCGACACCATTCCCTGCTCCTGGCCCCCACCCTCCGTGTCGGGATCACGTGTCCTCCATCTCTTCAATGGGCAGGGTGAACGATTATAACCCTGCCCACTGAAGAAAGGGAGGACAGTCTTCCCCTGAAGAGAGGCACACAGCAGCCCAATCATCCCCATCTCCCCCCTACGCCCTCCCGCACCCGCCCCGGGACAATCGTCACCACCCATCTCGCCGCCCCCGGTCCCTGTCTCCCCGGCCCAGCACAATCGTCACCGCCCTAACCAAACCCCTGGCCTGGTTGCTCGTACAATCATCCGCCGGCCGCCTCCGCTGCTCTCCCGCACCAGTCCCGTCCCTCCCCAGCACTATCATCCTAAGCTGCTCAACGGCATAATCATCCCTATCCTCCCCGCCCGCCCACCGCTGATGCTCTCCCGCACCAGACCCCTGGCCCGGGAACCAACAGGACGATCGTCATCCCTTCTTCCCCCGCCCATCCGATACCGCTGATGCTCTCCCGCATCGGTGCGTGCCGGGGGGGGGGGGGTGCGGGAGAGCGGCGGCAGCAGGCGGACAGGGGGGTGGATGATTGCACCGGGCCGGGGGACTGGTGCGGGTGAGTAGCGGCAGCCGGCGAGGATGGGGGTGATTGTGCCGGAGAGCAGCAGGAGCAGTGGTGTGGCTTAGGATGATAGTGTCGGGGGGGCGGAATGGTGCGGGTGAGCAGCGGCGACGGGCAGGAAAGGATGGGGATGATTGTGCCAAAGAGCAGCAGTAGCGGTGGCTGGCCGGCGGGCGGGGAGGATGGGGATGATTGTGCCAGTGGGGGATTTGCAGCCGTGACCGGTGCGAATGATTTTCTCCTCCTCCTCTCGGCCTCCTAGCGTATATCCTGCTATCCATCCACAACTGTGACCTGATATATTGTGATGTGGATGAATAGCAGCTTACTGGAACCTGTATTTCTACACAATATATCAGGTCACAGAACTTCTGTAGAACAACAGGTCCCAGCAAGCTGCTATCCATCCACATCACAATATATCAGGTCACAGAGCTTCTGTTGAACTACAGGTTCCAGCAAGCAGCGAGAAGCACTGCATGGAAATGTAGTCTCCTGGCCGGCGCCATATTGGATTTATACGGCTTTTAGAAAAAACGTTTTCTCTGGAACGGCAGCAGCTAGAAAGGCGGGAGACGGCGGGAGACGACTTGGGGAGTAAGAGCAGCTAGGTTGGGGGGCATTTTATTTTTTAGCTCTTTTAAGTTTGGGTTCACAATAATTTAGCAGTTTGCAAGAATTTAAAGGGGGACGGCAGTGAACATATTTTTCTTTAAAATCAACTAGTGTCAGAGAGTGCCAGAGATTCGTATTTTACTTCTTTGAAGAAAAAAAAAATTCAGTCTTTCAGTACTTATCAGCTGCTGTATGTTCTGCATGAAGTGGTGTATTCTTTCCAGTCTGAGATAGTGCTCCCTGCTGCCACTTCTGTCTGTAACAGAAACTGTCCAGAGCAGTAGTAAATCCCCATAGAAAACCTCTGCTGCTCTCCAGATTGAAAATCAAGTCTTCAAGTACTTATCAGTTGCTGTATGTCCTGCAGGAAGTGGTGTGTTATTTTTTTTAATCTGGAGAGCAGCAGAGGTTTTCTATGGGGATTTACTACTGCTCTGGACAGTTTCTGTTACAGACAGAAGTGGCAGCAGGGAGCACCGTCTCAGATTGGAAAGAATACACCACTTTCTGCAGGGCATACAACAGCTGATAAGTACTGGAAAACTGGAGATTTTTTAAATAGCAGTAAATTACAAATCTCTGGCACTTTCTAACACCAGTTAATTTGAAAGAAAAAGATGTTCATTGGAGTCTCCCTTTAAATTATTGTAAAACTGCTAAATTATTGTGAACAGGTTGACAGGTTGTGGAGAACCCCTTTAAGTATTATCACATCTAAACATGTTTTTATTTAATGTTTTTATATTTGTGTTTTTAATGATTTCAGCTCCAGAGTTAGCTTTCCCACCACAGTGACAGGTAGCTACAGCCACATAGCTTGGAGACTATAACCATACAGTGATCTGTAACTATAATCCTTTACTCAATGTATGTATACACTATATTGGTTTATCTTCCTTCTATCTGATGATGAAGAAGAAAAAAAATATATGTCTTCCGGACTTTCTAGAAATGGCCAATGTGTTAGTTTCTTTCTAAGAATGAACTATACAATGATAATAAAAGTGATACTGAGACATCCTGTCTACAAGAACACAGGAAATCAATTAGAACCTAGTTATCGATGCTCATGTAAAGTTCAGCTGCTCTAGAGAAGCAGAGATACAGGAAGGACTGAATGTTATTCTCTGTAATTCTCAGAATCTTTCAAATAAAGCAGAACATTTGTAGGAGTGCGGTCTATTAAAGACTCTATCACATGAACTAATTTTTAACGGCAATGGGTTTTTGAGTTTTATTTAAACTAATCTGTATAGCAATTAAAAGGGGTAGTCCGATGCCACACGATTATGGTGCAAAAATAAGTGATACTCACCTGCCCCAATTCCAAACCACAACTTCTATGACAGTTCCCATTACCTGCAGGGGAGACACAGGAGCGGGGGAGGCAGGGGAAATGGGGAGGCAGGGGAAATGGGATCGGGGGAAAGACAGGAGCGGGGGAGACAGGAGCAGGTGAGATGGGAGAGGGTGATTGGAGCGGGGGAGAGACAGGAGCAGAGGAGACAGAAGCAGGGGAGATGGAAGAGGGTATTGGAGCGGGGGGAGACAGGAGCAGGGGAGATGGGAGAGGGTAACAGGAGCGGGGGAGATGGGAGAGGGTGATTAGAGCGGGGGAGAGACAGGAGCAGGGGAGATGGGAGAGGGTGATTGGAGTGGGGGAGAGACAGGAGCAGAGGAGACAGAAGCAGGGGAGATGCAAGAGGGTATTGTAGCGGGGGAGACAGGAGCAGGGGAGATGGGAGAGGGTGATTGGAGTGGGGGAGAGACAGGAGCAGGGGAGACAGAAGCAGGGGAGATGAAAGAGAGTATTGGAGCGGGGGAGAGCCAGGAGCAGAGGAGACAGAAGCAGGGGAGATAGAAGAGGGTATTGGAGCAGGGGAGATGGGAGAGGGTGATTGGAGCGGGGGAGAGACAGGAGCAGGGGAGATGGGAGAGGGTGATTGGGGTGGGGAAGAGACAGGAGCAGGGGAGATGGAAGAGGGTATTGGAGCGGGGGAGACAGGAGCAGGGGAGATGGGAGAGGGTGACAGGAGCGGGGGAGATAGGAAAGGTTGAAAGGAGTGGGGGAGAGGCGGGAGCAAGTGACAAGAGTGGGGGAGAGACAGGAGCGGTGACAGGAGTGAGGGGGGGGGGGGCATCTGTGCCGCCATCCGCACTATGACCTGTCCTATTTTTTTTGTGGCAAGGATCATGGCATGGATGACAGCGCGGATGGTATGAAAGGACACGTAGGATTTAATGGGCCTTAAAATTGTCAGTGGTCTCTGTGTGTTGGCTGTGCAAACATTTCCTGCGTGATCATTGGGATTGACATTGCAGGGAATCAGGGGAGGTAGGTATAATTTTGTTTTAATTTTTTCCAAGCCAAACTTCTATAATAAATTTGGGTGGCGGTGGACAAAAAAAAGTACATTAATCCATAGCAAAAAAAACAAAAACAACCATGGTAGCACAGTGATATTTAAAGGGGAATGCCTATCTGAGCTTTTTCTGAGCATCTTCGACATCTCCTGTTTTTTCCATCCATGCCATCTTCAGATAGATTCACACTTCAAGTCCTGGCCAGAGCTTGGGCCTGGGTCATCAGACTGTGTAACCATAATACGGATGGTAAAATACAAGAGTGCTCACATTCACCCATCTTTGTTTATATGGTGTTTTTTATAGTATTTCATTGGGGCTTTTATTAAAATTACATATACAGATTTTTTGTAATGCCGACTCAGCATTTAAGAAAAATTGTTGCAAACATTAGTTGTATCATACAATGTAAAACACATCTGTATATGCCGCATGCTGTAATTGTCAAGCAGACGTGCCCTGTGGTCTGTGGATGTGTTCAGTGTTCATTCATGTTTTTAGATGTCTCCACCAGTTTTTCTACTCATTACTATGTTCTTCCCAGTTACTGATTAATCAATGGATAAAGTAGATCGGTGAGGTTACATCAGCTACCTCATCACTATAGAGTTTTCTCTATCCAAACATAGCAGAAGTTTTTGATTAACAAATTGGATTAAAAATTGACAGGCATTTTTCCTGAATTTCTTGCAATCATCTGTAATCACTGTCCTCCTCCATGACCTGGGAGCCCCAGACCGTTATACTATACAGTTACAGTGCTGATCAGTGGGTGGTGAAGTATCAGTCTCCCATAACCCCCACCCCCCAGTTTGTGAGTGCAATCCACAGTGCCCTTTACAGTCTAAACAGTAAAGCCTATATTACATGGGGCGATCAGAGGGAGCAAGCAAACGCCGGCCTGAAAGGTCAGCGCTCGCTTGCTCCTTTTTCCCCGCTCGCTGCCGGTGCTATTACAGCAAGTAGGTAAGTACGCAGGGGGGGGGGGAGGGCAGGAGGCTCCCTGGACAATCTTTAGATCATCCAGGGAGCCAATAGGTGATAGTGGCGGTCTTCTGCCACTGCTCCTATTACACGGAGCGAGAGCAGCAGATCATTACTATCATTGTCTTTCAACATGTTGATCGTTGCCTTTTATTACATGAAGTGATACTTGTCCGTAATGGCCTATGATTGGCCAAATATGGACGATAATCGCTTTGTGTAATAGGGCTTTAAGGTTTCAAGTCCTCTTCTATTGGCCAACATATGCAAATGCTTTAGCGTGTTATCCAACCACACGGTGGGGATATTCCAGTTACAAAGGGACACACGGAACGCTAAGGCTTACATATGTGTATTTTAAATCAGCATTTTTCAGACCTAAAATGATAGGACATAATGCTGGATGCATGCTGCCACTGATAGGGGCTATTCATTTTAATGTATGCACTAGAGTCCCTCTAGTAGTAGCTACAGACCACCATGGGCCCCATGATATTGACATGTCCTGCCTACCTGGGCTTGGATGGTACCTATGTGCCCCTTGCAGCTCTGCCAAATATCTGGTCTGCCACACCAGGTTGGTAAATAGCATATATGGGGGGTGGTGATTATAGTCTGGGGTCTGTATACACATCCTGGCTATGGTCTAAATCTTCATTTAAGAAGTCCGGAGTGTGATTTGTATTTGTTTAGGGGGTATTATATACAAAAGGACAGGGCATAGGGGAAAAAAGTTTTTACAGGAAGAGTGTCACGTCAATTTTTTTTGCATCTCCATGATGTCCCCTCTCATATATTGCCAGGTATGAGCAATATATATTTATAGATCCTAATACCTGTGTTGTATTATCACATTTTTGCGGTCTCCAGCACATGTCTATGGATAGGAAAATAAAATCTCAGCTTCCAAAGAGGACAATGAGTCATTGATGTCTCACAGGTTTGTTGCAGGGGGTAACGTTGGTTCAGACACGTTCTAATTCTCAGCTTACATCCACTTGTGAAGTTGTTAGACTCTCACAGGTCAGAACAAGGTGGAAATGACAATAGATAGATTTTGGGAATAAGGCAACAAAGAGTAGGTCACCAGGTTATTCCTCAAAGTGATGCGTATGTTCTTTATGGGCTACTAACTATATATAGGTTCTACGTGCTACCATTCATCCCACTATAAAAACAAATATTTAGCTAGGTAGACATGTTAGCAAAATTCCACTAATATTTTAAAGCACCTGGACAGTGAGATGTGTCGCATAGAGAATAGGCTGAGCCTGTGGGAAAGAACAACAAAAAACAGGTTCCTACTAGACGCTTGTCATGGTGTTGATGGAGTCACAGCATTCATCACAAAGGCATTGTCTATTCTGACAAGCCCTAATAAGAGAGGGGATATATTTTGTAGCATTCCACTAGGAGCGTGTGTTACTTTATGTTCTCTTTACTGCTCTGCCTCATATTCAAATAAGACTAAGATTACAAACCAGAAATTACAAAGGTTTATTTACCATTTCCACCAAATCTGAATCATCCAGTCTAGCAATTTCCTAACAATGTCTAGCATCCCACC
Organism: Dendropsophus ebraccatus; assembly: GCF_027789765.1. NCBI lineage: Eukaryota > Metazoa > Chordata > Amphibia > Anura > Hylidae > Dendropsophus > Dendropsophus ebraccatus. The sequence goes on along the minus strand of NC_091461.1, from coordinate 45,162,128 downwards.
TACATTGTATCACCTAAACAATGTATTTCCCCACCAATACTTATACCCTAGCTACATGATAAAAGGAATAAGTCTATGATTGTTGAGGGCCCAACCACTGATCTCAAAAACAGGAATCCTGAGTTTACCATTGGACTGGTGCAGTGGTCATGTATGCACAATGGTGCTGTATTCACTGGAAGTCTCATAGATAATAAATGGAGAGGCAGTGAGCGTAGACATGGCCACCGTTGTATTACAATAGGACCCTTAGGATCCTTACATTACTGGGAGTGATGCACCCCCAGTATAAAACTCATTTAAATAAGTGTTATTAGTGGGACAACTTCTTTATAGTCAGGGGGAGGTTTCAACAAATCACATCTATACGCTGCAAAAAATCCATGGAGAATCCTAATGGGATTTGGCCCGAATAGACATATTAGTTTATGTTGTGGATGCACTGCGAGTTTGTTATGGGCTAGTCAAAAACACTGCCTGCATTTACTAACATTGTTTTATTCTTAGACAGTGTAAACTTAGACAAGACAGCTTAAGGATGTGCCAAATTTATTACAGTTGCTCAGGTTGTTTAATAAATCTGTCGTAATCTTAGACTGTCTAGTCTAAGTTTAGTCCACTTATTAGTTGTCCTAAATTGCACTAGGAATTTGTGATAGAATTTTGGCACATTATTGCACTTCTTAGGTTACGCTCCTTTTTTGTGTCTAAAACTAATAATTAATGTAGTGCACATCGTGTACGACTGGCACGTCTTCCATAGGTAGATCTAAAATAAATCTGTACAATTTGGTAAGGATTTCCACTGCTGCACATTTTCCAACTGCAAATTGCAACCTGTGGGGCTGTATCCTTTTTTCTTTTTCTTTCAACATTTAGTTTACATTTCCATAAAAGACAATCACCAATAAAATCATCACAGAAAGGAATAATGTTCCACAGTGCACATTTGATACACATAAAAAATTTAAAAAGAAAATGTATCCCACAAGTCCTCCCTTCCAGTTATCCCCAGCAACCCAACCTCCACCGTAGCGGAGAAGAGATGGGAGCAGTGACAGGAGAAGAGACAGGAATGGGGGGAGGCATCCGTGCTGCCATCCGCACTATGATCTGTCCTATTTTTTCGCGGCACAGATGACGGCATGGATGGTGTGAATGCACACATAGGATTTAATAGGCCCTAAAATTGTCTGTGGTTGCGGATTTGCGACCATAGACAGTTTTACTGGACATGTGAATAAGACCTTAGGGAACTGCGCCAGAAAAAAAGTAGTGGATAAAAATTTTTAGGTAAGTATTGAGAAATGCATTTTATAATGCTGCTGATTATTATTATTTTTATTATTGTATAATTTTTCCATCAGGCTACTTCTAGCAGCTTTTTGATTATGTCAGCACTCAATGTGTAGAGCAGTCCCAAGTTACATCATCATCATCATCATCATTCATCCTGTCTTTGTGACAGGAAGAGCAGCCAAATCACATCGAACACGAAACAGTAAAAATCCATTCAATTATCTGAGACAGATGAAAGTTATGTACGCATAGGATGAGACACAACCATCTAATGTATTGGTATGAAAGGAAATGTCTTTCATTGGATCTGGTTACACAATGTGAGCTATTTTTCGGTACAAGCTTTGTGACACCGATTTTCTGCTGCACTACAATGAATGGATGGAGCCCTGGTACGGTGTTGAACGACCTGGGTTCGGTGTCAAAGTGTGAAGAGTGTGTAAGGTCCTATTACACTGAGAGATTATGTACCAAATCAGGCAGCAATCTCTCCATGTAATAGAGACAGCAATCAGCAGATGAGCTGGAAAATGGATAACTGTCTTGTAACATGTTAGAAGATAATCTTTCACCGGCTGCCTTTGCTGTTGGCCTGAATAGTGAGAAGGAAGTGCAGGGACTTGGATAGTAGTTCACTAGCCGTCTCTTGGGCAGGAGAGCAGGACTGGAGGCTATAGAAGCACTGGTGGACTGTGGGCTGTGTGAGAAGCTCTGAAGAAGGAGCCTTACCAAGGTCATGATGGAAGTAACTACAATCCTGAGGCTAGGGAAAGATTGGCCGTAGAAGTGGCTGGCATGTGTCATTTTGTGGGGGCATCTGCTACTTTTGTACTGTCAGCCTATGAATGGCTAGCTCTCAAGAGTCTACTGGGACTGTGGGGGCAAATTACCCTGGTATGGATGACCTTTCAGGGAGGCAAGCAGTTGCAGAAGTTGCAGAAGTTGGGTCAAAGTGGGAAATCCCCAGTCTTATAAGGCCAGAAGATAGCTGCAGCTGGATGTCGTTTCCCTGCAGGCCTGTGGAGTGGCCTAGATAATGGTATCTGGGTTGTAAGCCTGATTGGGACTTGGTAGCAGTGGTAGCAATGGACGGGAGGAAGGAGTGCAGAGCAAAACTAATTGGCCCCAATGGTGATAAGAAATCTGAAAGCAGGTGTCCATGAGACTTAGAAGCCGGAGAGAGGTAGCCTACTGGGCAATATTTGATGGAATATATGTAGAGGTTTTAACCTCTAAGACCAGTGTCTGGTAAAAGGGGGGAGCTTGCCAAATAAAGAGACACCTGTGTGAAGTAACACTGCCGAGGAAGAGGGAACGGAAACCTTAACAGATTTGAACTGTTAGATATTTTTATTGTCTAATTAACATTACAGTAATAGTAATGTTTAGGAAAAAGCAACATCCAGTGGGACTTTAATCTTCAAGCTTTTATGCCTTAGTAGAGTACTGTAACTAACAAAATTTCCTGTAACATTGTTTGAGAAAAAGTTATGTTAAAGGACAACTCCGGTGCTGATAAAAGAAAAACTGAACCGAAGCTCCAGTTGGTGTCTTCATTTTTTCTTCACTTGCTGGTTTGGGCTTTCCCATGATGCACTTTGTTTCCTGTGATGTCTAACTGACTGTAGAACTGTTAGATGGCTTACAGCTTGCTCAGCCAATCAGAGCTGAGCAACCGGAGACATCTGACAAAGTGAGGCTGGCCTAACAGGGCTTAGACCCGCCTCCCTCTTGATGATGTCATTGTCACAAAATGGCTGCCACAGAAAAGCCTGGGGTCAACAGTCATTAGGTAAGAATGAGTTTACTTCACTTTCTGGTGGGGGTTGAGGGGGGAAAAGTAAGGGAAGAGGGGCAGATAGGTGATTGAAGCATATTACAAAGTTATATAACTTTGTAATGTGTTTCAATTACTGGGAAAAAAAGCTTTTCACCGTAGTTGTCCTTTAACTTGAGTTGTTCGTTTTGCTTTTGTCTGGGATTGTCTTCTTTTGGAGGAGAACCATGCGAGAAACAGAAAGGGTATCCACCCTAACACTGTCAGAAGGAGATATAGTCTACGAAGTAAGATCACAAGCGTATAGGCTCTTTACACTGTCTGACTATCCACCAAATAAATGTTTGTGGAAATGTTCTAAACTAATAAATGAGCCATGTAAAAGGGTCAGCAATCGGCCACTGAATGAGAAAACGCTTGTTTGGTAGATGATCATATTATGTATTCGGGCCTAAGAATCAGGGGGATGTGCAGCCAATAATGATAATAATGAAGGGTGAGTGATACCTTGATTGTTCCTGTGCCCTTGTCTGCATAATGATTGAATTGTGTAAAAGGCTCCTTAAATTAGTGTGAACTTACTAGGTCAGCTAAGCTTACTTAAAAGGGGCCCTTAGTAATATGTTTTAAACCTAGTGCACCTGAACCCTGCATTTAGCATCTAAAATGTATGAAATTAGTCAGATACTAAAAGTTGTTCTTTTATTCTAATCTGTTTGTGTTTTCTGACTGAAATATTATTTCCCTTTTTTTACATTGTTATGGGGACTCCCATCTTGCCTGAGTTTTTTTTTTAACAGCATTTAGTGACATGCTTTACAGCAATAGGAGGAACAGAGCGCTGATCTCAGGGAGACCAGCCAAACGACAACACTGACGGCAGTGTTGTCGTTTGGCTGGTCTCCCTGAGATCAGCGATCTGTTTCTCTTATGGCTGTACTAGGTATTGCTCCCACCTAGTTAGAATCCTGCTCCACACTGATGAGGGGCAACACCCCAAAACAGCTGTATGTGGATAGATACATGGCCTTGGTTTTCCCCTTGTCATTACATTGACTTATAGGGCTACTTAATATGGTGGTTTTGGTGGTTTCCTAACAAGAGCTACCCCTCGCTGGGTCCTTCCCGAAGGGATATCTGGCTAGCCCTGTGTTTTGAGACTTTTATGAGGCTCCACGGGCTCTTCTTTTGCATATTTATGCTTTACAGCAAGACTCTGTGACCTTTGAAGAGGTCATTCCACAGGGAGCTGCTGTAGTCTTCTCTATCTATTGGTGTCACATGTTGCTGCTGTACAGATTACTTTACAGCAGACTCCTCTTATCACCACAGACAGAACATAAAGTCTCAGCTTAGCTTTAGTAATTAAAACTGCAATATTTTAGGATTATTTTATAATATAGATAGAAAAATGGAAAATTAGAAAAAAAGTCACCAAAAATTCTACAAAAATATGTTTAACATAAAACCATAATTTAAACGATAAGTCATTTTCTGATGAAACATTCCCTTTGAATACAAGCTTCAAAATCACAATGCAGTAAAATGACCATATATTATGTTGGGATGAGGAAGGGGGGGGGGGTGTTCAAACACAAAAAAATACACAAGTTAACTAATCTAAAATTGTCAGAATCTTTGATGTCAAATGAGAAAATTCTAATAATATTTGTGCATAGACCAATTATAGGCCACACAGAGCACCCGGGCATAGCTATGCCAACACTAATTATACATAATTTTAAAGACAAAAACCTAACTTTATCATTGGCAGAATAAAGAGATTAACCTTGTCTAAAACAACAGAGTTCTGTGGGAAGATCAAAGTTATCCATTTATATTGTCATACAAACGGAGCATAAAAATAGACAAATTACCGTGATCCCTTCTTACTGAATTTTACCAGTTCTGGCTAAAAAGAGATATTTATTGCAAAAAAGCAGTAGATATGTACACATTACCCCTTGACTCACATCTATGTATTATATATCTACCTGTCTTTCTCATATCTGTTTATGTTTGGACACTGGTGTCCTAAAGCTCTCCAAAGTGAGAGGGTGGCAGTTCCTTAAGGTCTATGCTCAAAAGGGATGATTGGCAAATGGATGAGCACTTCTGCTTATTTACAGATGCTTTGGACACACCTCTCTTGCCTGTGGTTCTTGTGGTATATTTGGAAATGGTTTATATTACTGTTTACATTAACACAGATGTTTTTTTATTATGTTTACTATTGCTGCCTGTCCTGACCCAGGTCAGTTTTATTTAGTTTATTATTTATTTATTTTTATTTATTTGTTTATTTATTGCTGCCTTATCTGACTCATGCTTGTTTAGCTGTTTTTACGTGAACTCTTCCAGTTTTAACCTAAGGCCCAGTTCACACTGAGCAAAAACGGCAGAGAGCTCCGCCACGGAATCCCACCGTGCTCAGTGTCCTGCAGTATCTCTATGGGAGGATGCGAGGGTCTCCGCTGCCGCCGCTCTCCACTTACGGGATTGGCATGTCAATTCTTTGAGTGGAGAGGGGAGTAAGCGGAGGTGCGCGTGCCCTCCCAATACTGCAGGACACGGTGGGATGCCGCAGCAGAGAGCTCCGCCACAGAATTCCACTGTTTTTGCTCAGTGTGAACTGGGCCTAATACTTGTACAACTACTCTTCTGCCTATCATTTCTGGCTCTGTGCTTCAGGAAATTATCCTCTAGAATTTGGCTGTTGTTACTGGAGACTGCTTAGGGTAAATGAACTATGGATTTCTTTGGTGAAGGTAAAGAACTAGCAATCCCCTACAGTCTGCTTCCTGGTTTAGCCCTAAGCCAAATCTCATAGCATACTTGCCTACATTTAAAGTGGCACTATCAGCAGGTTCTGCCCAATGAACCTGCTGATATGCCACAGAAGATCTTTACCTGATGGCTGCACAGCTGGTAATGAATCCTTTCTTCTTCCCTGCATTCTTACGATATTTGCTAATTGCTACTATGCTGATGAGGGGCCTAGGAGCATTTGGGGCTGCCCGCCCAGCATCCCCCTCCTGTGCTGCCCACCCCACCCCCTCCCGTGCTGCATAGTGAGGGAGGTGGTTGCTCCCAGCCACCCACTATGCATATTCATATATGCATAGGGAGCGGCACGGGAGGGATCGGTATGGGAGGGGGCGGGCTGGGCGGGCTTAGGGAGATGCTCCTAAGTCCCTCATTAGCATAGGGGCAATTAGCAAATATTGTAAGAATGGGGGGAAGAAGAGAGAATTCATTACCAGCTGTGCTGTCATCAGGTAAAAATCTTCATTGGGTTGAACCTGCTGCTTTAAAAAACAAAAAATAGACACTTAAAGAGTATTCAGACCTTTTCAATGGCATTGGGTCAGGGATTAGGCTGTAAAAAAAAAAAAAAAAGCATACTCATCCCTCAGCTCCCTGCTGCTCCACCTCTGCTGCTGTCCTGGAGTCCAAGGTGGAAGGCCAGTAATTGGCTGGAACTTTCCATGCTGAGTGTGCTGGGACATCACTGGGTGGCAGAGATGATGGAACAGTAGGGAGCTGTGAGGTGGGGATGAATATTTTTTCCACCACATTTACAGCCCTTATGTAATATTTATTTTAATGGCCACAAGGCCTCTTTAAAGGGAACCTGTCACCCCCCATGCCGAGGTGACAGGCTCCCGACCCCCCGTTAGAGCCCCCTATACTCACCTAATCCCGCCGGGTCCCACTTCTGGATGCGGTCGGGTGATGAAGATCTCAGCCGCTGCAGCCCGGTGCGCGCGCTGAGAGATGAGTCCAACACCCATAGAGAATGACAGGAGAGTCCAGCGCTCCGTCATTCTCTATGAGCGTTGGACTCATCTCTCAGCGCGCGCCGGGCTGCAGCGGCTGAGATCTTCATCACCCGACCGCATCCAGAAGTGGGACCCGGCGGGATTAGGTCAGTATAGGGGGCTCTAATGGGGGGTCGGGAGCCTGTCACCCTGGCACGGGGGGGGGGGGGGGTGACAGGTTCCCTTTAAGTCTAAACCCTGGAAATGCCCTTAAAGTGTTCAATGTTTGGTGAGCTTTGCATAAACACCAGCTTTTTTCTGGCCTAGTTCTCTGACTTTTCCCAACAAAATCAAGGTAGTTGCGAGGCATATAGCAGCATGTTACTGGATCCACTCTCCGATCTATCTATCCACTCTCCTATCTATCTACCTATCTACCTACCTATCTATCTATCTACCTATCTACTATCTATCTATTATCTATCTACTATCTATCTATCTATCTATCTACTATCTATCTATCTATCTATCTATCTATCTATCTATCTATCTATCTCCTATCTATCTATTATCTATCTATCTCCTATCTATCTATCTATCTATCTATCTATCTATCTATCTATCTATCTAATAACAACCTATTTATCACTTTAATATGTCATTATATGGTTTACAAATTAATTTGCAGAGTTGTCAAAAAGGTGATTAGATCTAGTCTAAATTTCACAGAATATTTTAACATATCTTTCTACATATACGTACAAATAATCTGCCTGGCTCCGGAAAAATATTAAATGTATTCTTCATAGTATTGGGGATGGCCGCCTACTGTGTGTGTTGGATGGAGAATTTGGGTAGGTACCTGCTGCTAAGAAGAATTTAGCGGTTTAAACTCATCATTATGTGCGTAGCACGCGACTCGCATTTTATTCTACTTGGAAAAAAACAATCTCATAAAGAAATGTTGATTTCTGCACACAACAGATTACCAAGAAAAGCTGATAAATAGTGAGAGCTATGCAGAAGGCTTCCTGGTAATTTCTGAGACCACAATGTATATATAGAAATATTAGAGTAAGCAAATAATAAATCAGCAAAATGTGCAGCATTGTTTTATACAATGATAGAAAAAAAAATCCACAAAATATTTCACTTTACAAATAATAAAAATATAGGATGACCGATGCAGATGAAATCTGAGCAAAAACTTAGGCTGGATAAAGTAAAAGTGGTTTGTGCTGACTTGTAACTAAAAACTGAAATCGGACCTGTTCCTACACAAGGGTGTAAATAACCTCATAGATGGCGGATATGGATAATGAGGGATAGTCATCAGGATTCTGGGAGTATGTTTTTATTTCAATGTTCCACTCCATTGGTGAGATATGAGATATAGGCGTTGTCGGAATTAGCGAGCGACTGGGAAGTGGATGCGCTCTCTCCCGGGCTATATCTCTTGATCACGGTGGGTCTCAGCAGTAAGACCCATTGCAATTAAAGCCTTTCACATGCTCAATGACATGTCAAAATTATTGACTCTTTAATGGATATGTTGAAATCTAAGGGGCCTATTACATCAGGCTTATTCGCTCTTTTGTAAAATGCCCAGCATTTAGCTGACAAATAAACAAATGCTTCTTTGTCGGCTGATTGTATATTTTAGATTGCAAAAAAGAAAATCCTTGTTGGTTAATTGCCCATTGCCCTGTGTAATAGGTGATGTGCAGCTGACGAAGGATAGAAGTAAAGAGCTGCATGTACAGTCCATCAATCATTTATGCACCCTGCTTGCCTAATTATTGAGCTGTGTAAGGCTATGTTCACACCAAGATCATCCCGGCCAGGACTTAGGTACCGGCCGGATGATCCTTCCGGCCGCAGTGTTCTGATGCGGGCGCATCAGCGCACGCCCGCATCAGAACCTCCCACAGCACACTATGGAGCGATTGGCCGGAGCTGCTCGCTTCATTGTGTGAACTGACAGGTCTTTCTGCGGACATTTGCGGGTCCGCATGGGATGAGGCCGGAGCGTATATGATGTGTATACACTCCGGCCGGGATCCCATAGAAATGTAGGCAATGTTCACAGGCGTACAAAATACAGCCGTTGTTGCCGATGGCAACAACCGTCATACTTTTACGTAGTGTAAACATAGCCTAAGGGTGCGTTCACACTGAGGAATCCGCATGGATAACTTCTACGTCCGTGCCATAGAATCCATTCTAGGCTCGGGCAGATTTCGCATTGACATGTCAATTCTTTATTTTTTTTTTTTGGGGGGGGGGGGGGGGGGGTGGCGACATTGCCTGAGCCTAGCATTGAGTCTTTAGTACGGACGGAGAGTTAAGCGGGAGCGACCAGCGAAATCCATAGGATGTTATCCGTTCGGATTCCTCAGTGTGTCACCCTCAGAGACTAAACGATTGCCGATTTCCTGGATTGGGCAGAGATCTAGCTGTGTAATGTATTCCCAAAGCTTCCTTTAGGCAGGAGAACTGCTGCCTGATACTGGGAGCTTTACATAGCTCAATTATTGTAAATGCGGGGCAACGCAGACATTTTCTGGACATCGCTGCCGGCAGCCCCTGTTTACACAATGCGGCTGATTAAAAATGATTTTTGGTGCTTCATGATCCAAAAGATTAGTTGACGAAAAAGCATTTAATCATTCATTGTCTGATCAATATGGGGAAAATTAGGCTTTGCGCCTATTTTTAAGTTGATAGTTTTAAGTTGATTTTTCACAAACTTTTGGTCTAAGTTCTATTTATGAAAGAGTATTCGACGGGCAAATGTTTTTTAGATGCAGTTTTTTTTTAATCTGCCTGTTTTGAGTATTCACCCCAAAATTCACATAATCTGGGATTTGCACCCAGTCACAAAAACTGGTGCAGGCTTAAATCTGGTCAGTACCAGGTGAGTATGTCTGCAACTTTTTTGTGACCTTTTTCTTAGATACATTTACTATCACACACAATATATCAGAACAAAATAAACACCAACCAACATTGAAAAGTCGCACAATTACTCCTTAGTCAATGTCCCTCACTGACTTTTGCACAATTTGTATTGAAACAATGCTGAAATCTCTGCTGTATTTGCAGAATTTGGAGAGATGAAATGCTACTTTCAATACTGTTCTAAAGTGTTATTTTTAAGTGCATGAAGGATTTTGGCACTTTGATTACATATACGGTTGTATATTAGCTCCCTCTAGAGGCCAATTGGACATGCAAAATGCAGGTCATATCAGGTCCGTTTTTTGGTTTACTATTTAAAAACCTTTAATAATAATAATAATAATAATAATAATAATAATAATAAAAAGAAATCATATGACTAAACTGGTACAGATTACCAGTCTGTAAACTCCAATAACCTGGGTCACGTGTCTTCTTTACACTGACACTTACAACGTGATTAAAATCTCATTAGCACAAAGTTTTGCTCTGTAATTAAATGTAAATACTACTCTGAGAATTGTGTGGGTGGCCTGGCAGATTAAAAGCTGCACTAACCTCAATGCATTTCTTTCTTTATGTCACTTGCAGTCAAGGGAAACTGAAACTACTATGTTTGTACAGTCACCTTTGTATGAAGACCTTCCTTTAAAATATAATATTTAAATTCAAAAACAGTACACGGTCTGGCCTAGACGGGATCTTCAGGAGTGTGCTATATTAGTCTGCTATGTAGAAAGTACAAATATAGAAGAGGAAAGATAATAAATAGGGTAATAAGAATGTTTATAAGGATTTTATTCTTTGAGACCCCTTTTACTGAAAAGAAGAGGTTAAACTTAAAGGGAATAGTCAGGAGATTGATCATGCCTAAACAAGGGGCAGAATGAAGTCTTTAGGGCTCCCTAGATAGAAACAGTATTTTTCTACGAAATGAAACACTGCAACATTTCAGAGAAAACATAGCTTGAAAACAAGCCAGGAACTAAGAGAAGAGTCACAGGATCGGCTCCCAGCCAGCTTCTCCCTGTCTTGGCTTGGCTGGATTGACATTTATCTCCCTATTTGTAAGCTTATTTGTGCAAGTTTACCTAAAGGGAATGTGTCATCAGAAATGGCCTGTTGTTTAAATAAAGTTTTCTATGTTAAACAATATTTTTAATGAATTTTTTTTTTCTTACTCTTTCCTTTTACTAATTATATGATAACAAAAAAAGTTACAATCTGTAGAATGACCTACGTGCAAGTCACATAGGGCACAGAGCATGCTTACAAATGTCACATACAAAGAATAGAGCTGGCATTGTGTTACTACATACAAAGAATAGGGTCTAGATGTTATTTGTATTAATGAGGTTTGTTGTAAAGCAAGTCACTAAATGCTGTTAAAACAGCTCAGGGAAGATTGCTGTCTACATAATAATGTACTAAAAAAATGACGGAATTGCAATCAGAGGCTCGCCTCCTTCATGCTGTGCTGTCCTGTTCTGTGGTGATTCTGTCCATAAGATGGCCGACATGGAAGAGCATGTGACCATGCCCCAGTGTCCACCACTCAGCCTGCCTATGGGGACACAGAGGGCGGTGCATAATTACATGCTCCTCCATGTTGGCCATATTATGGACAGAATCGCCACAGAGCAGGGCAGCACAGCCTGGAAGAGGGGAGTCTGATTTTAGTTCTATGAGCTACACAGGGAGCTGCTGATTGTCAGAAAGGGCAGTAAGTACACTTACTGATACTGTACACTGAGCAATTTTACTATAAAGTGGCTGATCCCTTTAAGAAACAATGGGGGAGATTTAGCAAACATGGTGTAAAATGAAACTGGCTCAGTTGCCCCTAGCAACCAATCAGATTCCACCTTTCATTTTCCAAAGAGTCTGTGAAGAATGCAATCTGATTGGTTGCTAGGGGCAACTGAGCCAGTTTCCCTTTACACCATGTTTGATAAATCTTCCTCAATATCTTTCCCAATTTATGATATAATCATAAATGCAAAATAACGATAAGATTATTTGGTTCAGTAATGTTCAGTCAATACATTCTTGAGATGTTGATCTTTATTTTGTATCCAATAAACTGAATATAATATTATAACCGCCTAATAATAATGATCCTTATCAAACAAATACAAGTAAACAGAGCAACCAGCCCTGATCAGCTGATATTGGAAATGGTTACAGTATGCAGCTCATGAAAGACCCATGTACTGATAACCTGGAAACAGTCATGACAACTTTTTATTATTTATCATATTCAGTATAAGTCTTATACTATACTACTCTGGTCCAATGTAACCTACGGACAGGACTGCGAAAGTGCTCCTGTAGCCGTATGCAAAGGGCATGTCTGAAAGGTCATGGACCCCTCATTAAAAATAGGGGATGCACAAATGTGGCTAAATTTAAAGGATGGGAGAAAGGGACATTATCTTTCCCTTCGCTAAACGTTCATGTGTTCGGGGAGGTCGGGAAACATAACTGATGGCTGAACGAAGGTTTGACCAACAATCATTGAAGATGCATGCCCACCTTTGGTGAAAAAGGCAGTGAAAGGGGGATAAAGTCACAACATTTTGGCTTGCCCAAAAATTGCATTGCACCAGAAAACTGCCATGCAAGTTTTTTTTAATTCTACAAGTGTTTTTCAAGGGCCTGTGTTTTGAGGGCAATCGTTCTTACCGTGGAACAGTACGATTATGTTCACATAGAAAGGGGTAAACATGGGAAAGCTTTCAAATTGTACAACAAAGACAGCCATACAGCATACAAATTTTTGCATTTGGCCAATGGATAATATATACCGTGGCTATACAGTGGCAAACTTCTGGTATACACTTTCTTACCCTCACCCATAAAGCTCTCCACAACGCTGCCCCTCCATACATCTCCTCCCTCATCTCCACCTATCATCCTTCCCATGCTCTATGCTCTGCTAATGATCTAACCCTAACTTCTTCCATAATCAGAACATCTCATTCCCGCCTCCAAGACTCTCGTGCTGCACCATTTCTCTGGAAGGCCCTACTCAAAGACCTCAGACTCATACACAATACTCACAGTTTCAAGCGTGTCCTCAGGCTCCTCATCCCTGATGGTTTATGCACTTTATACATTTTACTTGCAATCAGATATTGGCGTTGTTACTGGCTCATCCTGTTCTTTCCAACTATGTACAATGGCTGGACCATGGACATATAAAGCACTTGTAGCACATGGCGCCTGCGGGGTTTGGGGTGCCCTTTTGGGTCTGGTCCTGTGACAATGGGGTTGCAGGGCCATTCCGTGGCCCCTCTTCTCTGCCTGCGCACGTTTTGCGGGGATTGTGGTCGCTGACCGGCACAGTGATGAGGTTTGGTTAGGGACTCATGTGTATCAGAAGACCTGCACGTGGTACATGAGGCAATATGGTTTGGCCAAATTATATACTAACTTCTGATGTTGGTTTTAAATGTAGCTGAACAGGCTTTCGTGTCAGCCATGGGTGCGATGTGCAGCCATTTCTGTCTTTTTGGCTTGTGCATATAAAGCACTTGTGCCTAGTGTCGACCCACGTCTGTAAGCATCTGTAAGCTCCAATGAGCAAGTCTCGGTTACATTTTGTATTTTTATTTTATTTTTATTTATTCTAATTATTTAATTGTGTATTATGTAACCTTTGTACTGTATATAAAAAAAATCTGTTGGTGCTATACAAATAAATATTATTATTATACACTCAATGCTGTGTGAATATAGCCTAAGGGTCCTATTACACAGAGCGATTTTTAATGATTAACGACTAACGATAAACGATCGCAAATGAGATTTTTTTTACTACGATCTTTATTTCGATTGTTACTATGATCGTTTATTCCTGATCCCTGATCCCAGCAAAACAATAAATAATGTGCAATTACGCTGAACAATTAGTGAAAAAATGCGGAACTTGAGCGAACGAATGTGGAATTACAGCGAACAATTAACAATAGTTTTAGGTTCAGATCTAAATCAACGATCAATGACGTACGAACGATTTTTCGATCGTTGCCTGCAATTACACAGAACGATTATGGTTTAAATTTGAATGATATAACAATTTTTTGCTCGATAATCTTCCCGTGTAATAGGGCCCTAAGGGCCCTATTACATGGAGCGATAATCGCTCAGTGTAATAGAGACACCGATCAGCCGATGACAACGATCATTGGCTGATCGTGTCTATACGCCTGGACCTAAAATTATCAGTTGCCGACCGCATATTGCTACATGTAATAGCGATGCATGGCTGATGGTACATTACCTCTCCACATTCCCGGTCTTCTCCTGCCCTCTGCTTGCTTCCTGGCGACTGCAGATTCAAAACTGGCTCTGAGCTGACAGGCTGCTCAGCCAGTCACTGGCCGCGACGGTCCCATCCAGTGATTGGCTGAGTGGCCTGTAAGCGACAGTGGCCCGTCAGAGACAGGCCGGCCTGAAGCTTCAGCCGTGGTGCCAAGAGTGAAAGCAGGGGGCAGAAGACTAGGGACATGGACAGGTAATGTATTAACAGTTTAAGGCAAGTGTTGCACAGATATCGCTAATGATGTCAGTGCAGTTCTTGCTAAACTATAATCAAGCTTTGTAATAAGCTCAAAAAACGAGCGCCAATCTAGCAGATCAGCACTAGTTTATAGTATTGGACGGGCCGTCTAATAGGACCCTAAGAGAACAACTGGAAGCTCCATTTTATTAATAAAGTTAAACCATAATTATACATGAGATACAAGACTACAATCCTCGGTATAAGGTTAAAAATATTCATGCTTCATTCATGTGATCACCTGAGGAAGAATAACTGGGTCAATTACTGCTCCTTAAAGACTCGTGTCATGCAACCTTGTGGTGGATAGTCCCTAGCCATTTTTTTTACCGGTATTATAATTAGTGTTTTTGCACAGAGGTATTACTTAGCCACCTGCGTTCCCTCTGTTGTTAGGCACATGTATTTTTATCGCTTTATTTCCTAATACACTATAGACCATAAGTAGGTCTTTCTAAGTACAGAGATTTCCACCAGGACAGATCCCTTTGAATTAGAGCACCAATAAATGCCCTTTGGGAAACAGCTTACTGGGTTCTATCCCACCTGATTTAAACATTTGCTATATGTCTAGTTTGGTCTTTATGTTAAGTCACCACCTAAAATTAGTCTCATGATGAATTCCCTTTATAAACTGAAGTCAGTGCTCTGATCAGATGATCCCCATGGATCTGTCGTCAGAAGCCTCCAAGATCAGTGGTTATTAGGACACTGATCTGTGATCAGTGACTGCTTATTATCTGCATTGTCTAAGGAACGGTCTCACAGTCCAAAATAGAGCGCTATATATGGAAGCATCACCAGAGTATTCCTTAAGGTGTCAGTAGTTTATTTCTGAAAACTTATAATGTGTTTTGGGGACAGATCAGTTCCTTCATCAGGAAGACCTCATACATCTATCTTATCATAGACACAAACTGCTGCTCTATTTCTCCTTCCTGCTTTGCGCATTTGTCTGTTCAGATTTGTCTCTTCCACGGGCCTATGGGGGCCCGATCAATAATGTAAACGACTGCCAATCTGCTAGATTGGCACTCGTTTACTGGGCCTATTACACGGCCCGATAATCGTTTAGCGAGGGCTGCAGGGACATCGTTACCGATGTCCTTGCAGCCCTTGTTAATCACCATACTTTACCTGAACATGTTGCAGGGCTCCTCCTGCGCTCTTTCTTCCTCCCAGTCCAGCGCGCAGCAGCAGCAGCTTCGGTGTGGCCTGTCTGAGCTGACATACCGCTCAGCCAATCACTGGCTGCAGCGGTCCTGGCCAGTGATTGCCTGAGCGGTCTGTTAGCTAAGACAGGCCACACCTAAGCTGCTGCGCGCTGGATCGGGAGGAAGAAGGTACACAGGAGAAGCCTTGCAACATGCTTAGGTAAAGTATGGTGCTTGTGAAAGTGTTGGTTGCTCGTCGCGCATCGCTATTCCATGCAGCCCGATGATTTTAGGTTTGAACGTAAATAAACGATCAGCCGATGGCATGATCATCGTCTGATTGTTGTGTCTATTCCATTAAGCGATAATCGCCCGTATCAGGCCGATTTGGACGATTATCACCCTGCAATAGGACCCCTAGTCAGTGCATAGAATGCTGGTTTCTATCATATCAAGGATACATATGCAATACTGATAAAATACTGATGATATACCAATGGTATTTTATCTGTAAAATTAAGGTATTTTGGATCCATATTAGAGACATACTCCTGTAAGCTTGAGTGAAGTCGGCCTTTTGCAGATTTTATGTTGTTTATGTGGTTATAGTAGTCAGTCAATGGAATGACATTGAAGTCAATGGAATGACAGACATCCAATGCACACAGTGTATTAAATGACAGATGTTGTTTGCGTGGGTCTCAAAAAAACCGATCATGATAATTATTTGTGGACGTCTTTTGCAAACGACGGATGTCATTTTTAGTTGTTCACACACAGTTTTTCTTTTTTCACCGTCCTTTTACCATCTTTTCTATTAAACTCAATGGACTTTTCAATTAAAGACACACCCAAAGGGCAATAGGCCGAAAGCGCGAAATGGCGGATGTCATTTTTTCTTGGAAAAAAAAACACACAGAAAGAATGTTGTGAGAGGAAAGCCTAAACACTGACCTATTAAAGAAATTTCAGCAATATACCACAACGTGGTCAAATTAAATATTTATTTCTTGGCATGACCTGCTATGGCTGGGATTAGGAGTCAATGCTTTAGAGAGTAATTACAACGGCGTGTGATACTAAAGTAACTATAAATAACGAGTCTCTAAAGTACAAGTACATATGTAAATGGGAATTGGGTACAAATAACATTTTGCTAATTAGTGTTCAACAATGCAAGTAACAAACTCTGGAAGAATTAAAGCAATTTGCATAATTAAGATGTTTTAAGGGGTTTTCCAGTCTTTAAAAATCTTGTGCAAATGGTTTAACTGCAGTCAGATTAGTCACTTACTAATGTACTGTCTGTAGCTGGAAATCCTCTGTAAGCCAGTCTCACGTGAGCCTGCTCCTGATGGTGGTGGGGCTACCAATGGTTTTTGTGTTTGACTAAAATTGTCACCAATTTTTGAGCCATAGCTTATTTATGAAAATAAATTGCACCTTTTTACACCTGTTTTCTGGTAAAACTTTGATAAATCCCCTCTCCCCTTGGTGTTTATATCCTGCTTTATGTCTTGTGCCATGAACACCTTGTTATCTTCCCCTCATAAGTTTTTTGACTGTATGTATGTCAAGCATTTTGATTGGCTGGGATTTGAATGCTGAAACACCCACCAATTGCTATGAGCAGGTAGGTACTAATTAGTTACTGCTTCTCCAAGCCCATTCTAGTGATCAGTGAGGGTCTACACACCCTAACTGCAACTGATCAAAACTTCTGACATACCTCTATGTCATGTCGAAAGTTTTTTTTTTTTAAATTGAATGTGACTTAAAAAAATGTTAATTTTTCATACAAAAAGTCTTGCCTATTTTTTCAGCAGTAAGCAGACCACTTTATTTTAAAGCCTATCATTCATAAGCTATGTTCACACAACATTTTTTCCTCTCCGCTTAAAATGACAGACATCATTTTGTGGTTTCGCTGTCCATCAGTGCAATGAAGGCTGTTGGTACATTATTCTAGTTTAGGTGAACAAATATGTAAAAAAGAGCCCTTGGAGCCTCATTAAAGAGTCTCAAAACACAGGACCAGGCAGATATCACTCCGGGAAGGGCCCATTTATGGGGTGGCTCCTGTAGGGAAACCAGCAAAACCACCATATTAAGTGGCCCTATAAGTCAATGTAATCAGAAGGGAAAAATCCATCCACAGACAGCTGTTTCGGAGTGTTGCCCCTCATCATTGTGGAACAGGATTCTGGCTAGATGGGAGCAAGGCCTGGTAGAGCCATAAGATCACTGATCTCAGGGAGACCAGCCAAAGATAACACTGCCGGCTGCTGGTTAAAGAGCTCAATACAGTGAAATTCTAGGTGCATTGATCACTGGGAAATACAAATATGCCAAAAAGAGCCAATGTAGTTTAGGTAGACTTATTGGCCTTTGAGTGTGTCATTATTTGAAAAGTCCATTGAATTTAATAGTAAAAACGGTGAAAGGACAATGAAGAAAAGAAAAACAGTTTGAACAACTAAAAAACAATGTCTGCTGTTTGTAAAAGACGTCCGAAAATAAGTGACATGATGATTATTTTGATGTCCCCGCAGACAGTGTTTGTCGTTTTATACATTGTGTCCATTGAAGTCAATTAAATCGTGGCAATAACGGACGTAATTTTAAATAGAAATACACAAAATACAAAAAAAAAACGAAAAAACAAAAACAAGCAGACAGAAATAACGTCATTATAAAGGAGCCCTAGGAGCCTTAACACCTCTCAGATATGTGAGAAGGTGTTACTGGGACACAAAAAGCAGCCTGGTGCATTGAGCGCTTTGTAGTTTATTACTATTGAGAGGCACGCTACATGGAGTTAGCAGCGCGGTCATTCACTGAAACATTGTAAGCATAGGATAGGATAATCTGCAGAATGAAATAGGAGCTGATTCAGCTTGTTTATTATACTTGTAGACAGATGGCATTATTGTGTGGGAATTAATGTATGTTTTTTCCATCCCTCACTGTTCATTTTACAACACAAGCTTACATACTTTGAGTGCATAGAGCCATAAAGTACATATTAACAAACACCTATAAAAACCTATTCACTACCAGTAAGTAAATAGAACATAGACTGTAAGGCTATCCTACCTATGAATTATAGCTAAACAAATTCAATATTATGCGTTGATTATTTTTTATAAATATAAAGCTCCATTTTTACTATATTGATCTCCATATTATGGCTTCTAGTTACACAGCTGGACAGTTAAACTGGTTAAACTGCCTTTTTTTTCAGTGTTGGTTGGAGTAAATCAGACTATACGGGCTCGTTCACACAGAGCAAAAGCAGCTGAATTTCTGCGTTGAATCAGCGCTGAAATTTCAGCCGTTAAAATAGGTGCAGAGCTAATTTCCATTGTGTTGAATGGAAATTCTGCTCTGCAGTTCACACGGTGGAATTTCCGCACTGAACTAATCCGCTTTCCGCCAGAAGTCATTCTTTCGCTAGCGGAAGCCTATACAAACCAATGGGGCTCTAATTTTCTGTTTCAGCGCGGAATACGCGCGTATTCAGCGCGGAATACAAGCGGAAATTACACGCTGAATCAGCGCAGAAATGGGGAAAAAATGGGGGAGGAGGATTCTAGTATATTTTCTGGTATAGTCTAGTTTACTCGCCAAATACTCGCTGAATTTCAGCGCTGAATGCATGCGGATTCAGCGCGGATTCCTTGAGTATTCCGCGCTGAAGAGCTGATTACGAGCTGAACACTTTCCTAGCAGAATACGCAGGGATTCTGCTTGCATTCTGCTTATATTCTGCTCGGAATTCAGCGTCAGTTGATTTCAGGCGGAAATATTTCCTCGCGTAATCCGCCCCTTTTGCTCTGTGTGAACGTAGCCTTGAACTACCTTAGCCCGTGAACACTACTTTGTGGCGAGCATTGGCAGGGGATCAATTAAGAAGGAATAAAACTGCCAGGCAGACCCATTTTAATCCGTTGTGAAAAACTAGAACGTTTTGGCATTGTATGTAATTAATCTCTAACTAGTCATCTTGGCGTCTTCTCTTTGGCAACTAGTCACACTCACAGGGTGTGTCAGCGCTGTGGTGTAAAGGCCCACCTCTCGGTGATGTCATGGAGCTTACTTTGCTTTGAATGATGCCCAGAGGGGCATGATTACAGTGCTGACACACCCCTGATCGTGACTAGTTGCCAAAGAGAAGACGCCCAGTTGACTAGTTGGGGATCATTGGTACAGACCCTTAAACTCTAGTTCAATGCAAATGATTTAGAGCTCTGTAGCAGAAAAACAGAGTTATGATCGATATAAAGATATTAAAGGGCATCTATCTGCACATGAGACAAATGTAACCTGCTCATAGCTCCCTATTGTGCAGGAGATGCAGAGGATGAAGGTATGTTTCAATGCATTTAGTCATTTGCTCCACGGTCTGGTAAGACTGTTAGGAACACTGGGCACCGTTAGGAACACTGACCCACCCCTATAGCTGCAATCTGCTGTCCGGGGGCGGGAAGGACTGTTAATATGGGGACGGGGCAGTCCCCCTAATGGTCTTACTGGAATGTGAAACAAATGACTAAGAGCATTAAAATCGTGCTGAGGATGAAGGTAAGAGACATACCTTCATCCTCGACAACTTCTGCACAATATCGAAGTTTTGATCAGTCTAGGTCTGGGTGTTCCGACCCTGACCAATTACTAGAAGAGCTGAGATAATGCTTTTTAAAGTGACAGTTCTGATGTGGGCGCATCAGTGTGCACCTGCATCAGATTTCTCCCCTACACACAATGGAGCATGAAGCCGGAGCCGCATCTTCCATTGTGTGAACTGACAGATTTTTCTGTGGCCGCTATTCATTAAATAGTGACCGCAGAAAACTGACATGTCAGTCTCTCGCTGCGCTGCTAGGGATCCCGGCCTGAGTATATACTATGGGTAGCATTTATTAAGTCCGGCGTTTTTTACGCCGGACTTATAAATGCCCCCGCAGCTCCGGCGCTACGGAGATTTATGTAGAGGCGGACTGCCTCTACATAAATCCCCTGCGCGCCGTTGCGCACCGCCGAAAACCTACGCCAGCTGAGGACTAGAGTAGGTTTTCGGCGTACATTTGGGTGGAACGGATGGTAAATCGCGCGGACTCTGAGTCCGTGCCCTCCGTTCCGCCCACTACACGCCCCCTTTCCGCCCCCCTGGCGTACTCGGCGGAAAGTGCCAATTTGCGAATATTTTATTCGCAAATCGGCCATTTGTGAATAAAAAAATACGCAAATCGCCACTTTCCGCCGAAAATCATCCGTTCGCCGGATGATACATGTGGCCCTAAGTCTATACACTCCAGCCAGGATTCCCTCAGCCTTCAGCACAACGTAAGTTCATTACTAATCACGGCCGTTGCAACAACGGCCGTGATTACCGCAGAACTTACGTTCTGTGAACATGAACATTGCTTCCAGTTACCCCTTTATTTTCCGGTTCTCCCTTTGTTTGGAATATGTTTAAACTGGTTTTCAGATATAGTTAGTAAAAACATAACAATCTGCCACATCAGAGATTTTCTATTTGGATATGCAGAGTGTCAGGGTAGATATTTGTGATGGGAAATGTTCTCTTACCACAACAGAGAAAGAAACACACGCCATCTTCAGCAATTCCACAGGGAAAGCCAGTGAATGAATTGATCGCATGCACTCTTCTTCCTTGTACTTTATTAGTCGGTAGCTATAAGGTAAAACAATGCTATGTGAGCAACATACACAAAAATAAAAAAAACAACAACAAATATTCCAGACAGCTACTACAGAAGTCGATAGCACAACACAGTATAAAATCATCTCTGTCTCTGAGGAAGTATTGTGCTTCCACAGTATAGGTCATCAGTCTTTGATCGGTGGGGTGTCAACACCCAACACCTGCGCCTATCAGCTGTTCAGTGCCCACACTAACAGGGCTGGAAGCAGTTAGATCTATTCAGTGTGAGAACTGGCCAGGCTTAAAGGGGAACTCCGGATAAGAAAAACTTGTTTTCTAGTAAAAGTACATTAAAAGTTATATAGATGTGTCTATACAATGTATTACCGTATTTGTGCGGTTCTGCCACACTGGTAGCTGATAGAAATCCAGGAAGTGAAAAAAAAGGCCCCTGTGCCAGTTCACATTGTTTCCTGCTCCTTGTGCTGTCCCCCTTAGGAGACAAATATTCCATGCCTCTGTCTCACATTGTGTGTATTTGCTGAGCACAAGCTGATGATGCAGACAGGGGGCAGGGCGTGATGTCACAGGAGGCTTGGCTGGATCCCCCAATCCCCTGAGTGAGTCACCATCTCTAAATGGCCAGAAGCAGGTGCAGCACTAATTTTACTGACTGCGATGGGTGGGGGACAGTGATGAGGGAAAGCATTGCATTCTGGGAACTGCAAAACCAGGAAGGACAGAAACACAATACAGAACAAACCCCCCCCCCCCCCCCCCCCCCCCAAACGAACAAATAGGTTTTTGGTAGTTTTAAAGCGTAACTGTCATATTTTTTTTTTATTGCAGAAATCAGTAGTATAAGCGATTTTAAGAAACTGTAATAGGTTTTATCAGCCAAAAAAGTCTCCTTCTGTACTCAAGAAGCAATCTCCCAGCCTCCCCCCCTGACTTCTTATCTGTGCATTATCAGACAAACACGTCTTCATTACAGAGAAGCCAGTGAAGACAGTGACATGAAGGTCAGCTGTTTGTAGACTCTCTGGGCACCTAAACCGCAGGATTCTGGGGTCAGAAAGGTCAGTGCTTATCTATGAACTTACTGAGAGAAGATTGCAGGGTGTTGTGCTTTGCAAGACTGCTCCGTGCTCAGTCACTCCTAACAGCCCCTCCCCTCTCCATAGCCACATAATGGACACAGAAATCCTGCTGCTTCTGAAGGGAGGGGGGAGGCTGGGAGAATGCTTTTTCAGTCCAGAAGGAAACTCTTTTGGTTTATAAAACCTATTACAGAGTTTCTTAAAATCGTTTGTACTGTTGATTTAATGTTTTTAAAAAAATGACCCTGAAATGACAGTTACGCTTTAAGGCTGGGTTCACACTACGTATATTTCAGTCAGTATTGTGGTCCTCATATTGCAACCAAAACCAGGAGTGGATTAAAAACACAGAAAGGCTCTGTTCACACAATGTTGAAATTGAGTGGATGGCCGCCATATAACAGTAAATAACGGCCATTATTTCAATACCACAGCCGTTGTTTTATAATAACAGCAAATATTTGCCATTAAATGACGGCCATCCACTCAATTTCAACATTGTGTGAACAGAGCCTTTCTGTGTTTTTAATCCACTCCTGGTTTTGGTTGCAATATGAGGACCACAATACTGACTGAAATATACGTAGTGTGAACCCAGCCTAAAACTGGGATAGACAGGTAAGTAATGCTATATGCTTCGGCAGAAGTTTCATTTTTTTAACCTCTACCTAGAGTTCCCCTTTAACTACAGCTCAGCTTCCATTCAAGTGAACAGCAGATACACTGCAATAACCAGGTCTGACCACTACATAGTGAATGGAGTCAACAGCTTCTGGCCCCACTCACTGTGTAGTGTGGGCACCGAATAGCTGATCGATGTAGATGCTGAGTGGATAGCTCATCAGTATGTTTTCCCTGGAAAATCCCTTTAATCATAAAGTTGACCTTAGACATGTATTACTCCTTTTGGTTGAATATGCAGGTTACTGGTAAAGGAGAAGAGCACATAAAAATTGGAAAACAAAGAATTACACAGGTCAAATCCACTTTGTCAGATCCATGCTTCTCCTATGGAAATCCACTGTAAGTCTAGCTGGCAGTACCTACAGTATAAATGTGAATTGGTGTCTGAAAGGTTTCAGCGGCTGCTATTGATATAACTATCTAGTAAATGTTACACATACTCTAACATATGAACATTATAGTAACAATAGGGGAGATTTATCAAACATGGTGTAAAGTGAAACTGGCTCATAACTGACTCGGCTGCATAAAAAACATCAGAATTTTGTGTATGAATTGATCAAGCCATACTGCCCCATGTACCATCGTGCAGGTATCTGATACACATGGGTCCCTACACTAAGTCCACACTGTGCCGGTCAGTGACCACCACCCCCGCAGGCGTGCATGGGCAGGGAAGGGGGGCCATGGAATGGCCCTGCAACCCCATGCCACAGGACCAGACCCAAAATGCCCCCCCAAAAAACTCCTAGCCAGCACCGCTGGCGGAGGAAGCTGCCCCCAAACAGCACAAGTCTGGATAAGGTATTGCGCTCACCATTGCTACTGCAGATAGAATGGGACAAACAGGAGGGATAAAAGCACATGCACTCAGCTGTCTCCTGCTGATTGTGGTCATGTACATGGGGCAGTGTGGCTTGATCAATTCATACACAAAATTCTGATGTTTTTATGCAGCCGAGAGGCACTAGTGTCAGCCATAGGTGTGAGGTGCAGCGCTCTTTTTCTTCCCAGAACCGAGTGACTACATTGTGTTTAGAAGGTGTGAAGTTAGAGGAGGGTCTGCCCAAAGCAATTATGTCCATGGAGATGTGGAAGTCAGCTTGGGTTGATAGATCACGGTCTCCACCTGTTTCCAGTAGGGTCTTATGTTTGGACAATCCCACCAAACGTGTGTGAGAGATTGTATCTGGTCTAGACATCTCCAGCACTTACCTGCTGGGGATAGTTTGTAACAAATAGCCACTCAGGTGTCTTGTACCATCTCGTCTAAAGCTGATAATGGTTCATTTATAGTAGGACACATCTAGAAAAGCCCTCTGATTTGGATAAAATGTATTGCACCGCTGCATCTGTGAGAGATAACCGTAGTTCTCTTTGCCAGGACGTTATAAGCCCTGGTCTAGAGAAATAGTTAGAAGCTATGAGAAGATGATACAAGAATGAGATAGAACTTTGTTTCCTTGCATTGTTCGTGCATAGTCTGTTAATTCTCTGGATAGCAAATTTTCTGTTGCTAGTTGTGAGGCCGCGTGGCTCTAGCTGTCCCCAAACACTTTCCGTGCCCAATAGGGAGGTGTTTGATAAATACCGTACATATCAAATATATAAAGGTTATATAGATAACAGCTTTTTTACAAAGTCTTCTTCTCTGGCATGTCCGACATGTAATACATATGAAAAATACATGTGTGAGCTGTATGATATGACACAGCCCATGGAAAAAAGCAGAGCTGTTTCTGGCAATAAAAGGAAGCCCTTTAATGACACCATATACTTTCTGAGTAATGCATACAGAGTATATCCCTATATACTCTGATAACAGGCTGGTTATGGTGCTATGTATAGTACAGTAAAACTTTGAACTGAAGAAGCCCAGACATGCTCAGGTGTGCAGAAGTTGTCTTCTTATCTCACATTCCTATCAAAGAATTCTTTAGTACTTCCTTTGTACAGTTCTCCTCTATAGGTTTCTAGCTATTACACTACAACCTCTGGAGACTGGTATGACGCCAATTCCAGAGTGGTATTATGCCAGCTGACTAATGCAGGATCAGTGATCTATGTCTTTTGTTACTTTGGAGTTACATATTGTATTGTATACGATAAACAGAGGTTATTATTAGGGAATGCAATCACATGCTGTAACATTCCTAGATTCTGCTGCTCAGACACGTCACATATGTTGCCTGCTTATTTATTATCTCAGAATACTATGCTAGTGCAAAGTGGCTACGATTAGGCTGGATTCACCTATGTGGATTTTTCAGCTAAATGCATGAATGAATACAGAACTGAAATGCATTGGTGTTTACTTAAAGGGAATCATTCACTTTTTTGATGACTGAGCCACAAGTCATTGGGGTGATCTATGTTAGCATCCTACCACCCTTCCAGCCTTGATGGATAGCACTCTTCTTGTTTAGGTATAGGGAGATATCTGGTGGGGCAGAAAGATGCCACCAAGGATTGCCCCAATGCTTCAGACAACATTAAAGCGGTCTTAGTAGAGATGAGCGCAACTCGAGCATGCATCATTCGGTATTTGAATACCGGTGGCTAAAGAAGTTGGATGCAGCCCAAAGACTACCTGAAAAACATGGATACAGTCTATTGCTGTATTCATGTTTTCACGGACTCCCTAGGGCTGCTTCCAACTTTTTCAGCCACCAGAATTTAAATGCTGAACGGCCGTACTATAGTTGATAAGTTATCTGCAATAGTTTTCGTTTGCTTTTTAATTTATTTTTGGCTTTCTGCTTACAAAACTGCAATAAAGATGCACAGAAATTTGCATGTATGAGTTCAGCCTTAAAGAGGTCATCTAAACTGAGATGTTCAATACCTGCACATTGTTGCTAATGTGACAACATTGTGCGGCTATTGGGTCATCCTGTGTGGGCGTGGTTTCCCTTTACGCTGCGATCAGGATATAAACCCACCCCCTCCCATCTTGGGAGCATTGCAGAAGTAGCTTTACAAAGGGGAAAAAGATGTTTTATTACGCCGCGTGAGAAGGGTAGCAATCATCCCCACACTGTGTGCTGACTAGAGAGCTGTGACTAGTCCTGGGCGGCTTGCCGGTGGCAATCATCCCCACACTGTGTGCTGACTAGAGAGCTGTGACTACTCCTGGGCGGCTTGCCAATGGCAATCATCCCCACACTGTGTGTGGACTAGAGAGCTGTGACTAGTCACTGGCGGCTTGCCGGTGGCAATCATCCCCACACTGTGTGCTGACTAGGGAGCTGTGACTAGTCACTGGCGGCTTGCCGGTGGCAATCATCCCCACACTGTGTGCTGACTAGGGAGCTGTGACTAGTCACCGGCGGCTTGCCGGTGGCAATCATCCCCACACTGTGTGCTGACTAGGGAGCTGTGACTAGTCACTGGCGGCTTGCCGGTGGCAATCATCCCCACACTGTGTGCTGACTAGGGAGCTGTGACTAGTCACTGGCGGCTTGCCGGTGGCAATCATCCCCACACTGTGTGCTGACTAGAGAGCTGTGACTAGTCACTGGCGGCTTGCCGGCGGCAATCATCCCCACACTGTGTGCTGACTAGGGAGCTGTGACTAGTCACCGGCGGCTTGCTGGCGGCAATCATCCCCACACTGTGTGCTGACTAGAGAGCTGTGACTAGTCACGGATGGCTTGCCGCTAAGATGACTAGTTGCTGCCCCTCTCCCAGCCACACGTGGCATAACAAACCATCTTTTTGCCCAATGTAAATCTACTGCTGCAGCCATGACTGGTATGCTCTGTGAGCTGCAAAGTAGCTCTATACTGTGCTGCTGGGAACCATATCAGCACAATCATGCTGATTGGTTGCCCTTAAGCACTTTAAAAACAATGAAAAGTAGAAACCTGCAGGTGAATACAAAACAATGATAGCATGATAAATATATAACAATGGAAGAATGATACATTGACTACAATGATACAGACAGTCACTATGGGTAAAATGTACATACTGTATATATTTGCCTGGATTATAGGAGGAGATTTATCAAACATGGTGTCCCATGGCTCAGTTGCCCCTAGCAACCTATCAGATTCCACTTTTCATTCCTCACAGACTCTTTGAAAAATGAAAGGTGGAATCTGATTGGTTGCTAGGGGCAACTGAGCCGGTTTCACTTACTCCGTGTTTGATAAATCTCCCCCATAAAGTTTATTCAAAGGGCACAACCCAATCTATGTTCTGTCAGCAGTTTTCCCTCCTTATTGGGCAAACAGCCTGCAGCTTGATTGTAATTGCAATATTACATGGCAAATCTGCATTAAAATCTGCATTAAAAAACTGCAGTGGTGTTGTTTTAATAAATTTTGCACAGGTTATGATTTTTTTTGCAGTAATAAATCTTCCTTGTTATGTGTAGACCCCCCCCCCCCACCACCACCACCACCTTAAGAAGAAATCAGATTTGTTAGAGAAATGTACCTGACTCCATTCATCTGAACTGGGCTTACATCCATGTGCTTCCTGCCACAGCATGCAGATGAATGGCACTGCATTGTTTTTCCCACCAGTAATTTTTAATTTTTTTTAAATTGGTTTATTGCATTTTTATGTCATTTTCAGAACATGCCCCTTGTTTGCAACCAACAAAACTCAAAATAATAGGTGCGGAGACCTTAGTCAGCTTTTTGTCTTTAATGAGTACCTGAAAGACTACTTTAAAAAAATTCTGACCATAAAAGAAGTTAGTGTGGCAGTTAGGGATGGTCCGAACCTGCCGAGGCAGCAGATTCCCGCTGTCTGCCCGCTCCGTGGAGCCGGCGGATCCAGCGGGAGTAACGCCTGGAAAACTGGGATACAGCCTATGGCTATGGCTGTATCGCAGTTTTCCAGGCGGTCCTCCCGCTGGATCCGCCCGCTCCATGGAGCGGGCAGACAGCGGGAATCATTACCGAGGGTTCGGGTTCGTACGAACCCGAACCAAACTCGGTTCGGACCATCCCTAGAGTTGTATAGATGGGCTATGTACATAGTGGTTGTGTGCACATAGCACGTCCACAGCTGTCTGCACAGAGAAACACCATTTTAACACTCACAACATTTCCAAGGCTTTTTAACTCCCTACATTATTGTAAAGAATCCTATAGCATTCATTTGTTTTGTCACCTACAGTCCAGTCTGTTCCATTGTCACCAGGGCAGCAACAGCTGCTTCATATAAAGTTCCTTTAACAGTATTACATAGCTGCATGATACAACAGTGTAAAGTCATTGAGCAGTCAGCAACAAATGCAGTTTGCAGAAAAAAATGCAAGTAGCCATACCTGGTGTGAACAGTCACAGCAATCCTTCCGGCAGTCAAACTCTGAGTTACCTGGATCATGTGTTTACAGTTTGTCACCTATGCGAGGTTTTACTCCGTCCAGACCAGGCCCCTAAGGAGGATGTCACACCCACAACACACCTACAATTTCATTTTCTCTTGCAACACAGTTTGTAAACACAAATGGCTGAGTGCACGTTACCGGTATCGTTGACACAGTCGACTATTACCTCAAGTATTATTAGGTCTCTGCAAACCAAACAAGCAGCCTGTCACCTGATGTGATCTGCTCACCGGAGCATTAGGAGAAGTGTTTATACTCAGCATTTCTCCTGAAGTGAAATACTATCACTATATGAATTGTATGGTTTACAGGATTTCATAACAAATACAAAAACACACAGTCTACAGTGTAACATATGTTGCATTTGAATAAATAGAATCCCAGCCAGAGCGTATACTCATGGGAAAGATTTATCAAACATGGTGTAATGTGAAACTGGCTCAGTTGCCGCTAGCAACCAATCAGATTCCACCTTTCATTTCCCGAAGAGTCTGTGAGGAATGAAAGTGTAATCTGATTGGTTGCTAGGGGCAACTAAGCCAGTTTCACTTTACACTATGTTTGATAAATCCTACACATAGTATACGCTCCGGCTGGAATACTATCCAGCCGCACGAAAACCTGACATGTCAGTTTTCTGCAGTCACTATTCATTGAATAGTGGCCGCACAGACATGTCAGTTTACACAATGGAGCATGCGGCTCCGTCCGCACTTTCCATTGTGTGCAGCAGTGATTATGGATGTGGGTGTACACGGATGCACCCGCATCTGATTTCTTTGGAAAGGAAGATCATCTGGCCGATACTGCAGTACTGGCTGGGATGATCTTCTTTGACACCTGCCGTTCTGTGACCCGGCCGGGTCACAGAACGGCTGTTGTCTTACGCCATTTGAACATGGCCTAACAGAACAATCTCACTGAGGCTGCATTCACACGTTCCACGCGGCTGATTCATTACAGCGTGGCACATATCTGTACAGTTCCTCCGCTCCCATCATCTTATCACAGATGCTTCCCGGGCGGGGGGAGAAGTCCGTTACAGGCATTCCACGTCCATGTTAAATATATTTATAATTTTCTGATTTAAACACGACAATGTACAGTAAATTTGGTTGTAAATCGTTGATTGCATCTTTTAAGCTGACCTTAAATCATTGGTAACTGTTCTCAAGTCTAAGGGCCAGTTCACACCAAGTAAAAGAGGCGAAATTCTGCAATGGAACTCTCTGCTGTGGAATCCCCTAGCTTCAGTGTCATACCGGCTGTCTATGGAAGGGCTTGCGCACCTCCGTTCTCCACGCCTCTCCACGTGTTCATTCTTTGAGTAGAGAGGCGCACAAGCCCTCCCATAGACAGCTGGTATGACACTGAGGCTGGTGGGATTCCACGGCGGAGAGTTCCATCACAGAATTCCACCTCTTTTACTCCGTGTGAACTGGCCCATACAGTGCAAACACTCATCGTTCACAGAATATATACGAATGCAATTCTGATATTATTTACAATCTTAAATACAATCCCATTAACAATTTTTCTTAGAGATTTTTCTTTTCAACTAAATGTCTATCGTTTTGTTTAAAAGAAAAATTGATTGCTTGTCGTTCACTAAACAAGCACTTAAGCAGTTTATCTATATGTGTTAAAGAACCCTTAAGGGCTTTTTACACTGGCCAATTAATGTGATTTTTTTTTTAAATTGGTCGAAATTAAGCCCTTCAGCAACAGGCTAATTTTTGTTTTTGTGTTTTCGTTTTTTTCTTCTTGAGTTCAAAAGGCTATAGCGCTTGCATTTTTTTTACCTACAGACCCACATGAGCCCTTGTTCTTTGAGCCACTAATTGTACTTTACAATGGCAGGCTTCATTTTTCCATAAAGTATGCTGTATGCTTTTACCGTGCACGGACGTACCCCCCCAAAAAAAAAAACTTTGCATAATTGCAATTTTTGTCCCAAATTCGCCCCATAAATGATATTTGGGGGATTCAGTCATTAGCTTTATGGTAGATTGAAAGGCTGCATTACAAAGTACACCTGTTCTTGAAAAAAACAAGACCACACATGGAGCTGTGAATGGAAAAATAAAAGAGTTATAGCTCTTAGAAGACGAGGAGGAAAAACGAAATTGCAAAAATGGAAATTGGCCCAGTTCTTAAGGTCATTTTGAGCTCTCTCCTTTGTGCATTCTGACATCTCTCCACAGGTGTAAAGGGTAAATGTAGCGTTTTCCATACCATATTTCATATCATACGTCATGGTGTTTGTTCAAGTAAAAAGTGTCCTTTTATCAACTGCAGATTGTATTATACCGGCGTGGCCTCGCGGCATTAGCGCCACTTAGCCCCGCCCACAACTGCATCGTTGGCCTTTCCCCCTTGACGCACATTGGTTGGCCGACGTAAAGGGGGTGGGGTCTAGACCTGCCACCTGCCACCTGTCTTTCCCAAACACAGTGCTCCTGTGTTCTCTATGGGAAGGGGAGAGGTAAGCCGCAGTGAGAGCACAACCATCACGCCGTGTAATAAGCTCTGTTAGCAAGCGCCGATTGCCTATAGCTAATGTCAGACCATGTAATATGACCAGAAAGTCCATCTGGTAGATTTACCTTCTCTTTCTCTGGTTAGCAGCTAAATTGTAATATATATATATATATTTTAATTAAAAACTATTAAAAATTCTTCAATAAAAAAAAATCATTTTACATTCAGAAAACAAATGAATAATACATTAAATTGCTGCTGTCCTCAAGCTTAGAATTCCGTCTTCAGGTTCTGACTTAATCTCAGATGAATCTCAGACAGAATAGACCATTAGGCCATCTGTCCACTACCATTTTGTGTCTTGATCCCTACTAGTTTATTCAGAAAATGAATCCTTTAAGAACCATTTCATACTGAGAAATCTGGGACCAGCAAAAATAAAGACATCTAGGACTAAATCATGGCATGTACAGGGATGAGAAGAGATGATGTAGAATTGGCACTTTCAAGGTATGGAATATGGCAGCCATAGCCAACTATGGAAGATTGTTGATTGGTTCCTACCCCATACATATTAATACAGTTTTTTATGGTATATTTTGTACTAAATTAAAAAACAGAGTAATATCTATATGCTATGCTCGTCTATCTACCATTTCCAAGATATTCATAATAGTTTTTTGGCTCACACATTTTTAATTAGCCATTAATTTGCATTAATTACAAGGGTGAACCTGTATTATGGAGCATGAAATAATTGCCTTTCGCTTCCGAATTCTCTACAACCTCCTCGCTTCAGACAAAGCGGCATTCAGGCAGACCTAAATAGCAGCACCTAACACTGTCTAAAATATTTATGCCTACATTACACATAACCTGCCCTTTCTAACTCCTGGTTTTAACAAAAAAAACTCCTAGGGTGTCTTCAAACGTACCATATTGCAGCGGATTTCACGCCACTCCACAGCAAAATCCGCTGCGATACATTACCTGTCCGCACTCCAGCTTGCTTCTCTGGCTCCCAGGTCACTGCTGTCTCGCTCAGATAATCAGCACACTGATTGGCTGAGCGGAACGTCAGTGACCTGGGAGCCAGAGAAGCAAGCCGGAGCACGGACAGGTAATGTATTCACTTGTTAGCCCGGCATCTGCTGAGTTAAGTAGGCCTTGGCTACATTTTTCCACCAGAATGAAAATCAGTTGTGAGAATGTAGAGCCCATAGGCCGTAACACACATTGTAAAATCCGTTGCGATACAGTACGTGTGAAGGCATAGGGTATTGTTACCTATAGCGCTTTCACAGTGGTTTTCAAGCTGCGAGTTTGCAGCCAATTTGCTGAGATAGTAACATCAGTAACATTGCAAACCCACAAAAAATATTATGGTACCTATATATACCAGGCAGATCACGACTTCAAGTGTCTAACCACTAATCATAATGAGACAAAGATTAAAAAATGAAAGTATGATATGTAAATATGGAAGCAACACAGACAACAGCAGCAGGGAGAGGGAACCGCATGGTTAAATACAAGTCTGTTATGCTGCGTTTACACGTAACGATTATCGTGCGAATTTGCGCGATAACGGTCGAATTCGAACGATAATCGTACGTGTAAACGCAGCGAACGATCGAACGACGCACGATAAATCGTACATTTTGATCTTTCATCAGGTCATCAAATTGTCGTTCATCGTACGCAAAAAATTTGCAAATCGTTCCGTGTGAACAGTCGTTTGCCGATTTAACCAATGTGTGAGATAGGCTTAAACGATCGCAAAACGATCGCAGTGCGAATATTCGTACGATATATCGTACCATCTAAACGCTGATCGTTATAAAAAAAAAACGTAAATCCGACATCGCTAAT
The DNA here is from genome assembly GCF_027789765.1 of Dendropsophus ebraccatus. Lineage (NCBI taxonomy): Eukaryota > Metazoa > Chordata > Amphibia > Anura > Hylidae > Dendropsophus > Dendropsophus ebraccatus. Next base: position 45,129,460 of record NC_091461.1, on the reverse strand, counting down.
CGTACGATCGGGCCAATAATCGTTACGTGTAAACGCAGCATTAGACACACATATTAGTCAATAAAAATATTATATAGCAAAGTGCCTTGTGCAAAGTGCAAAAAGTTCAATAGATCATGCATTGAACTTTTTGCTTAAATGTTTTGCTGACTTTTTTTTGTATCGGGGGCCGCTCAGTAACATTGCAGTCTGTGGGCTTGCATTTTTTTCAGCAGATTTTCATTTCACTGCGAGGATGTAGTGAAAGCCATATTTAACTAATTAGTTGCCGGTAAAAAAAACAGCAAATGCTTACCTGCCGCCACTCCCTCATCATGCTCCTGCTTCAGTCTCCAGGTCTCTCCTCACTGACGGCTTTCTCAGCCAATCACTGGCTGCGCAGGACAGCTCAGTGATTAACCATCAGTGAGCAGGGACATAGACTGAAACAGGAGCACAATGAGGGAGTGCAGGCAGGTAAGCAGCGGTTTGGTTCAATAGAATAGAAATTATACTGAATGTTTTCCCTCAATCTACTCAACTCCTCCCACTCTGTACAATGCTGCCTATGGAATATTTTGCATTTTCAATGTGGCAGGTCCCCTTTAAAGCATACATGGGCAATCTAATTACAAGGCCTCTTTGATAATAAATATTTTTTAATTTATGCAGCAATTAGGGTATGGGTACTAAGCTATAAGGTGTTTGCAAGTATAATATTTCATTCAGATTTTCACAATATAAAAAGTCTTAGTATCAAAGTTTGGTCCACTAATGTGATGATTACGGAGTCATGCACAAAAAGAAAGTAATAGCGGTCATGGCAGTGGTCACTGGGTTGGAAGGCAAGTTCAGAATACAAGATTTGATGACCAAAATAATAATAAAAAAAACTTTTATAGTTACCAATAGAGATAAGCAAAGCAGGAGGAAATTCGTTTCATGAGCTTTGCGAATTTGGGGTCGAATTCGAATTTGGGTCGAATCGAATCTTAACGAATTTCAATAAAACAGCCAAACTATCAGCCAGTCACTCATCCAATCTAATGAAACCCAACTTGTATAACACAGTAGGAGTGGAGTGCGAGCACTGATTATGTAAGGCGCATGCTCTATTCATTGATCCAAGTAAATTGGTATAACTCAGTAGGAGTGGAGTGCGAGCACTGATTTTGTAAGGCGCATGCTCCATTTATTGATCCCAGTAAATTGGTATAACTCACTAGGAGTTTACAGTGCCCAGGGCCCAGTGAGTGAATAATACGGGCTGTGTCTTCACTGGTCCCAGTGAATTCCTAAAGGCACCCAGTTACTTGGTAAACTTGACACTTGGTTGGCTGCTACAACCAAAAATCACACACAATCAGCCCACCTATCCTATCCTTTCCTCTTTTGTCCCTATATGGCTCTGTTAGTCTCTCCCTGCTCTGCTCTAACTGCTTGCTGCCATCCTGCTCTCTCCTCCACACATAGTCAACTGGCCACCTCCGGAAACAAACCTCCTTATATAGAGGGGGAGGGGGAGATGCTGACATCACAAAGGAACCTGCAGCTGATTGGACAGGCGCTAGGGATTATGGTTAATCCCCTTCTCCCGTCCAGTGACCCTTCAGACATCATGTGTGGATGCCATTTTGTTTTTATGCGTATTTCCTTAACAAATTGGCGGGAATTCACTTTGCAGAACGAAGCGAATTGACGGCCGATTTGGAGCACATTACGATTCACTCATCTCTAGTTATCAGTGTTTGTCACTTTTGCATTCATTGCATTAAAATAAGGAATAAACATTGGTATTGCCGCAAGATATTTCTTAACAGGATGGGTTAATTTGGATGTTGGTATGAGCTGACTTCCTCAAGGCTCCTGACAATGTATAGCTGTGCTGGTGGTTTATAACTCTCCAAACAAGGACTCAATGCCAAAATATAGTATTTCATGAATATTGGATAAGAACCAAGTAAAATATTTTCTTCCTATTACTATGGAGGTCAAATGTTTAGAAATCCTCATGTGTACACCTTTTGTAATCCCAACACATAATATTGTGCAGGAGATAAATCTGCGACTACTTGAACCACTTGTCAATTTTCTGCCTATTCTGAACTTATATTTCAAAAACACAACGTGATAAAGTTTTTTAGCTGGTACATGACCTGGTGCACACCAGGACAACATGATTTGCTACAATCAAGAATAGATATCTCTGTTTTATTGCCTGATCTTTTAACAGTAACTTTATTTATTCTTTATGAAAGCAGCCATTTATGAAAAAGTGTCAACAGTCATCTGACCATTGCAAAATGGTAAACATTATGGTTTTTGACTATGTTTTTATATTAGATTTAAAAGGGGTCGCACAAGTTGGACATACAGTTGGGCATACTGTAGTCCTTCTTGGAAAATGGATGGTATAGAACTCCCTAGCTTGGAGCCACCTATATTAAAATGCCGAGAAATCGGACTCAAGCATTCTCGAGCTGCGCTCATCTCTAAACTTTACATAGATTAAAACATACTAAGATTAAATAATATCCTAAAAGTGCATTAGGGTCCTATTACACGGGCCAAGTGCGGCCCGATCATTTTAGTAAACGAGTGCCGATCTGCTAGTTTGGCGCTCGTTTACTGGACCAATTAGATGACCTGATGTCCATGCACCTGGACCTATTAGATTAGCGATGTCCATGTAGCCCTTGCCCAAACACCTGATATCTTACCTCTTCCCACTCCCGGTCTTCTCTCCTTCTGCTCCTCGCAGCTTCCCGATCCAGGCAGCAGCAGCATCTAAACCACCTGTCAGCTGACAGGCTGCTCGGACACTGCAGGAGTCGGGTAACGGGAAGCTGCGGAGCACAGGAGAGAAGACCAAGAGTTGGGAGAGGTAAGATATCAGGTGTTTGGGCAGTCGTCAGCCATCGGCCGTGCATTGCTATCACATGTAGTGATGCATGGTTGGTGCCTGACAATTTAAGGTCTAAACCTAAACCAACGATCAGCCGCTAATCGTTTTATCGGCTGATCGTTTTCTCTATTACACGGAGCAATAATCGGTCGAATCAGCTTGATTCGGTCGATTATCGCTCCGTGTAATAGGGCCCTTACTCTGCTCCTAAAAGGGTCAGAGCATCTCTGACAACTAAAAGAATGCTTGACTTTCTCTAATTTACCTTCCATTTTATATATATATATATATATATATATATATATATATATATGCCAAAATCAAAGGGCCTGGCCTCAAGTTAAAATTTTGGCTTCTCTGAATAGAAGAGACACGAATACCCTGAAGGTGTCTGTAAAAATAATATAATAAAAATCCATTGTTAGGAAAAAATGTCTCCTCTTTGTTTATATAAGCAGGAAGCTATTCCATCTCCTATGGCCCAGGGCAAGACGTAACTTTTCTAAAGGGACTATTATGTTATACTCTTCCTAGTGAAATTAACCAATATTTCACTGCAGTGGCATTATTTATGTTACTTTTTGGAATCGGGTTTTGGTGTAGGCTTTATGCACGTGTATTACAGAGATATCTGTGTGCAGCCAGACACTGCCTCTATACAGCCCTGTATTGTGGATATGTTTTCAGAGAAGAATACTGGTTCCACTTTGGCACGCTACATCAAGCAATGGAAAAAACCTCTGTATAGCTCAGGGAACAAAAACATGGGAGGATACAAAGTGGGTCTATAGACGTCTCAGACAATAGAAAATGTAAATAACTATAATAACATTAGAGGCCATAGAGCAGGTTGTGTAAATTAACTCATTGATATACCAAACATTTATTTATGGTGTATTTTCACAGTTAGCTTTGTAAACTGGTCCTCCTGCTGCCTTTTTTCAAGCCCTCAAGGCCAGGCAATCTGGGTTTAGTAGGGTGGGCGAGAAAGTAAAGAGTTGGTCAGTGGTTAAACACACCATTCTTAGGCCATGTTCACACAATTTATGTTTAGCATAAATCACAGCTGTTGTTGCAATTTGCAACAATGGCCGTGATTTATGCTAAACATACGTTGCATTTGTGGAATCCTGGCTGGTGCGTATACACATAGTTAAGATTATTCAGCTGGTGCTGCAGTGCCGGCCGGGATGATCTTCAGTAATGCCGGCCGTTCTGTTACCCGGCCAGGTCATAGAACGGCCGGTCTCATACGCCATGTGAACATGGCCTTAGGGAAGGGTAAGGAAGGGTTTCCTTTTATTGTCTAATAAGGACATTTCTGTGTTTGTTTCACAAATATATTTTATTTTTTTTGAAGGTTAAAAAAATGGATGTACTTAAAATCATACTAGATGTTTTACTTGGGTTTAGAATCACATTTCAAAGAGAGGTCCAGCGATTTTAGAAAATTTTCAGCCGTCAGGGGCATTGGGGGAACATAATAAACAGTCATTAATTACCTCTCCCCATACCCGTGAAGCGCCACATCACAGGCTCCAGGACCCCTGCCGGAAGGCATTTCCCCGACTTCTGACCCAGCTGATGGATTACCGCTCAGTTAATCAGGAACTGCAGCGGTGTCCCGCCCCAGTCATTGACTGGCTGAGTAGACAGTCCATAAACCAGGTCGTGACGTTGGCTGTAAAGGGGATCCTGGTGCCCATTGGGGGTCCCAAATTGGCTATCCAGCACTGCAAAGGCACTGGGAGAGATGAGTAGTGATTGCTTATTATGTCCCCCCCCCCCGCCTCTGCCAATTGAATTTTTTTTTTAATCACTGGACTTCTTCTTTAAATGGAAGGCTTAAGAACTGAAAAGGCATTGCTAGCAGAGCACTAGTCTAACTGATCCATGCAACACATGGGGTCACTAGGGGGACAAAAAAACTTAAAAAATAAATAAATTAAAATTAAAAAAATGTATAAGACAATAAATTGCATAGGCCTGCTGCCAAGACATAGCAGTACACTCTGGCATCCCTCTTTGACAGGATGCCATTTTACAGGGATGACGTAGCGTAAACCCAGTCTTAGATCAACTGTTGTGACATCACAAAGGTGTTTCCATCAGATAACTGCTGAGATATTGTTAGGAAAACAGACAAGTCAATTGAGCGAGGTAAGCTGGTGTGACATTACAACTATGTTTTGGTCAGTTAAGAAAATAAATGTCAACCTCTATGTTATCACAAGTGGGTTACCACAGAATGATAAGCTGCGACATAACATTCCAAGTGGGTTAACCCCAAATTCAGATTTAAAAAAAAAGGTGATTTTTTTGACTTTTCACTTATATGCCCTATGTAATTGACGATGAGTCACACTTACTTCTTTTAGTTCTAAGCTACTTTGAGGCCTCAAAAATGCACATTGATTATTTTGGGTTACTGCACATTATACTTTCTCAGTGAGTAATACGGGCAAAGTCTCATATCCAGGTCATTAGACTTTTACTAGGGGTGGATGATGTATTTTGCAGAAGGAGGCATTTAATTTACCATTAAATATGAATGAGTTATACATTAAAGTTCCTCTGTTTGTCCTCTCTATCCTCTCAGACAACGTGCTGGAGAAAAACAGGAAATAAAGTAATTATGTTGTTAATTATAGATTTTTTTATGCATCATCTAAATTATAACGCTGCCTACAAACTGAGCATTGTATTACATAGTTAGACTGAATAAAGACAACCATCCGTTGTGTTCAAGCATTACTGTTCCTGCAGTGTTAATCCAGAAAAACAACCCCTACGAGGAAGTTGTTGTAATGTTATTTTGGGGGAAAATGTTCTCAATTCTGAATGTGGGATTTAGAAAACAAAACCAGATAATAGACTAAACAATAACCAGAAAATTATTTAAAATATTCGATAGATTAGGTTTCATATAGTATCATTCAAAGACAGGGTTGGGAACAGACCCCCCAATGTGTAAGAACAAAGGGATGATAGAAGAAACATAAAAGAAACCACATCACATAGTCAAAAGGCATTAACTCAGGGTATCTTGAACAAAGCAATGATTTATATTGAAGAAAGCTTGAGGCTGGGATTACACATTGCTGTATGTCCTAGGTATACATTGGCATTCTGTCAAAAAAATGAATGCCAACGTGTGCCGTGTAAAGCAGTGGTCCATTCACTTTAATGGCCTACCTTCTGCTAGCGACTATGATAGGGCCACTCCTCACATGTACAAGATATTTTGCTGGACTCCATAGCATGGGTTGCTGCATTGTTGAGCTCAGCAAAATAATGTGTATGTGTGTGAAGCGGCTGAGATGTTGTCACTAGCTGACTACATTTGGACTATTAAGGTAAGAGGACCTGCTGCTAGGCACTGCGGTAAATGTTGGCCTCCATTTTTAATAGAATGTTGACATATGCATACAGCAATAATGCTGCGTGAGGTAAGTATGCCCGCTTTTGTTGTTTCAATTCATGGGAATGCAGATAGTTAGCTATTGGTTATTTTCCTGAAATCCATTTAAATCAATACTGTATCAACCAACCCACCCCCCAAACTGCTGGTACCGTCCATTTGATGAGAGTAAGTCCTTTCTGGTTGTGTCTTTTAAAATGCCCCTGGTGCCTTGGTTAGGGTGAAAATTGATCTTTTAATCTGCAGCAGCCGAGTCAATGAGGTGTGGCATGCGCACTGTTTAAACAAGCGATAAATAGGGAAAATCTTGCCCTAACAACAAGGAGGGGGAGGAAGAAAGAAGTGATGTCACAGATTAAAAGATCATTTTTTACCCTAACCAAGGCACCGGGAGCATTTGAAAAGGCATGACCGGGAAGGACTTACTCTAATCAAATGGACGGTACCAATGGGGGAGGTGGGTTGGAGGATGTAGTGTCGCTTTATGTACTAGCTCAAGGTCAGTTAAACATATAAGGCGAGAAATAGAGAAGGTGTATAAATGAAAGCCATAGGAAAACAAGTCTGGCACTTTGACTGTGAAACTTAGGGATAGGGACATAAGGAAGCATCAGGCATAATGTTGAGGAGCTGGATCATACTATTTTTAGGTATGATGTCTCCATAACCGGGTAAAATGAAGTGTTAATAAACAGGGGAGTCAAAGGCTCAGGCCTATGCGATAGGGGTCATTTCTGAAGCAGATGGGGGTTGGGGTTAGTAAAGGCCACTAGGCCACAATAGCCCTGTGCAGCAGAGGGACCCTAGTGAAGAGCATAGGGTATAAAGACAATTACTATCTTTCAAAACCCAGCTACATATTACAGCGATTCTAATAATAAATTTCATACTGTATGATGAGCAAAGAAGCATTTCCAATCCAAACATAAAAATGGTTGATATTAGTAAATTGTATAGAAAATTTGGTGATCAAAAGGCTAATCCTGAAAAGTAAAGTAATGTTATCTACAGTTTAACACCTGACCCAATACACCAGCTGTCTGTGTGAATGCATGAAAGATGAACAATTGGAAAGACTCTTTAAATTTTTATTTTTTATATTGCTAAGGGTAAACATCTAAACACTTTAAAACCATTCTGCATAAACCATAGCCGCGAGACATTACACTAACAAAGTAAGTGTTTCTGGGCCTTAGAGGGTAAACTGAAAGTGCCAAGTCAGAGGGTTTATTGTGTTTCTCATTATCGAAAAGAACATCAGATAATTGTTCAGCTATGTATTTGTATCAGCAAAGTTGTGAACCTTTGTAATGCATTAGTGCAGTTTTAACTTAACGAGATAAGAAAAGAAGTTAAGAAACTTTTGTAAATATTGGACAAGAAGCTTAGCCCACAATTCAGTGCAGGTATTGGATAGGGATGATGGGATTAGAACTAGATCAACAATTTATCTGTGGGTTAAGTGAAGGAGACTGGTATGGATTTTAAAATTTGTAAAGTAAATGATATAATTTTTTTTAAAGTGTATAATAATATATATATTTATTTATAAAGAGGAAATGAAGAGAAAGAATGCAAGTTTTACCTTATCTAATCTAGACTAGACTATAGACATGAGGTCGTATTACACTGCACGTTAACAAGGAGGAAGCGAGCACCGGCCTGTCACCTCAGTGATGGCTTCCCCCTTGTTCCCCGTTCACTGTGTGTGCTATCACATGCATAGACAGCAAGCGGGGAGCAGTGGGAGGGGCCATAGGGAGAAGCAGTAGTGTGGTGACCACCCGCGGTGCTATGGCAGAGGAACAGTGTGACGCCACCGGTGTGACGGTGAGGAATGGTGTGACACCACTTCTGTGGTGGTTGGCCGAGATGTAGCTGGTCCCAAAGATGTTGTGTCATGATGCCAGTGCCGGTTGGGCACACAAGTATGGTGGCACACCTGCTTTTATTTTAAAGGGCCAGTTACACCTTGTTCCCCTGTGGACAGTGACCTGCTAGGTTGCTATGGGGTCCCTTGGGTAAGTGTAGTCACGGTGGTTCGGAGTGGTGTAGTGACCCTCCCGGACTATTGGTACCGCCACCCACAGAAAGGGGAGATGTCCCAAGGTTGAAGTGTGTCGGTGTGGAGCGAAGAATCACAGAGTCTCTAATCTGTTGTTTACTTGAAAAGTTCTGGTGTACAGCAGAGTATACAGCTTTCCCTTGAAAGGGTATTTTTCTCTTGAGAAAGCACTTGATAATACACACGGTGGAACACTTGATAATACAGGATCCAGTTCTGTGATAGGAGTATAGTGGAGGGTATAGTCGTGCTGACTCAGTAGCCTGTAGAAAAGATACAAAGAATCAGAGGAGCAGAGAGAAGGATGTCTTGAGTGTCCCAACCCAAGTAGTACTGTGCTCAGCCGGGATGTTGGAGGATGAGGTAGAAGAATACTTAGAAGAAGAAGAGAATACCTTGCCCCAGTGTTTTGACCTTTGGGTCTTTGCACCACCTAATGCTCACCAGTTGTGGCTGAACCGTCCTAAGAGGGTGACATAAGGCCCCAGACCTTGTTATCTGGGATGCAGAGGGTTTCCTGCTGACAACTGCACTGCGAGATAGATACTGGTGACAGTATCACTTTAACTTGAAATCTGTGTGTAGTTATACTGTAGTCATACTTCTGTCCATCTGTCCCCTACTTCTTGCTTACCACTCAAATGTGTGTAAGTAAAAAGTATGGGACAGATAGAAAGGAGTATGACTGAAGGACCAGACTACACAGAGTATGTTTGTAGTCTGTCACCATAGAAACACATCACTCTGTACAGTAGCTCTAGATGCAAAATGACAGTATATTTTTAGAATAGTTTAAAAGTTGTGTAATTTTTCATTTAGATATAGCGGGAAAATAACATTAAAATGCAACCATATTACAACTCAATCTCTTACTACATATAACTTTATGTTCCCATGTATCTGCACATACCTGTGGAAAATGCAACATGTATTTCAAAGACACCTGTGATGGCCATGCAGTGGATATGTTGGCGGATCAGATCAAGAATCAGCCTGAATTGAGCTAATTTGTGGATTTTTCCGGCATAATCCATGGGAATATTGATACTTCTGCACATTATTGTATTCAGGTTCAGGTTTTTTCCAAGCCATGTAAATAGGGTTAACAAAAAGAGAACCACTTCCGTGCCTAGATGTTAGCAGACTGAATGATAACTTCTATGCAGAATAATTAAGTGCTGATAAAATCCTTATGGCTGAATACTTGGATGCATGATATGCACACTGGAGGCCGGAACGCAGCACACTGTCTTATCACATGGTTACAAGAATAGGTGAACTTCTCATGACTTGCATAGTTGTGTAATTGGATTATTTCTTTTGTCAAAACTTTTGCCTTTCATGAGGTTGTTCCTCAGGATAAACTCCTTCTGCCAAGCTTTTACAGAAAACATTGTTGTGGTTAAGTTTATGCAGCATTTATGCCATGCACTGAACTTTTAAAAAATAACAGTGCCACATATAGTTCCCCTATAAACATTTTACAATATTTATGTCACACTCTACCCCATGAAAACCGCAGTGTCACATGGGCTGATCCTGGAGATCGATGCTTTATACATATAGAGGGCCTTTTAATGGAAGGCTCTGTGTTAGATACTATTGGGGACAGCTGAAAACAGTAGTGAACTGGGGTCATCTACACACATATAATAATTGAACAGTAGGAAAACAAAGGTTAAACAAAATGGAACCTGACTTTAAAAGGGGTTATCCAGAGCTACCAAAACATGGCCACTTTCTTTTAGAGGCAACTCTACTCTTGTCTCCAGTTCAGGTGTGGTTTGCAATTAAGCTCCATTCACTTCAATGGAACTAAGTTGCAAAAACACACCCAAACTTGAGACAAAGACGGTGCTGTCTCTGGAAGAAAGTGACCATGTTTTTAACGCTAATTTAAACTACTAAACTACTCATTTAAACTACTTAAAGGCGTATTCTGGGAAAAATTAACTTTTCCACTGGATAGGGGAAAAGTAGGAGATTGCAGGGGTCCGACCAATGAACCCACCCCCCGGCAAACTCCGTATTGGACACTGCCGGCTCTGTTATAAATAGAGCCCTGGGTCAGCAGGTGACTTGCGGCTCTATTCATTCCTATGGAGTGATGGAAAGGGCCGAGTACAGCGCTCTTCTGGCGTGCTTGGCTCTTTCCGATGCTCTATAGGAATGAATAGAGCCCCGGGTCGGCACGTGGCAGAGCCAGAGGGGTTCAATACGGAGATGGTCAGGGGGTTCAGTGGTGTCCTGTGGATAGGGGAAAAGTTAATTTTTCCCCGAATACCCCTTTAATCCTTTAAATCAATGTATTGGAGTCCTATAGTATAACTGTAGAAGCATTCTCCCAAGCAAAGTATAAATCACTGCATCTAAAGTGTTTAAAATACATTAAAACTATTAGAAAGTTTCAAGCTTCCTGATTTATTTCACTAGAACAGAAGTGAGTGCATTTATTTCTGGCTGTCACTGCATAATCTATGGAAATCTCATTTCCTAGAAGACAAAAACTAATATACTGCTTACATGAATTTTCACTTTAGCGTACAAAATAAATCATTCCTTATTTTCTGATAAGAGTAATACTGGCCCAGGTCTGAAATAGTCGCACAAACACATTTATAAATATCTGTACCATTGAAAAGTGAATTTTAACTTTCAGATGAGTTTTTCCAAAAGCAAGAGAATTTTTCAAAGGTTCATCAGCTGTAGCCCATAAGTCACTTGAACGTCTTCTGTGGTCCTATACATAACAGCCAGTGAGGGAAGAGAGCAGATAGTACAGGAGACAGTCATTTGTTTCTTATACTATGCTGATTGTTACAGATTACATAAGGCAGCGATTTGCATAAGACCTTCATATACCAGGATATTACCTTCTGTGTTTTTTATTTATCTGAGATTCTGTTATATTTTGCACATGATAAGCCTTTGTCACTAAGTACATAAGTTAAGTTTTTGGCTCTGCTTGAGCTCAGTATGAACCCAATATGGCAAAAAGGTATGGGATTATAATGACTGTGACTGGCTGTGGAACTACTGTTCCTAACCATACCAGAGGTGCGTTCCCTCTGTACTGTCACACAAGTCTTAGGGCACTATTACTTGGATTGACTACGGCCTATTAGTAAATGAGCACTGATCTGCTACTGGACCTATTAAACGGCCCGAAAATCAGGCAGTAAGGGCTGCATGGACATCGTTAACGATGTCCATGCAGCCCTTGCCCAAACACCTGATACCTTAACTTTCCCTGCTCCCGGTCTTCTCTCCTGTGCTTCGCAGCCTGCCGCAGCCTGTGTGTCAGCTGACAGGCTGCTCAGATGCGACTGTCGCCAGGATCGGGAAGCTGTGGAGCTCAGGAGGGAAGACCAGAAGCGGGGAAAGGTAAGGTGTCAGGTGTTTGGGAAATCATTGGATGTGCCTAAACCTAAATCAATGGTCAGCCGATGATCATTGTTTCTATTACACAAAACGATAATTGGACAAATTAGCTGTCTCAATTTTTTTTCAATATACAGTGGTGCCTTGGTTTCCGAGCATAATTTGTTCCGGGACCGTGCTTTTAATCCAAATCCACTCTTAAACCAAAGCAAATTTTCCCATAAGAAATCGTTGAAATGCAGACAATTGGTTCCACACCCCAAAAATAATGATTTTATATTCTGAATAATGTGTAGAACAGATGAAACAAACAATTATAAACAGCAGAATATGTGATATTATAAGTTAATGTACAGTATAGCAAACAGCATGTGCTGTATAATGTATAGTAAGTGCATAAACCTGATAACACAGCAGCAGTTGTAGATACAGGATGGAACTGCAGATCTACATAATGCAGTAGCGTAGTACAACAGGCTAGAATAGAGAAGGAGGGCTGCTGTCAGAGGTCCTTGTGGTCACATGACAGCAATGGGGAAGGGGTGTGAGTTCAGCATGGACCAATGAGGACTGACAGAGATTGCAGGGAGAATAAAGGAATGAGCAGGACAGATATGGGCACAGTATAGCAGCGCACCCTGTCCAGAGAGAGGGGTTACAGCTATGGAGAGATTACCTTTGGAGAGATCCACAGTCCTGTCCCCTGATGCAAGCCCCAGCCTGAAGTGGATCTGCTATGATTTGGAAGGTGAGGGAGACTTCCTGGGTCAGAGTAGAGTGCTGTAGACCCTGCTATGCAGACCATGCCCCTCCTTCACTTGCGCTCCCACCCAGTACAGGGAGCTCTTAAACCAAAACAATGCTCTTAAACCAAATCACAATTTTGAAAAACTGTGAGCTCTTAAACCAAAACGCTCTTAAACCAAGTTACTCTTAAACCAAGGTACCACTGTACTCTCTCTTTTTTTAAAAACTTTTCTATGTTTAAATCAACGTTATACATCTGGCCACTAGGAGTCTCCCTTTCCGTAAAACGGTCCATGCTCCCTCCATCCCGATATTTGGTCTTGGTATTCCTGAACGTGCACAAAGCGGGACAAGTGGTCGCTGTACATGTGTACAGCTGGTGCACATTCACTTTCAGTAGCAGAAAATCCTGGGGGTACACGCATTGTATGGTCAGCTCTCCTCTCAGCATCAAAATCTCTGTAACCACACAGTAACATTATACTGACTAAATTGTTGCATAACAAACAGCATTGTCTCCTTCAAGCATGAATAGTTAATAATATAATTAGCCTAAGGGGCCTGTTCCATGGAGCGATAATTTGCCCGATTCGGCCGATTATCACTCCGTGGAATAGAGAGAACGATCAGCCGATGATTTTGTCATCGGCTGAACGTTCATTTAGGTTCAAACCTAAAATCATCAGTCGCTACATGGAATAGTGGTGCACAGCAGTTGACTAACGATTTGAAAATATCATACTTTACCTCACCAGGCTGCAGGTCTTCTCCTTCTCCCAGTCCCGCGCGGCACCATCAGCTTCGGAGCGGCCTGTCTGAGCTGACAGACTGCTCAGCTACTCACTGTCCGGGACCGCCGCGGCCAGTGATTGGCTGAGCGGTCTATCAGTTGAGACAGGCCTCTCCGAAGCTGCTGCGGCACGGGATGGGGAGAAGACCTGCAGCCTGGTGAGGTAAAGTATGAAACAAGGGCTGCAAGGACATCGGTAATGATGTCCCTGCAGCCCTCGCTAAACGATTGTCAGGCCGTGGAATAGGCCCAGTAAACGAGTGCCGATCTAGCAGATCAGTGCTCGTTTACATCGTTGATCGGTCCCTGGTCGGCCCGTGGAATACCACCCTAAGTTAATTGCCTTCAGTTAATATACAACCAGCATGATGAACAGAAAAGACCAAGTATCGGTAAAAAAGAAGCATGGACCACAGTTTGTCCATATGTATAAAATTAATTTAAATGGAAACTATCTATCTGCAGGTTCATTGTGATATCTTCCTGCAGCTGCATACCTCATTCCGGAATACAGCCTATTACCTAGGCTGTATCCTGGAATACCAAGCGGTACTCGGGCTGTCTCCTCCTTCCCCACGGAACGGGAAGGCATCAGGAATTAAATGCGGAAGGTTCAACAAGGTTCGAGTTCGATAGAAACTAACTTTTTCCGGTGTTCGATCAACTATATTGACAACCACTGTTGATTTCCTTAAAAAATTGTTTGCGACAGGTACGATTTAATGTTTAGCAGGGAAGACTAGAAGTCATGTAGTGTAGTATTCAAATCCTTTACAAAGCATTTCTAGGGAACAACACTGTAGACTTCTCCCACTAACACTAAAATTCCTGCTGGAAATAGCTTTCAGCTCATGCCAAGAGAGGGATACACTTTGGCGGGAATACAAAACATGTCCTCATGGTTGTGGAGTGCTATATAAACACTTGGGTATGTTTGTGTCCAAACAATGTGGTTTGTTAGTAAATATTATACTTATCAGTGTTATATGGGTAACACGTACACTTGTCTAAACGTGTCACAATAAACAGTAACAAAAACAGTAAAAAAACAATGGTTTTGTTAGTGCTAAGATATCAGAATCCTTTTAGACAAGGACCATATCTTATTAATAGCCATGCCAAGGAAAGGTTAGTTTATGGCTCTGGTTTTAAGGTGCTATATCATGGGAGTATCTACCAAAATAGCAAACATAACAGCTGCTCTGGGGCCATTCTGCCGTAACTGAGCGTATGAATAGGAGTGTCTTCATAAGGTAACCCCTCTGACTATCTGTTTACTATACTATCACTATATTCAGCGAAGAGAGTAACAAGACAAAGCTGAAAATAAGACAGAGGCCCTGGGCCTACTGACAAGATTGAACCTCAACCAGAGGCGGGATCCTTCAGCTCCAGGAGTGGGATCTAGCAGCAGGAAAATCAGTAATCAACCACAACTAATCAAAATAGATACGTGAGCCAATCCATTGTGATACCTTCAGGGACATACACAAGAGAAACCAGCTCCCTATGCCCCTATCAACCGGATTTGTGTTCTCAGGATATAGTCAATACTTTATTTCTCTTCCCCACCATATATTGTCATAGACTGCAGGCACTTAAGGTCATGTACAATGCAGGCCACAGTATAAAAGCGTCATAGCGCCTTGATTGCTCTCCTTTTTGTTGTGGCAGCGATATATAAGTTTGTTGTGGCACTATTACTATCAGGAGGGGAGCACAAAGGGACTGCGATTTTGCCTTGGAGTCAGTGTTTGGCACTATCTTGGAGGAAGGGAAGCAACAGGATGGCACTGCTAAAAAGGTGGCAGGATAGGAGGTTAGTAGAGATGAGTGAACTTTAACCCCTAGGCGACCTAGGACGTACCGATACGTCCTGCAAGTCTGTCCCCAGACGACCCTACATGTGCCGGTACGTCCTGAGCTATGAAGCGCGCTCTAAAACGGACCGCCGGAGGTCTCTCGCCTGCCTCCGTGCAGTCCGATTGGCGCTCTGGTCATTGAGCCTGCACGGGCAGGCTCAATGAGCAGAGCGCCGATAAGACTGATCAATGCTATGCCTATGGCATAGCAATGATCAGTGTACAAATATAAGTTATGTAGGTACAAGTCAGCCAAAGGGACTTAAAATGTATTTAAAAAAAAGTTCAAAACCACTAACACACTACCCCAAACCACTCCCCCAATAAAAGTTTAAATCACCCCCCTTTCCCATTATATAAATAAAACTTTTAAAAATAAATAAATAAACATATTATATACCGTAGCGTACGCAATTGTCTGATCTATTAAAATATAAAAAGCGTCATTGCAAACGGTGAACGGCCTAGACGAAAAGAGGGAAAAAAGTGCGAGGATTACCGATTTAATGTTACATTATATGTAAAATAAATTTATAAAAAGTGATCAAAACGTCCGATTTTCACAAATATGGTATTAATAAAAACTAGAGATTATGGCGGAAAAAATTACGCCCCATAGGTGAAAAAATAAAACTATTATAAGTGTCACAATAGGCCGGCCCATTTTATTAATATTTATTTGCCAAAAAAAAGGATTTCATTAAAAAAAAATATATAACATTAGAGAATCTGTGTAACCTGCATATGGTTGTGTTCGCACTGAACTATAGAGTAATAGTGTTATGTCGCTTCTGCCATATAGTACATTACGTAGACACAGGGGCCCCCCAAACGTTACCATATTGCATTCTATTTTACGATTTCACCTATTTATATCTTCATAAATAATATATTTGGGATTCCGTCATACAATTCATGGTAAAATGAAAGACGCCATTACACAGTACAACTATTCCTGTAACAAACAAGCACTTACATGGCCTTGTAGATAGAAAACAGAAAGTGCTAGAGCTCTTAGAAGGGGAGGAGGGAAAAACGAAAACACTAAGATCAAAATTTGCGCGGTCCACTGGGTCATTTTGGGCCTGGTCCTCAAAGGGTTAAGTATTTTGGCTGTTGATTACCGGTGACTAAAGAAGTTGGATGCAGCCATAAGGCTGTCTGGAAAACAAGGTTTGTAAAGAGGGTTAGTAACAGGTCTGGAAGGTGAATTAATTCCTTTCTAAAAAGAGCCCAACTCAGTAGACTCCTACTTCATATGCAGTAAATACGCATCCACCATGCCACATCTTGGGCTTTTGGAGTTCTCTCTTATTTCAATTGTAACAACTGGCGTTGTGAATCCTCTGTACCACGATTAGCGATGATGTAAGCTGCACCAGGGAGCAGAGTCTAAGGGGCAGCTGGTCTTCACCAGTACCCACCGCAGGGCGGGATGGACTTCCTGTGGCAGGCAACCCCAAGGTCACTACCCCTGGCTTGGCTTGCTAGCGGCAGCGGGTGAGGTGCAGCTGAAGACGGGTAGGCAAGCAGGCTTGAACACAACAGGGCTCATGGATGAAACCAGAATAGCTGTCACAGGAAAGAACCACAGATAGCAGGAACCACGGGCAGGAAACACGGACAGGGACCACACAGTGTGGAAGCATGCAGACACTTTAACAGGGAATGTCAGGACAGATGCTCATGTAGGGGAGATGAATGGGTGCAACATCCAATTACGGACATACTGTCCCTACAGCACCTGGCGGGCACCACGCCCTGGGAGGTGGGAACATGCGCACCGAGCTGGGACACAGAGCCGGGAGCCAGAGAGGACAGGAGCTGGGCCTCGTGAGGTGCCCGAGAGGGCTGAAGAGGCGGTGTTGGGCCCCTGCACGTGGGCTCTGGCGTCCACCCTGCAGAGCCTGCGGGGAGAGGGGCAGCGGCGGCCCGGGACATGCACCATCGCTGTGGAACCATTGTTATACAAGTGTGTTTTACATGCCCTTTATATCTGTGTCAGTCTTTGGGCCTCACCTAGGAATAATGTGAATATTAATTTCAAAACTTCTGGCCATTGCTTGTCAGTGATTGGTCCTTTATTGTTTTCAGTAAATGTGCCAAGAGACATTGCCTATAAATAGTGGCTATAACTCCTCTTACCTCCCCACAGCAAGCTACATGATCACATACAGAATGTCTGGTAGATGATGCAGTTTACAGGAGCATGTCAATTTTATGACCCTAAGCTGCCAGCATTTGCATTTACTGTTGGGGTTTAGTTTGCTAAAGGTGTCTATATGTTATATTTATAGCAGCATTATGTAAAATAAGTTTAATCCTCGCATGTACTGTATGTAAATGAGTCATCAAGGTGCAGCCGCTGAGTAGAAGAGTCATCGGCTGTAAACACACCCCATTTGGCTTGACTGATTACATTTATATAGAAGGTAAAGCTACCCATAGGCATGATGTTTCTCTTTAATGGACCGTAATGCTTGCCACTTGAGTAAAATAGATTTTACCTGTCTTGATCGTATATTTTTTTGTACCTATATAACCATCAGCAGTCAGCCAGGGAAGCCTGGTCATGAAGAAGGAAGCCCTTCTAAAAGGAGGCCCTCCTCTCAGTGACAATCTGCCCTGGCTCATAGAAGAGGGCCCCGGGATGGGGAACCTTCGGCCCTCCAGCTGTTGCAAAACTACAATTTCCATCATGCCTGGACAGCCAAAGCTTCGCTTTGGCTATCCAGGCATGATGGGAATTGCAGCTTTGCAACAGCTGGAGGGTCGAAGGTTCCCCATCCCTGCTTTTAGTCCATATGGATTCCATACCTGTAAAAAGACCTACTTTATTATGTAGATTAGACATATGCAATGTCCTATTGCCAGCTGAGCACATGAAGATGATATGTAAACAAGCTCCCTCGTGGTCAGTGTTTATATCCTCACATGGTCTTTTGCTCAGTCTGGAGCTGGGGGCAAGGCTATTTATTTCACTTCCAGTAACTGGTGGGTATATTGATTATCTGCTTAATGTTTACCACACTGACCTCGAATAACCTCAGTTGTGCTGGTCTGGTATCTGGCTGGGCCATATAGTGTGATCCTGTTTGCACTGATTGTGATGAGACAAGTTAAATACAAAGGTTTGAGTGTTTGCCCTTCTCACGGGAGCGCTAACATTAGCTACTTATGTAATGGAATAGATATTAGCGGGAAGGTTTAACTTATCCAATCTATTACCCTGATCTAGACACAAATATAGAAGATTCATTGCATATGTGCTGTATCATATCCTTAGAATGGGGATACGGGTGCCAAGATGCCTGTCTACAGGGCTTTTTATATACACCCTATTATTAGCGCCTTCATGGAGAATGTAGCTCATATCTGGTGTGTGTCCTGTTAGTGCCATTTTTCTTGCAACATACACCAGTCGTTTTCTATGTTATAATCTCTGTATTCAAAGGAGAAGATAGCCAAGAGGAATTTTTATATTTATGTCAATGTCCCTTGTCTTGGATCAAAATGCACTATCCAAGGCAAAGGAGCTTGCTTGTTCCCTCCCTAGGACTCAGTACATATGCTACACTATCTAGGACTGTGCCAGATGTGCACATAACATACAGCAGAGGCAAGTTATACATCTGCTTGGGGGCTCCATGCTGCTTCTTCATGGATTGTGATTCTGCTGTATAACCTATATAACTTCAGTTATATAGGTTAACTTTAGTCATGCTGTGCTCCTCTTTTGTTTTGTTCTTTGGTCATGCAACAAATTTGGTACAGAAAATAATCGCTGCCAATAGAACAGTTACAACCAGTTACAACCTGCAAGCGGCCGGTATGGCTGCCAAAGGGATAAGGTGTATGGGGACCTTTAGAGTCATGGTGTTTCTCTCTCTTTCTGCAGCAGGGCAGAAAAGCCTATATATTTATAGCCCTTTTAGGACTTATAGCAGTTGGACTACCCCAGGCATTACTTGCTGGGGTAGTCCAGTTGCCATTGTGGTCACCGGAACCACCAATTCTGGGAGCTTTGACAAAATAATGTAGGAGTTCATAGTTGCCAACATTTGAAATTTTTTTCCAGGGACACTTTAGCGGTAAAAAGGGGTGTGGCTTATTGTGGGTGTGGTCTCGGTGGTTGTGGCCTATCATGGGTGTGGGTTCAAAATTTTGAAGTTAGAATTAACTTTCAGAACAACAAAGTTAAAATTAACAGTCAGAACAACACAAAAGGAACCTTACACATCCCAGTATTAGGTCCCCAGTATATTACACACCCCAGTATTAGCTCCCCAGTATATTACACACCCCAGTTTCAGTCACTCTACTAACTGACTTTATATACTGGTAGTTTGTGCCCATATGATGAAGCTGCACCCCCTATCATCATACTACTACCCCCTTCATCCTACTGCTCCTCCATCATCATACTACTACCCCCTTCATCCACCTGCCCCTCTATCATCATATTACTAACCCTTCATCATCCTCCTGCCCCTCCATCATCATACTAATACCCCCTTCATCCTCATGCCCTTCCATCATCATAGTACTACCCATCTCATCCTCCTGACCTTCCATCATCATAATACTACCCATCTCATCCTCCTGCCCCTCCAGCATCATACTACTTCCCCCCTCATCCTCCTCCTGTCCCTTCATCATCATACCAGTACCCCCTTCAGCATCCTCCATTCATCTGTATTTAAAATAAAAAAAGCTATACTTACCCACCAGTATGGTTCCTCTAGTCCCCAAGCTACTCCTCTCCCTGCCCTGCATGAGTGACATCAGTCGCGCTGGAAGGGGGCGGAGCTTCCCGGGACATACCCGGGACATGGTTTTGCCGGGGCTGTCTCCTCAGAACCGGGACTGTCCCGGCAAAACCAGAACTGTTGGTAACTATGGGAGTTACTCCTGCTACAAGCACTTTACTCCTTTTCAGATGACCACCTTCCACAGCCTTGGTAGCCTCCGACGTCAAGGCCACCAACTACCCTGTTTCCCCCGAAAATAACACATCCTCCGAAAATAAGGCATAGAGCAGGATTTACAGCATAGTTTAAAATAAGGCATCCCCCTGAAAATAAGGCTTCCCCCAAAAGTAAGATCCAGGCCGCCACGCTGCAAAGGGGACGGAGTAGGGGTGCAGGTAGGGTGGAGGTGGTTGGTTTTGTTTGGTTATGCTGGTTTGTGATATATATACAGTATATAATAAATGTTCTCAATTATTGTTCAACAACAAGTGTTTATTCTTCTTCACAGAAAAAAAAGACATCGCCTAAAAATAAGACATAGCATCTTTTGGAGCAAAAATTTATATAAGACACTTTGTTATTTTCGGGGAAACACGATAAGAGGTGGGGGTAAGATGGCAGCTCCAAAAAGAAACATATAAATTAACTCTTACCATGTTTATAAAGTTCCAAAATCTTCTGGACCTTAAAAAAAAAGCATATTTTTCACAGTGAAGAGATACATGCCCATGTGGGTAACATACAGAAAACCCCAAAGCCCTGGAGGCCACTCCGTTCACTTACACATGCAGTATACCTTGGAAATCCCTCTAGAGTTGTGCCCAATTAGCACCATAATTAGTGAGTGTGTTTTATATACCCCCTTTACCACTTCATCTACTATTATAATTTCATCCTATTGTGTGTTCTATGGACACATTGCAAGATAGCGGGATCAGTCAAGGCAGCTGAGGGTTGAAGTCTCTCGGACAAAGTCTATTGTAACTGGCTGATCCTTTATCTTTCCTTTGGAACCTCATAAGTTTTGTCAATGGAGGTCTGCACAATGAGGACTCCTTGAAACATTGGTGTAAGGTAGCAGTAACCATGATGTTATGTATGTGACTCAACTTTTTAGACATGTGTAACTTGGGAAGAATTTACTGAAAGTCTCTGTGCAGAAATTCTGTCAAAGCACAAACTGTAAGGGTACTATTAGACGGGCAGATAGGGGCCCGATAATAAATGTAAACGAGCGCCGATTGGCTAGATTGGCGCTCGTTTACAGGGCCTATTACACGGCCCGATAATCGTTTAACAAGGGCTGCAGGGACATCGTTACCAATGTCCTTGCAGCCCTTGCTAAACTGGTATACATTACCTATGCCGGGTTCAGAGCTCCTCCTGCTCCTCTTCTCCCCGGGTCCTGCGCGCTGCAGCTTCAGAGCGGTCTGTCTTAGCTGACAGGCCACTCAGCCAATCACTGGCCGCGGCGGTCCCGGCCTGTGATTGGCTGAAGCTGCAGTGCATGGGACC
Organism: Dendropsophus ebraccatus; assembly: GCF_027789765.1. Lineage (NCBI taxonomy): Eukaryota > Metazoa > Chordata > Amphibia > Anura > Hylidae > Dendropsophus > Dendropsophus ebraccatus. Next base: position 45,108,044 of record NC_091461.1, on the reverse strand, counting down.
CGGGAAGAAGAGGAGCAGGAGGAGCCCTTGACCATGAATAGGTAATGTATTCTTTTGCAAATCGTTAGCCGCCGGCCGCGCACCACTATTACACGTAGCGGTGCGCGGTCGGTGGACAATCCTATATCAACGATCAGCCGATGACAACGATCATTGTGTTTATTACACGGAACGATAATTGGCCGGATAGGGCCGATTCGGCCGATTATCGTTCCGTGTAATAGTACCCTTACTGGAAGCCTACAAAGAGTAAAGTGTCACAGAAGAGTCCTTGTTAAGCTGTTGCCTGTCTTGCCATGTTTCCCTGTAAGATCAGGATCTTTAGAGTTAATTTGCTCTCTCAGGGTGATCTGAACTTTGCACAGTGTCGTTATCACCACAACCCTGACCTAGATCTGTCTTAGGTCAAAATAGCAACTGGGACAGGATTTTGAGCTTTGATAAAACTTTTTTGTTATCTTGCTTGTAGCAGATGTTAACTGGGAAGTGGAACTAACTCAGTCTAAACCACTTCACATGGCCTAGCATCCTGTCATACACATCCCCACACATGCCTGGTCAAGCCGGGACTGACTAGCAAAATCTACAGTAGCTCTCTGGGGATAGAGGGTTGGACTTAGGTTTGCAGTTATTGGCTCCAACCTAGAAATGAAGGTCATGGAACCAATCTTCCATACATCTTTGGCATTAGACCCACTAGGAGTGGTAACAAAAAACTGTATTAAACCTTGAACATCCATAATACTTGAGCTTAGGCAATACGGCAGGGTTTAGCAGTGAGACAAGCAAAATGGCTGTATACAGGTAACTCACAAAACCCAGACACAGAATTAGACACTTGACAACTGTATTGTTTTGTTCCAGGATACGACACATCCTATACATTTCAATAGGAATTGTGTAATGATCTTTTACAACTTTTTAAAAATTAATATTATCAAATTGCATTTCAGGGGTTGCACACAGTTAAAGGGATTTTCCCGGCCATGTTAAATGCCCAGAAAACCCCATTAAGGAAAACTATTTACTAATACTGTATTAAAAACTCTTAGTTAAAGGGATATTCCCATCTCAACTAATGAAATTAAACATGAAGGGCACACCAGGTTAAATATTTTTGAAAACACATTTATTTAGCAAGGTTGATTCCTTTTACTGATATGCCCTTCTTTTCCTTCCATTGTTGACAATTTGTTGTCTATGTTATCAACTACTACTTCACTCTAAAAGCAAAGGTCTGACTGATTTATATATTAGGGGGAGATTTATCAAACTGGTGCAAAATAGAATTGTATTAGTTGTCCCTAGCAATCAATCAGATTCCACCTTTCATTTCTCACAGACTGTTTAGGAAATGAAAGGTGGAATCTGATTGGTTGCTAGGGACAACTAAGCCAGTTTTACTTTACACCAGTTTGATAACCCCCAAGTGTATATATATATAGCAATATAGGGGGACATTTATTAAGACCAGAGTATGAGTATACCAGTCTTAAATTAGGACCCACCCCTTTCCCCAGCTGGATTCACTAAGAGGCAAATGTCTCTTAGTAAACCCGGCTGGCCCTGCGCTCGGTACAACAAATCTACCCGGCTTCCAGCAGGCATAAATCATAATAAATGCACAAGCCAAAAAGACAGAAATGGCTGCACATCGCACCCATGGCTGATACTAAAGCTTGTTCAGCTACATTTAAAAATCAACATCAAAAGTTCGTATGTAATTTGATCAAACCATATTGCCCCATGTACCAACGTTCAGGTCTTCTGATACCCATTAGTCCCTAACCAAAAAAACATCACTGTGTCGGTCAGCAAACACAATTCCTGCAAAGCGTGCGCAAGCAGAGAAGGGGGGCCACGGAGTAGCCCTGCAACCACAATATCACAGGACCAAACCCCAAAGGGCCCACCAGAACCCCGCAGGCGCCGCTGGCGGAAAAAGTGGACACCAAGCAACACAAGTGTGAACAAGCTCTTACCTCTCACCATTCTTGTGCAGGTAGAATGGGAGAACACTAGGAGGTCCTCCCCTTATGTACACAGGTGCTTCCTGCTAATTTGGATCAGAAAATGAAAAAAGGGTTTGGTCCTGTGACATTGGGGTTGCAGGGCCATTCCTTGGCCTCCCTTCCCTGCATGTGCACGCTTTGCGGGGTTGGCAGTCACTGACCGACACGATGTGGAGTTAGTGTAGGGACCCGGGCTATTATGGTTTGATCAAATTATATAGAGACACCCTAGCAGCATTAGTATCAGCCATAGATGGGATGTGCAGTTGTTCCTTTCTCTCCATGTCGTGTTTTACATTTCTCCCTTTTCTGAACAGCTCGCACTCCTTAATAAGACCCACATGACCAAAATTAGTAGGATATGCCTGTGCTCACATGTCAGTACTTTATGTCTTCCCCATTCTGTGTGAGCAGCAGTGGTGAGTGTAATACCATATTCATACTTGTGTTGTTTGGGGGCAGCCTTCCCCGCCGGTGGTGCTGGCTGGGTTCTGGTGGGGCACTTTGGGTTTGGTCCTGTGACATTGGGGTTGCAGGGCCATTCCATGGCCTTCCTTCCCTGCATGTGCACGCTTTGCGGGGTTGGCGGTCACTGACCGACATGGTGTGGAGTTAGCGTAGGGACCCGTGTGAACCAGGGGACCTGCACGTGGTACACGGGGCTATTATGGTTTATCAAATTATATAGAGACACCCTGGTGTTGAATTTTGCACCCGTTCCTTTCTCTCCATGTCATAAATCATAATAAAGGAGACACAGAAGGAGGCCACGTCTCCTCCTCATCCTACTGTGCCCCCCCCCCCCCCCGCCCATTAGGCAAGCGGGACATACAGCAGGCAAACGCCAGGGAGAAGGGATGTGTCTTCTCCCTGGCATACGCCATAAAGGTCCCCCATAAAGTATAAATACTGTATAATATAAATATTATATAATATAATAATATAAATATGTATGCTATAGCTATGAATATATCAGGCATGACCACTGCTTTTAGAGCAGAGCGGTGGTTGGTATTCTAGACAATGAGCTGTCAACGAAGGAGGGGAAAAAAACGTCATATCCGGAGAAGTTTGATAAATTAACGATTTGCAAAAATATTTAACTCGACGAACTCTACAAGTTTAGCTCTGCTCGTTGAGATAGGAATACCCCTTTAACATAAATTGAGGATGTTTGTATTCCAGGGCCCAAAACTTTTATCAAAACTGCTACACAGTGAGCCTCAACCTGCATGTCTATGCTTCACATTGTCCACCCATACATTTCAGTGGATTGTGTGTAGTTCTTCACTTTCCCCTTGTGGTGGCGCTGCAGGGAAATTGAACACTGGTGATGAATTTAAAAACAGATAACAGCTAATTGTTAAGGACGCCAGCAGTGGGACACCATTGGATCAGTTTATCATCGGAGAGTACCTGTAAGAAAAAAAGATTAAATAATCTTAAATCAGGTTTATATTGTGAAGATGTTGTACTCTGGAGACAATCCTGACTATATAGTGTATTTATAAACTATTTTCCTAGGCTGTTTAGACGACATATGCTTTCCTAAATCTGTGATGTGTATCATCTCATGTTCCTGATATGCTCCTTTCTGGGGAATGGATTAGATGAGATTCGATAGGGTACTGTAATTGTGTATGGAGATTTGTACCATGTATAGATTACAGTAGTTTCTGTTTCATATGACGTATCTGTACAGTGCTGTTTTTAATTTGGATCATGGGTGACGGGTGCAGGGAAAAGCCTGATGTTTTGCTTTGTGACAGAAAAGTTAAAGGGGTACAATTTCTTTCAGCACGGTGGCTCAGTGGTTAGCATTGTAGCCTTGCAGTGCTGGGGTCCTGGATTCAAATCCCACAAGGATAACATCTGCAAAGAGTTTGTATGTTCTCTCCGTGTTTGCATGGGGTACTCCCTGTTTCCTCCGGGTACTCCAGTTTCTTCCCACACCCAGGATTGTGAGCCCTATTGGGAACAGGGAGCAATAATTGGCAAAAACTATGTGAAGTGCTCTCTGCTGCCACTTCTCTCCTTGTCAAGAATTGTCCAGAGCAGGAGAAGTTTTCTATAGTGATTTGCTACTGCTTTGGACAGTTCCTGGAGAGATGGCAGCAGAGAGCACAGGGTCAGACTGAGAAGAAAACTCTACTTCCTGTAAGACATACAGCATATCATAAGTACTGGAAGACTTAAGATTTTTAAATAGATGTATACTACAAATCTATATAACATTCTGACACCAGTTGGTTTGAAAGAAAAAAAAAATAGTGGAGTACCTCTTTAAAAAAAAGTTATCTCACAATTATTACATTAGTAAACATTTCCTCAAAATTCAAAGGGAATTCCTAATACGAAGTGTGCAATAATGATCTGCACTACATAACTTTTCAGCTGAAAGCCATTGTCTAGTGCTTAAAGGGTAACTATAAAGTGTCGTGGGTGGTAGGATACGCTGTGAAGAAAAATGCTCCGGCCGCGCTCCCGATTTAGCCATGCACCAGGTACGTATTTCTTCTAATGCAATTAAAAGCACTGCTGGAAGAAATCCATACCTGGCACGCGTCTGCATCGAGAGCGATGCAGCAGTTTTTTTCCCAGCATATCCTGCCGTCTGCGAAACTTTATAGTTACCCTTTAAAGGACAACTCCCACGGGACCCGAAAAAAACAAAAAAAAACAGACACACACAGACACCATACTCACCATCCCTTTGGTGATGATCGCCAACCGATTCGCCCGCCGTCCGCGTCTCCGTCACGTCTTACCGCCGTCCAGAGATGTCTCTTACTTCCGGGTCAATGGGAAAGAAAAGGCTGCCAGTGCGCTTGCGCACCGGCAGCCTTTTCATTGGCTGGAGCGCATAACATGGCTTCCAGCAAGCTCAGTCACTCAGGGCTGAGCAAGCTGGAAGCTATGTGATGCACTGCAGCCAATGAAAAGGCTGCTGGTGCGCATATGCACCAGAAGCCTTTTCTCTCCCATTCACTTTCTATGAAGACGCCGAGGAGGAAGAAGACCCGGACCGCCCCCCAGCTCTGATGTCGTCGTCACAAGATGGCGCCCGGGTGACGACCGTAATTGGTAATGTATACTTTCTTTAACTTCCGGGGGCAGGGTCGGGGGTCCGAAAGTGGGGGAAGGGGGCCAGACCGGTTATTTAAACACATTACAAAGTTATATAACTTTGCAATGTGTGTTAAATAAGCCAAAAATTTGTCCTTAAAGTGCTATAGGGGCTTTGGCACTCTGATTGGCTGAGCGACCAACAGCAGTGACCAACAGGTACAGGAGTTGTGATCTGTGGGAGGATTGGGAGAGGTGAGTATCACTTCTTTTTTTTATTTTTCTAGCGCCCCCAACCATATATAAATCATGTTTATGTTCATGCCCAGACAAGTCCTCTAACTTTCAATAGTAATAAAAATAATTATCAATTATCAATTAACAATCAATTCTAAATAGACATCTTTATTATTGTGTAGAATTTTTTTATTGATTACGATCAGGTGGATGTCTGTACATTGCACCATAATATCATATTGACCTACATAAAGCTACATCTTTTATAATATAAATAAACTACAGGTTGTTTCACCTCTCTACATAAGTCAATATGCCAACAACTTTGTAATTATTGCTGATGATTCATGATGAAGAATGCATATTAACTGCAGTCTTGTGACTTTACTTTGCATACCGCCTTCCATAGGGTGATTTATATACATTTGACAGATTTACATAATTGATAGGTTTGCTAATCAGTTAAAACTTAGCTAGTTATAGTCCATGACTTGTTGACCCTCTGATCCATCCAATCTTTATTGAATCTCTCTGCTGCCACCTCTGTCTGTGACAGGAACTGCCCAAAACAGGAAAGGTTTTCTTTAGGGATTTGCTACTGCTCTGGACAGTTCCTGACATGGACAAAGGTGGCAGCAGAGAGCACTGTATCACGCTGTAAAGAATACACCACTTCCTGCAGGACATACAGCAGCTGATAAGTACTGGAAGACTTGATATTTTTTAAATTGAATTAAATCGCAAATCTGTATAGCTTTCTGAAATTATTTGAATTAAAAGAAAAGCATTTTCACCGGAATATCCCTTTAACCCTTTAAGGACATGGCCCATTTTCATTTTTACGTTTTCGGTTTTTCCTCCTTGTGTTTAAAAGGTCATAGCACTTGCATTTTTCCACCTAGAATCCCACATGACCCCTTATTTTTTGCTTCACTAATTGTACTTTGCAATTACAGGCTGAATTTTTGCATAAAGTACACTGCGAAACCAGAAAAAAATTCGAAGTGTGGTGAAATTGAAAAAAAAAACGCATTTCTTTTATTTGGGGGAAATGTGTTTTTACGCCATTCACCCTGGGGTAAAACTGACTTGTTATGCATGTTCCTCAAGTCGTTACGATTAAAACGATATATAACATGTATAACTTATATTGTATCTGATGGCCTGTAAAAAATTCAAACCGTTGTTAACCAATATACGTTCCTTAAAATCGCTCCATTCCCAGGCTTATAGCGCTTTTATCCTTTGGTCTATGGGGCTGTGCGAGGTGTCATTTTTTGCGCCATGATTTGATCTTTCTATCGGTACCTTGATTGCCCATATACGTCTTTTTGATCGCTTTTTATTACATTTTTTCTGGATTTGATGCGACCAAAAATGCGCAATTTTGCACTTTGGGATTTTTTTGCGCTGACGCCGTTTACCGTACGAGATCAGGAATGTGATTAATTAATAGTTCGGGCGATTACGCACGCGGCGATAGCAAACATGTTTATTTATTTATTTATTTGTTTACTTTTATTTAAAACCTGGGAAAAGGGGGGTGATTCAGACTTTTATTAGGGGAGGGGGCTTTTTACTATTAACAACACTTTTTTTTTTTTTTTTACACATATACTAGAAGCCCCCCTGGGGGACTTCTAGTATATACACTTGGATCTCTCATTGAGATCTCTGCAGCATAGATATGCTGCAGAGATCCATGAGATCGGCACTCGTTTGCTTTCGGCTGCTGCAGCCGGAAGTAAACGAGTGCCGAGCCGAGGACGGCGCCATCTTGGACGCGTCCCCGGCCGGCATCAGTAACGGAGATCGCTCCTCCGGGACAAGGTCCCGGAGGAGCGATCTCCCCCACTAGACACCAGGGAAACGTTGCCTCCGGTAATCGGAGGCAGCTGTCAACTTTGACAGCTGCCTCCGATTAGCTAATTAGCGGGCACGGCGATCAGACCGTGCCCGCTAATAGCGGCGGTCCCGGGCTACACGCGGCACCCGGGATCGCGGCACTTCAAAGCGGGGCCGCCGCGCGGCCCCGCTTTGAAGTGCAAGTGAGGACATAGGACGTACCGGTACGTCCTATGTCCTTAAGAGGTTAAATCACTTCTATTAAAAAAATAAAGCCTTCCGGTACTGAAAAGCTACTTTATGCTAAGTTGTGTAGTTCTGTTCAGTGTGACATGGTGCTCCCAGTTGCCACTTCTGTCTATGTCAGGAACTGTCTAGAACAGGAAAGGTTTGCCCTGAGGCAACCAGTGGATTAGAAATATTTATTTCCCTTTAACATCTTCTAGATTTTAATTATATAGTGCAGTGGCGTAGCTACAATGAAGGCTGGGAAGGCGACTGCTGTGGGGCCCCTGCAGGAAGGGGGGCCCGAGGAAGCCTGCCCTGCCTTCATGGTAAGTACTGACACTGACATCCGACCACTGTACCCCCAGGGGTCCAGTGGCACTGCACTGTTCAGCCCCCTCACTGTAGTGCCGGGTGAGCAGGCGGAACAGAGGAGCAGGACCTGCCAGGTCCTGCACGGCACAGGAGAGGGATGAAGGACCTTATGGTCACATGACCCAAGGGTCCTCAATACGTCTATGTGAAGATCAGCCTGGACTACAGGAGGAGGGGGAAGCCTGGGAGCTGTAAGTGCTGTGTATGTGTGTCAGTGAGTGTATATATGTATCTGTGGGTATATGTATATGTTAGTGTGTGTATATATGTATCTGTGTATATATTTATATGTCAGTATGTGTATGTATCTGTGGCTATATGTGTGTGTATGTCAGCAATGTCTGTAGCACTGGTGTATATGTGTGTTTGTGTATGTCAGGTGTGTCTCAAGTGATTGACAGGTTTGCTCCCAAAGATGTCCTGCAGGAGCTTCTATTAATGCTGGGCTCTAATAAAAGAACCCACCACTAATATCTGCTGCATTTTCTTTTATTTCTGGTTAAGTGTTTCTTATTACACTGAGATGATTTCCCTGTGTACAGTCTACTCATGGCGTATACATCAGCACTAGTGTAATCACATTACAGTGTATATATGTGTGTGTATGTCAGTGACGTTTCTGTATATATGTTAATGGTGCCTCTGTGTGTGTATATGTGCATCATTGTCTGTGTCTGGCAGTGTGTGTGTGTGTGTGTGGGGGGGGGGGGGGGGGGGGGGGGGGGTAGGGGAGCGTACAGGATTCATGGGGCCCCGTACAGTTTTTTGCTATGGGGCCCCATGAATCCTAGCTATGCCCCTGATATAGTGCTACATGAGGAGCACATTAGGGCCCAGGCTTCAAAAATATAGTTTTTACTAATCGATTGGTAAATCTACTTTCTATGGGCAGAACAGCCGTTGGCGTATCATAATAGAAAAACATGGCTGCTAGAATCAGTACTACTAGTACTGCAATTCAGCCTTATTGAAGGAAACAGCAGGCACAGCCCACAGACAAGACTGACACTAATGCTTTTTTTATCTCTGAACCTCTTCAATCAGCCGTTAAGAGGAAGGTAGACAAAAACTAATTTTTTCTAGTCTTTCAGGTTCTTTTTTTGTATCGTAGATGTCGGGAGGCGCGCCTACGGACTGACGGTTGAAGAAAGCAAGTCCCAAAGATGTTCTTATGCCTCATGGCAAAACACATCGGAATGGTATAAAATTTTGTTATACAGGGAATTTCAACTGTCTTCCTTCTAGATATATCCTGGGGATGATCATGTAACAATACTGCAAGTGGTAAACATCAAAGAAGCATCAGAGCAGCAGTGTAATACTGTGGAAATCAGCTTTGCTATTTATAAATCAGACGTTCTTGCAGACTGGCTTACATGTGCAGCAGTGTGATGCCTACGGATGGTTAATATTCCAGTAACCGCTCGGTGCTTATTGTTTGTGAACGCTGATGAGATTCACTGTAACTCTCTAATAGATTTAGCAGTCAGCCCGGCTTACGTCTGCAGCCTTGCTTACCTCTATAGTTTACCTCATCGAGTTCAGATCCAGCCAGCCGTATTGACATTCAACCGATGTAGCATACTGAACGTAGCATTTTCATCTCCCATCTTACATCGGCACTCAGCACATTCATGTTTTATAAGATTTCTCTGTAACCATCTCCGCTCAGCATCTAGAGTCAAAGCATCACACCGGTAATAATCATTGTCAATTGCACGTGTACTGTATATTATTTGCTTTGTATTGTAATTTTAGGCTCCCCTAGTTAATTTCACTGTTATATTGCAATGATAGAAGCCAATAAAGGATACAGCATGCCACATCTTTATCCTAGTAGTTTTCCACTCATTTCTATTGTAAATATTTAAATTCTAAAACATTGTATTGGAGTAATGCAGATTAAGGTAAAGCCCCAGTTGGGGGCCACTGCCTTACTTAAAGGGGTTTCCAAGATTGTAGCCATAAAAAACATCTATGAATGTACTTCGGCACAGCTGCAGCTATATGCAAACAGTATGTTGTCTAGACTGACGTCGTGTCCAAAGGTCACTTGGCGTAGTCACATAACAACATGGTCTAATGGATATCTCTCTTTATACTTTGAGAAATGTCTTATCTTTAACTGATAATAGTCTTATCATTGCCCTAGTTACCTTTAATGTTTGTAAAACGAAAAATCACTTAAGCCCCTATTACACAGGGTGACGAGAGGAAGCAAACAAGCGCCGGGGAGCGGCGGTGGGGCTGCCCGGGTGATCGATTGATCGTCCGGGCAGCCCATAGAAGATACCGGCGGTCTGCTGTCACCGCACCTATTACACAGGGCGACGGCAGAATATCACTGCTATCCTCAGCGTAGCCGCTTCAACACCTTAAAAGACAGTGATCAGCCGACATTGTGCATTGTCTTCTATTACACTTTAGTTTAATAGGACCCTATTACAACAAGCATTTATCAGATGTATTTGGCCGATTATCAGTCGTTACGGACGATAATTGCTTGGTGTAATAGCTCCTGTTAAAAGGTAATGACCAGCTAACATGCACAATGTCGGCTGATTCTTGTCTTTTAACATGTTGAAAGATTTTTGAACAATAAAGATGGTCTCCTGGCCGTCGTTTCTTGCAATAGGAGATTGCCGCTATTTCCTTTGGGCTCCCCAGAGGATCTAAAGATTGTCCCGGGAGTCAGATCTGCAGCGCCCCGCGGCCCCCCTGCTCTGACTCACTCACTGTCGGCGCGCGTAATAGCACAGGCAGTGAGCGGGGAACGAGGAACAAGTGAGCGCTAATCTGATAGGTCGGCCTATGTAATAGGTACTTAAGAAAGCCAAATGTGGCTCCTAAGGAAGGGGACATTTAGGCCCCCTAAAATACAGACCATAGAGCACACAGCGGGGGTCTATATAAGCGGGGGGAGCACACAACGGGGGTCTATATAAGCGGGGGAAGCACACAGCAGGGGTCTATAAAAGCGGGGGGAGCACACAGCGGGGGTCTATATAAGTGGGGGGAGAACACAGCAGGGTTTATATAAGCGGGGGAATCACACAGCAGGGGTCAATTTAAGCGGTGGGAGCACACAGCGGGGGTCTATATAAGCGGGGGGAGCACACAGCGGGGGTCTGTATAGGTGGGGGGAGCACACAGCAGGTGGTCTATATAACTGGGTGAGCACACAACAGGGTCTATATAACTGGGGGAGCACACAGAAGGGGGTCTATATAAGCGGCTGGAGCACACAGTGGGGGTCTATATAACTGGGGAAGCACACAGCAGGGTCTATATAATTGGTCGGAGCACACAGCTGGTGTATATAAGCGGGGGAGCACAAAGTGGCGGTCTATATATAACTGGGGGAGCACACAGCTGGGTCTATATAACAGGAGGGAGCACACTGCGGGGATCTATATAACAGGAGGGAGCACACAAGGGGTATATACTACTGGGGGAAGCACACAAGGGGTATATACTACTGGGGCAGCGCACAATGGGGTCTATATACTACTGGAGGCAGGACAATGGGGTTTATATACTACTGGGGGCAGCACACAAGGGGTATATACTACTGGGAGAAGTGCACAAGGGGTAAATACTACTGGGGGGAGCACATAGTGGTATCTACTACTGGGGGCAGCACACAGCGGTCTATACTACATTGGGGCTGCAAACAGAGGCCTTATACTATGTGGGGACTGTATTATATAGGGACCTTACTACTATACTGGGGCACAGAGCATACCTAATTATTAAGTGGGGGCACAGGGACACCTTAAAACTATGGGGCCACAGAGGGGTGTAACTACTTTATAGGGGTACAGGGGACCTGTGCTCAGTGTGCTGTGTGGGTGGAAACACAATGAAATGATAAAGTACTGCAAATAATTCAGTAACACAATGGAACTGAATCCTTCTGGGCATGCTCTCTCGATCAGAGTCAAACATGTCTCGACCAAAATCTGCCCTCCGGTCTCTTCTACACATTTATCAATGTTGGTGCATACTGGTTGACTCACTTGGGTATGAATACAACTTTTTGGGTTGAACACTCTACCCACAAGTGTTACATTCGATTGAGGTCTGGGGACTATGGGGTCCAATCCAGCAACTGTAGTTCAATATCATTTAACCATTTCTTTGCTAATCTTGACATATGCCTCGAGATGTTGTCCTGCTAGAACACTATGTCATCCTTTTCATACCCATAGCACTCGCTTGTACAGCTCGGCATTGAGACCACCACCAATTCTGGTCAAGTATCCAATTCCTTTGGCTGTGAAACAACCCCTATCATCAGGTTTCCTCCACTGAATTTGACAGTTCCTTTAACTTTTCGATGTGTTAGCCCCCTTTTTCCTTGATTCTTCCAGACCCATTTACACCCACCAGAGCCCATTCTTTTGCCTTTCATCAAATCACTCCAAATCACCCATTTCCAATCTTCTACTGTCCACACTTTGTATTTTTTAATTTTTTTGCAAACTCAAGCCAATGCTTCATATGTCAATATTAATGTCGAGACTTCTCAACCTTTTTTCTGCCCACTATTCAGGACACTATTTCAGTGCTTTCATTGACATCTGCGATTTCACTATTACGAAGCCTACGAGCCTTCTCCACTGCTGTATTTGTTGGGTCAGAACTGATAGAACTGATGCTTTTTCTCTTTTCGTGGGAAATCTTCTTTATGGCTGCTCCTTGATTCCAACCAGTAACCACCACCAGCAGCAATGTTTGGTAGAGGTCTGACCTCCAAGAAGACTGACAGTCAGCAGAAAGAAGAGGCCATTGTATGTTATACAGACACATTGGTCGGTATGTACAGGCAACTTTACCTGGACCTGCACTTAAATGGAACTGAGGGTTAGAACCAGACACAGCTGTCTGTACAGATAAAATGATGTCCCCGAATAAGCTCTGAAAGCGATGGGATGTCTGCTGGAGTACACAGCGACTTTATTCTGCTAGACATTAGGGGGTCTCAAAGGTCAGACCCCCTGCAATAAGGCTAAGAGTAAGCAGCTTTGACTTCCAGAAAATCCTTTAAAAAAATCATATAGTCCATAACGCCGCAAATGCTGAAAACTATACTGGTTTATGTTATAATTTATCTAGCACTTTGTAAAAAAAAAGAATAATAAAAAAGAAATAAAATAAAAAGCAGATTTTCTACTTGGGTCACACATGTTGTATAAACGTCCTCTTTAGGAGACGTCCAATTTAGGAGAAAGACTTTAAAATAGACCATTCTTTACCGGTCGGTTAAGGCAGAATGACACATTTCAGAGATGCTGGCCTATTACAATAAATTTCCATATTCATATTATCCTGCTGCGATCCCCAGGAGGGAGAAATTTCACCATGTTTTTTCAGGTGCTTTCTAAGCTGCTTAACAGACCGGCAAAGCAGTCTGTTTATTTACGTAGTAGCGCTCATCAGTAGCATGAAAACCTAATGGCTGCACAGAACAGCATTACCCGGGTTTCTTTGTAGGATTTGGTTTAAATGTGAATATTCTTCTCTTTTAGATGAGCAATGAATAACACAGTCTGGAGCACCAAGGGGCCTATTAAAGTAGAAATAAAGGCAGAAGAATTAAGGGAAAATGCAGAAAAGGGGAGTTTTAGCTGGTAAGTATTTCTTAGGGAGTCCTTTACACTTCCTATACAATGAGTATATGGCCCTGATGTGGGACCTCGGATATTTCTGTGTTGTTGCTAAGTAGCGGAGAGGATGAAGCTAGGATATGTCACCTAGCTTCTTTTAGGGTGACATTATATTGATATACAGCAACAGAATTAGGTACAGGAGAGACGGCAAAATGTTCCTCTCTCAGACAATAAAAGATATGTACATTTTTAAAAACTTTTCATGTTAAAAGCGATCATTGGTGGTAGTGGTGGGAGGGGGATCTGATACAGAGACTACGGGTCCTATTACACTAAGCGATTTTTAACGGTTAACGACTAACGATTAAAGATCGCAAACAAGATTGTTTATCGTTAACCTAAAATCGTTCACTATATTACACAGAACGATAATCGTTAGATACGATCGTTATTACCATCGTTATTGCGATCGTTACTATGATCGTTACTTCTGATCTCAGGAAAACAATGAACAATGTGCAGTTATGCTGCGTTTACACGTAATGATTATCGTGCGAATTTGCGTGATAACGGTCGAATTCGAACGATAATCGTACGTGTAAACGCAGCGAATGATCGAACGACGCACGATAAATCGTACATTTTGATCTTTCATCAGGTCATCAAATCGTCGTTCATCATACGCAAAAAAATCGCAAATCGTTCCGTGTGAACAGTCGTTTGCCGATTTAACCAATGTGTGAGATAGGCTTAAACGATCGCAAAACGATCGCAGCGCGAACCGTACCATCTAAACGCTGATCATTATAAAAAAAAAATCGTAAATCCGACATCGTACGTTCGGGCCAATAATCGTTACGTGTAAACTCAGCATTACACCAAACAATTAGTGAAAATATGCGGAACTTGAGCGAACGAACGTGGAATTATAGCGAACGATTAACGATAATTTTAGGTTCAGATCTAAATCAACGGTCAACGACATATGAATGATTTTTCGATCGATGCCGGCAATTACACTGAATGATTATCGTTTAAATTCAAACGATTTAGCGATTTTTCACACAATAATCGGCCCGTGTAATAGGGCCCTACCATAGCTAAAACAAAGCGGTAGAAGATCTTAGCTGAGTGCAGTGCCCCTTTATTTCTGATCAGTGTAAAATGGATTCATAGAAAGTCTTATAGGTTTTCTATGAATCTGTACATTGCTTTCTCAGGGTTTGGAGGAAAGTTCCCATGATCATCATTATTACATCTTAAGGCCATGTTCACATGCAGTAAGAGACAGGCTGTTCTGTGACCCGACCGGGTCACGGAACGGCTGGTCTCTCAAAAGATCTTCCCCGCCGGTACTGCAGTATCGGCCGGATTATCTTTTTGGTCACAGGGTTCTGATGCGGCCGCATCTGTGTGCGCCTGCATTAGAACTCTCCACTGCACGCTAGGGAGCGAGGGGCCTGGAGCTGCTCGCTCCATACTGTGCACTGACATGGTTTTCTGCGGCAGCTATTCAATGAATAGCGGCCGCAGAAAACTGACATGTCAGTTGTTTGCGGCGCCGTGAGAGATCCCGGACAGAGTGTATACTATGTGTATACGCTCCGGCCGGGATTCCTAGGCAGAAATGGATGTATATTTCTGTATAAATCATGGCCATTGTGCAACGGCCGTGGTTTTATGAAAATATACAGTGTGTGAACATAGCCTAAAAGTTTTATAAAGTAGATATATTCTGTAGAACAAATGTGTGGTAATACTATGGTGTCTGGTTTAAAGGGAATCTTTCATGTTAATATTAGCTACATATTATTGTAGTGTCCTGGTGCCGGTGTCCCACCTGTGATTTGTAAAGGTGTTATGTGGCGAATCTCTGGGTATCGTTTCCGGGTTAGGTGGGTGAGTTGGGCAATTTGTGTACCTTCTTTTGACTTGTGCGAAAGGCATAGCCCCTTATGCTACGCTGTGGACTTAACAGGCTGATAAGGAAATACCCTGGGAAGGCTGAGATAAATACCCTGTAATGGTATGCTCAGGGTATAATACATTGCCCTCTACTGTCACCACAGGCGGATTGTATATGTAAAGGATGCTTGGAACTTTGGTTACATGACTTTCCTCAGACCAGCTCCTGCTAGACGTGTGTTATGATAGAGGAGTCTCCTAAAGTCAACTCTTCCTTCCAGGTTAGAACCAATCACTGTAACCTAGGTTAGAACCAATCACTGTAACCTAGTCCAACCTGAATAGACATGCTTGGCTAGACATAAGATGAAGTAGGAGATGTCAGTCCTGGGTTGGTCATGGTAATCACAGAAATGTGTAGCACTTCAGGAGGTTTTACTCAAAACTATTTCTAGTCCATGCTGAGTGGGCATTCATCTCTAAAGTCTTGTGTCTGCTCCAAGATAGAGAATCATCTAGTCAGAAACAGGAGCTAGCTGTGCAAGTACTCTCCTGCTAAAACTTAACTCTTTGTGGGCCCCATCTGGAGTTAGTGTTATATTGTTATTTGCTGCTGATGTCTTTCTTTACAGGAGTTTTTGCAGAATGCATTTATTCCTTGTATTTCATTTCTTGATCAATACAGTGCAACATAGTCTTGCAATTCATGGAGTGGACTCCTGGTAGACTCGACAGTACTACTCTTGTCAAAGATTCACTTGGATCTTTTGTTATTCATGTGTTGGAATAAGAACTTGCCAAGTTGGTGCAGATAAGTTTGTTCATCTAATGTTACTGTTAGGGCCTGTTCACGCTGCGAAAAACAGACTTACCAGAAATCCAGGTCCAGTCTCCTGAAGGCAGCTTTTTAGTCTTGTGTTGGTTAAAAAAAAAGAGACTAAACACATCAAGTCCTGGCCAGTACACAGTGTGACAACTCATTATGTCCGTCAATTTTTTAAACAAGAAAAGAAAAGATGCCTTCTGTTGTAGTATATTCAGTGGCAAAGGGCCAGACCAGGGTAGCACAAACATCAGTTCACTCACCTCTATATGTTGGGCTAATAATAGACACAACTCTATCTAGTACCTTATGGATTCATTCCTCTACCACTGCTTGGTCTAGGCCATGCACAGGTGTACAAGTATAGATCCAATAATACTCATAGAATCACTATGCAATTTGAGCAAATCTCCACAAAGATAATCATGGACTAGGTTCAAACAGTAATAGTAGACTTTAATGTGGGCACACAGATGACCTGGGAAACACGGGAGAGTCTAAACACAGGAAGTGCCATGTTTCCCATGATAACTTTAAAAAAAAAAAATACGAAAGTAAATTGCAAACTTGCTTTATATCACATCTACTGTTGATTTAGATTATGAAAGTTATAACAACAGTGACACTTTAAATGGAGTGGCAGCACCCATGCCCAGCTAGTGTCCTTCTCTTATAAAGATGGTGTTTTCAACCAGAAGTAGTCATAGAAATAAAAGTACAATGCAAAAGTAATAGCTTCAAGAACCTCTAACTTAAATGATATCTAAAATATAAAACAGTATAACCTCAAATAAGCTTTTATAACTATTAAGGGTCATTAGGATGATCGGAGCTCCCCATTACACTGAGTGCCGCATACTTACTGTATAATTGAAATGCCAAGTAGCAAACCTTTCAGTTGACATATACTAAGGAAGCAATTTCACATTTCGTTAAATAGTTAGCAGGAGACATAGCCTTTCTATCGGTGTCATTCTATGGTTTTATACACTCATTGAAGCAGTGGTCATTTTTTTTTCCAAACCATCATTTAACTTCACACATTAGACTCAACACAGACTATTTAACAATCAAGAAATGGCCTTCTATAGGTCACAGGTATTATTAACTGCCTGCAAAATGTCATCGCAAGGAGACGGCTCAGCAGGACACCTGAACCGGCTTCCAAGCTTGATAAATGTTATATAAGATGTAAAAGCATGACGACATCCGAGTTTATGGAGAAAAACTGAGCACATTACAGAGATGCCTTTATTGTTTGCGGCTAGCCAAGTATACATTTATGACAGGGCAGATCATTTAGTAAGTGCTGCAGGAGATCTTTTTTAAAGATTGAGAAAATAGTAGACTTGTTTTTCATTCGGTTGTCTCACCAAACCAGACATACAGGTTTTATCCCTGTGATCGGAAAAGTACTAGGTAGCACATGATACAGTCATTACAGTCCTGTGCACTGCTAGATTCAATCTGGGGATTTTATTTGACACTTGAAATGGGGCAAATTGTCAAATATAATAAACATACATTTATCAAAAATATCAAAAATGGTTGACTGCAGTGAAACATTTCATTCACTATAAATTCCTACTGAAAAGTTCCAAAATATACATATCGTAGTATCATTCTCATTGAGTCAGGATAAATGGTGTGTATAGTAACTATAATCAGTGTTGTCAGATTTGGGGTATTAGATCTAAAACTGGAAAATAACAGCTATGATGAAAGTTTTTGTGGTCAGATATAGATTACCCTTTTAGGCCATGTGCACACTATGTAAAACACCGGCCATTCTGTGACCCGGCCGGATAACAGAATGGCCAGTGTTACTGAAGATCATCCAGGCCGGTCCTGCAGTACTAATGAATTCGGATGTGGGCGCATCATTGTGCGCCTGCATCCGAATTCTTTGCTGCACACGACGGAGCGTGCGTCCGGAGCCGCACGCTCCATTGTGTGACCTGGCAAGTTCTGACATGTCAGTTTTTTGCATGGCCGATAGCGATCCTGGCCGGAGTGTATACCATGTGTATGCAGTCTGAACAGGATTCCGTCTAGTTGCAGCACAAGGTAAGTTAAGTATTAATCATGGCGGTGTTGCAAATTAGCAACAACGGCCATGATTAATACTTTACTTACGTTGTGTGAACATGGCCTTAGGGTGTAAGACTGCAGCAAAATAATTCCCTTCTGGCAAGTAATGGGATCAGTTTTATATGATCCAAATTGTTAGGCAGGATTCGCACCACACAACTGTGTTATACTATCAGTGTATATGTTAGGTAACAATAGAATTATCGGCACTCACCAGTTTGCCTAAAAAAGAAACTTTACAGTTTGCTTAAAAAAAAAAAAAAAAAGAAAAGACTTTACAGGACGCATTTTGGCTTCTCGGCTTTATCAACCGAGAAGGCAAAACGCGTCCTGTAAAGTTTTTTTTTTTTTTTACTTTGAGATGGAAGGATACAATAAAAACTTCAAGCAATTTGGTGAGTGCTGAGAATTCTATTGTTATACGTTGGACTTGTTCTCGTCTACGTGCACCACCCAAAAGCAGTGAGCCAAACCTAATGGTGAATTATATAACAGGTAAGGCCAGGGTTACATTGCAACTTTTTGTAGCACTACAAGATTGAGCAAAAGCTATAGTCCACAAGATTGCATGCAGTCCAATGTATTGCTTTGGACAACAACTATAGCTTGATAGCAGCTCAATCATGTAGCGCTTCAAAAAGTTGCAGTGGAGCCCTGGCCTTAAATATCCAGATGTACCCAGACATGTATTGCATTTAATAAAAGGTGATCTTTTGACATGTTTGGTCAAAATACTTTGAGATCTTGTAGCTTTGGGTGAATGGCTATGTTCACACATAGTATTTACATGATTCTTTTGGTCAGTTTTAAGTCAGTCAACAATAACCAGGAGTGGGTTGAAAACACAGAAACAGATATTTCCATTATAATTATGTGTGAACATAGCCAATGAAATATGAAGTATGACTCTAATCTTACTTCTCCCCTTAAAGACTCTAAATTATTAGGAAATCTTTCAGTTACTCATAGGGTAAAAGAACAAGGCAATGGAATAAACAACTGGACAGAGCCACACTGGATGACCAGGAATTAGAAGACCTCAACTGGATTACAAGGGATTGCAGACCCTTTCATGTGCCACCTATTATGAAGTGGAATTGCTGTTCTTGAATCGCTGTTGCTGAATTGCAATGATCAGAACCGGGGATCAATATTCTATTGAGCACTAGGAGCTGACTATACAACCATCCCACTTGCACTAGTAGCACATGCTAAGTTTCCCACTAGCTCAATGCTACTGTTGCTTTTCGAGGATAAAGAAGTTGCAAAGGGGACTACAGCTAATTCTTGATTTGTTGACCCTATCCTTAAATAGCGTGATCATTCACTTGATGGCAGTGCCACCCATACAAAAAGACCAACGTCTTTTGTAGTGGCAAAGCAAAGAGAACCAGAGGACAGATCAAACCGGAGACTCCTGCAATGTCCCAGAACAGTTGTGCCATTGCTGTTCCGCTATATGTAGTTCAGCACAAAAGCATTTGCTATTAAAGTGTTGTGTGGATAGTAAAGGTGTATTCTGCACTCCCACCAGAAGATGTCTCACTATATTTTATGTACTTTTTAGCCCAGCTGAAGAGAGGTACTTAAAGGGGTTAACTTCCTAACTGTATGATTATCTGTGTCTATGCCACTGTTGTATGGGGTGATTTCCCCCAACCAATCCTTAAACTGGATACCTTTTACCATCCCACCAATCACAGGCCAGCGTCAGAGCCTTCCAGATTGTTCCTGCCAATCACAGAGTAGTTTATACCCAGAGGAAAAACTAGTCAGTTAATCCAGTTAGAATCTCTGTGGTGGAGCAACTATAGTAGTTTTCTTCCATCACAGCTTTCTCAGCACACCTAGCTGACGCGTTTACAACTATTACACAGCCACCCCAGACACCCATCGCAGTGACCACTTCAGACACCCACCCTAGTGACCACCAGCTGTTGTCTGTAGGGCCCTGCATTGACTTGGTGACTGCGGGGATAGGACATCACACTGTGCAGAAAACATAAGACGTTAATCAACTGATAAATCAGCCGAGTGAAGATATTGGGAGAATTGGGAGATTCAGCTCCATCACCGAAAGAAGCCATAAAGGTGCAGAGCTATAACACACTGATCATCAACAGGACCCACTGATCTGTTCCTACTGGATATCAATCATGTGCTGACACACATATATTACTATTCTTGCTGAACCTGAACCCCAAGACTGATATGGTACACCCGACATCCCAGACGAACCCTCCCCACATAAACTAAAGGAGAGGGAAAGGCGTCTGATAATTGGGTGTTTACAATTCTTTATCCTGTATGTCAAGAGGAAACGACATAGCCTCCAAAGTTAAGGCCGACACAGCTTTCCATGTTATCTATGTGTGAGATTTTTTTGAATGTGTACAGCATATTCTTACTTATATGTATGTAATTGACATAACCTATGTCCACATGTAAATACTATGTTCCTATGAGGGTAACTATAATAGGGACAGCCCCCTGCCAAATGGACTTTGGGGACGCCACCAACTGTGCGCCCATTGTTTTTCTGAGTATAGCCCTAGCATGCAATGAAAACCTTTTTTTTATGGTATCAGGGTTTCTATACAGTGCTTTGTTAGTAAATAAGTGTTAGGGCCTGGCTGAGGCCTGATATATATCAACCTAAGAAGGGACATGTCAGCATACATTAAGAAGCCCCTTATATATTATTGCTTTACAGTGTATCAGTATAGCGATAGAAAGAGTTGCTTGTGCAGAACGAGCTGTCAGCTCCCTCCTGCTGGATATCTATGTTGGAGACTAACTTACTCTGCTGGGAGTCTGGGAGGTGTCCTCTTATAAAGGTCCAACTAACCTTTAGATACAATATGTTACATCTGCAAGAAGTAAACAAAATCATACCTGAGGTCACAGATAGGCGGTATGTTGTAACATTTTACATTACATAATCAGCTATTGCAGTCCCATTATTTGCACTCTTGAAAGTAGAGCTATTTCAGTATCTCACATGGTGTTATATGCCTTCTATTAGTATTCTTTGTAACAAGGTGACCTCTTTAACTTTTGCCAGACATGCAAGCAGTTAACATCTCATTTTGCTCAGTCATGCATGCATACTGTCTCTGCATTTTAAATGGCTCTGTTCTCTTCTGGTTCTCTGCCAAACTTAGCCCTCCGACCCTTATATCATTACAATATGTTACAAACTACTCTTTCTTAAAAACATATTCAATATAGTTAAGAAACAAGCTCTATTAGAAGTAATTCATTATTTTTCCCAATCAGTGCATATTGTCTTTTACATAAAATATACAATCGACAAGTATTTTGGGGGCAACATTTTATTAGCTTTCGAACTCTAAAAGTTTTGGTTTTTTTTTTTACATTGTCTACAACAGGAAGCAGAATGTCTCCAAGACACATAACTGTAGGATGCGAAGTGGTTGTAGATACATCCAGGACCAAATGGAGAGACTAGTGATAGGTCGTGCAGTCTGTCTTGGGAGTCCTTTCATTCAGCAGGTATTACCACAGTATGATATATGTATCATTATATAATATGTAACATAATGCATTTTTTCCAAAGATGAAACCTATTCTTAACTTCCAATAAATTAACATGTATTGGTAAATGAAGGTATTTTACTATCTTTCTGTGGTCCTTCATGCTTTCCTTCCATTGCAGATGCAAACTGTCTGCTCTTCCTTCGCTATACCAACTTTCTGTCTAGTGTACGTCCTGTAACAAACTTTCTGTTCTTGCTGTACACTGTGGTCGGAAATTCAGCCAAATCTCCCTCACACTCTGGGTGTAGTGGGCAAATGTAAAATACTTTCCGATCCGCTCTACTAAGATAAGCCGGTTCTTGTGTTCGCACAGCACCTGACATCCTCAGTAGTCTTGGTTACCAGTTGTGTCATCTGTGCAGCTGATTAACCCAGTTCAAGAGTCCAATGTTCCATGGTAGATTTAAAGAGTCGTTTTGCTGGGAACAAGCTACCTGTGATTGGTCTTACCACACCTGCATCTTCTGCCTGCTGAACCATGTTGTACAGACCACTGCTTGCTTCTTGGATTGCTCTTCTGTGATTTGTTCTGCTCTACTTCTCCTGAATGTCTGACCTTGGAAGAGTATTTTGTCTATGCCTTTGCCTATCTGTTTTCTTTCCTTATGACGACCTATGTGTTTGGGGTCTAACCTGACCTTGTTTGTTACTGATCCCTTGCCCTGTCCTCTCAGTATTTACGAAGGGACTGTTGCCCATTTGTGGTCCACCATTTAGAGTGGATCGCTAAGTAGATAGGTTGTCTGTTCACGCTACATACTTTTTATTAAAAGAGTGGTCGTTGTTTTTAATTTACACAACGGCCTTTCATTTCATAATGAAATGAATTGCATTGAAGTCAATGCAAACAACGACCATTGTTCACACAATGTATTGATAAATGGCCGTTGTTTGACGGAGCCGCAAAAATAATGAGCATGTCCATTTTTCACAGCCATTGCTTCACAAACAACGGGCGTTCTTTGTAGTTGTTCACACACAGAAATATTTTGTTTTTACCCGTCCTTTGCATTGTAGTCAATGGAATTTTATTACTAATCACACACGAATAGGACAGCAGTCAATATTGAGCTAAAATAATGTTACTGCGGCTGATATTGTGAGCTATAGGAACATGATAAACCATTGGCCGTTGTTTTGCGTGTGAAACAATGGCTGTTGTTTATCGAGCATGTGAACACAGCCTAAAGGAATGCCTGGACTGACCTTTTACATAAAGATTTACACAATTTTTTTATACAAGGGTTTACATTTTTGAAAAAAATAAATAAATAAATAAAAAATCTGACATAAACACATTAATATATCAGGATCAATGTTCTCATTAGCTGATGATATTCTATTTAAAACTAGACACCTTCCGTTCCCAGCTACTAGCTATATATATCTAGGGTTGCCATATATAATCTAAAGTGTAATATAAAAGTTGAGATGATAGGTCTGCTGGTTGTTGACATTCTAATATATCGCCTTTAATTATCCTTAATATCTGAATATTCATGTATTTAATACCTTATTCGATGGCCATTTATTCCAGCAGCTGATTAAATATGTTAGATGGTAGAGTAACAATTTTTGCAATTGATTACAAATAGGTATCAAGTCAATGAATCAATGAAAATGTATTTGTAATCTTAGGCCAAATTCATTATATCCTCTGAACAGTGAAATTGTTTGCTAATTAAAGGTTGCCGGTTCATTGAGCCATTGGCAATCAGTAGTTATATTACAGACTGTAAATGCAGCAAATGACTGGTGCTAAGACCTTCACACTTTATGCTGTACCAAAGGATAAAGTACTGTATACTTACAGGTATTTGTTTAAAGTGTCAAAAAAACGACAGACATCAATAGTACATACGATTTTAAGAAACTTTGTAACTGGGTTTATTAGGCAAATATGCCATTATCTGCATTCAAGACTTTCCACAGGTACCCCCCCCCTCCCTACTCTCTCTTATTCACTGCTCATTATCAGGAAATCTCGACTCTTTTACATCAGTCGAGCCCTGTATAATCTATGGAGGGGGAAGGAGAGAGATTAGTCGCCAGCAGAGAGCAGAGAACAAACGATTACACATAGGGATCTGTGTGAAAGCCGGTATTCAGAGGTCAGAGAGGTCAGTGCTGACTTCAGAGGAGATAGCCCAGTGATGTAGCTGTAAATTAACTCTATGTTGTCCTCATCTCCCTCCACTCCTCCCCTCTCTATAGAGAACCATAAAGACAGGGGGGAGAGCTTCAAACTGCTTTTTCATGATAAAAATATATTTTTTGGCTAATAAACCCAATTACAAAGTTTCTTAAAATCACCTGTACTGTTTATTTCTGCAAAGAAAAGTTAAAAGACAGTGAAACTTTAACAAATCAAAAAGCTTATCACAGATTTCTTCAGATTTTTCAGGCTTCAAACTGCACTGAAGTAATGTGAATGTTCCTATCTTAGAGGTGTATTGGGGCAAAGGATGGGGACCTGTTGTGCTACCCAACTGGTTTGGCTTTGGGCCATGCTGATGAGCAGAGCCTTATTGTCCTGTAGGTTTTCAATTATTATTGCACTGGAAGCTGTACTTAGGGTCCTATTGCATGGAGAGATTATAGTGCGACAAATCGTTATATTATTTGAATTTAAAGGGGTATTACAGGAAAAATTTACTTTCCCCCTATCCTATTTTATTGTTCCATGTGCAATAACAAAACAGCTTTTTATTAAATTGTGATTTTTAAAATTGTAGTAATGTTTACTGGGCAATTGCCCTTTATCAGACTCATGGGCATACAGACAACTCCCAGAACTGGGCTAGTTCATGCAGAAGAACAAAAGTGAGCGAAATCACCCTTTTAATTGACCTGAAGATGAGCCTGCGTGGCGAGTGGCTGTGTGAGATGCCTAGCCATGCAGGCTCATCCTTATAAATCAATAAAACACTAAGCACTGAAGCATTGAAACTCACTCCGGTGCACTGACCCATCACTATGTTTAGGTGTAAGAGGGTACCAGGTCGCTTCCCAAGAGCGTTCCTGGTACAGGCAGTAGCTGTCCCAGTGAATGAGAAGATACCAGTGCATGGGCATGGCACCAAAGGGTCAGGCAAGTATACTTGGTAAGTGATTCACCCCATAACTTTAAAATTTCTTCTACTACTTCAATTTCCTGTTCTTCATAACAGAAAGAAAAGCAATTCTTAGAGTATTTTAGGGCAGAATTTGATAGATAGATTGATACTAGGCTCAACGATATATGGTTTTCTATGATCTGATTCATGTACAAGAATATAGCTTTATAAATATTCCTGTGAATCCTGTGCCTCCTACTCAGAGTGACTTGTAGTTTTTCCTTTATGAGTCTGTATAACTGTGTGCAGGCGGGAAAAGCAGGTCTCACAGCCTTTTTCTATGAGGAGGGGGAGGCTGAAATTGATAATAATGTTGTACCAGCAGTCATGGTCATGTTTTTGTAAGTGCATAGTCAGATTATACCGTATATGAATAGAATATTTCACCTATGCCAGCCCCAAGGAATGCCAGAACCATTAAAATTCGTCAAGTGTGGGGTTGGCACAAGGGGGTACACGTGCACAGTTTTTTGCACAGCCTTAAGAATCAAGAGTCATGAACTACAGGCGATAAAAAATGTGCACTTAAAATCTGCGACAATTTGGTCAAACAATTACTTTACATGATTTTCACCACGTTTTTTTCTTTAGATACTTTTGTGCCTTGTTCAACAAAGGGGCAAGGCTTACGGAGAAATGGGTGGACTAACTTGGAAACGGGTTATGTGGTGCTAAAATCTTTTTTAAAATTGTGCTCTAGTTATAAGAAAAATAATAAAGAGCCTAGTCTTATCTCTTAGCGCTCCCTCTGTGTCTCCAGTGTCCCTGTAAATGCTGCCACTTTCAAGATGAACTTGTCTCAGCAGTGACAGCCCGCTCAGCCAATGACTGGCTGCAGCACTGTCCTATCTCAGTCAGTGGCTGTCACTGCTGAGATAAGTTTGTCTTTGAAGTTTTGGCCGCTGCGGTCAGCGGGGACACCAGAGATGCTGCAGGAGGACACTGGGGGAGTGTGGGAAGGTAAGCATAGGCTCCCCTATACTCCCACCTAGCCAGAATCCTGCTCCACACTGATGAGGGGCAACACCCCGAAACAGCTGTATGTGGACGGTTACCTAACAGGAGCTGCCCCTTGACTGGGTCCTTCCCGGAGGGATATCTGGCTATTCCTGTGTTTTGAGACTTCAATGAGGCTCCACGGGCTCTTCTTTTGCATATTCATGTTTTCCAGGGGGCAACGCACCTAGGTTTTCACTGCATTGAGCACTTTCACTAGCAGCCGGCATTGTTGTCGTTTGGCTGGTCTCCCTGAGTTCAGCAATCTGTTTCTCTTATGGCTCTACTAGTCATTGCTCCCACCTAGCCAGAATCCTGCTCCACACTGATGAGGGGCAACACCCCGAAACAGCTGTATGTGGATGGTTACCTAGCCTTGGTTTATCCCTTGTCATTACATTGACTTATAGGGCCACTTAATATAGTGGTTTTGGTGGTTTCCTAACAGGAGCTGCTCCTTGGCTGGGTCCTTCCCAGAGGGATGTGAATTCTTTGGGTGGAGAACAGAGGCGCACAAGAAATCCAATTGAATCAATGGGACAGGCAGAATTTCAAGCAGTATCCGCGGCACAGGCTCCACTTGAAATTCCACCACTTTTGCTTAGTGTGAACATACCCTTAGACAGGAAATACAGGTTACTTAGTAAGTATACAATAATAATGTTTGGTAGCATGATAGACATTGTAAAAATATATTAGCATCATACTTTTGTCTATACGGCTTTCACCCTGATCTTCTCTGTAGTAATTACGTATGAAGCCATGTGTCCAAACCACACCCATGTATATCTGGATGATATTTTGGGGTGGAAAATGTGGCAACCCTAAATATTACTCATTCCATTAGTTCAGATTCCAGTATTAATTATGCAAATAGGTATGCAGGCCTAATTTTATCTTGTATTAGATTTTATATATGATCCTGTCACACTGAACCTAAGTTCAGTTGCTGCAATTGTACTTAATAAAATGAGCTGAATAAGCATCACCCACGTGTCTGTATGAGAAATAATTGGTATATTACTTTCCAACTAATCCTTTTATCTCAGAATAGCAATGCTTTCCGAATATGTCTAAATGTAATTACGTTTCACAGAGTTACTTTTTTCCCTGAGTTTCTGTTGTAGAAAAATAAATTTAAGTCTGAATGTATAAGATCGCTAATACATTTACGTTAAGCATTTCAATTAATCACACTAAGGGGCATTTCACAAAATTACGGAAATCATAATGCGTTGCCAATGCTTATAAAAAAAAATCTATGGATTCATTTACAGTATACACACATAACTCTGTAGGAGTTACATCTCAATAGCATACATGCAGTAGAGTAACTTTAGCAGTGGCAGGGGCTGCAGCTATGACTGGGCCCAGAGGACCCTAACTTAGTTAACCTGTTCCAATGCTCAGAAGTATTTGGAGGTCTGTGATTGGCTTTGCATGAACTTCCCATTACTAAGGGTGTCAACTAGAGATGAGCGAACCGGGTTTGGGTTCGAGTCGATCCGAACCCGAACGTTCAGTATTTGATTAGCTGGGGCTGCTGAACTTGGATAAAGCTCTAAGGTTGTCTGGAAAACATGGATACAGCCAATAACTATATCCATGATTTCCACATAGCCTTAGGGCTTTATCCAAGTTCAGCAGCCACCGCTAATCAAATGCTGAAAGTTTGGGTTCGGATCGACTTGAGCATGCTCCAGGTTCACTCATCTCTAGTGTCAACCAAACCTGATTTGCTGGGAAAAGAACAGAGGCAGCATGACTAAATGTCACTGTGACTCCACCCCCTTGCCTACTGACCGGATGCCTAATACCAGACCACCAGACACAGCATTCAAATGCTGTACTTGACAGCTATAAGGTACCAGGGAGGGTTTAGGCACAGGATTTGTGTTATAGTTAGTTTTAAAGAAGGTGGTGTTAGAGTAGAGGACTGAACAAAACAAGACTGTTGATGCCCTACTGCTAGCACCCACCCTGCTGTCCCTGCCTACTTGCCTCAACTGCTCTAGGCAACAGTGGACAACTGGGTGGCAGTTCCTAACTTAGATAAGTGAACACGGAACAAGTCAGACAAAACAAACACAATAATTCAGGGTTGTTGAATCCTGGTCAAAGCAGTACAAAACCGAATCAAAGTCCAAGCCATAAAGTCCAAAAACCAGGAAACGAATGCAGGAACAATTGCTCAGTCAAGACACAGTAGTAAACTAGGCTCTATCACAGGCAAGACGTGAACTCAAGTGAAGAAGTCCCAGATCATGTCAGGCAGCTCACTGGCGATATCAGCCATCAGTCAGCTGATTGTTAAGTACAGCTCCTAATGCCGATCTGCTGGGGTTGGTGAGGCCAGGCCAGTTGTCAGGGATATCGCCGGCAAGGGGCTAGTCTTCTAACAGGTGGCTAAGGCATATGAACATTTATGACTTCAGCTGTATATAGTCCCCAGGGTGAATGTAAATAAGTCTAAAAATATTGCTTATCATGAATGTGACATTTTTTTCTATTTGATTTGTCATTTGCTGGAGATTTCATTGTTGTCTGTAATCTTTCCAGTTTAGGACTTTAGTCTGGGACCTAATGTTCTCAAGCTGAAGTATTCCATACGTATTATGTTCCTTCACATGTTCCTGCCTTATTTGACTTTTAAGAGACCCTACAACTCTACCATTCACTTGTTGTACATGTTAAGAGTAGAACATGCCTGTACTTTAGGATATGTGGTCTCCATTGTTGTTCTTTGGCTGTTCATAAATGGCTTTTTTTTTATTTTGCACGTGTTTCTCATTCTTCTACTGAGCTCAATGACTTGAGCTGAAGCTAAATGTGGCCAGGAAATTCACAGCTGGCCTAACCATGCTTCATAAACTTGTGTGGCTCAGATTTGACAAACGAGTTTTCACAAATGTTCTTTATTGGCATCTGCCCAAATACACAGAACTGAAATAAGCATATACTGTATATGAGCTTCAATTGAGCGTAGACATGTTTAAAAAATATATATAGTGAATCCATTCAGTGTATAATTTCAATAACTTCATAATAGAGTTTGTATATTGGACATTCTGGTGTAGTAAAAAGTCTAAGATGCTGAGGTTGGTTTATATTTCCTTAAAACTTTAAAAGGGCACTTTCACAAAAAACAAACAAACAGTGACATCACAGATAGCATATTAAAGATTTAGATTGATGGGGGTCTGGGTGTTGAGACCTGAACTGACTGCTAGAACGAGCCGGGATAAGTGTACAGTCCTACAATAAATCTATGGGATTGTTTCAGTCATGCAAAAGTTTTTTTCTTTAAGGGACAGGTGACAACCCTTTTTCAGATCAGAGCTGATGAAATGATCAGTTCATTGCTGTGGGACTGGATTTAGAAACCCATTCTAAAGAGTTCTTATCTCCAAGGACAGCTGCAGCCAGATTATAGTGTGGGCGTTATTACAATACATAATTACTATTGGGACAGCATTAAATGTCAAGAGGGCCATAACATGGGCCTAGGGCAAGTTTTAAACTACAGTATCTCAACCACCTGTGCCCATGCTAAGTGCTGGGTCTTCTTCAGATCCGGCATCAGCACAGGGCTTACCTGGGCAAGTGCTGGGGCCCACAGTGCCTTTAGGGGCCCAGAGAGGCAGAGGGGCTTGGTATTCTGATGTTACACCCCCTTACTGTAGTGCCGGTTGAACACTGATTATCACAAGACACAGGAGACTGAGCAGGACCTGCACAGAGAGAGAAGGGTAAAGGACCTGATCACATGACCCAAAGGTCCTTAATAGAGACGAGCGAACCTCGAGCGTGCTCGAGTCGATCCGAACCCGAACTTTCGGCATTTGATTAGCGATGGCTGCTGAAGTTGGATAGAGCCCTAAGGCTATGTGGAAAAAATGGATATAGTCATTGGCTGTATCCATGTTTTCCAGACAACCTTAGAGCTTTATCCAACTTCAGCAGCCCCCGCTAATCAAATGCCGAACGATCAGGTTCAGATAGACTCGAACCCGGTTCGCTCATCTCTAGTCCTCAACCTTACTGTATTGAGATCAGCCCGACAGAGAGGAAGACTGAGCTGTAAGTGCTGTGTGTCAATGTCTGGCCCCACACCCTCATCATCCATTGGAACAGGCTGGCCTTAAGGTCTCGGCCTCACCCCCTCTAGGTTATCCCATACAATGGGCGTCAAGGGGACAGGGCCTATTTGCCGATGACGTCGCGGAGAGGCGGGGACAACAGTGGTGCTGTGGGCGGGGCTAAGTGGCGCTATTGCCATGAAGCTCCACCCACTTAGCACAATCTGCAGTTGATAAAAGATTACGTTTTACTTGAACAAACACCATGACGTATGATATAAGATAAGGTATGAAAACTGCTACATTTACCCATTACACCTGTGTAGAGAAGTCATAATGCAAAAAGGGTGTGACAGTGTCACTTTAAATTATTTGTTAGAATCATTGCTAGGAGACTGACTGGGGTGAACCCTAATTAGTCCTGAGCACGGGGGATTCATCCCAGGCCGCACTGAACATGTCAATGTTCTTAGAGTATTTACCAACAGGGGCGGATAAACTTTACCATAGGCCCCGGGCTGTTCACTAAGCCTGGGTCCCACTTTACTGTAACTTTGGCAGCAGAAGCGTGGTGTTCATAGTACAGGATAAATCATGTCAAAATACCCTAATTTGTGCAAAATCACAGTAAAAAAAAAGCAGCAGATTTTTTTGCAAATCATAGCAGAACTGTAGCCAGAAAACAATACACACCTAAAGTAAAAGTCTGTTTTGATGGCCATGGACCCCCCAGGAGGTCAGGGCCCCGGGCTACCGCCCAAAACGGACCTATTATAATCCACTACTGTTTACCAATATTCAACCTGGGGTTCCGGGTTCCCGCTCCATCCTGTCTTTGGATGCCACTTAGGTGTTCTACAGGGTGGAGTGGGAATTTCTTTGGGCCATCTTAGATAAGATGGGACTAGGTCAGCAGCTTGTGGTTTGGAACTGTTCCCTTTATGACTCCCCACTAGCAAGACTGTCTATTAATGGCTTCTTGTCCAAATCTTTTCCCTTCAGTTAAGGAACCCCTCAAGGGTGCCCCTCTCACCCTTATTATTTGCAATTTATATTCAACCTTTGGCAGCATGGGTTCGGCAGCATTCAGAGTTTAGTGGTTTTGGGTTGGAGGGATCGGAAAGTAAAATTTTATTGTATGCAGATGATTTGTTATTATTTAGGGTAGATCCTGTTAATGGGCCATTCCATCCAAACTGAACCTTTCGTAACACCCGTAACACCGAGTTGAGCAGTAGGGAGGCAGGGGAGAAGCTGGGGTTCAGGGGGTGAGGCTGGGGGTCAGGGGGAGCAGTAGGGGTTGCAGGGGAGAAGCTGGGGGTCATGGGGAGCAGTAGGGGGGCAGGAGAGGGGCAGGGGGGAGGCTGGGGTCAGGGGGAGGAGTAGGGGGACAGGAGAGAAGCTGGGGGTCCGGGGCCGGGGTGAGCTTCCAGCACAGACAGCTTGACAGAGGCCGGAAGCTCACAGCTGCAGCCCCGCAGTCTCGGACTTCTTCCTTGCTCACATGATATGACGTAATTGCCAAGCAGGAGAGAAGTTCGGGCATCGCGGGGCTGCAGCTGTGAGCTTCCGGCCTCTGTCAAGCTGTCTGTGCCGGAAGCTCACCCCGGCCCCGGACCGTGGCGATCAATACCCCCCCTCCGCCGCCATAGGCACCGGCCCATGGGTGCCTAGTATGCGCCGAGGGGGTAAAAAAAAAAAAGGGAAAATGAAGTCCCCCCACAGGGCGCTGCCCTAGGCACCGGACCACGGGTGCCTAGTGGCAAATACGGCCCTGTCTGTTGCCAACATCTGACAAATCCGAGCATGGTACCAAAGAATTAGACAATAAGCAAACTGAGGTGGGCAGAAGTCAGGGCTGGTGGAGATTAGTCAATATGGTGCACAGATCAAGGTCAGAGTACTCAATATTTAGGACAGTCAGGAGGTAAGGGCAGGGACGTAGCTAGGATTCATGAGGCCACATAGCAAAAAACTGTATAGGGCTCCATGAATCCTGTACGCGTCCCCCCCCCCCCCCCCAATACTTAGCTGACCCGGCACAGTGCTGAGCATTCCTTCTGAGTAAGAATGCCAGTGGAATGTGCTGGGCTATATGAGTATGTGGAGAGGCATCTTGTGGCTGGAGGTGCAATGCTCCTTCCGACCACAAGAGAGACTGGGAGGGCAGGAAGCCAATGGCTTCTTGCTCTGTCCGGCAGTGCACTGCAGAATTTAACGATCATAATTAAAGGGCCAGGGGCTTGTGGACCCCCTTAGTGCATGGGCCCCATAGCAGTGGCATGGTCTGCCTTTATGGTAGCTACTGGGTTAGGGCATGAAAAAGATAATAAGATGAAGTTGGGAAACAAGCTGGATCAGAAACATATCAAATGGTTCTCTAGAACACCTTTTCACAAAACAGGAAACTAGGAACCTTATCACTCAGGTAAAGAGTGACGGAGATTTGGTCCTTTAAGAGACTGTGGTGAAAGGTCATTGGATGGGGGGGGGGGGGGGGCAGAACTGCAAGAGGTAATGAGCCAGCTCTATGGAGAGATACCTAGGAGGTGGAAGATATCAGTGATCGGAATACTGAAAGAGAGGAAAGGAGAAGAGTAGGGAGACAAGAAGCAGGAAAGAAGAGGAGCAGCAGCTTCGAAGACAGCAGTAGCAGTGGTGGTAAGCCTAGTGAGGGTAAATAGCCTTGACAGGAGGCCTAGCAGCTGAAGAGGCAAAAGGTACAAGGAACACAGAGATTTTTTTTTGCAAAAGAAACTTAATATTACTATATACAGGTTTGTTAAATCAATACTCCTAATGCAGTTATAGTAGAAATAAATATATGTCCCATTCTAATTTTTAAGATGGGATCAATGAAGGAAGCCTCCATTGCTTGGTTTGAATGATGAATAACTGAGTAGATATGTGTAGCTCATGGCCCAACATCCCAGCAGGTGCACCAAAATTAAATTGAAGGCTACATGTATCTTTTATTGGGTACAATATTTTGAACTCTGGTAAATGGAAGTATTGGATAAATATAATACTGTACCGGATACATTAGTCATCAAACACAAGATACAAATTATGACGAAATGTTTGGCTTATGGTATTGTTTTGGTAACTTCCAGCAATGATAATTACAATATGTTGAAAAAAAGGGCAGAAATAAACCGTCTACAATTAGTGTAATGAGTGGGTGTTAAAAGTTAAATTATATCTGATTGAACAGCCTACACTGAAACCAATGTAGTTCAGGCCTGGGTGTGGACACAGTGTTACTGAACATTTGAAAGTATGAGTTTACTATTACACACATAATGGTGAGCTTACATCATCTTTATTGTGGGTGACTTCCGATCACAAGGTGTTTTGATGATACTGTAACTTCTCCTACTGCATTCCATTGCCCGGATTAGTGCAAGGTAAAGCAGTCATGCGAAGATACACATTCACAGGAAGCAGATTTATTCAGGATTTACTTTGTAGACGGACAATAACCGTATATGGCAATAGGTTTCTATGATAAGATAAGAATTTATAGGTGCAAACATAGCTGTTCACACAAAACCAAAAAGACAACTTATACTATCAACTCAAAAGGATTAGAAAAACAGATAGTATGGGTAAATATTAAAAAGAGTTATCCAGGATTGGGAAAAGCACAGCTAATTTCTTGCAAAAACAACACCACCCCTGTCCTCAGTTGTGTGTGGTATTATAATTAAGCTCCATTCACTTCAATGGAAACGAGCTGAAAAACCAGATCCAAGCTGAGGACTGCTCGGTGGCACAACTTAATGAAGTATGAGGTTACATTGAAGTGTAGTAATCTAGTACATTATTTTTGTAGTCCACCCCTTAGCTCAGACTACTCAGTACTGCCTTATAATGTCTGCTTTGCAGCTGCTGCTTCTGAAAATGACAGATGATGCTTGCAGAGTAACAGTCTGGTGAAAAATGCCACACAAGTTATACTATAAAATGGACAGAGTCTACCTCCTTGTGTACAAACACAATGACAAATACATTATGACCATTTTTTAAATGGTTTTAATAGTTTTTGAAAGTACAGTTTGAAAAATAAGGGTAATATTTAAAGCGACTCTGTACCCACAATCTGTCCCCCCCAAACCACTTGTACCTTCAGATAGTTGCTTTTAATCCAAGATCTGTCCTGGGGTCCATTCGGCAGGTGATGCAGTTATTGCCCTACAAAACAACTTTTAAACGTTCAAACTGAATATCTGTACCCTAACTTTGCACCACCCCTCCGTCCCTCCTGCCCACCCTCTTCATCATTAGGAATGCCACTGGAACATTTTCTCCATGCTGAACATTGCACAGGTGTCTTAACGATCCAGCCCATGTGCCGGGCTGACACAAGTGGGGAATAGGAGACAATCTGCCTGGAGCATTCCTAATGATGAGGATGGTGGGGAGGAGGGACAGAGAGGGTGTGCCAGCCTAATGCATACACAATCTAGGCTAAGCCCGTTGGGCACAGGGCTGCAAGTTTAAAAGTAGTTTTTTAGGACAATAACTGCATTACCTGCATCACCCCAGGACAGATCTTGGATTAAAAGCAGCTAAGGTACAAGCGGTTTGGGGGGATCAGATTGTGGGTACAGAGTCGCTTTAAAAATGTTATGTTTATGGTAATCACATAAGGGGGTATCCATCAGCATAGAGAGGCAAAACTGCAACATTTTTGTACAAGCTCAGTTTTGTTCAAACATTTTTGCGTGAAGTTAGAGTTTGTACAATATTTATTGAGCAAAATCTGGGTTTGCAAGAAGCAAAAAATACCAAAATGTTGCAGGACATAATAAATCTCTCCCCCCTTACTGTATGTGTTCACTTTCACAAATGGTTAATGTTTATGTATTTTTAGATTCACAATTAGAATAGAGCTATCACAGTGATTTGTAATTAGTACTGGAAAGCTTTTGTAATTTTTTTATATTATTTTTCAATATTATTGGCCATTAATTTCCTAAATACACATTTGTTTATACTATAGTGTACATCTGTAATTAGTCCTGGGTGGCGGCGGGTGGCAACAGGCGGCCTTACTTTAAGTGTTGCCCTAGTTTAGAGTACGGGTGTCTTATTTTTGGGGGATGCCTTACTTTAGGCTAGAGGGTAGGGTAGTTGGGGTGTCTTATTTTTGGAGGGTGTTTTATTTTCGAGGAAAAACTGTATGTATGTGGCACACATCTGATTTTTTCAACTTTGTTTCATAGGTAACTATTAAAATAACTGAAGCCATATATTTTTTTTATACTTGTGAGTAGGTGTGCTATTTTTCCTAATACATTAAGTATAATGAAAGCGTTTAAACTTCAATACAATCAGAAAAGCTTGATACGCTTCTACAAGAAAGGCTAGGATTGCTTTCCGACAAACACTCCAGCACTGTCTGGTTTCTAACAAAGCTATGTAGATTTTTTTCCCTTCAGAATAATTCCGCCAACTCAAGTAAAGCTACTTTTTAATGCCCAGTACTCCTGAGGCTTTATTCTTCCCTCTCCTGTCAAATCGTGTTTATTACTGATGCCAATCCTGCTGTAACTGAATCACCACTAAGTGAACCAGCAGATGTCGGAGACCTGAGAAGAGACTGAGTAAGATAAGAAAGCATGCTTTTATTTTATCATGCAGAATTTCTTGGCTCCTGGTAAAATTGGTCATAGGCTCCCCTTACAATTAGACTAAAAAAGGTAAGAAGCCAGACAATTTCTGCAATAGAAATATGCTGTCCTATAACATTAGGAGAGCGAAAAATGAAAGAAAAAGATAGAGATGATAACATGTTTTCTGTTTTATGGTAATTGTGTATTTGAAAAGTGACAAGTAACAACAATAAAAAGTTTCAATATTTTTAAAGCAAATGTACCACTAGGTATATTGCTTTGCGTTTTTTACAAGAACACGATGCA
Source organism: Dendropsophus ebraccatus (assembly GCF_027789765.1). Taxonomy (NCBI): domain Eukaryota; kingdom Metazoa; phylum Chordata; class Amphibia; order Anura; family Hylidae; genus Dendropsophus; species Dendropsophus ebraccatus. The sequence goes on along the minus strand of NC_091461.1, from coordinate 45,072,177 downwards.
CGAATGCCGGTACCGCAGTTCATCTTTTGAACTGACACCCGGTTCCCATGCACAGCGTCGTACTATTCCCGAGCAACGGCCAGGCATGAAGCAGTAGGGGCAAGCCCGCCGGCCCTAGTGTGACAAAACCCCTTTCTTTTAGATTCATGGTCTGTTCATGTAAAAAACACAAAGCAATGTACCTAGTAGTACATTTGCTTTAAATATAGTCAAAGGCATACCACATGGAGGCAGAGATTACATAAACTCCTTGTTCTGCCTGGATGAGGATTTATACTGGGGGCAGAACTACAACATAAACTACATTAGTAAATTACTATTTATTTATTTATTTATTTAATTAATTTATTTATTTACTTACTATCTGGTCATTTTAGAGGAAGAGAAAATCAGGACTGTTCTTATTATTTCAAAACAATATGTTATACAAAAATTAAGTACTTTACTCATCATGTTTGGCTTTTGTGTGATTTTTCTTCCACTTAAACTTGTAGCATGCTACTTGTATAAACTCATGCACATGGGTCTCTAGCAGTCTATGGTGCCATTACATCTCTTATTTCATATGAAGCCATACAGTCTTTACCACCTTACAGGTTCTGTGCACATGAGCAAGCGCCCTCATAACAGGAGAATATGTTTGTGTGAAAGAAAAGGGGGGATGCAGCTGCACCTACACTGTTTTGATGGCTCACAATCCACCCAGGAACTCTACTCGACCAAACACTGGCTACAGTGATTACCCACCTCCACCAGTGACTGGCTGAATGGGCAGTTCCTTTTCACATGTGGGTCCAAGGATGCTGCTGTATTAGCCAAACTTCATTCTTAAATTTATTTATTTTCCTTTCTTTAGTTCGTAAAGGAATTCCTTTTATTACATATAATTAATCTTTCAAAGATTTTACCCTGAGTTATGTTTTCAATCTGCACTTGTACACCGCCTATGTGATTCTTCTCCTGCAAACTACTTGTGTATGCTGTCTGCCTTATCTACAACCTGTGTAAACTGTCCACCATGTATGCTTTCCCCTTTCTCCACATCCACTAAGCTCCTCTAAAAAAAGGGAGGGATCAGGTTCTGCAGGACCACTAGTTGGTTGAAGGACTTACACGCTCTGTATAACCAAAATCTTAGGCAACTTTAACTAAGACGGATAAAAAGTTGCTTTATTTTGTAGTTGGGAAATAAGTGGACATGAAAAAAAAACTTCAAGACAAAGCTGTTCATGCCCTTTAAACTATTAGCACTTATTCAGTCTTCTATTTTGCTTTAATCAGCTCACACGCACATGCACAAAGCTTCTTTTATATCATCATAATCCCCATCTAGCTCGGTAAAAGTTTAGTAAAAATTTTAACCGCTTCACCATCTAACCCCGAAATACACTTTTTCCTTAGTTCAAAGGGCAAGTGATACTGTCAGCTGATTTTCAGATCCAAGGGCTCAGTGGATGTACATGCTAGAATTGTTATTATTGGCATTGGCCTATAGTTGCCTGCACAGCCTAGTAACCAGGGACCATTGTGCACCAGAAGTACAATGACAGGGCACTACACTACACCAGCACTGCATTGCCTTTATCCTTATGATTGCTAAGGGTCACAAAGGATGGAACCCCGTTAACCATAATGTAAAGCTAGGAGGGAAAAAAAAAGAGCAAAAAGTCTGATCATGGCGGTGCCAAAGATATCTCCATGGACAAGTTGCATAAAAAGCAATAGGTGATTTTATTGATTAAAACCAAATAAAAAACATTTGGTTTTTAATCAATAAAACCACCTATTACTTTTTATATAACATGTCTGTGGAGATATCCTTGGCATCACCACAACCAGACTTCTCGCTCCTGACATGACAGTAAGGGCCCCCTCCAGTGGAAGCATCCCAATGTACAAAGCATTCGGCCAGCAGCCATCTCCCTAAGCTTCTCCGACTGTTGGGGTGATACGCATAAAACCCAGGGGGCACCCAGGTTAGCATCAACCTACACCTTGCACGCTTTTTATTTTTTTGTAACAGAATTACACAAGGCGCCTTCTCCACCATTTTTTCTTTTCTCCCATACATCCCTAAAGTAAAGCAACCCTTTTTCATTGATATTATTCTTTTGTGTTAGAAGGGGTGGAACCTAAAGAAAAGGAACAGTCAGGTTGATTTCTGCATTGTTTCAAATGGGCCAAGCAAAGCAAAGTAAGGCCTCATGCTCTTGAATCATTGTCAGATATGGCCGAATATAGATATTGTCGACTTCTATGTCTCCAACATATTCATCTCCGCCGGAGTCCACATGACGTCTATGAAAAAAGTCAGCACATGTTTTTTTGTGTTTGTTTTTTTACTTAAGCTGTTAATTTTTGTAGCGTATCCTAATCAAGTTGTTGATACTGTCCCCCATACAAAGTACTGTCCCACACATTCCCTTTTTTCAGTATCAACCTTCCATATGGTCCTTGAAGAAGTTAGGGCATAGTCCCTGGAGGCCTTGAAGTGCTTATACTGAATGTGTAAGCTGTAATTTGCTTTGCTAGCCTCTAAGCATCATTTCTGCAGTCACTGCAGTGTGAATATCTTTTGTGTATAGTTTTTTTTTGCAATCTCACGCTCATAAAGAAAAAGGAAGACAAATAATAACTGGTCTCTATGTGAGTTTAAAAACCTGACATGCTAACAAGATTTGCTGGTTAATCAGTTCTAATCCTTGTGCGTAGCTGCCCCGGTTCTTTCATTCGAACCAAATAAAATTATGTCAGCTTAGGAGGAGAAGTCATTCTACTTAGCTAAAACATAGTCTTCTCTATTATACACTATAAGATTTAGTAAAGAGGTGAATCAAGCTGACATTGCTCAAGGATGCTGTGTACTCTATTGCAGCCAATATTAAGATGATTAGACATTTTTCCAGTTCCAGTGACCACCAGTGTTTATGGTTTGACGTACAAACTGACTGCGTCCAATCCCATACTACAACAAGAGTACTGGATTTTAGGCAGACAGATTTTAAGAAAATGGGGGAGTATTTAGATAAAGAATTAAGAGGGTGGGATAAAACATCGGGAGCGAGCACTCAGTGGGCAGAATTAAAAATGCCATATTAAAGGCAACTAGACTATATGTACGAGAAGTTAGCAAAAGTAAAAAGAAGAAGAATCCATTATGGTTTACTAGAGAGGTTAAGGCCATTGTAAAGGGAAAAAACGCAGCGTATAGGAAGTATAAGGAGACTGGAAATTAAGCTGACAGAGAGACGTATAAAATTATACAGAAGGAGGGAAAGCAGATTATAAATGCTGCTAAAGCCTCAAAAGAAGAAGAAATGGCAAAATCTGTTACTGCGGGGAATAAAACCTTCTTCAGATATATAAGTGACAGGAAGAAGAAGAAGAATGGCTGCAGCATTACTAAAATAAGTAATGGGGAGAATACATTTATTGATGGAGATAAGGTGGTCGCTGACTATTTGAATAGTTACTTCTGCTCAGTGTTTTCAGAAGGAGGCCTTCACAATCACAGGATGGTTGGACACAGCATTGCCTCCAGTTGTATGGGTTCAGCTCCAGTATTTTCAGAGGCTGAAGTTGTAGAGGAACTTGCCCGTTTAAAGCTGAATAAGGCGATGGGTCCAGATGGTGTCCATCCCAGGGTTCTTAAAGAACTCGGATCTGTGATTGTTGGCCCCCTAACAGATCTGTATAACCAATCCCTGCTAACAAGATATGTCCCCGATGATTGGAGAACGGCCAATGTTATATCAATCCACAAGAAGGGGAGTAGAGAAGAGCCCAGTAACTACAGGCCAGTGAGCTTAACATCTGTAGTAGTGAAAATTATGGAAACTCTTCTAAAAAAGAAGATAATGGATCACCTAAGAATCAAGAGTAGTAGATATCTGGAACAAAATTCCAGCAGAGGTGGTTGGTAAATCTACAATAACAGAATTTAAACATGCCTGGGATAAACATACATCTATCCTAAGATAATAAGAAAGAAAATACTAAAAGGGCAGGCTAGATGGACCCAGTGGTCTTTTACTGCCGACAATCTTCTATGTTTCTTCTATGTTTCTATGTCTATTTATTTTCTGTATAATTAGTTTAAATAGGAAGCAATAATGCGATTATTCATTGTTTAAAGCGACTCTGCACCCATAATCTGACCCCCCCCCCCAAACCGCTTGTACCTTCAGATAGCTGCTTTTAATCCAAGGTCTGTAATGGGGTCTGTTCAGCAGGTGATGCAGTTATTGTCCTAAAAAAACAACTTTTAAACTTGCAGCCCTGTGCCCAATGGCCATGGCCTAGAGTGTCTGTGCAATAGGCTGGCACAACCTCTCTGTCCCTCCTCATCATTAGGAATGCTCCAGGCAGATTGTCTCCTATTCATCAGCTGTGAGAACACGGCACATGGGCTAGATCGTTAAGGCACCTGTGCAATGTTCACTGCAGAGGAATAGGAAAGAGGGTGGGAAGGAGGGATGGAGGGGTGGTGCAAGGTTAGGGCACAGATACTCCAAGCCATGGCTTATGGGCACAGGGCTGCAAGTTTAAAAGTAGTTTTTAGGACAATAACTGCATCACCTGACAAACGGACCCCAGGACAGATCTTGGATTAAAAGCAGCTATCCGAAGGTACAAGTGGTTTAGGGGGAAAGATTGTGGGTACAGAGTCGCTTTAACCCCTACATGTACGTCATGGAATGCCTTGTCATGAGGCGCCATGCTAATTGTGTTTGGCATGCTATTGTATGGGCACAGAAGCTGTGACCATACAAATAGAAGCTAAACCCAGCAGTCAGCCCTCTCAATGTAGCAGTTAATGGTTCTGTCTGCTTGAATGCCAAGTAGAGATTGTGCAAAAGAAGAACCTGTGGAGCCTCATATAAGGGCCCAGCCAAGGAGTAGGGAAACCACCAAAACCACCATATTAAGTGGCCCTATAAGTCAATGTAATGACCAGGGAAAACCAAGGCTGAGTATCCATCCACAGACAGCTGTTTTGGGGTGTAATGCACCTAAGATTTTACTGTATTGAGCACTTTAACCAGCAACCCACATTGTTAGCTCTAGATGGTCTCCATGAGATCAGTGATCTGTTTCTATTATGGCTCTACTAGGCATTGCTCCAACCTAGCCAGAATCCTGTTCCAGACTGATGAGGGGCAACACCCCGAAACAGCTGTCTGTGGATGGATACTTAGCCTTGGTTTTCCCTGGTCATTACATTGACTTAAAGGGCCACTCAATATGGTTGTTTTGGTGGTTTCCCTACAGGAACCACACCGTGGCTTGGCCCTTCCCGGAGGGATATCTGGCTAGTCCTTTGTTTCGAAACTCTAAAATAAAGCTCCACGGGCTCTTCTTTTGCATATTCATGTTTCACAGGCAACAATGCACCTAGGATTTCACTGTATTGAGCGCTTTATCCAGCATCCAACAATGTTATCTTTGGCTGGTCAGTGATCTGTTTCTCTTAAGTAGAGATTACAGTATTTAAAGGGCTTGACAGAGGGATGTGGGATTTCCAATGCATTATACTTTACATACAATCAACTGATTGCAATGTGAGATACAAAGAATATGCAAAAAGCCTCAGTCACAAGTCTCAAATCAAAACAGCCAAATATCCCTCCTGGGAAGAAGACCTTCGTTAAAGGGTGCCTCCTACTGACAAGATCACCAAACCACCCTGATACATAGCCCCTTAAGTCCCACTGAGCTGTAAGTATTGGGATACAAATAGGGAAATACCAGGGTGGCCCCTTTTTTGTCAAAGTCTAACCAAAGCCACGCATCCACAAATTTCAGGGTATTTACCCCTTGTCAGTGTGGAGTATGATTCTGGCTAATGGGGGCAATGAATAATAGACCAGTAAAACACAACTATCACTGAGCTCAGGAAGATCAGCAAAAAAAAAAATCAATGGAGGACTCAAGAGTATTAATTGATAGCTTGCCTCATAATCCCCCCCCCCCCCCCAAAAAAAATAAATAAATAAAATAAAATAATAATGTATGTATGTATGTATGTATGTATGTATGTATAAGGTTTATTTATTTTTTTAAACAGATATCAGCTGTTGGGTGGGCATCTCTTTTACACGCCACAACAGCCAGTCATCTCTTAAGATTTTTAGGCTGGAAAAAACAACGTTTTAGCTGATGATTGTTTTATCAGCTGATCATTGTCTTTATTACACAGAGCAATAATCTGCTGAATTAGCCTGAATTGGTAGATTATTGCTCTAGGTAATAGGGCCCTAAGAGCCATTACACTTTTCCATCCACAGAAACTCGAGGACTTTCAAGGACTATTTATACTTTTTTAAAATATCTTTAATTTTAACATAAGATATGCTGCGAGGCATGTTACTTCTTTCGGCGGATAGCGGAATACCCCGGCCCATAGAATGGTGTCTATGGAGCTGGCGGAAAGGCGTGCGGCCTGTGCGCGCGGACAGACAGCGGAATTCTGCGGACATTATCCGCGAGAATTCCTCAGTATAAACCCACCCTTATAGTGAATTCCTTTGTATAGCATTACAGTGAGGGACTTTTGATATTTTGTAAAGCTTACAGAAGGTAACTAATAAGCACTCCACAATTGTGTTGCAGGTGAGCTGATCAGACCCCTCCAAAGATGTGGCACCTATCAATCTATTCTCTACACGCTATGATGGCTATTAGTTGTGCCATGTAGAGGGTTATACTGCTACCTGACACTGGATGGCTACAGTTGCAGGCAAGTGTCAGCTGTAAGATACTGAGGACATAGGAGCTAGCGTCTTCTAAGACAACTTATCCTGCAGCACCCTTGAAGTGGACACATCTGATGCATAGTATAAGGAACAAATGTAATTACAGGTATTAGACCTTGTACATTAATCTCAAGCAAAATTCTTTGTATAAGTGACTACAAGCGCGGTATCACATTATCTAAAATACAGGCAATGCTTTTTAATGTTCTTTTCCTCTATGACTCAAAACTTACAATGATTCAGAGAAACCAATGATACGTGAAATACGTGAAGGTGACAGAGGGTGGAGTTCTTTTATGCAGTCATTTAAGGGCTTGTTTAACAAAGACGTCATCTGATCTCTCTAAACCCCAGTCAGCTGTTAGAGAAAGCCATGTCTGACTATACATTTCCTATGCAGGCGTTGCTATACAAGGAAAGGAGCAATACATGGTCCTCATTCAAATGTATGGCCATGCATGTAATGTATGAATACTCCTGGTCCACCAGAGTGGTAGCTCCCCTTACAACTCTTAACTTGCCAAGAATATGTTAAAGATTACATTACACTTACAAGGCTGAGCAAATTGCTGAGGAACAATGGAGTAGGGAAGGTCCAAAGAGTAGTAGATACTTGGAATAAACTTCCAACTGATGTGGTAGGGAAATCTACAGTAACTGAATATAAACGTGCATGGGATAAACATATATCTATCATAAGATAGGCTTTTTTCTGATGACAAATCTACCATAAAGCCCAGATTGGTGGAGCGTTGCAGTGATGGCTGACCTTCTGGACATTTCTTAACTAGCAGCACAAAGACTCTTTGGAGCTCCGCCATTGGGTTCTTGCTCACCCCTCTTAGCAAAGCCCTTCTCCCCTAAGAGCTTGTTTTGGTCAAGTGAACACCTTTAGGCTATTGCTGCTATGTTGGAGCTTGGAAGAGCATCTTTTACTCTTTGTCCCAGAAAATAAAAAACATTTTTCTACGTTCTGAAAGTACAGCTGGATATATGATAGGTACCATGTGTCTCCTTGTCTTAACAGCTATCTAACAGTAACAGCAGTTTGGAATGTAAATTACAGCTGACTTTACAGCAGATTGCCTTTAAGAAAAGTCCCGGTTGTTCCAAATTTCTCCCATTTAAGAATTATTGAGGCCTCTGTGCTCTTAGTAACGTGTAGTGCTGCAGAAATGGTTCTGTACCATTCTCTGCATCTGTGCCTCCACACAGTCCTGTCTCTTAGCTCTACAGGCAGTTCTTTCCTCCTGATGGCTTGGTTTTTGCACTGATATACATTAGCTGTGAAACCTCATATAGACAGCATTATGTTCTTCCAGGTCCTTTCCAATCACTGACTGAAAAGGGACAGTATTGCGGCCAGTGATTGGCTGAGCAGGCTGTCACTGCTGAGACGAGTCCTTCTTGGAGGTAGCAGCGGAGTCTTCAGCAGGTGACCTGAAGATGTCACAGGAGGAGTCTGATTAGTTGAGAATAAGATGTTTCTTATTTTCTGTACAAAAGCAGCGATTTAACAAAAAAACATAAATGGTCGGATGGCCGGTCACAAGCTATCTGGTACAGTGTGACTCCACTGATGCAGTGGTTAGCTCTGCCCGGTGGTAGTTTGTCGTGACGCCAGTTGGGCACACAGGTATGGGAGCACCCCAGCTTTTATTTTAGTGGGCTGGCTATACTTTGTTTCCCTGTGGACAGTGATCTGCCGGGCGGTTGCGGAGACCCTTGGACAATTATCACGGTGTTCCGGAGTTGAGTAGTGACCCACCCGGACTATTGGCACTACCACCCACAGAAAGGGGAGTTGAACCAAGGAAGGTGTGTTTGCTGTATCGGTGCTTAGTAAAGAATAAGCATATGTATAAATATAATCTTGTTTACTGTGAAGATACTTGATATAGACGGCAGATAATACAACTTTGCCTTGATACAATACTTTACACTTGATAAGTTACTTAATACGTTAGAGTCCAGAACTGCACTGAGAGTAGAAGGAGTGATACAGCTGTGCTGACTGAGTTGCGTGATGAGAGGTAGAAGAGAGGATCAGAAGAGTAGAGAGGAGGATGTTGAGAGAGTTCCAACCCAAGTAGTAGTGTAACCAATAGCAACACCCATGGTGGGACACCACACATACAGTAGTAAGTGTGTCATTTAAGGTACTGTTTTCTCAGCATGTGCTGCATTATAGTATACAGTGCATATGTTTTTCTTGATGACTGATTATGAATAAAGCCATTTTCAATAATAAAAAAAAAATCCTAATCAAATTGTATTAAGAGTTAAACATGCAACTAGCTAACATAGTGCAGATGTTTCCTACAACATGAAGGGAAAATGTATGCTTCAGCTGAAACACACAAGATAGAAAAGATTACTGCCAGTGAAGTAAAGCCAACCTTACATCTGCATAGTAGCGGAGATAAACTATTGAACTGTGCAGAAAGTAGAGAATGTCCTGAAGGGATTAAATATGTCTCTTTGAATTAAAACATATCCAATTTTGTTTTTTTTGTTTTTTTTAGTCAGGTCTTTTTTTTATTCTAAAGTATCCTGAGTATTCATTTCAATATGCTGTAAAGTGTTATTAGTTATAAGGGCCGACCATTCTGATTCTTGACTAATAAAGTAATTCACTGATAATGTATGGAAAGTGTAACTTAGACCTCATTGTAATTTAAAGGGGTACGCTATTATGCCCAATACATTGCTTTATTAAAGTTATATTACTTTGTAATATAACTTTATAAAAAATGATATTTTTTAGGCTATGTTCACACTACGTATGAGTCCGGCCATAGTTCGTACGCAGCCGTACATGTGCGGCTGAAAGTACGGCCGCTGGAAAAATAGACATGCGGACAGATTGCGAACATGCAGGCGAACCGCGAACATACGCCTGAAGTAGAGTTATGCTTCCCTAGCTTGTTTCGAAGCGATCTGAAACAGGTCATTTACTTAGAAATCTTCGCCCAGCCCAATAAAACACACAGAACCTTTTGGATTTAAAAATCACGTTCAATTTGGCTGAAATAAGTACTCCGTATGGGACCGCAGTTGGAACATTGGCCGTGAGTTGGAACATTTCCGTCCTCAAACAATGGTTTTGTTCATTTTTCACGGCGCCGTATACGATCCGGCCGTAAGCTCATACGTAGTGTGCATTGTGCGGCCGTATATCGTATACTTTCAAGCGAACGCATTAACCTCAAAACTACGTGCGTATATTTGCGGTTCGCACTGCGGCCGGAAAGATACATGGTGTGAACATAGCCTCAATATACACATGCACTTCTGGTTAGTGGCAGCAGTAAGGGGTGGCACAGGTCCAGCACCATGATTGTGTCGGGCAGGCTGTCTCCTACCCCGTGAACTGTATATTAGCATATAAAGTCCACAGAGAAACAAACCCCATGCTCTACATAGCAATGGCACAATTTGGCAGATCGGAGCCCTGCAGCTTGTGTCAGGAACTGCAGGGCTTCCCGACACAAACGGTGGCAGCAGAGGGGCGAAATGGCCCCTTTCTGCTGCCACAAGCAGGAGGTGTATAGGAATATGAAAAAATATATGTATTGGCAAAAACAATTCCAATAATCTCGGGAGTACTCAATGAAGTTCCTTTCATAATATATTTATATACAAGAAAGGGCTGAATGTTTTATAATGAAGGGCTGCATATCCAATTTATACTTATAGACTTAGTTGATAAAATTCAGCCCATAAGCAATCATCACCAGGAAGAATCTACTGAATATACCAGTAATAAATGTATTCATGGCCACTCACTATGCAGAAGCACCTGGTATTGCCAGCTGTGGCAAGATACTAATCTTGTCTCATGATGGATGAGGCTATGGAGGGGCAATGTAAATACTTAGGAAATTTATAATGGATTTGTATCGCTTCCATGTTTTGCACTAACTCCTAATTTTTTTCTTACAAATAGTGATGCAAAATACTGATGTGTGAAAGGTGCCCTAATGTGTATGACGTAATTTTAGTGCTGTTGGTACTCTGTTTGAAAGTTGTTGGTATACACCAAGAAAAATCTAATGCCAAAGGGTTGCAGTTGTGAAACTGATATGTAGTATAAATCTTCTGAGTAGCATCAGAGAGGGATGAATGGTAAGTATAGATAGCCTACCATTAGAGATATCCTTTGGGGTTGGGGTTTTCCTATCTTGCAAAGTTATCCTCGACAGAAATGGGAAATTTGTTAAAATACAGTGGTGGGTCATTCATGCATGTTGTCACTTCATTCATTCTCTACGGGAGATGCGGATAGAGCTGAACGTTGCTGTTTCCGTAGCTCCAACAGAGAATGAATGGAGCGGTGGTATGGATGTGTGACCCACTCAGGCCCGCTTCTGCCATGAGGCGGAATGAGTATTCCGCCTCAGGCGGCAGATTTTGCGGTCCTGCAGGGGGCGGCATGCCCGGCTGATAATCTGGCGGACCGGGCAAATGCCCACTGGGCCGCCCAGATTATCAGTTGTAGGGCCGCCTGCCGGGCCCCTCCAGAACATACACTACCGCCCCCACCTCCCTGGAACACCCAGGGGACGCGGCCGCCGGAGCTCTTCAAGGCGGATCTGCCGCTTTAAAAGCAGGGGGCTCCGCTACCGCTAGCTATTCTATCCAGTCCATTGAGCTTCCGGGACAGGTCACCTGATGCACGCCGGCCCCGTAAGCTCACAGCTCCAGCCCCGTGCGCCGCACCTCTTCCGCGGTCCTGTGCGGTCAGCTGTTACATGTATGCCACTGAGCAGGAGACTAGAGAGTTGCGGCGCGCGGGGCTGGAGCTGTGAGCTTACGGGGCCGGCGTGCATCAGGTGACCTGTCCCGGAAGCTCAATGGACTGGATAGAATAGCTAGCGGTAGCGGAGCCCCCTGCTTTTAAAGCGGCAGATCCGCCTTGAAGAGCTCCGGCGGCCGCATCCCCTGGGTGTTCCAGTGAGGTGGGGGAGGTAGTGTATGTTGGTGGTGGGCTTGCCGCGGGCGCGGGCGGGCGCGGGGTGGGGGGGGGGGTTGGGGGCGGATGGAGTTCGAGTGCCAGTGAGGGGGGCGGCAGCCTGAGGTTTGCCTCAGGCGGCACAGACCCCAGAATCGGCCCTGGACCCACTGCTCCAATAGCTCCCCATTGAGATCACTGGAAGTCCCAGCATTTAGAACCCCCTCCAGACAGATAGTTATTCCCTATCAACTTTGCAGGATGGGAAACTCCTTTAAATTTGATTGCTATTTTGCCCTTTGTTGATTTCGTCATCAGACTGGGTTTGGAATTATTGCTTGTATGTTAATTTGTTAATATATCTCTCTAGCAGTTGGATGTGTAGAGTATTAGGAGCTCTGTGCCAAGTTTTTCACATAAAAGACAAGATGATAAGAAATTAGGATTCATTTAACCCCTTAAGGACAGAGCCTGAAATGGCCTTAAGGACAGAGACAAATTTTATGAATATGACCTGTGTCACTTTAGTCATTAATAACTTCGGCATGCTTTTACCTATCCGGCTGATTCTGAGACTGTTTTCTCGTGACATATTGTACTTCACATTTCTGGTAAATTGGAGTCGATACTCATAATGAATCTTTATGAAAAAAAACAAAATAACGTGAAAAATTGTGAAAAAATGCATTTTTCCAACTTTGAAACTCTTCTGCTTATACAGAAAATGGTTATGCCACATAAATTATATATTAAATAGCATTAGCAACATGTCTACTTTATGTTGGCAGCATTTATTAAACTATCTTTAATATTTTTTAGACAATAGAAAGCTTAAAACATTAGCAGCAATTTTCCAAATTTTCCAATTTTCCTAAATTTCAAAATCAGATATTTTTAGGGTCCTGTTCGGGTTTAAAGTGTATTTGAGGGGACTGTATGTTAGAAAGCCCCACAAAGCACCCCATTTCAGAACTAAACTCTGCAAAAGCACATCCAGAAAGTTTTTTAACCCTTTAGGGAAGTCACAGAAATAAAAGCTAAGTGTGTAAGAAATTTGAAATTTTCTGTGCAGAGATTTTATTGTAATTCAATATTTTTCATAATTATAAACCCATTACTAGAGAAATGCACCCCAATACTGATTGCCCCATTTCTGCAGTTTATAGAAATACCCCATATGTGGCCCTATTGCGCTGTTTGACGCAACCACAAGCCTCCGATACAAAGGAGCGCCTAGTGAATTTCAATGGCTCCGTTATATTTGGACATTTTTGACTGTACCACTTCAGGCAGGCAGAGGCTCTGGGGTGCCAAAATACTGGAAAACCCCCACAAGGGACCTCATTCTGGAAACTACACCCCTCAAGGAATGTAACAAGGGGTGCGGTGAGCATCTGGACCCCACAGGTGTTTCACAGATTTTCAGAACAATGTGGCGTGAAAAAAGAAAAAAAAATTTTTTACACTGAAATGTTTTTCTAGCCTTCAATTTTTCATTTTCACAAAGGGATACAAGGAAAAAAAACACAAAAAACGTGTATCGCAGTTTCTCCCGAGTACAGAAATACCCCACATGTGGACATAAAGTGCCAAGCGGGCGCAGGACGAGCGTCCAAAGGGAAGGAGCGCCAATTGGCTTTTGGAAGCTGGATTTCACTGGAATGGATTTCAAGGGTCATGTCGCATTTACAGAGCCCTCGTGCTGCCAAGACACTGGAAACCCCCCACAAGTGACCCCATTCTGGAAACTACACCCCTCAAGGAATCTAACAAGGGGTTCAGTAAGCATATGGACCCAACTGGTGACGGGCACAAATGTGGAACAATGTGACGTGAAAGTAAAAAATTTCATTTTTTCACTTTCACGGCACAAATGTGCCTGTTATCAAGGGGTCCATATCCTCACTGCACTCCTTGTTAGGTTCCTTGAGGGGTGTAGTTTCCAGAATGGGGTCACTTGTGGGGGCTTCCAGTGTTTTGGCAGCACGAGGGCTCTGTAAATGCGACATGGCCCATGAAATTCATTCCAGTGAAATCCAGCTTCCAAAATCCAAATGGCGCTCCTTCCCTTCGGAGGTTTGCCCTGCACCCACATGGCGCTTTATGTCCACATGTGGGGTATTTACGGACTCGGGGGAAATTGCTCTACACATTTTGTGTGTTTTTTTCTCTTTTAACCCCTTGTGAAAATGAAAAATTCAAGGCTAAACCAACATTATAGTGTAAAAAAATGTAATATTTCATTTTCACGCCACATTGTTCCACATTTGTGCCCGTCACCAGTGGGGTCCATATGCTCACTACACCCCTTGTTACATTCCCTGAGGGGTGTAGTTTTCATAATGGGGTCACTTGTGGGGGGGTTTCACTGCTTTGGCAACACAGGGAGTTTTTAAATGCAACATGGCCCTTGAAATCCATTCTACCCAAATCCAGCCCCAAAAAGCAAAATGGCGCTCCTTCCCATTGGAGGCTTGTCTTGCGGCCGCATAGCGCCTTAAGTCCACATGTGGGGTATTTCCGTATTCGGGGGAAATTTCTCTACATGTTTTGTTCTGTTTCTTCTCTTTTAACCCCTTGTGCAAATGAGAAATGTCAAGACTAGATCAATGATGTTGTGTAAAAATAAAAATTTTTACACTTAAACATTGGCCTAGCCGTGAATTTTTCATTTTCACAAGGGTTTAAAAGAAAAAAAAAACACAAAACGTGTAGAGAAGTTTGTCCCGAGTACGGAAATACCCCACATGTAGACATAAAGCGTCATGCGGCCGCAAGACGGGCCTCTAAAGGGAAGGAGCGCCATTTGGCTTTTGGATGCTGGATTTGGCTGAAATGGATTTCAAGGGCCATGTTGCATTTGCAGAGACCCTATGCTACCAGGACAGTGGTAAACCCCCACAAGTGACCCCATTCTGGAAACAACACCCCTCAAGGAATCCAACAAGGGGTGTAGTGAGCATATGGACCCCACTGGTGACGGGCACAAATAGGGAACAATGTGACGTGAAAGTGAAAAATTTCCTTTTTTCATTTTCACAGCACAAATGTGCCCGTCATCAAGCGGTCCATATCCTCACTGCACCCCTTGTTACATTCCTTGAGGGGTTCAGTTTCCAGAATGGGGTCACTTTTGGGGGGCCTCCACTGTCTTGGCAACACAGGGCCTTTGTAAATGCGACATGGCATTCACCATCCATTCTAGCCAAATGGCTCTTCCTCCCTGTGGAGGCTTACCCTGCACCCGCCTGGCGCTTTATGTCAACATGTGGGGTATTTTCATACTTGGGAGAAGTTGCGCTACACATTTAGTGTTTTTTCTTATCTTTTAACCCCTTGTGAAAAATAAAAAATAAAGACTAGATCAATGATTTAGTGTAAAAATTTTATTTTTTTTACACTAAATGTTGGTCTAGCCTAATTTTTTTCATTTCCACAAGGGGTTAAAAGAGAAAATAAATGCAAAACGTGTAGGGTAATTTCCCCTGAGTACAAAAATACCCCACATGTGGATATAATGTGCCATATGGGCACAGGGCAAGCCACCAGAGGGACAGAGCGCCATTTAGAGGCTGGAATGGAGGATGGAGGCCATGTCACATTTACAAAGCTCCTGTGCTGCCAGGACAGTAGAAACCCCCCACAAGTGACCCCATTTTGGAAACTACACCCCATAAGGAATCTAACAAGGGGTGCAGTGAGCATATGGACCCCACTGGTGACGGGCACATATGAAGAACATGTGCTGTGAAGATGAAAAATACAATTTTTTTCATTTTCACGTCCCAAATGTGGTCATCACCAGGGGGCCATATCCCCGCTGCCCACCTTGTTAGATTCCTTACGGGGTGTAGTTTCCAGAATGGGGTCACTTGTGGGGGGTTTGTACTGTCCTGGCCGCACAGGGGCTTTCTAATTGCATCATGGCAAGTCTCTAATGGGAATGGCGGCCATACCTATTTAGTTGGGGAAAAGGGACAATTTTAATTAATTTGGGGGTATTAGGCCAATTATTAGTTTATAAGGTTGAAAATGACAGAAGTCCATCAAATTCAACCTGTGCTGATCCAGAGGAAGGCAAAAAACCCTCGTGAGGCAGACAACTGTAGCCTCATCACAGGGGAAAAATTCCTTCCCGACTCCATAATGGCGATCAGAATAATCCCTGGATCAATGTGACCCCTGAAATAGGAATAAGGGACAGAATTTAGATAATTTAGAACTCCAATGACGTGTGGTACGCCTTGAAGCAATCCTTTATGCAGAGGCCGGGGTGATCAGGACAGGTGTCACACTGGTAAATGGTGTCCTTTCTGATCCTCCTTTTACGGCACACTCTGCACTTCTTTTGGGATCTCCCCTTTTTTCCAGTGTGGGGGACTTCACCTGGAAAATGTTGTCCCTGTACGATACGGGGTCCTTCATATCCAGAAGCGCTGGGGCCCGCTCCGTGGCTGCCGAATATCAGGGCTTTGATTACTGCTTCCTGGAATTCAAGGAATTTCCCCAGGTGGCCGGCATATCGGTACAGCACAAAAGCGTTGTACATCGCTGTCTGTACCAGATATACGGCCACCTTTTTATACCACGTTCTGGTTTTTCGCGTGGCGTTATATGGTTTCAGGACTTAATCTGAGAGATCAACTCCTCCCATATACTGATTGTACTCTAGAACACAATCAGGTTTGTTCACCACGTTTGTGGTACCACGTACAGTGACAGGGGTGGTGCTATTCCTGTGAATTGTGGTCAGAATAAGGACATCGCGCTTGTCCTTATATTTGACCAACAACATATTTTCACAGACATAGGCCTTGCTCTCCCCCCTTTGCATTACTTGTCTAACAGGGTGACTTGGTAGGCCTCTTTGATTTTTTCGGATCGTGCCGCAAGCTACAGTAGCTCGGGCAGCGAGGGACCGAAACAGGGGGATGCTGGTATAAAAGTTATCAACATACAGGTGATAACCTTTATAAAGCAGTGGGAAGATCAGTTCCCAAACGATCTTCCCACTAACTCCGAGGATGGGGGGGCATTCTGGGGGCTGGATTTGGGTGTCCCTACCCTCATATACTCTAAATCTGTAAGTGTACCCTGAGGTACTCTCACAGAGTTTGTATAGTTTCACGCCATACCGCAATCTTTTATTGGGAAGGTACTGGCGGAAATGGAGTCTTCCTTTGAAGCTCAGGAGGGACTCATCTACTGAGATGTATTTCTCTGGGATATACATCTCAGTAAATTTGGCTGAGAAGTGCTCTATGACCGGCCGTACTTTGTACAGTCGGTCATACGAGGGATCATCTCGTGGGGGGCACCTTGCATTGTCATTGTAATGCAAGAATTTTAGGAGGGCTTCAAATCGAAACCGTCCCATGGCCATACTGTAAAGTGGGGTATTATACATAATATCCCCACTCCAGTATTGCCGAATTGTGTTTTTTTTACTAGGCCCATGTGCAGCAGGAGCCCCCAAAATTTTGTCATTTCGGCTGCATCAGTAGGGGTCCACGCCATGGGCCTAGCAAAAGAAGAGGAGGGGTTCTGGGCTAGGAATTGGTGCGCGTACAAGTTTGTTTGCGCCACCATCAAATTTACAAAGTCATCAGAGAAATAGAGCTTGAAAAAGTCTATTTCTCTGAGACCTGTGGGGTTAATTTGGATCCCCGCCATTGCCATAAAGCCAGGAATCCAGGGCTGATGATTTTGGGGGTCTGGGGTCCAGATAGGGTCACCTATCTGGAGGGCGGGGGGCAGGATGGGGTCACCTGTCTGGGGGGCAGGGGGCAGGATGGGATGACGTGTCTGGGGGTCAGGGGGCGGGTTGGGATGACGTGTCTGGGGAGCAGGGGACGGGATGGGGTCACCTGTCTGGGGGGCAGGGGGCGGCATGGGATGACGTGTCTGGCGGGCAGCCCGAGGCGTCCTCCTTGGACGCCTAGGTGGAAAGTCATCATCACTGGATGATTATGATGATAATGATAATGATGATGAGGATGAATGGAGGAAAGAAGGATCCTCCCATTCATCCTCACTGGCCATTTCGGTGTCGGAGGCAATAAGCGCGTATGCCTCTTTTACCGAAAACACTCTCTGGGACATTATTCGGGGATTGGTGTATGGGGGGTATGTAAATGTGATGTGGTGTAGTGTAAAACTTTATTTCAAGTAGTGTAATGTGTAATGTGGGGTAGTGTAGTGTAATGTAGTGTTTTATACGTGTTTTTCACAGTAAGAGGGGGGGGGGAACCTACGCCAAAAAAGGAGTTGCTGATAAATGCCGCACTTATGTGCGATACTTATCAGCAGACAGTGGCGGTAGGATATAGAAAATAAAGGGGGGGGGGGGGAAGGGGAAAAAAAAAAACCCTACGCCAAAAAAGAGGAGTTGCTGATCAGCGGCGCACTTGCGTGCGATGCTGATCAGCACTCAGCGGCGGAAGGGCGTAAAAAAATAAATACATAAAATTGGGAAAAAAAAAAAAAAAAGCTACTTCTTTACCCCAAAGCCACTGATTAGTGTATGATATACACTAGTCAGCCGCTAGGGGGCAGTACCTGGACGAAGATCTCCGAAGAAAAACGACGAAAACCAACGGGAGCCGAGCGGAGCCGAGCAGAGCCGAGGGAAGACGACGGAGAACGACGTGGGACGCCGCGGGACCGCAAATCTTCTCTCCAGCGCCGGGATCCGTTGAGTATGGTGCTCACACACCACACACACTTTCTCTGCACCTCTTAACTAACTGCTTTACTGTGATCGCCGCCATTGGCCGGCCATTGGCGATCTGGGGGGTGGCACCATGGCCCCCTTCACTATACACAGTAATGGTGATTGGTGCTGTCTCGGACAGCACCAATCACCATTGTTTTCAGGGGCTCCGGGTTACCGATGACCCGGGAACCGGAAAATCGCTGTAGTTGGCTGATTTGAATAAATCAGCCAATTACAGCGATCGTCAGCACGGGGGGTGTAATCCACCCCCCGTGCCGACAAGCTACGATGGTCTGCTGTGTATTACAGCAGCCATCGTTACCGGATCGCCGCGTGTTTACACACAGCGATCCGGTAAACATTGGGCGTAAGTGTACGCCCGTTTGCATTAAGTACCACGCTGTGGGGGCGTACACTTACGCCCGATGTCATTAAGGGGTTAAAGGTTATACCAGCAGGAAGCATCTATGCTCTGACAACAAACAACAACGATATGCTTGTATGTACTATACGTGTTCACATTCATTTTCATAATCTTTTATTAATCTGTCATTCTCTGACCCTGAAGGATAAAAATACTGATCAAGACAGACTATGCAAAAAAAAAAGATGTGAGTGATGGAGAAAGTGATGGAGCTGATAAAAACTGGGATTGGTGGATCCATCATCCTTGATGTGTTATTTTGCACAATCAGGTGTGAATGCCGCCGATTTATGTTTATTGATGTGCTAGTTGTCATGCATCACTTATTCCTAGAGATCATAATGTATATCGCTATAGATAAAAAGCTAAACTATAGCGATATTTCACCCAAAGAAATATAATACCCTGGATCATATTATATGCATAAAACATTGGCATCACATGATTGATTTCTAAATGAGCATGTTAGACTGAAAACAAATAAGCTCTCAAATACTTCTATGTTGATAGATAGTAAAGATTAGGCTGAGAAGTCATTTTTTTTCCATATTGAGCAGATATGCCGGGAAATACTCCTGACACATAGCCAAATGTACAGTCAAAACATATGCAAAAGCATATCCTATAAAGTAAAAAATATTTCCATGTCCTTGTACTAACATTAAACTCCTGAGTAGCTGTATGAGAAATTATAACTATATATAACAATATCCAGTAGGAACATGTGATGAATCATAAATAGGCATAAAAGCACATGACAAAGACATAGGGGGAGATTTATCAAACTGGTGTAGAGTTGGCTCAGTTGCCCCTAGCAACCAATCAGATTCCACCTTTCATTTCTCAAATATCTGTGAGGAATGAAAAGTGGAATCTGATTGGTTGCTAGGGGCAACTAAGACAATTCTACTTTTCACCAGTTTGATCTCCCCCATATTACTATCACTTTATAAATCACTAGTCAGACCACACATGGAATATTGTGGACAGTTTTGGACACCCTCATAGAACAAAAACATAATGGAGCTGGAGTAGGTTCAAAGACGGACAACCAAAGTAATAGAGTAATGGAGTGGGTGGGCTACAGTACCCAGAAAGATTATGAAAATTGGATGAAGGGTGACCTAATAACTATGTATAAATATATCAAAAGGCATCTCTCCTATGATTTATTTATACCCTGGGCTGTATCTATTGTTTTAATGTTACCTTAGGGCTCTATTGCACGGGGCGATTATCTGCCCAATCATACTGATATTGCCAAATATTGCCCTGTGTAATAAAGACTACGATCTGCCAAGGACCCGATTATCGGCTGATCGTTGTCTTTTAGCAGGTTTAAAAATAATCATCTGCCAACCATGCATCGCTTTTTGTAACAGGAAGTGCATGGTCTGCGGCCAATGAAAGTGCAGAGAAAATAATGAAGCTATTCTTTACCTCTCCATGTTCCCTGGTGTCCTTCTGGCTTCTCAACACCGCTGAAGCTTCTGAAGCCGTCTCTGAAGCTGCTCAGGCAATCACTGGCCGTGGCTCTGTCCCATCTCGGCCAAAGATTGGCTGAGCGGCTTGTTACTTCAGAGACATCTTAAAAGTTTCAGCGGCGGCTGTTGGGAGAAGGCTGAACGACGGAAGAAAGCCGTGGAGGGTGGAGAGGTAAAGTATTGCTTTACTATTGTCTGTATGTTCGGCAAGGGCATCACTAACAATTTATATATATATATATATATATATATAGCCCTTGCTGCACGCAAGCCGTGTATTAGGCTCAGTAAGCAAATGTGCGTGCTCATATAGAACATTGAGCCGTGTAATATGGCCTTTGCTCTAATGGCTGGGATCAGAGATAACTCTTCTGTCTCTTTTTTTTTTTAATGTAGTGACAAAATAAAGTAGTATTTAATTTAAAAAATGTATTTTATTGCAAAAAAGGAGAAAATAAAAAATGAATGTGTGTTACTTTACAAGATGCAGTGAACAAAGTAAATTATTCACTCATATTCAGTGAAACATATGGAGGGCTGCGATATGACAGTGAACATGGGTTAGTAAATGAGTTATCCCCCCCCCCCACAGACACACACACACTGGTTCCTCTGGAATGCTGCTGTGTCTTCATTTTTCCTATTGTATAGGACTGTGGATGAAGGTTCAATATATATTTGTATATATTGTCTACATTGTGTGTGGTTAGAGGCAGGGGAGGTAGAAGAGATAAAGCGCACACCGAGCTGTTGAGATGTGGCTTTTTACTACAAGCATTACAAGCTATTATTAGATAGACAAGGATATATTGATTAAAGGCAACTTTCCGAAATCCACAACTAGTGTCTGCTTGATTATTGATCTGAAAATGACAAAGCTTAAGAAACTGGACACCTATTTACGCTCCATTTGATTTCCAAGTTTCCTTTGTCCTGTAATTGTGTTCACATGTCAGTGTATTAATACAGCTTCTTGTCAGACTCTGTATGGATGTGAATGCACAGATTGAATGAGGAATGACTGGACGGTCATGAAATATGCCTATGAGCGCCGCATCGTTGAAGAGCTGGTTGAAATGTCAGAATGTTATAAAAGGTAACAGATTAGTTATCACACAAAACAAATGTGACATTTTCATACTATGAATGAATGCAAAGTAGTATATGGAGCGCTTACGACACATACAATCATCATAGAAAGTATCTACCATGTCCATATTAGTTACCTACAAAGTGAGCTATATTCAGTACAATAGCTAAACATAAAATAGATACGTTTTTAGTCATGTCCCTATTGCACCTATGACATTAAATGGAGGAGTGTATAAAGCAAGACAAGGAAGTCAGCATATCAAATAAAACTTTGCCTTTATTCCAAATTCATTAAAAGTTTTCCAGGCAGATACAAAAAGTAGAAAAAATTGACATATCTAACACGTTTCTGGTTTTAATCCCGTAATCATAGATCCTGTGTGAACAGGTATTGGAGAAACATATATAGGGGAAATCATAGTCCCTTCCCCCTCCCACCCGTTCTTGATGTGGTGTCCCAGCACAAGGTGCTGTTCCTTGGCACCTGTACAAAGTTTTAACTCAGGTTAAAGCGACACTGTCAGCAGGTTCGGGCCAATTAGCAAAAAACTACCGCATAACGGACCCCACAGGAATATGAATTACAGTCAGGGAATCCTGAGGTAAATAGCGATTGGCTCATATGATAGTGCCGCTTTAATAAAGTGGGAGATGTAGTACCTTATTTTCCCTACTATGTGTCACCACTGTTTTCGTCTTTTATGCACAGCTGTAGAGTCAAAGGGTTAACTGTGTTGTACCATGTCTTTCTATGCTGACCAGTCACAGATGCTTTTTCTTCTTATCCTATCCTATCCTATCCTTCATCTCTCTCACCCTTACTCAGCCCCACCACTCACAGTAGACTTTAGATTTACCCCTGTAGAAGGAGTTAACCTGGTGGAGGAAGTGAGTCAGTCTCTAGTTATTTTCTAGAGTGAGAGGACAGAAAGAGACCCTGTTCCTGCAGAAGTAAAGCTAGTAAAGACAGGCACAGAGACAGTAACAGAGGATTTTCTTTATGAATGCAACTTCCACAGTTATGCAGTGCTAAGCACACCTTATGGGAGAGACGCCACCTAGGATAACCCTTACCAATGCCAGGAACCCTTCTAAAATGTGCAGGGCAGTTTCCTGACACTAGTGGAGATGGCTACAGTAGGTCAAAGCTACCAAGAATAGGTTTACGTATCCTACTGCGCAGCTCAGGACGACTGGGTAATCTAGGGAACCTGCTACACCCAGATAACCGATGATGGGGGCCCATGCTACCCACCTTGGATGGGTTCTATAAAACTAGGGGGCAGAAGGAGGTTAGACTATAGTCTATACATGAATACGAGTATCCCTTATGTTTTCTTATCTACATTCCTGTTCCGGCAGAGCACATATTCTACATTGGGCAGGGCTCCTCTGGCAACTTCTCTCCTCTTCCTTGTCTGCAAAGCATTTACTACTGCAAAGCACCTACTTTAACAAAGCACTTACTACTTCAAAGCATCTACTTCTGTAACGCACTGGTTCTACTTTACTGTCACCAACTACGTTTTCAGTTTCAATATTTGCCCTAACTGTATTAAGTGTACTGTTCATCTCAAGCCTTGTTGCGTAAAGTTTTTTATTTTTATACTAAACGCATGGGACTCTGCCTCATCTATTTGCACCTGCACCCACACACACCACCGTTTATCTTCGGCTATTTTTCCCCTTCCTGTGTGTGGCAGTACCAACATCCCGGGTGGGTCTACTACCACTTCAGGTTGCCGTGATAAGAGCCCAAGGGACTCTAAACACTCCCGGAGGATACCGACTATTTGGGGATAACAAACCGGCCAACACAGGTACCAACATCACACCTGTACAATACCACTAAACTGACGTCATGAGTAACATCACAGCACTGGCCGAGTACGACATTGATGATTACACTCAGGTTTAGAGTAATATGACATGATACAATTGCATACAATTACAAGAATATATTAAGTAATTAAAAAGCAGATCAAGTCTATGATTGACTCCTTTAGGTGATGAAATATTAAGCATTAGAATCCTATAACCTTCACGATTCAATAATTTCTGTTTCCTATCAATTCCACGATTCGGAAATTTTTTTTCTCAATTCCCGTGATGGTGAGTGACAATATAGCTCCTACATGAACCCGAGAAAAATGTTTAGGTACATTGGATGGATTTCTCACATTGTCATGTGTTGCACCATCAGGCTATGTTCACACTGCGTATGATTCCGGCCGTAGTGCGAACCGCGAATATACGCATGTAGTTTTGAGGTTGATGCGTTCGCTTGAAAGTATACGATATACGCCCGCACAATGCACACTACGTATAAGCTTACGGCCGGATCGTATACGGCGCCGTGAAAAATGAACAAGACCATTGTTTGAGGACGGAAATGTTGAAACTCACGGCCGTGGATTTCCATGCGGTCCCGTACGGAGTACTTATTTCAGCCAAATTGAACTTGATTTTTCGATCCAAAAGGTTCTGTGTGGTGTACGGGGCTGGGCGAAGATTTCCAAGTAAATGACCTGCCTCAGATCGCTTCAAAAAAGCTAGGGAAGCATAATTCTACTACGGGCGTATGTTCGCGGTTCGTACGCATCCGGCCGCATGTCTATTTTTCCCACGCTTGTAGTTTCAGACGCACATGTATGGCGGTGTACGAAATGCGGCCGGAATCATACGCAGTGTGAACATAGACTAAATATGCTCTTGTACACTATCCTTTAAGTTTAAATGTTTGGACAATCTGTAGTTTCCCATATAGTTTTTCTATCTCTTTGAGCTAATAGTGACACACTAGTACATTTAGAGCCACATTCCTCCTTCACTGCCTTTGACTGGCAAGCTGTCCAGTTGTTCCTTTCACAGATCCCACCATCTGTCACTTAAAGGGGTACTCCGTACGAGAGTAATTTTTGTTTAATCATATTTTTAAGACATTATTATGGGGGCAGCCATCTTGCCTGATCTGTTTTGACAACATTTTGTAACATACTTTACAGCAAGTCGCATGGACATAGCTACAAGGAACACCTTATGACCATATTCTTTGTATGGGGTAAATTTGTAAGCATGCTGTGTGACCTTTGAGAACTGGGCAAAGGTCATTCCACAGGAAATAGGAGGCTGAGCTGTGAACATTATCTATTGTCTCCTCTACCAGTGTCACCTCTCGCTTTCCAGAAGCCCCTACTTATCATCACAGACAGAGTAAGAGGTATTGGCTTAGGCCGTATTACACGGCCCAATATTCTATTTAAGCAAGCTCCGATCTGCTGTGGCAAGTCTGCCGATTTGCTGTGGCTAGCAGCCTGTCACTGCAGACATGGCTTCAGAAGCTTCACGAGTGGCTGTGGTGAGCCATGACAAGCTAATAGGACACCGGGGAGCAGGAAGAGGTAAAGTATTAGAAATTACAGTTGCGTCACCAAGTCAAGGTGTGCAAAAACTAGTGGTCCAAATACGTGGAGTATATATACAATATCTCAGAATCACGTATTAAAATATAACTTTTAATGAGTATGCATTAAAATCCGTATACAAATTTGTGTTCTACACACAAGGCACTAACAACAGATAATGGAGTGTTGAACCTCCAGTCCAATGGCTCCACAAGCCAAATAGCAAGGATACCGATATAGAGAGTCAAAGAACCCAAAATCAAGTAGTCTAATCAAAAAGTTTTATGTCTGTGTGTAGAACACAATTTTTTTTAATTTTATTTCTTTTTATTCATTCCTTTTATCTAAAAGTTGGTGCTGTGGTGTGCTGCCTTGCACACAGTGCTAAAAATGTATGAAGGTGGAAGGTTACATGGCTTTATAGTAACACCATAGTAATAATGGATTAAAATATACTAAGCACTTATGCTGCTAGGCAAAAAGGCAGTGCCAGATATAATGACACTTTGCCTCTATATGACCATAATATAAAAGAAAATGTGATTTCTCAGACCAGTCCATCTTTTCAATGACTCCATAACATGATACCATACTGAGGCCCACATGCCTATTGTAGTTAGGTGTCTGCATGAGCACACTGACTGGTCTGCACAGCCATGCACTGACTGATCTGACATCTTTCCATAATAGGTTATCTCGCCTAATAGCTTTCTGTGGACACTGACCACAGGGGACCAGGAATTCTCCACAAGACCTGCCGTTTGATCACTGATGTTGGTCATTGACAGTGATTGTTGGTTGCTGATAGCGGCTGGCGCCAACCATCTTTGAAGCTTGCTTAGCTACTTTGTTTGCTTTATTGCCTAATAGCAAAGGCATGCTGTATATGTACGCCATGTTTCCACAAAGCCAAAGCGATCAATGGATCAATGTACAGCCAAAAAGCATATATATATATATATATATATATATATATATATATATATTTATTTATTTTTATTTATTATAAGATTACTTTTTAACCTAGGGGTCGTCTTATACGCCAGGTGTCATCTTACAAAGTGGGAACATGGCCATAAGCTGTATCAATGTTTTCCTGGCAGCCCTAGGATGGCATCCAGCTTCTTCAGATGCTGGGAATGCAGAGTGTTTGGGTTGAGAGAGTGTTGCCAAAGCCAAACGGTTTGGCAAATCCACTCAACACAAATGTTTACCCTATTACAGCTAAACATTGGAAATTGTAAAGGGGAAAGGGGAGTAAAGAAACAGAGCTGGGCGAATCTAATCAAGGAACGGAATAAACAAGCCTCATTATTATTAGTGTTTACAAGACATATTACCCAGGGCTGTCTGAGTATAAAGTTTTACAAACGACAAAACATAAAGAGCAAGGGCGCTCACCAGTAAAGTGAAATGATCGGGAGGTGCATACCATTAACTATAGAGAGAAGCCACTCAGCTGGCAGAGTCGAGTTGTAGATGCAACTCTATTAAACAGTATTGAGCACAGTAGATCACCGAAGAGCTGCCACTTTCTCCTGAAATACCCTTCAGGATTTGGTAGAAGCAATGGTCGCTAGGGAGTTATTGTAAAATTGGTGGGTTGTTGAGGAGCTTACCAGTCAGGTTACAAGGAAAGCTAAGTCGTTTCACTACTTGAAGAAACAAACTCATTTATTTACATACAGCAGCTGGGACAACACGTTTCAAGGGACATGAGTCTTAAAGACCTAATGAAGAGTGCATGTCCCTTAAAATGTGTTTTGTCTTTTTGTGTGTCTATTGAATTTGCTCCAAGGGTGGCCAGGAGTTCAATCCATGGCCTTATTGTTTTGTTTTAGGGCAAATTGCTCCGAATCCTATACTCCACTAGTTTTGCAAAAAACGGATGGAAAAAACTGATGCATGTGTGTGCATCTGTTTTGATCCGTTTTTTCCATTGAATTCCATTATAAAAGAAATGGATCTGTTTTTTTTTTTTTAACGGACACAAAAATTAGGTTGACTACACCTGTGCACTGCTACAGTGCTGGCGTTATGACAAACAACATCACAATAACTGGCCGAGTTACCACACGATTGTTATTTTGTTATACCAAAGGCAAGGGTATATATCATAGAAGCAACTATTGTGGAGTTTTTAAAAAAGTTGGTTCCTTGCTCATGTAAAGCCCCCATTGAAATGAATAGGCAAGGGAGAACAACAAACTATATTCTGCCCTTTCCCTAGTTGTTATGGTGTTTTGATATGCATGAGAGAAGAGGGGGGGGGGGTGTCTCATTTTGAATTTTGCATATCTACAATAGACCAGGAAAGGTGAACTGAAATGAGAAATATTGTCTCACTGCTGGAGGGTATAATAATGTGCTTATGTATTCCTCCAGCATTGCTATGTAAGGAATGGAAATAACACATTCATGGAATATTTTATTTTGTTCTTTCTTAGACATATATGCAACCTTAAGCTTATGAAATCTGGTTTGAAAGAGATCATATGACACTAAGGAATGTAAATCAACATGTTAATGTGAGGCAACTCAGCAGTCAGTCCTGACAGCATGCCACAATTATTACATGTACAGAATGAGAGCAGTAGCAATGTAAACATCCTGCTGGGTAGTAATTAAATGTAATGCATCAAGCGGGAATAAGAATGCTATATATACATTATCATAATTCCTATCATGTATCAAAAATGTACATCTTTATTATCCTTTTGTTCTTCTAGGTTGGGGGTTTATGCTTTTAAGGCCTCTCATGTAATTGCATAAAATATAAAGTTTCTCATTTTGGTATTTGGTAAGTTTCGTAAATAAATATGAAATAAAATATGCATGTCGACGTAAATACATTTTTGGGTAAGTATCAGAGTGGAGACACCAAGCCAATTGGGTTCAGCACCAGCGTCTAGATTTTTACAGGTGGCTGCTGTCCACAGTCCCATGATTGTTACTTTAGTGTACACACATTGTTCTGCTTATTGGATCTACAGTGTTCTGACCACTGGCTCATTTCCCTGGTGGGAAATTGCCCCCTGGGAAACATGAATATGCAAAAGAAGAGCCCGTGGAGCCTCATCAAAGAGTCTCGAAACAGGACTAGCCAGATCTCCCTACGGGAAGGACCCAGCCTAGGGGTGGCTCCTGTAAGGAAACCACCAAAACCACCATATTAAGTGGCCCTATAAATCAATGTAATGACAAGGGAAAAACCAAGGCCAGGTAACATCCACATACAGCTGTTTCGGGGTGTTGCCCCTCATCAGTGTGGAGCAGGATTCTGGCTAGGTGGGAGCAATGCCTAGTAGATCCATAAGAGAAACAGATCGCTGATCTCAGGGAGACCAGCCAAACAACAACACTGTTGGCTGCTAGTGAAAGCGCTCAATGCAGTGAAGTCCTAGGTGCATTGAAACATAAATAGGCAAAAGAAGATCTGTTTCAAAAGAAGATCTGTTTCTCTTATGGCTCTACTAGGCATTGCTCCCACCTAGCCATAATCCTGCTCTACACTGATGAGGGGCAACACCCCGAAACAGCTGTATGTGGATGGTTACTTGGCCTTGGTTTTTCCCTTGTCATTACATTGACTTCCCGGAGGGAGATCTGGCTAGTCCTGTGTTTTGAGACTCTTTGATGAGGCTCCATGGGCTCTTCTTTTGCATATTTATGTTTCCCAGGGGGCAATGCACCTAGGACTTCACTGCATTGAGCGCTTTCACTAGCAGCCGACAGTGTTGTCGTTTGGCTGGTCTCCCTGAGATCAGCAATCTGTTTCTCTTATGGCTCTACTAGGCATTGCTCCCACCTAGTCAGAATCCTGCTCCACACTGATAAGGGGCAACACCCTGAAACATCTGTATGTGGATGGTTTCCTGGCCTTGGTTTTTCCATTGTTATAACAGTGACTTATAGGGCCACTTAATATGGTGGTTTTGGTGGTTTCCTTACAGGAGCCACCCCTCGGCCGGGTCCTTCCCGGAGGGTGATCTGGATAGTCCTGTGTTTTGAGACTCTTTGATGAGGCTCCATGGGCTCTTCTTTTGCATATTCCTGGTTCTGACTTTGGTCTTATTTCCTGAAATTACATTAGTTAGGAAGAGACCGTCGCCTAGTTGGAGGCTTTCATCTAGGGTAGATACTCCAGGTAGGTAGTGAGGCAGGTGGTGACTGTAGCTACACATCCCTGTCCCTGACATTACACTATCTTTCTCATCCATGAAAGTAAGGGTTCTATTCCACAAAGTGATTTTTTTGACGATTAACTATTAACAATCTCATTCTCAAATGACCGATATGGCGAACAACCTAAAATTGTTCACCCAAATACACAGAATGATGATTGTTACTCGTTGTTTCTCGTTGGTCATTTAATTGTTGTCTGCTATTACACGAAACAATTATCGTTCAACAACGAACGATTTAATGATTTTTCAAATGATAATTGTCCCGTGGAATAGGGCCCTGACAGTATCATCACTCCTAGTTCAATGTTCCTGCTAAGTTCATTCATTTATACAGTGATGTCTTGCCACTGCTGAGAATATTGTGTGATGTGTGTTGACTGTGGATTTTCCAGTGTCAAGTATTAGCTACTTTAATGCATAAATCAATGAGAAAGACTTGTAAGCTCTGTATAATAGGACACTGCTGACGTTGCTGATGAAGGTTAGCGATGGGGTGCCCAAGACGCTACCATGACTCAAATAACAGAAATAATGAAGCTCTGAATTATTATCAAGACTAAATTCCCAATTGTCCCTGTGACAACTTTGATTTATTCAACTAAACAGCTAAATTGGTGTGGGATATTGCCCCATTGTAATTTGGGCCTTAACCCCTTAGCGACCCATGACGCATCTGATACGTCATGGTGCCGCTCGGGGTGTTCAGAGCGGGGTCCCGCCGGGACCGAGCTCTGAACGGCGCTGATCCCGGCTGACACGTGCAGCCGGGCAGTGCCTCTATTAGCCGGCGCGGGTCCCGTTGCCGCGCCGGCTAATTAAGCCTCTAAGTGCAGCTGTCAAACCTGACAGCTGCACTTAGAGGCACTGCGCCGCACGTCCCTGGTGTCTAGTGGGACGGATCCCCCCCCCCCGCGATCGCATCGCGGGGGGGAGATCCGTTCTTCCGCCCGTGCCGGGCCTCAGCGTCGGAATGACGCTGATCCCGGCTCGGCAATAGATTGCTATGGCCTGCAGCAGGCCATAGTAATCTATGACCGATCTAATCGATCTTTGCTGTGTATATACACAGCATTGATCTCTTTGCTGTGTATATACACAGCATTGATCTCTATGAGAGATCAGTGCTGTCTATATACAAGTCCCCCAGGGGGGCTTCTAGTTACAGTAAAAAAAAAAGTAAAAAAGTGTTTTTATTAATAAAAAATCCCCTCCCCTAATAAAAGTCCAAATCACCCCCCTTTTCCCATTTTATAAATATAAATGAATAAATAAATAAATAAACATATTTAGTATCGCCGCGCGCGTAATCGCCCGAACTATTAATTAATCACATTCCTGATCTCGCACGGTAAATGGCGTCAGCGCAAAAAAATTCCAAAGTGCTAAATTGCGCATTTTTGGTCGCATCAAATCCAGAAAAAATGTAATGAAAAACGATCAAAAAGTCGTATATGCGCAATCAAGGTACCGATAGAAAGAACACATCATGGCGCAAAAACTGACACCTCACACAGCCCCATAGACCAAAGGATAAAAGCGCTATAAGCCTGGGAATGGAGCAATTTTAAGGAACGTATATTTGTTAACAATGGTTTGAATTTTTTACAGGCCATCCGATACAATATAAGTTATACATGTTATATATCATAGTAATCGTAACGACTTGAGGAACATGCATAACAAGTCAGTTTTACCATAGGGTGGACGGCGTAAATGCAAAACTCCCCGAAATCAAAACAAATTCGTTTTTTTTTTCAATTTGACAGCGCAAATGATTTTTTTCCGGTTTCGCAGCATATGTTATGGAAAAATAATGCCTGTCATTGCAAAGTACAATTGGTTTCGCAAAGAATAAGCGCTCATATACGTCTCTAGGTGAAAAAATGCAAGCGCTATGGACTTTTAAACTTAAAATGGAATAAGCAAAAGCGCAAAAACGAAAATAGGCTTTGACCTTAAGGGGTTAACAAGCAGGCTGCACAGACTTGTCTATTGAATGGAAATACTGAGAAAATGGGATTATATTTTACCAGGACCCTGCTAGGTGTGAATTAGGATATGTGCACAAACAGGAATAAATGGGCTTCCATGGTTTTACTTAATTGCTGACTTTAAGGATATATGCACATTAATATCCATTGTTTACTGTTCAAATAAAAGCTATATATATACACCAGTCAGACCATTGCTTTTAGAGCAGAGTGGTGGTCGGTAACCTAGACAATGACCTGTCAACAATGGAAAGAAAAGAGCAGCATATCAGGAGAAGGAGAATACCTCTTTGGATATACATGTAAACATCTCTCTGTATACGGCTCCTATACAGATTCAGGTGTGTAGTCTGATACTTTCCAAGACTTACTGTAAATAATTATTATTCCGTAGTGGGTAGCTACTTGCTGAGTAAAGATTTTTTTTTTTTTTAGAAAATTAGACTTCTCTCTCTCTCTATTTATATATATATTAGAGGACATTTTTAAAGGGAACATGTCACTATCAAAATGCTACCTAAGCTATCAGCATCATGTAATAGAACAGAAGGAGCTGAGCAGATTGATATATGTCTTTATGAGAAAAAATAAGTATAAATTTTAACATTGATTGAAATCTCTGATTTTTCCATGCTAAAGAGTTCGCTCTATTGAGTGACACAGCCCACTGGACTCCTTAACCCAGAATGAGACGGAATTTCAATCAACAAGTTCAAAGTTATACTGAATCTTTTCCCACAAAGATATATATCAAGCTGCTCAGTTCTTCCAGCTCTATAGCGTGATGTTAATATATTAGATAACATTGCCTTGATGACAAGTTCCCTGGGATTTTATTATGGCTGTATTTATTTTCTAAAAGTGGGCAGGGATCAGTGGAAACTCCAGAGAGCTATACAAGCGATAGAGAGTAACAAACAGGAACAATATAAGATCAAAAACACATTACATGATGGCAAAGGGCAGACCATAGAGACTCTGGCTATGAGGCAATGAAGGTAGAAAAACATTCAGGACCATGTCGAGGTTGGTTAAGGTCTCTGGACAGCTCCCTTCCCCGAAGCAGTGTTATATAATTTGTGTATAAAACATACTGTCTATACACAAGACTACTGTTTGCAGATCATGAGAATGTCTAAAGGACCTGGGGACAAAGGGCAGAACCGCTATCTCCTAGTGTCTGATTTTGAGAAAAACACGGTTCAGCATATTGGATTTTAGTATGCAGGATACCTTCTTCAGACAAGACATAGGCTCCAGCTGATAATAAATAATAAAAACACCTTTAGACTATGTTTACACAACGTAACTTTTTGTAAAAGTACGGCCGTTGTTGTGATCGGCAACAACTGCTATACTTTTTACGAAAAGCTACGGTGCGTAGCCTTCTATGGGATCCCGGCCGGAGCGTATACACATAGTATACGATCTGGCCGGGATCTCTCGCAGCGCCGCCAAGAATTGACGTGTCAGTTTTTTTGCGGCCGCTGCCAGTTCACACAATGAAGCGAGCGGCTCCGGCCACTTGCTTAATTGTGTGCTGTGGGGAGTTCTGATGCGGGCGCGCACGGAACACCAGAACTCTGTGGGCTGAAAGATCATCCGGGCCGGGTCACGGAACGGCCGGTCTCTTAGGCCATGTGAACATGGCTGTATACAGTATCCAACTAATGCTGATATATTGTGCTCACATTACACTTATATAATGCCCACACAATACTGTCATTCAATACCCAAATACAACTGCTATTCAGAATCTAAATAATACAGCCATAGGCAAGGTTCACACTATGTAAGACACAGGCCAGTCTGTGATCGGGCCAGGTGTCAGTGAAGATCATCCCGGCCAGTACTACAGTACCGACTGGATGATCTTCATTTTTATTGAATTGGGATGCAGGTGCATCCGTGTGTGCCCGCGTCCCAGTTCGCCATTAAACACAATGGAGAGTGCGACCAGAGTCGCACTTTCCATTGTGTGACCTGTCACGGTTGTGCTGCGGCTATTCAATGAATAGCAGCTGCACAAAACTGACAAGTCAGTTTTTGCTTCCGCCGCTAGGGGTCCCGACTGGAGTGTATACTATGTGTATACACTCTGGCCGGGATCATATTGACTGCAGTACAACGTAAGTTTTATATTAATCACGGCCGTTGTTGCAAAAACAGCTGTGATTAATATAAAACTTACGTTGTGTGCACATAGTCATAAAATGCTTCCCAAGGTGCATCACAAATACAATACACCTATTAGAAATTACATTGTACTATTTCTAGCTATCCTATCCACTGTATGATAACGTCTACAATCTTTCATCCCTGGCATTGCGTGCCACCGTTTAAGGACAGAAAACCCAAATAGGATCATTTGTACAGATTAGCTAATAACATTTACATTGGCCTTTACCACATCTCATTATACCCCATAAGCCTGAGACCACCAGCTGTAGTGAACAAACAGAGAACAATTACCATCTGTAGCAGTAGTCTTTATTTCTAACATCAGAACTGGAAATAATTGAATTGAGAGTAATTCAATTCTGGATATAGTTATGGCATAAACAAAGCTGTACAAGCAATAATTGCACACAGGTTAAGTTTAGAACATCATTTTCCTGTTAAAATTAACTTTGCGCTGTATGAAATAGGTAACAACAAACATGCAGTATAGCGGCACTTAGTGGCTTAGTTACTACACATCGCCATCTAGTGGAGACTTTTAAAACTACTGTAGATCACTTTTTCTCAAGATATTTATTAGGAAAAGGAGTGCCTATATTCACTGAAATATCATAATACGTCAAAGGGGTTAAAAAGGGACCAAAGGCAAAAAAAAAGGCTCTAAAACTTCTGAAAATTTGAGCCCAAACAGTCTTACATGTAGAGGTAGCAGCAGTAGCTAGCACTTGCAATATGCTATTTTCAAGTTTTGGGAGGACTAGCCACAGCTGCTTGAACTGCGAGTAAGACCACCTTGAGGCTATGTTCACACACAGTATTTTTGCTCAGTATTTTGCAACCAAAACCAGGAGTGTATTGAAAACACTGAAAGGCTGTTGTTGAAAGATGTTCACACACTGGTGAAATTAAGTAGACGGCCGTCATTGAATGGCAAATAAAATAATAAATAAAGCATTCTTGTCACAAAAACAAACTTTTGACATGTCATGAGACATGTCAAAAGTTATTGATCAGAGTGGGCTTCACTGCTGACACCTGCTCTGATCAAGAGATATAGCCTGGGAGAGTTTGGAAGGGCGACGCAATCCCCGGCCAGCAGCGCACTCCGTCAAAATTCCCCAAAGAAGTAAATGGGAAAATTTGACATTTTTAGCTGCTTGATCAGAGCGGGTTTCAGCAGTGAGGCCCACTCTGATCAATAACTTTTGACATGTCTCATTGCATAAAAAGAAAAAAAATATCCCCCAGCTCTCTGGGGTTCATCTTAAAGTGGTGAGATACATTCTATTTGATGATTTGCTAAGAACTTTGTTTAAAAAAAAAAAATTAAAAAAATCTTTAGAACAGGCTTTTATCATATGTACGATAGAGGGAGTATATGCGGTGAGTCCTGACACTTGCAGGTTGCTGCATAGAGATGAGCGAACCTGGAGCATGCGCGAGCCCATCCGAACCCGATTGATCGGCATTTGATTAGCGGTGGCTGCTGAAGTTGGATAAAGCCCTAAGGCTATGTGGGAAACATGGATATACTCATTGGCTGTATTCATGTTTTCCAGACAACCTTAGAGCTTTATCCAACTTCAGCAGCCACCGCTAATCAAATGATGAACAATCGGGTTCGGATGGACTTGAGCATGCTCGAGGTTCGCTCATCTCTATTGCTGCAGCATTTTTTTCTGTTTTGTCTCATGACGTGTCTAGGGTTACTTTTCATGACAGTGCCCATTTTTGTGTCAGGGCAAAAAAAAATAGGTATTTACAGCATAAAGAAAGGAACAGAAGGGGCTAGTTACTGTGTGGGTTTCAGATAGGGGGAACTATTCATGTTTGGGGCACTATGGATGAGATATTGTATAGGGGCGAGGAGAGTGTTGGTAAAGTGTGGAGTCTAAAATGTTTGTTGTTTGTCCAATAGATACTGCGAGGACAAGTCATGGCTAAAAGAAGTCTTCATAATGGCTGTGACTGGATGTGACTGAATGAATGTGACTTATGAAAAGTGAACAACTCTTATGAGAGAAGACGTCACCTGTTAGTCACTAGATGTAACTGCACCCTGATCACTATACTGTCACTATGTGGGGGTAATTCTGAACCCTGTACAATGGTTTTCATTTAGTAGCAGTGGTATTTTTCAGTCACGGTCAGAATGTATTATTTTTCCCTTGTGTAGTGGTAATATTGGTGATAATATTTAGTCATTTTGTTGTGGTAATATGCGGTTATTCTGGGGCGGTATTATTTAGTGTATTTGAGGTTGATCTCAGTACAGTAGCAGTATGATGGTTATATATATATATATGGTGATATTATTTGTTCTTTGTATAGTGGTATAATTTGGTAACTGTAGTATTATCATATAGAGTTATACGGCCAGCTGTGCTGATACTGAACAGTGGCTCACTTCCTTACTTACTTTAGATTTTTTTTTTTTCGGT
Source organism: Dendropsophus ebraccatus (assembly GCF_027789765.1). Lineage (NCBI taxonomy): Eukaryota > Metazoa > Chordata > Amphibia > Anura > Hylidae > Dendropsophus > Dendropsophus ebraccatus. The sequence goes on along the minus strand of NC_091461.1, from coordinate 45,036,549 downwards.
GGGGGTGCTATTTCAGTTTTAGCCTCAGGCAGCAGAGAGGCTAGAATTGGCCTGTGCAGGTTTTCCTATTCCACCTGCCCCAGTATTTTGGTAAAATGTTTTATTTTCAAGGCTTTCAGACTTCTGATAGAATTTTGTGTGTTTAACCTCTTAAGGTGGGTTCACATTGCGGAATTCTCACGGATAAACTCTGCGGAATTCCGCCGGCTGTACACGCTCACAGACGCGCGCCTTTCCGCCGGCTCCATAGACACCATTCTATGGGCCGGCTGATTCCGCATTCCGGAGGAACTGACATGTCAATTCTTTCAGCGGAATGCGGAATCAGCCGGCTCATAGAATGTTGTCTATGGAGCCGGCGAAAAAAGGCGCGCGTCCGTGAGCGCGTACAGCCGGCGGAATTCCGCAGAGTTTATCCACGAGAATTCCTCAATGTGAACCCACCCTCACTGAGCAAGCTGCAACTCAAAGGACCCATGCCTCAGATCTTTTAAGACCCCGGTGTAGACGCAATGTAAATCAGACCCAGAGAGACAAGGAGGAAGGTAATGTAGCAGGAACTTTTACTAAGAGACTTTAAACACATTAAAATACAGTTGCTTAGGCTTACAATCCTGGTGGCGTTGAATGGCTTACCCGTGTGGAGTGGTTTTGGCCGCGATAGAAAGTGTGTAACTAACAAAAAAGTGCATCATCGGTAACTGCCCTGTAGGGGCTGAGATACCTCCCTTGTGTGGAGCCCCCCTCCCCCTTTTACAAGTATGGGTCCTCACTTCCATTTCCCATCTTTGGGGGTGACACTATAAAGGTCACGTAGGGGGGGCGATAAGTCTCTAGGCCGGTTGTGATGCCAGTATACGGGTCCTACAGTAAAGGGGTTATCCAGGATTAGAAAAAGCACAGCTACTTTCTTGCAAAATCAGTGCCACCCCTGTCCCCATGTTGCGTTTCATATTTCAGTTTAGTGCCATTCACTTCAAAGGCACTGAGCTGCAAAACCACATCCAAACTGAGGACAAGAGTGGCGCTGTCTATGGAAAAAAGTGGCAATGTTTTTCTATGCCTGGACAACCCCTTTAGTGCTAAAGAGCACTTGTAGACACAAAGGAAAACAGGACAAAGGGTCAAATTATCGTGACTGCCGGAAAAGTACATTCAGAGCCTATCTTCGCAGGTCCTGGACTACAGTTTTAACATCTAAGCCTCTTCCCCAATAGGGAAGCAAGATTTAAATATGGGTCTAATTTGCATAACCCCCTCTACATCCCTGTAATGTCCAACAACAGCAGTCACTTAAGAAAGTCAATAGGGGGCACTGTTGTCTAAACAGCGAGGAGTATGTGCAAGACCGGACTGGCCATAGGGCAAGTCTGGAAAATGCCAGAGGGCTACATCCTCTGTCAAAGCAATTGTGCAAAATCGCGGTAAAATTACCACGATTTTGCGCAAATTCAGCAGCCTGCAATAATGTACAGTATATAAGGGGCCATAGCTGATTCCCCTGCTCAGAGGCCATAGAGGTCTTTATCTACCTGCAAGGACCTGATGACATCATGAGGAGGGGGCGGATCACCTCAGGTCCTTGCAGGTAGATAAAGATCCTGTATGATCCCTCTAGGTAGTGTCTAAATCCCATACCGCAAAGGGACCTCACTGGGTGCGCGCACACAGCTCCCAGGCAAGCCCCGCCCTGGCCGGATTTCATTGGCTGCTCCACTCCGGGCTTTCTATCAGTTAAAATCAGACCCTGCCGGACCCCCGACCCTAATCCGAGCGTTTAGTATCAGGGTTAGGGTTAGGGGTCGGATTGGGGTTACGTTCCACTGATTCTCATGTCTAACCCTCCCCACAGCCCCAACCCTAACCCTAACCCTACTGATTAGCATCAACCCCGAGGGTTAGGGTTAGGGTTGTTGTGTGGGAAGGGGATAGTTAGATGATTTTAGTAACCCTAATCCGACCCCCAACCCTAACCCTAATACTAAACGCTCGGATTAGGGTCGGGGGTCCGGCAGGGGCTGATTTTAACTGATAGGAAGCCCGGAGTGGAGCAGCCAATGAAATCCGGCCGGGGCGGGGCTTGCCTGGGAGCTGTGTGCGCGCACCCAGTGAGGTCCCTTTGCGGTATGGGATTTAGTCACTACCGATCCCTCTATGGCCTCTGAGCAGGGGAATCAGCTATGGCCCCTCATATAGCAGCATATCTGTCAGGCAGCAGACAGTGTGAAGATAAGGAAAGGGTGGGATACATGTATATGGGGGAGGGTAGTACCTGTATATAGGGAGCAGTATATGTGAGACTGGGAGCCATATTAGTAAGTGTAAACTACAACTACAGAGCTGCTCTCTGAGGCTGGCACTATTAGGGGTCTCTGAGGCTGGCACTATTAAGGGGTCTCTGAGGCTGGCACTATTATGGGGTCTCTGAGGCTGGCACTATTATGGGGTCTCTGAGGCTGGCACTATTAAGGGGTCTCTGAGGCTGGCACTATTATGGGGTCTCTGAGGCGTGCACTATTAAGGGGTCTCTGAGGCTGGCACTATTAAAGGGTCTCTGAGGCTGGCACTATTAAGGGGTCTCTGAGGCTGGCACTATTAAGGGGTCTCTGAGGCTGGCACTATTAAGGGGTCTCTGAGGCTGGCACTATTAAGGGGTCTCTGAGGCTGGCACTATTAAAGGGAAGCTGTCACTGGGGATGCAGGCACAGAGCCCGCCTGACCCCCTGGATACTTACTAGAGATGAGCGAACCAGGTTCGGGTTCGAGTCCATCCGAACCCGAACGTTCGGTATTTGATTAGCGGGGGTTGCTGAACTTGGATAAAGCTCTAAGGTTGTCTGGAAAACATGGATACAGCCAATGACTATATCCATGTTTTGCATATAGCCTTAGGGCTTTATCCAACTTCAGCAGCCACCGCTAATCAAATGCCGAAAGTTCTGGTTCGGATCGACTCGAGGTTCGCTCATCTCTAATACTTACCCTTTCCGACGAGTCCCGCTCCTGGAGCCGGTCCCGGGACAGATATCAGCGCCTGAAGCCGTGTGTGTGCGCTGCAGAGATGAGTCTGATGCCCATAGACAATGAATGGAGCCGTCATTCTCTATAGGCATCAGACTCATCTCTGCGGCGCGCATACACGGCTTCAGGCGCTGATATCTTCGTCCTGGGATCGGCTCCGGGAGCAGGACTCGCCGGAAAGGGTAAGTATCCAGGGGCTGCATTGGGGAGTCGGGCAGGCTCTGTGCCCGCGTCCTTAGTGACAGGTTCCCTTTAAGGGGTCTCAGGGTGGGTTCACATGTACCGTATCCGCAGCAGATCTCACACTGCGAGTTCACAGCAAAGTCCGCTGCAGATGCGATCCCTGTTATTTTCAGAGATTACATACTCGCAGTGGGAATGCATCAGGACCCCTTAGCCCCCCACCGGCCAGAGCATACATTACCTGCTCCATGCTGCAGCTGCACCTGAGGCTCCCGGTCTCCTAGGTCCCGCTCAGCCAATCAGTGCACAGCCCTGCCGCAGTCACTGATTGGCTGAGAGGGACCTCCAGGAGCCTCTGGTGCAGCTGCAGCATGGAGCAGGTAATCTCTGAAAATGACAGGAATTGCATCCGCAGGGGATTTTGCTCCGCTGCATGTTCGGTACATGTGAACCCACCCTCAGAGACTAACAGTATTATTGGGTGTCTGAAGCTGGCAGTATTAGGCAGTTGGAGGCCTTTACTATTAGGGGGTCTCTACAACTGGGGTCCCCATATGTCACCACCACTAAGACAGGACTAACATGTGTGTAGTGTATGCTCTTCTGTAATATAGTTCTGTATTCATTACATATATACATTTCATTATATATATATTACATTGTATATAGTCATGTATGCAATATGTCCACTGCTGGTATATAGCTATGTTTGTGGGAGGAGGAAGCGCTGTTTCAATTTTCACCTCAGGCAGCATAAAACCTAGAATCTGCCCTGGCAGCAGGTAGTAAAAGTATAAAATGAAAAGTACTGTAATGTAAGCGTGAAAGCTTCTAATATAAGTGTGGAAGCTGGGCCCTTAGGATTAAAAAAATAAGATTATAATGTTATAAACTACACCTCCCAGCATGCCCTGACAGTGACAGCTATAGACCTTCAGAAACAGCTGGAGGTTGTAGTTCTCCCAACAAAATAAAAAAAAATATGTATTTTTTAGGGAGAACTATAACTCCCAGCAGTTACTGAAGGTATATAGCTGCCAGGGCATGCTAGGAGTTGTAGTTCACAATCTATGGGGTTGGGTGTTACATTTTTTATTAATGTAAAATGAATTCTCCAGAACTATGTAACACATAACCCCATAGATGGGGAACCACAACTCCCAGTTTGCCCTGACAGCTATAGACCTTCAGGAACTGCTGGGAGTTGTAGTTCTTCCTACAAAATACAGAAGTATGTATTTTATTGTGAGAACTACAACTCCCAGCAGTTCATGAAGGTCTATAACCCCTTAAGGACCGGACCAATTTCCATTTTTGCGCTTTCGTTTTTTCCTCCTTGTGCTTAAAAGGCCAAAGCAGTTGCATGTTTTCACCTAGAGACCCACATGAGCCCTTAATTTTTGCGTCACTAATTGTACTTTGCAATGACAGGCTGAACTTTTGCATAAAATATGCTGCGAAACCAGAAAATAATTAAATGTGTGATGAAATTGAAAAAAAAAAAGCTTTTTTTTTTTTAATTTGGGGAGGTTTCGTGTTTACGCTGCTCACCCTGGGGTAAAACTGACTTTTTATGTACACTACCGTTCAAAAGTTTGGGGTCACATTGAAATGTCCTTATTTTTGAAGGAAAAGCACTGTACTTTTCAATTAAGATAACTTTAAACTAGTCCTAACTTTAAAGAAATACACTCTATACATTGCTAATGTGGTAAATGACTATTCTAGCTGCAAATGTCTGGTTTTCGGTGCAATATCTACATAGGTGTATAGAGGCCCATTTCCAGCAACTATCACTCCAGTGTTCTAATGGTACAATGTGTTTGCTCATTGGCTCAGAAGGCTAATTAATGATTAGAAAAACCCTTGTACAATCATGTTCACACATCTGAAAACAGTCTAGCTCGTTACAGAAGCTACAAAACTGACCTTCCTTTGAGCAGATTGTGTTTCTGGAGCATCACATTTCTGGGGTCACTTAAACACTCAAAATGGCCAGAAAAAGAGAACTTTCATCTGAAACTCGACAGTCTATTCTTGTTCTTAGAAATGAAGGCTATTCCATGCGAGAAATTGCTAAGAAATTGAAGATTTCCTACAACGGTGTGTACTACTCCCTTCAGAGGACAGCACAAACAGGCTCTAACCAGAGTAGAAAAAGAAGTGGAAGGCCGCGTTGCACAACTAAGCAAGAAGATAAGCACATTAGAGTCTCTAGTTTGAGAAACAGACGCCTCACAGGTCCCCAACTGGAATCTTCATTAAATAGTACCTGCAAAACACCAGTGTCAACATCTACAAGAGGTGGCTGCAGGATTTTGGGCTTCAGGGCAGAGTGGCAAAGAAAAAGCCATATCTGAGACTGGCCAATAAAAGAAAAAGATTAAGATGGGCAAAAGAACACAGACATTGGACAGAGGAAGACTGGAAAAAAGTGTTGTGGACGGATGAATCCAAGTTTGAGGTGTTTGGATCACAAAGAAGAACGTTTATGAGATGCAGAACAAATGAAAAGATGCTGGAAGAATGCCTGACCCCATCTGTTAAGCATGGTGGAGGTAATGTGATGGTCTGGGGTTGCTTTGGTGCTGGTAAGGTGGGAGATTTGTACAGGGTAAAAGGGATTCTGAATAAGGAAGGCTATCACTCAATTTTGCAACGCCATGCCATACCCAGTGGACAGCGCTTGATTGGAGCCAATTTCATCCTACAACAGGACAATGACCCTAAACACACCTCCAAATTGTGCAAGAACTATTTACAGCAGAAGCAGGCAGCTGGTATTCTATCGGTAATGGAGTGGCCAGCGCAGTCACCAGATCTGGGAGCAGCTTGACCGTATGGTACGCCAGATATGTCCGTCCAACCAATCCAACTTGTGGGAGCTGCTTCTAGAAGCGTGGGGTGCAATTTCTCCAGCTTACCTCAACAGATTAATAGCTAGAATGCCAAAGGTGTGCAATGCTGGAATTGCTGCAAAAGGTGGAAAGGTAGAAAGCAAAGTTTGATGTAAAAACAATGTTATTTCAAATAGAAATCATTATTTCTAACCTTGTCAATGTCTTGACTCTATTTTCTATTCATTTCACAACGTATGGTGGTGAAGAAGTGTGACTTTTCATGGAAAACGCAAAATTGTTTGGGTGACCCCAAACTTTTGAACGGTAGTGTATGTTTCTCAAGTTGTTTACAACTTGATATGTAACATGTATAACTTTTATTAAAAAAAAAAAATTAAAACCTTTTAAAAATAATAATAATAAGTTCCTTAAAATCGCTCAATTCCCAGGCTTATAGCACTTTTATTCTTTGGTCTATGGGGCTGTTTGAGGTGTCATTTTTGCCTTGATCTGTACTTTCTATCGGTACCTTGATTGCGTGACTTTTTGATCTGCCTAAAAAATGAACCAGTGAATAGGGCCCATCCTTAACCCAGCCACTAAAAAGCTTTCTGGGACACTGCATATTTGTGAGTTGTATCCTAACTTTGTCAAAGTAAAAGGCATAGAGCTGTGAGTAAGGAAGGAGCTAGGGTGCATACTGTACATTCCCATCATGGCCCAGGATCCTGTGTTTCTAAGTATATATTGTTGCATTCAGTAATTTCCCTTCATTGATAGCATATGATATGGCTCCAAGATAAATTCTCTGGTCTAAGAAAAACATTTTAGATAGCTCCCTGTTGTTACATTTCTCTACACGCTACTTAAATGCAACATAATTCCAACATGCTTTTCTACTAACATCAATGGGAGGTCAACACTTTCCTTATCCTATATCTGCAGTCCAACTATTGCTTAAGGAATGTTTATCATTGCACATTTGCAGATATTGGCAGGCCTCCTAAAACAATGGAAGGCGAGGTACAAGAATATGTTTAACAAAAAATTCCGTTTGGCTGTACATAATCCAGTTATTAAGAGTCAGAAATTACTGTTAAACTTAGAATATTTATAATATTTATAATCTTATATGCTATTGAATGGATGTACAGCAGTAGCGAAATTTGATGGGGGCAGGGGGGGCCGCTGCCCCCGGGCCCACTCTGGCAGGGGCCCACTGTGATCTCCAGAGATTTTTCGCTGAATTGGGTCCCCCGGCATCCGGCAAGTGCTCTTGGGGCGGCACTTAGCTGCTGGATGCTGAGCCTGGCCATGTAATCACTCCTGTGGCCGGAAGCAGAAAAATTCCGCCTCCAGCCACAAGAGGCTGCTCCCTTCCCCCTGCACTTGAGTCACACACACAGAGCAGAGACTCAGGGAGTGAGCTGACTCCTGAGGCTTACTGTGACAGTACTGCGTTGCAGGTAATTATGGCGTCCTTTCTTTTTCTGGGGGGAGAGGAGGTGTGGGGTGTGATCAGGGGCGGGCTGGGCCGGGGGGCAGGGTGGCATATGCCCCCCGGGCCGATCCCCCCAACTCACCAAGGGCTGCGGCAGCCGGATGTCAGTAAGGCTGCTGTGCAGGGCCGTTTCTACATATCACAGGCAACAGGAACAGCTAAAGCACATTCAGGCCGTATTTGCCTAGGACGGCACCTTCAGGGGAAGGGGCAAAGGTTTTTTTTCTCTCCCATGGTCGCCGGTGAGTGGGCGGGGCCATGATCGCGGGGGCGGGGCCACGGTCGCTGCGGGAGAGGGTGCTTACTTGTGTGGTTCTTCCTTCACTCATGGAGCAGGCAGCACAGCTCACAGCTTCCTGCCCACTGCCCTGGAAGAGAGGACAGACCACCCCCTCCTGCCTGGGACTGATGGAGAGGACCCCCATCTACTATGGCCTAGGTAAGGGTCGCGGGTGAAAGGGGGCGGAGCCAAAGTTGCGGGGGCGGAGTTTCGCGGGCGGGGGCCAACCACTAGGCCTGAACAGTATATGGGTAAGATGTTTATTATGAATTATACAGCATTCCCTCTCCCCTGCACCATGGCCTAGTAAGCAGTATTGTGAGGGCAGAGGGGATCTGTACCCCCTCCCATGTACTGTTCAGGGCCTGGTGCCCAAATATGCAGGGGGGTCTGTATGGGTGCCAGGCCCTGAACAGTACATGGGTGAGGGGATCCCCTGCCCCCTCTCTGTTCACTCTGGTCACCCAGCTTTCCAAGCATCATGTATGTAAGTGTAATTGAGGTCACCCAGCTTTCCAGCATCCTGTAGTCAGTATAATGGAGGTCACCCAGGTTTCCCAGCATCGTGTAGTCAGTATGAAAGGTCACCCAGCTTTCCCAGCATCCTGTATGTCAGTAAAGTGGAGGTCGCCCATCTTTCCCAGCATCCTGTATGTCAGTAAAGTGGAGGTCGCCCAGTTTTCCCAGCATCCTGTAGTCAGTATGATGGAGGTCACACAGCTTTCCCAGCATCCCGTAGTCAGTATAATGGAGGTCACCCAGCTTTCCCAGCATCCTGTATGTCAGTGTAATGGAGGTCACCTAGCTTTTCAGCATCCTGTAGTCAGTATAATGGAAGTCACCCAGCTTTTCCAGCATCCTGTAGTCAGTATGATGGAGGTCACCCAGCTTTCCAGCATCTTGTATAGTAGTCAGTATAATGGAAGTCACCCAGCTTTCCTAGCATCTTGTATAGTAGTCAGTATAATGGAAGTCACCCAGCTTTCCAGCATCTTGTATAGTAGTCAGTATAATGGAGGTCACCCAGCTTTCCTAGCATCTTGTATAGTAATCAGTATAATGGTGTCACCCAAGGAAATAGTTGCACTTCCTTCTACACTACGTGATATTTTCCATATGACTGTGTTACTGTAGTTAGCACCACAAGGGTCTTGCCTCTTGTTCACTCCGGGAGCCAGCCCCGTACCATGAACTGTCATTGGTAGTGCCGCCCACCTTTGTTCAGTGTTACTATAATAGGGTCACCCAGCTTTCCCAGCATCTTGTGTAGCAGTCAGTATAATGGAGGTCACCCAGCTTTCCCAGCATCTTGTGTAGCAGTCAGTATAATGGAGGTCATCCATTTTTCCCAGCAGCCTGTAGTCAGTATGATGGAGGTCACCCAGCTTTCGCAGCATCCTGTATGTCAGTATAATGGAGGTTACCCAGCTTTCCCACCATCTTATGGTGTGTTTACACAGAGAGATTTATCTGACAGCTTTTTGAAGCCAAAGCCAGGAACAGACTATGAACAGGGAACAGGTCATAAAGGAAAGATTGAGATAACTCCTCTTTCCAAATCCATTCCTGTCTTTGGCTTAAAAAATCTGTCAGATAATTCTCTCTGTGTAAATGCAGCATAGCTAGGCTGGGTTCACACTATGTATATTTGAGGCTGTATTTGTGAGGCTGTATAGCAACCAAAACCAGGAGTGGATTGAAAACACAGAAAGGCTCTGTTCACATAATGTTGTAATTGAGTGGATGGCCGTCATTTAATGGCAAATTTTTGCTGTTATTTTAAAACAACGGCTGTTATATTGAAATAATGGCAGTTATTTACCGTTATATGACGGCCATCCACTCAATTTCAACATTGTGTGAACAGAGCCTTTCTGTGTTTTCAATCCACTCCTGGTTTTGGTTGCTATGAGGACCTGACTTGAGGACCAAATACTGCCTGAAGTATACAGTGTGTGAACCCAGCCCCCACACACTGTATATTCAGCAAATACGCAGCAAATACGCAGCAGATACGCAAAAGTTTGATGGTGAAGATTAGATGCTGTGTTCAGTTATTTAGATCTAATCTGCTGCGTATTTGCTGCGTATCGCAGCAGTAAATACGCTGTGTATACGGTGTGTGGGTTTATACCCTTATACTCAGTGACTGGTAGCCTCGGGGAGCTGCACAGTAGATCTATACTGTGCAGCTGAAAACCACATCAGCACAATTGTGCTAATTGGTTCCCTATAAAGGAGCACTCCAGCCCTTACCTATTATTACCCTCCCCACATCAGTGCAGGGTCAGTAGATGGCACCCCGGACCTGTAGTTCTGCTAGCGGTGATGTTCTGACAGTTCGGATAACTTCTCCAGCCCTTCTGGTCATTTGTGACCAGGGAATTTCTACTGCTCTGTGTGAAGGGGCCAGAAGTCACTTTGTCAATATAAGTCTATGGGACGGTTCTGTTTCTGTGATGAGCCGTCCCATATACTTAGGGTATGTTTACACCAGGGCTGTGGAGTCAGAGTCAGCCCTTGTTCACACTGGGTAAATCAGGCGGAATAGTCACACTGAGACAAGCGGGATTCCACCGCAGAATCCCGCCTGTCTCAGTGTGAAACTGCTTCTCTATGGGAGAGCGCGCGCTCTTCCGCTGCCGCCGCTCTCCACTCAAAGAAGTGACATGTCACTTCTTTGAGTGGAGACAGCGGTGGAGCGTGCGCTCTCCCGTATAGAAGCCGGGATCCCTAGTGGTGCCGCAAGAAACTGGCATGTCATTCATTGAATAGCAGCCACAGAAAACCCTGTCAGTTCACACAATGGAGCGTCCGGCTCCGGCCGCATGCTCCATTGTGAGCAGCGGAGAATTCTGATGCGGGCGCGCACGGATGCACCCGTATCTGAATTCAACGGCGCTGAAGATCATCCTGCAGTATCGGCCAGGATGATACTATCTGACACCAGCCGGGTCACGAAATGGCCAGTGTCATACAGTGTTTGAACATAGCCTCATACAGGAAAGTGACTCAGGGAGCAATTGGAATTCCCTGTTTACAAATGACTGGAAGGCCCGAAGACGTTATCCGAACTGTGGGAACATGGCTGCTGGAGGACGTACAGGTCCAAGTTACCATCTACCTTCCCTGCACTGATGTGGGGAGGGTAATAACAGGTAAGGGACAGGGTGGTCCTTGAAGGATGGGCCGCTAGCCGCTACTCATGGGCCAGTGCTGTGGGCTTGCCCCCCAGGCTAAAATTTGCCAGCCAGCCCTTGGGTGTGATGTACTGGTCTGGCCAAATGACGGGGATCTAATTTGGAGTTACAGGCTACTGGGGGGATGCAGCTTGGGGTGTGTATACCTGCTGTATTAGTGGAAAAAATGGCGGGCTGGTGGTAAGAAGAGGGTCTGCCATGTGTTCACTTGGTAACTGCTGCTTTCTGCCTCAGGCAGCAGACTCTTTGCCTCACTAGGGGACGGCTGCACAGCACAATCCCTTACTTTCACTTTCGAAGGGGGAGGAAAGCCCAGCACCACAGCAGAGCCGACACACAGTAGAGCTGACTGGAATGTGTGTGCCCTGTCCCCTCCACTACTAAACCCCTCATATCTACCTATACTATTACTGCACCCCTTATCCACTATACCTCACTACTACACCCCTCATCCACTACACCTCCACTACTACACCCCTCATCCACTACACCTCCACTACTACACCCCTCATCCATTATACCCCAGTACTACACCCCTCATCCACTATACCTCACTACTACACCCCTCATCCACTATACCTCACTACTACACCCCTCATCCACTACACCTCCACTACTACACCCCTCATCCATTATACCCCACTACTACACCCCTCATCCATTATACCCCACTACTACACCCCTCATTTACTATACCTCACTACTACACCCCTCATCCACTACACCTCCACTACTACACCCCTCTTTCACTATACCTCCACTACTACACCCCTCATCCATTATACCCCACTACTACACCCCTCATCCACTATACCTCACTACTACACCCCTCATCCATTATACCTCACTACTACACCCCTCATCCACTATACCTCACTACTACACCCCTCATCCACTACACCTCACTACTACACCCCTCATCCACTACACCTCACTACTACACCCCTTATCCACTATACCTCACTACTACACCCCTCATCCACTACACCTCACTACTACACCCCTCTTTCACTATACCTCCACTACTACACCCCTCATCCATTATACCCCACTACTACACCCCTCATCCACTATACCTCACTACTACACCCCTCATCCATTATACCTCACTACTACACCCCTCATCCACTATACCTCACTACTACACCCCTCATCCACTACACCTCCACTACTACACCCCTTATCCACTATACCTCACTACTACACCCCTCATCCACTATACCTCACTACTACACCCCTCATCCACTATACCTCACTACTACACCCCTCATCCACTACACCTCACTACTACACCCCTCATCCACTACACCTCACTACTACACCCCTTATCCACTATACCTCACTACTACACCCCTCATCCACTACACCTCACTACTACACCCCTCATCCACTACACCTCCACTACTACACCCCTTATCCATTATACCTCCACTCCTACACCCCTCATCCATTATACCCCACTACCACACCCCTCATCCACTATACCTCACTACTACACCCCTCATCCACTACACCTCACTACTACACCCCTTATCCACTATACCTCACTACTACACCCCTCATCCACTACACCTCCACTACTACACCCCTCATCCATTATACCTCCACTCCTACACCCCTCATCCATTATACCCCACTACTACACCCCACATCCACTATACCTCCCTACTACACCCCTCATATCTACCTGTACTACTACTACACCCCTTATCCACTATACCTCCACTACTAAACCCCTCATCCACTATACCTCAACTACTACACCCCTCATCCACTATACCTCAGCTACTACACCCCTCATCCACTATACCTCCACTACTACTACACCCCTCATCCACAATACCTCCACTACTACACCCCTCATCCACTATACCTCAACCACTACACCCCTCATCCACTATACCTCCACTACTACACCCCTCATCCACTATACCTCCACTACTACACCCCTCATCCATTATACCCCACTACTACACCCCTCATCCATTATACCCCACTACTACACCCCTTATCCACTATACTTCCCTACTACACCCCTCATCCACTAGACCTTCACTACTACACCCCTTATGATGTTGGTCATTTCCAGCATCTTGTACTCAGTATAATGGGGTCACCCAGCTTTCCCAGCATCTAATACTCAGTATGATGGAGGTCACCCTGCTTTCCCAGCATCTAATACTCAGTATGATGGAGGTCACCCAACAAAGCAGCTATGGTTCTCTTATCTTGCATAAGCCCTTTAAATTTTACATGGCCATATATGTGAAAAGTAGAAAGCCTTTTACACTGCTCTCAGTCCCTGTTCTCTATGAGTAATGTAGTTAAATATTTCCTTTATTATTTGGAAAGCAGTGTCTTCTGCTGAGGTTCCCTATGGGTAACTTAATCGGTTGGGGGCCCACTCAGACTTGCCCGCCCCCCCTAGACTGAACCCCTAGCTACGCCCCTGATGTACAGTATGGCTGGTAATGTTACATTAACCCCTAGACGACCCTGGGCGTACAGGTATGTCCAGGGTGCATATCCTGTTATAAAGCATGCTCAGGAGCAGAGCGCACTTCATAGCTGTTGGCAGCCGGATGCAGCAGCTGGGCCCTCACTGTTAATGACAGGCTGCACCAATTGCGCTGCAGCCTGTCATTAACCCCTTTAAAGCAGTTTAAGTGTAAGCGACAGGAGCAGCTCCTTTCACTTACCATTTGGGACCCCCGCATTGTGACTGCTTTCCCAGACCGCCGGAGGTCTCTTACCTTTCTACGTGCCTTCTGGCCAACTCTATGTGCAAAGTGCCTATGACACTGACCAATGCTATACTATGGCAAAGCATTGAACAGTGTATTCAATCTAAAGATTGCATGTAACCGAGGGGGACTTACAGTATAAAGTACAAAAGCGTTACCGTACGGTGGACGGCGTAAAGGAAGTGAGAGAAAAAAGCGCCAGGATTGCTGATTTTTTGTTACATTATATATATAAAAAATAATAAAAAGTGGTCAAAATATCCAATCTAAACAAATATGGTATTAATAAAAAAAAGAGATCATGGTGCAAAAAATGACACCCCATACAGCCCTATAGGCAAAAAAAATAAAACCGTTATAAGAGTAACAATAGGCCCATTTTATTAATAATTATTTGCAAAAAAAAATGTCATTAAATAATAAAAAATAAAATCTGTCTGAACTTGCATATATTGTGTTTGGACTGACCTTTAGAATAATGGAATCGTCACTTTTACCATATAGTCCTTTAGGTAAACACAGGAATCTGCCAAAGGTTACAATATTTCACCAATTTATATTTTCATAAATAATATTTTGGAGATTCCCTCATACATGTTAGAGTGAAAGGTGCCATTACAAAGTACATCTGTTCTTGAAAAAAAAAACAAGCCCCTACATGGCCCTGTAGATACATAGAATAGATAGGAAAACTGTTAACTGTTAAGTTGCCAAGCTGACTGCAAGAAAATCAACAAAATCTAGCAATGTGACATGGACTATAACTAGGCATAGTGCCATCTGGGACCAGGATACAGGGTTTATAGGTTGCTAATATTTATAGGTACAGCAAAATTATAGAAAATGAAGACTATATATGGTACAAATTAGGATAAAAAGATGACATCAGTAATGTAAAGGCAGAGTGTGCTAAATGAGTGGTGCTCAATAATAAAAAACAAGTAGTGTCATATGCTGCCATCTAGTGTACAAATATGATATAACATCCACTGAAACTTTATTTTCTTAATTGGCTAGTTAGTTTGGGTTGTATGTTGTGTGAACTACAGTTTCCACTTTAGGATTGGTCTTTATAGTACACGCTTTCCTCACAACACCTTCTGTCTTTCCTGCTGTGCTATATAGTGCTGTAGTTGGCTGAAATGGTTGAAACATGCATGAGGAATTTTCCCCGAAGTATTTATGTATAGACACTACATAATGCAGAGTAAGACGAGCCTTACTGAAAGTATGGACAATCAATCAAATAAAAAAATAGATTCCTGTTGGTATCAATCATGATTTTCCAACACCTTCCTTGTATATGTCAGAATCCTGTCAAATGGGAAGCGAACAAATACATGAACTTACAGGCATGGGCCCCATCAATTTCAATGGTAATTTCCAAACGTAGTCAGTATACTCAGCTACTACGATCGGGTTATTTTCTGAATGTATACGAGTTTTGACTTAAAACCTAAAGTGCAACACACCATGCAAAAACGTATTTAAAGAAAATGACTTTATTGTTAAGGCTATGTTCCCACTTCGTAAGACTGAAACGGCCGGTCTCTGCAAAGATCATCCCGGCCAGTACTTAAGTACCAGCCGGATGATCTTTTCGGCCGCAGCGTTCTGAAGCGTGCGTGCGCTGAACATTGCATCCGAACACTGCGGCCGGAAAGATCATCCGGCTGGTACTTAAGTACTGGCCGGGATGATCTTTGCAGAGACCCATAGCACACAATGAAGCAAGCGGCCAGAGCCGCTCGCTTTATTGTGTGAACTGACATGTCAGTACTTTGCGGCACTGCATGGGATCCCGGCCGGAGCGTATATGATGTGTATACGCTCCGGCCGGGATCCCATACAAGAATATGCAGTGTTCCATCCCGTACAAAGTACGGCCGTTGTTGCCGATGGCAACAACGGCTGTACTTTTCCGTAGTGTGAACATAGCCTAAATGTGTTTTAAACGTCAGTGTCAGACTGCCCTGCTTTCCTGTGAGGTGCTGTACCTGACCACTGAGGCCCCATTCACACGTCCGTGTCAGTTTTTACTGTCAGGAAATCCTGATCAGGAGACCTCAAATGTCATCAGGATAGTATCAGGATTTCCTGACAGTAATCCGTTTTTACCATCAGGAAATCATCAGGAAAAACCTTCAGGATTTCCTGATGAGAAAAAAAAAATAGTTCTTAATATGGTCTAGTATGCCAACATAAGGGATGATGGGAGTTGTACTTCTGCTGCCTGTGGCCATCCAGGTTGCAGAAGTACAACTCCCATCATGGCCTGCCAGCAGAGGCATGATGGGAGTTGTACTTCTGCAACTTGGATGGCCACAGGCAGCAGAAGTACAACTCCCATCATGGCCTGTCAGCAGATGCATGATGAGAGTTGTACTTCTGCAACCTGGATGGCCACAGGTAGCAGAAGTACAACTCCCATCATGGCCTGTCAGCAGATGCATGATGAGAGTTATACTTCTGCAACCTGGATGGCCACAGGTAGCAGAAGTACAACTCCCATCATGGCCTGCCAGCAGAGGCATGATGGGAGTTGTACTTCTGCAACTTGGATGGCCACAGGCAGCAGAAGTACAACTCCCATCATGGCCTGTCAGCAGATGCATGATGAGAGTTGTACTTCTGCAACCTGGATGGCCACAGGTAGCAGAAGCACAACTCCCATCATGGCCTGTCAGCAGATGCATGATGAGAGTTGTACTTCTGCAACCTGGATGGCCACAGGCAGCAGAAGTACAACTCCCATCATGGCCTGCATGATGGGAGTTTTAGTTCGGGGGGGGGGATGTTGTATCTCACCTGTCGGCGGCGGCTGGTGGGGAGTCCCGTGCGGGCCGGCGGAGGTGCAGAGAAGAGTGGCGAGCTGGATGATCAGGCGGCTGCTGTCCGGTCCGGGGGTGCAGCGAAGAGTGGTGAGTTCCGGGGGGGGGGGGGGGGGCTGCTGGCGTTGTGCGTACGCGGCCGGGTCCGGGGGGGGGGGGGGGGGGGTATATGCTGTCCGGGGGAGGGGGGGTAGGTGCATGCTGTCCGGTCCGGTCCGGGGGGGCGTGGGTAGGTGCATGCTGTCCGGTCCGGGGGGGGGGGGCGCGGGGGTTGGAAGCTGTCCGGTCCGGGGGGGGGAGGGGGCGGAGTTGGTGGAAGCTGTCCGGGGGTCGTGGCGCCGGGGGGGAGGCCTGTGCTGTCGCTGCCTGTGCGGTGGGGAGGTAGGGGTGCCAGTGGTTGCGGGGGCCGGCAGGCTCTCACTTATCCGGAATCACGGGCACTTTCCTGATGGACTTCTATGGGAGCGTCCGGGCCGGAATTCCGGATAAAAATAGGACATGTCCTATTTTTTCCGGATCTATTTTCCGGAACGGACACCCTTCCGGAAAAATCCGGAAGGGTGTCCGTGACTAATTAAAGTGTATGGGTCCGGAAATCCGTCCGGATTTCCTGATAGAAAATCCGGATGGTTTTTCCGGACGTGTGAAGGGGGCCTGAGAGAACTATGCAGCCGTTCATTGCTGTACAGTCTTCTCCCTTTCCTACTGGGCACAAATCTGTGTGATCAGGGCGGATCAGGAGAGAAAGCTGGAAGCAATGAACCTTAGGAATCATTTAGTTCCCATATTGGTGCAGGATCTTTCACATGCTCCAGAGTATTGGATGTAGTCTAAATGTACCCTGGACTATGGTCAGAACCTGTATGTATTAAATTTATGTGTGTGTGTGTGGCAAAACTGTGAGTGGGTATTCTACACACATACAGCTCTGCTACATACATACATACATACATACACACACACAAATACACAAACACACATGGTGAGCCACCCCTGCATTGGTATAGAGGTGGTACGTACGGTCACTTGCTAGGTGGTGGAGTGTTACACTCTCTGGTGGATGGCCAACATGTAGCCAGACCCTACAGTGTTGTGTCATGACACCAGTGCCGGTTGGGCACACAGGTATGGTGGCCCACCTGTTTTTATTTGAGAGGGCTGGTTACACCTTTTTCCCCTGTGGTCAGTGACCTGCCGGGCTGCTACGGGGTCCCTTGGGTTATAGTCACAGTGGGCCGGAATGGAGTAGCGATCCTCCCAGGCTGTTGGCACTGCCACCCACAGAAAGGGAAAATGGCCCAAGGAGTGTGTGTACACTGTGTTGGTGCGGGACGAAGAATCACCATTAAAAAAAATCTTGTTCACTCTGAAGGTTCTTGTGTGCAGCAGAACATACAGCTTTGCCTTGACAGAATACGTAACACTTGATAAAACACTTAATAGTTCAGGATCCAGATCTGTGATAGGAATATAGCGAGTACAGTCGTGCTGACTGGGTTGAGTGTTGAGAGGTATACAGAAGAATTAGATAAGCAGAGAGGAGGATGTTGTGAGAGTCCCAACCCAAGTAGTACTGTGTTCTGCCAGGATGTTGGAGTATGGGGTAGAGATAGAAGAATACTTGAGAGAACACTTGTGCCCGTGCATCAACTCTTGTCGGAATGAACCACCTGTTGCCCTACCATTGTCCGGGGACCCGTCCTAGAGGGTGACACAAGCCCCAGACCCTGTTACCTGAGATAAGCGGATTGCTGAGAGTTTCCTGCTGACGACCGCGCTGCGAGATGGAGTTCATAGGCTTCTAGCAACTTTGCTTTATCCGGATCAGTTCCTAGCTTTCTGCCTTTTGTGGATACTGTCCTGCACTGTGACTCTCCTAGTCCACGTCGTGGGTTGAGATGATCTCTGACTTGTCCTCTCCTGTAAGGGGTTTAACACTGCATAGTGCTGAGTAAGGTAACTTGAAGAGAAACTGTTAGGTGCATCTTGTCTTGCTTCCTCACCATACAGGAACCTGACTAAGACTGCTACTTGGACTGGGGAACTGGCAGAGGGCTAGGGCCCAAAGTAACCACTGTAGGGAGCGTTTTAGCTTGCATCCTTCCCCTACAAAGTCCAATACAAAAGACCCCTACACTTCCTCTACCCATGTGATTTCTACAGCTCCCTGTAAGGTGTGCCGTGAATGGATGAAGAGTGCATAAAGAAGTAAGGAAAGAGATGATAGGACAGAAGAAGAAGATACTCTCATTGGTTCAAAGATCCATGTGACATATAAGCAAACAATAACCCTTTCCAGACTTCAGCTGTGCAGCAATTGAGTAAACATACTTACAATAGCGACAACTTGTGGCGAAACATTATCACTACTACATCGCAAATTACAATAAGTACAGGCTTTTAGCACACACTCACACCTGAACACTTGAACACTTCTGTCTCCTTGCTGCAGTATCATAGAGATCTATCATAGGGATGTATAATGCTGACAGTTTATATGATTAGACCTGCAGTCTGGATGGGACCTGAGGCCAGAATACATATTCAGAAATGTCCTCATACAATGCTTATGTAAACCAGGCCTAACTTGCACTGCTAAATGTAACACGGTAACTATGTGCATCATTGCTGTTTTTTAAGCGATCAGATAATGACACTAAGCTAACATGATCTCCCTTGTTTAACCCTAAACCAAAAAATATAGTAACATTGACCCCTTCGCTTCTTTAGACCACCAGGGGAGTTTTTATACTCTAAAATATTTTTCTGTTGTCTAACTCAGGGGTGCCAGATGTTTAGTAGACTTTGTGATAGGCCTGACCCTGTAGACATCTTTATAGGACTTGAGTAAAAATGCCATCCAAAAATACATTTTTTACAAACATAATAAAAACAAAAAGACCAATGCATCTATCTATGGTGTTTTAAGATGTGGATTCAGAGGTGCATATATTTAATTTTTTACAAGTTATCTAAGAAGTTTCCAATTAAAGGACAACTCTGGCCAAAATGTATTTTTTAACCCTTACAGGATCGGGCCAATTTGCATTTTTGCACTTCCGTTTTTTTCCTCCTCGTGCTGAAAACGCCATAGCACTTGCATCTTTTCACCTAGAAACCCACATGAGCCCTTATTTTTTTGCACCACTAATTTTACTTTGCAATGCCAGGCTAAATTTTTGCATAAAGTACACTGCAAGCCAGAAAAAAAATCAAAGTGTGGTGAAATTTAAAAAAAAAAAAAAAAAAAAACATTATTTGTTTTTACGCCATTCGCCCTGGGGTAAAACTGACTTGTTATATATGTTCCTCAAATCTTTACGATAACAACAATATGTAACATGTAGAACTTTTATATTATCTGATGGCTTGTAAAAACCCATTGTTAACCATTGTTAACAAATATATGTTCCCTAAAATTGCTCTATTCCCATGCTTATAGTGCTTTTATCCTTTGGTCTATGGGGCTGTGTGAGGAGTCATTTGTTGCGCCATGATGTTTCTTTCTATCGGTACCTTGATTGCACATATGCAACTTTTTAATCGCTTTTTATTACAATTTTTCTGGATTTGATGCGACCAAAAATGCACAATTTTGCACTTTGGGATTTTATGGCGCTTACGCCGTTTACCGTGCAAGATTATGAATATGATCAATTAATAGTTCGGGCGATTACGCACACGGCGATACCAAACATGTTTATTTATTTGTTGATTTTTATTTATAACCTGGGAAAAGGGGGGTGATTTAAACTTTTATTAGGGGAGGGTTTGTTTTTATTAATAATACTTTTTTTTTTTTTTTTTACACTTGTACTAGAAGCCCCCCCTGGGGTTAGGGTTATTCCCCTTGAGGGACTTCTAGTATAAGTACACTGATCTCTCATGAGATCTATAGTTATACTGCAAAGATCAATGAGATAGGCACTGGATTGCTTTCGGCTGCTGCAGCTGAAAGCAATCAAGTGCTGAGCCGGGATACGGCGCAGACCCCGGCCGGTACAGGTTGGAAGGATCGCCCCTCCGTGACTGTGTCTTCTATATCTGCATTGTTATATTGCTTTCCTGACCTCGGCTCCTGTTTCCCTTACAATTCTTTTGGTTAACAATTTTGTGCTGCATCGTCCATTTGGTTTAAACCATGGCTTGTATGACTTCCCCTTGGTGTCTGTCTGTCTTGTCTCTGTTCAGGATATCACTATACCCTCAGGTAAGGGACCATCACTTGTCCGTAGGTACTTCGGGCTTTTTGAGGCAAATAGGAAGGGTCAGCTGCGTGCGTCCAGGCTAGGGATCACTGTCTGTGTCCTCTTCCCATTCCTTTACTATTGTACTCCACTTACTGTCCTGACGCCTACATTGAGTATATCCTGAGTATTATACGTGCTATATACCATCTGACATCTGACCTTTAGTTCGTGTACTGGTAACCTTTTCCCAGCTGATTCTGCCTATCATTTCTACTTGCACATTAACTGCTTGGCTACTAATTTTGTATGTATGCTATCTCCTGGCTTCTGACTATTGGACTGCTATCATTTATCCCTCTGCCTGCTGATTTTGTCTACATGTGTTTTCCTGGTACAAGTACATACTGTACCAATACTGATGTTTGAGAAAGATTCCTGAAAAGAAATTGAAACGCTTCTATTGGTTGGAATGCATTTTGCCACTTTGGAATAAAAAAACACAGCTTGATTGACTACACAAGAGTGCTGCAATACTGGTACTGTGCTGTTACTGATACAGCTAATTGACCTTTCTCTACCACTCGGGGGCTCCTGTGATAGTTTGTAGCCTTACGACCAGCACCATTACTCCATCTTTAGGCTCTGCAGATGCAACCTGGGTCTATGGCAACCAAATCTGTCGTGTGGGACACTCTGGTGAAGCCAAAGGTAACCTGCCTGGGGGAGAAACGTTTGGCATTGTCAATGTATCAAAAGATTTTTATGATCGGTGAGGACCATAATCTTATGTTTGGCTCCCCTAAAGGAAATGTCTCCATTCTTCAAATGCCCACTTAATAGCCAGGAGTTCTCGGTTACTCACTTTATAGTTACGTTCAGAGAGGGAGAACTTCCTCCAGAAGAAGGCAAAAGGCTTTAAGTTAGTGAGAGTCTTAGGACCTTGTAAAAAAAAATTCCACAATTGACCAAACTAATGAAAGAGGTGGTCAAGAAATCTCCAACAAGATGGGCATAGCCCCGTGCTACCATGCACAAATTACAGAATTCCAACTCCTAAAAGGCAGGCACTAGATGGGCTTAAAACATAACTTTTAATTGATCAGACTAAAATATGATTACACGAAAAACAAATAAACAATGTAACACAATCCACGTGAATGACCAATACCGGCACCTAGGACAGTAAGAATATCGATAAACAGGGAACACAGGCTAACAGTTCATCAGATAATTACGTGTGTACACAAAGGAACACAGTGCATTCTATTCACTCCTATCACAGAAGCGCTGTCCCTGCCTTTTGGGGGTACCCACCTCCTTAATAGGGTGGCCCCAACAACGATGACGTTCCCTGTGCTATTCTAAGTGCAGGACAAAAGACAAACAAACAAATAAAAAAGTGACCCAAGTAGATAAACTACCACACCAAAATAGATACAAACATCCAACGCGTTTCACCTGTGCTGTAACCACAGGATCATCAGGGATACACTGGTGCAAACACAAATAATAACAAAACTCCAAAAGGTAGTGGGATAAATACATAAAGCAGCACCACTAACACTACCCCTTGTGGGCTGCTGGATAAGTACAGGTATTGGGGAGCAGACCAATGAGACAGTAAAGTCCTTAAAGATACAGCATATTGGGACTATAGATCAGATAGAAAAATAGGGATCTCATTGCTGGGTTCCCAGGACAAACACTGTGATCTGTGTGAGCATGGTAATAATACATCCAAACAAATGGTCCAAACCATGTGGTGTAGATCAGTGATTTTCAACCAGTGTGCCGTGGCACACTAGTGTGCCGCAACACATGGTCGGGTGTGCCGCGGGGAAAGTTCCCCAAACTATGGTGCCCCTGTGTTTTGTTCCCCGGCAATGCGCAGCGATCAGTGGCGGATTATAATGTGGGTGGTTGCGTGGTGCGCTGCAGCAGGCCGTGATGCACGCATCCAATCAACGTGTGCGCTACGGCCCGCCGCAGCGCACCACGCTCCCGGTCTCCGCTGATTGGAGGAGCACGTCCGGACCCTACGGGCGGCCAGTAGGTGAGGCGGACAGCAGCGGCGACCATCTCGGAGGAGGTGAGAAGGAAGGGGGGGGAGAGAAACCTGGGGATGGGGGAGAGAAACAGGGGGGAGAAATATGGTGGAGAGAAGCACAGGAGAGAAGTAGGGGGGAGAAGTATGGTGGAGAGAAGCACAGGAGAGAAGCACAGAGGAGAGAAGAAAACAGGCCCAGGTTTCACACTGAGTGAGTATAAATACATTTAGAATCTATATTATTAACTATATGTATAATATGTACTGTTTTAGTGTCATTTTGGTTGGTGGTGTGCCCCGGGATTTTTTAAGTATAAAAAGTGTGCCGCGGCTCAAAAAAGGTTGAAAATCACTGGTGTAGATAACCCACAACAAATAAATCAACAAACAGGATCCATAAGTAAAGAAAGCCAATACTCATCCAAAACTGTCACAGATAGCCACAGAGAGTGTTGTTAGGTCAGCTCCTGGGATAGGTCAGCTCCTGCCATGATGGAATGTCCCTAGGAGACTATACATGGCTGCTCCTCTCTTAAGTAGTGGCGCATAAATGAATAACAGCCACAACTTCCCCTATGTGGAACGCTGCGTGCGTTCCACCGACTAATAATGATGGCATAGCAGGAGGAGGGGCTCTCTATTGCTGGGGTGACAGGCTCCAGACCCCCTGTTAGAGCCCCCTATACTCATCTAATCCCGCCGGGTCCCGCTTCTGGAGGTGGACGGGTGATGAAGATCTCAGCCGCTGCAGCCCGGCGCGCGCGCTGAGAGATGAGTCCAACACCCATAGAGAATGACAGGAGAGTCCAGCGCTCCGTCATTCTCTATGAGCGTTGGACTCATCTCTCAGCGAGCGCGCCGGGCTGCAGCGGCTGAGATCTTCATCACCCAACCACCTCCAGAAGCGGGACCCGGCGGGATTAGGTGAGTATAGGGGGCTCTAACAGGGGGTCGGGAGCCTGTCACCCCGGAACGGGGGGTGACAGGTTCCCTTTAAGCTTGTTGAGAGTGCAGTGACCATATCATGTAAACAAATCTTATGTTTATAGAATTAGGTAGATTATAACTAGTGAACCGGGTTTGGGTTCGAGTCCATCCGAACCCGAACAATCGGAATTTGATTAGCGGGGGCTGCTGAACTTGGATAAAGCTCTAAGGTTGTCTGGAAAACATGGATACAGCCAATGACTATATCCATGTTTTCCACATAGCCTTAGGGCTTTATCCAACTTCAGCAGCCACCGCTAATCAAATGCTGAAAGTTTGGGTTCGGATGGACTCGAGCATGCTCGAGGTTCGCTCATCTCTAATAATAACACATACATTGAATATAATTCAATTTAAAAAAAAAAGCAAAAACTGCTTGCATACTGAACTTTATAATACATTTGCCAAATATGTATTTCTGACATCGGCAATTGGCTGCCTCCCAGTATCCCATCACTGCTGAGCATGTATTCTGCTCACAATCACTACATCTCTTTGCAGTGTTATTTCAGGCTTCCTGTTTGTATGGTTGGAACAGACTACCAAACCAATTATGAATTGCCTGTTGGCCCTTTTTTTAGCTTTGATAATGTCCATAATATAAGCATGTCATGAATAGTTAGGTATGTAATTATCAGTTATCTGTGTTAATCCTGTTCTACTTTAATATTGAATATAAATATTGATAATTTACTATGCCATCACTTTTCAAACTATGTACTGTATTGCACTAGAAATTTCAGAATCCACTCTGAAAATCCAATACACAGCCACCATTGCAGCCCCCGCCGCCCGCAGCCCGCCACCGAGAGCATACATTACCTACTGTCATGCTCCCGGCCTCGGTCCCGCTCAGCCATCAGTGCTGCCGTACACTGATTGGCTGAGCTGGACCGATGGGAGCCTCACATGCAGCCGTAGTGCCGAGCAGGCGATGTATGCTCTTGGTGGCGGGCAGCGAGGGTTAACTCACATATTCACAGCTGGATGTCAATCCCGCTGTGAGTATGTGCTCTCATAGGGATGAATGGCACTGGATCTGCAGCGGATTTTGCTGCGAATCCGCAGCGTGAAATCCGTTGCGGATATCCGTTATGTGTGAAGGCACCCTGAAGCTTACTTAAAATACATTGTTTTAAAACAAACCTAAAAGCTATGGATATCTTTAAAAAGCATTTTTTATACTCTTGTTTTTTTATGGTGCAAAAAGCTCATAGGAGTTTATTACAAAGGTTGCTTAGTTTTCGCATTTACAGTCCCTGTAGTTTCCTTTGTGACCCCTGTTTCTCTCTATACTTGTACTTGTATCTGCTTCCTTCTCTATCTACAGCCCTCCATGAATGCTCTTCTTTCTACTGTCATCCCATGTGTAACCCCCTCTAACCTGCCTACTGCTGAAAGCCATTTGGAATGATTTGTTTCAACCTTCTCTGAGTGGCAGTTTAAAGTTATTAAATTTATAACAAAGACTATTTTTTAGGAATGGGAGGCAGAAACTGACTCAATTACTTGTAAATAAAGCAACCAATACTTACTGTTGTTATATGTAACTATAAGTACAGTATATGGCAGTAGGCTTGGCAATATATTAATATTCTGTCCATGTTTGTGATCAGAAAGAATAAACATAATTCTAAGAAAATGTAAATTAAGAATATCTAAATGAGAAGATGAATGAAGCAAAAACAACTCATGTACATTAAGCTATATATATGGTATTTACTGTTTTATTTGCATTGAGAGTTTTTCTCAGTAATTGCCTTGATTCATTTAGAGTGTGTTACTTGCTCAGCATGACAATTTATCCTGGGAATTCAGGAACAATGAATGTAAATGTTCCTTTGATTGATTATCCAGACTGGTTATCCTAAGAACGCCATCCACAATTTATCATTGTGTGAAGATATATTGCCTGAAACCAGTTTTCAGATGTAGCTGACGTTCCCTCTTTTCAGCACTTTAAAAAAAAAATAAACCATGTCAACCAAATTCTTTTATGTCCCAAAGCAGAACATTTTTCAAGGTTATAGAACTAACGTTTGTATAAATATTTCTATTTTAGGGTACTTCTCTATTAAGCTTAACATCCAATAGAACTACTTTATTAAATGACTATTCTTATTATTACAAGTGTATTTTAATTGACGGTAATGAAAGCCCATTAGCCTATCAAAGACTTGTTTAATTAAGTAATGAGATATTAGAAATGAGATAGCATTGATATTTAAGGCAAGGTTTTCTATGCATTTAAGCAATGGTTTCATCTAATGTGTACTCATATTACAGTAGGATATTTCAGGGCTCCTATTGATTGTGTTCCATTTCTTTAGGTAAAAAATAACATTTCAGTTTAGCTAGCTCTTACTTTGGTTCCTTTTCAGTTGTATTGATATCACAAATGGATTTTTTTAAGGGCACTTACTGAATACAGTGAAGAAACCATGCACAATCTTCACAGGTGTAGTGTCAGGGACTTACCTAACCAGGATCCTGCGGTGACCTCCTCCAGCTCGGCTCGCCGTCGCTCCGCCTGCCGGAGTCGAGTGACGTCACGGAGATCCGACGGCATCCCTGACAACCAGGGACGCCCCAAGCTCACGTGACAAGCAGCTGGCCGGCAACTTAGCTTAGCGGCTTCTACACTCAGGTTGAGTGACAGATCGCTCTGCCACTCAGCCTGCAGGTCTGCAGCTGTTGTTTAGCTGGATTCAGGAGGTCGGACCAATCAGCCTTTGGTCCGGGCTCCTGATCCAGTATATATAGCAGTCAGAACCAGCATTACCTTGCTGGCTATTATGTTAACTCCCTGGTCCCAGCTTCCCTGTCTACTCCTGAGATCCCCGTTCCTAATTCCTCTGTTTTGCTCGACTTGTTATCTGACCTCCAGCCTGACTATTTGACTATCCGATTGTTTGCTGATTTTGTACCGCGTTGTCCGTTTGGTTCTGACTTGGCTTGTTTACTATCCTTTATTGTGTTTGTTTGTCTCTTCTGTTGAGTGTTCCACATATACAGCGTAGGGAACGCCTTTGTGGTTGTACATGGCCGCCTAGGGCCGACTGAGGCAAGTAGGTAGGGACAGTGGGTTGGTTCAGACTCAGGGCCCACTGTCTTGTTGTGTCCGTACCTCCCTGTCCTGACATGTAGCCTGTAGTATGGGTATAAATGAAATAGGAATTTGTCGACTCTAGTAAGTATAAAATATAAGCCCCATTCTACACATGTAATATACAAAAATGTAGCATCTGGGTCATCTGCAATATCAATAAAAACAAGATGAAATTATTAAATGTGAATTATTTGTATGATGGTGTAACACAAATACCTAATGGTAGGAACATAAAAAAGTAATCTTGTTAATTACTTGGAACAAATATATCATAAGTCAATACAATCCAACATAAATCCATGACCATGACTGTCTTTATCTATAACAGATGTGTGATGCTTTAAAGTGAATGTTCAGCCTTACTATAAAGTAAGCTCTTAAGCTCTCTAAAGTGAATTTTATCAGTTACCTGTATATGGCTATAAAGGGATTTTAAAGCTAAAAAAAAAGACAAAGTTGCTGTTATAAAACATTCATTCAGTGGAAAGCTATGGATACAATATGAAAATATTTTTTTTCCCATTGTTTCTTGGTACTTATGGTCTTTAATAAAAATTGTGTTTAGTTTAGCTTTTACAGCATCTGCTTTGTCTCGTATGAACTCTATTCTCTCTCTGTACAGAATCTATATAATTCTCTTGAGTAGACTACCTTTTATCTGCTCTCTACTCTAATTTCACTGAATTGCAAGAATGTCTATTCCTTTAAAATATTAAATTAACATGGTATTAATAAGGTAATAACACTCACTACCCTAGAACTGGATGGTGTTTGATGCTTGTTGTACTAGTAGCAATAGTAGTAGTAGTGGTGCTATATGGCCCTGTATACCTGGATATTGTATAGCTAAATATTAGGATGCTGTAGATACAGTGCATACCTCCTCCCTCCCCCACACTTTTCAGGCTCATTGCTGGAATCCAAGCAGGGAGGGATGGAGGACGGAGGCAGCATGCATGCTGTGGATCAGAAAATTCTTCTTGACACTTGAGCTTTGAGAATGATCTAGAACTAAAATTTTCTTTAATTATACATATTTTATACATATAGACATAATAATAAATAATAGGGGATGGCTATACCAAACTTTTAGTTAAGACCATTTGAGCTCTCTGAGCTGATAGTGATTGTATACATGAAATACACTACCTCCAATAAAAGAACACGGATTGCCATTAATATAGCATATTCAGATAGATATCATAACCAGTACCATTTATTTCTGAGAGTGTTCACACATCCTTTTAAATGTTGCCAGATCTATGGTGAAAGCTTAGGACTTATCATCTGTTTTGGTTTACCCTGTACTAAATAAAAAATGTGCTTTCCAAGACTGACTAAAATGAAAGAGGGAAAACTAGTATACATTTATCAACTACATATAAGGTATAATTAAAACATCTCAGTACTCATACTAAAAAAATTTATAGGAAAATTCTAACTTACAAGAAAAACTACAAAGGCTTTGATTATGTGGGGAAAAAACATTATGTCATGTATATGGCTTATTAAATGAGCCAACCACTATGTGTGTTTTTTGGCGCAAGCTACTTATAAATGCTAACAATCCGGGTAATTCTCCAGGGTGGCCTGACAGCACAATTTATATACATTGCTCTATGGGCAGCTCTCAATAACCTCTAATGGAATAAATAGAGCATGCAGGCACAGCCAATGCTTGATCCATTCATGGAGCTACCTGATATTTCCAAGTTCAAAACTTTTGCAGGCAATTAGACACGTTAGACAATGAATAAAGTACTGGCTGCACATGGGTGGAGTTCTCTGTTCATTCCTGCCACAGTTGTGTCCCCGTTCTCAGGATTGGTGGGGACGCCAATAGCCGGACCCCCACTGCTCAACTTATCTCCTATCTTATAGATAGGGATAATGTCACTAGATGGGAATACCCCTTTAGGGACATTGCAGATGGTAACTGGTGACGGTTAACCTGTGCAGTGGAAGTACCACTACCTCATGGTTTCCTATGCTCTGAAGGAAAATGGACAATGGGAATGGCACATCACCCGATGTTGTCAAAATGATGACAACAGTGGAGAGCAGAAGACAGCGGGAGGCCTGGGAATTACAGCCTTTTAACACTACCACTAGATGTCAGGAAAGTGTAACTTTATGGCGAGAATGTGAATGTGTGTGTCATTTTGACCCTTCACCACTTGTCAAGTATATGGTACAGAGAGAAAGTGCAATAAACATTATAAAAAAAGTGCAGATTTCACATTTCATAGAATGGCAATAATGTACACTTGGCGGTTGTTTTGCACCAAAATGAACCTAAAAGTACTGCACATAGCCTTCAACTGTATCCACACCTTCAGGAAAGAAACTATACTATAGCTCAGAGCCATGGGCTCCCAGCCCTGCCACTTTACCTTTAAGTCGCAGACTGCTTTAAAGCGACTCTGTACCCACAATATGTCCCCCCTCCCATACCACTTGTACCTCCTAGCTGCTTTTTATCCAAAACCTGTCCTGGGGTCCGTTCGGCAGGGGATGCAGTTATTGCCCTAAAAACAACTTTTAATCCGGCAGCGCTGTGTCTAACGGCCGGGGCTTACATTTGTATATGCATTAGGCTGGCACCACCTCTCCATCCTTCCTCCCCACCCTCCTCATCATTAGGAATGATCCAGGAACATTTACTGCTGTTTTAGCTTTGCACAGGTGTATTAACGATCCAGCCCATGTTCATTATACACACAGGTGGGGAATAGGAGGCAATCTGCCTGGAGCATTCCTAATGATGAGGAGGGTGGGGAGGAAGGACAGAGAGGGTGTGCCAGCCTAATGCATATACAAATGTAAGCCCCTGCCGTTAGACACAGTGCTGCCAGATTAAAAGTTGTTTTTATGACAATAACTGCATCCACTGCCGAACGGACCGCAGGACAGATCTTGGATTAAAAGCAGCTATCAGAAGGTACAAGTGGTTTGGGGGGGGGGCAGATTGTGGGTACAGAGTCGCTTTAAGGCCCTATTACACAAAACGATTATCAGCCCTATGTGGCCGTTCTGGCTGATAATTGTTTCATGTAATAGGACGTGTTAAAAGGCCAAGATCAGCTGACATGCACAGTGTCGGCTGATCGTGGTCTTTCAATATGTGGAAAGAGCACAATTTGTACAGCAGTCGCCTGCTGAGCATTACTCCGCATAAGAGGAGTGGTGGAGGCAGACTGCTGCCGACTTCAATAGGAGGCTCGAATGATCTAGAGATTATCCAGGCAGCCCCTCACGCTTGCTGTCTGTGCATGTAAAAGCACAAGCGAGTGGGTAACAAGGGGGAAGCAAATGCTGACCTTACAGTTCGGCGCTCACTTCCCCTAGAACATTGTTTCGTGTAATATAGCCTCTAGGCCTGTGGCTAGTATTTTTTTGCAAGGGGTGGCAAATATGTATATATATATATATATATATATATATATATATATATATCACAATTTAGGCAATTCTTGTGATATTGTGATTTACGCAACAAGCTGCATGAACATCAGATCCAAAACTCTGTATTTGCCCCCGATGACACCTCTATGCAAACCACATGTTCAGTTATGATTGTAGTGTATGAACACAGACCAGGTTTTGGCCAGTAAAGTAGTACAGTACATAGTAGTCATTACCAAACTGTTTTACATTCCCATCAGCATACAATCAATATGAGATACCTTTCGATCAGTGTGAGACTTAACAAGCTAGATAGGACTGTTTAAGATATACATTTAGTAATATTGTAAACTACATAAACAGACACAATGTAACCTTTGAAAATTATAGAAATCTGCCCACCTACTGCCAGATAATATAAAACTGCCTGGAGCTATTTTTCATGGATTATGACCTTTCTTGCAAATATTCTTAAACTCCATCTGCCTCATATATGTTCTGTTAAGAAAGATAAATTTAACTCCAGCAGCTGCTGAGAATGGTTGATTTAAGACTGAATAGTGATAATGGTGACAATTCCCATGTTTCAGAGAGCCACGTTATCAGGAGCTTTCCTATACACCCCACTAGGTCGCTTTTTAAATGTCAGCCAATTGTTTATCACCGGAACGAAATAAAGGCTGGCGCTCTGAAATAAAACATCAAATATTTTGCATTTGATCATGTCTTAACCCGTGCCCGCTTCTCCCCGTGGCCTACTCACTTAGAATTATTGATGCCCGAGGCATAATTTCAAAGGGCCTTTAGTCAACTAGGACTCTACAGTTAAAGATATCATAAGGCAGCAATTTTTCAAAGAAACTACAGCTGTGGGTTTTTCGAATAGAAAGGTACTTTAGTGTCTTTTCTACATTATATATATTTTTTTTAGTGAGAATCAACAAAGGATACAGAAGATGAATGTGACAATGGATCCCCCATTGATTTCAATCAAAATACATCTTTGATAAAGCAAAGAAAAACGGTCGTCTAATTAATCAAAAGTTGACACAGAACGCCGGCTCTACAGCCCCGTGCAATTTTTAATACAGACACACAAGCTTTTCAATATCCCAAGACTATCTTGAGAATCAGTTGATTGATGTATGAAAGCTTTCGGTTTTTAAATATGTCTGTTTGAGATAGTTTTATAATAATCGAAACACTCTCTTTGTAGATTAGAGAATGGCGTCTTAAGTAATGTAGCCCATTGAAACATCATAAAGTAAGTCCCCAACTGTTTTCCCTTTGAATACTTTGAGATTACTTTATTACATTTCTGCTGGCAATGATCTGTGCATGAACTGTCTAGCTCAGCTCAGGCTAATAATTGTTTTTCATAAATATTCATACATCACATTCAGTTTTTTTATTTTTTTATTATTGTCTCTTTGTGGAATATGTGCTGTGCTGTTTGCTTTTTATTTTTTTTTATTCTATTATCAAATACTGGTAATGATTTTCTTATTATGTTATTTTACTGACACGCTACTGACACTGTTCTAATCCCTGGACATTCATTTTCTGGAAGAAAATAAAATATTAAAGGCTACTTGTCACCGGCACAGATCTCCGAGTAGATAAGGGCCGACATAATTAGATTCTGTACAGTGAGTTGGTGCTCAATGCAAATGATAAGAGATGTTGTAATATAAAGGCAAATCATTAGGTAGATTTTTTTTTTTATGTACATTAAGTTTTCCCAAAATGAATTAATTCAACCAATCACAAAACATGTAGAGGATAGTATAGGAAAATGAAGCATATAAATATGTTTAGGTGCTTTAGGCACTGCAAAGTGGGGTTCACCCATACACCCATCCTATTTCGATTTACCTCTGGGTTCTGACCTGTGCCAACTATTATACCTAAATGAGTTTTCTGGCATAAAATGTCCATTTTAAATACTTTTCCCAGGTAATTCTGAGGTAATTTATTATCATCCCCCATTCAGGAATTTTATCCATTAACTATAGCAAAAGGCAGCTGCAGAGAGTGTCACTCTTTGGAGGACTCAGTATGTTCATGTATTCCACAGACAATTTAGTAATTTAGATGAAAATTATGTAATTTCTAATTTTCCCATGTGGGATACAGCTGAATCAAAGTATTGAAGGATTCTTAACAGACTAAAGTTACTCTATGCGTAATCCTACCTAGAAGAAAGGGCAAAAGGTATTGTACTGGGGTGAATTTACTAAAACTGTCTAATTTTTAGAGAGGAGAAGTCATTCCAGTTCAGAGGAAGAGTTTGTTAAACCTTAAAACACGTTGTATGTGCTTTATGGGGAAATAAATTGCCCTTTATTTTGTATGTGGCATGGTATTCTCCATGCAACAGGTCTCGCAATAGTACATGTAGATTGCACCAACCAACCCTCCGCTTTTTCCTGCTGATGACCTTCTCAAAATGGCCTCCAGACTTTTATTGAGCACTGGTGATCCAGACAGGGATAGGCCGCCTTTGTGTTTTAAGTGACACTGTCACCCCCTTTTTGCATTCTGACTTCTCTACACAGATGTAAAGGGTAAATTTTACAGTTGTCATACCTTATTTTATATTATACGTCATTGTGCTTGTTCACGTTTAAAATGATCTTTTATTAACTGCAGATTGTGATAAGTGGGTGGGGCTTCACAGCATCAGCGCCACTTAGCCCTGCCCACAATGCCAATGTTAGTCCCGCCCCCTCGACACTCATTAGTGTTGGGCCTAGACCTTTAGGCCAGCCTGTTCCAATGGTCAACGAGGGGGTGAGGCCTATGGTCCCATGATGTAATGGAGGGGCGGGGCCAGTGGTGGCGCTGTGGGAGGGGCTAAGTGGTGCTGTTGCCGCAAAGCTCTGTCCACTTAGCTCAATCTGCAGTTGATGAAAGATCTCTTTTTACTTGAACAAGCAGCATGAAGTATGATATAAAATAAGGTATGAAAACTGCAAAATTTACCCTTTACACCTGCGTAGAGAAGTCAGAATGCAAAAATAATGACACAGGGCATGCCTCCTTTTGTGCCCTGTGCCATTATTAGTTTTATATTTTTACAGTTAACTGCCACCTCTGTCCAAGACAGTAACTGTCCAGAGAAGGAGAGGTTTTCCATCGGGATTTGCTACTGCTCTGGAAGTTCCTGTCTCGGACAGAGATGGCAGCAGAGAGCATTGTGTCAGCCTGCAAAAAATACATCACTTTCTGCAGGACATATAGCAGCTGATAAATACTAGAAGAGTTGAGATTTTTAAGTAGAAGTAAATTCCAAATCTATAATCTAAATTTTCTGACACCAATTAATTTTAAAGAAAAAACATTCAGTACCCCTTTAAATGCTTAAGTCTTCCATTGATTTCAGTGGGGTTAGTCGAACATTTGAGAATTGACAAATCCTGAAATAACTATTAAGCTACTTTGGTAGGGGATGTTATTGTCCTGCAGGAGCTTGGGATGATTTTTAAATTTGCTGAAAGACAACGATTAGCCGATCATTGATCGTTGTCTTAATTACATGGAAAGTTATCTTCCCTGATTTGGCAGCTAATAGCTTCATATAATAGGGCCCTTAGGCCAGTCCTGTAATCTATTCATTACCCTTTACCCATATCAGGGCAAAACATATTATTGATTCTAGGCTTTTCTATTACTATCAAAAAGAAGAATGCAGTTTTCATAGCCACTATATATTCCAATATGAAGTAAATATTTTTTTCATGTTCATTGTACAATTCCTTTGATTTTTCTTACTGTGGCTTCATAAAAAGTAAATGTTCTATATGAAGCAAATGCTAAATAAATATTTGATTTTCAACTTATGACATTACCACAGGGCTGAATGTGAATAAGTTGCCTGGGAGGAAAGAAGTTTTCTGTACATTGTATTCCATAGTTGGCATTAAACATTCTGAGCATTGTACACATTGTTGGAGGGTTTCTAACTTAAAGCTTCTTTCATTTTGTTTAATAAAACGTAAGTAATAAAAGTACATAAAAGTTAGTTGTCACATATAATTTATACTATATGTACTACACCTTCTTAATGCCTAGCGCTGCAGGATTTTAAAGTTTTTGATTGACTCAGTCACCTTAATCGCCTTTTGTAACAGCGGTAAAAAGCTTAGTTGAAGCACCTTCTTTGATATGATGCCACAAGATTTGAATTTTGGTATTTTCTACAATTTTTTCCTGCAGATCCTCTAAAGCCCTGCCAGGTTGGATGAAGACCATTGGTGGAGCAATTTACAAGTATTTTAAGATTTACCGTATCTCTCAACCAGGGCCACTTCTGTCATGAGGCAAGGTGTGGACTTTGTCTCAGGAAGCAGATTTTCTGTCCCTAACAGGGGCAGCAACTGGGCCCTGTCATTTTATTAAAGTCACTATTATTTTGTATGTGCCCCTGGTGTGAGTTGGGCAGCCGCCACTTCATCTTTATGCCTGTCAGATCCACCCCTATACTAAAATCAACTAAGTTCAGGACATGGGTGTGTAGCGACAGCCTCATGAACAGGTCCTGCACTGGATTGGTGGCAGATAACGGTAGATTTGTAGTTTGCTGAGCTTGACCTCCCGGCTCCTTACCCTCCAGTGCGCTATGTGTTTGGGCACTTCTGATGTATCTTCCATGGTCCTTCTGATCCCCATCTGCAAGTACTGGCAATCACAGTATGTGCTGCTCCTCTATGGCACACAGTTGGCTGCTATGTGGCTTTTCGGTTGTGTCCTTGGTTTGCCACATCCGAGCCCAGCATGTAAGGTTCTAACACGTCAGTATGTTCATTGTAGAGCAGAGTGCTGCTTTCCCCCTCCCCGACCTGACAACGCTGCTGCTGTTGTCATCCTCCTCTTGGCTGGTGCTGGCTCCCAGGTTCTGGTGAGTATTCATGAACACAGTGCTGAGTGATGGGGTCAGGGAGGTCACAGTGAAAATGACTGCACCGTGACACAGAAAAAGGCAGATTTCCTCCTCTACTGCTCTGGACACAGTTTACACCCTGGCAGCTCCCATAAGCCCTTCATGTAGTGTATGTTACCCTCTTCACACTGTGTCATTTCTGGGAAAGTCAAATTGTGGCTAGTTATCAGTGAATGGAACTATGATTTCTTCTGGGGCACTGTGAACTACTCATGGCATGTTTCAGGAGGGCATTTGACCAGTTTGGTGCTTCACACTGTCATTTTCAGAGACCATAATGTGTGTTTTACTAATTTGTGGGGGGACAGTATGTTGTGCTGTATAGGAGGCACATTGTATGCAGCACTATTATAATCAGGGGCACATTATGTGGCTGCATTATATTCAGGGAATATAACATGTGACATGGTGTATGAAGCTGTTAAATTCACAGGCACAGTGTGTGGCACTATCAAGGGGGCACGGTTTGTCACACTATCAAGGACACACAGTGTGCATGCACAGTGTGTGGCACTATTATTTTCGGGGGGATGGAAATGTGGCAGTATTATATTCATGGGGCACAATGGGGGGAATTTATCAAAGGAAAAAGTTGTATTTTCTGGTTTAAAATTTTGCGAACAAATGTTTGCATTCGGCCATTTTACACCAGCTTCACCAGGGGGGCGGGGAGGGGGTGTGGAGGGGCCGGAACAGGGGACGCAGACTCTGGGTCCGCTTCATTTATCATTTTTCGTGCCGAAAAATGATGCGGAAACCTCAGAGCTGGCGTAGGTTTCCTGGCGCACACACTGGTGGGTGCCGGATTTATGTAGAGGCAGTGAGCCTCTACATAAATCTCTGTACTGTTGGCGCTGCAGGGACATTTTTATGCCGGACTTAATAAATGTCCCCCAATGTGTAGCAGTATTATATTCACAGGGTGGTGTGTATGATGCCATGAGGATATTCTCTTAGGACCCTTTTACATGGGCCAACATAATGCCGCAAGACTTACAAGACATACAAGACTACAGAGCTCATTAAATCGTGTTGCCAATAAAGGGATTATACAGGCTTACAAAAACATGGCTGTCTTCTTTCAGAAGCAACACCTCTCATGTCCTATCCAGTTCTATTGAAGTAAATGGAGCTGCATTGTTATACAACACACAACCTGTTGATACAGGTGGCGCAGTTTTTGCAAGAAAGTAGCCATGCTTTTCTAACTCTGGAAAACCCCGTTAACTTCATTATAGTCACCCACATTTTCCTGTTTACACACTCATGCAAGTACAGATGATTTTAACGATTTCACAGAATCAGCTGACGAGCAAGATGGGGGCAGGGATTTCAATTTTCCGTCTCAGACAGCAGAAGAGCTAGAATCTGCCCTGCCCTCAGGGACTTTCACATAGAGGTCCCCAGAGGAAGTCGATGGGCCCCAGTGCAAAATTTATCTGCACTCCTGTGTTGTCTTGGCTGTGTGCTTAGGATCATTGTCTTGTTGGAAGGTGAACCTTCGACTCTTGGGTTTGTTCTAACTCCGGTCATGCAGCAGTTGATTACCAGTGGCGGAAGAAGTTGGATGCAATGCTAAGGCTGCCTGGAAAACATGGATACAGCCAGGACTCCCTAGAGCATCATCCAACTTCTTCAGTCAACAGTAATCAAATACTGCACGCTTGGGTTTGGGAGAGGGTGCTCAAGGTCTGCTCATCTCTAATTGGGAACTCTGTACTCCATTCAGCTTTCCCTCATCGCTGACCAGTCTCCCCATTTCATGATGCTGCCACCACCATGCTTCAATGTAGGGATAGCAGTGGGCAGGTGGTGAGCAGTTCCTTATTTTCTCCAGACATGACACCTAGGATTGTGGGTAAAAAGTTCACTCTAGGTATTATCAAACAAGGGAATCTCATTTTTTAAAGGCTAAGAATTCTTTGGAAGTTTTCTTTGCAAACTCCAGAAAGGCTTTCATTTGTCTTCTATGGAGGAGAGGCTTCTTTCTTGCCACTCTGCCATAAAGCCAGACTCTCCAGTTTGCTGGAGTGCTGCTGTGATGGTTGACTTTCTGAAATTTCCTCCCATCTTCACACAGGAAATTTGGTGCTCAACCAGTTTGATCATTGGATCCTTGGTCACCTCTTCTATCAAGGCCTCCCCCCCCCCCTCCGATTGATTAGATGGGTGGGGTGGCCATATCTAGTCCTGGTTATTCCAAATTATTATGTTTTTTTTTTATTGATAAATGCTGAAGGCCACTGTGATCTTGGATACTATCAGTGCATTGTCAGCTGTCAGACCTTGTATTAACCTTTTTGAATCATGTGCAATTAACGGAATTTACCACAAGGGGACTTCAAACAAGGTGCAGAGACAACTCAGAGATCTAGAGAAATCGGAAGCCCCCAGAGCTACATTTCAAGTATCATAGCAAAGATTTACCAAAGTTTTAATTTTATTCTTTTTGATACATTTGCAAATATTTCTAGAATTCCATTTTCACATTCTCATTATGGGGAATTAAGTGTAGAACATTGGGTAAAAAACTTGATTTTAAAAAATTTAAGCACAAGGCCACAATACTGTATAGCAAAAATGTGAATAAAGTGAAAGATTCTGAAAAGTTTCTAAATCCATTTACATACAGTAAATATATTTATTATCCCCCAATGTGCCTGCTTTGATTTGATCACCTGTGGCTCTAGGATACAACTATCGTAGGGCATCAACTACGATACTTATCTGAAATAGTTTAACTGCAATCTCCTGGTCTGTGATGTAAGTATTGGAATTCAGTCTCCATTGTGCATGCAGAAAAGGGATTCTGGAAAAGTATGTGCAGGATAAGTATAAGGCAGGAAACACCCACAATGTTTTTTTTTATTTTTAGAACAGGAAGTCTTCATATAAAATTTTTCCTACTAATATGGGATATACATTATTAAGAAGAGATTGCAAGAACAATATTGTGAAACAATAGCGAGTCATATTGTCAATAATTTTGAGAGCTTTCCCATTAGGATAAACAGATGAAATATGTGAAAATGAACGTGTTTCTAGTGTAAAGGCTTTTCTAAAAATGCACTGATATATAGACTTAAAAGGTTTCTGTACACCTGTACACTTAAAAGGTTTCTGTACACCCTGTCTGGCCCCCATTCTTCCCATACACAAGAATGCTTGGCATGGCCCAGCAATCCTGTGTTCTATACGAGGAGCAGTAAACTGCTATGGCTGCGGCTTATCTCTCCCAGAACGAAGGGGTCAGGCGGTAATTTACCATCATGCCTGACCCCTATCTCCATTGACATAACCTGCCGGTGGTTGGAGAAACCCCACGCACCTTGTAGTAGGCAGGTGTATGGCCATTAAGGCTCTGATCCCACAATGTCTTTTCATTTGAAAAATCACTGTTTTTAAAATAATGGCTGTTACTTTATAATGGCATGATCATTATTAATGGTTGTCATTATCAAAAAATGGCAGTGTTTTTGTCTAAAAAAATACATAGCCATAGTCTGTTCTGGTAGTATTGGCTGTTAGTCCATGCAAGTAAGGGGGGTTATATGGCAAAGTGTGTGCACTCTTTCACAGCAACGGTATAACCACAGTTAAGAAAGGAAAACAGGAAGTGATGAGATGAGGACTGTGGGTTGAAAAAATAGCCCGTTGATATTCCTTTAAACTATGTATGTGGCTCACACTTTACCAACTCAGTTGGAAAACCCCTTTAAGCAACATTTATACTAATGCTAACTAGGTCCAGATGTTTAAAGTCTTTCTGAGTACAGATGGAATAGAAGAACTGAATTGAATGGAATTTTATAAGATGACACTAAGCAGAAACCATTAATGGACACACACATTTGAGGCAGGTAACCGTTCATTATGATGTTATAATTTTATTACGTGAGTTTATTATTTCCCCTCACATTCTGCATCAGCATATTGTACATACAGTGTGAGGCATTCTTATTACTTGCCGTGTGGCTTGCTTCTTTTCTTTAATATGTAGATTTTAAAATACAATTTCTTGTCCAATGTCCAAGTCGTAATAAAATGAGAATTTAAACAAATGTTGAAAATCTAAACAATATGCAGATTTCATTTCACAGTTTGTATAGATGTTATTATTATCCTGGCACAAATGAGAATGTTTATTAGTTTTGTTCACTCAGGAGAAACTTGAAACAACTTTATATCTAATAAAGTAAATAATTTCCTTAGATGGGAGCAGTGGTAGGAAATAATACAGAGACACCACTACATTTTACCACTGTCTAGTCACATTCTACAAACTCTTCTACAAACTTAATAAATAGGTTACAGATGATCTATGAAAAAAAAACAAAAAAACCATAAAATAGTGCAAATTAAATGCAGTGAACAATGTTCACTGCATGAAAAGACCAACCATGATCTAGACCAGATTTTTCTTTAAAGGTCATTAATGCATGGATGTCCAGGTCACACTGAAGCAGCACTCTCCTCCTTCTATGAGCCATAACTCCCGCCTACAGGGCTGTTTAGGGGCTCATTATGGCGCCATGATATATAGTTTTTATTGATACCAAATTGGTGTTAATGGGTATTTTTGATACTTTTCATTTTGATATTTTCATTTTTTCTTAAACATAATATAACAAAAATATATTTATATACACAAATAATCTCAATATATTTGAATATATGCGCTGACCAGCATCTTCTATTATATTGCCGCAGCCGGGGCTTCACCACCCCCGGCGATCAGCTCAGGTGAAAGTCATATGTATGTACTGACTGGCAGCCGGCACCACCAGTCAGCTTAGTGATGTGATCTGGATCTTTAGTCTCAGCCCCAATCACAGCCTCGGGCTGGGACTTCAGTCTCCATAAAAACACTCCGCTATGTGTCCTCCTTGACTGCGATAGAGCCTCCTTGTGAAGGTAACTATGCTAGGGTTTTGTATCCTGATTGTATTCCCTGATTTTCCTGATTTCAGGCTTGCAAAAACCAGGTGCAGAAGCAAAAAGTGGGACTAATCCATAATGGTCAGAACTCTATGAATTAATGGAGCCGCGTCATAAAGGGGTGAGGGTTTCCTCACACTGGGGTCAGGTCATCCTGCCTTCAGTGCTTCACCCCCAGCCTGGTTCCCATGTATAGCGGCGTTCTATTCACATGCACAAGGCTGGGGGGGGGGGGAGTACTGGAGGTGGGCCGGCCCATGGTTCAAAAAAGGGACCACAGCACCGGCTTTCCCGCGTCGGCGCCGTTCTATACTTAGGTAATACTTAAAGCAAATGTACCTGATGGTACTACGCTTAAAATTTTTATTTTTTTTTTACACTTTTTTGGTTTCCCTAAGGGACTTTTCCAAGCAATAATTAGATTACTTATACTGGTATATGCCACTGCATAGCTGTGATCAGTGAGATTAGCACTCTGCTAGAAGAGTCTCCCTGAGGCACAGAGATAGGTAAGAGACTCCCAGTTGTCTGGGAAACTGATCAGAACCCCCACAATCACACTGTAGGGTTCAGATCAGTAAGTGACAGGATCCGCTGTGTCACTGACACCTTTAAATGTCCTGATTGCTATAGATCAGGACGTTCAAGGGGTCAATAGTTTTGTAGTGGCTGCTGGCACTGAAGCAGCGCTGCACACATAAAATTCCTCTTATATACACATTTTAACGCACATGGCATCAGTAGTTACAATGTATGTAGACATATGGCAGACATAAAGGGGTTAATGATGTTTCTTAAAAAATTTTAAAGACCATGTATCATTTTATTTAGTTGAAAATAATAAAATAAAAATAAAATAATACACAGGTAAATAATAAGCTAAAAATATTTTAAAAACAACTAAAAATTTTATTGAATTATCAACTGCAATTAATCCGTCACCAGAAATTCTGTTTTTGCTCATCTTGCCTTCTTCAAAATGGAATTAAAAATAGTCAAAAAGTTGCATGCGTTAAAAAATGGTACATACCAATGATAGCAAGCTCTGGTGCAAACAATGCAAAATTAGGTGATACAAAAAAAAAATAAAATAAAACGTTATGGCTCTTAGGCTGAGTTCACACATGTAGTAATGCAATGGAAAAATTTAAATACAATGTGACTGCATCATTTTATTGCAGTAACTGATCATTTCATTGCAGTATTTGATCATTTCATTGAATTACTGCATTGTGTCATTACAGTAATTGATCGTTTCAATGCCATCCAGCCGTCTTTCATTGTGTTTACACAGTGAAACTCTAATGTGTGCGAACATACCCTTAGAATATGGCAATACATAAACAAATGAGTTTTATAACAAAGTGATTTTTATTGTGCAATATATAATATTTGGTATTTCTGTAGTCCTATCATTTTTCACTCTCCCAAAAACAGATAAAGCTCAATCACTTATATTGGTGGAATTAAAAATTACAGCTGTTCCCACAGAAAACAAGATTTTATATGGCTACATTGATGGAAAAATAAAAAGCTTATGGTTCTTGGAACTTAACAGTATGAAAAACAAGAAAATTGATGCATCTTTTCAAAAATATTATTAGATCAGCAAAGTTAGGCCAAGAAGGGAAAATGCCATGAAAAAAGCAATTTCTCAACTGAAACATCCACTGCTGTTCAAGTGCTATTGCCTATTGATGGTGTCCACATGGCTGTTGCATCAAGTCACTGGCTGAGTAGTGTGCTGCTGACACCTGTGATGAGCTGCAATGGTCAATGGGTAATTTAATCTCTGTAACCCTGGCCTTGGCTTAGGATAAGTGCAACGGCTGGAGTCGTGTATCCACTTGACCGTCACTAGCGATGACGTAAGACGCACCAGGGAGCGGTGTCTAAGGGGCCTCTGGTCTTCACCAGTGCCCACCGCAAGGGGGGATGGACTTGCTGCAGCAGGCGACCCCCAGGTCGCTACCCCTGGCTTGGCTTGCTAGTGATGGCGGACGAGGTGTAGCAAGACAGGTAGGCAGGCAGGCAGCTGGATACACAGGAATGGCGGGGTAGCAGTCACAAGCGGA
This sequence comes from Dendropsophus ebraccatus, assembly GCF_027789765.1. Taxonomy (NCBI): domain Eukaryota; kingdom Metazoa; phylum Chordata; class Amphibia; order Anura; family Hylidae; genus Dendropsophus; species Dendropsophus ebraccatus. Next base: position 44,994,256 of record NC_091461.1, on the reverse strand, counting down.
GACCGCAGATGGCGGGAACAACGGAGAGCTGAGACCACACACTTTGGAAGCATGCAGAGGCTCCAAAAAGGCAAGGGCAGGACAGGTGGGGATATTTATAGAGTGAGTGGGGAGATTTATCAAACATGGTGTAAAGTAGAACTGGCTCAGTTGTCCCTAGCAACCAATCAGATTCCACTTTTCATTCCTCACAGATTCTTTGGAAAATGAGGTGGAATCTGATTGGTTGCTAGGGGCAACTGAGCCAGTTCTACTTTACACCATGTTTGATAAATCTCCTCCAGTGTGTTTGATGGAACCACCAATTAAGGGCGACCTGTCCCTTTAAATCTGTGACAGCCGGCGCACGCACGCCCTAGGAGGCGGGACAGCGGGGAGCAGGCAAGAGGGAGACCCCCATGGGCCGAAACTAGGGCAGCGCCGAGCCCTTGCACATGGGCTCCAGCGACTGCGGCAGACTGAGAGGAGGGAGAGCGGGTGCGGCGGCAGCTTGGACCACAGGGCTCCGCCGCAGCCCTGATTATTTATGTGTGGGATAACGTCTACCATGAATTTTGCCACAAATCTTTGACATCCACAGCCAAATCTGCATATGTTACATGTAGATTTTGCCTTTATTGCCAGCAAATTTGGCATAAATTTTACCAGAAGCATTGTAGGTAAAAACCATAACTAATGTACAAACTTGACAAACTGTTTGGGTTTGGTAACGTTCACCGGACCAGAACGCTCAGCATTTGAGTCCTGGCAGTTGCAGACATTGGATGCAGCCCTAGAGAGTACTGGAAAAGATAGATACAGTCATAAGCCATATGATGCATTTTTCATAGATACTTTCAATTACATGAATAGATTTGTTATGAACACAAGCAGATATGATTGAACCCCTATGATGGAATAATGGCTGTTATTTGGCCTTAAACCCTGGAGACGGCCATCATATGGCCATAAAAAGGAGGTGTGTGAACCTAGCCTTATACTGTACATTTTTCCTGGTATGTGTCTTCCTGTTGTGGGGGTGCAAATTATGTGTTCCTGCATTTTTCTTGCACTTTATTATCTGTATAAAATCATATAATTGGGAAGCACAATGGCAATATCTGCAAGGAGTTTGTATGTTCTCACCATGTGTGCATAGATTTCCTGCCGGTACTCTGACACACACTGCATGGCATATAAGCTTAGATAGAAGAATTTACATTGTCAGCCCTAATACAATATATACAGGGACTGATCTAAGTAATGACATGTTATTTACAGCGCTGTGAAATAAGTTCGGGCTATACCAATAAAGCAAATCATGTATACAATAGATTTGAATATGCAGGTCAGTGTCCTACTTATTTTTAGATGCACACATGCATAGTTATGGCTTATTTTGTCCTGGATATGCATATGCCACCATGCTACTACTCTTTATTTGATTCTCTTTGACATATATTGTAGGGCTAGCCATTTTTCTCTGTTACGTTTATTATTATTGCCATATATATTGCTAGACTAGCAGACTAGCAAACACAATTCTAACTCGGGTTTGTATATGAGCCTGAACCTACTGTACAACGTGGCTCTGTGATCAAGTAATGTAGTAATGTTGTACACTTGGGAAATCTAGTATCACATTCATGTTCAGTTACACCCATTTCATGGGATTATAACCTTGTCTGCTATGAATTATGAAATGAAATTGTGTTATAAATTAGGCTTTTAGCATTACTTATTTATCCATTTATTTTTCTATTTTTAACCTCTTAATGACCACTGATACATCACTTCATGGGGGTCATTAAGGGTCCTTATTCTAGGCTGCCACCTTTTTACGGTGGGCCTAGAATAAGGCATAATGGGGCCACGTGCAGCAATCAAGTTCCTGATAGATTAACTCTTTACATGCAGTGGTTAGATCATGACCGCGACATTTAAAGACACTGGAGAAAGAGACTTACCAATTGGCTGGGATCTCCATCGGATGCATCTCCACGGCAGCCGGGGGGACTTGTGAGGCCCCCAGGGCTGCAATAGACACCTGTGTACCTGGCCGTGCTGTAGCATGGCTGGGTACATAGCCTGTCAGGCTTAATACACAATATAAAATACTGCACTAGATGACTAGTGTATTACCAGGGGCAGATTAAGGGTATTATGGGCCTCTGGCAGTTCAGAAATTGTGGACCCCTCCTAATCACACCCCCTCTAGCCCTGCCCCCACCTCACTAACCATGCCCCAACTAACCCTGCTCGCAGGGGCTATAATAGGCTATGTGAACTATAAATGCAGGGCTTTTCTGATGCCATATTTAGCATCCCACATGTAGAATAGACCCCTCTGTAGCATCCCTCTCTATAGAATAGCCCTGTCTGTGAATAATTCCTCTATATACAATAGCCCCCTCTGTGTAGTATGCCCCATTAAAAGCCCCCTCTGTGTAGCACCCCCATGAATAGCCCCCTCTGTGTAGCACCCCTATGAAAAGCACCCTCTGTGTAGCACCCCCATGAATAGCCCCCTCTGTGTAGCCCTCCTATGACTAGCCCCCTCTCTGTAGCACCCCCATGAAGAGCATGTTGTGCAGCCTTCATGTGAAAAACAAAATAATAAAAGTGAACTCTCGTGGAGCTGAAGAGCTATGACTCTCTCCTCTTCTGGCCTTCGCTCCTCGCTCCTTTGCGACGGTTTGCATCCAGGAAGTGACGTTACCGGCCAGAGGACGCTCTAGCAGACCTGCCTGCGTGCGTCACTTCTGCTGCCACTGAGTGCTGGCTCGCGGGGCAGAGGTGTGCGGTGGCAGCGTTATTATAATGTTGGCAAACTCATGGGGACCCTGGAGCCCTGGGCGGTAGCCCAGATTGCCCCCATTATAATCCACCTATGCGTATTACAGTAGTGAACTAATGATCTCTGTAATAGCTGCCTTGTGGGACTTGAAAAAAGTAAAAAAAAAAAAAATAATAGTGCATAAAAATTAAAGTAATACAACACATCCCCCATCCCCCTATTCAGTAAACAGTTTCCCTTTCCCTTCCCTCATTGTATATAAAGCATTTTATATATATATATATATATATATATTATTATTTTTTTTTTATTTAGGTATCGCTACGCCAGTAACGACCTGAACAATAACACTATTTGTATTTGTACTTTGTATTTTGTTAATGCTAAAAATAAAAAAGGAAAATGTCATGCATATTTCAAAATGCTACAACTTGTCCCACAAAAAATAAGCCCTCATATGGCTATGCCAGTTGAAAAATAAAAAGACCATACAGCTTAGAAGGCGACTATTGAAAAACGTAAAAAATTAATAAAAAAAAGGACTTGGTCAGCAAGGCCAGAATGTATGGTGGGGGAAAGGGTTAAATACTGCTGAATAAGTGGGCACTATATAAATAAAGAATTGGTTGTTATTATTATTATTATTATTATTATTATTATAATGTTGGTTGCTAATTGTAAAGTTGTTGGTTACTAATTATAATATTCTCTATTACTTGATTCCATTGACTGCTGAGAAAGATCTGGGAGGAATGAAATGTCCAGTATATATATTAGGGTACCTTAATAAACTAACATATCAATGGACTAACCTTGAATGTAACTGAGAGAGTGCACTTCATGTTGATGATGTTATAATAAAAAATTTGGACAAATATTGAGGATTAATAGTGAGTGTTGTGGATTTTTCAAGTATCTGTTTCCATGGTAGCAGACAACAAACAAAACCTGTGTAGTCTGATCCCGCAGTCCTGTTGCCTTTCATCTGTTCTCTGTTGGAACAATATAAGAAAAATTGTTGTTGACTTAGACTTTACATTAGTTAAATTCTGTTAATCTACCAATTAGATAAAATTATACTTGCAACATTATTATTATTATTAGTATACCATTTTTCCCATGTTGAAAGGAAAAAAAAATATCATGTATTAGTAAATATAACTTTCAGGAATAATTTCACATACAGCATATGGATGTATTTAAACAAAAAAAAATCAGTGTCTTGGCCAAGCACACGTGTGTGTGATTTATAGCTGTTGCGTTCATTGGTTGGATATATGCCGATTATTAAGGTTACGATCTGACAGTCCCATAAGACGCATTTCATATACATTTCTCTATACATCATATAATAGTGTGAACGTGCATGGTATTTTTCCAACACCATTCAAGTTCACAAGCAGAGACCTTGCAGCTGTTTTATACACTTGGCAGATACATTTTTGAGTAATTTTTTTTTACAAAGCAAACTTTTTCGCCATGCCTAGCAGTGTAGGTGCTAAGTCCTTACAGCAGGCGGCTTTTCTCAGTGCTAAACATTAATTAAAAATCATAATGCTGTAACCTTAACTGCATTACATCACTGCCCTGCTTTATACTTTATAGCAGGACTCGCTTTCATGCCGTGTCGTTTTAACTGCAAACATAATAGCCAAATCATATTATTGGCAATTGAATAAATTTTGACAACCTGCAATTTAGAAAGTAAATTATTATCAGTCCCCAGCATCACTCCCCAACCTTTTTATACCCTTGGAAATTACACTTGAATATTCTAAGGAGGTCCAATATAAAAAGTGCTGAAGTTACAGAAGCCTGGACCAAATGTATAAAACTCACTGTCCTTAGACTAAGTGCCACACAAGTGGCATTTTATTCAAAGGGAGCTTAGTAAGGCTGGCTATGCACTTTAGATAGTGTTCCGCTAACAGGCATTCCTCTCTCTCTCTCTCTATACCGTATTTTCAGGTGTATAAGACGACCCCTGACTTTTAAGCAGATTGTCAGGGGTTTGTCTTATACGCCGTAAAATGTTAACCCCTGGCAGGGGTTAACTGCAGCTAAATTAAAAAGAAAACAAACCTTTAACTCACCTAGGGCCCATTCCCGGCCTCCGCATGCCTTCCGTATCATTCCCAGCGCAGGCAGTGTTACGTACACTACCTGCGCCGGGGACGGAGATCGCCAAACCTCTCCCGGGCAGCCGAGCGTCTCATCGAGGAGCCGAGGAGACGCTCGGCTGCCGGGAGAGCTTCTGGAGAATGAGAGAGGGGGAGAAAGTTCCCGAAGCCTCTCTCATTCTCCCGAAGCTCTCCTGGCAGCTGAGAGTCTCCAAGCCTCTCTGATGAGACGCTCGGCTACCCGGGAGAGGTTTGGCGACGGTACGGCAGGCACTCAGAGGCCGGGAATGGGCCCTAGGTGAGTTAAAGGTTTTTTTTTTTTTATAGTGGTCGCCCCATACGGTGGGAATGGGGCCTTTTTTGAGCCCCCCCCCCACCGTATAGGGCGACCATACCCGGCGTATAAGACGACCCCCAACTTTAACCCTGATTTTTCGGGGTTAAAAAGTCGCTGAAAATTACAGTATATAACTCACTATATGGCTAGGTTCACTGGCAGTAGAATAATACAAAAATACAATACAATGTTAATAATGAGCATGTTTTTTTGGCACAAAAAAGGTAGTTATTCTATGGGGTGTGTGCATTGCTGGCCAATTGCCCATTGATGTCAATGGAGCACATTGTATATATTGAAATACAGCTTCCAGACACTTTCATCAGAGGGTTGTCTCCCCCACAAACAAAGGAACTACATTAGGAGCTAAATTAGGAGAAAGGCTACATTCACACATTGTATGCACAGTTTGTATATACGAACGATGTGCTATGGACTGGGTTTCAGAACTCCCGAATCATCACTCATGATGATGCCATGAGCTCCGAAACTGTTTAAATCTTCCCGCTGATGAAGTGACATGCAGTTCTGAAGCTGATCGCAGCACATCGTCTATATAGACGGACTGTGCATGGAATGTGAGAATATGGCTAACGTCTCTAGAATCTCATACACATCAAAAACTTTCAACTAACATGCAGGGTCAGTTTTATCACCATAAAAATGATGTAGAGCAGGAAGAGCTGAACAGATTGACATATATCTTTAGGGGAAAATATTCAGAATAAGGCTATCTTCACACAACGTTTTTAGCTCCGTTTAAAATTACATCTGTCATTTTGCTGTTTGGCCGCCCATCAGTGCAGTGACGGCTGCTTGTACATTATTTTGATTTAGGTGGACTAACTGGCATTTGGGTGTGTCTGTAATTGAAAAGTCTATTGAATTTAATAAATAAATAAATAAAAACGGTGAAAGGTAGAAAAGGTAGAAAAAAACCCTGTTTGCAATAGACGTCTGAAAATGACATGATCATTATTTTCACTTCTGCGTAGACAACGTCCCTTATTTTATACACTGTGTGCATTGGACGTCCGTTATTCCATTGATTTCAATGCATTGTATTGCAGCCACTTAAATCACGGCAATAACGGATGTCTTTTTAAATAGAAAAAACGGCCGCCTTTTCTCTTTTTTGGACGTTGTCTAAACATAGCCTAAAGGATATGGAAAGCAACTCTCACACCTTTGTTTCAAGGTAACTTTCCCTTAACCCCTTGATGACCAAGCAATGTTCTTAGTTTTACAAGTGCCTTCTAATTGGATACATGACTTTTTGTTTTCCTTTTTAACAAAGTACAGCAATTCTAGCTTTTATTTTTTACAGTGTTCACCATGCGGGATAAATAATAGGATAATTTTATGGTTCAGATCATTATGGATGAGGTTATCTATATTATAAAAATGAATGTCTGTCTTTTCTCTATAGACTTCCGAATGCCTGAACCGTTTGACCCCAAATTTGGCACACACATACATTGGGTGCCCGGGAAGGTTAGAGCGAAGGTCCCGTCCTTGCCAGATGTACAGGAGGGGAGCGGGATGGGGAAGAGGAGCCCCATAGAAATGACTGGCACAATCTCCACACTGCACACACAGGTGACATAATTATTGCTGCAGCTCCCCAGCAGTAAAGGCAGTTGTAAGCATTAGCAACTAATAAAATTGCTACTTTCATTTTCAATGAGAGCTGGAATCTGATTGGTTGCCTCAAAACAGATCCACAAAAATACATGGTAGACCCCCACCACACCCCCACACCAACTATATACTACAGGTATACAAGACCTCCACCAACTATACACTACAGGTATACGGCACCTCCACCAACTATATACTACAGATATACAGGACCCCCTGGACTATACACTACAGGTATACAGCACCTACACCAACTATACAGCACAGGTATAAAGTACCTCCACCAACTTTACAGTAAAGGTATACAGGACTCCATAACTATACAGTACAGGTATACAAGACCTCCACAAACTTTACGGTTACTTTACAGTTACTTTACAGTAAAGGTATACAGGACTCCATAACTATACACTACAGGTATACAGCCCCTCCACCAACTATACAGCACAGGTATAAAGTACCTCCACCAACTTTACAGTAAAGGTATACAGGACTCCATAACTATACAGTACAGGTATACAGGACCACCAAACTATACAGTACAGGTTTACAGGACCCCCAAACTATACACTATAGGTAATACAGGACCCCCAAACTATACAGCACAGGTATACAGGACCCCCACAAAATCTACACTACAGGTATACAGCACCTCCACCAACTATATACTACAGGTATACAGGACCCCCCTGAACTATACACTACAGGTATACAGTACCTCCACAAACTATACAGCACAGGTATACAGTACCTCCACAAACTATATAGTAAAGGAATACAGGACCTCCACTAACTATACAGTACAGGTATACAGGACCCCCCCCCCAACTTTACAGTGCCCCTGAACTAAACAGTACAGGTATACAGGACCCCCCCAAACTATACATTACAGGTATACAGGACCTCCATCAACTAAATACAACAGGTTTTCCACATGGAAAATTGTAGATTGCGGCTCAAGAGTTGAATCAGGTAAAAATCTTAATGTTTATGCACCTGCCAATAAAATTCCCAATGTTGTATATAACCAGGCTGTATATAACACTGCCATTGTTGTATATAACCAGGCTCTGTATAACACTAAAGGAGAACTTAAACCCTTTTATTAAGCACAGCTGTCTACTGGGCTCCTTAGCACTTAAAAGAGAAGGGAATTCAATCTATAAGTTACATGCTTTACAGAATCTTTTCACACAAATATATATCAATCTGTCAGCTCTATAACATGATGTTGATAGATTATATAGCATTTTAACAGTGATGGCTTCCCTTTATAGTCAACACCTCATCTAAAGGTAACCTCTGGTTGATAATATTTAAATGTATTACAGCTAATTGTACAGGCGTTCATGTACAATGTATTTGTTCTTTTTGCCTTATTTTCCAAGTTTATTTGTTATACTTGCTATATACCCAAAATAGTGATCAGACATGATGATGAGTGCCAACAATCTAATGTGTATGGAGAATGTCCAGCTGTGCCCTTATATTTTCTACATCTTCAGGTAATTGGCGGTGCCGTAGGTGACTGAAATAACAAGGGCGATCAGCCTATTGTGCATGTGCATGGAGTAGAGTGTATGCTTTGACTATTGCATATAACATTGTCTGTCCATCGGCTAATGTAACGGTGGGTTCATACTGAGGAATTCTCAGGGATAATGTCTGCGGAATTCCACTGTCTGTCCGCACGCCTTTCCGTCGGCTCCATAGACACCACTCTATGGGCCGGCGTATTCCACTATTCGCCGAAAGAAGTGACATGTCAGTTCTTTCGGCGGATAGCGGAATACGCCCACCCATAGAGTGGTGTCTATGGAGCCGGCGGAAAGGCGCGCGGACAGACAACGGAATTCCGCAGACATTATCCGTGAGAATTCCTCAGTATGAACCCACCCTAACTAAGCAATGAGTCCTGTCTTTGTCAACAGTCTCTTCTGAATACTGTGGTACGCTCTAAACAAACTGAAATTTGAATTTTCTCCAAATTCCCAGCAAGGTCAGTTTGGAGAGAACCAATTCCCTCCCCTCATTTTATGGATTCACTTTTTACTGTATTCACTGTGACATAAATGTTTAGAACAAAAAACAGTAACAGCATATTTTTTTTTATCATTGTTCACCGTGTGAAATAAAATACATGAAAATCTTATATTAATTTCCATTACAGATGCTAAGCGATGGTAAATACTCCAAAACGAAAAAGTATTTTAGGCGTGGTACCTTTATTGGCCAAGTTACAGATGGATCTTGCTGGCTGATAAGTGTCATCTAAGTACATACTGTATAACTTGTGAATATCTGATAAAAAAAACCCAAAATTTTTGTCAGACATGTCCTTTTAAAGGGCATGCAAAAAGGACGCTGGTCGACTTCAGGGAGATCAACCAAAACACCGCAGAGACACCATCACGTGTCTCAACGTCAGTGTATCTAGGATATTGCCCCCTTGGATATCAAATATGCCAAATAACACTGCAGAGACACCATCACGTGTCTCGATGTCAGTGAGCTAGCCAGACCTTCCTCTGGGAAGGAACAACCAAGCCAAGGAATGTCAAGAAAACCACCCAAGCAAGGTATCCATCCACAGACAGCTATTTCGGGGTGTTTGCCCCTCATCAGTGTGGAGTAGGAATCTGGCTAGAGGGAGCAACGCCTAGTAAGTGCAGGCAAAAAGGACGCTGATTGACCTCAGGGAGATCAACCAAAACACTGCAGAGACACCATCACATGTCTCGATGTCAGTGTATCTAGGGCTTTGCCCCCTGGGAAATAAAATATGCATGAGGGGCAAACACCCCGAAACAGCTGTCTGTGGATGGATACCTTGCTTTGGTGTTTTCCTTGACTGGAGACATTCCTTGGCTTGGTTGTTCCTTCTCGGAAGAAGGTCTAGCTACCTCACAGACGTTAAGACACGAGATGGTGTCTCTTCAGTGTTTTTAATGTCCTTTTTAAGGGAACCTATCACCCCTTGACGGCCCCCAAAACCACCCTACTCCTGGATATGGCCCCCCATACTTTCCCCATCACTGCTCACTGGAGCAATGATTTCCTATGGATGTAGGACTAATCTCCGCTCATTTGCTTATTGAACGCGCAGATGAGCAGCAGCCGTATCTCTGTGGCCGGAGTGGCAGGATGGGGTAAGTATGAGGGGCCATATCCAGGGTTAGAGTGGGTTTGGGGGGCTGATCAGGGGTGACAGGTCCCCTTTAAGGCTGATTTTATACTGTATTAAACAATGTTCAGCTGATTCCATTTAATGCAAACACCCGTAGAGTTTCCTGCACATGTGTTAAACAGATCCAGAGACCTAATATACCTTTCTGAGGCCAAAAGTCATGTTGGCTACCATACAGGATGAATATTTCTGGATGCAATAGTGCAGACTTCCTTTCTGTTCAATTGAGCTGAATCCCATGAAAAGATGCAGTGCGCGCAGTATACTTTTTAATTTTTTTTTTTACTGTTTATGTAGTAAATGTCAGACGTACACTACATGTTAGGATCTTCTTCTGATGGGTATGGCTTTGGACTCTGCTTAGTGCAGTGTTAAAGTAGGCTTATGACAGCCAGCCAATAAAGTATATTAGACAATTGTAAAACTTCTCTCTGCGCAAAGAGCAACCTTTAACTACTTTAAACATGTCTAATATTTTTAAATAAAAGTCCATGCGCCGCTATAAGTAACCTTAAATAACCTAAAATTCCAGCAAAATCTAAGTTTGTGCCAGCATGAATGTATTTATATGACAATCTATGGTATTTTTTTTTTTCATTGCAAATTCAATGATGGTGTTACACACGCTCCCGTTTTTTCATTTAAAACGTAACTATAATTTCAGTAGCCAAAAAATGAAATTTCTCAAATAAAAAGCCCATGTGTTACCCTTTAAAAAGAGCCATAAACTGTGTTGATAGCGTGTACATTCGCTGAGATATCACCAGTTGTTTGGCTCATAAGAATAAATGAATTTTTCTTCTGGCTGAGAGAAAGTGGGCGTAGCCTATCCCTCATCTCCCTGGCTGGGTCCCTCCATTCACTGAGCAGCACCTTAGCAGATGTATCACACAATAATATATTAATATATTGATAATATAACATCAAAAATACTGGCCTGAGTGCAATCAGGTGCTGCCTCCTCCTCCTCCTCAAATAGTCTCTTTTTAACCATACTGGGCTGTTTGCAATCAAGTGCTACTGCCTCCTCCTCCCCCTCCTCCACACTGGGTCCAATACAGTGCTATTACTGGTGCTGGTTCCACTGTCAAATGTCTGTTTTCCACCCTACTGGGTCCAAGGAACTTTGTGTCCTATGTCCCGTGTGATCACTTACACCTTGGCTAATTTTTTTTCACTATTTTTGCACTTTGATTTTTTCCACTTTTTTCATTGTAATAGCAACTGCAACTAAACAAAACTATACCCTATCAGACTCCCACTATTGTAGCTGCAATTATTCAGCCGTTATTGCAAGGTTTGTTTTAGGTGCGGTTCGGCCGAATCCGAACTTCACGAAAGTTCGCCAGATCGAACCGAACCAAACCGAACTTTCCAAAGTTCGCTCATCCCTAATATTTACTTTCTATTCATTTGATGTGTCCAAAGAAAAATCACCAAAAACAAATAAAATGTCTGCTATATAGTTACCAGCCGTATACCTTATTGTACAGACACATTCTATAAAGAGCTAAAACAAGGATATTTTATAGTTAGTATCCAGTAGCGTCCCTTCTTTTGAGGCATACAGCATAATTTACATATACTTCTGACATTACAGATATTGGTACTGTTTATACAGTACAACAGGAAATTCAAAGGTTTGTCTTTCCCTTTTTGAAGTTACTTATTTCAATATATGCAAAGGAATTTTCCTACAAAAGGGGAAGACATTACTCTCTTGTGCCTTGGTATTTTTAGCTAAGCAAGAATTTCCCCCAGAAGGAAAAGGTGCCCGTCTGCAGACAGCTGTCGGTTGCTGTTGCACCTTCTGTTTTTTTTGCTGTTTGGGGTTGTTGCCCATCAGACCAGGATGGGTAAAAGTAGAAATTTACTCACTCATGACACACTAAACAGTAAGGCTAGGCTCACATTATGTAAAAATGACGTCCGTGTTTCATAACAATGGCTGTCATTATGCAAATAACGTTCCTTATTTAAAAATAAGCGACATTTGCGCAATGACGGCTGTAGTTATAAAAGATGACCGTTGTTTTCACATAGTGTGGACCTAGCCAATTGCCGCATCCTGCTTCCGCTATGCATGTAGAAATTGATGGTGGGTACATAATGTTTCTGTTGACAACTATCTGGCTGCATGATATCTGAACCATGACATGTCTTTTCTCTCTGAAACAGCAATTTATAAAACAGACAACACTAAGTGATAACATCTGGCAGAGACCGAGCTGAGTCACAGTTAATAAAAGGAGAATTTTAGTAGTTTTCTTCTACTTTCAAACCAGAAAAAGTAGTATCAGCTGGAAGTCACAAAACAAGGTCATGATGACGTGTATGTAATTGGAGGGGGTTAAACACCACTCAGCCGCAATGTGTATTTTTGTCAGGCTACTAACTGAAAACAGGCCGGGAATATGGTGCTTTGTGGTTTCTAATTTACTACCTTCCCACACAAACAAGTCAGACAAACTTTGTATGTCCTTTTAGGATGGATAAATCATTTAGATTAGTGGTGACCAAATAATGGATCATAGATTTTAGAATAGAGTTTAACAGGTCACCAAGCTGTTCTGTTATTGACTCCAACACAAATGTGGGAAAACTACCTCCGCATTGATTTTTGATTCGGTGTCATTATCCATTTCCATTGAAATTCTCATAAAAATCATACGCACTAGGGATTCTTGACTAGTGCACATAGCATGGTGTCAAGCTCTCCCACACACAGCGAAGGTTGGTCAGAGTATGCACGAGGAAATGCTTCATGGCCACATCTGCCACTAGGCACATGAGGGCCTCTCCCTTGGGCAGCAATGTTATTTTTCCCTGTAATAGGGGATGTGCTGCCAATGAGTTATGCATGCAGAGGTCACATGATCCTTCCTGGATCGTGGTTGAGCCTTTAACCAAGCACCAATTAATGAGAACGGCACTGATTTTAACAGCGCATTGACCTGTGGAATAGGTTGCTTAACAAAGCAAAACATCCCTTTGAGACTAGTCCCTGGTTGGACTATAAATGTACAAAAGCTGTGGATACATAGGCATCAACAGTGCTGTAGCTACCATTAAATGAGAAGTCTGGCAAAAAAGTATTGTTATGCCCCCCAAGAGTTATACAAATCACCAATATACACTTATTACAGGAAATGCTTATAAAGTGCTTTTTTTCCCTGCACTTACTACTGCATCAAGGCTTCACTTCCTGGATAAAATGGTGATGTCACTACCGGACTCCCAGAGCTGTGCGGGCTGTGATTGCTGGAGTGGATGATGGCAGAGGGATGCTCAGTGTCCCTCCAGTACCCTGTGTCCCTCTGCCATCTTCCTCTCCAGCAGCCACAGCCCGCACAGCTCTGGAAGTCGGGTCGTGACATCACCTTTTTATTCAGAAAGTGAAGTCTTGATGCAATAGTTAGTGCAGGGAAAAAAGCTCTTTTGGTGATTTGTATAACTTTTGGGGGGCAATACAATACTTTCGCCGGACTTCTCCTTTAAGGCAGACCACACAACTGCTATTGGGCCCGTGCGCTTAGGGGCCCGGTCAGCCCTGTAACATTATGTCTCTGGTTATCCATTCAAGACCTCTGTCCTGACACTGGCTAATCAAGCATGGTACTATAGCCAGGCCCGCCCAACATTAGGGGACCCAGCACTTCAAATGCCCCCCTGTGTACATAGACTAACACTGGCTAATATGACAGGAGTATGGAGCATTTGTGGTAAAAAGGGTGCACCAGTGTGGGACATGGCTTCTGGCCGAGGATGGCTTATTCCAAGTGGGGGTGGCAGCGGGTACTTTGGCTTATGTCTGGGGAGAGGGTAGACTTGTGGCATGAGCTCCCATTGGTGTATGATCACTGAGCTAATCTTGCTCTCTGCAGAGGGGTTTGCCACCAGTAGGCATAGATAGTCACTAGTTAAATTGCTTCAAGCTAAGTGACTTATGGCACCAGTGGACATTGGTAGAAGCAGAGAGATGTATGGTGACAGTGGATGATGGTTTGCGCAGGGAGATGTATGGTGATAGTGGATGATGGTTTGCGCAGGGAGATGTATGGTGATAGTGGATGATGGTTTGCACAGGGAAATGTATGGTGACAGTGGTTTGCAACTGGTATTTCTATAGGTTGATTCAAACAAGAAGTTCTCCAAAAACTTTCCTTCTCAGAGAGTACTTATCTCAATTAATTTAATTACACACTCCTACTTTCATGGGATGACAACATGGAGTTCTAAGGTGGCTCTTAGAAGACAACTATACCACCCCCTGATACTGTCCCCCAATTGGCACCAGTTGTTCAAACGAGAATCCAGTCCTCCATCTGAGGACCATATGAGAGAGGTTTTGTTTTCCAAACCTTCTTGTCTATTCCCTTTTACTTACAGCATCTTGGACTCTGTAAAGATTAATTCCAGCTGTACTCGGTTATAACATGTTGATTTTTATGAAACCAAAGTAATTTGCATAAGCAAAACTTTTATTGCTTTATTTTAATATGAAACAGCAATTTGTAGCTTTAATTGCCTTAGTTAAAATTGTGATATTAGAACATGAAATCAGACACCCCAACGGTGCTGTAAAGGGAATTTATGCCAATTGCGTTGAGCTTTTTGTTTTATATTATTTATTTCATGTAGTTCTTCTCTTTTCCTAAAATCGTATTACATAGTAAAAGAAAACACTAATATGTATCCATGTTCCAAGAAATATCAACGGGTAAAATCACATAGTTATAAGGCTGGAAAAAGGAATATGTTTATCCAGTTCAGCTTATGATCTTGTAGTGTTGGTCCAGAGAAATGCAAATAAAAACCAAATCTGGCAGTCAAAATACATCTCAGGATCACTAACTTTTCTCCAGAATGTAGTAATTGTAACCTGTAATGTTGTTGCACTCCTTAGTGACCTTAGGGTAGAAACCCACACACCGTATATGCAGCGTATTTACTACTGCGATACAAAGCAAATACGCAGCAAATACGCAGCAGATTAGATCTAAATAACTCAACACAGCATCAAATCTTCACCATCACATCTGCTGCGTATTTGCTGCGTATTTGCTGCGTATACGGTGTGTGGGTTTATACCCTAAGGGTGCGTTCACACCTACAGGATCTGCAGCAGATTTGATGCTGTGTTCAGTTATTTAAATGAAATCTGCTGCAGAAAATCAGCTGCAGATCTTGTAGGTGTGAACGCACCATAAAAGAGAATTCTGTACCCTCACGGCCACCGTTTTCTGAAAGCTGTGCACTCTGGAAGTGATCAGCTTGATAGATACTACTGCTCTTTGGATTGTTAACCTCATTAGAATGTTGTTTTTATGTGAAACGAACAGCAGGTTTGAAGACTGTAACCTGCAGTTATGTTTTCACAGGCTAAAGGGCCTTGTTTACAGTAAATCTTCACTTTATTCAATAAGCAAATTAGGTGGTCTGGCGCACTGGGGAGGGACTACCGATCTCCCCTGCTGGCCTTCCTGATCTTATATACATGGAGGTTGCGCTCTGGAGTACATTACTGCATAGAGATGGATGAATAGGCTGGGTCAGTGCACTTTCCTAGTACACCAAACTGCTTTATTTGCATATGCTGAAATGTCACTTAGGATGAAGGTAAGGCCTCATTCACACATTCAGTAATTTTTCTGGACCGCAAATCCTCCCGCTATTTTTTTTTCCGTGGTCCGTATAAATTCATCTGTATTTGCATCCGTAATAGCATCCATATCTGTAAAATATAAACAGTACTGGTTTGCATAGATTTGATCCGTGTTTTTTACGGACATCATGGATGTGACATCAGTGACGTCCATAAAAAATACAGATCCCCTAGACTTCTATTGGTAATCCATACCGCAATCACAATCCGCACTAGGACATTTTTTTTTTTTTTTTAACAAAAGGATTATGGATCAATATTAAAACAGACTGTGTGAATAGCCCAATATAAATCAATGTGCTCTAACATGAACCATGATTATGGATCCGCAATTACGGACAGCTTTACTGAACGTGTGAATAAGGTAAGAGAATTACCATCCCTGGCCATATGGAAACATAACAACTGGTTAGTCTTCTCACCTTCTAACCTGCTGTTAGTTTGCCTTCAGCATATTCCTTTCCATAGCTCACAGGTTAGAGGAAACAGTGCTCACTGCTCTTACAGTAAAGAATGCATTTCTGTGTTGGTGCAAAAATAGATAGATAAACCCTAACCCTAGTTTTAATAATCTCTCTAGGCACTGTTGTGATCCCATTCTGTTTGTCCTCCTTTGTTACATATTAGTTGTTTATGTGGAATTATTCTGTTTGCAAATTAGTAAATGGTGTCCAGCAGAGGTAGAGGCCTCCTGTGCATGAACAATATATAGAGCCCTTGTTCTCCTGTGACTCATCAAAGAAAAGTCAAGTCAAGGAGTTCTTTAGCTTAGACTTATATATTCAATCTAACAGACATTAGAATTAGATTTTTGGTTGAGAGTGGGCCCCCTATGCAGCTGTCCGCCCCTGGTCATCCATCAATAATATCTACTGTATGACTCACACTTTCAGTTCTTGAGGATGGTTGTGGTTTTTCAATTTAAGTCTGAGATACTTCCTTTTCCCAAGCTAGCTGTGATGAGTTCATTCTGATTAAATACTAGTCATTAGTTTAATTTGGGTGGGTGTCAGAATACACGTTAAAAGTAACGTGGACAACATGACTATTTTAGTACAGTATAAAAAATAGTTTTACTTAGCTCCTCTTACCTGATTGAGAAGGTCATTAAAGGGGTTGTCCGGCGAAAAAAAATTATTCACAGAATAACACACATTACAAAGTTATACAACTTTGTAATGTATGTTATGTCTGTGAATGGCCCCCTTCCCCGTGTTTCCCCCCACCCACGCTAGACCCGGAAGTGTGGTGCATTATACTCACCGCATGTCGTGTCGTCCACGGTCTCCGATCGTCAGCAGTGACGTCTTCTTCGGGAGCTTGGCGGATCTTCCCGAGTGCCGGCCGCCCTCTGCAGCGTCATCCGAAGCTCAGCCGCGATTGGCTGAGCATAACTGTGCTCAGCCAATCGCGGCTGAGCGGCTGATGACGCGGCCACGTCATCAGCTGCTCAGCCGCGATTGGCTGAGCACAGTTATGCTCAGCCAATCGCGGCTGAGCTTCGGATGACGCTGCAGAGGGCGGCCGGCACTCGGGAAGATCCGCCAAGCTCCCGAAGAAGACGTCACTGCTGACGATCGGAGACCGTGGTCGGCACGCGACAGGTAATGTATAGCGCACCACACTTCCGGGTACACGGGTGGGGGTGGTGGGACACGGGGAAGGGGGCCATTCACAGACATAACATACATTACAAAGTTGTATAACTTTGTAATGTGTGTTATTCTGTGAATAATTTTTTTTCGCCGGACAACCCCTTTAATGGCTGATGAAAGGATCAAATAGGACATCAGGAAACAAAGAAGCAAGTTAGAGTATCCTGGCTGTTAGTTTTCCTTTAATGTTGTGCCTGTATACTTTGGTGAGGGTCTGTGTTGTTGTAGCACTGCAATTATCGTCTTGTTTTTTACCTGCCTATCTGGGTAGGAAGAAGAAATCCAGCAAGACCCCATTTAAGTGGATTTAGCCTCCTGCCATTCCCTGTAAAGCTAGGTGATGAGGAGCAATGTTGTGCAAGGAAATACTCACAATGGGATGTAGTGCTGTACCAGCATGGCATTTATTTCATTCTCTCAATCAGTGGTGGAAGTCCCTGAAGTTGGACCCCCCCTCTAATAAAGTGCAATATACTATCACCTTATGAGACGGCAGATATCCCTTTAATTGTAATTGCAATGAATAATGCTGCATTGACACGTAACAATTATCGTGCGAATTTGCGCGATAACGATCGATTTCGAATAATCGTACGTGTAAACGCAGCGAACGATCAAACGACGAGCGAGAAATCGTTCATTTTGATCTTTGAACATGTTCTCAAATCGGCATTGATCGTTCGCAAAAAATTCACAGTTCATTCCGTGTGAACAGCTGTTCGCCGATTTAACCAATGTGTGAGACAGGCTTAAGCGATCGCAAAATGATCGCAAAACGAATTTTCCGTACGATATATCTTACCGTCTGAACGCTGATCGTTATGACAAAAAAATTGTTATTCCGACATTGTTAATCGTACGATCGGGCCAATTATCGTTTCGTGTAAACGCAGCATAAGAAGAGTCAACTGAGAGAGAAATTGTGCAGAGTATTACAGTTTAATAACTGTCCCTAACCTGTCTATGCAGGTTAGCAAAGCAAAGCTAACAAATGTTCTAAAGAAAGCAGGAAATATCGGTTTGTTATGAATGCTGGTCAGCTGGAAAATAAAATATTTCATGCTTGGAAAATATTATTATTATTATTATTATTATTATTATTATTATTATTATTATTATTATTATTATTAACATTTCCTTTAACCCATGGCAATATTTCTAAATTGTATTTTTTAGTGTCAAAGTTTTTATTAAGGAAGATTTAATGCATACAATAAACAGGATCAAGGCAAAATCGCCCCACGCAGGGGGGATAAAGTACATTGGATACCTCCTCCAGGTTTGGAAGAAGAAAACACAAGATCAGGGAAGAGGAAACATAAAACAAACAAACAACAAACAAACGGATATACCGTATTAGCATACAAGGTCGTTCAAGTGCCTGCAGGGTTTAAACATGAAGGGTAATAGAGTCCCTTGGGGGGGGAGTGGAGGGTTTAGCTCATGCGTAGGTACGGAGGATTCCATCGCTAGGAAGCTAGACGGAGCATTGAAAGTAGGGATGGGGTGGTTGCGTAGTCTAGCCATGGTTGCCAGACTGCGGTGTAGTGTTCGAGTGTGTCAGTACGGGTGGCTTCAATTTTTTCATAGAGCATGATTACATTCACCCTGTCAACAACTGCCTGGACTGACAGTGTGGGAGATCTCCATTTGGCCGCTATGTGAATTCTGGCAGCCATAAGGACGTGTTGGAGTAGTTTATGTTGTTTGAAATTAGTGGAGGGAAATTTGTCACCTAGTAAGAGTGCTGATGGCCTTTTAGGGAGGGCTTTGTGAAGCAGGGAGGAGAGAATTACCAATATAGAATCCCAAAAGCTAGAGACCACAGGGCAGGTCCACCAAGTATGCAGTGTATTGCCAGTATCTGAGCAGCCACGGAAACAGGTCGGTGGCACATGGGGATAGAATTTATGAAGGAGGCTGGGCACATAATGGACCCTATGTAGCACCTTAATCGAGGATTCCATAAGGGACACTTGCCGGCTTCCTTTAGTGATCTGTTCACAGCAATGATGCCATCGCTCTGGGGATAGTGTAAGAGCAAGGTCAGTTTCCCATTTGATCATGAAAGGTAATTTGGTCTGTGGGGGGGGAGGGGAGTTGAATGTGGAATAAAGATCGGAGATTATCCCCTTCCCGGTTGGGTCAGAACGGCAAATGTGTTCAAATGATGAGAAGGAGGAGCTAGTGTTGCCTTGCCACGGGAGGGATTCGAGAAAATGGTAAATTTGGCGTAGTCTAAACAGTTCTGAGGGCGGAATGAGGTGGTCTTGGCGAAATCTGTCTAGAGGGACTAATATGGAGTGTTGCGTAAACTTCTTGAGGGTGGTCAGATGGTTTTCCGTCCACCACCGAAATTCTGAGGGGGAAAGGCCAGGGGGGAACATAGGATTGCGAAGTATTTCTAGCATAGGGGAGGGGTTTAATTGCAATTTGTACTGGAAGCGGAGGGTTCTCCAGAGAATCAGTGAATGGTGCGTTAATGGGGACTTGGCTTTCAGTTCTCGTGGGAGAAGACCGGTGGACCATAGTAAGCCATTCAAGGAGTATGGTTCCAATAAGGCTGATTCCAAGTGAACCCAGCGGGGTGCATTTTGTCGGGCGGAGATCACGGAAAGTTGGGCAATACGAGCAGCCTTATAGTACCTGTCAAAATGAGGAACTGAGAGGCCTCCCAGTCTTTTGTGATAGTGCATAATAGATTTAGCTATTCTGGCTTTAGCATTGTTCCAAATAAATTTGAAAACTTGTGCTTGAAATCTATGGAGGTCATGGGCAATTATGGGTATTGGGAGGGCCCTGAATAGGTATAGCAACCGGGGGAGGGTTACCATTTTAATTGCATTTATCCTGCCGACCCACGATAGGGAGGGGGAGGACCACTGAGTCAACTCTTGGGCCAAACGACTAAATAAGGGGGTATAGTTCCATTTATAGACTGAGGCCAGTGTTGCAGGGATATTTACTTCCAGGTATGTGAGGTAATGCTCTCTAAATTGGAAAGGGAATGTATCTATAAGGTGGTGTCGCTCTGGAGGGGCAGTGTTGATAAGTAAGGCCTCAGATTTATCTACATTAACTCTAAGTCCAGATAATGTTTCAAAGGTGTGAAGGAGTGAGAGGAGATTTGGAACAGAGATGAGAGGGTTGTGGAGGGTGAGGAGAAGGTCGTCCGCAAAAAGGCTGCATTTGTAGGTTTGGTCTCGCATAATAGGTCCCTGGATGTCCGGGTGCATTCGTATGGCTTCAGCAATGGGTTCCATTGCTAGAGCAAATAGGGCTGGGGAAAGAGGGCATCCCTGCCTAGTACCTCTGGTGATAGGGATTTGGTTAGGAGAGCTAGAAGGGAGTTTTAGGAATGCTGCAGGTGAGTCATATAAGAGCTGTAGTGCTTTAACAAAGGGGCCTGAAAAGCCTAGTTTTTGTAAAACTTGGAAGAGATATGGCCATGATAAGGAGTCAAAGGCTTTCTCTATATCGAGTGCCAAGAGAAATAGGGGGCGCTTGTTCAGGTGAGCGGCATGGATCAGATTGAGGGTGCGGCGTATATTATCAGGGGCTTGTCGTCCTGGGATGAATCCTATCTGGTCTTTGTGTATTAGTGAGGGGAGTAGTAGGTTAAGTCTCTGGGCTAAGATGGAGGTGAAAATTTTCAAATCAATGTTGAGGAGGGAGATAGGCCGATAGTTTTTAGTCTGCAGGGGGTCCTTGTTAGGTTTTGGGATGACAGTAATTAATGCTGTGTAAAATTCAGGTGGCATTTGCTTTCCAGCTAGGATGTCATTATAGGCTGATTTAAGGTGAGGTATGAGGAGGGTGGAGAACTTTTTGAAATAAAGGGCAGTGAGGCCATCTGGGCCCGGGGACTTCCCGTTTTTTAGGTGTTTTATAGTGGCTGCTATCTCTTCTTCAGTTATATCCCGTCCTAGTGAGGTGGCCGCTTCAGCTGTCAGTGTGGGTAGACGTAGCGTTTGTAGGAAAGTTGTAATGTCAGGTAGGGAAGGAGGAGTGGGTTCAGAATATAAGGAGGTGTAATATTCACAGAACGTTTTGTAAATGGTGTCAGGGTTAGATGTAGGGGAGCCTCTCGGTCCATTTATCTGGTATATGGTGTTGAGTTTTTCTTTGGAACGGAGTTTTGCTGCTAGTAGTTTGTCTGGTTTGTTAGCAAACCGATAGTAGGTGGCTTGGGTCCACCTAATGGCTTTTTCAGCTCTATTTGTTAGAATGGAAGATAACTGCATCTTAATAGTTTTAATCTGTCTATGGAGGAACAAGGAGGGGGCATGTTGGTTTGCAATTTCTAGGCGGTGTAGTTGATGTTCTAAGGTAGTTTGCAGTTTGGTTCTCTCTTTCTTCCTTTGCGCTGCTTTTTTAATTAGGGTGCCTCTGACATAAGGTTTATGAGCCATCCAGACAACACCGGAGGATACATCCGGCGTGGTGTTAATACTAAAGTAGGAGCGCAGATCAGCCTCTATTTCAGACCTTACTGTCGGGTCTGTCAGCATGGCCTCATTGAGTCGCCAGCGGAATGGAGGTGGAGAGGTGGTGTTGAAGAGGAAGACTGATAAGACACTGTCATGGTCTGACCAGGAGGAGACCACGTGCCTAGAATACAGCAAAGATGGAAGAGCTGGGGAATTTGTGAGGATCATGTCAATTCTTGAGTATGATCGGTGGGAAGGTGAGTAGTAGGTGTACCCTTTGTGTGGGCCATGCGATTCTCTCCACGTATCTGTCAGGACGTGTGTTTTAATAAGTGCGTGAAATCTGGCCCGGTCTGTCTTGGACAAGTCGGAGCGGGTGGCAGTTGTGCTATCTAGGGATGGGTTCCATGTAAAGTTAAAGTCTCCGCACCAGATGAGCGTATGGTATTGTAGGGATGCTAGTTTGCGTAAAATATGTTGGAAGGTGTGGAACGGCTTATCCGGGGGAGCATAACTATTCACTATGCAGACCGTGTGTGACATGAGAGAACCAAGCAATATGATATATCGGCCTTCAGTATCTGCTATTGATGAAGTAATTTGGAGCGGAAAGGAATTTTTAAGAAGTGTAAGGGTTCCTCGTTTTTTTCGTTCATGCGTTGCTACATAAAAACGAGTATAGTTCTTGTGGAAGTACCTGGGTTGTGAGGTGTTAGAGAAATGGGTCTCCTGAAGACATATGATGTCTGGGTGGTGTTTACTGTAATCAATGAGGGCTTTCCGTCTCCTAAATTGTATTTTTTAAGCCCCCAAGGACCAAGCCAGTTTTACTTTCCACACTTACTTTCCATAAAATATGCATTAAAAGAGAAAAAAAATATTTGGAAGGTGAAACTGAGAAAATTTTAGGGGGTTTTGTCCCTACGGCGCTCTTTTTATTTTTACACTAATTTGTAGTCCCCCTAGGGGACAACAATTAGCAATACTATGATTGTTTATAGGGATCAGTGCAGTATATAATTATGTACAACATTGATCTATGTTATCTGGGTTTGATTACTTCAGGCTGCTGAAGGCAGCCTAAAGAGAATGAAGAGCCAGGACAGTGCTGGGAACCAGAAGAGGACCCGAACAGTAAATATAATGGATCCGCTTGCAGCTATCACATCGAGGCAAGTTAATACCCCCCATTAGACCATCAGGGATTGCTTTCACAAGGCGTTTAAAGGGAATCTGTCAGCTATAATTTAAGTTCCAAACTGCTGACACTGTTAGACTGATGTTAGGAAGAAGGAGAAACACTGTGCCTTTCATATATCTGTCAATGCTCCCAGAATAAGTTACAAGCTGGAATGTCTCCACCACCTCCTCCCTGTCTGATTGACTCCTGAAGTCCCAATCAGGGTTAGGTATGGAAGGAGGTGTTAGAAAGTATTAAAGCTTGTGCCCCTCAGGAGCTCAGGAAAGCCTCTTTGACTCTTCTCACTATATAAGAATAGCATTTTGCTATGTTCTAACAGCTATCTATTGGTACTTTTAAACGGAGCGATAATTCGCCCGATCGCACGAGTAATGATTTTGAATGAACAATATGTTATTTATAACGATCAGCAATTAGACGGTACGATACATCGTACGGAAAAATCGTTTTGCGATCGTTTTGCGATTGCTTAAGCTTATCTCACACATAGGTGAAATCATTGAAAGACTGTTTACACTGAACGATCTGCGAATTTTTTGCGAACGATAATCGATGATTTGAGAACACGTTGAAAGATCAGAATGAACGATTTCTCGCTCGTCGCTTGATCGTTCGCTGCGTTTACATGTACGATAATCGTTCGAATTCGATAGTTATCGTGCAAATTCGAACGATAAATCGTTCTGTGTAAAAGGACCATTATAGCGTCAGCAGTTTGGAATATGAAATGCAGCTGAAAGATTCCCTCTAAATACTGCTGGCTGATAGCAGCCAGGAGTGGCACGGCACAGAGAGGACTCATGTAGTGAGCCCTCTCTGTCTCTACTTAGGGATTCCATGACGTACCAGGTACATTGTGGGTCCTTACAGAGTTAGACTATGTTCACACACAGTATTATTGCTCAGTATTTTGGTCCTCATAGTGCAACCAAAACCAGGAGTGGATTGAAAACACAGATAGGCTATGTTCACACACTGTTAAAATTTAGTGGATAGACGTCATTTAATGGCAAATAATGGCCGTTATTTTGAAACATTGGCTGTTCTATGAAATAATGGCCATTATTTGTCAATAAATGATGGACATCCACTAAATTTCAACAGTGTGTTTTGGTTGCAATATGAGGACCAAAATACTCAGCAAAAATACAGTGTTCAAACCAAGCCTTACGCTATGTTCACACAACGTATGTGTTGTAGAAATCACGGCCTTTGCAACAACGGTCGTGATTTATACAGCACACACGTTGTATGTGAAAGCATAAAATCCCTGCTGGAGTGTATACACATATTATACACTCCGGTCGGAATACGTGATTAATACTTTACTTACATTGTGCTGCAGCTAGAGGGAATCCCGGCCACATGCTCCATTGTGTGAAGATCATCTAGCCGGTACTGCAGTACTAGCCAGAATGATCTTTAGTAACACCGGCCGTTCTGTGACCCGGCCGGGTCATAGAATGGCCGGTGCTATATGTTGTGTGAACATGGCCTTAAAGCGTAACTGGGGCAGGGCTGCGGGAGGGGCTGCCCAGACAATCTTTAGATGCTATTGTTGTTTTTACTTAACATGCTGGAAGACAATGATCAGCTGACATCATGCATGCTGGCTGATTGTTGTTTTTCGGCATGAGCTATTACACGAAACGATCACCGATCAGTACGGCCGGTAATCAGCCAAGTATGGCCAATAATCATTTTGTGTAATAGGGCCCTTACAGTATGAAGTGAAGAATCAATCTCACAGGGGTTAATCGCCATCTGAATTACTGCCGCCGGATCAGTTTTAGCGATACAAATAGTATGGTAATTCTCAACTGCACAGACCAGAATAAACACACAATAGAACATTGTTAATCACAAAGAACATGCTCAGGCTGTGTAATGACCTAAACAATTCAAATGTGAGAATTGTTAAAGTGCATTAATTAAATGGATAATTTCAGTAAATTAGCTTATTCTTGTAGTTTGTATTGCTGATTTTCTTCTCTTTTGTAAAACAGTTTTATAAAGAAACAATGTCTGAAATTAAGAGCTCGATTAAGAACAATGGAAGACAATTATTTTTTGGCTGATGTTAACATCTAACTTTCTTGCCAATTTTTTCTACCTCCCATGTTGAATATTCAGCAGCTAAGTTTGACAATATTTGTCCATTGTAAAGTACAAGCTCACTGTAGTGAAACATGGTTGTAGGCGCTGTGTGTGTGGTACTACGTGATTTAGTTTTAGATCTTGTGTTTGCAGAAAAACAAACATCTTTTCATTCTCTTCATCCACACTACTAGTGCAGGAAGTTATTCTGAAAGTGCTCAGGAAGTGCAAAAATGTAGAGGAGGAAAAGGGTTTCTCCCAAAGGAATTTGATAAAATTAGAAAAGGCAAAAAAAGAAGATTTTCTATGCATATTGTTAGTTGAAACAGGCATGTGCTCTGCAGGATAATGTTTTGTATGGAAACTTTAAAATGGGTCAAATTACAATAGGCTAAGTCTTTGAACAAGCAGGGGGTATGTGTACATGGAGTTATATAAGCACATACTTCATACATGGGTAGGCTAGATGTAAAATAATGGCACTTTCTTTGTATTTGTGGCTCCTGGGCAGGGGTGGACATATCACACGTGCAACAGGTTCAGCTGCACAGGGGCCTGAGGGGTGGAGGGGCCCACTCACAATGCACTACACCACAGATGGCAGGTCCCATCTGAGAATTCTCTGCTGGGCCCTGATGTCTGTGCTAAAGCTTTGGCTGTCCAGGCATGATGGGAGTTGTAGTTTTGCAACAGCTGTAGAGCCAGGGTTCCCTACCCCTGCTATATACTAAATAGACCTCATGTGTCTATTTAGTATATAAGCCTCATTTTATACTATATATTGTAAAGATATAATTTGTGCCTATGCACTAAATAGGCCTAATCTGTGCCTATATACACATATTTTGTGTCTATATAGCATAGTTGCCAACATTTGACATTTTTTTCCAGGAACACTTTAGAGTTGACAACAAGGGGTGTAGTTTATTGTGGGTGTGGTATGTGTGGTGGTGTGGCCTACAGTAGGTGTGGTTTGTGGGGTGTGGCTTGTCACCAGTGGTATATTATGATGTTCTGCAGCAACTGTGCTATATGCTGGAACTTGTAGTATGAACCTCATAACACACCCCAGCTGCTGCAGAACCTCATACACCCCAGCTGCTGCAGAACCTCATACACCCCAGCTGCTGCAGAACCTATCATAGAGGGGATGAGAGCTGGATCCAGAAATAAATAATGAGGTTGTGCGCACAAGGTGGCAGCCTGCCCCCGACAGCCACCAATTGTCGGACAGATACCCCCAGATACCCCCCCCCCAGAGTCATCTACAGGCCCCGTTAAACAATAAGCCACCTCAGCCCCGTCCCTCCTTCCCCCAGTTATAATACTTCCTCATGCTGGTCTGGGGCAGAGGAGGGAACAGAGTGTGGTGCCGCTGGGGCATGGGGGGGGGGGGGCTAAACTTCCCACAATGGGGGCAGGGCTTCCCAGGACATTATTTTGCCAGGATTGTCTCCTCACTTATATAAGGCTACCACATATAGGGTCTTAATGCATATACAAAACCTAAACAAACACCAAAAAAGAAAAAAAAAGAAAAAGAAAAAAATGCAAGACCAAATTTACGAAAAATAATGTCTTTTATTTAAATATATTTAAAATAAAAAAATTCCACTAAAATTCATAAAGTGGGAGCTAGAAGCTAATACATATCCCCAACATATGGTGGAAGGGAGTAGATTACATTACATAGTAAAACAAACCCTAATAAGTAAATAAATGCTAACTAGTAATCCACATTCATATGTACTTGGCACTGGACATGTAACAAGCAAAATGATAAATTCACAGTGGAAAATCAGATCAAAAGATAAAAACAATCAAAAAACTATTGCACATTACCCATACATGTCCTAAGTACATAGGTCCACCTCATCACTCACCTGACGCGCGCTTTGAATGTGTTTATCTTTTGATTTGATTTTGCACTGTGAATTTATCATTTTGCTTGTTACATGTCCAGTGCCCAGTACATATGAATGTGGATTACTAGTTAGCATTTATTTACTTTTATCCATTTTATACATTTATCAGGGTTTGTTTTACTATGTAATGTAATATATTCCCTTCCACCATATGTTGGGGATATGTATTAGCTTCTAGCTCCCACTTTATGAATTTTAGTGGATTTTTTTCATTTGAAATATATTTAAATAAAATACATTATTTTTCGTAAATTTGGTCTTCCATTTTTTTCTTTTTAGGATTGTCTCCTGAAAACTGGGTCAGTCCCAAAAATATTGGGACTGTTGGCAAATATGATATCATATATAAGCATCATTGGTGCCTATATACTGCATAGACCTCATTTGGACCTATACACTATATAGGCCTCATCTGTGCCTATATAAACCTCATCTATATAGTGTCTATATAGTATATACGCTTCATTTGTGCCTTAGGCGCATATATGCGTTCAATGGGGGGAACTGTACAGATATATACGCCGCGCTGCAATGATGCAACCACATGCCACTGTCATTACAGTGTGCAGCATATCTGTACAGTTCCCCTGCTCTCAGCATCTTATCACAGGGGGGGGTTCATTACAGGCCTTCCACGTCCGTGTTCCTTGTGGAACACAGAATGTGTGAATGCGGCCTATAGGCCTATATAGGCATCATCTGTGCCTATATACTATATAGACGTAATGGGGTGAATTTATCAAGACCAGTGTACTCGTACACCAGTCTTAAATTAGGCCCTGCTGGATTCACTAAGGGGTTCACGCCACGTGTATCTGGTCTGATCTGCACGAGCTGTATGGCCAGCGCAGAAATCTACAGCTGCCCCTGAGCAGGTGTAGATTTCTGCCATGATTTGTGCCTGCTGGGACGGGTAAATAGGACTTCTTTATTATGATCCCATCACCCCCTGTCCCCCTGGATTTTTTACTGTTACCCAGAATGCCCCTTTAATTTCTGCCTCTCTCTAACACACACAAACACAGCCTGCTGCAGCCATAGCACACACACACACACAGCCTGCTGCAGCCAAAACACACATGCACAGTCTACTGCAGCCATACACACTGTAGACATGTCACAGGAAAAGTGTGCGAGGGGAGGTACATCTCACCTAGGTTACAGCTTAGTGTGAGATGGTAAATCTGGGAGAGATCGGTTGCTCAGCAGTGATATGCTGCTGAGTCGTTGTTTAATTTTTCCGGGCCGGATTTACTGGAATGGCGGATAGGTTGGTAGTGGGATCTGCCATTCCCTCCCCCTCGTTCCAGTGTGGGTTTTGGGATCAGGTGAGCTCTGATCCCAATCAGCCTGAGAAGGCAAAAAGCTCACACAGTGTACAGGTTCTGGCTCTCAGCCAGGAGGAAACAGCCTGCATGCTGTATTTGCTGGGAGCAAGGGATACCACTGCTGCTGGGGATTGTCCATACCCTGCGATACTGTTATCGAAGTGCCAGAGAGGTAACCTGTTTTGTTAGTTAGCGCCCAAACGGGCAGACCTTTTGTTTTGTTCTTTAAGCACAGTGTTGCTATATTTCTGTTATGGACTGTTTATGCTACAAATAAACTCCAAGCTGTTTTATAAGTCCAAGTGTGCTGCTGAACTGTGTCCAACACACCATCCCCCGGGAAGATCCTTACAATTGGTGCTGCGGAGCGGGCAAAACGGTTGCTAGGGGCAACGGTGTGCATCAACTTGGCTACAGCTGCTTATGTCCTGGGTGAAGGCTGCTGCTTCACTCCAAAAACAGCCAAGCAACATGGAGGAGATGATGAAGCAGTTAATGCAAGTGAGTCTGTAACAACAACAGGCTCAGGCAGATGCTAATCTGCGCCATGAACAGGCTCAGGCAGATGCTAATCTGCGCCACGAACAAGCGATGGCTCAACAACAGAGACTTATTGAGCACCTGATAGCGAAGCAAGAGGCGTCTGCAGGTGCTAATCCCCAGCTGGTGGCAGCAGCCGCGCCAGAGACTTTGTCTGTGAGAAGAGCTGTGCAGCGAGCGCTGCAAAAGATGACTGCTGATGACGATGTTGAGGCCTACTTAACTGTCTTTGAGCGTGTGGCTGAGCGAGAAAAGTTACCCTCCACTGAGTGGGCAAAAGTCATTGCTCCCTATTTAACAGGCGAACCTCAAAAGGCCTACTATGACCTCAGTGAGCAAGAGGTCAAGGACTATCCTCGGCTAAGAGCAGAGATACTCATCCGACCTGATCCATTTGGCAAGAAAGTGGTTGGAGCCAGACACTTCTACTCCTGCCCAGGTCCTAGAGAGGGTCGTGATGGATCGCTACCTACGAGCACTCCCTGCTGATCTGCAACGCTGGGTGGGACAAGGTGACCCTAGGAGTGCCGATGAACTTGTCAACCTTGTGGAGAGGTTCCAGGCGACTGAGGACTACCTCCGTGATGCTCCTGCAGCACCTTCACCTCCACGGAGTGCCAGATCTGTGCCGTCAGCTGGTAAGAGACTTCCATCTATTGGGGGATTGTGGAGGGGTGCTGATAGAGGGAAGAGTGCTCAGGCAGTGTCTCAAGGGCAAAAGACTGGTGATGGTCCCAGGTGGCTAAGTGGCCCTAAAAAGGACTCCCTGCCAAGGAGACCAGGCCCTATCCAGTGCTGGAGATGCCATGAGACGGGACATATGTCTGCCCATTGCCCTCTTACCACTGAGCCCATGGAGTGTGACGCTAGCCGGCGTCAGTCGCTATTTGCGGAACCGTCATGTGTTGCAGTTCCTGGACTAGAGACTGAACCACAAGTCTGCAACATTACTGTAAATGACTTCCCTGTTAAGGCGTTGCTGGACTCAGGAAGCCTTGTCACCTTGGTGCATGCCAGCCTGGTGACTGGGGACTTTGTGGCAAAAAGACATGAGTGTGGTGTGCATACATGGTGATACAAAGGTTTACCCTATAGTACTGGCTAATGTCGGGACTGAACTAGGCGCTGTACAATATGAAGTGGGTGTGGTTAAAAACCTTATGCATAATGTGATATTGGGGCGTGATTTTCCATTGTTCTGGGCTCTATGGGGAAAACAACAATCCCCTGAAAGGAGTGAGGAGACCCCTAAGTCTATTGCATTACCCACGGTCAATGATAAAAATGTACAGGATGAAAATGATGCTTTTCCTTTACAGGTCCTGGCTGGCGAGGAAGAGGCTCCTCCCACTGAGCAGAATATTCCAGACTTAGAGGTGTCTAGGGATAATTTTGGTACTGCACAATTACAGGACCCCACTCTCAAAAATGCGAGAGAGCAGGTCGCTGTTGTGAATGGGGTACCTCAGGAACCAGAAGCTGAGAAAAAATTTCCACGTTTTTCTATGACTAATGATCTCTTCTATAGAGTCACTAAAATTAATGATGAGGTTGTGGAACAGCTTCTGGTGCCTAAGTCGCACCGGCGTCAGGTACTCGACATGGCCCATAATCATGTCCTTGGGGGCCACTTGGGGACAGATAAAACGCAGGAGAGAGTCCTCCAGAGGTTTTATTGGCCTGCGATTTATGCTGACATAAAAAAATACTGTGAGTCATGTCCCACATGTCAGCTTAGCGCTCCAGTGTCACATTTCCGCAGTGCTTTGGTCTCGCTCCTCATCATAGAGGTACCTTTTGATCACATTGCAATGGACTTGGTGGGTCCCATTGTAAAGTCGGCTAGGGGTCACCAGTACATTCTAGTTGTATTAGACTACGCGACCCGCTATCCTGAGGCTGTACCCCTAAGAAACACTGCCTCTAAAACAATTGCACGGGAATTGTTTTATATGTTTTCCAGGGTGGGGATCCCCAAGGAGATCTTGACTGACCAAGGTACCCCGTTTATGTCAAAAGTGATGAAAGAGCTATGCAAACTGTTTCAAATCTCACACATACGTACCTCTGTATATCATCCCCAGACAGACGGGTTAGTGGAGAGGTTTAATAAAACCCTGAAACATATGTTAAAAAAAGTGGTGGAAAAGGATGGTCGGGATTGGGATCACTTACTACCTTACCTGATGTTTTCTATTAGGGAAGTGCCCCAATCATCCACAGGGTTCTCTCCCTTCGAATTGGTCTATGGTCGTCACCCTAGGGATTTATTGGATATAGCGAAAGAGACATGGGAAAGTGAGTCCACCCCGTACAAGAGTGTTATAGAGCATGTAGCACAGATGCAGGACCGTATAGCCACTGTAATGCCCCTAGTAAGGGAACACCTCCAGAGGGCGCAAGAGAGCCAAAGCAGAAGTTACAATCGTTCTGCAAGAATCAGGACATTCAGCCCAGGTGACCAGGTACTCATACTTGTTCCCACGGTAGAAAGCAAATCCTTAGCAAAGTGGCAGGGTCCCTATGAAATTGTAGAGAAGGTCAGTGAGGTCAACTACAGGGTACACCAACCAGGTAGAAGGAAGCCGTTTCAAGTTTATCACATAAACTTGATCAAGCCCTGGAAAGACAGGGAATCCTTGGTGGCGACCAATCCTGTTGGTCATCTGTCACCACCAATCCCTCCGGTCAAGACTGGTGACACTCTATCAGTGTCACAGAAGCAGGAAGCTAAGGAGTTCCTGCAGAAAAATAAAGACAAGTTTTCTGACCTCCCAGGGCGTACACATCTCATTCATCATCATATTGAAACTGAGCCTAGAAGCAGAGTAAACCTTAAGCCCTATAGGATTCCAGAAGCACGGAGGGAGGCGGTATCATCCGAGGTAAAACGTATGCTTGACCTAGGAGTCATTGAGGTGTCCCAGAGCGAGTGGTCCAGCCCGATTGTGCTAATCCCAAAGCCCAATGGAACTTGGAGGTTCTGTAATGACTTTAGAAAGTTAAATGAGATCTCCAAGTTCGATGCCTACCCCATGCCCAGGGTAGATGAGTTGATAGAAAGGATGGGTAATGCCAGGTACATAACCACCCTCGATCTCACTAAGGGCTACTGGCAGATCCCACTCACTCCTGAGGCTAGAGAGAAGACTGCATTCTCCACCCCTGATGGGCTCTTCCAATACGTAGTGATGCCATTCGGGTTACATGGAGCCCCTGCCACTTTTCAGAGGTTGATGGACTTGATTCTGCGACCGCATCGTGATTACTCCGCTGCCTACCTCGATGATGTGGTCATTTTTAGCCCGGATTGGGAAAGTCACCTCTGTAAGGTCCAGGCGGTGTTAGATGCCATAAGTGATGCGGGGTTAACCATCAATGCAGAGAAGTGTGCACTAGCCTTAGAGGAGGCCAAATACCTGGGCTACATTATTGGAAGGGGGTTAGTGAAACCACAACTGAATAAAATTGAGGCAATACAGAATTGGCCTCAAACCCTCACAAAGAAGCAGGTCAGAGCTTTCCTGGGTATTACGGGCTATTACCGAAGGTTTGTGCCGAATTTTGCCTCAGTTGCAGCCCCGCTAACTGACCTGACAAAGGGTGCGAAGTCCGCAATGGTGACATGGACTCCAGAGGCCGAGAAGGCTTTTCAAAGCCTTAAGTCTGCCTTGTGTCAACAACCGGTGCTAGTTACCCCTGACTTTAGGCGAGAGTTTCTGGTACAGACAGATGCCTCTAACACAGGGTTAGGTGCCGTCCTCTCACAGGTCGTGAATGGCGAAGAGCACCCTGTGATGTACTTGAGTAGAAAGCTATCCCCGGCCGAGAAAAACTACGCCATCGTTGAGAGAGAATGTCTGGCAGTGAAATGGGCCATGGAGTTCCTCAGGTATTACTTGCTAGGCAGAAAATTCAAGTTAGTGACAGACCATGCCCCCCTAACATGGATGAAGCTTAATAAAGAGAGAAATGCAAGGGTGACTAGATGGTTTCTGTCCCTACAAAACTTTAATTTCAGTGTGGAACACCGGCCAGGGAAATTACAGGCAAATGCGGACGCCCTATCAAGGGTACACTGTCTGTGGGGACAAAATGCTCAGCTCTCCGGTCTGAAAAAGAGGGGGGGGGGATATGTAGACCTGTCACAGGAAAAGTGTGCGAGGGGAGGTACATCTCACCTAGGTTACAGCTTAGTGTGAGATGGTAAATCTGGGAGAGATCGGTTGCTCAGCAGTGATATGCTGCTGAGTCGTTGTTTAATTTTTCCGGGCCGGATTTACTGGAATGGCGGATAGGTTGGTAGTGGGATCTGCCATTCCCTCCCCCTCGTTCCAGTGTGGGTTTTGGGATCAGGTGAGCTCTGATCCCAATCAGCCTGAGAAGGCAAAAAACTCACACAGTGTACAGGTCCTGGCTCTCAGCCAGGAGGAAACAGCCTGCATGCTGTATTTGCTGGGAGCAAGGGATACCACTGCTGCTGGGGATTGTCCATACCCTGCGATACTGTTATCAAAGTGCCAGAGAGGTAACCTGTTTTGTTAGTTAGCGCCCAGACGGGCAAGACCTTTTGTTTTGTTTTGTTCTTTAAGCACAGTGTTGCTATATTTCTGTTATGGACTGTTTATGCTACAAATAAACTCCAAGCTGTTTTATAAGTCCAAGTGTGCTGCTGAACTGTGTCCAACACACCATCCCCCGGGAAGATCCTTACAACACACACACACACACACACACACACACACACACACACACACACACTCATCCTGCTACAGCCATAACACACACACATACACAGCCTGCTGCAGCCATAGTGCACACACACAGCCTGCTGCAGGCATAGCACACACAAGCACACACACACACTTTGCTGCAGCCATAGAACACGCAAGAAAAACATGCAAACCTCTTCCAGAGAGAAAACACCACACTGATGACAGAGGTCACTGCTGCTCTACTTATGTCTTCTGCTCCTCCTCCTCCTTCTCTATATTACACAGGATATCTTAGAGCCAGTCATAACAACTTTAAGGAGGACCTAGGTTTCACTTCAAGTACAAGTCCATATATAATGGAACCTCATACCTTCTCGTTACAACCGAAACCTCCATATATTCAACTTAAGTTTCCAATATAAATTTACCTTGTTAAGGCTGTGTTCACACTACGTATATTTCAGTCAGTATATGTATATTTCAGTCAGTATTGCAACCAAAACCAGGAGTGGATTAAAAACACAGAAAGGATCTGTTCACACAATGGTGAAATTGAGTGGATGGCCGCCATTTAATGGCAAATATTTGCTGTTATTTTAGAACAACGGCTGTTATATTGAAATAATGGCAGTTATTTACTGTTATATGGCGGCCATCCACTCAATTTCAACATTGTGTGAACAGATCCTTTCTGTGTTTTTAATCCACTCCTGGTTTTGGTTTCAATACTGACTGAAATATACTGACTGAAATATACGTAGTGTGAATGCAGCCCCTATATCACCATTTCCAACACCTCAAAGACTATCTAGCGCATGAAATTTCTTGGAAGGGGCAGAAGGCAGCCATAAAAATGTTGGTTGTCATGAAAATTCTGTACACTTTTAGGAATATGTCAATTAAAATACGTTTCTTTCTTACACTCTTTTAACAGCTTTTATTTAAATATGACTGGAAATCTTGTAGAGCAAGAGTTTCATCCAAAATTCTTTATTTACCTGTTTAGAAAAGTGGATTGGGATTCCTGAGTCTGATTCATTATTACTACGCAACCATTTTAGATCAAACTAGGAACTGGATGTTCGTAACATGGGTACAAATAGAACAAATATACTGCAATCCCAGCTCCCTTCAGGTGCTTTTATGGATGTCATCATTGGGTATCACAGTAACTATCCCATTTAGTTCCACAAAAAAAAATTGTTTGGGGGAAGGTAATAGCTCACCAACCCAAATGGATGAATTGCTATTTTCTGTATTAAGATGCCTGATTCCTAACCTTGATCTCTCTACCTGGGCTAGGTCTGGGATACATTCTATTGCAGACATTTGTTCAGCGGATCTCCCGATGTCCTTCTCGGATGTATCTATAAATTTCACCTCTCTAGTTCGGCATTCTATAAATATTTACTAATTAGACACTTCAACAACACACAATTTCACAGAACCCTCCCAAAACCCCATTTTAAATTTCTTCCACAACCCAAATAAAACAAAAAGGTATCTCCATGCTATATAATGCCATTTTAGTTAAATTATTGGACTCCACCTTGACATGCTGGGAGCTATGGGAGAGAGATCTCAGTTGTTCAATCTAGGAAGGTTCTGTACAGAAGGTATTATACCCTCCCTAGGTTAGTGATAATTTATCCAAATGTATCCAGTCTATGTTGAAGATGCAAAAAGGCAACAGGGGATATATACTATATATTTTGGACATGTCCATTGGTTAAAAACTTTTGGGGCATGGTTTGAGATGTAATTTTTTACCTGCTGCAACACCCTATACCATGGTCCCCTAATCTGGCACTTTTACATATTGGTATCTTGGATTTGCCTAAAGATGATCAAGCAATAACATTTCATATTCTGCAAACAGCTAAGACCAACATTGGCAAGTATTGAAAGTCCAATACTCTTCCTACCATAACAAAACTTCTGTGCTCAGTTAACTTTGCTTCCGATATGGAGCAGCTCCGATATGGAGCTTCTCCCACCCTCTGTCATTCTAGAATTGATGCAACTTGGCTCAAATGGACTCAATCTTCTTACTACCAGGCGTAGGTAACCCAATTTAATATGGTATTCTTGTTCTATTAGGATTCGTTCCTTTGCTCAATCAGGCCTTTGGTTTGTTGGTTTTAGTGTAAGTTGGCCTTGTGGGTTATTGATATTTGTACTTTGTAAAATCTGCACACCTTCTGCAAGCTCAGGAGTGCGTTTAATGGCATTGTAACCTTTAATTGCTTTATGTGTTTGCATACCAAGTTTTTAATAAAATTTATGTAAAAAAAATAAATAAAAAATAATAATAATAAAATAAATAAATATATGTACATATGCTATTGCTATTACAAGTAGATTAAAATTAATTATTAAGGAGTTGTTTCATCAAGACCAAAAGGGGTTTGTTCTTGGGAGGGTGATAAAACAAAATATAATTAGGTTATATCAGAACATTCAGGTTGGCTTTGGGGAGAGCTCCCACTCCGTCCTGTCCTTAGACGAGTTTAAAAAGGTGGACTGGGAGTTTTTATGGGTCATGATGAGTTTGGATTAGGTAAGCCCTTTTTAGATATGGTAACACTACTCTATAATCAGGCAAAAGAGACAGTAACAGTCATAGGGGAGATATCGGAAATCTTTGTTTTAGAGAGAAGGAACAGACATTTTGGCAAATGAGCCTCATAGTATCAGTATTGAAACTCCTGTAGCTTGGTCAAGAATAGAAAACAATGTTGGTAAAAGCAGTTATTCTACCTAAATTTGTACACCTCTTTACCACCACCCCAATGTGGATTGATGCATGATGGGGAGGCTAAGCTGCACTCCATTATGGTGTAATACTAATCTGAAGGAGGTGAAAAGGTCTAAGGTATTAAAGGGGTACTCTGGCCGGGGGTATTTTTACGCTATTGCCGGGGAGGGGGTGGTTATGGACGGCGGAGGTCACTTACCTCCCCAGTTCCAGCGCCGGTGCCCGGATCGCGCCACCCCGTACATCCCGTCCCACGGGCCGGAGTACCCCTTTAATGGAACATAGTAAAGCCAGGATAAGAAAAATAAGTGAGTTGTTTATAGATGGAAAGATCAAAACCTGGAAGGCGATAAACGAGGGAAATAAGGTTTTGGATAAAGGATGATATGAAGATATATGTCTATATCATGCCTATGTGACAACATTGAATAAGGAGCCGTTTATAATACAGGAATCTCCTGAAATAATAAAAATTCTCTTTACAGAAAATAAATGGAAAGGGTTGTCAAGATTATACCGGGGTTTAAGAGATAATAAAATATGTGGAAATGGTAATAAAGAGTGGGAAGACAAGATGTCTGACAACCAATGGGCTGTTATACTGAAAAATATAAAACAAGTGTCAATAAATTATAACCATTGAATAATCCAATTTAACCCCTTCCCCCAATAAGACATCCAGGGACGTCATGAAAAGCAGTGCCAGAACGCATCATGACGTCCTTGGACATCATGCTTTCCCTGCCTCCCCCCACTGTCCCTTTCTGAGACCGGGCAGCGGGAGGAGGCTGTGTCACACAGGCTCCCCCTGCTGCCACTGCCCGGGGGAGTTAACCCTCATAGATGCCGTGGTCGTTGCGACTGCAGTATCTATGGGAAGATCCGATGCTTCCCGCTGATCGGGCGGAGGCTGCGGATGTTGCCTCCTCCCGCCGCCCCGGTTCTATTCTCCCCCTGTCCCAATAAAGCTCCCTCTCCACTTCGTGCTGCTCCCCCGCCCCAATCCAGCTCCCTCTCCGTGCTGCTCTTCCTCCCCCCTCAATCCTGCTGCAGCTTCCGCCCCCCCTTCACTGATCTAGTTTCCTCCCCTGATCTGGCTTCCCCCGATCCGGATTTCCCCCCAATGCGCTCCCCCCGATCCGGCTCTGGCACCCTCTCCCATTCACTCCCCATGCTCACTCCCCCCTTGTTTCTGCTTCAGTTCCCCCCCATTCCCCCCCCCCCATCCAGCTCCCTCTCCCTCCCCTTGCTCACCCCCACCCGGATCCGGCTCTGGCTCCCTCCCGGTGCTCAACGATCAGGTCCTGATCATTTGAATGAGCTATCAGCTGTAAAGCTGACAGCTCATTCACTGTATAATGCATTACAGCACAGATCATGTGCTGTAATGCATTATATATATATATATATATATGCAAAAGTAAAAAAAAAAAAACACACAAATACATAAATAAATAATTAATTAAAACAAATAAAAATAACTAACTAATTAAATACAAAATAAATAAATAATTAAAATAAATAAATATAAATAAATAAATATACACATTCCCCATTACCCTTTATAAATTATCACCCTATAAGATACACATATTTGGTATCGCCGCGTCCGTAATGACCCCGTCTATAACCTGCTATATTAATTATACCGCCTGATTAACGCCATTAAAAAAAAAATAAAAAACTAACCAAAATGATTTTTTGTTAATCCCGCCCCCTAAAAAATGTAGATAAAAGCTATCAAAACGTCACATGTACCCATAAGGTGTACCACTAAAAGCGTCAGCTTATGCTGCAAAAAAATCCCTCACATAACTCCATTGGTGAAAAAATTTAAATATTACTGCTCTTACAATATGCAAGACACAAGCAGTATGTATAGTATAAATACCATAAACTATAATGTATAGTATAAATGCAATAAACTATAACAAAAGCCATATAAAATGGATATCACTATAATTGGACCAACCTGACGAATAACGATAACATGTTATATGTAACGTATAGTAAACGGCATACCAAAAAATGGTGAAAAACTGTGTTTTTTGTTCATACCGCCTCATAAAAAAAAAAATATTGATCACGGTGTCACATGTCCCTCAGAATGGTACAGATGGAAACGTCAACTTGTCTTACACAAATATTTTTCACCACAAGGCCTCTGTGACATGGTATAATGGCTAACAAAAACCTGAAATAAAAAAGACCCCAAAATTCACCAGGTCTCTGTCAGGCCTGAGGCCTGTGGTTGAGTTAGGTGACGCACTGCGGCCACATATGGGGGATTTCTAGAAACATTGGAATAAGGGGAATAAATATTGAGTTCCATTTCTCACTTAGTATTTGCTGAATTGTCCGCGGAATTCCGTTAGCTGTCCGCCCGCACGGGCACACGCTTTTCCGCCGGCCCTATAGACACCATTCTATGAGCCGGCGTATTCCACGATCCGCTAAAAGAAGTGACATGACACTTCTTTCAGCGTATAGCGGAATACGCCGGCCCATAGAATGGTGTCAATGGGGGCGGCGGAAAGGCGCCCAGATGTGCGGGCGGACAGCTGACGGAATTCCGCGGACATTGTCCGTGAGAATTCTGTAGTGTGAACCCGCCCTTAGAGGAAAAAATGGATTAAAATGGAATATCTGCCCAAAAAAAATTACATTTTTAAATTTCCCCTCCAACTTGCTTAAATTTCTGTGAAATACCTAAAGGGTTAATACACTTATGAAATGCTACTTTGAATACTTTGAGGGGTGTAGTTTAACAGTGGAGGGATTTATGGAGGTAACTTACCTACAGGCCCCACAAATTCACTTCAGAACTGAACTGGTCCCTAATAAAATCAGAATTTGAAATTTTCCTGAAAATGTGAAAAATCGCTACAAAATTTTAAAGCCCTCTAACATCCTAACAAGTAAAAGAACGTTCACCAAATGATGTCACCATAAAGCAGACATGTTGTAGATGTTGCAGTAATAATTAGTTCATGTGACATAACTATCTTACTTAGGAAAAAAGAATTTTGAATATAAAGAAAAGTAAATTTTTCTAATTTTTGCACAAATGTGTTGTTTACAAAAAACTACTGAATGTATCAACCAAAAACTGAAATGTATAAGGTGTAAAAGAGGCCCGGCTGGTTGGTTACATATCTTATGCTCTTGTCCTGAGTTACAGGGATAATAGGAGAGGAAGGTAAATGAAATTCAAACTGAAACAAAAGTGGTAATACTATTAGAACCTACAATTAGGATTTTAGGAGAGGATACTAAAAGGTTTCAGGAGGCAGAAACAAGAAAATTATAAAATGTCATTTGTAGTCTGAATGCAAATTGTTAAAAAATTACCTTAATTACCAACCATTAAGGGGTGGAAGGAGTCCTGTCTCCTATATAGAAAATATCATTATTTTTGGAAAGACCTGTCACCTATATGTATTTTTTCCCCTCAAATCTGCCCCGGGGGAGGGGGGGATTTGGGAAGGGGATGGGTTTGATGTGTAATGTATTGCAAATTATCGAAGATAATGATGAAAATGGTGAAGGTTAACATAAAACTTTATTAAAATAAAATAAAAAATAAATAATAAAATAAAAGTTATTGTAACCAATTATTCTTCTTCTATTGTAATAATGACATCATTTTTCAAATCTTCAGAGGTGGCTGGGACTTCTAGATCTTTTGTCTTCCCTTTTTCTTCATTTTCTGAACTATAAAAGTCTATCATTATTACTACTAGCCTGTATACCTGAAGCATTAGAATCAGGCTATTTTTTGCAGTGAAGAATAGTAACAGTTGGTTGACTATTTTTAACTGGGCCATAAAGATAATACGAATAATGAGGAATGATCCGTCTTGAATCAATAGACTTATAGTGATGTTCCGAGGGTCAGTACTGTATGTACAGAAGAGTCTAGAGATATTCCTCTTGGTTGTGGGCTCACACGCAATATTTTGCACTATAAAACAGAAACAACAAATAAAAGGTTATATAACACTGGATTGTGCAGTGGTGCTACCAGCAAGCTATTACAAATAAGTACATTCTGAGTGAAAACCTAGGCTGTGAGCTATTTTATTGTATATACTTGTATCATGTACAAAAAAGTATTCTATGATTGTAATTTCACAATTTTATTACCAGAAATTAAAATTCCTGCTGGTGACATAGAAAGGCACCATGGCCAGCAAATGGCTTACAATTGTTGAAGCGTTTTCTATGTCTTATCATCAGGGGCGTAGCTAATGTCTCCTGGGCCCTGGTGCGAGAGGCCAACTTGGGCCCCCCCCCCCTCCTTTCACGACCAAGTGATGCTATTGTTGTGTGTGTGTGTATATATATATATATATATATATATATATATATATATATATATACACAGTGGTGCCTTGGATTATGAGCATAATTCGTTCCAGGACCGTG
This sequence comes from Dendropsophus ebraccatus, assembly GCF_027789765.1. Taxonomy (NCBI): domain Eukaryota; kingdom Metazoa; phylum Chordata; class Amphibia; order Anura; family Hylidae; genus Dendropsophus; species Dendropsophus ebraccatus. Next base: position 44,953,453 of record NC_091461.1, on the reverse strand, counting down.
CTTGTAATCCAAATCCACTCTTAAACCAAAGCAAATTTTCCTATAAGAAATCATGTAAATGCAGACAATAGGTTCCACACCCCAAATATATTTATTATTCTGTACTGTACAGTAATGGAGAGGATGGGAAACACAAGGGCTGACAGAGACTGCAGGGAGCATGAAGGAATGAGCAGGGCAGATGTGGGCACATACATGCAGCACTCTCTGTCCGGGGAGAGAGGGGTTACAGCTATGGAGAGATTACCCCCCCCCCCCCCACAGTCCTGTCCCCTGATGTAAGCCCCAGCCTGAAGGGGATCTGCTATGATTTGGAAGGTGTTTAGAGTACAGTGCTGTAGACCCCGCTATGCAGGCCATGCCCCTTCTCCACTCGCGCTCCCACCCAATACAGGAAGTTCTTAAACCAAAGCAATGCTCTTAAACCAAGTCACAATTTTGAAAAACTGTGAGCTCTTAAACCAAAACGCTCTTAAACGAAGTTACTCTTAAACCAAGGTACCACTGTATATATGTATATATATATATATATATATATATATATATACACACACACACACACCAAGACAGATATTACCTATTACCGCCATACTGTTACCGACCAAATCCTGTATACTGAGACCAATATTACCAGTAATACCAGTATATAGGGAGGAAACATTACTGCCACACCACAACCACTACCATCACCACCATATTGTTACTGACCAAATCCAGTATACTAAATCACCTCATCCAGTCATATAGAGGTGGCCCCAGCTCTACACAGGTTCTATACACCATATACATTACTGTGCAGTTATATCAGGTGACTCACAGGAGACGTCTTTTCTGATCGGAGTTCTTTCCTTTTCATCTTCTTCTCCATCCGTCCTAGGCCGTTATGAGAACTTCTCCGAGCCACGAATCCACAGAATCTGCCAGACAGACATATTAGGCTCCACACTCTGACACCATCTCCATCTCTCTACACACTGCACATATGTATTGTCCCCTCTACACCCTCATTTAGTGGGTAGCCTGACTCTATGTGACCTCCTAATAATATATGCCCCCCTCTGTGTATTCCCTCTCCCCCTATGTTGCCCCCCCAAATAGATGCCCCCCTCTACCCCCTCCCTTATAGATGGCCCCCTCTACCCCCTCCCTTATAGATGGCCCCCTCTACCCCCTCCCTTATAGATGGCCCCCTCTCTCCTCACCCTCCCTTATGGATGGTCCCCTCTCCCCCCACCCTCCCTTATGAATGGCCCTCTCTCCCCCCCCCCTCCCTTATAGATGGTCCCCTTCCCCCCCCTCCTCCCTTATAGATGGTCCCCTTTCCCCCCCTCCCTTATAGATGGTCCCCTTTCCCCCCCTCCCTTATAGATGGTCCCCTTCCTCCCTCCCTTATAAATGGTCCCCTTTCCCCCCTCCCTTATAGATGGTCCCCTTTCCCCCCCTTTATAGATGGTCCCCTTCCTCCCTCTCTTATAGATGGTCCCCTTTCCCCCCCCCCACCCTCATAGATGCCCCCCTCCTTTCCCCCCACCCTCATAGATGGCCCCTCTTTCCCCCCCACCCTCATAGATGGCCCCCCTCTTTCCCCCCACCCTCATAGATGGCCCCCCTCTTTCCCCCCACCCTCATAGATGGCCCCCCTCTTTCCCCCCACCCTCATAAATGCCCCCCTCCTTCCCCCCCACCCTCATAAATGCCCCCCTCCTTCCCCCCCACCCTCATAGATGGTCCCTCTTTCCCCCCACCCTCATAGATGGCCCCCTCTTTCCCCCCACCCTCATAGATGTCCCCCTCCTTCCCCCCACCCTCATAGATGGCCCCCTCCTTTCCCCCCACCCTCATAGATGGCCCCCTCTTTCCCCCCACCCTCATAGATGTCCCCCTCCTTCCCCCCACCCTCATAGATGGCCCCCTCCTTTCCCCCCACCCTCATAGATGGCCCCCTCCTTCCCCCCACCCTCATAGATGGCCCCCTTCTTTCCCCCCACCCTCATAGATGGCCCCCCTCTTTCCCCCCACCCTCATAGATGGCCCCCCTCTTTCCCCCCACCCTCATAAATGCCCCCCTCCTTCCCCCCCACCCTCATAGATGGCCCCCTCCTTCCCCCCACCCTCATAGATGGCCCCCTCCTTCCCCCCACCCTCATAGATGGCCCCCTCCTTCCCCCCACCTTCCCCCCACCCTCATAGATGGCCCCCTCCTTCCCCCCACCCTCATAGATGGCCCCCTCCTTCCCCCCACCCTCATAGATGGCCCCCTCTTTCCCCCCACCCTCATAGATGCCCCCCTCCTTTCCCCCCACCCTCATAGATGGCCCCCTCTTTCCCCCCACCCTCATAGATGCCCCCCTCCTTTCCCCCCACCCGTACAGGCTGATAAAAAAACAAAACTTAACTCACCTGACATCGCGCTCCCACGTTGATCCTCACTCCTCCTGGTCTGTCCCCGGCTGCTGCGCGGCTGCCGGGGGTGTCGCGTCTTATCCCCCGCAGCGCGCGCATCCCAGAACTCCCTGCGCGCCGGAAACCGGAAGTCAGGGCCCAAGGCGCGCAGGGAGTTCTGGGATGCGCGCGCTGCCGGGGGTAAGACGCGACACCCCCGGCAGCCGCGCAGAAGCCGGGGGAAAGACGGAGCCAGTCTCTTGTGACCGCAAGCAAAACAATGCTTGCGGTCACAAGAGTGATTGATCGGGGGGCCCCGCGGGCCCCCCTTGTGGCGGGCCCGGTCGCGGCGGCGACCCCCGCGACCACGGTGGCTACGCCACTGCTTATCATACATTTTGCCTCTGGTAAAAGGGAGGCAATCTGGTCATCTTAAAGTTTCGCTGTTGTTTGTAAAAAAAAACCTTTGACATGTTCCAGTGACATGTCAAAAGTTTTGATCGGCCCGGGTCTGAGTGTTTAAACCCATATTGATCAGGAAAACGAGCGGGAAGAGGATAAGCTGCAGCACGGTCTACCCCATTAGAAAAAAAGAGTCAGGCTCATAATGTAAGTCTATGGAGCACAGCTCTTTTTTTTTTCTTACCTGTTCTTCCGATCGGTATGGGTCTGAACACTCAGACCAGTACAGATGAAAACTTTTGAAATGTCTCTATGACATGTCAAAAGCTTTTACAAATGACAAGGACACCTGTACAGTGCAATGTGCCTGAAAACTGACACCAAATTTGATAGGAGATTTGGTTTGAAATTGGTTTAGAAGGATCTGGTTGTCTCATCCATATTATGAAATAAATTAATTTAGAATTGTGAACCTAATCACAAAAGTATAGTGCCCATTGTCAGTTTGTTGTGAGCCCCTATGATTTATGTGTACTTCCCTGAAATAGATGAATATGTTTAACACTTGTTATGCTTGGAAATCCTTAAAGTGGTACTCTTGAGACTGTTAGGGTGCGTTCACACCTACAGGATCTGCAGCTGATTTTCTGCAGCAGATTTCAGTTAAATAACTGAACACAGCATCAGATTTGATGCTGTGTTCAGTTATTTAACTGAAATCTGCTGCAGAAAATCAGCTGCAGATCCTGTAGGTGTGAACGCACCATTAAGAGTTTTTTTTTTTTTTTTGGCAGATTGCTTTAATAAAGTTATATTACTTTGTAATATAACCATATAAAAAAGTGTAGTTTTTTATTTCTACCTGTACTTCCACTGACTGGCAGCAATAAGGGGTGATATAGGGCCACAGGTTCTGATGGGAACTGCAGGGCTATAAGCCTATGTCTGACAGCCTCTGCACAGTGAGCAGTGATTACTGTCACTGCTCACTGTGCTAGAAGTAGAGGCGTCCAGATACTGGGATGGTATCGGGCAGCCTCTTTCCCTGTGTGCTGTATATAAAAATATATAGTATATGCTGCTCTTTTTAGTGTTGTGTATCAGTTGTAAATCATAGCAGGAGACCGTGAACTGCATAGCTTATAGCCCTGAAGTTCCTAACACAAACAGTGGGGGCACTGACAGGCACCAGCAGTACATAAATAAATAATATATTTTTTTTAAAATAAAAGTTATATTACAAAGTAATAAAACTTTATTTAAGTTATCTATAAAAACAGTTTTTTTTTCCTCTGGAAAACCCCTTTATTATGTGGTTACGATAAGGCCTATTGGTAGTAGTAGTTTACTAAGTGATATAACCAAATGAAGACAGAATAAGGGATAGGCGATGGCTAAAAGAAAAGGCTGAAATGGCATATAAGTCATGGTCTGTGATGGATTGGTTTTTAAACAGATCACAAAAGGATCCTGAGATACTATATTGACCTTAAAGTGGTTATAATTTGTTATACTATTTCTGTTGGCAAGAATAGCGCTGTAAACTGTGTAGTTCTTAATTTCCAAAATACAGTGGTAGCTCGGTTGTCGAACTTTAGGAGCACCAGCTGAGGTTCTTCCCTTTCTTCAGGGGACGAGGGCTCCGCTTGTTGAGCTTCTTCTGCTCTGCTGAGAAAGGAACATTGGACATAATCAATAATTAAACATATTCTATACATTTTTAGAAGTGGCACAACACCCTATCCATCCAATGCAGTAGCTTCATCAGGCTGTGAGTGGCCTATTAATTAAAATATGACAACTGGAGTAGGCTTGCTCTTCCCTGAAGCTAGAGTATTGGATGACTAGCGGCCCTGACATAGTCCAATGTTTGGATAGAATAATAAATTATAGTAATGAACGCATATTACCTTGTAGTTTGTTGACAGAGCCTATTGCACAGCTGTATGATTGTTGATCTAGGTCTGCAGGGACATCATTATGGATGTCTCTTAAGCCCTTGTCAATAACCTGTTTGACATTGCATTTCCATGATCCTGTTCTTCTCCTGGCCTTTGCTCTCACACCTGGTGCTGGGACTTTAGCTTCAACAGAGTTTAGCCAAGCAGCTACTGAGGCCACCATAGCAATTGATTATTTGGCCAGGCTCACATAGGGGGAGATTTATCAAACATGGTGTAAAGTGAAACTGGCTCAGTTGCCCCTAGCAACCAATCAGATTCCACCTTTCATTTTCCAAAGAGTCTGAGGGATGAAAGGTGGAATCTGATTGGTTGCTAGGGGCAACTGAGCCAGTTTCACTTTACACCATGTTTGATAAATCTATCCCATAGTCTGCTTTGAAGCTACATCCACGCACTGGTAGTAAAATCAGATGCCAGGATAACAATAGGAGCATAGAAGAACAAATTGACAATTTTACACATCTTGCGACCCGTTGGTCGTGGCTCCCTATTAAAGGAGAATTTTGGCCAAAAGTATTTTTTAAAATGTTATTTATGGAAAGTTACACAAATTCATAATGTACATTAATTATGGGAAATGCACATATACTGCTATTTCCCTTAATTTAGTAGATCATGGAATTGTTCAATTCTCTCAAAGACTGTTGTCACAAATCAGTTGTAATTCCTATGGAGTATCCAGCAGGGGTCGCATGATACATATGCACACATAATACACTGTCCTACTCCTCCCATCATCTGCTCACAGTATTGACAGATGATGGGGGAGTAGTACCAGGGCTATCCCCATCACAAGCAAACCCCTGCCGCCACTGACATTGCCATCGCTGATGCACTCACATGCCCTGCCGGGGAATGACTGTAGAGCTCACCGCCACCCCAGCCTCATGCCGACTCGTTCCCTGATGTAACCCGAGCTGCCGGGGCGACATCAGGGAACGAGTCGCCAGGAGGCTGGGGCAGCGGTGAGCTCTGCAGTCAGTCCCCGGCAGGGCATGTGAGTGCATCAGCGACGACTATCTGTAATTCTCATGTCATGGGGCCTGTCTGGGAGGCAACAAGGACATGACATGACTCTAAAGTTAGAATAAGCACTTACTGTCCCCGTCCCCTGGCATTCAAAATGAACCTCAGCTGGTGGGAAAATCGCAGAGTAAATTTCTTCTTGTGAGGCCCCACGACTCATTAGTTGGCGTTGCTCCCTGACAAACCTGTCCCTCACACTGTGCCACCTTGTCTCCACATGTTGGGCTGAAAGCAAAAAAGGGATAAAAATATTTACTATATCTTTGTTTTGTGACCAGCCCATTAGAGTTTGCTTGTTGCCATAGTGCAAAAAAGTCTAATAGGCCTGCAACACATACATCAAATACAATTGACATACAACCTGTGTCAAGTGTGTAAAGGTACTTACCAATGGTCACCTGCTGGGATCTCCCATGCTCGTCCCAACCTGGGTACACAAGCCAGGCCACTTCTTTCCATGCTGCACTCTGCCTTTGCCGGCTTATGTACCCAGGCGCTGGATCCTCCTCTATAGCAGGCAGGGCCGGGACAAAGGGTAGGCAGGGGTAGGCGATGGCCTAGGGCGCCATCTGGTGGTTAATTACAGGGGGCGCAGCAAGGAGTGAGACGCAGTAAGGAGTGAGCTCCTATCCTCCAGTCCCTGTAGCCTGGCACCATCCCCCGCCCCCCACAGCCTATCCCAGCCAGCAACCCCCACCCCCTGCCCACGGAGACAGACAGGGGCGGGCTGCAGGGGCCGGATGTCATTGAGGCCGTTCTGACACTCAGCTGGGGGGCCATGAACTCCCCTCCCTCCTGCTGTACGGCATCTGTTGCTGCTGATCGGTGGGATGACAGAAGCGCCCCCTGCCGTCTGATCCACCAATGAGCTCAGCAGCTCTGTGCACATACACAGCAGCCAGAGATGAGGCGCCCCTCCCCCGGCCGACCCGTCCTGTGTGAGTGTGTGTGTGTGAGTAATCTCTCTGCTTCCTTCTCTTATACAGCACCATTCCTTGTACATGTGTGAGGGCTGTGACAGGACAGATGGACTCTGAGGTGGGGGCAGCAGTCCTGTCACATAGGAAGGGGCTCCATTTTCTTGCTGTCTCCTTATCTTGATTTGTTGGAGCAGTCAGGTTTAACTGCTCTTCTGTAGCTACTGTTAGAGGAATATCTAAAGTAAAGTAGTGAAAGGGTTAAACCTGACTTGCTGCAATGTAAGTCACAGATAAGGAGACAGGAGCAGCCAAAGGAGGGACAGGGAGCTGTACTGGGGGTCCCTGACACACACCACACATGTGAGTACAGCTAGTGCAGTACCTCACAGCTATCCATCAGCATGGACATCCCCCATAGACTGCAACACACTCACTTAGAGATTGTCCCAGCCACTTCAATTAATTTACCTGGACTCATTAGTGTGGTATACTGAATTATTGTGTCCTGTGTAATGGTACGTTTACACAGGCAGATTTATCTGACAGATTTTGGAAGCCAAAGCCAGGAACAGACTATAAACAGGGAACAGGTCATAAAGGAAAGACTGAGATTTCTCCTCTTTTCAAATTCATCCCTGGCTTTGGCTTCCAAAATCTGTCAGATAAATCTGTGTGTGTAAACGCACCATAATTAATAGTGATCCAGCAGGAAGCAGTGTGAGCATAGTCACCAGCTGATGGTAATTTAATGGTTCCTGCTGCACTATGTCAAATTATACCCTAACCTCCTTTTGGTGGGATTTGATAGCTATCATGCACGGCATAAACGCAGCGTGATCCTTAAAAAAAATAAAAAATAAATATATATGTATAATATATATATATATATATATATATATATATATATATATATATTTAGGTCTCTTAATCCCTAAGAAAAAAAGACAAACATTTCTTTAAAATAAAGTATTAAAAAAGTCCTTTCAGTGTTTTTCCCCCTTTAAAAAAAAACAACAACACAACACTGCCATTCCTTCACTGATAGCCATGCAATGTTGCTGGGATTATTGGCCATATGGCACAGCTCCTGGTAAAGAAGTGGTGTGCTTGCTGCTGTGTTTGAAATGCATTGTGAGGCTATGTTCCCACACAGTATTTTTGCTTAGTATTATGCAACCAAAACCAGGAGTGGCTTAAAAACAAAGAAAGGCTACAACAGACATTTTTTTGCCGTTAAATGGTGGCCATCCACAAAATTTCAAGAATATATGAACAAAAAGACTGTGTGGGAACATAGCCTAAATGTGCAATGAAGACATCAAGCAATTCTGATGCTCAAGTCGTTGATCCTGCACTATGAATGATACAGAAGTAGCATCTGAGCATCATGTCATGGGCCACAGAGAGACACAATTACTAAGAAACTACGTCTGATGCCATGCACTGTAAATACATGTGATTAGGAAAATCTGATGTCATGCACATATCTCTTACACAGCGATGCCATCAGATAGAAGTCCCGGGGGGGGGGGGGGGGGGGGCGCCATTTGCCCTGTCTGCCTAGGGCACCAAAACTCCTTGTCCCGGCCCTGATAGCAGGGGACGAGCACGGACCTGAAAAACACAAATAACAAAATTACACAAATGTCCTATAAAACATACATGATTAATGACAAGTGATTTCTGACAACTGACAGTCCTTTGTGCAAAATCAGGTTTCATACTTGCACACAAATTAGTCTATATAAATAAACTATGGCCTAATCAGGGGTAAGGTGTAAAATTTCTCAACCAAAAATAATTACACTAAGGGGCAGATTTTCAAAATGGCGTAAAGCAGAATTGGCTCAGTTGCCCCTAGCAACCAATCAGATTCAACCTTAATTTTTTTTTTCATATTTAGGTTTTTTATTGTTTTAAGAACAAAAAGGAAATGAGCAGTTCATCTTAATAATACTGACAGAACAAGAGCAAACAAGATGCGGGTAGCACCACAACAACATTGAAGGATAATAATAAGAACAATGTCAATGTGACAATGATGGGAACCAAACAGTGGTAGATGAAAGTTATCGTGATGGTATAGAAGCAGGAAGGTCTCCTGAGTAGCGACCAGTGTCCACAGGTCAATGATAGAATACATAGCTAAATTGCACACATGGCTTATACAGCAGTAAATGAAAGCATTTTGACGCACGGTTGCATCCGCCCAAGCATCGGGCAGGGTGAAGTGAAGAGAGGTAAAGCGAAAGAGGGCAGGGTAAGACGGAGCTTGCAAAAGCAGGTAAAAAAAAAGGGGGGGGGGAGTGGGGAGAGGGTGGTAAGAGGGGGGGGGGCAAGAGGTCTTTATCCCACCGCAGGGGGGGGCCTGTCAGAGAGATTGCGATAGGTGTTGGAGTTCAAAAACTCCGTCCAGTAGTACCAGGTCTTGTTGTAACGGTCAGCATCTGTAGGCGTCAGGGCAATTAGGTCCTCCATGCGTTGGGTGAGGGAGATTTCGGCCAACCGGTCAGATATGGTGGGGGGGGGGTCGGGGGTTTGCCACTGACGTGGGATGACGTCTTAGCCGCCTGTAGCAAATGGCGAGTTAGCGATTCTTGAATTTGGGGACAGACATGTCAAGCATGTATAGTAAGGTAGTTTCAGGAGAGTCAGGGATAGTGACCCCAGTTATTGACCTAATAGTGGCGAGAACCGTGGACCAGAAGTGTCTGAGGGGCGGGCACACCCACCAGATGTGTGACATTGTTCCCACGCTGCTGCCGCAACACCAGCAGCTGTCGGGCACCGATGGGTACCACTTGTGAAGTTGCTCTGGAGTCCTGTACCATCGGGAGATAATTTTATAATTGGTCTCCTGGGCCCTATTTTCGACCACCGCTTTATGAGAGAGCGTAAAGCATCTAGTCCACTGGGGCATAGAGAATTGCTTATTCAACTCCAGTTCCCAGGCCGAGCAATAGGGGGGCAGCAAGGAGGACTCAGCAGACAGCAGCAATCGATAGAGTGATGAAATGGCATGCGGGGGGAAGGAGGGAGGGCATAAGCACAGACATTCAAAATCCGAAAGCGGTCGATGCAGGTTATGGTAGTTTTTGATGGACGTATAAAAATGGCGTAACTGAGAATATGCCAGAAAATTGCGGCCTTAAAGGGCCGGATCAGGGACTATAGAGGAGAGAGGTAGCAGGTCACTAGGGGAAAGGATTTTAGTGAACCGGAGGGGTAGGTTTTTGGTGGCTCCCTTGAAGAGATTGGGGGTATGGCCAGGCAAAAAGGTTGGGTTGTCAGTTACTGAGAGAAGTGGGCCTTTTGGGGTCCCCCAAAGACTTTTTATTTGTGGCGGGGTGAAGGGTCAAAATCATATGGGCAGTTGTGAAGGAAAGGGAGCAAAGTGCGGAGGGGGTAGGAGGTCCCGACCACATGAGGGCTGCGAGCGAGTGGGGGTAAATGGTGTGTGCTACACGTACCCATATTTTAGTGTCACGACTATGTAATACATCCAAGAGGCGAGCGTGCATGGCGGCAAGGTAGTAAAGGTGACAGTTAGGTAGGCCCGCTCCGCCCTCTGCCTTGGAACAGGCAAGGACTTTCCTGTTAATGCGCAGTCTCCCTGTGGACCACACAAAGAGCCCAAACTGACTTTGGAGGGAACGCCAGTAGGATATGGGTATGTGTATAGGTATTGTCTGTAGGAGGTATAAAAGTTTTGGTAAGAGAGTCATTTTAAGGATATTTATTCTACCAAACCATGAAAATTCCTTACGGTCCCATGAAGCCAATTGAGTTTTAAACTGAGAGAGCAGTGTTTGAAAGTTGCAACAGAACAGCGATGTGAGGTCTAGCGGAATGAGGACACCTAGGTATTTAATTCCCGCTTGGTGCCATGAGAAGGGAAAGCTGCGTTTTAAGGATTCCACAGTATGTGGTGGCAAGGAGACATTTAGAGCTTCCGATCTGGTTGCATTAACTTTAAAGTTGGACCATCCGCCAAAGGCCGACAGTTCCCACATCAAGGGAGGGAGACGTGAGGATCAGTAATATAGACAAAAGGTTGTCTGCAAAGGCAGAACACTTATATTCATAGTCTCTGATCTTGATGCCCAAAATGTCAGGATTGCGGCGGATGGAGGCCAGAAGGTGCTCCATGATGAGGACATAAAGTAGGGGGATAGGGGGGATAATGGGCACCCCTGTCTTGTCCCATTATAAATAGAGAAGGGGGATGATAGGGAAACATTGATCTTCAGGTGAGCCGAGGGATTGTGATATAAGGAGAGAATTTTAGAGGTGAGCGTGGGGCCTAAACCAATTTGTTGGAGGGTATTTTGTGTGAGTATATGAGTGAGTGCTAGGAGATTCTATCAAATGCCTTTTCAGTGTCCAAGGATAGAATCATGAGTGGTGTCAAGGGTCATCAGCGTGTTGTCGCGAGCCTCCCTCCCCGGAACAAAGCCCGCCTGGTCTGGATGGATGAGGGAAGGGAGATAAGGGCCCAGCCTGTTCGCAATGAGTTTGGCAAAAACCTTCAGGTCCACATTTAAAAGAGAAGGACGGAGGGGAGGCCGGGGTTGATAGGGGGTTGGGGAGAGGAAGGGAGACCTCTGCGGTGGGACCTAGAGAAATAAAGGGGGGAGAAGGGGGAAGAGGGGAGGGAGGGAAACTGGAGAAAACAAGGACAAAAAGGAATAAACCTTTAGTAGTGTTGCAAGGAAGTTTACCCTACTACTTTTGTGTGTGTGTGTGTGTGGGGGGGGTTATGTAAGGGAAGGGAGCAGAAGAGAAGGGGGGAGAGAGTAGCGAGATGAGGAGAGAAGAAAAAGAACACAAGCAGTAATCTAAAACTGCGGCGTGAACTATATATAATCTATAACAAGGGTCCAACAACAGGCCCTTCACCTATTGGGGGTAAAAAAATCGGGTGTTAATAACATCTAAATGCTGCCGGTACCAAGAAGAGAAGAAATACACTATAACACTATAAACAGGCAAAAATTTCCAGCATATGCAACTAAGTAACTATGCGCTCGGGCTCAATGCACCAGATCATCTGGGGAAACAATAGCAAATGGTAACGGTCTTATGAACTCTCACTGACAACAAGGGGGAATACTGCAAGGATACTGGGTCGTGTCGTTGAAGGCAGTAACAGGCAGCACTCAGGTGGCCTCGCCGGAGGAGGCATGTGCGACGCCTGGCATGGCATCGCGATCCCCAGAATGTGGGGGGGCCCGACGGTGTGGGCATCTGGGCGGCAACCCCGGGCACGGTGATTTAGCAGGCCTTAGAGGTGATCTCTGGGGGGGCCTCTTGGATGGAAAAGTGGTCATCACTGGCCAATCCGGTAGGGAGATATTGTGCAGATCCAGGTCCTGGAGAAATCCCGGCAAGTCATCCGGGGAGCGAAGTGTGTGGGTATGTCCATTCCTGCGTACAGATAGAGAGAACGGGAATCCCCACCGGTATGGTATGTTTTTATCTCTGAGCGCTCCCAGGACCGGTTTGAGAGCTGCTCTTTGTGCCAGAGTGTGTCTGGAAAGATCGGGAAACAATAGAAGCGACGCTCCTTTATAAGTAATCCGCTGGCGTTTCCGTGCATTTTGAAGAATGTGCTCCTTTATTGCGTAGAAATGGACTCTACAGATAACATCATGTGGGTGTTGTTCATCCTGGCTCAGGGGGCGGAATGCCCTGTGTACTCTGTCCAATTCAGTCGGTGCAGTAGGAGGCTTATCTAAGAGATCAATGAAAATGGAGGTCACAGCGGGCCAGAGTTCATTAGGATTGACTGACTCCGGGAGCCCCCGTATTCTAATGTTGTTCCTGCAAGTTCTGTTTTCCACAACATCCAGATGTTGTTGGAGTGTGAACAGTTGTTCAGTATGTTGGTGGACCAGCGACTGCAGAGCTTGTACAGTAGAGGAGTAAGATTCTTGTGTTGTTTCCAGAACATTCACTCTAGTGGAGAGTGACGTGAGTTCTGCATTAAATTTGGTAAATACTTGTCTACATTTGTCTACTATCTTTTTGGCTAGTAAAGAGATGTCATCTTTTGTAGGCAGAGATAGCATAAGGGATTGCAGGTCTGCGAGCGTGATAGGTCTATCCAGTTCGGTGGTCACATGGGCCGCCTGAGAAGGTGGAGAGTGGGCCAGAGAGTTCAGATGGCTACTAGTGAGTTGGGGGCCAATATTGGCGGGGTCCCCTCCAAACTGCGGGGGATATCCATGTTAGCCCTGTGGACCATTTCCGGCAGTGGCAGGGGTTGCAAGGGGGGGGGGGGGAGATCCCCCGTGATGGTAGCACAGGTGCAAAGGTTTTTACAAATGACAGTGACACTTTAACAACTGATATCACATACCTTATGCCGGTTTCTTCCAATGTCTCGGTACAAAACTCCAGGGTGTCTGCAGCTGTTCCCATATAAGACAGGAGTAGCTGAGACAGCTGATCCCGGGTAACTCCGACTCCAAGTGGCATCAGCCATTTTCCAATTATAAGGAGGATATGAAAAGACTGGTGGAGTCTGAGAGTCCAGGCTGACTCACAAATTGCTTTTAGTGCCTGAACAATTTGCATGCCCTGCAATAAAATAAGACACTTGCATTAGCTTGGAATGTTAGTGTTGTTTTCAGTCTTCAATTATTTCCACTGAAGTCTCTGGAAACAGCAGTTGTTAGTTAACAAAATGTATAAAATATATTGGGGTAATCCTAATATCTGTCAACCACCCCTATCTTTGAAAACTTGAGAGGCAGACCCATCTGATGGATGAATTACAGCGGACCCATTGCCACTGCTTTGAAAAGGCAAATTTATCTTTACACAATATAGAAGCAGTGATCTATAACCAGATTCCTCGATCAGTGATAAACTCATACAACCAGAACTGGAAATAAAAAAAAATATTGTGCAACTTACCGCTTCTATTGTAGTTTGATAAGACTAACTCTGTTTTATTAGGACATGACTAGAAAATATGAAGACAAAATGTGTTTGGATAAAATATGTGAAAACAAATTAAAACTGATGCTGACGCTTCATAATACAGTTTAAATAATTTATCATTATATCATTGTATTGTACATTCTGAGGGGGAACTCTGACTGACAATAGCTACTGGCAGCCTCGGACTGGGCCACCGGGGAGCCGGGGAAACCCCTGATGGGCCCCTCCCCCTTCCTCCCTGCAGGTGGGCCCTTGCAGAGGCGGCATCCAAGCAGAGCTGTGGCAATGTAAAGGAACACTGCCATTACACAGGGTACAGTCATATGTGCTAGCTGTCATCTGACTGGGCCCTGGGTGATGTTTCCCAGTCAGATGACAGCCAGTGCCAGTGCCCCCTGCTACAGGCAAACTCCCTGGACAGCTATGCTTAGGCCCTCAGAACGCTGGTCCTTCTGCCAGGATGTACAGAAGGAGCAGGACGCTGCACAGGGCCGCCATCAGGAATTTTGGGGCCCCATACACCCGAAGTGTCTGGGCCCCCCCATTAACAAAAAATCTGTGACATATCTTTGACTGATGTCTCTGGTGCGGCGTACAGACACAGCTGTCTGTAGAAGATTGGGTTGCTTTGGATACGTCCCATGCCAGACCAGTTCCATGCATGATCCATATTTTTAAAAAAACATGGTAACCCAACCTCCCAGCAGACCGTGCATCTGAACATCACTCCAGAGACATCAACTTCGTGACAGGTAACCTTTGAAACTTACCTGTTGTTTTTTTTAAAACATTTACGCAGAGACATGTCGAAAAAAAGAGAAACGCTCCATAGACTTATGGGAGGAGATTTATCAAACATGGTGTAAAGTGAAACTGGCTCAGTCGCCCCTAGCAACCAATCAGATTCCACCTTACATTTTCCAAAGAGTCTGTGAGGAATGAGAGGTGAAATCTGATTGGTTGCCGGGGGCGACTGAGCCAGTGTCACTTTACACCATGTTTGATAAGTCTCCCCTATAGTCCTTTCCCTGCTTGTTCTTCTGATCAGTACAGGTGTGAACACTCAGACCCGGACTGATCAAAACTTTTGACATGTCTCTATGACATGTCAAATGTTTTTTAAAACGATGGTGACACTTTAAGGCCATGCCGAACACTTTGACCCCATTAAAATAACACACATACATCATATACACACAACACACATAGGGCCACATGTATCATCCGGCGAACGGATGATTTTCGGCGGAAAGTGCCGATTTGCGTATTTTTTTATACGCAAATGGCCGATTTGCGAATAAAATATTCGCAAATCGGCACTTTCCGCCGAGTACGCCAGGGGGCGGAAAGGGGGCGGAAAAGGGGCGGAAAGTGGGCGGAATGGAGGGCGTGGACTCAGAGTCCGCGCGATTTATCATCCGTTCCGCCAAAATGTACGCCGAAAACCTACTCCAGTCCTCAGCTGGCGTAGGTTTTCGGCGGTGCGCAACGGCGCGCACGGGATTTATGTAGAGGCAGTCCGCCTCTACATAAATCTCCGTAGCGCCGGAGCTGCGGGGGCATTTTTACGTCCGGCGTAAAAAACGCCGGACTTAATAAATGCCTCCCATACTGTATACATTACATACCGTTACACTTTAAACAGATATATACACGTATGTAAATGATATATTTGCATCCATACTACTAACACGCTACTCAGTTGTGTAGCAATTATTCTCATGTTACTCCAGCTATAAGTACACTTATTATTTTGTCTTTGTGTATGATGAGGTTCTGCAGCAGCTGACGTGCATGATGACATTCTGCAGCAGCTAAGGTGTATGAAGTGGTTCTGCAGCAGCTGGGGTGTGCTATGAGGTTCTGCAGCAGCTAAGGTGTATGAAGTGGTTCTGCAGCAGCTGAGGTGTATTATGAGGTTCTGCAGCAGCTGAGGTGTATTATAAGGTTCTGCAGCAGCTGAGGTGCATTATGAGGTTCTGCAGCAGCTGGGGTGTATTATAAGTTTCTGCAGCAGATGGGGTGTATTATGAGGTTCTGCAGCAACTGAAGTGTGTTATAAGGTTCTGCAGCAGCTGAGGTGCATTATGAGGTTCTGCAGCAGATGGGGTGTATTATGATAAAAGTTCTGCAGCAGCTGAGATGTATTATGAGGTTCTGCAGCAGCTGAGGTGTATGAGGTTCTTCAGCAGCTGAGGTGTGAGTTATGAGGTTCTGCAGCAGCTGAGGTGTATGATGAGGTTCTACAGCAGCTGAGGTGTATGGTGAGGTTCTGCAGCAGCTGAGGTGTATTATAAGGTTCTGCAGCAACTGAAGTGTGTTATAAGGGTCTGCAGCAGCTGAGGTGTATTATAAGGTTCTGCAGCAACTGAAGTGTGTTATAAGGTTCTGCAGCAGCTGAGGTGTATTATGAGGTTCTGCAGCAGCTGAGGTGTATTATGAGGTTCTGCAACAGCTGAGGTGTATTATGAGGTTCTGCAGCAGCTGGGCTATATGCTGGAACTTACAACAATTACAGCTAAAAGTTGTTGTCTGGTAAGAGGCTGTTACTTATAAAGATACGCATAGAACCTCATCATACACCTTAGCTGCTGCAGAACATCATAACACACATCCCAGCTGCTGCGGCAGCTCATCATAAACTTCAGTTGCTGCAGAACCTCATCATACACCTTAGCTGCTGCAAAACCTCATAGTACACCACAGCTGCAGTGGAACATCATAACACACACCTCAGCTGCTGCAGAACATCATACACCTCAGCTGCTGCAGAACATCACCATACACCTAAGCTGATGCAGTGCCTCCTTATACATACACCTCAGCTGCTGCTGCAGAGCATCATACACCTTAGCTGATGCAGAGCCTCCTTATACATACCTCAGCTGCTGCAGAGCATCATACACCTTAGCTGATGCAGAACCTCCTTATACACACACCTCAGCTGCTGCTGCAGAACATCATACACCTTAGCTGATGCAGAACCTCCTCATACACACCTCAGCTGCTGCAGAACATCATACACCTTAGCCGATGCAGAACATCCTCTTACACCTCAGCTGCTGCAGAACATCATACACCTTAGCCGATGCAGAACATCCCCATACACCTCAGCTGCTGCTGCTGAACATCATACACCTTAGCTGATGCAGAGCCTCCTCTTACACACCTCAGCTGCTGCAGAACATCATACAGCTTAGCTGATGCAGAACATCCTCTTACACCTCAGCTGCTGCTGCAGAACATCATACACCTTAGCTGATGCAGAGCCTCCTCATACACACCTCAGCTGCTGCAGAACATCATACACCTTAGCTGATGCAGAACCTCCTTATACACACCTCAGCTGCTGCTGCTGCAGAACCTCACCCTACACCTTAGCTGATGCAGAACATCCCCATACACCTTAGCTGCTGCTGCAGAACATCATACACCTGAGCTGATGCAGAACCACCTCATACACACTTCAGCTGCTGCAGAACATCATACACCTTAGCTGATGCAGAAAATCCTCTTACACCTCAGCTGCTGCTGCAGAACATGATACACCTTAGCTGATGCAGAGCCTCCTCATACACACCTCAGCTGCTGCAGAACAACATACACCTTAGCTGATAAAGAACCTCATACACCCCAGCTGCTGCAGAACATCATACACCTTAGCTAATGCAGAACCTCCTCATACACACCTCAGCTGCTGCAGAACATCATACACCTTAGCCGATGCAGAACATCCTCTTACACCTCAGCTGCTGCAGAACATCATACACCTTAGCTGATGCAGAACATCTTCTTACACCACTAAAATGTTGTTCTAGCCTTCATTTTTAATTTTTACAAGGGGATAAAAGAAAAAACAAAACAAACATGTAGCGCAGTTTCTCCCGAGTACAGAAATACCCCACATGTGGACATAAAGTGCCAAGCGGGCGCAGGACGAGCCTCCAAAGGGAAGGAGCGCCAATTGGCCTTTGCAAGCTGGATTTTACTGGAATGGATTTCAAGGGTCATGTCGCATTTACAGAGCCCTCGTGCTGCCAAAACACTGGAAACCCCCCACAAGTGACCCCATTCTGGAAACTATACCCCTCAAGGAATCTAACAAGGGGTTCAGTAAGCATATGGACCCCACTGATGACGGGCACAAATGTGGAACAATGTGACGCGAAAGGGAAAATTTTCATTTTTTCACTTTCACGGCACAAATGTGGCCGTCATCCAGGGGTCCATATCCTCACTGCACCCCTTGTTAGATTCCTTGAGGGGTGTAGTTTCCAGAATGGGTCACTTGTGGGGGGTTTCCAGTGTTTTGGCAGCACGAGGGCTCTGTAAATGCGACATGGTGTTCATCATCCATTCTGGCCACATCCAGCCTCCAAAATCCAAATGGCGCTCCTTTCCTTTGGAGGCTTGCCCTGCGCCCACATGGCGCTTTATGTCCACATGTGGGGTATTTACGGACTCAGGGGGAATTACTCTACACATTTTGTGTGTTTTTTTCTCCTTTAACCTCTTGTGAAAATGAAAAATTTAAGGCTAAACTAACATTATAGTGTAAAAAATATAATATTTCATTTTCACGCCATATTGTTCCACATTTGTGCCCATCACCAGTGGGGTTCATATGCTCACTACACCCCTTGTTACATTCCCTGAGGGGTGTAGTTTCCATAATGGGGTCACTTGTGGGGGGTTCAACTGTCTTGGCAACACAGGGGCCTTTTAAATGCAACAATGCCCTCGAAATCCATTCCAGCCAAATCCAGCCTCCAAAAGCCAAATGGCACTCCTTCACTTTGGAGGCTTACCCTGCACCCGCCTGGCACTTTATGTCCACATGTGGGGTATTTCCGTACTCAGGGTAAATTGCTCTACACATTTAGTGTTTTTTTTTTAAATCTTTTAACCCCTTGTGAAAATGAAAAAATCAAGACAAGATCAATGATTTAGTGTAAAAATTTAAACTTTTTTACACTAAATGTTGGTCTAGCCTTGATTTTTTCCTTATCCACAAGGGGTTAAAAAAAAAAAAAGTGAACACAAAACGTGTAGGGTAATTTCTCGAAAATAACCCACATGTGGATATAATGTGCCATATGGGCACAGGGCAAGCAACCAAAGGGACAGAGCGCCATTTAGAGGCTGGAATGGAGGATGGAGGCCATGTCGCAATTAAAAAGCTCCTGTGCTGCCAGGACAGTAGAAACCCCCCACAAGTGACCCCATTCTGGAAACTACACCCCATAAGGAATCCAACAAGAGGTATAGTGGGAATATGGACCCCACTGGTGATGGGCACATATGTGGAACATGTGCTGTGAAAATAAAAAATAAATTTTTTTCATTTTCACGGCACCAATGTGCCCGTCACCAGGGGGCCATATCCCCACTGACCCCCTCGTTAGATTCCTTATGGGGTATAGTTTCCAGAATGGGGTCACTTGTGGGGGGTTTTCTACTGTCCTGGCCGCACAGAGGCTTTGTAATTGCATCATGGTATCCTCTAATGGGAATGGCGGCCATACCTATTTAGCTGGGGAAAAGGGACAATTCTAATTTCTTTGGGGGTATTAGGCCAATTATTAGTTTATAAGGTTGAAAATGACAGGTGTCCATCAAATTCAACCTGTGTTGATCCAGAGGAAGGCAAAAAATCCTCGTAAGGCAGACGACAGTAGCCTCATCACAGGGGAAAAATTCCTTCCCGACTCCATATTGGCAATCAGAATAATCCCTGGATCACGGTGACCCCTGAAATAGGAATAAGGGACATAATTTAGAAAATGTAGAACTCCAATGACGTGTGGTGCGCCTTGGAGCGATCCAGTATGCAGAGGCCGGGGTGATCAGGACAGGTGGCACACTGCTGATATTTTCGGATTGTGCCGCAAGCTACAGTAGCTCGGGCAGCGAGAGACCAGAAGAGGGGGTGCTGGTATAACAGTTATCCCCTACAGGTGGTAACCTTTATCCAGCAGTGGTAGGATCAGTTCCCGAATGATCTCCCCACAAATTCCGAGGATGGGGGGGGGGGGGCATCTGGGGGCTGGATTCGGCTGTCTCTTCCTTCATACACTCGTGTCACACTCCATTCTATGCACGGGGGGATTCCGCCCTCTGTCCAAAGAATGAACGTGTTCATTCTTTGGACGGACAACGGAATCCGCCCGTGCATAGAATGGAGTCTATGACACGGGTGGAGACGCGCGCCTGCATCAGTCCGCCAGTGGGTGCCAGCTGCGGAATGCACAAAGGGTTACCCTTCGCCATTCCGCAGTGTGCACGTACCCTAAATCTGTAAGAGTACCCTGAGGTACTCTCAAAGAGTTTGTAGAATTTCACGCCATACTGTCATCTCTTATTGGGACGGTACTTATGTGCGGCACTTATCAGCAGACAGTGGCGGTAGGATATAGGGGGGATAAAACGCCCCTACGTCAAAAAGGAGGAGTTGCTGATCAGCAGCGCACTTACGTGTTAGGTTAGGGCGCAAAAAAAGAAATAAAATTGGAAAAAAAATTAAAAATCTTTTTAACCCAAAGCAACTGATCAGTGAATGATATTCATTGATCAGCCGCTAGGGGGCAGTAGAGCGACGCTGCCGGAAGGTTGGGAGATTGCCGAGGCCCGCCGAACCCGAAGACCCGAGAGTTTCCGAAGACTTCCGACGCTGGACGACCGAACCCGGAAGTGAGCCGACGAAGACACGAGGACGGCGCGGACCGCAGATCGTCGCTCCGGACGCCCAGATCAGGTGAGTATGGTACACTTGCACCACACACACCTGTTCTGCACCCCTCAGCTATCTTTCTGTAGCACACTAATGGCGATTGGTGCTATCTTGGACAGCACCAATCGCCATTGCTTTCCGGGTCACCGATGACCCGGAAAGATGTTTTCAGCTGCTATATGCTGATCTGTATTGATCAGCCTATAGCAGGGATCGTCGGCACGGGAGGGGTTAATCACCCCCCATGCCGACGAGCAGAGATGGCCTGCTATACATTATAGCAGGCCATCTTCCCCAACCGCTGTGTGTGAACACACAGCGATCGGGGAAACATCGGGCGTAAGTATACGCCCGTTTGCGTTAAAGTCCACCCTGCGGGGCGTATACTTACGCCCGATGTCGTTAAGGGGTTAAGGTGATTAGCTGATACTTTTTTGATAGACTAGTTTCTATGGATTGATATTGTGCTAGTAGAGATGCACAATATTATGAGTTTCACCTTTACCATTGCTATTTAATAAAGGCTTGGGGAAAAAAAAAACCTTGTTTGTGCATTAAACTGTTTGATTGAAGGCTATAATTCTTACACTGAACAGGCCCCTGCTGTTATCAATGGAACTCATTGCAATGCTGACTACCTGGACATCTATCAATTTATCAATGGAGAATGCAAACTTGTCTGCTGTGACAATATTCTGGGCTCAGATGCCAAAGAAGATAGACTGTGCACTGTATAACCCCCTCCACTCCCCAGCAGTTCAGAAACCCCCATCCCTCTGCATCCCCTCTCCCCCCAGAAACATTTAAAGTTTTATGTAATAAAGAATTCTGAGATGATACAAAGTAAATGAACCTTTGAATTGTAGCATAGAAAAAGGCCTATTAACCCTTTAAAGTGACACTGTCACCCCCTTTTGTGCATTTTGACATCTCTACACAGGTGTAAAGGGCAAATTTAGCGGTTTTCATACCTTATTTTATATCATACGTCATGGTGCTTGTTCAAGTAAAAAGTCATCTTTTATGAAATGCAGATTATGTTAAGTAGGCGTGGCCTCGCGGCATTAGCGCCACTTAGCCCCACCCACAACACCATGACCCCGACCCTCACCAGCCATTGGAACAGGCTGGCCTAAAGGTCTAGGCCCCACCCCCTCTAGGTCGGCCCACCAATGGCCGCCAAGGGGGCGGGGCCAACGGCGGCGTTGTGGGCGGGGCACGCCCACTTAACATAATCTGCAGTTGATAAAAGATTACTTTTTACTTGAACAAGTACCATGACGTATGATATAAAATAAGGTATGAAAACCGCTAAATTTAGCCTTTACACCTGTGTAAAGATGTCAGAATGCACAAAAGGGGTGACAGTGTCACTGTCATTTAATTTTTTTTTTGCAGAAATCAATAGTCCAGCATTTTTAAGAAACTTTACAATTGCGTTTATTAGGCAAATTTGCCATTATCTGCATTCAAAAAGACTTTCCCCAGGTCCCCTCTCTCTCATCCACTGCTCATCAGGAAATCTCGACTGGTTTACATCAGTTGGTATCTGTCTTTTCTATGGAGAGGGGAGGGGGGAGGAGGGTGATTAGTCTGTAGCAGAGAGCAGAGAACAAAGGATCTATGTAAAAGCCTCTATTCAGAGGTCAAAGAGGTCAGTGCTGACTGTCAGAGGAGATAGCCAGTGATGTAGCTGTAAATTAACTCTTTGTTGTCCTGTTTTGGTGCCTCATCTCCCTCCACCCCTCCCCCTCCATAGAGAACAATGAAGACAGGGGGGAGAGCTTCAAACTGCTTTTTCATGATAAAAAAAAAAAGCATTTTTCGGCCAATAAACCCATTACAAAGTTTCTTAAAATCACCTGTACTATTGATTTCTGCAAAATTTAATTTAAACGACAGTGACACTTTAACCTCTTAAGGACGGAGCCAATTTTCATTTTTGCGTTTTAGTTTTTTCCTCCTTGTGTTTTAAAGGCCATAGCACTTGCATTTTTCCACCTAGAGACCCACATGAGCCCTTATTTTTTGCGCCACTAATTGTACTTTGCAATGACAGGCTGAATTTTTGCATAAAGTACACTAAAAAACCAGCAAAAAATTCAATGTGTGGTGAAATTGAACAAAAAAAGCATTTTTTTTTAGGTTTTTTTTTTTTCTTCTTTGACTTCTTATGCATGTTCCTCAAGTTGTTACGATTACAACGATATATATAACATGTATAACTTTTATATTATCTGATGGCTTGTAAAAAATTCAAACCATTGTCAACAAATATACGTTCCTTAAAATTGCTCCATTCCCAGGCTTAAAGCGCTTTTATCCTTTGGTCTATGGGGCAGTGTGAGGTGTCATTTTTTGCGCCATGATGTTTACTTTCTATAGGTACCTTGATTGCGCATATACGTCCCGGAGGAGCGATCCACCCCACTAGACACCAGGGAAGTGCTGCATCCGGTAATCAGATGCAGCTGTCATCTTTGACAGCTGCATCTGATTACTGTATTACTGTACTGTATCTAATACCCGCGGTCCCGGGCAACACGCGGCACCCGGGACCACGGTGGTTCAGAGCGGGGTCGCCGCGCGGCCCCGTTTTGAACACCTCTTGCGGGCGCATGACGTATGGGTACGTCATGCGTCCTTAAGAGGTTAAGGACGGAGCCCAAAATGGCCTTAAGGACCAAACCTAATTTCAGGAATATGACAGGTGTCGCTTTATCCATTAATAACTTTGGGATGATTTTACCTATCCTGCTGATTCTGAGGTTGTTTTCTGGTGACATGTTATACTTTATATTTCTGGACAAATTGAGTCGATACTTACAGCCTATCTTTTGGAAAAACCCCAAACTAACGTGAAAAATTTAGAAAAATTGCATTTTTCTAACTTTGAAACTTTGTGTTTGTAAGGAAAATGGTTATGCCACATAAATTAGATATTAACACCTTCAAGACCGAGCCTATTTGCACCTAAAAGACCAGGCTCATTTTTCAAAATCTGACCTATCTCACTTTATGCGCTTATAGCTCAGTGATGCTTTAACGTATGCTAGCGATTCTGAGATTGTTTTTTCGTCACATATGGCACTTTATATTAGTGGCAAAATTTGGTCACTACTTTGTGTGTTTTTTGTGAAAAACATCAAAATATCATGAAAAATTGAAAAAATTAGCATTTTATGAACTTTGAAATTCTCTGCTTCTAAAAAAAGAAAGTTGTATTACATAAATTAGTTACTAAGTCACATTACCAATATGTCCTCTTTATTCTGGCTTCATTTCATAAACATATTTTACTTTTTTAGGGTGTTACGGGGCTTAGAAATGTATCAGCAAATTACCATATTTTCGTGAAAGTTTCCAAAACTGATTTTTTTAGGGACCAGTTGTTATTTTAAGTTGATTTAGGAGGTTTGTATACTGGAAACCCCCATAAGTGACCCCATTTTGGAAACTAGACACCTTAAAGAATTAATCTAGGGGTATAATGAGCATTTTAACCCTACAGGGGCTGGAGGAAAGTATTCACCATTAAGCTGGGTTCACACTACGTATATTTGAGGCTGTATGTTTGAGGCTGTATAGCAACCAAAACCAGGAGTGGATTAAAAACACAGAAAGGCTATGTTCACATAATGTTGTAATTGAGTGGATGGCCGTCATTTAATGGCAAATATTTGCTGTTATTTTAAAACAACGGCTGTTATATTGAAATAATGGAAGTTATTTACCGTTATATGGCGGCCATCCACTCAATTTCACCATTGTGTGGACAGATCCTTTCTGTGTTTTCAATCCACTCCTGGTTTTGGTTGCTATGAGGACCTGACATGAGGACCAAATACAGCCTGAAATATACATAGTGTGAACCCAGCTTTAGGCTGTAAAAAAATGAAAAATTAAAATTTTAGATTAAAAAAATGAAAAATTAAAATTTAGATTAAAGTTTCTCATTTTCAAAAGGAACATGAGAGAAAAAGCACCCCAAAATTTGTAACACATGTTCTCTTGAGTACTACGGTACCCCATATGTGGGCGTAAACCACTGCATGGGCACACAGCGGGGCTCAGAAGGGAAGGAGCGCCAATTAGCTTTTCCATTGCAGATTTTGCTGAAGAAGTTTCCGAGCGCCAGGTGCATTTGCAGTGCCCCTGTAGTGTCAGCAGAGAGAAAAAACCCCATAAGTCACCCCATTTTGGAAAGTACACCCCTCAAAGAATTCATCTTGGGGTAGGATGAGCAATTTGACCCCACAGGTGTTAGAGGAAAGTATTCAAAATTAGACAGTAAAAATGAAAAACTCAAATTTTTTCCAATAATATGTTCCTTTAGTTTGAAATTTTTCAATTTCACGAGGAACAAGAGAAAAAAAGTACCCCAAAATTTGTAACGCAGGTTCTCATGAGTACAACGGTACCTCATATGTGAGCATAAACCACTGCATGGGCACACAGCGGGGCTCAGAAGGGAAGGAGCGCCAATTAGCTTTTTCAATGCAGATTTTGCTGAAGAAGTTTCTGAGCGCCAGGTGTGTTTGCAGAGCCCCTGTAGTGCCAGCGGAGTAAAATCTCGCCATAAGTCACCCCATTTTGGAAAGTGCACCCCTCAAAGAATTCATTTTGGGGTGTGGTGAGCATTTTGACCCCACAGGTATTAGAGGAAAGTATTCAAAAGTAGACAGTAAAAATGAAAAACTCAAATTTTCCCAATAATATGTTCGTTTAGTTTGAAATTTCTCAATTTCACGAGGAACAAGAGAAAAAAAGTACCCCATAATTTGTAACGCAGGTTCTCCTGAGTAAAAAGGTACCTCATATGTCGGTATAAACCACTGTATGGGCACACATCAGGGCTCAGAAGGGAAGGAGCGCCAATTAGCTTTTTCAATGCAGATTTTGCTGAAGAAGTTTCTGAGTGCCAGGTGGGTTTGCAGTGCCCCTGTAGTGCCAGCGGAGTAAAATCTCGCCATAAGTCACCCCATTTTGGAAAGTGCACCCCTCAAAGAATTCATCTTGGTGTGTGGTGAGCATTTTGACCCCACAGGTATTAGAGGAAAGTATTCAAAAGTAGACAGTAAAAATGAAAAACTCGAATTTTTCCAATAATATGTTCCTTTAGTTGGAAATTTCTCAATTTCACGAGGAACAGGAGAGAAAATTCACCCCAAAATCTGTAACACAGGGTCTCCTGAGTAGAACGGTACCCCATATGTGGGCATAAACCACTGTATGGGCACACAGCAGGGCTCAGAAGGGAAGGAGCGCCAATTTGCTGGAGCAAAACCGCAGCTAGTAATGGTTATTAGAATAGCGCAGTTACTAAAATACAATAAAAAAAATTAGATTACAGGTAATGTGGGGTGGTTACGGGTAATCTGGGGTGGTTACGGGTAATCTGGGGTGGTTCCGGGTAATCTAGAGGTGGTTTCAGGCAGTCTGAGGTGGTTACGGGCAGTCTGGGGTGGTTACGGGCAGTCTGGGGTGGTTACGGGCAGTCTGGGGTGGATACGGTCAACATGGGGTGGTCACAGGCAACCTGCTGTGGTTACGGCAACCTGGGGTGGTTAGAGGCAACCTGGTGTGGTTAGAGGCAACCTGGGGTGGTTAGAGGCAACCTGGGGTGGTTATGGGCAACGTGGGGTGAATACGGACAACCTGCTGTGGTTACAGACAATCTGTTATGGTTACAGGCAACCTGCTGTGGTTACGGACAATCTAGGGTGGTTGCGGACAATCTGGGGTGGTTACAGGCACCCTGCTGTGGTTACGGATAAACTGAAATGCTAATAGGTAATCTGAGGTGGGTACCTGTAATCTGGCGTGGTTACGGGCAATCTGGAGGGGGTCACTGGCAATTTGGGGTGGTTCGAGGCAAGGTGCAGTGTTCAGAGGCAAGGTGCGGTGGTCAGATGCAAGGTGCGGTGGTCATAGGCGATGTGCGGTGGTCACAGGCGACGTGCGGTGGTCATAGGCGACGTGCGGTGGTCATAGATGTCGTGCGGTGGTCAGAGGCGACGTGCGGTGGTCAGAGGCAAGGTGCGGTGGTCAGAGGCAACCTGCGGTGGTTGCGTGCAATCTGGGGGGTTACATGTAATCTGGCATGATTACGGGCAATCTGGGGTGGTTATGCCCAACCTGCGGTGGTTATGCCCAACCTGCGGTGGTTAGGGGCAACCTGGAGGGGTTACAGACAATCTAGAATTGTTACGGATAGAGTGAAGTGCTTATAGCTAATCTGGGGTGGTTACATGTAATTTGGGGTGGTTACAGGCAATCTGGGGTGATTACGGACAATCTGGAGGGGGTCACTGGCAACGTGCGGTGGTTACGGGCAACGTGCGGTGGTTACGGGCAACGTGCGGTGGTTATGGGCAACGTGCGGTGGTTACGGGTAATCTGGGGGGTTACGTGCAATCTGACGTGATTACGGACAACCTGGGGTGGTTACGGGCAACGTGCGGTGGTTACGGGCAACCTGCGGTGGTTACGGGTAATCTGGGGGGGGGGGGTTAGGGGTAATTTGGGAGTAAACTGTAATTATTACTATAATAAAAAGTGTGTGTTTTATTTTTTTGTATGTTTGTCACTTTTTGTACTTTATACATTCATTTTCACTGTATTACTATGATTACTGTGATATTTTCTATCACAGTAATCATAGTTCAGACCAAATTGGTCTCTGTCACTTTAAATTTTCAGAGCTTGGCTGGTTGTGGAGCGCATGCACACTTCATAACCAGCCAGGACGTCGAGGAGGAAGGAGCTCCGTGGATCCGGTGAGTATATGGGGAAGGGGGGGGTGACTGGGGGACGGGGGTGACAGGGGGGGTGGGGGGCGACTTGGGGGGTGGGGGGACATCACTTTTTATCCCCTGTCACCAATCATTCATGGTGACAGGGGATAAAAAGTGCCGGCGGCACGTGGCACAAGCGATCAGCGGTATATAGTATATACCGCTGATCGCTTGTACCGGGACCCCACAGGGGGGGTCCCGATGACTGCCCCATGCTCTCCGCTACCTCCGGTGGCGGAGAGCATGGGGCTTTCATTCATTTTTCTTTTTTGCTCACTGTGAACAGACATTAGTCTGTTCACAGTGATCGCGGCGGCCATCTTGGATCCGATGGCCGCCGCGGGAGGGGGGGTTAGTGACTGGGGCACTAGGGGGCTGATCTGGGGTCTGATTTTTACATATTTCATCTCCCCCCACCGTGGATTCACGGTGGGGGGAGATGAAATACAGCGGCGGCACCGGCCCATTAGTGACCGCCGTTTCGGCGGTCACTAAGGGGTTAATGGGGGTCAGCTGCGGGATCGCAGCTGATCCTCATTATCTCCGGTGCTGTACACAGATGAGAACGGGATCGCTGTCCCTGCAGCGATCCCGTTCTCATCACAAAGCCCCTGTCAGTCAGGAACGTATATGTACATTCCTACTGCACGGGGCATGTGCAATAGGAACGTATATATACAGATGGCTGACGTGAAGGGGTTAAATAGCATTAGCAATATGTCTCAATATGTCTACTTTATGTTGGCAGCATTTATTAAACTTGCGTTCAATAGTTTAAGACAATAGAACGCTTTTAAGACAACAGAAAATTTTCACAAGAATTTCAAAATCTGATTTTTCAAGGGACCAGTTCACGTTTGAAGTGTATTTGAGGGGGCTGTATTTTATTAAGCCCCATAAACCAACCCATTTCAGAAACTGCACCCCCCAAACTGTTCAAAATCTGTTCCAGAATTTATTTTTTTTTAACCCTTTAGGTGAGTCACAAAAAAAAAAAAAAAAAAGCTAATTGTGTGAGAAAATTGAAAATTTCAATTTTCTTTGCAGAAATTATATGGTGATCCAATATCTCTCATAATAGAAAACCTATTTCCAGAGAAATGCACCAAAATTTGTATTTCCCCATTTCTGCAGTTTATAGAAATATATGATATTAGCAGAGGCTCTGGGGTCCCAAAACCTAACAAACACTCCTAATGGGACACCATTTAGGAAACTACACCCCTCGAGGAATGTAACAAGCGGTATAGTGAGCACATGGACCCCACTGGTGATGGACACAATGTGCTGTGAAATTGAAAAATTTAATTTTTTTTAGACTAAAACTTGGTCTAGCCTCTAATTTTTTAGGTTGACAAGGGGTTAAAAGGAAAAAAAAACGTAAAACTTGTAGAGAAATGTCCATCGAGTACAAAAATACCCCATATGGGAACATAGTGTAACATGCGGGCGCAGGACACACCTCCAAAAGTAAAAAGCACCTTTTGGCTTTTGGAAGCTGGATTTCGCCAGAAAGGAGGACGGAGGCCATGTCGGCTTTACAAAGCCTCTGTGCTGCCAAAACAGTGTAAACCCCCCACAAGTGACCCAATTATGGAAACTACACCCCTCAAAGATGTTTAGTGAGCATATGGACTCCTCTGATGACAGACACAAATGTGGAACAATGTGCCGTGAAAATTAACATTTTTCAGGTTCTCAAGGGGATAAAAGAAAAAATAAACCCCTAATCATGTAGAGCAATTTCCCCCGATTACAGGAGTATCCCACATGTAGACACAAAGTGCAAAAATCGGCACACGGAAAGCCTCCAAAGGGAAGGATTGGATTTTGGAAGCTGGATTTGGACAGAATGGAGGACGAAGGTCATGTCGGCTTTGCAGAGCCTCCGTGTTGCCAAAACATTGTAATTCCCCCACAAGTGACCCCATTATGGAAACTAAACCCCTCAAGAAATGTAACAAGGGGTATAGTGGACATATGGACCCCACTGGTGACAGGTACAATGTGCCGTGAGTTTTTTTACATTAAAATGTTGGTGTAACTTTGAATTTTTCATGTTTACAAGGGGTTAAAAGAAAAAATAAACCACTAATTATGTAGAACAATTTCTCCCGATTACAGGAGTACCCCACATGTGGACACAAAGTGTAAAGACGGCGCACAGAAAGGCTCCAAAGGGAAACAGCGCGATTTGGATTTTGGAAGCTGGATTTGGCCAGAATGGAGGACGAAGGCCATGTCGGGTTCGCAGAGCCCCCCCCCCCCCGTGCATCCAAAACGTTGTAAACCCCCCACAAGTGACCCCAACGAACTAAGGAATCTGTGGTTCGTACGGGGTGGGGTCACTTGAGGGGGCTTCCTGGGGCCTAGTCCTGGGGAGACGCCTTGGGGGCTTATCATCACTGGTTGCTTCAGTATCGGAGGTTTTCCAGACGTATGCCTCCTCAGCCGGAAACAACTTTTGGGTCTTTTTTTTTTTTTTTACTTTAGGATGCCTTCACACACACACACACACACACACACACACCGGATTTCATGCTGTGGATTCGCAGCGAAATCCACTGCGGATCCAGTGTCAGTTCATTCCTATGAGAATACATACATGCAGCAGAATTGACATCCCGCTGCGTGTATGTAAGTTAACCCCCCGCTGGCCGAAGCATATATCACCTGCTCCCCACTCCGGTTTGCTTCGGGGCTCCCAGCGTCTGCTCATCCAACGCAGCCAATTAGTGTGCTGCCCCGCCGCAGCCACTGATTGGCTGAGTGGGACGTCCTGCCGAGAACCCTCAAAGCAAACCGGAGCGGGGAGGAGGTGATGTATGCTCCGGTCAGTGGGGGGTTAACTTACATACATGCAGCGGGATGTCAAGCCCACTGCGTGTATGTATTCTCATAGGGGTGCACTGACACTGGATCCACAGTTGATTTCACTGTGAATCCGCAACGTGAAATCTGCTGCAGATCCGGTTTTCCCAATTTTTGTCGGACTGACTGACCTTCATTTCCTAAAGTAATGATGGCCACTTGTTTTTCTTTACTTAGCCTGACTTCTGAACAACACAACTGATGGTCCCAACTCCATTTATAAGGCACGAAATCCCCCTTATTAAACCTGACAGGGCACACCTGTGAAGTGAAAACCATTTCCGGTGACTACCTCTTGAAGCTCATCAAGAGAATGCCAAGAGTGTGCAAAGCAGTAATCCAAGCAAAAGGTGGCTACTTTGAAGAACCTAGAAAATAAGACATGTTTTCAGTAGTTTCACACTATATTATATATTAAGTATTTAATTCCACATCTGTTATTTCATAGTGTTGCCTTTAGTGTGAATCTACAATTTTTATAGTCCAGAAAATACAGAAAACTCTTTGAATGAGGTGTGTCCAAACTTTTGGTCTGTACTATATTATTTTTCTTTCTTTATTTTTATTTCTTATTTTTTTACCTATGGTTGACCTCTACTATATACAGAACCTAATGGGGAACCTACCTACTCCTCCCGAACTTGGCCTTCTGTTTTGAATCGTTGGAACATCCAAGTACGTTCCAATGCGAAACCCATGCCGAAAACAACTTTTAGGTCTTTTTTTTTTTTTTACTTTAGGATGCCTTCACACACACACACACACATACCGGATTTCATGCTGTGGATTCGCAGCTAAATCCACTGCGGATCCAGTGTCAGTGCATTTCTATGAGAATACATACATGCAGCAGGATTGAAATCCCGCCACGTGTATGTAAGTTAACCCCCCGCTGGCCGAAGCATACATCACCTGCTCCCCATTCCGGTTTGCTTCGGGGCTCCCAGCATAGCTCATCCAATGCAGCCAATTAGTGTGCTGCCCAGCCACAGCCACTGATTGGCTGAGTGGGACGTCCTGCCGAGAACCCCCAAAGCAAACCGGAGCGGGGAGGAGGTGATGTATGCTCCGGCCAGTGGGGGGTTAACTTACATACATGCAGCGGGATGTCAAGCCCACTGCGTGTATGTATTCTCATAGGGGTGCACTGACACTGGATCCACAGTTGATTTCACTGTGAATCCGCAACGTGAAATCTGCTGCAGATCCGGTGTGTGCGAAGGCACCCTTAGAGCGGGGGTGTAAGTGTTATGCTTTTACACGTGTAAGTGTTAGTGTATGTTTTATGTACTGTTTTTACGTTTTGTGTGTGTGATGTTTTTGACTTTTTTTTTTATTTTATACTGGGGCGGAAAAAGAATTTTTTTACAAAAAAAAAAAAAAAATTTACATTGAAAAAGAAAAAAAAAAAAACAGCAGAGGGCAGAGGCAGGGGACACAATATCACCACCGATCCAGGGGAGACGGTGGCAGGAGAGGGGCGCCAGGGCGGAGGGGAGGGGGTGACAGGAGAGGGGCGGCAGGACGGAGGGGAGAAGGTGGCAGGACGGAGGGTGGCATGAGAGAGTAGAGGGTGGCAGGACGGAGGGGAGAGGGATGGCAGGACGGAGGGGAGAGAAGAGAGGGTGGCAAGAGAGAGTAGAAGGTGGCAGGACAGAGGGGGGAGGGGCGGAGGGGAGAAAGACGGCAGGACGGAGGGAAGAGGGACGGCAGGACGGAGGGGAGAGGTTGGCAGGAGATGGGAGAGGGTGGCAAGAGGAGAGGGTGGCAGGACAGAGGGTAGCAGGGTGGCAGGACAGAGGGTAGCAGGGTGGCAGGGCAGAGGGGAGCAGGGTGGCAGGACAGAGGGGAGCAGGGTGGCAGGACAGAGGGGAGCAGGGTGGCAGGATGACAGAAGGGAGCAGGCTGGCAGGATGACAGAGGGGAGCAGAATGACAGGGGAGCAGGATGGCAGAGGGGAGCAGGCTGGCAGGATGACAAAGGGGAGCAGGCTGGCAGGATGACAGAGGGGAGCAGGGTGGCAGGATGACAGAGGGGAGCAGGGTGGCAGGATGACAGAGGGGAGCAGGGTGGCAGGATGACAGAGAGGAGCAGGGTGGCAGGATGACAGAGGGGAGAAGGATGGCAGGATGACAGAGGGGAGCAGGGTGGCAGGATAACAGAGGGGAGCAGGGTGGCAGGATGACAGAGAGGAGCAGGGTGGCAGGATGACAGAGGGGAGCAGGGTGGATGGTGAGGGGGATACTGGTGACGGAGGAGGCAGAAGAAATGCAGGGAGACTGCTAGCAGCACGCTAGCAGGATCTCCCTGCATCCACTGTGCCACCAACGACACCGGCAGCACAGGAGCACATGGGGGCAGCGCGGGGACGGCGTGAACCCTGAACCGGGCAATATAATTAATTGATCCCTCCCTGCTCGCCTCAGGATCTGTGAGCAGGGAGGGATCAATGAATCACATTGCTCGGCTCACCTGAGATTGGCTGGCCGGTGGTAACCGGCCAATCTGGGCGATCGGGCACCCCGCAGACCGGCAACTAACCCCCATCAGGCATGATAGTGATTGGTCACGGACACCGCCAATCACCACTGAATTCCGGGTCAGCAGCATCACATAACCCAGAATTCACATGCATAGCCGTGATTAGCTGGGCAAAACTGGGCAGCCAATCACGGCGATCGGCGTCACGGGGGGAGTGGGGTGTGTGTCAAACTTCCCCCTCCGTGTAAAGGGAAGATGGCCTGCTGTAGAAAACAGCATCCATCCTCCCGCGATCGCCGTGTGACGTCACTCGGCGATCGTTTAAAGGACCCTCATTTCTAATCTGGACCCCCGTATCCAGTCCTGATTACTTGCACTGACAGGCAGAGGAGTTCTCCTTACCTCGGTTATGTCAGCGTGGCCATCTTCTGATCACTATCTTCAGATCGACGATATTACTGTTCAGTGCGATGCAATGGCATAGCATTGATTAGTATATTCAATCCAATGATTGCATATTTAACTGTAAAAGTTTTTAAAGATAAAAAAAACTCTTTATAAAATAAACCCCAATAAAACTTTAAATTACCTCTTTTCCCATTATAAAAATAAAAATATGTAAAAAATAAAATAAATAAACATATTATACATGGTAGCATGCTGAATTGTCTGTTCTATTAAAATAATAATAACAACAACAACAACAATATTGTTCACACATGGTGAACAACATAAACTAGAAGAGGAAAGGAAAAGAAACAGGATTGCTGTTTTTTGTTTTGTTTTTTAATTATGTATCAGGGGAAAAAAAGCAAATTTTTATTTTACACCAATATAATACCAGATAAAAAAAATGAGGTGCAAATGACGATGAGGAAAGCACTGCTTCATTGTGGCCCTTTAGTTTTTTCCTCCTTTTGTTGATCGTTGGCTTTACTATATAGGGTGATATCTGCTTGAATCAGCCTGGTTGGGCAAATAATAGTCCTGTGTAATAAGGCCCTTATAGTGTTTACCCTGTAGGATGAATAATGTTCTATTTTAGTAGTTCAGATATTAACTTACGGGCTGATATAAATTATGTTCATATTTCATTTAAAATAATGAAGGAGCAATATATATATATATATATATATATATATATATATGTACACGGTGCAGACCAAAAGTTTGGACACACCATCTCAACAAAAGAGTTTTCTGTAGGCATCAAAACTTTGAATTAACAAATGTGGAATATACTTAACGAAAAAGTGTGAAACAACTACAAATATGTCTTACATTCTAGGTTCTTCAAAGTATCCTCCTTTTGCTTTGATTACTCTTGGCATTCTCTTGATGAGCTTCAAGAGGTAGTCACTGGAAATGGTCTTCCAACAGTCTTAAAGGAGTTCCCAGAGATGCTTAGCACTTGTTGGCCCTTTTGCCTTCACTCTGTGGTCCAGCTTACCCCAAACCATCTTGATTGGGTTCAGGTCTGGTCACTGTGGAGCCCAGGTCATCTGGCATAGCACCCCATCACTCTCCTTCTTGGTCAAATAGCCCTTACACAGCCTGGAGGTGTGTTTGGGGTCATTGTCTTTTTGAAAAATAATTGATGGTCCAACTAAACATAAACCGGATGGAATAGCATGCCGCTGCAAGATGCTGTGGTAGCCATGCTGGCTCAGTATGCCTTTAATTTTTAATAAATCCACAACAGTGTTTTTTTTTTTTTACTTTAGGATGCCTTCACACACACACACACACATACCGGATTTCATGCTGTGGATTCGCAGCTAAATCCACTGCGGATCCAGTGTCAGTGCATTTCTATGAGAATACATACATGCAGCAGGATTGAAATCCCGCCGCGTGTATGTAAGTTAACCCCCCGCTGGCCGAAGCATACATCACCTGCTCCCCATTCCGGTTTGCTTCGGGGCTCCCAGCATAGCTCATCCAATGCAGCCAATTAGTGTGCTGCCCAGCCACAGCCACTGATTGGCTGAGTGGGACGTCCTGCCGAGAACCCCCAAAGCAAACCGGAGCGGGGAGGAGGTGATGTATGCTCCGGCCAGTGGGGGGTTAACTTACATACATGCAGCGGGATGTCAAGCCCACTGCGTGTATGTATTCTCATAGGTCCAACTAAACATAAACCGGATGTAATAGCATGCCGCTGCAAGATGCTGTGGTAGCCATGCTGGCTCAGTATGCCTTTAATTTTTAATAAATCCACAACAGTGTCACCAGAAAAGCACCCCCACACTATCACAGCTCCTCCATGCTTCACGGTGGGAACCATGCACGTAAAGTCCATCTGTTTACCTTTTCTGCGTCGCACAAAGACACGCTGGTAGAACCAAAGATCTCAAATTTGGACTCATCAGACCAAAGCATAGATTTCCACTGGTCTAATGTCCATTCCTTGTGTTCTTTAGCCCAAACAAGTCTATTCTGCTTTTTGCCTGTCCTTAGCAGTGGTTTCCTAGCAGCTATTTTACCATGAAGGCTGCTGCACAGAGTCTCCTCTTAACTGTTGTTGTAGAGATGTCTCTGCTGCTAGAACTTTGTGTGCTATTGACCTGGTCTCTAATCTGAGCTGCTGTTAACCTGCGATTTCTGAGGCTGGTGACTTGGATGAACTTATCCTCCTCAGCAGAGGTGACTCTTGGTCTTCTTTTCCTGGGGCGGTCTTCATGTGAGCCAGTTTCTTTGTAGCACTTGATGGTTTTTGCAACTGCATTTGGACACTTTTAAGGTTTTCCCAATTTTTTTTCGGACTGACTGACCTTCATTTCCTAAAGTAATGATGGCCACTTGTTTTTCTTTACTTAGCCTGACTTCTGCACAACACAACTGATGGTCCCAACTCCATTTATAAGGCACGAAATCCCACTTATTAAACCTGACAGGGCACACCTGTGAAGTGAAAACCATTTCCGGTGACTACCTCTTGAAGCTCATCAAGATAATGCCAAGAGTGTGCAAAGCAGTAATCCAAGCAAAAGGTGGCTACTTTGAAGAACCTAGAAAATAAGACATGTTTTCAGTAGTTTCACACTATATTATATATTAAGTATTTAATTCCACATCTGTTATTTCATAGTGTTGCCTTTAGTGTGAATCTACAATTTTTATAGTCCAGAAAATACAGAAAACTCTTTGAATGAGGTGTGTCCAAACTTTTGGTCTGTACTATATTATTTTTCTTTATTTATTTTTATTTCTTATTTTTTACCTATGGTTGACCTCTACTATATACAGAACCTAATGGGGAACCTACCTACTCCTCCCGAACTTGGCCTTCTGTTTTGGTTCGTTGGAACATCCAAGTACGTCCCATGCGAAACCTCCGGGCTGATTAGTGCAAATTTGCCTCCAGTATTTACTGATAACGTGCTACATTCATCTTTCCTTCAACTTTTACTAAATTTCCTGTGCCTTTGTAGCTCACACATCCTCAAAACATTAGCGATCCATCTCCAAGATTTACACCACTGACAGGAAATTGAAAATAAAATGTCACAGGAGGAGTGGTTCACTATCTCTGACCAGCTCTCCTTTATTCCAATATGTAACTGCAATGTGTGAGCACAACCTAGATGTTTGGGCGAGGAAATTTTTTTTTAATGAGAACAACCATGTCTTAATTATAAAACTGTAAGATAGTTTCAATTTTATTTACCATGAGTAGAGATGAGCGAATTGGGTTCGGGTTCGAGTCGATCCGAACCCGAACGATCGGCATTTGATTAGCGGTGGCTGCTGAACTTGGATAAAGCTCTAAGGCTATGTGGAAAACATGGATATAGTCATTGGCTGTATCCATGTTTTCCAGACAACCTTAGAGCTTTATCCAAGTTCAGCAGCCCCAGCTAATCAAATGCCGATCGTTCGGGTTCGGATCGACTCGAACCCGAACCCGGTTCTCTTATCTCTAACCATGAGCTGTCTCTCCACATGCTTTAGTGCTTCCTTTTATGTCACTTAGAGTACATGTGGGAGTATACAAACATACTCCTTGAATTGAAGGTGGCATCGTTGTCCCTCTATCCCCAATGCTATTCTTAGATACTTCCTGTGTTTCTTAAAAATGTTAATGTGGAAGTAGGCATCTTTCAAGTCTAAGGTTGCCATGAAGTCCCCTCTGTCCAGAATTGACCAATTTCACAGATTCCATACAGAATTTCTTCTTGACAATGAAGCGAATCAGTTTATGAAGATCAATTATTAATCTCCACCTGGTGGTTTCAGGACTAGAAACACATGGGAGTAGACCCCTTTGCCCTTGGAAAAGTTGGGGTGTACTTTTTTATTGTAACCATTCCCTGAGCTTCTGATAGACATTGATCTATTGTAATGACAACACTGGTTTCCAAATTCTTGCTTTAGGTGAGACTTGTGGCTGGACTTCTGGATCATCTGTGGGCTCACATTGACAGCATTCTTCTACCATGTTCCCTTTGGATTAATTTTCTAAAGAACCATAAAAGTCTACCAATATTACCACAGGTCGATACAGCTGTAGTAATACAATGAGACAGTTTTAGGAAGAGCTTAAAAGAAGTAGACATTCCGCTCATCTCCCTTTTAGCAAAGTTGTGTAGTAAAATG
The DNA here is from genome assembly GCF_027789765.1 of Dendropsophus ebraccatus. Lineage (NCBI taxonomy): Eukaryota > Metazoa > Chordata > Amphibia > Anura > Hylidae > Dendropsophus > Dendropsophus ebraccatus. The sequence goes on along the minus strand of NC_091461.1, from coordinate 44,916,333 downwards.
GGTATCTTTGATTTCTGGAGGGAAAAAAAAACATCTTGTGCTTCTGTATACCTGCGCCATAATAAAATTAAGGGCACATTATCTCGTAAAGATTTGCATTGGGTAACAAGCCAATGTTAAAATACGTAAAAAAATACGTAAAAAAAATATATTGTTGCCTAATGATTCCCCTATGTGTAGAATTGGTGACTGGAGCAAGGAAAAATGGCCTGCCCTGAAAAATAAACCCCTTTTGATTTGACCTGATAAGTAGGGAGCAGTAACAGTAAAGCGACAGTAACAGTAAATGGGAAGATATCAGCAAGCTTTTTGTTAGAGAGAGGGACCAGACACAGCTGTTGACGATGTTGTTTATTTTGGCAATTGAGCCTCTGACTATGTTAATTCGGGAAGATAGGAATATGGGGGGCGGAGGTCGATAAGAATGGTCTTTAAGCTAACGAGACATCCATGGAGTATGTAATGGAAGTTATTATGAAGTATGGGGAGGTGTAGGGGTTGTCCATAAATTGGAGCAAGTCTGTCCTTCAGCCCCTTCAGGTCCTTTGATAAACATACAAGATAATCAAATCCTGAAGGTTAAGATCTTACAGCCAGCTGAAAGTTTAAAATATTTAGGTATAGACATAACAGGACGAGCAGAGGAATTGCATGATAAGAGCATACAGTCATGGCCAAAAGTTTTGAGAATGACACAAATATTATATTTTCACATGATCTGCTGCCCTCTGGTTTTTATGGGTGTTTGTCAGATGTTTTTATTACATACAGAAATATAATTGCAATCATATTATGAGTAACAAAAGCTTATATTGACAGTTAGAATGAGTTAATGCAGCAAGTCAATGTTTGCAGTGTTGACCCTTCTTCTTCAGGACCTCTGCAATTCTCCCTGGCATGCTCTCAATCAACTCAATCAATCAACTCCCTGGCATGCTCTGGACCAAATCCTGACTGATAGCAGTCCATTCTTGCACAATCAATGCTTGCAGTTTGTCAGAATGTGTTGGTTTCTGTTTGTCCACCCGTCTCTTAGTGATTGACCACAAGTTCTCAATGGGATTAAGATCTGGGTAGTTTCCAGGCCATGGACCCAAAATATCTATATTTTGTTCCCTGAGCCATTTAGTTATCACCTTTGCTTTATGGCAAGGTGCTCCATCATGCTGGAAAAGGTATTGTTGATCGCCAAACTGCTCTTGGATGGTTGGGAGAAGTTGCTCTTGGAGGACATTCTGGTACCATTCTTTATTCATGGCTGTGTTTTTAGGCAAGATTGTGAGAGAGCCGATTCCCTTGGCTGAGAAGCAACCCCACACATGAATGGTTTCAGGATGCTTTACAGTTGGCATGAGACAAGACTGGTGGTAGCGCTCACCTCGTCTTCTCCGAATAAGCTGTTTTCCAGATGTCCCAAACAATCGGAAAGGGGATTCATCAGAGAAAATGACTTTACCCCAGTCCTCAGCAGTCCACTCCCTGTACCTTTTGCAGAATATCAGTCTGTCACTGATGTTTTTTCTGGAGAGAAGTGGCTTATTTGCTGCCCTCCTTGAGACCCGGCCTTGCTCCAAGAGTCTCCGCCTCACAGTGTGTGCAGATGCACTCACACCTGCCTGCTGCTATTCCTGAGCAAGCTCTGCACTGCTGGTAGCCCGATCCTGCAGCTGAAACACTTTTAAGAGATGATCCTGGCGCTTGCTGGTCTTTCTTGGGTGCCCTGGAGCCTTTTTGGCAACAACTCTCCTTGAAGTTGTTGATGATGCGATAGATTGTTGGCTGAGGTGCAATCTTTCTAGCTGCGATACTCTTCCCTGTTAGGCCATTTTTGTGCAGTGCAATGATGACTGCATTAGAGATAACCATGGTTAACAGAAGAGAAACAATGATGCCAAGCACCAGCCTCCTTTTAAAGTGTCCAGTAGTGTCATTCTTACTTAATCATGACAGATTGATCTCCAGCCCTGTCCTCATCAACACCCACACCTGTGTTAATTGAGCAATCACTGAAACAATGTTAGCTGGTCCTTTTAAAGCAGGGCTGCAATGATGTTGTAATGTGTTTTGGGGATAAAGTTCATTTTCTAGGCAAATATTGACTTTGCAAGTAATTGTTGTTAAGCTGATCACTCTTTATATCATTCTGGAGTATATGCAAATTGCCATTTTAAAAACTGAATTATACCACCAAACAGACCTCCCCACAAGGAAGAAATATTTGAGCCCACTACAAATAAATTAATCAATGATAAAGTTTATTTGAAACAATTATTATGAACAGACATGATTAAAAACTTTTTCATAACATGTACATACAAAAAGGAGGATTACAACAACGGACAAGACAAACAAAAGGAAAAGGAAGCCACACGACACATGAAAAATTAAGAAAATGTAAGGCATGCTTTGACCAGTGAATAGTATACATTACAAAGTGCAACATGCAATAAACAGACATAACAAAGGCAAAGCATGCTCAAGTAATCAAATAAATAACAAAGTTTATGTACGGTTTTAATAATCTGAGGTGCTGAAGGTAAATTCCAAAAGTGCAAAAAGTGCTTAGCATTAACTAATAGTCACCTCAGATAAAAAACAGAACTATAATGCCTACCACAGAATAGGAAACAAAATACAAACACCATACATATATGCCGTGCGGCTCCCTTACCCACAGAAACACCCCAACGCCGTTTCGGTACACCCTTCGTCAGGACTGAAGCAGTAAACTTTGTAAAATTAATATTTGTATCATTCTCAAAACTTTTGGCCATGACTGTAGTATCAGTATTGAAAGCCCTAAAAGATAAGGTCAATAAATTATAGAAAGCAGGTTGCAGTCAGCTCACCCTTGTATCTTGTGCTTAGTCCTCTGTTTGTGTGGCGGGTTCCTGGGAAGGAGCAGGTAGATGAAAACACCTGGTGCCAACAGGTGGGAGCAGGAATCATAGGATAATGGATTGTCCACCGCTCCAGTTGAATAAAAGTAGAATCTTTATTTCACATCTTAAAAATGGATGACAAAACAATAAAAACATGCGCCAACGCGTTTTTAGGATGTAGTCCCTTAATCATGGCATAGTATGAATATGAATAAATGAAACATTTATAGTCATACACAATGTGGAAAGACCTGCAGACCACCCCCACTACACCCCCACTATTGTGTGTGATGCACTAGGGAATTAACCATTAGTGCACCAGCAAGAACGCCATGCTCTGAGGGATTTAATTTCCAATCCATACATAGTTGTACATCCATAGTTGTACAATTGGGTGCAGAGATGGGGGTTTTAGACAAAAAACTTTCAGAATTTCTGTTTGTACAACATCCAGTCATTCCTATTTTCCATGATTTTCCAAAGACCCATAAAAATGTCTTTCCCCCACCTCTGCGCCCCATAGTGTTGGGCATAGGTTCCCTATTGGAGAACCTCTGTGCCTGGGTTGATAACTTATTACAACCGCTGGTTACCCATACCCCTTGTTATGTCCGTGATGAGTAAAGCCTCCTGCAGTCTCTAGATAAACTTCCAGTGAAAACAAATACCAAATAGCTGTCGTGTGATGTATCAGCCTTATACTCCAGCATACCACACGACAAGGCCATTATGGCCCTCAAACATCATCTTTGCAAGTATAGCAATTATAGTGACAATTTACAACACTTTATTGTTTTAGCCACTATTTTTTTGCTTACACACAATTTTTTTTTATGTTTGAGGACACTTTTTTTTTGCAGATACTGGGATGTCCTATGGGTGCGAAGTTCTCCCCGTCCCTGGCAAACCTATACATGTCCTATTGGGAGGAGGTCATCCTTTACAGTCACACCAATCCATTTTCACCATATATCTCATGGTATGGAAGATATATTGATAACCTCCTCCTCCTCTGGACAGGTTCTTGCCAGGACGCGGAGAACTTTGTATTCTTCATTTATAATAATGATTTAAATCTCACATTCACATTTCAGTTTGAGGAGGAAGAAATTTCTTATGCTTGGCATACTATGGATAAGCCCGCATACATCCTGTAAGTTTTAATCCACAATGCTGCAATAAAGAAGATCACATAAAAAGGGTGAGTGCCCTTTCTGTTCTCTTTTTGGATTTCGATAATTGCTTTTGCTATTTAGAGAGAGTGAGCACCAACCAGTGAGCACAGACAGTACTTGTGTTTGGTTTGTCTAACCCGGCGGGATATAAGACAAAGGTGATTGATATATTCCTCCCGGAGTAGTGCCGGTAGCTTTTGCTTTTTTTATTGCTGATATAACTGATGTGAGCACAGCCTCTAGAATGTTCACTAGAACATCCATGTCGGGGTTATCCCAACATTTTAGTGAAACACACAGTGGGGATCTAACCTCCTTAGAAGTACAGGGCATAAAACATGTCAATAAACCACCCAGGGGAGGAGACTAGGTACACCTTTTACAAAAACGTGAGGCGTATTGGATTTTACGCCTAGATAGCCGCATACCTACAGGTTTAAATTTTCGCAACGATTTGGCTTATTTTTAATTGATTTTTTTACACTCACATATTGCATCATACTGTTGGATTATAGCTTTATACCTCTTTGCATCATTCTATATAGATCAAGGATTTAGCTTTAATGACTATGTTCCCACTATGTGTAATAATTGTCTCTCTATGTGTGTCTTTTTGCATTCCTGTGCACCTTTTGAGGGTGGAGTTTTAGGGACATATATTGAAACATGATCTCCACAACCTCCACTGCTAGTGCACTAATGGTTAACTCCCTAGTGCATGTCAATGAACCTTCTTGAAGAGGAGACTGGGCACACCTTCCGTATAAACGTGAGGTGCATTGGATTTTACACCTAGATACCAGTATATCCACTGGTTTAAATTTTTGCAACGATTTTGCTTATCCTCATTGATTTTCTTTATCCATACATTACATCATACTGTTGGATTACAACTCTATACCTTTTTGCATTATTCTATATAGTCTGATACAGCTTTAATGACCATGTTCACACTATGTGCAATCATTGTCTTTCTATGTGCGTTTTTTGGATTTTTGTCCATACTTTGGAGTTGCAGTTAAAGGGACATGTTCACATGCAGCATTTGTCCATTGCCTGAACCTGTATCCATGTGCTGCATATTGAAACATGATCCCTATCATCTCCATTGCTGGTGCACTAATGGTTAATTCCCTAGTGCATAACACACAATTTGTTCCATCTGTAGTGGGGGTGGTCTGCAGGTCTTTCCACATTTTGTATGACTATAAATGTTTCATTTATTCATATTCATACTATGCCATGATTAACCTCTTAAGGACCCATGACGTACCGGTACGTCATGGATCACTGTTACTTAAGGACCCATGACGTACCGGTACAGCCGCCGCGCTAAATCGTGCTGGGCTCCGGTGAAGATGGCTGCTGATTCTATCAGTTTCCCTGCCCCCCGTGACGCCCATCGCTGTGATTGACCGATCACAGCAATGTTCTTTGTTTACAGGACCGGACCCCGGAATTCAGCAGTGATTGGTGCTGTCCGAGACAGCACCAATCACTGCTGTGCCCGGGCGTCACCTGCCCGTGGATCCGGCCCCCCGATTGCCCGTGATTGGCCGGTGACCACCGGCCAGCTATTCATGGGCGATCGTTACTACTTCTCCCATCATCTCCTTGATGATGGGAGTACTGTGCAGTGAGCCCGGCGTACCTGGGGTGTGCCGGGCGCCGGGTGCCTCCTCCCCCATACTGCCTCCTCCTCTTCTGGCCCCCCCGTGCTGCCACCAATAACAGGGAGATCAGAAGCCTCTGACTTCCCTGTGCTCTCTCCCGCTTTCCCCCGTAACCCGATTGTCTCCTCCCCCTCCTCCCCGGTACCTCCTCCTCCTCCCCACCGCCGCTCCATGCTGCCCCCGCTTCCTCCTCCTCCCCGTCAGCCACTCCATGTTTCCTACTTCTCCCCCACGCCGCTGCCCGGTGCTTACTCCTCCTCCCCGTTCCGCCACCGATCCATCCCTGCTGGCACCCACCTCCCTCCCTCCCTGCTGGCACCCGTCCATCCCACCCACCCTCCCTGCTGGCACCCACCCTCCCTGCTGGCACCCACCATCCCACCCTCCCTGCTGGCACACACCCTCCCTGCTGGCACCCACCTTCCCTTTCTCCCTGCTAGCACCCACCATCCCACCCTCCCTGCTGGCACCCACCATCCCACCCTCCCTCCCGGCACCCACCTTCCCACCCTCCCTCCCTGCTGGCACCCACCTTCCCTCCCTCCCTGCTGGCACCCACCATCCCTCCCTCCCTGCTGGCACCCACCATCCCTCCCTCCCTGCTGGCACCCTCCCTCCCTGCTGGCACCCACCATGACACCCTCCCTCCCTGCTGGCACCCATCATGCCACCCTCCCTACCTGCTGGCACCCACCATCCCTCCCTCCCTCCCTGCTGGCACCCACTATCCCTCCCTGCTGGCACCAACCATCCCTCCCTCCCGGCACCCACCATCCCTCCTTCCCTGCTGGCACCAACCATCCCTCCCTCCCTGCTGGCACCCACCATCCCTCCCTCCTTGCTGACACCTGACCCACCTACCAACACACCCTCCATGCTGCCACCCACCCTCCTGCCACCCTCCCTGCTGCCATCCACCCTCCCTGCTGCCATCCACACTCCCTGCTGCCACCCTCTCCCCTCTCTGCTGCCACCCTCTCCTCTTACCCTCTCCCCTCCACTGCGACCCTCTGTCCTCCACTGCCACCCTCTCTCCTCCCCTGCCACCCGCTGTCCTGCCGCTACCCTTTCCTCTCCCCTCTGTTCTGCCAACCTCTCCCCTCTGTCCTGCCAACCTCTCCCCTCTGTCCTGCCAACCTCTCCCCTCTGTCCTGCCAACCTCTCCCCTCCGTCCTGCCAACCTCTCCCCTCTGTCCTGCCAACCTCTGCCCTCTTTCCTGCCAACCTCTCCTCGCTGTCCCGCCACCCTTTCCTCTTACCCTCTCCTCTTACTCTCTCCCCTCCGTCTTGCCGCCCCTCTCCTCTTACCCTCTCCCCTGCCACCCTCTGTCCTGCCGCTACCTTTTCCTCTCCCCTCCATCCTGCCACCCTCTCCCCTCCGTCCTGCCAACCTCTCCCCTCTGTCCTGCCAACCTCTCCCCTTTGTCCTGCCACCCTTTCCTCTTACCTTCTCCTCTTATCCTCTCCCCTCCGTCTTGCCGCCCCTCTCCTCTTACCCTCTCCCCTTCACTGCCACACTCTGTCCTCCACTGCCACCCTCTCCCCTGCCACCCTCTGTCCTGCCGCTACTTTTTCCTCTCCCCTCCGTCCTGCCAACCTCTCCCCTCTGTCCTGCCAACCTCTCCCCTCTGTCCTGCCACCCTTTCCTCTTACCCTCTCCCCTCCATCCTGCCACCCCTCTCCTGCCACCCTCTCCCCTCTTTGCTACCACCCTTTCCTCTTACCCTCTCTCCTCCGTCCTGCCGCCCCTCTCCTGCAACCCTCTCTCCTCTTCTGCCACCCTCTCCCCTGCCTGCCACCCTCTGCCCTTTGCTGTTTTTTTTTTCTTCAGAGTAAATTTCTTTCTTTTTTCTGCATCCCCCCCCCTTTCCCGGTGTGCCCGCCAAGTAAAAAAAATAAATATGTAAAAACAGTACATAAAACACACACACACTTTCACGTGTAGAAGCATAACACTTACACACCCCTCTAAGGGTGCCTTCACACACACCGGATCCAGTGTTAGTACATTCCTATGAGAATAAATACACGCAGCGGGTTGACATCCTGCTGCGTGTATGTATGTTAACCCCCCGCTGCCCGGAACATACATCACCTGTTCCCCGCTCCAGCTTGCTTTGGAGGTTCTCGGCAGGATGTCCTGCTCAGCCAATCGGTGGTTGCGGCGGGGCAGCACACTGATTGGCTGCGCGGGATGAGCAGACACCGGGAGCCCTGAAGCAAGCGGTAGCAGGGAGGAGGTGATGTATGCTCCGTCCAGCGGGGGGTTAACTTACTTACACGCAGCAGTATGTCAAGCCCACTGCGTATATGCATTCTCATAGGGATGCACTGACACTAGATCCGCAGTGAACTTTGCTGCAAATCCACAGTGTGAAATTCGCTGCGGATCCGGTGTGTGTGAAGGCACCCTAAAGAAAAAAACAAAAAAAGGCCCACAGGTTGTTCTCGGCTGAGGATGCATTGGCCTGGGTTGCCTCAGATATTGAGACAACCAGTGAGGGAGAAGAGGAAGATCTTTTGTTCCTTCTTCCTTCCTCATAATCATCATCATTTAGTGATGACAAGCCCCCAAGGCGCCGCCCCAGGAAGCCCCACAAGCCCCCTCAAGTGACCCCCAACCCCTACGAACCACAGATTCCTGAGTTTGTTGGGGTCACTTGTGGGGGGTTTCCAATGATATGGCAGCACGGGGGCTCTGCGAACCCTTCGTCCTCCATTCTGGCCAAATCCAGGTTCCAAAATCCAAATTGCGCTCCTTCCCTTTGGAGGCTTTCCGTGCGCAGACTTTGCACTTTGTGTCCACATATGGGGTACTTCTGTAATCAGGGGGAATTGCTCTACATTTTTAGTGGTTTATTTTTTCTTTTAACCCCTTGTGAACATGAAAAATTCAAAGTTACATCAACGTTTTAGTGTAAAAAATTAAATTTTTCATTTTCACGTCACATTGTTCCACAATTCTGCCTGTCACTAGTGGGGTCCATATGCACACTATACCCCTTGTTATATTCCTTGAGGGGTGTAGTTTCCATAATGGGGTCACTTGTGGGGAGTTTCCACTGTCTTGGCAGCACGAGGGCTGTATAAACCCAACATGACCTCCGTCCTCCTTTCTGGCAAAATCAAGCTTTTAAAAGCCAAATGGCGCACCTTCCTTTTGGAGGCGTGTCCTGCGCCATCATGCCACAATATGTCCCCATGTGGGGTATTTTTGTTCTCGGGGGAAATTGCTCTATAAGTTTTATGTTTTTTTTTTTCTTTTAACCCCTTGTAAACCTGAAAATTTTAAGGCCAGACCAAGTTTTAGTGTAAAAAAATTTCAATTTTACATTTTTACGGCACATTTACCTTTCACCAGTGGGGTCCATATGCTCACTATACCCCTTGTTACATTCCTTGAGGGGTGTAGTTTCCATAATGGGGTCACTTGTGGGGGGTTTCCAATGATTTGGCAGCACGGGGTCTCTGCAAACCCCACGTGGCCTTCGTCCTCCATTCTGGCCAAATCCAGCTTCCAAAATCCAAATTGTGCTCCCTCCCTTTGGAGGCTTTCCGTGTGCCGGCTATGCACTTTGTGTCCACATATGGGGTACTTCTGTAATCGGGGGGAATTGCTCTACATTTTTAGTGGTTTATTTTTTCTTTTAACCCCTTGTGAACATGAAAAATTCAAAGTTACATCAACGTTTTAGTGTAAAAAATAAAATTTTTCATTATCACGTCACATTGTTCCGCAATTCTGCCTGTCACCACTAGGGTCCATATGCTCACTATACCCCTTGTTATATTTCCTAAATGGTGTCACTTTAGGGGTGTTTGTTAGGTTTTGGCACCCCAGAGCCTCTGCCAACTAGAAGTGGTACTTTGAAAATTTGCCAATTGTAATGGAAGCTTCAAAATTCACTAGGCGCTCCTTTACATCTGGGGCTTGTGATTGCGTCAAATCGAGCAATAGGGCCACATATCATACATTTCTATAAACTGCAGAAACGAGGCAATACAAATTGTGGTGCATTTTTCTGGAAATAGGTTTTCTTTTATGAAAGATATTGGATCACAATATAATCTCTGCAAAGAAAATTGAAATTTTCAATTTTCTTACACACTTAGCTTTTATTTCTGTGACTCACCTAAAGGGTTAAAAACTTTCTGGAATAGATTTTGCACAGTTTCGGGGGTGAAGTTTCTGAAATGGGGTGCTTTGTGGGGCTTCACAACATACAGCCTCCTTAAATCCACTTCAAACGTGAACTGGTCCCTTGTAAAATCTGATTTTGAAATTCTTGTGAAAATTTGGAAAAATTCAGCTAAACCTTGAAGCTTTCTATTGTCTTAAACAATTGAATGAAAGTTTAATAAATGCTGCCAACATAAAGTAGACATATTGCTAATGCTATTTCATATCTTATTTATGTGGCATAACCATTTTCCTTACAAGCACAAAATTTCAAAGTTAGAAAAATGCAATTTTTCACATTATTTTGTTTTTTTTCCCCATAAAGATAGGCTGTAAGTATCGACTCCAATTTACCAGAAATATAAAGTACAACATGTCACGAGAAAACAGTCTCAGAATAATCCAATTCAATATAGTATATAGTCTGTATCATAGGTAGGAGGGGAACGCTGAAATGTATAACGTGTAATAGAGGCCCCACAGGATGGTTACATATCTTATGCTCTTGTCTTGAGTTACAGGGATATTATGAAAAGAAGGTAAAAAAAAATTCAAACTGAAACAAAAGTGGTAATACCATTAGAACCTATAATTAGGGTTTTGGAAAAGGATACTTAGAAGTTTCCAAGAGGCAGAAACTAAAAATGTCTAAAAAAATATTTGGAGCTAGATTGAAAATTGTTAAAAAATTTCTGCCTACTGAGTTACCAACCGTTAAGGGGTGGAAGGGTTTCTTATATAGAAAATAATATTTTTGGAAAGACTTGTCACGTACAGTATATGTCCCCCCCCCCCCCCCCCGCTCTGCCTGGGGGTAGGGGGGATTAGAGAAGGGGATGGGTTTGATGTGTATTGTGTGTATGTGTATGTATACTTGACAAAAATGATGTAAAATGGTGAAAAAAAGTTAAAATAATATTTTTATTTAAATATATATTTATAAAAAAAAAAAGGAATGTAACCAATTACTGAGCTTCTTCATCAGTTGTAATAATTACATCTGTTTCCAAAGCTTCAGATATAGCTGGGACTTCTGGATCTTCTGTTTTCTCTTTTGCTTCATTTTGCGAACCATAAAAGTCTATAAGTATTATGACAAGCCTGTACACCTGAAGCAGAACAATCAGGCTGTTTTTTGCCGCAAAAAATATTAACATTTGGTTAATGATTTTGAAGCGAGCCATAAGAAGAATTCGAATGATAAGAAATGGACCATCCTGAATTAATAGACTTATCCCGATGTTCCACAGATCTGCACTGTACGTACAGAGCAGTCTATAAATATTCCTCTTGATTGATGTTCCTTGCTCACATACGATATTTTGCACTATAAAACAGAAACAACAAATAAACGGTTATGTAACACTGGATTTTGCCAGCAAGCATTATTACAAATAAGTACATTCTGAATGAAAACGTAGGCTGTGAGCTTCTCTATTGTACATACTTGTATCATGTACAAAAAAGTACTATATAATTGTAATTTCACAATTTTATTACCAGAAATAAAAAATATTGCTGGTGACATAGAAAGGCACCATGGTTAGCAAATAGCTTACAATTGTTGAAGCGTTTGCTATGTCTTATCATACCTTTGCGTCTCTGGTAAAAGGGAAGCAATCGGGTTATCCTAAAGTGTCACTGTCATTTGTAAAAACTTTTGACATATCATAGAGACATGTCAAAGGTTTTCATCAGTCCTGGTCTATGTGTACAGACCAATGCTGATCGGCAAGAGAATGGGCTCATAAATGTAAGTCTATGGAGCCCAACTCTTTTTTTCTTACTTGTGCTCCAGATCGATATGAGTGTGAACACTGAGACCCGGACCAATGAAAACTTTTGAAATGTCTTTTGTCTTTTACAATTAAACAGGTTTTCTAGTTGAGGAGGTAAATGGAGAGTTTGAAATTCAGTTTGAGTATTTCATAATTATTGAAGAAATGTAGAAAATATACAAAATAGCTTGATATTGGTAAACGTGGCCATAAAAGTAAGGCATGGGACTGCTATGACTCATAGCCTATCAGGTGCTTAGTGGAAGAGGACCTAGGGTTGATCTCCTTTTCCTAAAACTAAATACATTTTAAGAGTAAATTTACTGATCAATCAGATGTGTCCTTTCTTCCTTTTCCTGTTAGGTTGAGATATCCTGAGATGAACTGCACAAGATGACCAATTTAAAAAAACAAAACAAAAAACAAAACATGTATTATTTGATGTTATTCCTCTCTCTCAAGAGTAACACTTACTTTTTTATGTTAGTAACTAAAGATGAATAAATTCCAATTTGTATCAGGCATTAAAAGCAAATCAGGCATTAAATTTGCTTTGTAGCGATTCGTAAATTTGCCAGATTTGCTTCACAAATTTGCGAAACATGGCGGCCACACGTTAGCTTACAGATTTTTTATATTTTTTTCCATGTCAAGTAAAGTCAAGTCAGCTGAGCTGAATGTGCCAACTGGCAAAAAATGGAAAAGAAAACCTAGTCAATTGGGATACACCTAAATAAACCAGAAAACAAAAAGCAAGGATCATGTGATAGAGAATGGAACAGAGAAAAGGTCAGATTCAAGAACGCTTTACAGTGATTTAATTAAATAAAAGAGTGGCAAATTTTGCAACACCCTTAAATTAGAGAAGATTTTCCCAATATACTGTGGTGGGGGAAGATTACTTAAAGGGGGGGAATATTTTATTGGAGACTTTACTTTGATGGAGACTGCCACATGCCCTAGGGGTCCCGGTTCCACTCAGGGTGGTGGTGGAGCTCCATATGCTGACGCATAGAAGTGGTGCCTGGGTTTGTACCAAAATTTCTACCCACTTTGTAGTCACAGAGATTCCAGATGGCCGAATGATATTTTCTGCCACCAAGATGGAAGTAATTGCCACACCGCTGATGTCAGTGGACAGTTCCTCCAAGCAGCCACGCTTTTAGCCTCTTCTTAACTGCCACTGCTGCCCACTTGTGGTACCCGTTAAATACCTTTGGCTGATGTTCTACACCTAACCTTTTTCCCCCCTGAGCCTAAACGTTTGGATGGGACTGGATGCTGGATCATGGCAGAGACCCAGCTTCATCCTCTGATGTTGATGCAGAGGATATCATTTGTGGATGGGGATTCCACGGGAGTACGATCATGTACTGTGGCCATAGGCTGCCCTGCCTGGCTCTCCTCACTGCTCTGGGGTGTGTCCTCTCTGTCCCTATATCTCTCTTTATTTCTCTATCTGCTCTGCTCTCACTGTCCGCTTCACCTAATCTCCACTACACACACAGATTGGCATCCAGGAAGCAAATCACCTTAACCCCTTAATGACACAGGGCGTATATTTACGCCCTGCGGTCGTTAAGGGAGTTCAGAGCGGGGCATCTGACAGCTGCATCTGATTACTAGTTGCAGCTGATCTCTGGTGTCTAGTGGGGTTAATTACTAGTTGCAGCCGATCTCTGGTGTCTAGTGGGTTGGAGCGATCCACGCGTCTGGACCGGCAGGGTGTCTGCGCCATAATGGCGCTGATCCCGGCTCGGCACTCGATTGCTTCCGGCTGCAGCAGCTGTAAGCAATCCAGTGCCTATCTCATTGATCTATGCTGTATAACTATACAGCATAGATCTCAATGAGAGATCAGTGTGCTTATACTAGAAGTCCCCAAGAGGGGCTTCTAGTATAAGTGTAAAAAAAAAAAAAAAAAAGTGTTGTTAATAAAAAGCCCCATCCCCTAATAAAAGTTTGAATCACCCCCCTTTTCCCATGTCATAAAATAAACATGTTTGGTCTAGCAGTGTGCGTAATCACCTGAACTATTAATTTATCACATTCCTGATCCCGCACGGTAAACGGCATAAGCGCAAAAAATTCCAACATGGAAAAATTGCGCATTTTTGGTTGCATCAAATCCAGAAAAATTTTAATAAAAAGCGATCAAAAAGTTGTATATGCGCAATCAAGGTACTGATAGAAAGTAAACATCATGCCGCAAAAAATGACACCTCACACAGTCCCATAGATCAAAGGATAAAAGGACTATAAGCCTGGGAATGGAGCGATTTTAAGGAACATATATTTGTTAACAATTGTTTGAATTTTTTTACAAGCCATCTCATAATATAAAAGTTATACATGTTACATATCGTTTTAATCGTAACGACTTGAGGAACATATATACCCCCCAAATAAACAAAATGGTTTTTTTTGTTGTTTTTTTTTTTTTTCAATTTCACCACACATTTCTTTTTTTTCTGGTTTTGCAGTGTACTCTATGAAAAAAATCAGCCTGTAATTGCAAAGTACAGTTAGTGGCGCAAAAAATCAGGGCTCATGTGGGTTTCTAGGTGAAAAATAGCAAGTGCTATGGCCTTTTAAGTACAAGGAGGAGAAAACAAAACCGCAAAAATCGAAATTGGCTGTCTTTAAGGGGATAAATAGAAGGTGAGGTGCTTACATCACAGAGGGACCTGCAGCTGATTGGATGGACACAAGGGTTTATGGTTAATCCCTTTCTCCCACCCAATGACAGTCCCGCAAGCTAACCTGTGCGACTGCCATCACTTTGCTCATTTCTACATGTATGCATCACCATTTACTGTACCGGACCAGGGACACCTGTACACTGCAATGTACATGAAAACCGAAACCCAATTTTATAGTACATTTGGTTTGAGGTTGGCTCAGAAGGAACCGGTTGCCTCATCCATATTAAGAAATGAATTAACTTAGAATTGTGAAACTAATCACAGAAGTATAGTGCCGATTGTCAGTTTTTTTGTGAGCACTAGTGATGAGCGAGTACTAAAATGCTCGGGTGCTCGTTACTCGAAACGAATATCTCCCGATACTCGAGTGCTCGTTTCGAGTAATGAACCCCATTGAAGTCAATGGGAGACTCAAGCATTTTTGCAGGAGACTCAAGTTCGGTAGAGGAAAGGTCGTGTGAAAACCTGTCAACCTCAGAAATTGATGGAAACACAACGGAAATGGACAGGAAACAGCAGGGGCAGCATGTATGCATGCCTCTGAGGCTGCCTAATGGCACCATTATGCCTAATTCTGTGCAACAGCCTGGTTAAAACATAGGTAACATATGAACCACCCAAAAACTCAGCCTGACACAGCAGGGCAGTGAGAATACAGGGAACCATTAAAACAGAGGTAGCATATTATGAACCACCCAAAAATTCAGCCTGACACAGCATGGCGGTGAGGACAGAGTGAACAAGGTAGAAGCGGCAGCCAGTCAGCCTTCCAAAAATTATACCAGACCTAGCATGTCAGTGAGCACACAGAGAACCATTAATAGTGAGTGAGGAAGCAAGTGAGCCTCCCAAAAATTAGACCAGACAAAGCATGGCATTGAGCACACAGAGAACCATGAAAAGTTAGTGAGGAAACAAGTGAGCCTCCCCAAAATTAGGCCAGACACTGCATGGCATTGAGCACACAGAGAACCAATAAAAGTGAGTTAGGAAGCAAGTGAGTCTCCCAAAAATTAGGCCAGACACAGCATGGCATTGAGGACACAGAGAACCATTAAAAGTGAGTGAGGAAGCAAGTGAGCCTCCCCAAAATTAGGCCAGACACTGCATGGCATTGAGCACACAGAGAACCATTAAAAGTGAGTGAGGAAGCAAGTGAGCCCACCCAAAAATTGGAGTGAGTCCAGGGGCTGGGATATTTAGTGGACACGAACCCTGGTGCTGACAGCTAACTGGCTAGGCCAGCTCTCAGTCATCATCAAGGGTACACCTGATGCCTCTTGACCGGGGAATGGTGAGGCCCCGGCCACGGCTAGACAAAAAATAAATAAAATAAAACAGCTGGCTGGTTGGCGAGGACGCAATCGGCGGGCCCCCGGCAACCAGTCCTGCTCCTCCGCAAACGTAGTGTGACATCCCAGCATGGCAGTGAGGACACAGAGAACCATTAAAAGTGAGGTAGCAAGTGAGCTTTACCAAAAATTAGGCCTGACACAGCATGGCGGTGAGGACACAGAGTTTCAATAAAGCAGAGTTAGCGTTTGAACCAACCCAAAATTTAGCCTGACACAGCATGGCGGTGAGAACACATGGAACCATTCAAACACCGGTAGCATATGGACCACCCGAAAACTTAGCCTGACACCACAGACCCAAACCAAGATGGACAATACAATTATGGCTAGATTTAGCCTCACACCCACGTGCAGTTGTGCATGAGAGGCATGTCTTTGGAGGTAGGGACAAAGAATGACAATACAGTCTTCTTAAGAGGCCCCGGAATTTGATTTGAACGAATGAATACACTTTCAATCCTTTAAAGAGTCTCTAAGAGAGGGCAAGTGTCTATTAAAAAGACCTGGTCAATCCTGCCTTCGAAAAGGCTACAACATCCAAGGTAGGTAGACGGTACTGGTGAAAGGCCTGGTCAATCCTGCCTTCAAAAAGGCTACAACAACATCCAAGGAAGGATAGAAGATACTGTTGAAAGGCCCGGTCAATCCTGCCTTCAAAAAGGCTACTACAACATCCAAGGAAGGATAGAAGCTACTGGTGAAAGGCCTGGTCATGGCAGAGGACACCCCTAAGATGAGATGATATCCACAGATAATATGGTTCGAAATGGACAAGACAAGGAAGGTAAAATGAATTTGACTATGAATTTGACTGTAGCAGTTGGGGTAACATTCCCTGCATCATGTGACTCCCCACTTTTCCCCCCACCATTGTTTTGAGTTTGAATTTGACTTTGAATTTGACTGTAGCAGTTTGGGTTAGTTTAACTAGTTGACTTGTGGAAATGCCCACAGATGCAGTGCACCTTGGTGAGCAAGTCAGCTACATTGGGGTAAGTTTTAAGGAACCACAGCAACACTAGGTTGAAGACGTGGGCCAGGCATGGTACATGTGTGAGGCTACTGAGTTGCAGAGCCGCCACCAGGTTCTGCCCCTTGTCACATGCAACCAAGCTCACACACGAACCCAGGTGCTCACAGCTAACTGGCTAGGCCAGCTGTCAGTCACCATCAAGGGCACATCTGATGCCTCTCGACCGGGGGTGGTGAGGCCTCGGCCACGGCTAGACCAAATAAAATAAAACATCTGGCTGGTTGGCGGGGGTCCAATCGCCAGGCCCCCGGCAAGCAGTCCCGCTCCTCCGCAGATGTAGTGTGACGTCAGAGCATGGCAGTGAGGACACAGAAAACCATTAGAAGTGAGTGAGGAAGCAATTGAGCCTCCCAATAATTAGGCCAGACACTGCATGGCGGAAGAAGACTTGGCTGTTGGCTCAGAATTGAAGGAAGAGGAGGAGGAGGAGGAGAGGAGATAACAAGAATCTTCATGTTGAGTTGCATTCCCTGGGTGGACAGCCAACAAGGAGGCAAGGGCAGGCACACCAGTAGTCAACATGGATGCCAGTTAAGGCCCAGAAGTCGCCAACATGGAGGCAAGGGCAGGTACACCAGTAGTCAACATGGATGCCAGTTAAGGCCCAGCAGTAGCCAACATGGAGGCAAGGGCAGGCACACCAGTAGTCAACATGGATGCCAGTTAAGACCCAGCAGTAGCCAACATGGAGGCAAGGGAAGGCACACCAGTAGTGAACATGGATGCCAGTTAAGGCCCAGCAGTAGCCAACAAGGAGGCAAGGGCAGGCACACCAGTAGTCAACATGGATGCCAGTTAAGGCCCAGCAGTAGCCAACATGGAGGCAAGAGCAGGCACACCAGTAGTCAACATGGATTCCAGTTAAGGCCCAGCAGTAGCCAACATGGAGGCAAGGGCAGGCACACCAGTAGTCAACATGGATGCAAGTTAAGGCCCAGCAGTAGCCAACGTGGAGGCAAGGACAGGCCCACCAGTAGTCAACATGGATGCCAGTTAAGGCCCACCAGTAGCCAACGTGGAGGCAAGGGCAGGCACACCAGTAGTCAACATGGATGCCAGTTAAGGCCCACCAGTAGCCAACAAGGAGGCAAGGGCAGGCACACCAGTAGTCAACATGGATTCCAGTTAAGGCCCAGCAGTAGCCAACATGGAGGCAAGGGCAGGCACACCAGTAGTCAACATGGATGCAAGTTAAGGCCCAGCAGTAGCCAACGTGGAGGCAAGGACAGGCCCACCAGTAGTCAACATGGATGCCAGTTAAGGCCCACCAGTAGCCAACGTGGAGGCAAGGGCAGGCACACCAGTAGTCAACATGGATGCCAGTTAAGGCCCAGCAGTAGCCAATAAGGAGGCAAGGGCAGGCACACCAGTAGTCAACATGGATGCCAGTTAAGGCCCAGCAGTAGCCAACAAGTAGCCTTCTACCCCCAGCACCCTTTCGATTTTCAATTTGACTGTAGCAGTAGGGGTAACATTCTATTAAAGTTCTATGCAGGTGTACTACAAATCCCAGCAATAGAGTGTAGTACCCACTAGTTTTTGGTGGGCTGTACGGTAAAATCTGGTAGTGGCTTGAACTATACACACTCTGTGATACCCCCTTACAATGAGCAGTGAAGTTCTATGCAGGTGTACTACAAATCCCAGCAATACAGTGTAGTACTTACTAGTTTTGGGGGGCTGTACGGTAAAATCTGGTAGTGGCTTGAACTATACACACTCTGTGATACCCCCTTACAATGAGCAGTGAAGTTCTATGTAGGTGTACTACAAATCCCAGCAATACAGTGTAGTACCCGCTAGTTTTTGGGGGGCTGTACGGTAAAATCTGGTAGTGGCTTGAACTATACACATTTTGTGATACCCCCTTACAATGAGCAGTGAAGTTCTATGCAGGTGTACTACAAATCCCAGCAATACAGTGTAGTACTTACTAGTTTTGGGGGGGCTGTATGGTAAAATCTGGTAGTGGCTTGAACTATACACACTCTGTGATACCCCCTTACAATGAGCAGTAAAGTTCTATGCAGGTGTACTACAAATCCCAGCAATACAGTGTAGTACCCGCTAGTTTTTGGGGGGCTGTACGGTAAAATCTGGTAGTGGCTTGAACTATGCACACTCTGTGATACCCCCTTACAATGAGCAGTGAAGTTCTATGCCGGTGTACTACAAATCCAGCAATACAGTGTAGTACCCACTAGTTTTTGGGGGGCTGTACGGTACAATCTGGTAGTGGCTGGAACTATACACACTCTGTGATACCCCCTTACAATGAGCAGTGAAGTTCTATGCAGGTGTACTACAAATCCCAGCAATACAGTGTAGTACTCGCTAGTTTTTGGGGGGCTGTACGGTAAAATCTGGTAGTGGCTTGAACTATACACACTCTGTGATACCCCTTTACAATGAGCAGTGAAGTTCTATGTAGGTGTACTACAAATCCAGCAATACAGTGTAGTACCCACTAGTTTTTGGGGGGCTGTACGGTACAATCTGGTAGTGGCTGGAACTATACACACTCTGTGATACCCCCTTACAATGAGCAGTGAAGTTCTATGCAGGTGTACTACAAATCCCAGCAATACAGTGTAGTACTCGCTAGTTTTTGGGGGGCTGTACGGTAAAATCTGGTAGTGGCTGGAACTATGCACACTCTGCGATATCCCATTATAATGAGCAGTGAAGTTCTATGCAGGTGTACTACAAATCCAGCAATACAGTGTAGTACCCACTAGTTTTTGGGGGGCTGTGCGGTACAATCTGGTAGCAGCTGGAACTATACACATTCTGTGATACCCCCTTACAATGAGCAGTGAAGTTCTATGCAGGTGTACTACAAATCCCAGCATTACAGTGTAGTAGCAACTAGTTTTTGGGGGGCTGTACTGTACAATCTGGTAGTGGCTGCACCTATACACACTCTCTGACACCCCTGTCCAATGAGCAGTGAAGTTTTATGCAGGTGTACTACAAATCCCAGCAATACAATCTAGTACAGCAGCACCACCAGCCCCAAAATAAAAAAAGAGTGCACTGAGCACTTCTTAGCGGTCTGTATGCAACACCTAATGTCCCCTTTCTGCTAGCAGCCGATCACCACAGTGTGCTGGTGAAATCGTGGTAGCAGCACTGCAAGACCCAGCCAGCAGTCTGTAGTAATACTATTAAAAAACGCTTTGAAGCCCTGAAAGGGGCTGTTTGTATGCTAGTATTCCCTGCCTACTGGAACGCTAAATCCTACACTGATGCTCTCCCTGACCAGCAGCAGCTGTCCCTTTCAGTATGCGTCTGAAGTGAGTACTGCCGGCTGCCCGTTTTATATGGCAGGGTCATCTGATCTGGCCAACCAATTGCTGCTGTCGACATGTATGGGTCCCACGTGATCGCAAGATGTACCAAAGAGTCTCCTGCATGTTTATTGGCTTAGAAATAGCGCCCAAACTTACAGGAAACGGAAGATGAGAATTTCTCGAGTATTGCGAGATGCTCGTCCGAGTAACGAGTACCATCGAGTACCCTAATACTGGATCGAGTACCAAGCTCGGACGAGCATGCTTGCTCATCACTAGTGAGCACCTATTATTTATGTGTACCTCCCTGAAATAGATGAATTTGTTTAACAATTGTTATGCATGGTAGAGTGTTTGAATTCTTTTTTTCCCCCCATAATATATTTTTTAATTAGGTCATACTACAATGTAATATAATATTATTAAAGCAAAGTCTCATTTTTTATTTCTATCTGTACTTCCAGTGCCTGGCAGCAATAAGGGGTGACATAGGGCCACAGTTTCTGTTGGGAACTGCAGGGTTATATGCCTATGTCTGGCAGCCTCTGCACAGTGAGAAGTGATTACTATCACTGATCACTGTTCTAGAAGCAGAGCGAGCAGTGACAGCAATCACTACTCTTTCTGCAGAGGCTGCCAGACACTGGGATGGTTTTGGGCAGCCTCTTCTCTCTGTGTACTATATATAAGAAGATATACTACATGGGGGCAGCACCTGCTCTTTTTAGTGCTATTTAGCAATCGTAAAACATAGCAGGAGATTGTGAACTGCATGGCTTACAACCATGAGGTTCCTGACACAAACTGTGGTGGCAGCAGAGGGGCCGTGTCGCCTCTTATTGCTGACAGGCACCGGAAGTACATATAAAAATAAAAAACTACACTCTTTTTTTTTAATTAAATTATATTACAAAGAAATATAACTTTATTAAAGCTATCTTTAAAATTTGTTTTTTTTTGTCTCCAGAATATGAATATATGGTTAAGATAAGGCCTATTGGTAGTAGTAGTCTGCTAAGTGATATAACCAAATGAAGACAGAATACGGGATAGGTGATGGCTAAAAGAAAAGGCTGGAATGACATATAACACAGCCACAAGGTCTGTGATAGATTGGTTTTTCAACAGATCACAAAGGGATCCTGGAACACTCTATTGACCTTAATATAGTTATATTTTTTATAGTATTTCTGTTGGCAAGAACAGCGCTGTACACTGTATAGTTCTTACTCTAAAAAATATAGGAAATCTTAACCATTGGAACCCCATAGATTGAAACTGAACAGAGCTTTGTCAGTTGTTTGGGAATATTACCTACCTGCAAGGTCAAGAGGAAACTGTAACATGCTCCATGTCCATACACCAAGGATAGCATACAGCAATATTGGGTTATTTCTGCAAAACAAAAAAAATATATATATTTATCTCAGTCATCAGTAAATGAGACATTTTGACTGCACAAAACAGCAAAAAAGCTTAACTCAGCTTGCTGCCCCCAACAAATGGATATGGCTGTAGACCCCAGAAGAAAACAATGGATTTGCTGTGCAGTAAAATTAACAATTACTTTTTATATGGGTTGATACAAAAAAGCTGAAACCAAATAAGTATATGTCATAGTATATGTCAATGAATGAATGTCCAGGTCACACTGAAGCAGTGCTCTCCTCATCACCTTCTAAGAGCGACATCATTTTTTGCACCTAATTTTTTTTATCTTTAGTTTTTATTGGTATCATATTGGTGTATAAGAAAAATTTTGTTCCCTTTTTAATAATTTTTTTCCAGTATATAATGAAAAAAACAGCAATCCTCTTTTCGTTTACACTGTTCACCGCGTGAGAACAATGTTATGTTTTAATAGATTAGACAATGCCACATGCTACGATATATATATATATATATATATATATATATACAGTATATATATATATATATATATATATATATATATATATATATATGTGTTTATTTTATATATTTTCATTTTTATAATGGGAAAGGAGGTAATTTTAAATTTTATTGGAGTTCATTTATAAAGATTGTTTTAGTATTTTTTTTTAAATTTACACTTTTTTTTATAGTTAAATATGCAATCATTATACTGCATATACTGATCAATGCTATATCATTGCATAGCACTGATCAGTTATATTGGCAATCTTTTCATAGAGTCGTAATGCATTTTTTTCACCTACAGGGATGTATGGCAGCTCATTTTTTTGCTCCATGATCTCTAGTTTTTATTGGCATCATATGGCTATGTTTACACAACGTCAAAAATAGAGAAAAGGTGTCAGAATTTTATATTTAAAAAACGTCTGCTAAACGCGATTTAACTGACTGCAATGGCAATGCATTAAAGTCAATGGAAAGACGGACGTCCAATGCACACAAAGCATTGAATAACGGACGTTTTTACCGCGGACTTAAAAATAATGAACATTATTTTCGGACGTCTTTTACAAACAGTGGACGGTTTTTATTAGTTGTTCACACACAGTTTTTCTTTTGTCACCGTTCTTTCTCCGTTTTTACTATTAAATTCAATGGACTTTTCAATAAAGCCGCATCCAAAGGGCAAATAGTAATCCCAAACTAAAATAATGTGCAAACACCAGTCATCGCACTAAAAGGAGGCAAGGCTGCTAAATGACGTCCGTTATTTTAGACTCAAAATAACAGACGTCATTTTAAACGGAGCTGAAAAAACGTTGTGTGAACATAGCCTATTGGTGTAAATCGGATTTTTTTTTAATAGCTTTTTATACTTTTTTTTCTGATACATAATGGGGGGGGGGATCAGCAATCCTGGTGTTTTTTTCTCTTTTTTCGTTTAGGCTGTTCACAGTGTGGGAACAATATTGTTAGATTTTAAAAGATTGGACAATTCTGCAGGCTGCGCTACCAGATATGTTAAATTATTTTACGTACTTTTTTATTACAAGCAATCTTTAAATTGCTTATACTGATCAATGCTATGCAATTGCATAGCAGTGATCAGTGTTATCAGTGCTCTGCATTTAGAGTCTGTCTGAGGCAGACTCTACATACAGCTCGCCTATCTGACAGGATGGCTGTAAATATAAACTGCTGTTGCCTGTCATTATCTCTGGCTCTTGGCACATTAATGCATGCAGGGCTGCGCACACTGAAGCAAACCCTTCATGTCAGGAGCGTATATATACTTTCCTACTGCATGGCGCATTGGCAATAGGAACATATGTAGCCATATTGCTGATGTGAAGGGGTTAAAGAGTACCTGTCATTATAAATAACTAAGGTTGAACAAACATCCAGCATGATTTTATGTTTTCCATGACTCCCAAGGACTGCACCCAACCTAAGCAGCCACCCCTAATGCAAAACGGCATACTCAGGTTCAGATGAACTTGAGCAAGCTCAAAGTTTGCTTAGCTCTAAAAATAACTTTTGACATGTTATCAGGTATGTCAAAGTTATTGATATATGAAGATACAACCGGGGAGAGAGCGTGACAGCAGTGCGATCCACTCCCTGATGGCTCGCTTATTTTGATACTTTCTCTTTATAGACTTTAATGATCATGCAATTAGGCACCAATAGGAAACCCTTCCTCTGTCACGCACCTGCCATTACTATTTTCTGTAAAGCAGATACTGTAGGAATTACAGCAGCCATATGAACCATAGGAATCTGTAGTCTAGGCATTTATTTCCACTCTTAGTTGTCACATATTTTTAGCGCATATATCATCTAGCTGTTTTTTTGTTTTTTTTTGCAAGTAAGGGTTTCATACCCAACTACAACATGGCAATAACTTTACAACTAGTGGTATAAAATGCTTTCTTTTTGTTTTGTTTTTTCATTTTGGATGAAAGGCAGGCAATTTGCCAAATTGTAAAATGATCAAGTTTTCTCACTCTCAAGGTTTCTGTATTGATTCTGTCTGGAAAACAAAATGCATTTGAACATAAAGCCTTTAGCACATGATGAGAACCAGGCTCTTTGTTTCACATCAAACATCAGTGGTCAACCAAGCTTTCACACAGAAATCATTTGCTTCTAATTTTCATTGGTAGAGGTGATAAAATAAATATGATTGTTGGATTTAATCAGATATTGGATGAGTATATCCGGATCATATTCCTTATTCTCTGTAATGGTTTGTTGTTGTGAAATATATACTGTGGTGATGTTTCAGTCTTCTGTACGTGAATGTTATGGATTTGACTTCTGCCCAGGCTATTATCCCTTTAATATCAACTTCAAAGAACAGAACAGAAAATAAAGACAAACTGCAAGAACAGATTAGTATTTGTATTGTTAAATGGCCTCGTCTCACAGCAAGGAATAGGTAAACAATTTCTACTAATATAATCGATGTTAGTCTGACTGAAGAAATCTCTGAATTTATTTACACTTGTCAGAAACTATGTTACAAGTAATTATCCTTCCCATGCTAAAAGACTGAAATTCTCTTCACTTGGTATAGATACTGGATAGGGATGAGCGAACTTTTGAAAGGTTCGGTTCGGTTCGATCCGGCGAACTTTCGTGAATTTCGGATCGGTCCGAACCGAACCGAAAACAAACCTTGCTCTAATGGCTGAATAATTGCAGCTACAATAGTGGGAGTGTGAAAAAACAATGAAAAAACAATGAAAAAAGTGGGAAAATTTTTTTCCAAAAATAATGAGAAAATAATAATAATAATAATAATAATAATAATAATAATAATAGGAATAACATTAATAAAATATAGTGAATAAAAGTGCAAAAATAGTGAAAAAAATATTGGAAAAAAAGGTTTACAAGGAGGATGCGGCAGCACTTGATTGCACCCAGGCCAGTATTGTTGAGAAGAGACAAGTTGAGCAGCAGGAGGAGGCAGCAGTTGATTGATTCCAGTCCAGTATTATTGAGGAGAGGCTACTTGAGGAGGAGGCAGCAGTTGATCGATTACAGGCCAGTATAATTAAAAACAGGAACTGGAGAGAGTGGAACGGCTGCACATCCCATCTATGGCTGATACTAATGCCGCTAGGCCTATATTAAAAATCAACACCAGAGTGTCTGTATATGAATTGATCAAGCCATATTGCCCCGTGTACCACCGCGCAGGTCCTCTGGTCCACACGGGTCCCTACGCTAACTCCACACCGTGTCGGTCAGCGACCGCCAACCCCGCAAAGCGTGCACATGCAGGGAAGGGAGGCCATGGAACGGCCCTGCAACCCCAATGTCACAGGACCAGACCCAAAAAGCCCCACCAAAACCCAGCCAGCACCACCGGCGGGGAAGGCTGCCCCCAAACGACACAAGTATGGATATGGTATTACACTTACCATTGCTGCTCTCACAGAATGGGGAAGACATAGGGTCCAGACATGTGAGCACAGACATATCCTGCTAATTTTGGTCATGTGAGTCTTATAAAGGAGTGCTAGCTGTTCAGAGAGGGAGAACTGTGAAACAGGAACTGGAGAGAGTGGAACGGCTGCACATCCCATCTATGGCTGATACTAATGCCGCTAGGCCTATATTAAAAATCAACACCAGAGTGTCTGTATATGAATTGATCAAGCCATATTGCCCCGTGTACCACCGCGCAGGTCCTCTGGTCCACACGGGTCCCTACGCTAACTCCACACCGTGTCGGTCAGCGACCGCCAACCCCGCAAAGCGTGCACATGCAGGGAAGGGAGGCCATGGAACGGCCCTGCAACCCCAATGTCACAGGACCAGACCCAAAAAGCCCCACCAAAACCCAGCCAGCACCACCGGCGGGGAAGGCTGCCCCCAAACGACACAAGTATGGATATGGTATTACACTTACCATTGCTGCTCTCACAGAATGGGGAAGACATAGGGTCCAGACATGTGAGCACAGACATATCCTGCTAATTTTGGTCATGTGGGTCTTATAAAGGAGTGCTAGCTGTTCAGAGAGGGAGAACTGTGAAACACGAACTGGAGAGAGTGGAACGGCTGCACATCCCATCTATGGCTGATACTAATGCCGCTAGGCCTATATTAAAAATCAACACCAGAGTGTCTGTATATGAATTGATCAAGCCATATTGCCCCGTGTACCACCGGGCAGGTCCTCTGGTCCACACGGGTCCCTACGCTAACTCCACACCGTGTCGGTCAGCGACCGCCAACCCCGCAAAGCGTGCACATGCAGGGAAGGGAGGCCATGGAACGGCCCTGCAACCCCAATGTCACTGGACCAGACCCAAAAAGCCCCACCAAAACCCAGCCAGCACCACCGGCGGGGAAGGCTGCCCCCAAACGACACAAGTATGGATATGGTATTACACTTACCATTGCTGCTCTCACAGAATGGGGAAGACATAGGGTCCAGACATGTGAGCACAGACATATCCTGCTAATTTTGGTCATGTGGGTCTTATAAAGGAGTGTTAGCTGTTCAGAGAGGGAGAACTGTGAAACACGAACTGGAGAGAGTGGAATGGCTGCACATCCCATCTATGGCTGATACTAATGCCGCTAGGCCTATATTAAAAATCAACACCAGAGTGTCTGTATATGAATTGATCAAGCCATATTGCCCCGTGTACCACCGCGCAGGTCCTCTGGTCCACACGGGTCCCTACGCTAACTCCACACCGTGTCGGTCAGCGACCGCCAACCCCACAAAGCGTGCACATGCAGGGAAGGGAGGCCATGGAACGGCCCTGCAACCCCAATGTCACAGGACCAGACCCAAAAAGCCCCACCAAAACCCAGCCAGCACCACCGGACTACTAGTGAAGTGATGATTATATTTCTATTTTTGTTCCTCGGCTTACAAAGTTCTGACAAACTAAATCTACTTACTCCTACGAAGCAGGTTCACTGGCCATGATACAATTGCATCTAGGGGGTCACGTGATTGTTTTGACAAACAAAATAACTAATCTATCATTCTTTTGTTCCTGTGTGTATATGCCAAGGTTATTTCGCCATTTTCTGTTTTTTCACATCTGAAGAGTGAAAGCAATTCACTCAATTAGCTTATTTAGAACTGTGAAGGCAAATCGATGGAGGCAAATATGGTTATCGATAAATCACTCATCGACGTTTATGGACTAATCTTACAAGTAAGTATTTGATAACGCCTTGCCATTAATGAGTTAATAAATGTTGACATAGGTGGAGTTCTAACAGCTTACCGCTTTTTGGCTTATCATTGTGAGTCTGAGAAGCGATGTGTGTGACAGTCACTTGATGTATTTTTTAGAGTTAGTGTCAAAATTAAATGTACAGGTCTGGTCTTCGAATATATCAGATATCTGTTCTCAATAATGCTTACATTCTGTCCCGGTACTTTACATTGCTTCATTTTATATATGTGTTGTTAAAGGCTCTTTCCTTCCTAATTTATCAATTACAAGTTAGTCATGAATGATCTTTATTTATCACGAATCTAAATGTTTATTATGGATTTTTGCCCCCACCTATTGCCCTGTGTGACTACTTTGGTCACCATACATTGTTGATAGTAGTTCACGTCCCTACGAATGTGTGTAATTCCTATGACTTGCCCATAAGGGTTAGCTCTAAATCGCACTATACATTTATATTTGTTAGGGTACAAACACACACACCGTATACGCAGCAGATACGCAGCAAATACGCAGCAGATCTGCAGCAGATTTGGTGGTGCAGATTTGATGCTGTGTTCAGTTATTAAGATCTAATCTGCTGCGTATTTGCTGCGTATGCGTTGTGTATTTGTTGCGTATTTGCTGCGTATCGCAGCAGTAAATAGGCTGTGTATACGGTGTGTGTGTTTGTACCCTTAGGCTATGTGTCTGTGTGAAACATAATGCAATGTATTTCCAATTGTAGCCAATGTGCCGCTAATTATGTTTGATTCGCTATGTTTGTGTAATATCTCTTCCAGGAATTTTCTTAGTTTGATCACATGTTGCTGAGAAACGAGGGTGTGACTTATGGTTTGTGTTAGCGAGCTGCCCGTGCAGCTAACTCACTCCCCCCTCCCCCATCCCCCCTCCGGATTGTGGTGTCGAATTCACTATTACGTTATGTTTGAAATATTTGAGGCTTACACTATGACCACATGATGGGAGTAGTGTACTGTGTATATGATATGGGCCGGCAGCAGACATCATGGAGGGAGAGGGAGGAGGGAGGGAGTTAGCAGCACGGGAAGCTCCATAACCCACCCACATAAGTGACGTCATATTTAGTCAGCAACATTGCCTCTAACAAGGAAAAAGCCTCGACTAGCTATTACCTTACCAAGCAAGCATTGTTTGCAAGAGGTTTATATTATTTATTTATCTTTTTATTAAGGTCCATGCTCGGCCACTGCTATGGGACGGCCCTGCGCCTGGGTACACAAGCCGGCTAAGGCGGAGTGCCGCATGGAGGGAGGTTGCCCGGATTGTGTACCCAGGTTGGGACAAGCATAGTAGATTACAGAAGTTGATCATTGGTAAGTTATTTACCCACTATGTCAAACAAGAAACTCTACTGTTATGGTCACCTGACGCTCATATATTACTAATGTCTGTACGTTTTTTGCTTTCAGCCAAACATGTGGAGACCAGGTGGTCCAGTGTGAGGGACAGATTCATCAGGGAGCGACGGCAGCTGATGAGCCGTGGGGCCTCACAAGAAGAACTCGACTCTTTGCGTTTCGCCCCAATGCTGCGTTTCATTTTGAATGCCAGCAGACGGCGCCAGTAAGTGTGTGTCTCAATTGCATCTGTCCATGATAGGATCAGATGATGTCAGTATTAGTTCAGTCTGTTATGTGTGCAGACATATAGACATGTGTTACGTAGACAGAGATTATGTACATTATATTATATATCGAGCTTCCTGCAGGGGGACCTATATATTTCTGGAACTGGATAATAATAAAGTTACTAACAATAATGCTCCCCCTGCTGTACACTCAATATTCTTTATAAATGCAGCGTGCCCTAACTGGATACTAAAAATTGTTTAATAAGTCGATGATGTAAGACCTAACTGGAGTTCGATTTAGCTACAAAGCACGGACAGGATAAATAGCTACAAATGTGCCCCAATGATTACATATGACCTAACAATGTCCCACTCATTTCTCAAATTAGATTTTTAGGGAGCCAAGGGCTAATTAGCTCAAGATGTGAGAATAAATTACTATTTCTTTGCAGACATATTATTTTCCCTGAGCATCATTTTTGGGGAGCAGTGTGTGAATGTTGATCAATAGTCTAGATTATGCGCAAAGGTAAGGCTAACACCAGGGGCGTAACTAGAAATGGCTGGGCCCCATAGCAAACTTTTGATTGGGCCCCCCCCTCCCCCGCCCCCCCGACTGACCACTAAACGGTCAAGTGAAGTCATAACTACATAACTGCTAGCTCTGGTCAGGAGTGCTTGCAGTTAAAGGGACATTTGCAAAACCCAGGAGACCAGCAGGGCCACCCGGTGCTGCAAATGATGACGGCTCAGGGAGCCCAGTGTATTGCAGGAGCAGGCCATGGGGCCCCCTGATGCGGCGGGCCCCATAGCAGCCACTATGGCTGCTATAGTGGTAGTTACGCCCCTGGCTAACACATTGGACATACTGGATAAAAAAGGACACAAAAAGCCTAAGTAAAATCCTGCATTGGATGCATATTGGTTCTTGAGAATTGTTACAATGTTGGTAACATGTTTGTAATAACAGATTTTGTCCACTGTTCATTTGTCAGCAGAGATGAAGAAGCTCAACAAACAGCAGAGGCCTCATCGGATGAAGAGAATGAAGAACCTCATCTGACGGAGGCACGCACCATAACTCCACCACCAAGAGGGCCCTGTTGAGCCTGGGCAGGGAGATGAACATCTGGCTTGACGTTAAAGAATAAATTGTGGGCGTCCTGCCTGCACTCCCTCTTATACTAAGGTTGTTGTTGGCATAAATGATTGTGATTAGTGGTCACACAGCCTCTGCCCCCCCCCCCAACCACTACCCTGTGCTTTATACTATTTCGAGCAAGTAATAAAGATATTTTGTGATATATCAGTGTTTAACTATTTTCTGGATATCACAAGTTTTTTACTTCCTATCTCTGCCTATCCCTCTCTCTACCTCACTGTAAATATCTACTTGTTTGCCTATCTATCTATGTGCTTTCCCTCCCTAACTAGCACGGAGCTCCTCTCTCTCTGCAGTCTAGACACACAATGAGAAAGAGCATGGACGCTCAGGCACTTCTTGTTCCTGTAGTGACGTCACACACCTTGACATTCACATAATAAAAGGATAAAAGGGATTATAGGAGTAATAATTCCTTATATCCTCTTCCATTCTGTGAAAACAATACAGTTTTGCGACGCCGTTGCGGTTTTATCAAACTTCGTCACAAACCTTTTGAAAGTTTGGTTCGGTACCGAACCGAACCTTTTGCAAAGTTCGTAACGAATCTGGTTCATAACGGTTCGGTTCGCTCATCCCTAATACTGGGCTTTTTAGCTACACTCATAGGCTAGTTTCACATTATGTAAACATGATGGCCGTCGTTCATAACAAGAGCCGTCACTGGGCAAATAACTTTTGTTTTTGTCCCCCCCCCCCCAAATAAAAAAGTTAAAAAGCACAATATCTATACCAAGTGAAGAGAAGTCTAGTCTTTTAGCATTGAAAGGATGGCAGTTGTTATAAAAGATGGCTTTCATTTTTACATAGTGTGAACCTAGCCATACAGAGAAGCACTGCTTGCCTAGGGCACAGATGCTCTAGCCCATCCTCATTGACATCCCTCCTCACTGCACCGCTGGCAACGGGTACATATTTGCTTTAAGACAGCTCTTGTTATGCTGATGTAGGTCTCCATTACAGCCTGCTGCCTTTTTATGAAAGTGAACTGTATTTGACCATGATTATCGACCTTGGCTGGGTCCTTCCTGGAGGGATATCTGGCTAGTCCTGTGTTTTGAGACTCTTTAATGAGGCTCCACGGGCTCTTTTTTTGCATATTAATGTTTCCCAGGGGGCAATGCACCTAGGATTTCATTGCATTGAGCGCTTTCACTAGCAGCCGGCAGTGTTATCGTTTGGTTGGTCTCCCTGGGATCAGTGATCTGTTTCTCTTATGGCTCCACTAGGCATTGTTCCCACCTAGCCAGAATCCTGCTCCACACTGATGAGGGGCAACACCCGGAAACAGCTGTCTGTTGATGGATACCTGGCCTTGGTTTTTCCCTTTTCATTACATTGACTTATGAGGCCACTTAATATGTTGGTTTTGGTGATTTCCCTACAGGAGCCACCCCTTGGCTGGGACCTTCCCGGAGGGATATCTGGCTAGTCCTGTGTTTCAAGACTCTTTAATGAGGCTCCACGGGCTCTTCTTTTGCACATTCATTTATCGTATTTCTGCATTCAACTGGTCTGGTCTCTCTCTATTCTATCTAGGACATGCACCAAGTAACAAAAAATAAGGCAAAAAGTCAACAGCCCAGATGGAAAAAGGAGCACACCACAAAAGTACAGACATAGGGGAGGGAGGACACTGTCCAAAGTGTTAAAGAAGCAGCAGTATCAATCCCTGTAAGTTGCTGCTCAAGACTGAGAATGGATGTGATTCCAATTAATCGTCTCTTTCCACTAAAGACTATGGGGGTATGGTAACAGCCAAGCAAGCTTGCTCTAAATATCTGCAATTTAATCATGCTAATATATGTATTTAAAGTGTTACTGTCATTTGTAAAAACTTTTGCCATGTCATAGAGACCGCTCGTTCTCCCGATCAGTATGAGTCTCTCATACTGACACTCAGACGTGGAGCGATCAAAACCTTTCATATGTCTGTATGACATTAAACATTTTAATAAACAACAGTGACACTTTAACAACTGATAGAACATACCTTATGCCAGGTTCTTCCAAAGTCTCGCTACAAAATTCTAAGGTGTCTGCTGCAGTTCCCACAAAGGAAAGGAGTAGCTGAGACAGCTGATCACGTGTTACTCCATCTCCAATTGGAAGCAGCCATTTTCCGATAATGAGAAGGAGAAGAAATGTCTGGTGCAGTCCTAAAGTCCAGGCCGACTGACAAATTTCATTAAGCGACTGAACAATTTGCATGCTCTGCAATAAAATAAGACACTTGCATTAGCTTGGAACATTACAGTGCAGACAGATGAGTTACGACGTATTTAACCACACATTACACATTACAACTCTTTATATCTGGTTCCAGCACTGTAGATAGTTCTGGCATTGACATAAAGCTTCTAATTTTCTCTCACACTAAGCAGATAGGGTATCGAACCATAGCCACGTGAAGTTGCTGATGTCGCGGTGACTTCGGGCAGCTATTGGACACTGCGTGTGGGCATGGTTTTGCTTGCAAGCAATGCTTCCAATTCCCAAAACATGCCCCCCCTCCCCCAGGAAGTTGTCAGCAGAGATGGTCAGGGGAAACAAGTGGACTGCTAGAGAGCAGAAGAAGTAGGACGACCTTTTCCGCTGTCTGGATAACACTAGTTTATGAGGTTATGGTGTGTTTAGACATAGATAGAGAGATTTATCTGGCAGATTTTTGAAACCAAAGCCCGGAACAGGATATAAAGAGATAACAGCTCATAAAGAAAAGACTGAGATTTCTCCTTTTTTTTTTTAATCCGTTCCTGGCTTTGGCTTAAAAAATCTGTCAGAAAAATCTCTCTGTCTAAACACACCATTAGGGACCTGCAGTAAAATATGGATAAATAAAGCTGTGTGCCTGGTGGACTGTAGTGGACTGTGCAGAAGTTCAGACTACTAAAACAAAAGGTTAGTGGGAAAGTATTGGACAATTATAGACAGAAGAATAAATTGTGTAAAAAAGAAGCAAACATTAAAACAGAAAGTCTTTTTTGCCACAGAAAGAAAAAAGAATTCACTATCAGCCCAGACAGGGATTCTTTACTGTAAGAGCAGTGAGACTATGGAACTCTCTGCCACATGATGTTGTCATGGCTGAGTCATTAAATGAGTTTAAGGAAGGTCTGGATGCTTTTCATGCTTTTTATAACATTATAGGTTATAGGCATTAGATAACATGTGATAGGGTGTTGTTTCAGGGATTTATTCTGATTGCCATATTAGCATCTGTCTCATGGGGGTTTTTACCTTCCTCTGGATTAACACAGAAGGGTTATACTGTAGATTGAACTAAATGGACTTTTTTAACCTTATTAACTATGTAACTGTAAATGAAGTGAGAATTTAAAGGGAACCAATCACACTAAAATAGGCTATAAAGCTAAGGAAACGTGCTGGTAGATCAGCCAGCACGCTTCCTAATAACCATCCCCCTGTCCCCTCCGTCCCCTGTACATAGAGCCCGCAAAGTTAGTTCATTAGTCTCCCGGGCTCTATGCAAATTACCATCTAAGTAGTCACGGTGGGCGGCTTCTTCAAGTAGTCACGGTGGGCGGGTGTCTTCGTCAAGTAGTCACTGTCCTGGTCCGGCTCCGGCGCTGTTATCACGGTGGGCGTGTGTAGAAAGCGCCGCATGGTGACGTCATTAGGGGGAGGCGGCATTGCACGTCGGCCTGGCCGTCAATTTTACTAAGCTGCGCATGCGCAGTGCAGCCGGAGAAGATGCTGAGGTACTGCGCCTGCGCGGCGTAGTACAGCAGCGGCTTCACCCACAGTCAGGGCCGTATTTACCATTAGGCACCCGTGGTGCGGTGCCTAGGGCAGCACCTTGCAAGGGGGAAGCACCAGGGAGCAGGGGGACAGATAAAACTATTTTTTTTGTTTTTATTTTTTTAGTTTCCCTCCTCCCGTTCAGACTTGCCAGTAAATCTGGTGTCTTTTCCAGGGGGGTGGGGGGTATGGTGGTATTGGTCAGATCTGGTATCGCCAATAGGTGCGTGAAGATGGGGCGTCTTCAGGTTTAGTGCCTAGGGCAGCAGCAGCTGTTAATACAGCCCTGCCCACAGTACTGTGCATGCGCAGCTTAGTAAAGACGTCGGCCAGGCCGACGTGCAATGCCGGCCCCCCCAATGACGTCACCATGCGGCGCTTTCTACACACGCCCAGAGGGGCGTGATAACAGCGCCGAAGCAGGCCCAGGACAGTGACTACTTGACGAAGACACCCACCCTCGTGACTACTTAGATGGTAATTTGCATAGAGCCCGGGAGACTAATAAACTAACTTTGCGAGCTCTATGTACAGGGGACGGAGGGGACAGGATGATGGTTAGGAAGTGTGCTACCTGATCTACTAGCACGTTTCCTTAGCTTTATAGCCTATTTTTGTGTGATTGGTTCCCTTTAAAGCTATCCAGATACTACAGTAAGAGTATAGTGTTAGTGAGCATGCAAAAAGATAGACTATTGTTTTCAGTCTTCAATGATTTCCACTGAAGTCTATGGAAACAGCAGTCGTTAGTTCACACAATGTATAAAATATATTGGGGTAAACCTAATATCTTGCAATCACACTTATCTCTGAAAACTTGAGAGGCAGACCCATCTAATGGGCGAATTACAGCTCACCTATTGCCACTCACTGCTTTGAGAAGGCAAATTTATCTTTACACAATATAGAAGCAGTGATCTATATCCAGATTCCTCGATCAGTGACAAACTCATACAACCAGAACTGGAAATACACCATCATGCGTGCTTGGGAATAAAAAAAAAACATTGTGCAACTTACCGCTTCTATTATGTCTGAATGGTTGTTCTTTGATAGGACTAACTCCGTTTTATTAGGACATGACTAGAAAATATGAAGACAAAATGTGTTAGGATCACATATGTGACAACGAATTAAAACTGATGCTGACGCTACAGAAT
Organism: Dendropsophus ebraccatus; assembly: GCF_027789765.1. Taxonomy (NCBI): domain Eukaryota; kingdom Metazoa; phylum Chordata; class Amphibia; order Anura; family Hylidae; genus Dendropsophus; species Dendropsophus ebraccatus. Next base: position 44,881,469 of record NC_091461.1, on the reverse strand, counting down.
ACCACAGCCACAACTTAGGTTATAGTTTACATAGTTTGTCATTATATCATTGTATTGTACATCCTAGGGGGGAACTCTGACTGACAATAGCTACTGGTCAGTGATCTTCAATTCAGTCACTTATAGGTGTCTTTATAGTAATATCTGTAAACTTGTCACATTTCAAAGGGCTAATATAAAACGTTGATAAGACTTAAGATGTGACAGGATCTGTGCTTTAACCGCGTGCAACTCAAAATGTGCCAAGAGTAGATGCCCCAAGCTTTCGAATTTTGAATTTCGAATTAATTGGTGTTATAAAGTTATATAGATTTGTAATTTACTTCTGTCTTCCAGTATTTAGCAGCTGCTGTATGTTCTGTTCAAGTGGTAAATTGTTTACAGTCTGAGGCCATGTACACATTCTGTAAAACACTGGCCGTTTTGTGACCCGGCCAGATCACAGAACGGCCGGTGTTTGAGAAGATCATCCCGGCCGGTACTGCAATACCGGACAGATGATCTTTATTTCTTCTGAATTGGGATGCGGATGCATCTGTGTGCGCCCCCATCCCAATTTGCCTCTGCACACAATGGAGCATGCGGCCGGAGCCGCACGCTCCATTGTGTGAACTGACATGTTTGTTGAACTGACATGTCAGTCAGCTGCTAGCAATCCCGGCCAGAGTGTATACTATAGGGGAAATTTATCAAGGAAAAAAAGGCATATTTTTCATCGAAAAATGGCCAGATACTAATAAATTTATTCGCAAATGGTCATTTTGCGAAAAAATATTTGCATCTGGGCATTTTCCGCCCAGTACACCAGGGGGGTGGGGAGGGTATGGAACAGGGGGGCACTGACTCTGGGTCCGCTTAATTCATCATTTTTTTCGCAAAAAAATTATCTCTCTCGCTCTAAACTGGCGTAGGTTTTCTGGCGCACACACTGGGATTTATGTAGAGGAAGTGCACCTCTACATAACTCTCCATACTGTCCTGTCGGAGCTGCAGGGACATTTTTAAGTCCGGCGCAGAAAACACCGGTTTTAATAAATGTCCCCCTATGTGCATACACTCTGTCCAGGATTCCATAGACGGCAGCCCAAAGTAAGTGACGTATTACTCACGGACGTTGTTGCAAATCAGCAACGACGGCCGTGATTAATATGCCTCTTACATTGTGTAAAAATAGCCTGACACAGTGCTCTCTGCTGCCACCCTTCCATGGCAGAAAGTGTCCAGAGCGGGTGAGGATTTCTATGTGAATTTTCTACTACTCTGGATAGTTTCTGACATGGACAGAGGTGGCAGCAGAGAGCACTGTGTCAGGCTGGAAAGAAATCACCACTTCCTGCGGGACATACAGAATCAGATAAGTACTGGAAGACGTGAGATTTTGAAATAGAAGCAAATTACAAATCTATATAACTTTCAGACGCAAGTTGATCTGAAAGAAAAAATATTTCACCAGCATTCCCCTTTAAGAGGAATATGCTCCCCAATAAATTTTGTATACTTTCTTACACTCTATTTTTGATAGATGCCATAGAATGCCATCTACTCAAGAGTCCTCAAACCTATTGAACACTTGTGGTGTTTAGACAGAGAGATTTATCAGACAGATTTTTGAAGCCAAAGTCGGGAATGGATTTGCGAAGAGGAGAAATCTCAGTCTTTCCTTTATGACCTGTTCTCTGTTTATAGTCTGATAACCGAATGGGTAAAAATTCCCATAGACACACTCCAAATCTCTCCACAAAAGGGGCCCAACTCCATACTGACACATGTGGTATTATAATGGAATGCACAACAAGCTCATTTGAGGGTCAGGTGTTCACATACTTTTAGGGTCCATTTACACAGAAAGATTAACTGACAGATTATCTGCCAAAGATTTGAAGCCAAAGCCAGGAACAGACTGTAAACAGAGATCAGGTCATAAAGGAAAGACTGGATTTCTCCTCTTTTCAAATACATTCCTCGTTTTGGTTTCAAATCTTTGGCAGATAATCTGTCAGATAATCTTTCTGTGTAAATGGACCCTTATGCTGGGTTTACACGGAGCGATTATCGTGCGAATTTGCACGATAACGATCGAATTCGAATGATAATCGTACGTGTAAACGCGGTGAACGATCGAACGACGAGCGAGAAATCATTCATTTTGATCTTTTAACATGTTCTTAAATCGCTGTTCGCCATTCGCAAAAAATTCGCCGATTGTTCCGTGTAAACAGTCGTTCACTGATTTTTCCTATGTGCGAGATAGGCTTAAGCGATCGCAAAACGATCAGAAAACGAATTTTCTGTACGATATATTGTTCTATCTAAACACTGATTGTTATAAAAGAAAAATCGTTACTTAGAAATCGTTCATCGTACGATCGGGCGAATTATCGCTCCGTGTAAACCCAGCATTAGTCATTCAGTTTACACAGTGTCATCATATTACACAGCACTTTACACCATGCTTACCTGAAGTCCTGCGTCTATTTCTAGAAGCCAGAGAGACGGCACTATGCTTAATAAAAAGCAAAATATGGGAGGTGAAACCCTGTAGAAAGAAAATAAGAAATCATTATGAAATGACTGAAATGCACAGGAAGTATAACTTTACAAAGATGTATTATCTAGGCATGGGAACCATTTGGAGTAACACTTTGGGCCCATGTACAGTATCAATTTTGTTGTGCCATTTGCCTCCATCTTTTGGTAATTTTTATTCAGTTTTCTTGTGCAACATTATTTAACCCCTAGACGACCCTGGACGTACAGTTATGTCATGGATGTCTGTCACCAGAGGACCCTGGATGTAACTGTATGTCATGGGTCTCTAAGGAGCTATGAAGAGCGCTCTGGAGCGAAGTGCACTTCATTGTGACAGGCTGCACCAATCACGCTACAGCCTGTCATTAACCCGTTAAACACTAATAGTGGCGTTTAAGTGTAAGTGACAGGAACAGCTCATGTGACTTACTGATTGGGACCCCTGCAGTGTGACTGCGGGGGTCCCAATAGCTTTCACAGACCACCAAAGGTCTCTTACCTTCCTCCGTGCGGTCCGATCGGCGCTCTGCTGATTGAGTCTGCTGTAGGCAGGCTTAATGAGCAGAGCCACGATAACACAGATTAATGCTATGCCTAATGCTGCGTTTACACGAGGCGATAATTCGCCCAATCGATCGATTTTGAAGCAACAATTTTGCTTTTATAACGATCAGTGTTTAGACGAATAAATCGTTAGAAAATTCCTAAGTAAAATCGTTATTGCGACCGTTTTTAAGATCGTTTAAGCCCATCTTTTACATAGGGTGAATCTTTGAATATTACTATTACTATTACTATTTACACAAAGCTATTATCGCTCAAATGCAATCGTTATTGCAAAAATTCGAACAATAATCGTTCCGTGTAAACGCAGCATTAGGCATAGCAATGATCAGTCTCCCAGGTGGACTTGTGGGTGCGTTCACACCTACCGGATCCGCAGCTGATTTTCATGCTGCGAGTTTGCAGCGAAATCAGCTGCGGATCCTGTACTGTGAATCTCAATGGGTCCCATACACGCTGCCTGCATGGGACCCCGCCCCTTTAACCCCTGCGCCCGCAACTTACAGCCCCGGCCCCCCTTAAACCCCCACACCACCCGCACGGCGATCGGGCGATAGGGCGGCACAGGGCTTAAAGGGGCCGGGGCCCATGCAGGCTGCGTGTATGGGACCCATTGAGATTCACAGTACAGGATCCGCAGTTGATTTCGCTGCAAACTTGCAGCATGAAAATCAGCTGCGGATCCAGTAGGTGTGAACGCACCCACAAGTCCACCTGGGAGACTGATCATTGCTATGCCTAATGCTGCGTTTACACCCAAAGCCCCTCCTCCAATAAAAATTAAAATCACCCCCTATCCCATTATATAAATAAAACATATACAAATAATTAAATAAATACACAAATTATACACTGTAGCGTTCCTAATTGTCCGGTCACCAACAATCGCCATCCCATACTGCATACGGCGTAAACGAAAAGAGGGAAAAAGCGCCAGGATTACAGATTTTTTGTTACATTATATATATATATATATATATATATATATATAAAAAGTGATCAAAACGTCCGAGCTACACAAATATGGTATTAATAAATACTAGAGATCATGGCACCAAAAAGTGACACCCCATACAGCTCCGTAGGTGAAAAACTAAAACCGTTATAGGAGTCACAATAGGCCCATTTCATTAATAATAATTGCAAAAAAAAAAGGATTTCATAAAAAAAAAATATATATAACATTAGAGAATCTGTGTAAACCTGCATGTGGTTGTGTTCGGACTGATCAACAAAATAATGGTATCATGTCGTTTTTACCATATAGTGCATTATGTAGACACAGGAACCCCCCAAACGTTACCATAACTTTTTTCCAATTTTACCTATATTTTCATTAATAATATTTTAAGGGATACGTCTTACATGTTATGGTAGAATGAAAGACGCTATTACAAAGTACACCTATTCCTGAAAAAAAACAAAGCCCTTACATGGCCCTGTATATATAAAAATGGAAGTGCTAAAGCTCTTAGAAGGGAAGGAGAAAAAACGAAAACGCAAAAATGAAAATTGGCGCGATCCACTGGGCTTGGTCATCAAAAGGCTAAGAGTGAACAGAAATACCTAGAAAATAAAAAAATAAATAAATATATATATATATATATATATATATATATATATATATATATATATATATACCTATATTTAATACCAACCAATAATTACAGAATCTAAAACCCGGTGATTAAGTCTTTTACTGCTAATGTCGCACAGGTCTGTATCGACAATTTTACACTAAATACGAAGAATTATAATAGAAAATCTATGGCCCTGTGATTAAGAGCATTGATGTTATAGCAATGAGCACAGAGCTGAATCCAAACGTGTTTAGTACAAAAGGAAAATCATAATATGACATAGCTGATGTTAAACTTCTTTTCCCAGGTCTGAAAGAGGCAGCTGGGAAATCTTGGCAGGCATGACTTGCAAAACGGTTCCTTCCACTAATCTACTGAATAAGTCTTTTGCACATAAGTCTTTATATAAAGAACTACAGTCCTGCACAAACATAATCTGATGGAAGTTCAGAATTCAGAGAAATATACTGGGTCGTGTTATCCTATACTCGTCTATTATTCTATAGCTTGTTCTTCAATCCGCATTAGTTGATGCTTCTGACATGTAGAGTACATACATATACATGTGTGATGTAGTGATGAGCGAATAGTGAGATATTCGAATAATCGATATTCGTACGAATATCCTGCGAATATTCGATCGAATATTCGATCCCATTAAAGTCTATGGGAACAAGTATTCGATTAGTGAAAAACATCTATTTAACCATTTGGAGGGTAAAACCGGGAGCTGGGGGATTTGAACGCTTATCGAATATTTATCGAATACTCGCGGGATATTCGTACGAATATCGAATATTCTAATATCTCACTATTCGATCGAATATCTATTCGATCGATCAGTATTCGCTCATCACTAGTGTGATGTGTCCTGCATTGTTATTTTTAGAAGACATGGGAAAGTGGCAAATACCAGCCTTCAATTGATATCATCCTAAGGTTGTGTTCACACAACGTAAGTAAAGTATTAATCACGGCCGTTGTTGCCGATTTGCAACACGGCCGTGATTAATACTTTGCCTACACTGTGCTGCAGCTGAGGGAATCCTGGACGGAGTGTATACACATAGTATACGCTCCAGCCGGGATCCCTAGCAGCGCCGCACAATTCATTGAATAGCGGCCACAGAGAACCTGTCAGTTCACACAATGGAGCTGCTCCGGACGCATGCTACATTGTGTGCAGCGGGGAATTCAGCAGAAACAGTATTTTTCAACCAAAACCAGGAATGGATTGAAACCAAATAATTGCCGTTGTTTTAAAATAACGGCAATTAAATGGCGACCATAGACTAAAATTCAACAGTGTATGAACATAGCCTTTCTGTGGTTTTAATCCACTCCTGGTTTTGGTTGGAAAATACTGACCAAAATACTGAGCAAACACAGTCTAAGGCTATGTTCACACAACGAAAAGAGACCGGCCGTTCTGTAACCCGGCTGGGTCACGGAACGGCCAGTCTCTGCCCAGATGATCTTTATGGCTGTAGAACTTCACATAACACACAATGAAGCAAGCGGCCGGAGCCGCTCGCTTCATTGTGTGAACTGACAGGTCTTTTCAGTGAATTGCGGCCGCAGAAAATTGACATGTCAGTTATTTGCGGGTCCGCATGGGATCCCAGCCGGAGCATATACGATGTGTATATGCTCCAGCCGGGATCCCATAGCAGATAAGGCAGTGTTCACAGGCCCATAAAGTATGGCCATCGGCAACAACGTCCGTACTTTTACGTAGTGTGGACATAGCCTAAGAGTAGAAAGTTAAAGCTCAAACACTAAACATTTTCTCAAAAATCTATGGATTACTTTTATCAGTTGAGTCAGTGATCTATTATTACAGCCTGTCTGAAGCTGTACAAGCAGATCATGGAGGTCTTCAGATCTCTTGCCAGCATGGTAACTGATCAGCGCCCCATAATTTGGCTGTGGGAGTGCTCATAAGAGGTCTGATAGATAGCCAAATGTCAGCTTAGTGTTAGGCACAGTGATCTGAATGAAAATTGCACATTACAGTATTATTTTATAATATGAAAAGTTAAACAAAAAATTTGGGGAAAAAAAACTGCAAAAATTCTTTAACCCCTAGATGACCTAGAACATACCTGTTTGCCCTGGCCGCCTGTCACCAGATGACCCTGGGCGTACAGGTACGTCCTGGATTATGAAGCGAGCTACATAGCAGGTGGAGGCTGGCTGCATTCAACGGCCGGGCCGTCATTATTGAAAGGCTGCATCGATCGCACTGCAGCCTGTCATTAACCCATTAAAAAACGCTGTGATCATGACGCGATGCAGCGTTTAAGTGTGACAGGAGCAGCTCCTGACACTTACCAATAGGGACGCCCACAGTCTAATTGCGAGGGTCACGATCGCTGTGTCAGACCACAAGAGGTTTCTTACCTTCTTCTCTGCGGTCCGATCGGCGATCTGCTCATTCAGTCTTCCACAGGCAGGCTCAATGAGCAGAGCACCTAGTAGATTGATCAATGCTATGCCTTGCTCGGTGTATGCAATCTATTGATTGCATGTAAAAGTCCCCCAAGGGGACTTAAAATGTGTAAAAAAAATATATATTTTTAAAAATACCCCAAAGCCCCTCCCCCCAATAAGAATTAAAATCACCCCCATTCCCATTATATAAATAAAACATATAAAAATAAATAAGTAAAAATATTATATACTGTAGTGTGCATAATTGTCCGATCTATTAAAACATAACAACTGTGATCCCGTATGGTGAACGGCGTAAATGAAAAGAGGGAAAATAGCGCCAGGATTACCGATTTTTTGTTAATATGTATATACTGTATATATATATATATATATATATATATATATATATATATATATATATATACTGTGTGTATATATATATATATATATATATATATATAATAAAAAGTGATCAAAACATCCGATCTACACAAATTTGATAGTAGAGATCATGGTGCAAAAAATGACACACCACATAGTCTCATACATGAAAAACTAAAACCATTATAAGAGTCACAATAGGACCATTTTATTAATAATTGCAAAAAAAAAAAAAAAAGTATTTCATCTAAAAAAAACAAACAAAACATTAGAAAATCTGTGTAAACCTGCATATGGTTGTGTTCGGACTGACCATTAGAGTAATAGTATCATGTTGCGTAAACCGTATAGTGCAATACGTAGACACAGGAACCTCCAAAAGTTACAAAATTGCATTGTTTTTTCCAATTTCACCAATTTATATTTTTATAAATAATATTTTTGGGGTTCCATAATACATGTTGTGGTAGAGTGAAAGATGCCATTACAAAGTACAACTATTCCTAAAAAAAACAAGGCCTCACATGGCCCTGTAGATAGAAAACTGAACGAGCTAGAGCTCTTAGAAGGGGAGGAGTAAAAAACAAAAGTGCAAAAATGAAAATAGGTGCAGTCCACTGGGTCATTTTGGGCTTGGTCCTCAAAGGGTTAGGGACTGGGCCTATAAGACCTATAACTCTTTCATTTTTCCAGCTAAAGGGTCATGTGAGAGCTTTTTTTTTTCAGGAACAGGCATCTTTCATCTGCCATAAAATGACACGCTGCGGGGGTCCCGATCAGCAAGTGACAGGAACTGCTCCTGTCACTTACACTTAAACACAGTGTGGCCGGCCCCCGTTAACCCTTTAAATACTGTCATCATGCGGTGCGATCACGGCGGCCCGCCATTGAGGGTGAGGGCCTGGCTGCAGATAACAGCCAGTCCTCACTGGCTATGAAGCGAGCTCAGCTCCTGAGCCCACTCCATAGCCCGGGACCCTGGCAGGGCGTACATTTACGTCCTCCTGCGCCAAGGCCCAGGCAGACGTGGGCATAGATTTAGTCCAGTGGTCGTTAAGGGGTTAAAGAAATATTCAATATAAAAACGTAAACATATAAACAATAGATCATTTTCTGATGACACGTTTACTTTAAAGGGTTCTCCTCAATGGACAATCCCTAAACACTTGAGGAGCCCCTTAACAATGATCTGATAATAAAAAGCTTTCCTACTATGATGACAAACCCCCCCCCACCACCACCACCACCACTACCACCACCACCACACACCAGCTGTAATTTGTGTACAAATTTGGCAACTTGATGGATCATTGATGGACTGTGTCACCAAGGCAGGGTTTCTCGGCCATTGAGTCCCTTCTCCCCACCTCAGTCTGGTGCTTTAATCCATGCCCCCATGTGACTTACACATGTGTGTGGGGGGGTGTGGGGGGTGTTAATCCTAATAAAACAACTGGTGAACCAAGGAGGAGAGAAGGGACTTAAGAGCCAAGAAGTCCCACTGCCACCAATGATTAAAAGCCTTTTTATGCCAAAAGACAGCGCTTACAAAGGTACCGACAATGTGCAGCAGCCACTGTCTATGTTGCCGCAGCAATCATCACCTTGACCAACGGGGTGACAATATCACTTGTAGTCAAAGAGCTGTCTGTGCAATAGAGGACAGGGCAAATCCTCCAGAGAGAGAGAGAGAGAGAGAGAGCTGCCCAACCATGCTCATTCTTGTCGAGAGATATGGACCCTTAACTCATAGTTACCTAGTAGGGCTGTGAAACTGTTTTGAAGAATCACATTGTAAATCTAGCATACATTAAGGTACATTCACATGACAGGCAATAACTAAAGATGAGCGAAGCATATCTGGCGAAGCCAGATTTGCTGCGAATCACGCAGTCAATTTGCTTTGTTCTGTGAAGCGAATTCACACGGATTTGTTAAGTAAATTCGCAAAAAAATGGTGGCTGCACATGTTAGCTGTCGGGAGTGTCACTGGGTGGGAGAAAGGGTCGAAGAGAGGCCCTTTCCCTGCTACCTCCTGATCCAACGATGTCCACTGCTGTCCTGGGAGAAAATTGATGTTACACCGCTGCTCCACCAATGTCCACTGCTGTCCATGGTTGAAATTGGATGATTGACTGGCTGATTGACATTTTTTTTTACACTTTTACAATAACATGCTTTAACAAATTTGTCCTTCTTTATTAGTCCCTGTACTGTAGCTAATATAGTTTGTCTGTTTTTTTTTTGTTTGTTTTTTAATCGTTAAGATTTGATTTGCCAATATTAATGAATTTGACCCAAAATTAGTGAACCTTACGAAATGAATTTCCGGCTGCCTTTCTTATCTCTAGTAATAACCCAGCAGATAGCCCTTTAAGTGTCATTTGTTCCCTCAGTTTTGACCCCATATCATTGTAAAACCAACACAAAAAGGCCATATTTTAACATTGCCCTCTGCTACACCATTGCCAGGACTTAAACAGAAGCTTTCAATTTCTACAGAAACCATGTGCAGAGCTGAAATTTGATATCAGTCATTAAAATGCAGCTCCCTATGTCTTATACATTGTGTGAGTCACCATATAACACGTCCAACTTTTAGCTGGCTGCTTGTCCTTGAATTTTCGAAACTTTCCGAGCAGTTGTAACAACAGCGCTGTATAAATCAATTAGAAGTATTTATCTGTACCAACTGAGATTATCATCCGCATATCTTCTTCTCCATGGTGCACAAGACTAAACTATATATATACTGTTGTCACTTAAATTACCTGTAATTTAAAGATTAACATAACACAATGGTCAATATCCCTTCTACTCAATTATTTTAGAAAAAAGAAAGACAAAGATAAATTTATCAAGGGCATTTAAGCTCAGTAAAATAATTTTCTCACCAGTGCCAACTACAGAGGAATGTATAAGCTAAGTAGAGACTTATTGGCATCTTTCTGTGCAGGCTGCAGGAAGTCCCAACATCTTTTCTATTCCTGCTTCCTAATAATTTCACACTTTCCAAGCTCACCTATAAGTAGTAACTGCATTTAAAATGATATCTTTTATTCCAAATGATGTCATCTGTCCTAGTAAACCATGCCCTAGATGGTAAGAAGCATTGCACGAATCCGTTGATATTTATATAATAGAAATATCAATTTATGCCATGCCCCCATGGGCTACTTCTGTAGGGATGAACTTAAACATATATTTAGACTTACAAGTACCTTTAAAAATGTGTGCTTCCAATTTGTAGGAATTAAAGGGAATCAATCAGCTCATTTGTGCTGATTAGGCTCCAAGGGACGCTGCACAGACTGCACAGACAGGCCTCCTATCATGTCGGGGTTTGCTGACTCCATAGCTTCATGTCCTGGTAATGCTTTAATCCCGCAAGCAAGGCTGAACTAGTTCATTTTGCCGGTGTTGAGCCATGACTAGTCAGATTGACAGGCAAAGTAAAGAAATAAATAAAAAATAAATAAATAACAGATTTGGCCCAGTTAACTCACAATCCAGAAAAACTCAAAATCTCTTAACCAACTCCAAAAGGGACGTCAGGGAGGGACCGACATACACTACACTGTGGTACACAAACGTGTTATCCACACACAGGAAAATCTTTTTGACTAAGGATCCAAGTCAGACACCACAAATAGATTGAGGTTGGTGTATGGCTATAGCTATGGGCTGTATGTCTAGGGCAAACAAAAATAGGGAAAAATAACAGCTCTGTTGAATTTTCCATTGCAAAGGAAATGAGGATGACGTATCGTTACGCATGCCATCGCGGAATCATATAGTGGACATACCCGTGATAAAAATATGTATTCAAAAAAGTCCCGCCTTCCGAAACGTCGTGCTGCAGGGGAGAGGACGCCTAGCCTCCAGCTACGTCCAGTGCTCTGTTCACACGCAGCCGAACTGAACCACAGCGAAAATAAAAGGGTCGAAGTGAAGACTACTAAATGTGAGTGTACTCTTTCTGATATTGTGCCCTCACGAGAGAATAGTGTCATCAGTATGGAGGGATACACTGAACTGTGTAGATGATGTAGGAAGGACATCAGGGCACCAGATGACTATGACCAGACACAGCAGCCAAGTAAGCAGAGCACAGCAAAATGGAGGTCCAGGAGCAGGTGCCAGAAACTGTATACATTTGGCAAGGCTCCCAGGGCAACAACATGGAGACCTAGCAGCTCTTCAATATGCGGAGAAGAAGTATAAGGCTTAGACATAATAAATGTCTGCAAAATGGAAAGAGGGGATTACATGATATTAGGCTGGGGTTCTTAGGAGCTCAAGAGAGCATGTCTGCTAGGAGAACCATTAAACCACAACTTCTTCCCCCATGTTGTCCAAACTTTAAATAAATATGTAATATCCTGTATGATAAGTCAGATTCTTACAACTAAATCACTGACAGAGTTTACTGTACATCACATATTGCTTTAATTTCCCCAGCCAAGTTTTCACCTCAATGTGATTAGTGGCGATATTAGACATGTGAGACAATTTGTTTTGCTGGCTATGTATTGTACATTATAATTAGAGATGAGCGAACCTCGAGCATGCTCGAGTCCATCCAAACTCGATCGTTTGGCATTTGTTTAGCGGTGGCTGCTGAGGTTGGATAAAGCCCTAAGGCTGTGTGGAAAACATGGATATAGTCATTGGCTGTATCCATGTTTTCCAGACAACCTTAGGGCTTTATCCAACTTCACCAGCCACCGCTAATCAAATGCCGATCGTTCGGGTTCGGATGGACTCGAGCATGCTCGAGGTTCACTCATCTCTGATTATTATACTGTTACCTGCTGATGAGCCAACATGCTCAGTGAAAGGGGTCACATCTAAAGTCTTTCAAACATTTCCTCTTCATTGCCAAGCTACATCTTAGACCCTGTATTTATAGAGTTAAAGCACAGTTATGCTCATCCAATTGCGGCTGAGCACAGTTGTGACGCGGCGGAGGGGGGGGGCGGCGGCAAGGATTCGGCTGTCTGTCCGAAGATGGCGTTTGGCACAAAATGGCAGTCGGCCCTCGACACGGATCAGGTAATGTATAATGCACCACACTTCCGGGTACACGTGCGGGGGTGGGGGAACACAGGGAAGGGGGTGATTCACAGACATAACATACATTACAAAGTTGTATAACTTTGTAATGTGTGTTATTCTGTGAATAATTTTTTAGCGCCGCACTACCCCTTTAACTGTATATGTAGTATTTTTGTTTTATTCCATATCAATAAGAATTAGAGATAAGCAAAGCTCGAGCATGCTCGGGTTTGTCCAAACCCAACGCTCTACATTTGATTACCAGTAGCTGAAGTTGAACGCAGCACTAGGGAGTCCTGGAAAACATGGATACAACCTATAGCCTATGGCTTTATCAATGTTTTCCATGCAGTCTTAGGGCTACATTCAACTTCTTCAGCCTCTGGTAATTAAATCTCTATTACTTTTCATTTAGAAAGGGGATTTCCAAGCAAAAGATCACCCTTCTAAGATGTATATTTGCCATAATAACACCATCTATCTATAATTTTGTTATTATAACGCACAATGTTTCTGTGATTGGTTTACAATATCCCATACTTCTGTCATTCTATGACTATTTTAAATGCCTCCTAAAACTTCCACAGAATTTCAGATGTGAAACATCATCCTCGAGGCAAGTCACAGTTACTTCTGTTTTTCATTTATTCCCACAAAACCCCCAGCCTTCTCTGAGCCAAACCACATTTCACAAGGGTCACTAATTCCAAAATCTTGGAAGCCACCACACTCCATGTGATTAGTTTAATATGTATCAAGTACCATTCAGCTCTGATGTTACACAAACTTGTATTAATATTATTTTCTAGATATAAAGATTGACAACTAGTCTAATGACACTGTTCACAGTCATATGTATACAAGACTTCAGGAATTCCTGCCTAAGGTCGGGTTCACACTACGTAAAAAACACGGCCCTAATTTATAACACCGGCCGTTATTTGCGAAATAACGACCGTTGTTTGCACAATTACGGCCGGTGCTATGAATTACGGCTGTGTGTTTTACGAAGTGTGAATATAGCCTAAACAGGATAGAAGCAATAGAAGAGATTTGGATTCCTTAAAACTTCATTAGTGTACTTTAGGGACATTCCTGTTCTTGCTGATTGACCCCCTCCCCCCCAACAATGACTAAAATAGTGAGAATAGCTAAGGTGAATAAGGTGGATTTTTGAATAGGTTATTTTCACTGTGAAGTGGATACGTTGAAATAATCTAAAATATCTATTTGGCATGTGGAAGGGTTTGTTCTCTAATAAGCTCAAAGCTGTACTGTACATGTAGAAAATAGCAAATGGTAGCTGCCACAGAGCAGCTCTGCCAAATCCGGTACACTGTATTAATGAATACGTAACAGAAGGGTATATGGCATGTAATCATGCTGGCACGTTAATGACACCTGGCAGCTACCCTTACTCAAAGTACTGCAGCAATGAAGCCTTTTTTGGACAAGTGTCTTATAGTAATAGTAATAATAATAATAATATTTATTTGTATAGCGCCAACAGATTATGCAGTCATAAAAAGATAATTTGGTGCCAGATTTGATCGAATTAAGATAAAGGTCCAACAAAATGGTTCTCTGTTAGAAATTTACTCCACTCTGGGGAGGCTCCTGTAGGTGGCCATCTCTGGCCCAATGGTTGTAGAAAAGGCAAAGAGAGGGAAACAAACATAAGTAAACCATGGCACCATAATGAGGGCCCATTTAAAAGTTTGCAGTTACAGGATAGTATATCATATTTATGAACACTAAAAACGCATCTCATCACTTAAAAATCTATAACCCCAGGTTGACCAAAATGTTTCACGGGTGCTATGACCACAATAGGGTCAATAGAAAAAAAAGGAAAAATTGGCCGCACCTCTCTGCCTCTGTTCACACTGCAGGTCGCATGCTGCTTGTGGCTTAAATACAGACAGAAAAACAGAAAGTGCAACAGCAACCTACAGGTGCAAGTGCTAACCAGATATACTCCCCCCAGTGTACACAAGATAAAAACCTGCTCTATAGATATTAAAGAATGAGGATCTTAGGAAACTATTTGATCAGAGTGTACCATGTCACCACATTAAGGTGTCCTCAGAGACATGGTCCTACTCTAGTATTTTCACACTAGCAATGGCATCTCCTGGGATGACATTATGCCTACAACTTGGCAGATAAGAGCAAAATAATCTCTTGCAGCCATTTTTTCTTTCTCTTCTGTTGTATATAAGGGGTGTGGCTACCTCTTCTTGGCTTGCACTCCACCCATGTCCCAAGGGTGCTATAAAAAGAGATTATTTGGATCCTATCTGCCCAGTTGTAGGCTTAATGTTAGCCCAGGAGAGGCCATTAATGTTAACCAAGGAGGGGCCATTGCTAGTGTGAGAATGCTACAGTAGGACCATGTCTCTGAGAACACTTTAACCCCTTAAGGACAGAGCCAATTTCGATTTTTGCGTTTTAGTTTTTTCCTCCTTGTGCTTAAAAGGTCATAGCACTTGCATTTTTCCACCTAGAAACCCACATAAGCCCTTATTTTTTGCGTCACTAATTGTACTTTGCAATGACAGGCTGAATTTTTGCATAAAGTACACTGCGAAACCAGAAAAAAATTCAAAGTGTGGTGAAATTGAAAAAAAAAAAAGCATTTTGTTTATTTGGGGGAAATGTGTTTTTACGCCATTCGCCCTGGTGTAAAACTGACTTGTTATATATGTTCCTCAAGTAGTTACGATTAAAACGATATGTAACATGTATAACTTATATTGTATCTGATGGCCTGTAAAAAATTTAAACCATTGTCAACAAATATACGTCACTTAAAATCGCTCCATTCCCAGGCTTATAGCGCTTTTATCCTTTGGTCTATGGGACTGTGTGAGGTGTAATTTTTTGCGCCATGATGTGTTCTTTCTATCGGTACCTTGATTGCGCATATACAACTTTTTGATCGCTTTTTATTACAATTTTTCTGGATTTGATGCGACCAAAAATGCGCAATTTTGCACTTTGGGATTTTTTTGCACTGACGCCATTTACCGTGCAAGATCAGGAATGTGATTAATTAATAGTTCGGGCGATTACGCACGCGGCTTTAGCAAACATGTTTGTTTATTTATTTACTTTTATTTATAACCTGGGAAACCTGGGCTTTTTACTATTAACAACACTTTTTTTTTTACTTTAACACTTATACTAGAAGGACTAGTGGGAAGGACTAGTATAAGCATAGATATGCTGCAGAGATCCATGAGATAGGCACTCGTTTACTTCCAGCTGCTGCAGCCGGAAGTAAACGAGTGCCGAGCCGGGGACGGCGCCATCTTGGAGCGGTCCCCGGCCGGCTTCAGAAACGGAGATCGCTCCTCCGGGATAACATCCCGGGGGAGCGATCTCCGCCACTAGACACCAGGGAACAGCTGAATCCGGTAATCGGATGCAGCTGTCATGTTTGACAGCTGCATCTGATTACTGTATTAGCAGGCACGGCGATCGGACCGTGCCCACTAATACCTACGGTCCCGGGCTACAAGTGGCACCCAGGACCGCCGCGGTTCAGAGAGGGGTTGCCGCGCGGCCCCGCTCTGAACGTCCTTACCGGCATCAGGGCGTAAATATACGCCCGATGTCGTTAAGGGGTTAATGTGGTGACATGGTACACTCTGTTTGATCAAATAGTTTGCTAAGATACTCATTTTTTAAAATCTATAGAACAGGTTTTTATCGTGTGTACAACCTATGGGAATATGTACAGTAAGCACTTGCACCTATAGGTTGCTGTTGCACTTTCTGTTTTTTTTTTGTTTTTTTTTTCACAATAAGGTCAAGTGACCTGGCTCAGCTGAGGGTTTACTGATCCATTATCACAATATCATAGAACCCTTTGATGCTGTGACTTTGGGCCAAGGTAGTTTGCTGTACAATGAGTGTCCAATGTTTGCCAACCCAATGGTTTCTTCATAACCATTTATGAATGACTGTTAGAGAAATTAGATTGCAGGTTGCACAGGCACATAGCAATAGTATGAGTAAAATCCTAAGTAGCTTGAAGAACAATAATGAAATCAAAGCTAATAAAAGGCTTTACTTTGTATTGCTTTTTTTTTTTTTTTTTTTGCAACAAGGAAAGACCATTCTGTTTTAGGTTAAGAAAAAAAACATGTTACATGGTCTGGTAGAAAAAATACAAGTGACATAAAAAGCAATGAGTCAACTTCTTCACACCAGCAGGTTTAACCAAATGTGGAGATGAGAAGAACAGATTAAGGTGATAGCACACGTTATCCTTCTTTGGTAATTCAATGTGACTTGTAGAATTAAAGAAAAAGTCCTTTTCATTTTGTGTGAAGCTGAAGGAACAATTTTACCTGAAGTCTACTTGGTATTGTTCAGGTAGTAATGTGGATAAGGCAGCGAATATTTATTAGTTGTTATATGTACCCTGACCTGCTGCATGACTAAATGCCAGATAATGGATGGGAAGTTGTGTTACATGTCTGAGTCTAACTTTGTTATACCTATAAAAGGCTTTGTATAATAATTTATGGATTTACATAGTTGTTTTCTATGGATTAGGATGTATTTAGCATAGACATTGCAAAGATGGACTGTACAAGGGGGTCCGGGAAGCTGCATTGGCAGTCTGCATTTACTTATTATTATAGTACAGTCTAACTGCAGGTAGGTTCTGCTGGAGTAACACATGACTACAGGGTTAGGACAGGCCTAGAGTGGGACCGAACTTAGCTCTGGAATTTGAAATGACATAGACCCAGTTGCTGTGGGGTGAATGGGAAATATGATTGTTTGGCTATGTTCACACAACGTTTTTTCAGCTCAGTTTAAAATGACGTCCGTTATTTTGAGTCTAAAATAACGGACGTCATTTAGCTGTCTGGCCTCCCCTTAGTGCAATGACTGGTGTTTGCACATTATTTTAGTTTGGGATTACTAATTGAACTTTGGGTGTGTCTTAATTGAAACGTCCATTGAATTTAAAGGGGTTATCCAGCGTGGGGGCTATTTTTAGATCTGGCCGGGGAGGAGGTGGCTGAAAGAAAAGACGTCCACTCACCTCCCCGGTTCCAGCGGCGGGTCCCGCATCGCGGCGCTCCGGTGCCCGGTTCCCGGCCACTTCCGGGTGTCTTTTCTTTCAGCCACCTCTTCCCCGGCCAGATCTAAAAATAGCCCCCACTCTGGATAACCCCTTTAATAGTAATGACGGAGAAAGAACGGTGGAAAAAGGAAAACTGTGTGTGAACTACTAATAAAAAACATCCGCTGTTTGCAAAAGACGTCCGAAAATAATGATCATGTTCATTATTTTACTGTCCGTGGCAAAAACTTCTGTTAATCAATACACTGTGCATTAGACGTCCGTCTTCCCATTGACTTTAATGCATTGCAATTGCAGTCAGCTCAATCGCAGCAAAAATGGCCGTTATTTTAAATATGCAAATCGGCCGCCTTTTCTCTATTTTTGACGTTGTGTGAACATAGCCTTTAGCCTATCCATTCACTGAAGGACAGTGGTGACATCTCTGAGATCCATTCACAAGAAAGCAGTGATGGCATCTCCTAGAATGTGGCATATCCATTCACTGGGGAGTAATGGCGCGGTCTATCTATTTACTAAAGAGCAGTAGCAACAGAACTGAAAAAGCAGCTTATCTTTCTATAGAGAGTGGCACTGATATCACTTAAAGAGGATGTACCACCAGGTACATCCTCTTTAAGCTGAACCCACAGATCGAATGGCGCCGTCACAGGGAAGCCAGTGCCGCAGTCCGAAAAACGGCTTCACCGGCCACGGTCCATTTTTCGGCTTCCCTGTGACGGCGCCATTCGATCCGTGGGTTCAGCTTAAAGAGGATGTACCTGGTGGTACATCCTCTTTAAGGGCCGTTTACACAGAACGATTATCGGCCAGTAGTGTTGCTAGAAATGCTTATGCGACCAATAATCGGCACACGTAAAAGTAACAGTGATGAACTGAGGACCAGGAAAACACCCGATCCTTGGCTGATTGTATGTTTAAAGAAGACTTTAAAATCTATTGTTGTCCGCCACACAGCTTTCTGTTTAAACAAGGTTATGTGTGGACAATACCAATAAAGGGAAACTGGCAGCACAGATATGCATAAATCCTTGCTGTCAGTTTCTAAATCACAAGCAGTCTTTACTTACCATGCTGCTTGGATTCTGGCATCTGGTTTCTCCAGTGCTACGGCCGCCGGTTGAATCTTTAGGTCTGCGCCAGAATGATTGACAAAGATGTTTTACTTGGAAATACCCTTTAGGCCCATGATCCCATACAGTATTTTTGCTCGGTATTTTGGTCAGTATTTTGCAACCAAAAACCAGGAGAGGATTGAAAACACATAAAGGCTATGTTCACACACTGTAGCCTTTCTGTGTTTTCAATCCTCTCCTGGTTTTAGTTGAAAAATACTGACCACAATACTGACCAAAAATACTGTGTGGAAATGTGGCCTAGAGCTGTAGGATATGAATTTTTAATATAGTAACAGGATATTTCTTTCTTTGAAATCTTTCATGTACGGGTTTTCCTGACCCCCATTTTAAATAATAAGGGGGTGGAAAATGAGTGAAAAGCTGTCCACACATGTATACAGATCTTTCTTTGAATTTTTAAGGGCATTCCATTGGAGTTACAGAAATGGCCTTAGGCTATGTTCACACGCAGTATTTCTGTCAGTCTTTTTGACAGTTTTTTTTTCCAATCAAAACCAGGAGTGGATTGAAACACATAACTGTACAAATCTTTCCATTATAATTTTTCCCTGTCAGTTCCAATCCTGATTTTGGCTACAAATATTGGCGAAAATACTGACAGAAATACTATGTGTGAACACAACCATGAACTGTGATTGCAATCACTTGACCCCTTATAGCTATACCACTGTATAACCCTAATCACTGCTATCACCTAATCACTGCATGCAGTACTTTATGTATTTGTACATGCTGATACCATTGTCCAAAAAAGTAAGTTATTATGTAAAATGTAACATAGTGGCAATGTGCCATTGCAGCTGCTTTCTATACAGCCAATATAAAATATTGTCAGAAAGGCCTATTGCATGAATAGAAGTATTGTTACTTTTTATAGTTGTGAAAAAGCGCACAGTGCTGGAACTGAACATAAAGTAAATTACTCACTTCTTAAATTATGAAAGTGTACATGACGTCTGTGCAAATGCTGAATATGCTGTTTTAGAAATATATGGATTGAACTGCTATTTGTAGCAAGCAATGGCATTCAGCACTTTCCAAACTACAATGAATGCACAGTACTGAGCCAAGCTAGCTCCACCTATTCATCTACTCAGGAGTCTGACTTCACTGAGAGTATGATATTCAGTTAGGCTGGGTTCACACTGTGCCTTTGCAGTTAGTTTAACGTTTTTAAACTGTTACTTTTAACGTATGCTAAAAAAGGGGGGGGGGGAAACACATCGCTTTTGATCCATTTTTTTCTTATAAAGGAACGTTGAAGGAAAAACAGATTAAGGGTGCGTTCACACCTACAGGATCTGCAGCAGATCTGCAGCAGATTTGATGCTGTGTTCAGTTATTTAAATGAAATCTGCTGCAGAAAATCAGCTGCAGATCCTGTAGGTGTGAACGCACCATCAAACGGATTGCACACAATGGCATCCGTTTTTGCATCTGTTTTCCTTCATAAAATGTAGGCTAAACTGACTGCAAAAGCATGGCTTGAGCCTTAGATAGACATCCCTGCTCGGGTGCTTGATACTCGAGACGAATATTTCCCGATACTCGGGTGCTCGTTTC
Source organism: Dendropsophus ebraccatus (assembly GCF_027789765.1). Classification (NCBI taxonomy): domain Eukaryota; kingdom Metazoa; phylum Chordata; class Amphibia; order Anura; family Hylidae; genus Dendropsophus; species Dendropsophus ebraccatus. The sequence continues at coordinate 44,861,112 of NC_091461.1, read as the reverse complement.
AAGTAATGAACCCCATTGAAGTCAATGGGAAACTCGAGCATTTTTGCAGGGGACCAAAGCTCTGCACAGGGAAGGTTGCCTAAAAACCTGGAAACCTCTAATAATGATGGAAACAACATGGAAATGGACAGGAAACAGCAGGGGCAGCATATATGGATGCCTCTCGGACTGGCTAATCGCAACATTACGCCAAATTATGGGCAACAGCCGGGTGGTCAGCCAGCCAAGAGAATGTCAGCAATAGGACAAATAGAATACTGACAGCAGTTTTGGGGGTAGTCGTATAGAGTATGTATGTAACTGGTGCTTTTTTTTTTTAAGGGCACCATGTGCATAGGACACGGCACAGTGAAGATATGTATAGCTGAACTACAGATCCCAGCCAGCCAAGAGAATGTCAGCAATGTCTGAAGCAAGCATCGCGGAACCTGATTCTTATATGCCTGGGTCATATTATCTGGCCAGCTAATCGATGCTATCAACATGTAGGGTTCCCAAATGATGCTACGAGCTCTCAAAGACTGTCCTGCATGATGATTGGCTGAGAAAAAGCCCCCAAACATGCAAGAAGAGGAAGATGCCATTGTCTCGAGTACCGTGAGATGCTTGTCTGAGTAACGAGTACCATTGAGTACTCTAATACTCGAACGAGTACCAAGCTCGGACGAGCATGCTCGCTCATCTCTAATATTGACTGAATGGGATCTGAGCTGCTGTTGTACATTTCTACCGCCTCACAATGAATGGAGACAACTCTGATCAGCACAAGTGACGGGTGTGGGCATCCGCTCGCTCAGTAAATTTTGCCCAGAATACCCCTTTAACTTGGAACACCCCTTTAATTTATGTGGAACCGCCCACCACAGCTCTATTCATTGTCCATGGAAACACTGAAGATAGCCGAGCACAGTACAACTCACCACTCCACTAATAGACTCAGGGCTCTGTTCTGGAGATCCTAGTGGATCCCAGAGGTTGGACCCTCATGATCTTGCCCGTTTCACACATCAGTATTATACTGTCCATAATTACGCACAGTATTGTGCCTATTGATTTCTATGGACCCTTTTAGATATCGGTACTTGCTATGGGCCTACTAGGGCCATGATCCACCAATTCAATAAATGGGTCTGTGCAAATGCGGACAGGTACGGATACACATTTGAATTTTGTTCATAGTTGTGGGTCCGCAATTACAGACAGGATTACTAATGTGTGAATAGGGCCTTTAGAATATCCTTTTAAGTAAAGAAAATATGGTCCTAAATGTAAAATATAGCAATGATGGTTAAATACTAATCCATACAATATCATTCTGTCCATTAAAAACTGTGAGTGTCCATTTATCTGTCTGTTTTATTTTCTCTTTAACCTAATCATTATTTATTTACATTGTGTCTGACCTTCCTCTTACTCATTATGGTGTCTGCAATGGAATAGGTTGTGTACTTGTCCAAACACATCAAACGCCTACTGGCTCTAGACAGCAAGGAACCAATAGGGCATAGGTCAGAACACTTCATTCAAACTATGAGAAATAAATAAGACTGTGGCTGGGTTCACACTAGAGTAATACTGACACAATTATGGCCACAAGTCCTGGCCTAACCACAGGCCTGATGACCTGAAATGACAGGCATGCGTCTAGGCTGACAGATCTGCCATCTGACCAGTGGCCACAATACAGACACAATATGATCCCAGGCTAAAGGTCCTACTACACATGCAGATTTATCTGACAGATGATTGAAGCCAAAGCCAGGAACAGTCTATAAACAGATAACAGGTCATAAAGGAAAGACTGAGATTTCTCCTCTTTTTAAATCCATTCCTGGATTTGACTTTAATAGGGCCCTTATTGTACCAATATAAATAAATAAACTGCCTACTATTGCACTTACATTATTAATACGGTCGTAATACTTTGCAATGGAATGTATGACTATATTTCATTTCACACTGCTGAGGCAGCAGACCTGGACTTGTCTAGTTTGAGGATGCACTGTACATCATCATACAGTAATGCAATGGGTTTGCTTGCAGCCTATTGCACACAGTGATATGAAATGATGTGGCAAATGACAAACTCAGCTCTTCTGTATCTTATATACTTACAAATACATGTAGCTCCATACTGTAATTTATTTATTTGCATGCACATGCCCCATACATTGATATATAATGACTTTGTAAAGTAACTTACAAGTTAACTTTTGGGATAAAGTGGTCATTTTTGCCATTTAGAACTCTATAAATTTTTCTAAGTTAACTTAATTAATTTTTCTAAGTTAACTTAATATTAAACAAACTCTATCACTGATCATCCAATGTGATCGTAAATGCACACAGATGTTATGACTAGGTGGCACAGAAGACAGGAAAGAAAGTGTAAAGTTAATTTATCAGAAGTAATAGAAATAGAATGTATAGAGAATTACTTACCATTTCAGCCCTCGTCCCTTCTTTAGCTTCATTGTCAGCACCATCTCAATCACCAGTAAAATGTTGACCAGAGCTAGCAGCCAGTACATATTGTCATTTTTTATCATTGAAACTCTCCAAACTCCAACCACAGAATGAAGCACGAATAACAATCTGGTCAGAACTGCACTTAGGAAGACTTTGAATTCCATGGTTTTAGTATGTCTCTTGGTAAATGAGTCTCCTTTTTCTCCGTCTCCAGTGAAGTTTTTCAGACAGGACAGGAAAGTTGCTTCAAGGATGTGTGATGTGTATCTGTGCAGATGATTTTTCCTCTCCTGCAACAAAGAAGCCTATAGCTTCTCTTAAATCGCCCCTCCTCCAAACTTCCTGAACTTATGCGTCTGCTGAACTTGTCCGGAGCTGTGGTGCTCACAGCACACTGTAGGGAAAAAAGTGAGAATGAGCCTTCTAGCATCATAAAGAATTACTCCGCCTACTATGGTGGTACACAGTTTCTTCTTTTATAACCTTAAAAGCTCTAAACATATATATATTTTTTTAATTAACCTTTTAGGGGGGAATATTAGTTCTGTTCTTGCATATTTGTCATCTAAATTCAGCAATCTTAAATTTGTATTTAAAAGTTCTGCTGTTTAAGATTTTTGGCAAATTTGCACCTGCTTACATCAAAAAATCATAACTATAGCGAATCACTCAGAAATTCAGTTTGCAAAGTACATGAACATTTGTGCAAATTTGTGAATATCAATAACAAACGAATTTTGATTAAAACCGGCAAACTATATTAGCTCCAATAGTGGGATTATTAGAGTATATGCATGCTGAGCATATTTGTTTTGTTTGTTTTCTGCTTGAAATTCCTTGCCTTTTCAGCTCTGGCAGAATTTGAGTAGAAAATTAAGCGGAATACAAGCGGAATACAAGCGGAATACAAGCAGAATACAAGCGAAATACAAGCGGAATGCAAGAATTATAGGATTCCTCTAGCAGAATTGACACGTCAATTCTTTGGGCAGAAAGTGGATCAGCAGCAGAAAATTCTGCTTGGAAATTTTGCATTGTGAACAACAGAGCAGAAATCCCATTGAACACAATAGGAAATTGCTCTGTACATATTTTACCGTAGAAATTTCAAACTGAAATAAGAGCCTATTTCTCTTTAATTCCTCACCTAATTCCTTACCTTTTCCTCAGTGTACACATATCCTTACAGAGTAGCATTTTCTCAACAGCTGTGACAGTGTAAAAATTGGAAAATGTAAATTTTTTAAAAATGTCAATCAGCCTGTCATTCATTCAATTTTCGCCATGGACAGTAGTGGACGTTGGTGGATCAGAGGCATAATATCAATTTTCTCCCAGGACAGCAGTAGACATTGGTAAATGAGCACCCAAAGAGTTATTAAGAGTCAAATAAAGGCATCCCTTTCATCTTTCACCGCTCATAAAGCTCATGGAAACTGTCTCTTGTGAAAATAGTGGTGTACATACTGTCACAATGCTGCTGCTACTGTGTAAAACACATATTTAGTGCACTTTCACTAACACTATGTCATGGCAGGGGCGGAACTACCATCATAGCAGCCATAGGGGGGCCTGTAGCATCAGGGGGCCCATGGCCTGGGCCCCCGGAGCTGACCGCTTGCAGCACCCAGCGGCCGAGCGGGCCTCCTGGGTGGTCAGTGTTCTGATTGACAGCGTGAGAAGCCATAGGCTTCCTTCCCTGTCAATCACTCTTGTGACCGCAAGCAGCGCTTTGCTTGCGATCACAAGAATGTTGGCCCTGCCCGATGAGCAGCTCCCTGGTGGAGCCCCGGGCAAGCGCCATCACTGAGCTCAATGTGCGCCGCAGCGGCTAGGACTTCCAGTACAGGGAGCTCAGTGATGTGCTGCCCGGGACTCCACCAGAGAGTTGCTCATCGGGCGAGGGAAGAGAGAAGAAGAGACCCGCGACACAGAAGCCTGTGGTTAAAGTGACTCTGTACCCACAATCTGACCCCCCCCCAACCTCTTGTACCTTCAGATAGCTGCTTTTATTCCAAGATCTGTCCTGCGGTCCGTTCGGGAGGTGATGCAGTTATTGTCCTAAAAAACAACTTTTAAACTGGCAGCCCTGTGTCAAATGGCCGTGGCCTACAATATCTGTGCCCTAACTTTGCACCACCCCTCCGTCCCTCCTCCCTGCCCTTTTCATCATTAGGAATGCCCCTAGAACATTTTCTCCCGTCTGAACATTGCACAGGTGCCCTAATGATCCAGCCTATGTGCCGTGCTGACACAGGTGAGGAATAGGAGACAATCTGCCTGGAGCATTCCTATTGATGAGGAGGGTGGGGAGGAGGGACAGAGAGGTTGTGCCAGCCTAATGCATACATAATTTAAGCCCCGGCCATTGGACACAGTGCTCCAATTTAAAAGTTGTTTTTTAGGACAATAACTGCATTCCCTGCTGAATGGACTCCAGGACAGATCTTGGATTAAAAGCAGCTATCTGAAGGTACAATCAGTTTGGTGGGGTCGGATTGTGGGTACAGAGTCGCTTTAAGATGGACACTGTGTTCACTGTGACTTCCTATAATGCACACCCAGCACTCAGTTGGTATAATGAACAATTAGGCACCCACAATCCACCCTCCTCTCCTCTGTCCCTATCTCTCTGTATTTCTCCCCCTGGTCTAACGGCCTGCTGCAACCTGCTCTCTACTATACACAGCCGACTGGCCGCCTCCAAGAAGACGATCACCTTATATACGGTGAGGTGAGGGTTACTGACATTACATTGGAGTTTGCAGCTGATTGGATGGGCACTAGGGATTGTGGATAATCCCTTTCTCCTGCCAAAAGACAGTACTGTAAACTAACATGTGCGGCTGCCATGTTTAGTGAATTTGCCAAGTAAATCTAGTAAATTTAATGCCCGATTCGCTGCAAGTCGGAATTTGTCAAATTCGCTTTGCTCATCTCTAATTATAACTCTAATGTTTTCCTTATAATAGGCCATATAAGGGATTAAAGGGGTATTCCGCTCAGACATTTTATATTTTTCTTATATTGCTGCTCATGGTGAGACTATTTCATTCAATACTTATCTTTTCAGTCTCTTTTCTCCAGTTCTGAGGTGCTACTTTCTGTTGAAAATACAGAAAATTGTGCGTGAGCTGTCCTCTCCATCTCCCTCTCTGCTCCCTTCTAAGAGCTCATGTAAACAAGTCCTATCAGCATCTTTGTAGCCACTTTGTAATGCCAGGAGTGTTAATTACAGGGAGATCAGAATTGTTAGTTTCATCATGGACAGCAAAATATGACAAGTTATATTTGAGTGGAGTACCCCTTTAATTTCTGTAGGACAAATAGACCTTTTATATGACATCCTGCAATTCATCATAAAACATATTGATTACATTGATAGGCAGTTTATATACTTTTAGTTTTCTTTTTTAATAACTTTAAGAAATGAAAACTTTTTAGAAAAAAAATCATGGTTTTGAATCACCATATTCTTACTATTACCTCTTAATTTTTCATGTAAAGCAACATATAAGGGCTTTTATTTTGTGCTATGGTCTGTAGTTGTTAACGGTACCAGGCTCAGGTGGATGGAAATTTTTTTTGCTTTTTATTCCATTTTATCTGATAGAGGATATGACCAAAATATAGCGTTGATCAGTTATATCAATGCTCTGCTGATTAAGTCTGCCTGAGGCAGACTTAATCAGTAGAGAGACCATGGCTGCCAGGGACTGTAAGTATAACACTCTTGCAACCACAGCAACCGATGCACAACCACAGCAAAGAACGTGGGTGCTGACTGGTCCCCTGATAGGTCTGGCACTTGCCAGGTTACACTGTGTATGCTACGATCAATATTAATCACAGCACTGCAGTCCACTCCTGGTAGATGCAGACAGATGTCAGCTGTATGTTACAGGGCATACAGTGCGAGTTCAACTTAAAAAGGTGTATTGGTGGTCATTAGGAGTTTAAAGTAAATCAGTAGTGCTACAACAGGTCTCAGTGTAGCCATAGCCTAACAAAAATAGCACCACACTTGTCCATGTGCTGTGAGTAATATTGGTATTGGTTATACTAGCTACAGCCTATGAACATGTATGGTGCTGTTTCTAGAAAACAAGCAGGGTCTTTTTGTTTGAATACTGTAAGCCATCCAGTATAATAAATATGCAGGGAGGTAATTCTCACAGCATTGTTTTTTTTTTCCGTGGTGTTAAGTCTCACCACTCAAGTATTCTATCTTTATTATGGATTCTGTATGATTTCAAATGTCTGCTTTGTTTGCTCAGACTTTTTAAACATCATGTTTTATCCCTGAGACCTTAGAGAGCTGGAGTCATCTGCTATTATCTTCCTTGCAGCCTGTCCTCCTAGGTGCTCGCTCTCCAGTTTCCTATTTGTCACATGTACAGATGCTGAGCCCTTCCTCTTGTCCGCTTTCACACTCTCCAGCACTATAGTAAGCACTATTTTTCTAAAAGACATATCTGTAAACATTCCCCTTCATGTCTCCAAATCAGAGCGAGGTCTTTGTCCTAAAGAGATTATTTTATGACATGTGATCATGTATCCTGACCACACACCATAGTCTTGTATCACACACACTTTGGGGGACATTTATCAAGTCTGGCGTACTTGTATGCCAGTCTTAGATAAAGCCCCACCCCCTTTTCCCAGGCTGGATTTACTTAAAGGGGCAGGGCTGGGCAGCCTTGCACCCATCACAGACATTGTGCAAAAATATATACCTGCTTTGGAGCAGGTGTAGATTTTTAACTGGTTTATTGCTGTTTCCAGATGTAAACCTTGATAAAACAGGTGTGGGAGGAGGCCCCACTTCCTACTCTCCTTGACACACCCCTTCGCCCGCCCATCGGCCGGTATACGCTATGGAGCAGGTAATAATATGCTCCTGCTCTGTTGCGTATGCCTGGGGCGCAGCTTTTATAAAACTCCCTCTTTGAGTTTACATACATTATGACCCCAAACTATTGATAATTATATCACTATGTGAATGATTGCACACATTAATGTATTTTGGACTGGAACAATCTGCTGTAAGAACCTTTTCCCATCTTAGCAGAATAGAATCCTTAGCAGATCTTCTGTAATATTACTATTTATACCCTGACACGGATGGGCATGAGACATATACTGTATGTACTGTACATATACATTGGAAGGATGTCAGCCAAACCCATAGATTAACCAATAGCTTATCTCACTAGTGATAGGGGAATAAGCCACTGCCAAACACCTCTAGTAGCGGCTTATCTGTCTTTAGAACAAAAGAATGTTAAAATCTTTCCTTCTTCCCCTCGTCATTTGGGAGGGGAAAGTCTAAAGATTCCTGTACACATTAGATGGCAAAAACAAGCTGATCACTTAGGGTTTGACAGCTGGGATCATCTCAGCATAAATTTAAAAGGATTTTCTGATTTAAAATTACTTGTCCCCTGTTCACAAGATAGGGGACAAGTTAGAGATTGTGGGGGTGGGGTCTCCATAGAACTCCATAATTCTCTATGGGGGCTGCTGAAAGTTTAGAATACAAGTCTTACAGGGTGCTGACTCTTTCTCCCTGGCTCCTGTACATACAGGACCCAAAGAGAAATGGTAGCACATAACATCAATTGTATTACATTACACATCATGTCCTGGTAAGTTTCCTCTCTAGCAGTAATGGAACGAAAAAAGTTTCAGTTGAGAAGAGACAGAGATATATGAAGAGGGAGATATATTATACCTTGTGTAAAGGACCAGTGGAGCAGTTGCCCATAGCAACCAGATTGCAGCTTTCATTTTTCCTAGGCCTTTTTTAAAAATGAAAGCTGGAATGTGATTGGTTGCTATGGGCAACTGCTCCACTGTTCCTTCACAAAAGGATTGTGTATTTTCCTGCATATAAGACTACTTTTTAACCCAGGAAAATCCTCTCAAAAGGCAGAGGTCGTCTTATACGCCGGGTATTGTGTTATTGGGCGGGTGCTGAGAAATCTCAAAACCAGACTGGAGAATCTCCGGTCACCGCATATGATGAAGCTAAAAAACAGCCGCATCCCCGATGTATGCGGCGACCGTATAAAGCGCAGCGCAAGCTGCAGGAATCCGGGGTATGTTAAAAAAAATACGGTAGAGTGGCGCTAAGCCCAGAAAAACACACCTCTCTCACCCGTCTGACCTGCCCTTATATTCTACCATTATTACTATACCTCCTTCTCTGCCTCTCAGATCTCGCTGCTGTCTGATGTTTTTTTATTAATTTTTATTTGGTGTGCGTTGGAATAGGGGTAGTCTTATACGGTGAGTATATCCCAAACTCAATATTTTAACTGGAAAAGTTGGGGGTCGTCTTATACCCGGAAAATATGGTAAATAATCTGACCTGATGCCAATATCTAAACCATAACACACTGCCATAAAATAGGCTGGGTCCACGTTTTTGTGTACGCTAAAAAAAATTGATCTGTTTTTATCTGTTATTTTATAATGTAAGTCAATAGAAAATGAATCCTGTCAGAGGGCATACAACTGCATCAGTTTTTATCATATGTCCGCCCCCCCCCCCAATGAAACGGATACATTAAACAGACAGCAAATAACACAGTGTGACTCTAGCCTTACAAGGTGGTTGTCTTTCAGCTTTTTATGTCTTCCTATGAATAATAACCAATAACATGTAGAAATGCTCTTTTGTTAAATGGGCATAGGACATTCAGCAGCCATTAAATGTGCCTCTCAGATAATATATAACCATCACTCAAGCAGGCTGTACTAAAAGAGCACTGATTTAACTGACTGATGCAATGCAATATATCATTGCATAGACTGGTTAGCAATCCAAAGATTTTCTTATAAATGTTCACTGTTATGAATACAGCTGCAGGTCCGGCACGTGATCCGTGGCTCTACTCATTCCTATGAAGCCCACGGAATCAACCGAGTACAGCGTTCTTCCTGAGTACTCGGCTCTTTCCGTCGCTTCATAGGATTGAATAGAGCCACGGGTCATGTGCTGGACCCGCAGCTCTATTCATAACAGAGCTGGGAGGGCCCGATACGGAGACCCCCCACAACCTCCTACTTTTCCCCTATCCACATGATAGGGGAAAAGTCATTTTTTTCCTGAACAACCTGGGGAGAAGTGGCGCAGCTGCTGTGAAACCCCACCCAGGTGGCACAATCCATCAATGATAAAAAGCATTTTACACTGGACCAAGCACCAAGAAATTTATTATAAAGTAAGGTATGAAAACTGCAGAATTTAGGCTTTTTCCCGTCTCTTTATAGGATTGAATAAAGCCGCAGGTCATGTGCTAGCAATCCAAAGATTTTCTTATAAATGTTCACTGTTATGAATACAGCTGCAGGTCCGGCACGTGATCCGTGGCTCTACTCATTCCTATGAAGCCGACGGAATAAACCGAGTATAGCGTTCTTCCGGCGTACTCGGCTCTTTCCGTCGCTTCATAGGATTGAATAGAGCCACGGGTCATGTGCTGGACCCGCAGCTCTATTCATAACAGAGCTGGGAGGGCCCGATACGGAGACCCCCCACAACCTCCTACTTTTCCCCTATCCACATGATAGGGGAAAAGTAATTTTTTTCCTGAACAACCTGGGGCGAAGTGGCACAGCTGCTGTGAAACCCCACCCAGGTGGCACAATCCATCAATGATAAAAAGCATTTTATACTGGACCAAGCACCAAGAAATTTATTATAAAGTAAGGTATGAAAACTGCAGAATTTAGGCTTTTTCCCGTCTCTTTATAGGATTGAATAAAGCCGCGGGTCATGTGCTAGCAATCCAAAGATTTTCTTATAAATGTTCACTGTTATGAATACAGCTGCAGGTCCGGCACGTGATCCGTGGCTCTACTCATTCCTATGAAGCCGACGGAATCAACCGAGTATAGCGTTTTTCCGGCGTACTCGGCTCTTTCCGTCGCTTCATAGGATTGAATAGAGCCACGGGTCATGTGCTGGACCCGCAGCTCTATTCATAACAGAGCTGGGAGGGCCCGATACGGAGACCCCCCACAACCTCCTACTTTTCCCCTATCCACATGATAGGGGAAAAGTAATTTTTTTCCTGAACAACCTGGGGCGAAGTGGCACAGCTGCTGTGAAACCCCACCCAGGTGGCACAATCCATCAATGATAAAAAGCATTTTACACTGGACCAAGCAACAAGAAATTTATTATAAAGTAAGGTATGAAAACTGCAGAATTTAGGCTTTTTCCCCTCTCTTCATAGGATTGAATAAAGCCGCAGGTCATGTGCTAGACCCGCGGCTCTATTCATAACAGAGCTGGCAGGGCCTGATACGGAGCCCCCCGCAATCTCCTACTTTTCCCCTATCCACATGATAGGGGAAAAGTCATTTTTTCCTGAATAACCTGGGGCGCAGTGGGGGCAGCTGTGGTGAAACCCCAGGTGGCACAATCCACCAATGATGAAAAGCATTTTACATTGGGCCAAGCACCAAGAAATCTATTATAAAGTAAGGTATGAAAACTGCTGAATTAAGGCTTTACAGCTGTGTAGAAAAGTCTTCATACAGAAAGGGGGTAACAGGTGACAGTAAAAAATTAAATAAAAAAAGTAGGTGTCAGGAGAGACAGATGCATGCTCCCTGCACCCATAAATGATAGTGAGACACACAAAGGATGGCCGGGATTTTCATTCCACTGTGAGAATAGAGTCCAGAACCTTGTAAGATATAAGGCTATTGGTATAGTAAAAAAACAATAAAGCAGCCATGCTTACCTGTACGCACCCTCTTCCCCCCATGCCCATGCTCAGTGACAGTCGATGCATCAGTAGGATTTGGGCAGATAAGTATGGCTGCTTTACTGTTTGTTTGTTTTTTAACTATACCAGCAGCACAATATCTTACAAGGCTATGGACTTCAATCACAAATTGGAATGAAAATCTGCTGTAAGAATGGAGTGCCATAGACTTTATTGCTAGTCAGAATTGCTGCAATATGGTATGCGTAAAGGTACCCTCAAAATGAATTTAGGGTCTCACATAGGCAACATTATCAAAATGCAGCCTGTTGGTTGATCAGCTGATTATCAGCTTATCCCAGGTCCTGTTCCCAACACTCCAAGTAAGGAAATGTATTATTACCCAGCAGCCATTAATGGCTATCAGTGTTATACAAGGACTGCTTACATCTGGAGCCATTAGTACAGACTTATAGAAGGGGTTGTGAATAGCCCCCCTCCCCTAAAAAATGTTAATATGCCCTACTTGGTGCTAGGTAAATAGATTAATCCAAGTAACCTCCTTTTTTTTTTACTTTGTGTGGATGTGGATACTAAAAATCTTTAATAGTGTAATATTGATTTTTTAATTATGCAATTTAAAAGGGTTAGTCACTTTATAGTAAAATTGTTCAGTGTACAGTATTAGTAAGTATACTCACTACACTTACTGACAGGAAATCTCTGTGTTCCCCATATAGTAAATATCAGACTCCCCTCCTCCAGGCTGTGCTGTCCTGCTCTGTTGTAAGTCTGTGGGCATGTGACTATGCCCCACCCCAGGGGCGTAGCTAATGTCTCTTGGGCCCTGGTGCAAGAGGTCAACTTGGGCCCCCCTCCCTTACCACATACTGACTAACACAACCGCTGCTACTGAATAAAATCCTCTGTACATAGACGAATATCACCTCATCCAGTCATATAGAGGTGGCCCCAGCTCTACACAGGCTCTATACACCATATACATTACAGTGCAAATATATCAGGTGACTCACAGGGGACGTCTTCTCTGATCGGAGTTCTTCCCTTTTCATCTTCTCCATCTGCCATGGGCCATTATGAGAACTTTTTGGAGCCACGAATCCACAGAATCTGCCAGACAAACATATTAGGCTCCTCACACTGACACCATCCTCATCTCTCTACAAACTGCACATCTGTATTGGCCCCTTTACACCCTCATTTAGTGGGTAGCCTGACTCTATGTGACTCCCTTATAGTACATATCCCCCTATTGTATACACCCCCTGTGTAGTCCACCTTATAGATGGCCCCCCAATGTTTCCCCCTTATAGATGGCCCCCTGTGTTGTCCCTATTATAGATGCCCCCCATGTTATCCCCCATATAGATTGCCCCCATGTTATCAACCATATAGATGCCCCCCATTTTATCCCCCTTACAGATGCCCCCCATGTTGTCCCCTCCTCCTGCCCCTCCATCATTATACTACTACCCCTTTCATCCTCCTGCCCCTCCATCATCATACTACAACCACCTCCACCATAATACTACTACCCCTTCATCCTCCTGCCCTTTCATCATCATACCACTTCACCCCTCATCATCCTCTTGTTCCATCATCGTCATACCACTACATCCTCATCATCCTCTTGTTCCATCATCATCATACCACTACATCCTCATCATCCTCTTGTTCCTTCATCATCATACCACTACACCCCTCATCATCCTCTTGTTTCATCATCATCATACCACTACACCCCCCATCATCCTCTTGTTCCATCATCAACATCATCATACCACTACATCCTCATCATCTTCTTGTTCCATCATCATACCACTACACCCCTCATCATCCTCTTGTTCCTTCATAATCCACTTGTTCCTTCATCATCATACCACTACACCCCCATCATCCTCTTGTTCCATCATCATCATACCACTACATCCTCATCATCCTCTTGTTCCTTCATCATCATACCACTACACCCCTCATCATCCTCTTGTTCCATCATCATACCACTACATCCCCATCATCTTCGTTCCATCATCATCATACCACTACACCCCTCATCATCCTCTTGTTCCATCATCATACCACTACACCCCCATCATCCTCTTGTTTCATCATCATCATACCACTACACCCCTCGTCATCCTCTTGTTCCATCATCATCATCATACCACTACACCCCATCATCCTCTTGTTCCTTCTTCATCATCATCATACCACTACACCCCTCATCTTCCTCTTGTTCCATCATCATCATCATACTACTACACCCCCATCATCCTCTTGTTCCTTCATCATCATACCACTACATCCCATCATACTCTTGTTCCATCCTCATCATACCACTACACCCCTCATCATCCTCTTGTTCCATCATCATACCACTACATACCCATCATCCTCATTCCATCATCATCATACCACTACACCCCTCATCATCCTCTTGTTCCATCATCATACCACTACACCCCTCATCATCCTCTTGTTCCATCATCATCATCATACCACTACACCCCCATCATCCTCTTGTTCCATCATCATACCACTACACCCCTCATCCTCCTCTTGTTCCATCATCATCATACCACTACATTCCCATCATCCTCTTGTTCCATCATCATCATACCACTACACCCCTCATCATCCTCTTGTTCCATCATCATACCACTACATCCCCATCATCCTCTTGTTCCATCATCATACCACTACACCCCTCATCATCCTCTTGTTCCATCATCATCATACCACTACACCCCCATCATCCTCTTGTTCCATCATCATACCACTACACCCCATCATCCTCTTGTTCCATCATCATACCACTACATCCCCATCATCCTCGTTCCATCATCATCATACCACTACACCCCTCATCATCCTCTTGTTCCATCATCATACCACTACACCCCCATCATCCTCTTGTTCCATCATCATCATCATACCACTACACCCCTCATCATCCTCTTGTTCAATCATCATCATCATACCACTACACCCCATCATCCTCTTGTTCCTTCATCATCATCATCATCATCATCATCATCATACCACTACACCCCTCATCTTCCTCTTGTTCCATCATCATCATCATACTACTACACCCCCATCATCCTCTTGTTCCTTCATCATCATACCACTACACCCCATCATCCTCTTGTTCCTTCATCATCATCATCATCATCATACCACTACACCCCTCATCATTCTCTTGTTCCATCATCATCATACCACTACACCCCCATCATCCTCTTGTTCCATCATCATACCACTACACCCCCATCATCCCCTTAAAAACAAAAAAATCTATACTCACCTGCATGATTTCTGTAGCCCCCAGGTCACACGTGCTGGCGGGCTTCCCCCGGCGGGAGGCGGGGCTTAGCGTGGAGGGGGCGGAGCTTCACGGGACCTGTTTTTTTCTTAACGCGATGCTCCCTGCGCTGGAAGTACTTCCCCCCCCCCCCCCCCCCCGCCACACACAGAGCTCCCTGGGGGCCGCAAGACAGCCGGGGGCCCCTGCCTCTTGTGATCGCAAGCAAAACATTGCTTGCGGTCACAAGAGGGAGTGGGAGGCGGGCAGTGCAGTGGTAAGGGGGGGCCCCGCGGGTAGCGGCCCGGTCGCGGCGGCGACCCCTGCGACCGCGGTCGCTACGCCACTGCCCCACCCCTCAGTGTCCACCTCTGAGTCTGTATATGCCTGTGGAGGACACCGAGGGGTGGGGCATTGTCACATGCTTCTCTATGTCATCTTATGGACAGAATCACTACAGAGCAGGACAGCACAGTCTGGAGGGAGGAGTCTGATTTTAGCTCTACACAGGGAGCTGCTGTCAGTAAGTGCAGTGAGGACACTTACTAATACTGTACACTGAACAATTTTACTCTACAGTGGCCAATCGCTTTAACTTAAGGGGTGATGTCATGAAGAACACTAGGTCTATAGTGATGAATTATGTAAAATGAAAAGTATTTCCAATGTACGAGCATATAGATTCACTAATCCTCCCATCGCCTATTGGTTACAGCAAGGGGGATTGTGGGAAAGTGGCTACATTTTTGCCATGACAACTGCAGAGTAATAGTTCCGAGAAGAAACCAGGGAGTGAAAAAAATACATGGGGTTAAAACTGGCACAGTGTTATAAGTTACTTTACTAAAAACAGCTAATTTTTCCTCCTTTACATACATGTATGTGGTACACATCTTATTTTACCTTTGCTTTGTGACACCACCACTTTAACCTATATGTAGTAAAAAATAAATCTGCAACACATAAAAATTATAATCCACCAGTATGGCTCAATCTAGGGGGAAATAAAGCATTCTCCAGCTGTTTCAGTGGTAAATAATTCATGGTGGTAAATAGTAAAATAGTCATCAGTACAAATAAAACAAGCCCAGGAGTCCATTAAAGGCTGTTTGTAGTGTGTGGAATATGTGCACTAATGGGACTAAGTGCTGAAAGCCCAACTGGAAGACAACGTTTTGTGGTGTTGTATAAATGCAGAAGTGGAGCTTATACAGTAAGGAGGCCTACTAAAGTGTAAGGATGACAAATCTGATGGTATAAACAGCAAATGGGAATAGAAAGTGTAAAAGTTATTTCTCATAATATACATTCAACTCTGAACATGATTTTATGGTTGGAATATAGAAATAATCTACAGAAAAAGTTGAATTTGTACATACCTAAGTGAAACCAGGGCCGGCCTCAGCAAAGGGCTTACCCAGGCAAGTGCTGGGGCCCCAGCGCCTCCCAGGGCCCAGAGAGGGAGGGGGGTCCAGTGTTCTCATGTTCAGCCCCCTCAGTGTAGTGCAAGGTGTAGGCTGAATGTCCAAAGACTGAGAAAGAGCGGGACCTGTGAGTGTCCTGCAGAGAGAGAAACAGAGAGGTATGAAGGACCTGATCACATGACCTGCAGGTCCCCAATACTACAGTGTACAGATCGGCTGAGCAGAGAGGAAGAGGAAGGAGACTGAGCTGTAAGTGCTGCGTGCAGGGCCGATTCTAGGATTCCTGCTGTCTGAGGCGAGAATTGAAATGCCCCCCCCCCAAATTAAAGGGAACCTGTCAGCCGGTATGACGGTGCCGAGGCCACCCGACTCCTTGGTGGAGCCCCAGATACTTACCCTTTCCTGCAAGTCCCGCTCCTGGACCCGGACCCGGGACAAAGATCTCGCCGTCAGAAGCCGTGTGCGCGCTCGGCAGAGATGAGTCCGATGCCCATAGAGAATGACTGCTTCAGTCATTATCTATGGGCATCGGACTCATCTCAGGTAATTAGCATACAGCCGCACGCTCACCTTCCAGTGCCAATATCTCCGTCCGGGAACCGGGTCCAAGAGCGGGACTTGCAGGAAAGGGGAGGTATCCGGGGCTCCACCGGGGGATTGGGTGGGCTCGGCGCTGTCCTCCTGGGTGACAGCTCCTCTTTAAATTATTAGTTAAGAAATCTATAGATATACTGTATAATAGCAGCAATATACAGCACATATATACCAACAGTGAATATATTGCACAAATATATTCTTTTTATGGCATTCATCATGCAGGAAAAGTAGTGTATTTTTTTTTTTTTCAGTTCAGATATTTCTATAGTTATATATAGTTTCTATAGTCTCAGGGTGTGTTCACACTAAGAGATAAGGTCAAAAATTTAAAGTGGAGGCCGTGTGGCGAACTCTGCTTGAAGTTCCGTCTGTCCCATTGACTCAATGATATTCTCAAGCTCAATCTGTCGTCCGCACAATTGAGCACTGTCTCCGCTTGAAATTTCCGAGCGTAGTCCATAGTGTGAACGTACACTCATTTTTGTATTAATTTTTTATATAGATTTTTTTATTTGAAAAATAGGGAAAAGTAGTGATTTAAAATTTTTTATACAGTGGATTCCTTTATTTCTTTATTTTTTACATATTTTTACAGTACACTGCACTAATAATGTAAGTAGTGTATCCTAATTTTTATGGTATTATTACAGCTATAACTATGGCAAGTGGGGATTTTCTGTTGCTTCCCCAGCAAGGTGACTATGTGTACAGGCTGTGGGGGCGCTAATAACACAACAGAATGCCAGTCACTGGTGACAGATAGCAGCTGGCAACTCTGGGTATAGACTGGGCTCAGGTACTAAGATCACTCCATACTTATACAGGGCACATGTGCTGTACATACAGGGCAGATTAGATACACACACACACACACACTCTGCTGTGCTGTGGTGCTGGGCCTGCCTCCCCTTCCTCTCTGTTCCGACACAGACAGCCAGCATAGGAGACCAATTCTTCCATTTCTATCCTGTCAGGCCAGACCTCTTCCTCCATACTGTCCCTGCAGCTAGAGGCCTCACAGGGACAGGGCTGCCGACCACTGAGCTAGGCAGAGGGGGCCTGAGGTGGAGGCAGAGGGGCTTGAGGAGGCAGGGGTGCCTGGAGCTGTGCCTACAGGAGATAACAGGACATCTTGCCACTTGCAGACCCCGGGTCAGTCAGCTACAGAGACACAGTGACTGATTGTCACTCACTGTTTCTCTATCAAAACTTTATGCAGCCTGCGGGGAAGAGTGTGTGTCTGTCTGTTTGTGTGTGTGTGTTTGTGTGTGTGTGTGGTTGTTACCTGGGCTCCTTGTATACGCAGGGCTTCCTGGAGCTGTAAGGGCTGAAAGGCAGCTGGTGTTATTTTAGCTAAGTCAGCCTTAGCTAAAATGACAGTAAGGGATTGTGCTGCCTCCTAGTGAAGCAGAGAATCTGCCGCCTGAGGCAGAATGCTCATTCTGCCTCATGGCAGAAGCTGCCCTGGCTGTGTGTGCAGTGTGTGTGTGTGTGTGTGTGTGTGTGTGTCAGTCAGTAAGTGTTTGTCAGTCAATAAGTATGTGTCAGGCAGTAATCTGTCAGTCAGTAAGTGTGTGTCAGTCAGTAACGTGTGTCAGTAAGTGTTTGTGTGTGGGTGTTAGTAATGTGTGTCAGTCAGTAATGTGTGTGATGTGTCAGTAAGTTAGTGTGTGTCAGTCAGTAAGTGTGTGTGTGTGTGTTATTCATTAATGTGTATGTCATTAAGTGTCTTTTTCAGTAATGTGTGTGTCAATAAGTGTGTGTGTGTATGTTAGTGGTGTCTCAAGTGATTGTGCATAGTGGATGGATGGATGAGGGGCCCGCTGAGGCTCTTTCGCCCAGGGGCCCACAAAAACCTTGAGCCAGCCCTGATAGAATCTACCCATCATCCATCCCCTCCTTGGTTGAACTTGATGGACATGTGCTTGTTTTCAACCGGATTAACTATGTATGTAACACCGTTATTTTTACATAATGAAAGCCATCAGCCTAGACTCAGGTCCCTTAGTGAAAATGTCAGGAGAATATTACCTGCCTGACTGCAGGAAGAATAATCCTGTGGGGATGTATTCAGGAATATGCATAGGTCCCTTAGCTCTAGTAAATAAAAATAAATTTCCAGTACACCAAGATAGTCTGAACAATTTTATGTATCCCACGTGAAAAGTTTGGGCTCAGTTTGGAGGGGGGGGGGGGCATGAAGGAACTTGACTGTTCCACACAGAGCCCTGATCTCAACCCCACTTTAAACCTCTGGGATGAACTAGAACAGAAATTGGGGGCCAGGCTATCTTGTCTAATATCAGTATCTAACCTCAATATGCTGGAAGTGGGGGCTGTTATAACTGCGAAGAGAGGGCTGACCCGTTATAATGCCTATGGGTTTAGAGTTGGATATTCTGAAAGCTCCTGTAGGTGTAATGTGGAGGTGTCAATTACATACATTATGGGTTAAAAAGTGAAATTTTATAAATGTTTATAAAAAACAGTTGTCTATAAAAAAAAAAAAGCATTTTAAGTGTTTTAAATAAGGCATTTGTGTGCATCAGTTTTTTTTCTTCCATTAAACAGATCCGTTTAATGGACAGTAAAAACGCAATGTGAACCCAGCCTTAGTTAGCTAATAAATGACTATTAGGGCAGAGATTGTTTTCTGGAATTGATATTATAAAATGGTCAAATAATATTGCAATACTGAACAATTCGATCCAACTATTGGAGCAGTAAAGGGTCAATGTAATAAATGTACAGTTTTGGTATAGAAAGTAGAAGGAGCAAGACTGTATATCTAATGGATTGTCTTTACTCTGTTTGCACAGCATCCATCTGCTGGCGAAGATGGGTCACCAGTCTAGCTACTGATTGGGTAAGAAGGTCCTTTTGTCCAAAGTACGAAGCCAAGAAGTGCTGTACAGTGGGGTCAAACACTATCAAACACCAGCAGCAGGGTATTAGGGCAGACAAGTACACGTTTTATTTTGTTTCTACCCAAGAGTTTCCCAGACATTCCCTTTAACTAGGCCAGGTGTTTTATAAGGCTTGTGACAACCGTATCGTAGCATTGTACCTAAGTGAAACAGAAAATGTTCAACAAATGATTTCCTGGACATTAGGAGTATTCTTTGTTTCTGAAAGAATACACTATTCTTAAAATAAAATGTGAACAAATTTTGGAAACATTTTGAGGGCGAACATTCATTATTTATGTATTGTTTATCTTAGGATATAATATGATAATAAATGAGTTGAAAGATCTGCCGGTATAAAAAGATTTTTCTGGGAGTCTCAGCTTTCGGTCACAGGACATTTTTGACAAATGACCTACACAAGACTGTCTAGGTTAGGAGCTATAATATCTACAAGTTAAGCTAGTTACATAGGCTATTATGCTCCAGTTTAGGAGTGAATCCAAACAATAATTTTGTGACCTGTACAACGTTGCAGAGAAAATAAAGTTTCCATGGTAGAAAAAGAGTAATAATTAGTTTTTGAAACATGAATATAACTGTTGTTTACCAAGCCTTTATTTTACCCTGTGCAGTGCCAATACAGATTTAAAGCAAATGTGTAGAGATGAGCTAAGCTAATCTGACGAATTTTGATTTACAGCAAATAGGACATTAAATTTGCTCAGATTAGTTTCGCAAATTCACTAAACATATGTTAGTTTACAGAACTGTCTTTTGGCGGGAGCAAGGAACTATCCATAAATCCTAGCGCCCGTCCAGTCAGCTACAAATCCCACTGTGATGTCAGCACCCCCCTCCTCACCCTCTATATAAGGTGATTGGCCTCCTAGAGGCGGCCAGTTGGCTGGGTATAGTGGAGAGCAGGTTGCAGCAGGCAGTTAGAGCAGGGAGAGAAATAAAGAGAGATGGGGACAAAGAAGAGGAAGGTGGATTGTGAGGGGTTTTCTGTGGGATCAGTGAAGTGTTGAGTGTGCATTATAGGAAGTCACAGTGAACTTTAAAGCTCATGGAAACAGGTGCAGGGAATTGTCCAGAGACCACCGACAGCCAAACGTAGCAAAGAAAACTTGATTCAGAATCAAATCCATAAAATTCTTCTCTTTATTGTAATAGACTCAATGACATAAAACATGCAAGGTGATCCCTCACCACGCCGAAGTTTTGGCCAAGAGGCCTTGACCACAGCACTATGCATTATAGCATTGTAGACCCTGGTTGGTTCTCCTGTTGCCTTTGCTACACAGTCCCTAAGCGATATATATGTTTTTAATTTCTGACAGCGCATATACAAGCGGTAGCAACTGTATACATACACGCCACATGTGTCCCAATAAAATAGTTAAAGTGTTATGTGCTGATCTATAACAGGAAAAAAAGGAGGATGGCTTACTGTATTCAGTCTTAGGCTATGTTCACACGGCGTAAAATTACGGCCGTTGTGGCAATAGGCACGCTGCATGCTCTTCTAAGGGATCCCTGCCAGAGCGTATACACATAGTATACGCTCCGGTCGAGATCCCAAGCGGCGCCACAAAGAACTGACATGTCAGTTTTCTGCGGCCGCTAATCATTGAATAGCGGCCATAGAAAACCATGTCAGTGCACGCTATGAAGCGAGTGGCTCCGGCCGATTGCTTCATACTGTTTAGTGGGAAGTTCTGATGCGGGCACGCACCGATGCACCTGCATCAGAACTCTACAGCCATAAAGATTACAAAGATGTTTTTTTTTAGAGACTGGTCGCTACGTGACCTGGCCGGGTCACGGAACAGACGGTCTCATACGCCATGTGAACATGGCCTTATACTGATCCCGCCTCTCTACTAGGATGGATTGTGCCTGTATTTATGTAAAAGTATTAATTTAAATAAACTAAAGACTAGCTAATAGGCAAAAATTTCACAACTTCTTTATTTCCGAGAGTACCTCTTAATTGTCTTAATGAAAGTAAATGTATAATAGAATAGAAGCATATTGGCTTATTATCACTCTGTCATAGTTAAGAATTAAGCATATTGCTGGAATGTGTCACATACAGGAACAGGAGATGTTCCTCTCAGGGTCACAAATGATACATGATTTCCTCTGGAAAAATAAAATATGTATTATACCAATAGACAGCATTGACCCAGTTGATCAAGCATTTGCAACAAAATTTTGTATTTGTATTTTGCTAAAATGTATTTGGCTAAAAAAAAATCTGTAAAAAATATATAAACTGCTGCCCATTATTCATCGGAACTGAACGTAGAACAAATAATAGTTATATTGAATTTTATTATAAATATTTTCAAGCAGGAATGTTTGGGATTTATTTTATAGTCAAAGAAATCAGCAGGAAATGTTATATACTAACAGCATGCTATCTATATATCACAGAAACGTTCCAAATTATTTACATAATCACAATGAAAATGTATGCTGAAGAACACAGTCATTTACATTCTTTACTTGAAAGGACAAAAATGCATAATTTGTAACATTCCTATTCAGGAAGGTTAGCCCAACACAATGGAAAGGAAAATAATGTTTAATTGTGGCTCTAAGCCATTGTTATATTGTTATCATGAGACGTAAAGCACAATTTGCCAAGCTATGTCAAGTTTGCCCAATTGCTCCCAATCTAAATTATTCTGGAAGGGCCAGTAAAGCTTTTTTCTTTAGTAAAACAGAAAATACCATTTTCTAAAAGTTAATATAGATTTAGGATATTCTGGTGAGCAGTGCTCAGAATGTATCCGTGTCTCCAGGCACTGTTTGTCTTATCTCCCTATGCAACATCTCCACTAGGGGCAATTTCATAAAAAAATGAAGGACCTATCAGAATGTGATTGTGACGTTGGTGTAAACTGGATTAACAGAAAGAAACCCTGACAAGCACAGAAAGACTATATAAACTGCAGGTAGATGCTGCCTTGGTTTGTTCAAAGAGCTCCAGGCAACAATGATAACCATTGAGCCACCATTTTAGACTCTCTGGGAAATTCAATAAGATTAGGCTTGCATGACTAAGCGTCACAAAGAAAAAGAAAATTTAAAAAATGATAGATAGCAAGAAGCATAAAATATGAAGTTTATGAATGTTTATTCTATAAGTTAATAATTCTGAGAACTCTAGAACGGATTATAATAAATGGCTAATCGGTAGCAATACATTTGACAACCAAAGCAGATTATCCATAGAAAAGTTATAAAAATGTTTAACATTGCTTCTAGAGTGCAGATACGAAACGAAAAAAATCTGAAGTTAATCAGAGAAAAGTATGAGCCAATTATTTCAGCATTCGAACTCCTCCTGCTCAACCATAAAGCTCTCCACAGTGCTGAACCTCCCTATATCTCCTCCCTCATGTCTTTCTACTGTCGTACCAGTGCTTTACGCTTTGTTAATTACCTACGCCCAACATCCTTCTTAATCCGCACCTCTCAATCCCGTCTCCAGGATTTTACCCGAGTTGCACCCGTTCTATGAAATGCTTTACCTAAGACTGTCAGGCTCACTTCCAATACCCAAAGCTTCAATCGTGCCCTGAAAACTCATCTTTACAAGCAGCTTTATCAGGTTAGTTAATTTGACTGCTAACCCCCAAGCCCCCCCACACACACCCACACCCCTACAAGTGCTGTGGAATCTGTTGGCGCTATATAAATAAAAATTATTATTATTATTATTATTATTATTCAACAACAGAGTTGTCATACTAAAAAGGGTGGCACTACATCGGAGCCTACCTTTAACCCTCCTGTAAGTCCCTACACCGTATATGGAAAGCTAACTATCACACAAGAGAAGAAACCTATCTACTGAGAAAGATAAATATCACCACCCACCAGTAGTAACAGTAGTAGTAGTTGTAGTAGTAGTAGTAAGTAGTAGTAGTAGTAGTAGGGGCAGTAGTAGTCTTTCAGTCCTGGCATCCCAAGGGTCACTTCTTGTGCAATACACTACCAGATGTTGGTAGCCATGTAATAGCAAAATTTTCATATAGGTGGACAGCCCTATGAGCAGGGACTGACAGAATTTGATTGTGTATAGATGACAGCAGGAAACTAATAAGTCTGTCTGTGTGTTACAGTGTCTACATCAGGCCAGTCAGATAGTACTGTGATGCCCCCAATAGTGTCAGTAGATAAAAATGACAATGTTCTAATTATTTATAGTTAGAATAACCAGAGAGTATCAAGAAAAGGGGAAAATGCCCTGATATAGTTAAGATATGGTTAAGATATGTAATGAGAAGTGGAGTGAACATACACTAGAGTAACATGATAGTGAAATCCTTGAAGTCCTGATAGTCCTCTAGAGCAGTGCTTCTCAAACTGTGAGGCGGGGCTCACCAGTGAGGCGCCCCCTAGTTGTTAGTGAGGCCCAGCTGGGGAGCCAGTTTTCACAAAGTAACTATGATCTGCTTAGTCCTTTTGTTGTTTGCAGAAATCTCAATTATAGCAACATTATTAATTTATTTTGTACTTGATTTATTAGTATATAGAACTTAGGAGATGAGTGAAAGGTAGCCCTAGCATTATTTTCAGCTTTTACATGGACTTTCACCACAGATGGTGAGGCCCAGGCACCCTCTTGGACAGTCTGGTGAGGCACAGACATTGCCTTGGTCTGTTGGGTGAGGCTCCAGTAGAAAAAGTTTGAGAAGCGCTGATCTAGAGAATTCTTGTAGTGAGAACTCCCTGCGTATGATATATAACAAGAAGTAAGTGGCACCTATAGGTGCTGATAAGCAAGGAAGTGAGTAACAAATGTTGTTGACAATGGGGAGCCCTCACGCCTGGACATAAGCAAATCTCCTCCTGGGCTGGTGGGAGGACACAGTAGTATTCCCTCCTTAGGCAGCAGAGTGAACCACAAAAATCATGATGTGGGCTGGGTACATCGATGGAGTTTTTGTCCTTTGGTCAGGGGAGAAACAGGAATTCCTCCATTTAACAGCTTAAAATCTTAACAGCAATGACTTTGGCCTCCATTTTATACATATATAAATTACCAAAGTCTATCATTCCTAGATGTACAAATTTGGAAAAATTTAGATACTTATTACACTGTTCAGAAAACTGTCCGCCACCACTAGTCTGCTCCAGTGGTCCAGCCATTACACCAGACCAAAAACTTCCAACACATGGCTCTCTATAAAAATGTAAATTTTAGGTATAGCGCTGCAGAGCCTGTCCACTCATGAGCAAAACCAAAAGTAACACCAGCTCAAGTGCAGGAGAGGCTTTCTTCCTGAGAGATTTGGCCAACTGCCGCACTAAGGGGTTGGTGTCCACTAGATTACATTGGAAAAACCTACCATGCAGGATCTGCGAACAACTGAATGACATCAGCAACAACCAGAATACCCCCATAGCGCGACATGTACAGGAAGTACATAATGGAGATCTCAACAGCATTAGCTTTGCAGCTCTGGAACTAGTACGACTATCTAAAAGCAAAGGTGAATACCACAAAAGACTGCTACAAAAAGAGGTAGAATGGATATATAAATCCCATTCTGTTGCCTGATATATTGAATAATCTGACCTTCCCAGCAACATCTGTTACTCCCCTCCTAGCTTATCAGCACCTATAGGTGCCGCTTAGCACCCTAATACTCGGCCCAATTTACAGGAGGAAGCGAGCGCCAACCTGTCAGATCAGCATTCCCTTCCTCCTCGTTCCCCACTGTTACAAACAGATATGGGGGGGGGGGGACTTCTTTAGTTGCCATGCCAATCACAGCACTATACTCAGTCCTTACTGCTATGTCATGGTATTATTCTGGGGAAAGTGCAATGTAAAGGCTGACTGCTTGGCTTGGGTATGGTTTACACAGTATAGTTCTACAGATGACATATGAAGCAGAGAAAAGGTACTGGGTTTGTGCTAAGTGCTATGTGAGCATAAATGCATAAAAAGGGCCTGCAATGAAGAGGTTACACTAGGTGCTACTCAAAAGAGAAAGGGAGATTACATTGCAGCATTGTGATCTTTGTATGTGTGCAGGCACTTAGCCCTGGTTCTCTAGGGGTCTCTCTCCCTCCTGCAATTTGCAGATGCTAAACCCTAACCCAGGGGCGTACCTAATGACTCCTGGGCCCTGATGCGAGAGGTCAACTTGTCCCCCCCCCTTTCACGACCAAGTGATGCTACTGGTATATATATATATATATATATATATATATATATATATATTCACCCCCCCCCAAGACAGATATTACCAGTAACAGCATAAAGGAAAAGGAAATATTATCACCATACATATTACCACCATACTGTTACTAACAAAATCCTGTATACTGAGACCAATATTGCCAATATTACCTGTATATAAGAAGGAAATATTACCGCCACACCACTACCATCACCACCATATTGTTACTGACCAAATCCTGTATACTGAGACCAATAAAACACAGTACCAGATAACAAGTAACAAGTAATATCACCACACACTGACTAACACCACCGCTGCTACTGACAAATTCCACCGCATACTGACTAACACCACCGCATACTGACTAACACCACCGCTGCTACTGAATAACATCCACTGTACAAAGATCACCATCAACTCATCCAGTCATATAGAGGTGGACGCAGCTCTACACAGGTTCTGTACACCATATACTTTACAGTGCTGTTATATCAGGTGATATATAGGGGGGGGGGCATCTATAAGGGCAGAGGGTATCTATAAGGGGGGGGAAGTCATCTATAAGGGGTGGAGGGAGAAGGGGACATCTATAAGGGGAGAGGGCATCTATAAGGGGGGAGAAGCAGCCATCCATATATGTCCCCCTTATAGATGGCCCCCTCTCCCCCCTCCCTTATAGATGGCCCCCTCCCCCCCTAATAGATGGCACCCTCTCCCCCCTTATAGATGCCCCTCCCCTTAAAGATGGCCCCTTCTCCCCTCCCTTATAGATGGCCCCCTCTCTCCCTTCCTTATAGATGGCCCCCTCCCTTATAAATGCCCCTCTCACTCTCTCCCTTATGGATGGCTGCTTCTCCCCCCTTATAGATACCCTCTCCCCCTATAGATGTCCCCATCTCCCCCCACCCCTTATAGATGACTCCCCCCTTAAAGATACCCTCTGCCCTTATAGATGCCCCCCCCCCCCTATAGATGGACTTCTTCCCTCCGTGTAAAGCAGATAAAAAAATAAAAAACACACAACTCACCTGCCACCCGTTCCCCTGTCGATCCTCTCTCTTCATGGTCTGGCAACCCGGCTGATGTGCGGCTGCCGGGGGTGTCCCGTCCTATCCCCAGCAGCGTGCGCATCAGAGAGCTCCCTGTGCGCCAGGGCTGGGAATTCCGGTACAGAGAGCAACTCTTACGTGCGCTCTCTGTAACGGAAGTCCCGAGCCACAGGCGCACAGTGAGTTCACTGATGCCCGCTCTGCCGGGGATAGGTCGGGACACCCCTGGCAGCCGCACATCAGTCGGGGCCAGCGCATGCCTGCTCTTGTGACCGCAAGCAAAATAATGCTTGCGGTCACAACAGTGATTTATGGGGGAACAGTGCAGTGGCAAGGGGGGGCCCTCGCGGCCCCCCCTCATGGCGGACCGGGTCGCAGCGGCGACCGCTGCAACCCTGGTAGCTACGCCACTGCCCTTACCCCTTTGTGTGATTTGTGGGGGGTGGGGGTTTCCTCCAGTGCTTCAGCCTGGGCCGGTGCTCGGTAATAGACCGGCGCCGTACAAGGGAACAGGGCCATGGTTCAAAAAAAGGACTGCGACATCGGCATCGGCATTAAAATCTCACTGCGAGTATGTAAGTGACAGCCCTGTTAACCCCCCGCTGAAACATACATTTCCTGCTCCAAGATCCGGCTTGCTTCGGAGGCTCCCAGCATCTGGACATCCCGTTTAGACAAACAGTTCCTGCGGCAGGGCAGTGCACTGATTGGCTTAGCGGGACGTCCAGCCGGGAACTCCCGAAGCAAGCCGGATTGTAGAGCATGTACAGTATGCTCCAGCCGCCGGGTGGTTAAAAGGGCTGTCACTTACATACTCGCAGTGGGAAGTCAATCCCGCTGCGACTATGCATTCTTATAGAAACTAACAGGCAAGGGATCTGCAGCATATTTCGCTGGACATTCACAGTGTGAAATCTGCTGTGGATCCAGTATGTGTGAATCTGGCCTAAAGAGGTTTTCCTATTAATGCAATGGGATATTTCTAGGATCTGCCTTCTGATTTTAAGGCTCGATTTGTTCTCAACCCCAACAATGCATAAAGTAAAGGGGTTACAACACTAGCTAAAGAGTACCTGTCATGTAAAAAAAAAACTTTTGACATGTCAGTGATACAGTTTGATTGGTCATGGTTGTTTGATCAGTAATGTTCAGATCACGACTGATCATGAGAACAAGCTGGGAGAAGACTGCACACCGCACACTCCTCTCCCGATTGTGTCTTATCTAAGCTGGGCTGCTGCAGGGGTGAACGTGTGGAGCGCTGACTTCTCCCAGCTCCTTCTCCTGATTGGTCACAGTTTTAACACTCAAACCACAACCGATTAAATCATTTTACATGTCACTGTGACACATCAAAATTGAATTTTTATTTTTTTCATGACAGTGCCTATTTAAACCATTTGGCTTTACTAATTTCTAAAGCCCAGCACTTATCATGGTCATGTGGACGTAAATGAAGCTGTGTTGGGTGAGTACTGTTGTATTATAGCACTACTAGCCTACTGAACTTTACTGTAATATGGTAATTTTTTGTAATGCTAGGATTAATTTGTGGTTTATACTTTGGAATATATTTTGTATCATTGTTGCTTTACTGCTGTAATAACTTGTGTCTCTGTGTATAACAAAAGTTCCACAGCTTGTACCAAGACTTTGTTATTTAAAGGGGTTATCCAGCGCTACAAAAACATGGCCACTTTTCCCCCTTCTGTTGTCTCCAGTCCAGGTGTGGTTTGCAATTAAACTCCATTTACTTCAATGGAACTGAGTTTCAAATCCCCACCCAAACTGGAGACAACAGTAGGGGAAAAGTGGCCATGTTTTTGTAGCTCTGGATAACTTGGAGATTGAGCTGTACTTATAGATTAGTATGGCCTCTCTTATCTAGTTATTTAGCAAACATTTATTGAGACCTTATCGGGACCTTGTTTATATGACCAATATTTTCCTATATTGCTCATTGTGTTACTAATACCTAGTCTTTGCTTCTCAGCATCTTGTGTAAAGGTTATTCATCGAGTCACTGTGTCTTGTTGTTGATATTCATTGAAGCCTAATCATCATGTTGATTCTTTCTCTACCATATCTGAAACCCATAGAGGTGGCCACTTAATGGGAAAAGATATGATAGACAAATAATCTTTATATACCATCCGTATACCACTGGGGGGGGGGACTGTAAGGCATTTTGGGTATAAAGCTGGGACACAGAGGAAAATGGAAGTATTCTGTACCTGTGCACAGTGTTGGTTCCCAGTTGTGCTTTGTCTTATTGCGCCAATTGAGGCCTTCCTGGCCAAGGTCTAGACATGATGGTAAAGGCTCATGTGATGGTATTATATGTATGTCAAACTTTGTATTTCTATACTATGTCTAAAGCTATACCCAATGTCATACTATTCTCCCTATAATCGATTCGTATATTACCTAAATTTACCTAAATTTCTTATAATCTGATTATTATTTTACTATTTTAAATAAAATTGTGTTGTATTTGAATGTGTACCCTTCTTGAAAGCAAAAGCAAAATTTATTGGTGAAATGTATTTTTTTCATTACCTTGTCAGCACTGCCATGGAGCTCCTTTTTTCCAAAAGCTGCCCCCTTTTGTTCCTGTGCACCGGCCTGCTCTATGCACTGAAGGTGGACTTGCTGCCCCCAGTGTAAAGGGCCTATTCCACGGAACAATTATCGTTCCTAAATTCGCTTCAACGACCGCTCGTTAGCGCTAATGGCTTAGTGTAATTGGTGTAAACGAGCGAACGACAAAGGTGAAATTGTTATATTGTCGTTTAAAAATGTTTTTCAGCATGTCGAAAAAAAATCGTTGTTTTTCAAAAGATAATTCGCTAATCGGTTCGTAAAATTAGAAATCTTTCAGTAGTTCGTAAAAAGGTTTAAAAAAAGAAGGTGTGTCGTATGGTCATGATCACCCCGGCGAACGTTTTAAATGACCATGTAACGGCCGCAAAATAATCGTTACACTACATATATCGTTCACGTTATGTGTTATCATTTGCAAAAAAAATCGTTTAGTGATCGTTAACGAGCAGTCGTTGGATCGAGTTTATGAACGATAATCGTTCCGTGGAATAGGGCCTTAACAATATCCCCTCCCCGTCATTACTGTTACAGTGGGGACACGGAGCACGCCTCCAATGTATAGAGCGGGACGGTGCACAAGAAGGAAATGGCTCCAATCTCAGGAAGGTGGTATGTTGAAAAAGGACCACGCCGCCATGATCTCTGCGTCGGTGTCGACAAGTTAGTGAGAAAAAAAATTTCACTACTCCTAATGGTACATTTGCTTTAAAGCGACTCTGCACCCACAATCTGACCCCCCCCCCCCCCCAAACCACTTGTACCTTCGGATAGCTGCTTTTAATCCAAGATCTGTCCTGGGGTCCGTTCAGCAGGGGATGCAGTTATTGTCATAAAAATAACTTTTAATCCAGCAGCGCTGTGTCTAACAGCCGGGGCTTACATTTGTATATGCATTAGGCTGGCACCACCTCTCTGTCCCTCCTCCCCACCCTCCTCACCATTAGGAATGCTCCAGGCAGATTGCTCCCTGTTCTCCACCTGTGTGTATATTGAACATGGGCTGGATCGTTAATACACCTGTGCAAAGCTCAAACAGCAGTAAATGTTGGGGAGGGTGGAAAGGAAGGACAGAGAGGGTGTGCTAGCCTAATGCATATACAAATGTAAGCCCCGGCCGTTAGACACAGCGCTGCTGGATTAAAAGTTATTTTTATGACAATAACTGCATCCCCTGCCGAACGGACCCCAGGACAGATCTTGGATTAAAATTAAAAGCAGCTATCCGAAGGTACAAGTGGTTTGGGGGGGACAGATTGTGGGTACGGAGTCGCTTTAAATTGGTATCTGAACCTGTTTGTTAAAACTTAACAAAGTACAAAGGCTTGAGCTGACTCGCTTTACTATATAAGAGCTCTACCTTATCCTTTGCGGGATACTGGTGATCTAGCTTGGCAATCATACATGCAATGATTCCTGGGGAAAAAGTATGCAAATTAGCTGCCCTCATAAGAAAGAAAACAGTCTCTCTTTTCATAGGAAGCATTGCTGTAAGAAACATGACAGGAATATCAGCCAAACTATGGCTGTCCAGTATGTCTGATATTTCTATTCATATTTCAGGGCTCTTTAATTGGTCAGACATTGACTTACAGAATGGCTACATAGAGGTGGCAGCCCTTAGTTTAAAAACAATTAAACAAGAGAGAAATACTGCATAATACTACTGTATGAAGGTCAACATTGTAGCAACACTGAAAGAGACCATTTACAAATGTTAATGTTTTCTATCAGAACAGCTTGTTAAGATTGGCGTTCTGGATTTCCTTGTAATAAATAACTTTCTCCAGAGACTACACTTAATCAGTCCACACCCTGACGTGTGTTTCTAGAAATGAAAAAACAACTGCCAGTGGAAGATAGTCCAAAGATTACTTATACTCTTAACGGGTACTTTGGTCTAAAAACATTTTTTTTTAATCAACTACAGTCAGAAAGTTATTTAGATTGGAATTTCATTCTATCTAAAAATGTCAGGTCTTCCAATACTTATCAACTGCTGTATGTCCTGTCAAAGTGGTGTTTTCTTTCCAGTCTGACATAGTGCTCTCTGCTGCCACCTCTGTCTGTGCCAGGAACTGTCCAAATCAGAAGCAAATCTCTATAGAAAACCTCTCCTGCTTTCATGGACAAAGGTGACTGCAAAGATCACTGTCATACAGAAAAGAGTACACCACCTCCTGCAGGACATGCAGCAGCTAATAAGTGCTGGCTTGAGATTTTTAAATAGAAGTAATCTACAAAGCTGAATAACTTTCGGACCCTAGTTGATTTGAAACAATTTTATTTCACTAGTTTACTCCTTTAAATTTGGCAAAGAATAACAAAACAGGTTAGGAGGAAGCAGGTAGAAGAAAAAAATATGGGTCAACTCTTAACAGCATTAAAATTGGAAAAACCCTCTAAAATTTTTTATTTTTTATTGTAGATTTTAAATTGATGTCTTAAGTAAATGTTGCCTAACTTCAATGTTATGTTTTGTCTATTTTTAATCCCTTAGCAACTAATTTTAGCTATGAAAAAGGGTAAACAAAATTTCCTTAAGTCATTTTTATTTTATTTTATTTTTTTTATCTGTAGCTATAAGAGGCCTTGAATTTTTTTCAGTTGTAGCTTTTTTTTAACCATTTTTGACATTTTTGTTATTTTTTCAGGCAGGAAAAAATGCAAACAATGAAAAAAAACAAAAAAAAACACAATAGTGCTGTCTGTTTTGTATTAATCCCCATACTTTTTACCATGAAGTAAGAAAAACATATTGAAGGAGATTTATCAAACATGGCTAAAAAAGTGAAACTGGCCCAGTTGCCCCTGGCAACCAATCAGATTCCACTTTTCATATACAGCTGACAGAATGCTTTTTAGGCTGTGAAAATACATAATGCATTTCCACAGCCTTTACCCATTTGGTGTGTGTCTGTGTGTGTGTGTGTGTGTGGGGGGGGGGGGGGGGGGGGGGGGGGCAGGTCGAGATAGATTATACTTACAGTCCTGGGCTCCTGGCTAGCGACATCTTGAGGACACACAGAGGACAATACAGGTAAGTATATACATTCCTAAACAGTAAAAAATAAAAAAAAAATAAAGTTCTGAAAATATATAAATTTAATCTGGCATCTGTCCAGTGTCCTGTATGTCACATTATCTGACCTTTAATAACATGCTTCATTGTGTTCTTGATGAGGTCACTTACTGATATTTTCCTTCCTGATGAATTCCAGTCTCTCTGAGTAGATACTTGTTGAAGGTTATGCTACTTTAAAATGTGGACGTTAGATATAGTTACATGAGTAAGTGTAAGTATCTCTGGGGACAGATGATGAGTCAGATATGGGCAAGAATCCTTTGTCAGCAATAAAAAAAAAATACAAGTTATGTAACATTGAACAACGAATATCTAGAACTGTCCCCTAGTTCAACAGAAAAATGTGACAACACTAGTCCTTTGATGTGACCAATCAAGAGGAAACACTTCCCGGCACCACTTAGTCCTTAATTCACATTCACCGCTATAGGATGACCTCCGTGCTGCTATAGGGTGTTGCTCAACAACCAGTACAAGTGTCCATAATATAGCTAGAAGAGAAATTGTGGCACTCACCCCAATAAGCAGTTTAAAAAGCCTTCATTGCAGAGCGGCTCGGTGAAGACGCTGACTAGTGACTGGGCTACAGCCGTTTCACGCGCATGCGAAGCTCGCTTCCTCTGGGCCTTGAGGAAGCGCGCTGCTCATGCGCGTGAAACGGCCATGACAGCCAATGACTATATCCATGTTTTCCCACATAGCCTTAGGGCTTTATCCATGTTCAGCAGCCACCGCTAATCAAATGTCGAAAGTTCAGGTTCGGATGGACTCGAGCATGCTCGAGGTTCGCTCATCTCTAGTCATAATACATTTTAATTTGCATGACCATTAAAGCACAGAGCTTGTATCTGTCTTTGTTGTCCCCCTCACCACACCACCCCAGTTCCTTTTTTATACTACTAATATTAAAAGATAAATCAAACAATGACTTCTCTCACTGTGCTTCAAGTCGTAAAAGTTAATGGCATCCTTAGCACTGGTCATCTGGGTCACATGCCCTGGAAATTTTATCTGGTGCCCCGTATCTACAAAGTAGTACCACATCAACTGTATCTACATCTTGAAGGTGTGGATACAGCAAAATACTGTAATGAATCTCGGAAGCCTGCGAGAGCCTATGGCTCCCTGCCGTTCCATTCACCATCACAAGCGACAGGCCCCTTTAGGCCTGTAGCCCATGCGAGGGAGGATCTATGGCAGAGGCAGCACAATGGTGGATATGATGGACCGCAGGCAGTAATGGCTTCATGCCAGATGGTGAACTACTGAGGACAACATGGAATAGAAGCTATACGAGTATTGTATTTTTCTTTTTTTAGTGGCACTATAGGGGAGAATTATAACTAATGGGGCATGCTGGTGTAAGCACTGTTTCTATTGGGGCATTATGGGGGCACTATTACTAAATGAAGCACTCAGTGGGAGCATTATTAATATTATTGGAGTACTGGGGGATCTGTAACTAACAACTCTTAGGAGACATTACTATTAGGTGGATTCATTGTAAAGTGCTCTTACTATCAGAGCGATATTACGAATGAGGGTACTCTAGGGGGACTGTTATTACTATTGGGGACAGTATGGGGGCGTTTTTATTGATAGAGTTCTCTAGGCACTTCTTATTATTAATGGGGAAATCCACTATTTGGAGCACTGCGGGTCACTCTGTTACAGTTACTTTTAGAGGTGTTATTTTTATGGAGGACACTCTGGCACAGTTTCCTATAGAGAATTATATTACTGTCAGGGGCACTGCTGGGAATAATTATTTTTTAGGGTGCACTTTATATGTATTTCTGCAAGACTATCTGTAAGTCAGTAATATTTCTGCAGTACAGTATTTGGGGAAACAAGCACCATCTTTGGAGGTAGTAGCAGCAGGATGACACTATTATGGCACCTGCACGGACAGTGCACAGAGACAGAGGAGGATGGCAGTAATTGCTAAGTCTGTTGCCTGCTACTGTGTCTGATCAGTGCCGTGTAGAGATGAGCGAACCTCGAGCATGCTCGAGTCCATCTGAACCCGATCGTTCGGCATCTGATTAGCGGGGGCTGCTGAAGTTGGATAAAGCTCTAAGGTTGTCTGGAAAACATGGATACAGCCAATGACTATATCCATGTTTTCCAGATAGCCTTAGGGCTTTATCCATCTTCAGCAGCCCCCGCTAACCAAATGGCAAACGATCGGGTTCAGATGGACTCGAGCATGCTCGAGGTTCGCTCATCTCTAGTGCCGTATTCTTCTGTATGTCCTTTAGTACCAAATTTTATTAAAGAGTAAAATCCATTGAAGGTTTGCATACATCCTATACCAAATCCATTGGCAACCCAGTCGGTATATATCTCCTCTTAGCCACTTTGCACATTCTTCTAAGGCAGTTTATGGCTATGTCAACACACTGTCAAAATGACAACCGTCCAATAAAATCAACATTTAATGGCCATCATGATACAAATGCGTCATTTCGACAGAGTGTTGACATAGGGGGAGATTTATCAAACTGGTGTAAAGTAGATTTGGCTCAGTTGACCCTAGCAACCAATCATATTCCCCCTTTCATTTTCCAAAGAGTCTGTGAGGAATGAAAGGTGGAATCTGATTGGTTGCTAGGGGCAATTGAGCCAGTTTCTCTTTTCACCAGTTTGATAAATCTCCCCCATAGTCTTTAAGTCTGGAATTCTTTACCCCTAATAATAAGAACAAACAGAAAAGATTCGTTTTTACGCCATCTGTCCTATGGAAGAACTGACATAATATATATGTTCCTCAAGTCAGTAGGATTGAAACGATATGTAACATGTATAACTTTTATTTTATTTGATGGCTTGTAAAGAATTCAAACCATTGTTAACAAATATATGTTCCTTAACCCCTTCGTGCTGCAGCTAGTTTGGGCCTTAATGACCAGGCTAATTTTTCAAAATCTGACCTGTCTCACTTTATGCTCTTATAGCTCAGTGATGCTTTAACGTATGCTAGCGATTCCGAGATTGTTTTTTCGTGACATATGGCACTTTATGTTAGTGGCAAAATTTGGTCACTACTTTGTGTGTTTTTTGTGAAAAACATCAAAATATCATGAAAAATTGAAAAAATTTGCATTTTATGAACTTTGAAATTCTCTGCTTCTAAAAAAAGAAAGTCGTAGCACATAAATTAGTTACTAAGTCACATTACCAATATGTCTTCTTTATTCTGGCATAATTTGGTAAACATATTTAACTTTTTTAGGGTGTTATGGGGCTTAGAAATTTATCAGCAAATTATCACATTTTCATAAAACTGATTTTTTTAGTGACCAGTTCTTTTTTTAAATGGATTTAGAAGTCTGGTATCCTGAAAACCCCCATAAGTGACCCCATTTTGGAAACTACACACCTTAAAGAATTAATCTAGGGGTATAATGAGCATTTTAACCCTACAGGGGCTGGAGGAAAGTATTCAAAATTAGGCAGTAAAAAAATGGAAAATTTTCATTTTCCAATAATATATACGTTTAGATTAAAGTTTCTCATTTTCAAAAGGAATATGAGACAAAAAGCACCCCAAAATTTGTAATGCAGGTTCTCTTGAGTACAATGGTACCCCATATGTGGGCGTAAACCACTGTATGGGCACACAGCAGGGCTCAGAAGGAAGGGAGCGCCAATTAGCTTTTCCAATGCAAATTTTGCTGAAGAAGTTTCTGAGCGCCAGGTGCGTTTGCAGTGCCCCTGTAGTGTCAGCAGAGAGAAAACCCCCCATAAGTCACCCCATTTTGGAAAGTACACCCCTCAAAGAATTCATCTTGGTGTGTGGTGACCATTTTGACCCCACAGGTATTACAGGAAAGTATTCAAAAGAAGACAGTAAAAATGAAAAACTCGAATTCTTCCAATAATATGTTCGTTTAGTTTGAAATTTCTCAATTTCACGAGGAACAAGAGGAAAAAAGTACCCCAAAATTTGTAACGCAGGTTCTCCTAAGTGAAAAGGTACCTCATATGTGGGCATAAACCACTGCATGGGCACACAGGAGGGCTCAGAAGGAAAGGAGCGCCAATTAGCTTTTTCAATGCAGATTTTGCTGAAGAAGTTTCCGAGCGCCAGGTGCTTTTGCAGAGCCCCTGTAGTGTCCGCAGAGTAAAATCTCCCAATAAGTCACCCCATTTTAGAAAGTGCACCCCTCAAAGAATTTATTTTGGGGTGTGGTGAGCATTTTGACCCCACAGGTGTTTGAGGAAAGTATTCAAAAGTAGACAGTAAAAATGAAAAACTCGATTCTTTCCAATAATATGTTCCTTTAGTTTGAAATTTCTCAATTTCTCGAAGAACAGGAGAGAAATGTCACCTCAATATATGTAAAGCAGGTTCTCCTGAGTAGAACGGTACCCCATATGTGGGCATAAACCACTGCATGGGCACACAGCCGGGCTCAGAAGGGAAGGAGCGCCAATTAGCATTTTCAGTGCAGATTTTTCTGAAGAAGTTTCTGAGCGCCAGGTGCGTTTGCAGAGCCCCTGTAGTGTCAGCAGAATAGATTCCCCCCAAAAGTCACCCCATTTTGGAAAGTGCACCCCTCAAAGAATTCATCTTGGGGTGTGGTGACCATTTTTACCCCACAGGTATTAGAGGAAAGTATTCAAAATTGGCCAGTAAAAATGAAAAACTCTAATTTTTCCAATAATATGTTGGTTTAGTTTGAAATTTCTCAATTTGACGAGGAACCGGAGAGAAAACGTACCCCAAAATCTGTAACGCAGGTTCTCCTGAGTACAACGGTACCCCATATGTGGGCATAAACCACTGTATGGGCACACAGCAGGGCTCAGAAGGGAAGGAGCGCCAATTTACAGGAGCAAAACCGCAGCTAGTAATGGTTATTAGAATAGCGCAGTTACTAAAATAAAATAAAAAAAATGAGATTACAGGTAATGTGGGGTGGTTACGGGCAACCAGGGGTGGTTATGGGCAACCTGAGGTGGTTACAGGTAATCTGGGGTGGTTACGGACAACATGGGGTGGTCACGGGCAACCTGCTGTGGTTACAGGCAACGTGGGGTGGTTACGGGCAACGAGGGGTGGTTATGGGCAACGTGTGGTGGTCACGGGCAACCTGCTGTGGTTATGGCAACGTGGGGTGGTTTCAGGCAACGTGGGCTGGTTACGGGCAATCTGCTGTGCTTACAGACAATCTGGGATGGTTACGGGAAACGTGGGGTGGTTACGGGCAACCTGCAGTGCTTACAGACAATCTGGGGTGGATACGGGCAACGTGGGGTGGTTACGGGCAACCTGCAGTGCTTACAGACAATCTGGGGTGGTTACGGGCAACGTGGGGTGGTTACGGGCAACCTGCAGTGCTTACAGACAATCTGGGGTGGTTACGGGCAACGTGGGGTGGTTACGGGCAACCTGCAGTGCTTACTGACAATCTGGGGTGGTTACGGGCAACGTGGGGTGGTTACAGGCAATGTGGGGTGGTTACGGATAAACTGAAGTTCTTATAGGCAATCTGGGGTGGATACCTG
Source organism: Dendropsophus ebraccatus (assembly GCF_027789765.1). Taxonomy (NCBI): domain Eukaryota; kingdom Metazoa; phylum Chordata; class Amphibia; order Anura; family Hylidae; genus Dendropsophus; species Dendropsophus ebraccatus. The sequence goes on along the minus strand of NC_091461.1, from coordinate 44,823,207 downwards.
TAATTTGGCATGGGTACCGCAATCTGGAGGGGGTCATTGGCAATTTGGGGTGGTCAGAGGCGCCGTGGCGTGGTAGGAGGCGACGTGTGGTGGTCAGAGGCGACGTGCGGTGGTCAGAGGCGACGTGCGGTGGTCAGAGGCATCGTGGCGTGATCAGAGGCATCGTGGCGTGGGCAGAGGCATCCTGGCGTGGGCAGAGGCATCGTGGCGTGGTCACGTGCAATCTGGGGGGGTTACATGTAATCTGGCATGATTACGGGGAACCTGGGGGGGTTATGTGCAACCTGGAAGGGTTACAGACAATCTGGGATTGTTACTGATAAACTGAAGTGCTTATAGGTAATCTGGGGTGGGTACATGTAATTTGGGGTGGTTACGGGCAATCGGGAGGGGGTCACTGGCAATTTGCGGTGGTTACGGGCAACGTGCGTTGGTTATGGGCAACGTGCGGTGGTTACGGGCAACGTGCGGTGGTTACGGGCAACGTGCGGTGGTTACGGGTAATCTGGGGAGGGGTTAGGGGTAATTTGGGAGTAAACTGCAATTATTACTATAATAAAAAGTGTGTGTTTTATTTTTTTGTATGTTTGTCACTTTTTGTACTTTATACATTCATTTTCACTGTATTACTATGATTACTGTGATATTTTCTATCACAGTAATCATAGTTCAGTGACAGAGACCAAATTGGTCTCTGTCACTTTAAATTTTCAGAGCTTGGCTGGTTGTGGAGCGCATGCGCACTTCATAACCAGCCAGGACGTCGAGGAGGACGGAGCTCCAGGAGCAGGTGAGTATATGGGGAAGGGGGGGTGACTGGGGGACGGGGGTGACAGGGGGGGTGGGGGGCGACTTGGGGGGTAGGGGGACATCACTTTTTATCCCCTGTCACCAATCATTTATGGTGACAGGGGATAAAAAGTGCCGGGAGCACATGGTACAAGCGATCAGCGGTATATAGTATATACCGCTGATCGCTTGTACCGGGACCCCACAGGGGGGGTCCCCGATGACTGCCCCATGCTCTCGGCTACCTCCGGTGGCGGAGAGCATGGGGCTTTCATTCATTTTAACTTTTCCATCGCTGTGAACTGACATCTTGGAAATGATGGCCGCCGGGGGAGGGGGGTTAGAGATCTCCCTACTAGGGGGGGCTGATCTGAGGTCTGGGGGACATTTATTTCATCTCCCCCCGCCGTAGATTCACGGCGGGGGGAGATGAAAGGCAGCACCGGTAATCCCCTTTACAGACGGCCGCCGCTATAACGTTAATAGCGGCGATCGTCGGTAAGGGGGGGGGACCGGGACGGACCCCACACACTGCCCCAACCCCTCAGCTACCTCCGGTAGCCGGGGGGATGGGGTGGGGGCCGTCCCGGCCCCGCAGCCTTATTCTCTGCCATCGTCGTAAAAAGCTGATGGCAGCAGAATAAGGACCATTAGTGACTGCCGTAAAAAGCCGTATCGGCGGTCACTAAGGGGTTAAAATCGCTCCATTCCCAGGCTTATAGCATTTTTATTCTTTGGTCTATGGGGCTGTGTGAGGTGTCATTTTTTGCACCATGATGTCTTTCTATCGATACCTTGATTGCGCATATGCGACTTTTTGATCGCTTTTTATTACAATGTTTCTGGATTTGATGCGACCAAAAATGCACAATTTTGCACTTTGGGATTTTTTTGCACTTACGATGTTTACCGTGCGAGATCAAGAATATGATACATTCTTAGTTTGGGCGATTACGCATGCGGCAATACCAAACATGTTTATTTATTCATTTATTTATTTTTATTTATAACATGGGAAAAGGGGGGCGATTTAATCTTTTATTAGGAGAGGGGGCTTTTTCTTACTAATTGTTCTGTTAGTTGGTTCTTTATCCAGAGGCTCAGACAGTGTAGTAAGTAGCAGACATTTTATTCAGTGCCCCAACTTGCTGCCATTACACATGAGGTAACTACTGAACAACAACCAACAAGATATATCACAGTACAGTTGACCAATATGAACAATATAAGTAGTGAGACCCCTAGAGGCCATACACAGCATATACATATTGCCACATCATTTCTCTTTTGAATGAAAAACAAATGAACTATAATAAACTCAAAATTGTGAACATAAACATATAGGAAATAGCTATAAGTCATATATAATCCTTGAGGTGGACTGGCTTTCTGATGGTTCTGCCAGCTCGTGTAACATAGGGGGTTTCCTCACCCACATCTTGGGGCTCTTCTGATTCTGGCACACTACTTTCTGGGACTGGCTGTCTCTGTCTAGAGGTGTCCCCATGCTCCCCAACATTCTCTGTTTCGTTGATGCCTGTATTCATAGTCTCATTGCTTTGAGTGTCCACATAATGCTCCACAGGTCCTGTATCATCTCTTTCTTGTGTTTTTCTCAGATGTCTCAGATTTCTCCTCTATCTTCTTCCGTCCTCTGTGAGAATTTCATAAGACCGTGGTCCCACTTTCTGAACAACCTTCGCCTTTTGCCAGTGTTTGTCATATTTGTCTATTGGCTGAATCCATATATTTTCATTTCTCTGGAGGACAGGCAGATCCTTTGCAGATTTATTGTAATAGAACGCCTGTCTATCTTGATTCCTCTTCAGTTTGGCTTTAACATTGCCCACGAGTTTTGGCTTTAGCAATCGACTTGCAGTTGGTAGGAGAGTCCTTGTACGTCTACTCATAAGATGCTGTGCTGGACTGGTGTCTAGGCCTTGTGTGGGTGTGTTCCTGTGGTCCAGTATAGACAGGTATATATCTGTACCTGCCTGTTTTGCTTTCCACATTAGTCTTTTGGCTGTTTTCACGGCTGTTTTTCTGCTTTACCATTACTTTGAGGATATCCTGGAGATGACGTCTGATGCTCAAATTCCCAACTCTCACTAAATTTTTTAAACTCTTCCGATGTAAATTGAGCAGCATTGTCAGAGAACACAGTCTCAGGGATCCCATACCTGGCAAAATGGGCCTTGAGTTTTTTAATTACTGTTTTTGCCCTTGTATCCTGTAAATAGTCTACCTCCCAGTAGTTGGAAAAATAGTCCACAGTTACCAGATATTCTTTGCCATTCCACATGAACAGATCTGTTCCTATTTTTGTCCATGGCCTATTGGGAATTGCATGTGGTTGTAATGTTTCTTTCGGTTGCCTGTCATTGCATGAGGCACAGATTTCACACTGTGAAATAAAGTTTTTAATGTGGTCATTCATTCCAGGCCAATAAACAATCTCTCGTGCCTGACGTAGACATCCCTCTACACCTAAGTGGGAAGAATGCAATCTCTCTATTATGTCTCTTCTGAGGGTTTCTGGTATAACAGCCCTCTCTCCTTTAAAGATCACTCTATGTTGCACAGACAGTTCATCTCTTATGTTGAAATATGGAGAAACTTCCATTGGAGCGTGTTGCTTGTATTTTGGCCACCCCTTCAAGATGACAGTCTTTAGGATCTGTAGAGTTTTATCTTCCTCTGTGCAGCTCTGTATCTGTTTCAGCCTGTCTTTTGAGACTAATAGATATTCACACATATTGATGCTTTCAATGTCTTTTTCTTCTTCATTGGTGATGGGTAAGTACGCTCTGCTTAGGGCATCTGCTATCAGTAAGTCTTTCCCTGGACAGTAGCAAATTTCAAATCATATTTCTGAAGCCTTAGAAGCATGCGCTGTAGTCTTTTTGGGGCATTTAGTAGTCGTTTCTTTGTTATGCTTTCTAAAGGCTTGTGATCTGAATGCACCATTACTTGTTGACCATAGGTGTACTGGTGGAACTTCTCCAACCCAAATACTACAGCTAGTAGTTCTTTCTCAATTTGAGCATAGCCTTGTTCTGTTAGAGTTAAAGCTCTGTTTGCATATGTGACTGGCTGTTTATCCTGCATTAGTGTGGCTCCAAGGCCTGTTTCTGAGGCAACACATTGTACTACCAGTGCTTGATCTGGATCAAAATATTTTAGGGTTGCTGTGTCTGCAATAGCATGTTTTACTGACTGGAAGGCTGTTTCCTGGCTTTCTGTCCATTCCCACAGTACGTCCTTGTGAGTTAGCTGTCTCAGTGGCTCACACATGTCTGACAACTGCTTGCAAAATTTAGACAGATAATTCACCATGCCCAGGAATCGTTGCACTCCTCGTACATCGGTAGGTGTTGGCATGTCCTGTATTGCCCTCACCTTTTCTGGATCCACTTTAACACCATTAGAGGTTAGAAGATGTCCAATATATGGCACTTCTGTCATTTTTAGTTAGAATTTTTCAAGGTTCAGTTTGATTCGTTTTTTTCTACATCTGTCCAAGAATTGTATCATCTTTTGATCGTGATCCTTTGTTGCAGATTCCAGGTCATCCCCTTCTCCAACTATCAGTATATCATCTGCTATTGTTTTTACTCCAGAAAGTCCTTCCAAGGCTTGCATCAATTTTTGTTGGAACACTTCTGGAGCAGGGCTTACTCCCATGGGCATCCTTAGCCATTTATAGCATCCAAATGGAGAAGAAAATGTTGTCAATAGACTGGACTCTTTATCCAGTTCCACATGCCAGAACCCATTTTTCACATCACATACTGAAAAAAGTTTAGCCTTTGAGAGATCTGGGAGAACGTCTTCTATTGTAGGCATTGGATAATGATTTCTTTTTAGAGCCTTGTTCAGTGGCTTAGGATCAATACATATTCTTAACTTGCCTGATGTTTTTTTCACTACCACCAAACTGCTTATCCAGTTTGTGCTCTCCTGTACAGGTTCTATTATGCCTCTGATATGCAAATCCTGCAGTTCCTCTTTAAGTGGTTGCATTATAGCTACAGGTACTCTTCTTGTAGGCAGTCTTGTAGGCTGTACTGTATGATCAATTTCTAGTTTGTATTTACCTTCCAAGCAACCATCACCTTCAAATAAATCAGCATACTCTGCTTTTATTTTCTGAAAATCCAAACTGCATTCTGCCTTTTGTTTAGCATTTTCATTGTTCTGAGAAACTTCCAGAACCATAATATTCTGAGACTGCACCTTTATTAAGTCCATAGCTTGAACTGCTTTAACTCCCAACAAAGGAACATGATCGCCCTCCTGCAGCACAGTAAACTCCACTCTGTAACTCTTTCTGTTACATGGATTTCTTAATTTTACATGTTCCTATGGGTTTCAGAACACTTTTGTTGTACATCACCAGTACCTTATCAGTGGGCTCAATGGTGACCTGTTTATCAAGCAGAGTAACAGGTATGACATTGCAGCTTGCTCCATAATCCAGCTGAAATCTTATGGACTGCTCATCCAGCATAAAGGTGGCTAAGAGCTGCTTTGCATCATTGGCTACTGGCTGTTTTACTACATTGATACTCTCTGTTGCATGCTGCAGCTGCAGCCATGTAATGTCCTCTGTGCTGTCACTGTCTGTGGCATGGGTCACTGTGTGGACTTGTCTGTGCTGTTTGCCTGGTTTCAGTCTGCACACAGCTGAGAAATGATTCATCCTGCCACATCCTGCAGTTCTCCCCATATGCTGGACATTTCTCTTTGTCTCTCTCATGTCTTTTGCCACAGTATTTGCACTGGACTGAGCTTGCAGGGAGCCTGGGCCTTGCTTTCACTTTCACAGATACTGCATGTATTGAGGTATCACTGGGCCCTTCTATCATCTTCAGTCTGTCTTTAGTCAGCTCAGCAGCCCTGCAGATGTGCACACATTTCTCTAATGTCAGTTCTTCCTCCCTCAGTAATCTTTCTCTGAGGTGAGAGCCTCTGATACCACATAGTACCCTGTCTCTGATGACGGAATCTCTAATGTCCCCAAACCCACAGGTTGCAGCCAGTCTCCTCAGCTCTGTCACATATCTTTCCACACTTTCCCCAGCCTCCTGATTCTTTGAGAAGAACTTGTATCTCTCCACTGTTTCATTCTTTTTGGGGTCACAGTGTTTATGAAATGCCTGCAGTATGTCTGTCAGTGCCAGGCCGTCTGTGCTGTCTGGGAGCAGGGCCTGGGCTATTTCTCTGCCATTTTCCCCAACTAAGTAGTAAAACAGCTTTACTTTCCTCTGCTCATCTCTGGCAGCCACTGTCAGATCCACATACAGAGTAAACTCTTCCTTCCAGTGTCTCCATGTCTGTAAGAGATTGGAAGAAGTGACATCCAGTCTCTGAGGGGGTTTCAGGCCAGTCTCCATTGTGCAGTATGTGAGGGGATCTGTACTTACAGTTGCTATGATTTTTTGTACAGTTGTAGCTTCACACAATCTGTATTTGCAGACAGCAGACTTTCTATTCAGAGGTCCTGTACCCAGCTGCCACCATGTTCTGTTAGTTGGTTCTTTATCCAGAGGCTCAGACAGTGTAGTAAGCAGGGGCGGTCTTGGCATTTCTGGGGCCCCAAGCGAAGTTATGTCTGGGCCCCCCCCTCAACAACAATAGACCGCTGTGTGCTGCCCCCATTAGTATATACCCCTTGTGCACTACCGCCAGTAATATATACTCCTCATGTGCTGCCCCCAATAGTATATACCCCTTGTGACCTGCACCCTTGTTTGCTTCCCCCAGTAGTATATAGACCCCTGTGTGTTCCCCCAGTTATATATAGCCCCCCCGTGTGCTTCCCAAGAAGTATATAGACCTCCTGTGTGCTGCCCCAGTTGTATATAGACCCCTGTGTGCTGCCCCCAGTCGTATATACCCACTGTGTGCTGCCCCCAGTTGTATATACCCCCTGTGTGCTCCCCCACTAGTATATAGCCCGACTGTGTGCTCCCTCAGGGGTATTTAGCCCCCCTGTGTGCTCCCACACTTGGATATAGACCTCCTGTGTGCTCCACCACTTGGATATAGACCCCTGTGTGCTCCTCCAGTAGTATATAAACCCCCTGTGTGGTTCCCCCAGTAGTATATAGACCCCCTGTGTGCCCCACCAGTGTTATATAGACCGCTTGTGTGCTGCCCCAGTAGTATACAGACCCCTGTGTGCTCCCCCAGTTATATATAGACCCCCTGTGTGCTTCCCCCAGCAGTATATAGACCACCTGTGTGCCTCACCAGTAGTATATAGACCCCTGTATGTTCCCCCAGTAGTATATAGACCCCTGTATGTTCCCCCAATAGTATATAGACCCCCTGTGTGCCCCAACAGTAGTATATAGACCCCTGTGTGCTCCACTAGTAGTATATAGACCCCCTGTGTGCTCCCTCAGTAGTATATAGCCCCCTGTGTGCTCCCTCACTTGGATATAGACCTCCTGTGTGCTCTCCAAGTTGTATATAGACCCCATTCTGCTGCCCCAAGTAGTATATAGACCCCCTGTGTGCTGCCCCAGTAGTATATAGACCCCTCTGTGCAGCCCCAGTAGTCTATATCCCCCCTGTGTGCTCCCCCAGTTATATATAGCCCCCCGTGTGTGCTCCACCTGTTATATTGCCCCCCCTGTGTGCTCCCCCATTTATATAGACCCCCGATGTGCGCTCCCCCAGTTAAACAGACCCCTGCGTGCTCCCCCTCCCATATAGTATATAACACAATCAAACAAACACTTATACTCACCTGTGTCCAGGCGTCTCCTCTTCTCTTCAATCTTGTGGCCGCAGGAAGGGTTTTCCCTGCGATCACAAGAGGCAGCACTCCCCTTGTCCTGGCGCCGATGCACCACAAGGACAAAGCTGCCACTTGTGACTGCAGGGAAAACACTTTCTGCAGCCACAAGAGTGACTGACAGGAAGGGAGCCAATGTCTCCCGCTCTGTCAGTGCTGCTGCAAGTAACTATGAGCGCTCATTACGAGTGCTCATAGTTACAGTTCAGATGGCAGCAGCGAGCGGGGCAGCGGCCCTGTCCAGCGGTCTTGAGCAAAAGAGCGGGGCATGGGGGCCCCCCTGGATGTTGGGGGCCCCAAGCGATCGCTTGGGGTGCTTGGTGCCAAAGACCGCCACTGGTAGTAAGTAGCAGACATTTTATTCAGTGCCCCAGCTTGCTGCCATTACACATGAGGTAACTACTGAACAACAACCAACAAGATATATCACAGTACAGTTGACCAATATGAACAATATAAGTAGTGAGACCCCTAGAGGCCATACACAGCATATACATATTGCCACACTAATAACACTTTTTTTTTTATACATGTACTAGAAGCCCTCCTGGGGGCCTTCTAGTATAAGTACACTGATCTCTCATAGAGATCTATGCTGTATAGCATATACAGCATAGATCGATGAGATCAGTGTTCTATTGCTTTTGGCTGCTGCAGCCAAAAGCAATAGACTGCCGAGCCGGGATCAGCGCCATTACAGTGCAGACCCCGGTCGGCACCAGACAGGGAGATCGCTCCTCGGTGACATCGTCACGGGGGGATGATCTCCCCACTAGACCACAAGGGAACAGCTGCAGTAAGTCTTCAGATGCAGCTGTTAACTTTGACAGCTGCATCTGAAGACTTAATTAGCGGGCATGGCGATCAGACTGTGCCCGCTAATAGCCGGTTCCGGGCTACATGCGTACCCGGGACCACAGCGGTTCAGAGCCGGGTTGCCGCGCGCCCCGCTCTAAACTCCCCCACCCGCGGGAAGGGGTTAAGGCTGCGTTCACACATACCACATTTGCAGCGGATATCATGTTTCCGGCTCCCATGTCCCTGATGTCTGCTTCAGTGCATTGCACAGCCCACTGATTGGATGAGCAGAATGCCAGTGACACGGGAGAACAGAGGCAGACAGGAGCCCAGACAGGTAATGTATTATCTTATTTAAAGGCCCGGCAGATGATTAGTAAAGTAGGCTGTGGCTTTTCAGAGCCATAGGACATAATTGTACCACATATCACACTGGATTTCACTGTGAAACTCGCAGGGTGAAATCCACTGTGACTGCGGTACATCTGAAAGCAGCCTTAGCAAACATGTTATAAGCTATGTTCCCACTTCAAGAAAATACAAATGTGAACAACGGTCCATGGTGTAATGTCTGCAACAAAGTAGAGCAATGCAAGAGAGTAGATAGGAAACTCTCACCTGATTTAGTTGTGCAAATGCAAGGCACAACTCTCAGTAGTAGCATGTACTGTATATGAACCGCAGCCACTCCCAGGAACCAAACAGGTTGCTAAAAATGAACAATTTCTCCACTCCAAACCTTGAGTAAATTCAGGCACAGGTCAAAGATGGGCAATAAAAGTATTAGGTAAAATAAAAAAATATTTATTAAAACCACAATTTGTTTCGAAGTCATGCCGACCTCTTTATCAAGTGTCTGAATCCTGCTCCTCACTGGCGAGGGGCAAATACCCTGAAACAGCTGTCTATGGATGGATGCCTGCCTTGGTAAACCCTTGTCATGTCACAATACTTGCAACAGAGTAAGACTTTGACACAAAAGGGGCCACCCTGATGTTTCCTTATTTATGTTCCTATACTTACAACTGAGTGGGACTTAAGGGGCTATGTATCAGGGTGGTTTGGTGATCTCATCATCTGGAGGCAACAGGCTAGGGATATCTGGCTATTCCTGCATTTTGGGACTCGCAACCAAGGCTCCACTGACCTTTTTTTTGCATAGACAATACACTCCACTACAGTAGTATATAACGGCATACAGGGAGACCGGTCAGATTTTGACAATTGAGCTTAGTCATTAAAGCCCAAATAAAGGGTTAAAGTATGGTCTGGATGTATTTTGTACTGAAACTAACCCTACAGATTAACTAAACTAACCCTATTGAAACCTACATTGTACTGACTGTATAAAGCAGGTTAAATGATGTAGAGATTCCCAGCTCCTGGTAAGCATTGCTTTTAACATTTGTGTTTCTTTTTTTCCGGTGCATTTCAATTAATATTAGTCTTTCAGAGAATATATGATATGAGGGTAATGTAATTAAATGGAATATAAGTAGAGTAACACATTTAACAGACTACAGGGCACGTTAAAACTGTGTAATATAGCATGTGATTCAATTTGTTACTTGAGCGCCAGTTTCATGCACGGACAAGCAATACATACATAATAATGGACACGGTGGGAAAGATTTTTCAATAGTGTCATAAGATGCATGAATTTAGGAGTATAAATAGTACCAACATTTAACAAAATGTTGAATGTGACAAAATTTAATTACCTCTATTCATAAGAATGTTAGAAACATTTCTTTGTCCTACACCTCCTTGTGACTGTCATGTGTTATGACTATAATTTGCATTAAAATATTTTTTATCCATTTGCCCTTACCCTTTTTTGTCTATTCGGTGTTACCTTCCCTGTCTCCTGTTTCTCCCCAATGGTGTTGCACAAAACATCCAGATGCTGCTATAGACTTGCTGCTGCCGATTTCTGAGACAACTTAGCTTATTCTCAGCAAGAGTGCCCTCACACACTCTTTGTCTGGAATTTTTCAGGCCGCAAAAAAAAAAAAAAAAAAGACACGGGGGGGGGGGGTGGGGGGACGCTTGAGTGGAAGAGCAAACTTTCTGGTCCCCAGGGGGTTAACTGAACCCCCTGCAGGCCAGACTGTGTTCCAATCAAGAGCACTGTACCCATTCCTTGCTGGTATGAGTACAGTATGAGATCAATCTGGCCCCCAGGAGGTTGAGAGGCCATATTGTTCAGTATGGCACCCAAGATGCTACATAGTGTAAGGCGCAGAACATCTGTCAAAATGACTGATGGGCTATTAAAACCAAAGTTTCATGTAGCGAAGACTAATAGTAATGCACCATTGCCCGCCCACTCACCTATTCCCTCTATGTAGCCTCATACACTACATTGCTGGAGTTAACTATTACGGAGATAGGGCTGGGGAGTGAATCACGCTACTGCTGTGCTCTCCCACGGCCTATATCCCCTGATCACAGCAGGTCTCATTAGTGATACTCGTTGCGATCAGTAACTTTTGACATGCCTGATGACATGTCTAAAGTTATTTTTAATGACGTGTAGTGTCCCACCATAGGTGGTTCGCTAAGTTTTATACAACCCAGGTAAAGCAACTGTCTCAGGTGTCACACCAAGTACTGTGAACTGTGATTTCCACTCCAGCCACCAGGTGTCTCACTCCCCCTGTGCACCGCTGCAGTATATGTGGTAAGGTTTAGCTCTGTTTGCCTAACTGTGTCTACACTCTGTACACATCTACCTTCTCTCTCTATACACTTCCTGTTACACAGCCTTATATACTGTAAGAGTAGCCCCAGTCAGGAGTCTGGAGAGTTGCAGTTCTAGTTAGAGACTAACAGCAGTTATGCGCTGCTAGACCTGAGGAGTGGGGTAACAGTGTAACAGGAAAACCCTTGTCTTTGCCGAGGATCTTCAAGTCAGGACAGTCACCCTCAAAGGAAAGGAAGAGGGACTGATCCCCAGTAAAGAAAAATGCACTAAGCTGAAGTACTTTACTAACACTATGCTTAGTATGTGGGGAAACCTTTACTAGCTAGCTCCACACAGAGACAGAGACCTGGGACCTGTAAATCATCAATGTAATAATTTGCTCCATTGACATCAATGGAAAAAAAGGCCAGCATTGCACACACTGTATAGAGTAAGTGCCATAATTTCTTATGTACCTTCACAATAATGAACATGCTCATTAAATACAGCCTGCTTTTTCAAAAAGCTTTTTTTTACTTGTTCACACATTGTTGTTTTTTTTTTCAAAATTACACCTGTATTTTGGTATAATTTTACTGTGTGAACATAGCCTGAAAAAGATCTTTATTAGCGGCCATCTACTTGAGAGAGATGCTTAAAGGGGTATATAAGAAGACCGCCACCTTTTCCCACTATGTTTCTGAGGTTAGAACATGTTGACATTTTAGACAATTTAATAACTATTATATAGTAATCATACCAGCCTTGGTAGTTACAGAGATCATAGATCTATTTTCCAGTGAAATATTTTTCCAATAAAAGTTCTTGTATATAATAAATATATATTAGTTGCTAAATTTCAAGAACTGCCCCCTAATATCGCATAACATTTCTTAGCATTAACCACCAAATTATCTTCTCCTTTCCTTTCCTGTGAGTAAAGGAAGTAACTTCTGTATTGTGTACATACATCTATTAAAGCTTTATTAAATGTATATCTATTATGGCTGCAGTACGCTATCTCATCTATAATCTGCAATGCTGTACTCTATGGAATGTAATATATGAAATTTCCTATTCAGTCTTTGAAAGCCACATTGGAAGCCTTGCTTTCTCTCCCTATTGCACAATACAAAAGACGGCTAATAAGTGGTTCTTTCCTTTTCTATCTTTTCTAAAGTATTTCAACTTTTGACAGACAGGCAGTACATATACATGCGATAGTACAAGTTATGGAGCGAGATGCTTTGTATTTTGTGTAGATAAAGCTAATGTACTCTTTCATAGCTTTGACATTCTGACATAATGAGCAAAAGCATCTTGTTCAAACATTAGCTTCCTTATGATTTGTCATCATTCAGTTTTTCCTTTTCATATACAAATACAACAGGGTTCATTTATTTCCTGCTTCCTAATGATGAAATAAAATGGTTTACCTCTTTTTTCAGTGAAGTGCAGGGCTACAGGAGTCTATCTGATCCTTAAAGGGGTTATTCAGCATTTAAAACTTTTCATTTTTATGTTGGTAAACATAACAAACATATTATGCTTATATCTCCGAGCTCCCCAGGTGTCCCTATGCGGCCTGACTGGTGTCTCTCGCTGACCGCAGCCTTGCTACTTAAAGGAGAAGTCCAGTGAAAATTTTTATTAAAGTATTGTATTGCCCCTCAAAAGTTATACAAATTACCAATATACACTTATTACGGGAAATGCTTATAAAGTGCTTTTTTCCCTGCACTTACTACTTTATCAGGGCTTCACTTCCTGGATAACATGGTGATGTCACGACCCGACTCCCAGAGCTGTGCGGGCTGTGGCTGCTGGAGAGGATGATGGCACAGGGACACAGGGCACTGGAGGGACACTGAGCATCCCTCTGCCATCATCCGTTTTTTTATAATGGAAGGCAATGAAAGAATGGATCAAAAAACACAAATTCATCCATTTTTTTTTTCCTCCATCCATTTTTCATCCTATTTTTTTGCAAAAAATGGGTGAAAAAAACCGATTGCAAAAGCGTAGTGTGAACCCAGCCTAAACTAGAATAATGTACCAACAGCTGTCATTGTACTGACTTGCAGCCAAACTGTGAAATTATGTCTGTCATTTTAACCTCAAAATGACAGCCGTAATTTTAAACAGAGAGGGAAAAAAATGAACATTTTTTTTTTTCATACCAGTATTTTACAGATCTGTATAACTTACTGACACCAGTTGATTTGAAAACATTTTTTCTGTCTGGAGTGTCCCTGCTTTTAAACAGAGTGTAGATTTACATCTGGTATCATTTTATGCCACAGAATTTGCATATCTCATATGCTGTTTTTGATACAGATTTGGTTATGGATTTGCTATGCACCTTTGGTAATGCAAAAGGAAACATCTCCAAGTCCTTGGCTAGTTCATATCTACAATCTAAGGCTATGTTCACACTACGTATATGTCCGGCCGTAGTTCGTATGCGGCCGGACATGTGCGGCTGAAACTACGGCCGTGGGAAAAATAGACATGCGTCCGGATTGCGAACATGCGGGCGAACCGCGAACATACGCCCGTAGTACAGTTATGCTTCCTAGCTTGTTTCGAAGCGATCTGAAACAGGTCATTTACTTGAAAATCTTCGCCCAGCCCAATAAAACACACAGTACCTTTTGGATCTAAAAATCAAGTTCAATTTGGCTGAAATAAGTCCTCCTTACGGGACCGCAAGGAAATCCACGGCCGTGAGTTGGAACAGTTCCGGCCGCAAACAATGGTCTTGTTCATTTTTCACAACGCCGTATACGATCCGGCCGTAGGCTCATACGTAGTGTACATTGTGCGGCCGGAAATCGTATACTTCCAAGCGTACGCATCGACCTCAGAACTACGGGCGTATATTTGCGGTTCGCACTACGGCCGGAAATATACTTAGTGTGAACATAGCCTAAATCCACACGTCAAACTTGGGTTTTGTGGAAAATTTGTCCAAGGCATAAAATGACACCATGTATGGATCCACCATAATGATAATAATAATAATAATAATAATAATAATAAAAGATTGAAGCTAAATACTGTAACTTGCTGTTTTTCATGTTTAATATTCTGTTTCTGCTGATTTACCTTGAAGGAACTATTCCTAAGTTAGCTTGGACACCCGCGTCCCTTTGCTGTATGCGTCTTCCATTCAAAATAATTGCACTGCGAAACCCATTCCAATACAAATATAGCACCAGCTGAAGGTTTCTACCAGTTGGCTCTGTCATTTTCACAGACTTTAGTGTTTTTTAGTTCCCACTTAATTTTCCACTGGGATATTGATAGCTGGAAATAGCACAACTTTTGCCACCCATCCTGGAAAGCAAACAGATTACAACACATGAGAAAGGAAGGAATGCTGTGTGTTCTATAAAGTAGGCATTGATGTACCTTCCTCTCCACCCTGTCTTGATTAAAGTCATGCCTTAAAAAACAATTACGGACCAACATGTGAACAAGCCGGCCCTTATTTTATATGGCACACTTCAATAAATGGAAAGTAAACAACTTGTACATTTCTACAGTGAGGCTTTATTTGCATTGAATAATATGAATGAAGGGTTTGTGAGGATCTGAATTTATGATTGTAGAATTTCTTGGATATTTTGTCACGTCGGTACTAAATAACCAATACTGCTACATTATAACATGTAATATAGAATACATATATATTAGTAATCAGAAGCGTCACTAAGTTCACCAAGCTAAGGCTTTATAGTTGCTCATGCTATGCTATGTATACCTACTGTATTAGCCGTCTTCCAGGGTGGTTTTACACATTTGCTTTTCCGGAAAAATGCTGGAAAAAAATAACTTTGAGAATGCATGGTGTTTTTACAGGGTAATAGAAAATGCAGTATGCTATGGTGGTGGTGTTTTTTAAATTTGTGGTGTTTTTCCAATAGGCCATGACTAGAGATGAGCAAATCAGTTAAAAATTTGTTTTGCAAGGTTCGTGAATATTCTGTCGGATTCACAAATATACAGTACGTGAATCGCATGCAAGCGAATCTCAATAAAAAAGCCAAACCATTGTAGTTACAATAGTGGGACTATTACAGAGAAATGTTTTGTTCAATAGCTATTGGAAATTGGAAAACGTCAATTTATTTATTTTTTTTAAAGTCAATTTTCGTTCTGGTCAGCAGTGGACAGTGGTGGATCAGCAGCACAAAATCTATTTTCTCCAATGACAGCAGTGGACATTGGTATATCAGCGGCATAAAATCTATATTCTTTCTAATAAACCATTAAACACGTTCCAATCCCCTTTCAAGTAACCTTTCACCTCCTTATTTGGCAACCTTTGTATCCCCTGTTAGTTTAAAGGGGTACTCCAGCGGGGGGGGCATTTTTTTCCTGGGACCGGGGAGGAGGTGGCTGAGGGAAACGACATCCACTCACCTCCCTGGTTCCAGCGGTGGGTCCCGCATCGCGGCGCTCCAGTCCCCAGTTCCCGACCGCTTCCTGGTGTCGTCTCAGGTCCAGCCAGTCAGTGACAGAGTCGGGATCTGAGCGGACTTGAAACGGATCCCGCCTCCATCATTGACTGGCTGAGCGGACCTGAGACGTCACGTCTCGGGCTTGCGTCAGACACCAGGAAGCGGCCGGGAACCGGGGACCGGAGCGGGACCCGCCGCTGGAACCGTGGAGGTAAGTGGACGTCGTTTTCCTCAGCCACCTCCTCCCCGGTCCCAGGAAAAAAATGCCTCCCCACTGGGGTACCCCTTTAAGTGGCAACAATATGTGTCACTTTACATTTAACTCCAACAAACCAGTTCTCCCGGGTGTATTTAACTCTGCAAGGATGTCAAAGCGTCCAAAGAAGACAGAGGCACAGATGGTGATCCTAACAGGCTTGGACAAAAGGTTGCAGCTCAGTAGTCAATCCCAGAGCCAGCAATCATGAGCAGGGTCCTCAAGCAGTGCCAACAACAATTTATGCCAAGGGCAAGACATTTCCTCTGCCCTCTCTCCTGTCATGTCTGGGCTGCAAGTCAGCTTTGGAGGACCATCATCAAGAGAGCTTCTGTCAAACCTATCACTCTAGTCTCAACCGCTGTAAACTGAAGATATTTTGGAGGAATGTCAGGACAGTCAGTGATTGCAGGGCAGCATAGAGACTCCAGGGGTTTCTAGGCCACAAAACAATCAGGTGAGCAAGGGAGGAGCAGCTTATGCCACTGGAAGAAGAGTGCTTAGGAGAGCAAAACTTTGTCCCAGACTATGATGAATCTTGGTCCCCAGATGTCACCATGATCAGGGGATGAAAATGTATTTGTTCCACCAAGCCAGCCTCAGTTAGAATCCACACCTCATCGGTCCAGAGGCTAAAGGGGGAGGGGTACAGCATAAGCTAGTCGCCAGACTGGTGTTCAGAAGGCACAGGCACTTCATGGGTACCCCAAGGCAGTGGCAGAACTCAACAACAGTCTAGCTGTGCGCCTGCTACAAAGAACTGCCCACTGTGATTAGTGGTGTGACAATTTCTGCAGCATCTGTGATCATAAAGTGAGTCAGTGTTTAGGTTCAAACTTAGGTACTCCTTCAATTCGTCAGCACATTTAATGCCACCACCCCATTGCCTGGAAGAACTGGGACCCCCACACCATTGCATGCTTGTAACCAACATTGGCTGCAGCTACCATCACGTAGCCCCATCTCTGCAAGTCAGCCTCAGTTTGAAGCAGTAGGTCCCTCACATCTACCTCTGTCTTCTCCATCTGGACCAGGGGGAAAACATCACTATTGCTTGTCTGCAGCCGTCACAATAAGGCAGCACTACGCCAACACCCACTCTACAGCAAAGACGCTAAATGGTCAAATGGCTAAGTTGATTGCCCTGCATTTCTATTCTTAAAATTTTAAACAGAACAAGAAATAAATACAAAAATAAACATACTATATCTTAACTGAAACAAATAATACAAATTAACAAAACATCATGAACCACACCATAAGAAAAAAGTAAAACTATCGCATCTTCACACT
The DNA here is from genome assembly GCF_027789765.1 of Dendropsophus ebraccatus. Taxonomy (NCBI): domain Eukaryota; kingdom Metazoa; phylum Chordata; class Amphibia; order Anura; family Hylidae; genus Dendropsophus; species Dendropsophus ebraccatus. Next base: position 44,806,114 of record NC_091461.1, on the reverse strand, counting down.
CATTCCTCACTAACAACCTAAAAAAGCTTTAACTATAATATATCCTAAATTTATTTTAACGAATACTAACCCTAACATACTAATCAGCTATATACACCACTATATTTAATACAAAACCATATACAATTAACCTACAGTATATAACTAGATAAATGTAAACTCCTTGTTTCAGTTGCATTGTGTTAAACCTAATACCACCTAAAAAAATTAAATATACACAAATAAACTACAACTAAACAAGACATCGTACATAAGGAAACTACAACTAAACATTACATAATACAAAAATAAACTACAACTAGATAACACAAATAAAAAAATGTTTTGGTCCTTGGGATGGTCCCCCATCCCATTCCCCCAGTACATTATTGCCCTGTAGTCTCGCTCTTTCACAAGGCCACCGCTGTAAGGCTGTCCTGCACTTGCGCAGCCTGGGTGAACGCAGCCACACTTGGCCAGAACTGCTTCAGTCCATGGAGGACCGAATTTCGAAGTTGTACACCCCTCAACATCTGCAGGTGGGTAACATAGTTACATAATGGGCGAGGGTCACTGGGAATGAAAGGGGTTGCATACTTTATTGTACAGAGGATGGAAGGGGTTTAAGAAGGGATTTGAATATGTTTTGTAAAAATTTTTGTCACGTGTGTTTTATCCAGTAGTCTGACTAAGGAGGAACTCCACTAAGCAGGAACACTGAGTTAACTTAATCCACAGCACCCACAGATTGGTTTGAATGGATACTGGCTTTACAGCACCCACGCACTGGTTGAGGTGGACACTGGCTTTACAGCACTCACAGACTGCATTCACAGGAGACTGTCTTCACAGCAGCCACACACTGGGATACCAATAATAATAATAATAATAATAATGTTTTTATTTGTATAGCGCACACAGATTCCGCAGAGATTCACTGTATGTATCGTATCTGTATGTTTTTGAATGTGGGAGGAAACCGGAGTACCAGGTGGAAACCCACGCAAACACGGAGAGAACATACAAACTCTTTGCAGATGTTGCCCTTGGTGGGATCTGAACCCAGGACTCCAGCGCTGCAAGGCTTCAGTGCTAACCACTGAGCTACCAATGGGTTACCCAATCACATCACCCACAGCCTGGATTCACTGGACACTGATCACTTCTCCCACACACTTGAATAATTTTACCCACAGCACCCACAGACAGGACTCATTGGAGACTGGATTTACAGCACCCACACACTGGTTTGAATTGACACTGGCTTTACAGCACCTACAAACTGATTGAAATGGACACTGGCTTTACAGCACCCACACAGTGGTTTGACATGACAGTGGCTTTACAGCACCCACAGACTGGATTCACAGGAGACTGTCTTCACAGCAGCCACACATTGGGATACCAATAATAATAATAATAATAAAGTTTTTATTTGTATAGCGCACACAGATTCCGCAGCGATTCACTGTATGTATTGTATCTGTATGTTTTTGAATGTGGGAGGAAACCGGAGTACCAGGTGGAAACCCACGCAAACACGGAGAGAACATACAAACTCTTTGCAGATGTTGCCCTTGGTGGGATCTGAACCCAGGACTCCAGCGCTGCAAGGCTTCAGTGCTAACCACTGAGCTACCAATGGGTTACCCAATCACATCACCCACAGCCTGGATTCACTGGACACGGATCACTTCTCCCACACACTTGAATAATTTTACCCACAGCACCCACAGACAGGACTCATTGGAGACTGGATTTACAGCACCCACACACTGGTTTGAATTGACACTGGCTTTACAGCACCTACAAACTGATTGAAATGGACACTGGCTTTACAGCACCCACACAGTGGTTTGACATGACAGTGGCTTTACAGCACCCACAGACTGGATTCACAGGAGACTAGCTTCACAACAGCCACACACTGGGATACTAATGGGTTAACCACCCACAACCTGGATTCACTGGACACTGACCATGTCTCCCACACACTGGGAAACTTTACCCACAGCACCCACAGACTGGATTCACTGGAGACTAGCTTCTAAGCACTCACATACTGATTTGAATGGGCACTGGCTTCACAGCACCTACACACTGGTTTGAATGGACACTGACCTCTGTGTCTGTATGTATATTTTCGTTTTTTCCCCAATTCTTCAATAAAAATCCTGGAATCACAAGATGAAAGAATCACTTGACTTGTACGAGGAAAAAAACACCTATACTACTTCACACTAAGATAAGAAAAAGCCAGAAAAACTGTCAAACAATAAAATAAATAAAAACACTGGCAATTTTTTGTGCTGTGTCTGCTGTTTGTTGCGTCTTTTTTAAATAGAAATCTTGAATCACATCTTTAAAGAATCACATGGTTTGCAAAAAGAAAAAGAAAGCATTTACTTAACTACACTGTCTGTAGATGAGGCAAACAGAAAAGCTCACACATACTTTAATATAGCGTTTTTGTGCAATTTTTTAAATTCAGGTTTTGTAATATTTCCAAATGAAAGTTTTAGAGTACAGTACATACATATTTTTTGTTATTGTTGTTGGAAGGAGCAAGATGGAGTGTACTCCATTTAGCCCATTTTTTTGCATGGAGAGGGGATGAGTCAGCATAAACAGCCCCAAAACAGTGAAAAACAAATAATTTCTTGCTTTGAGCTTTTCAATACTGCAAAAAAGATTTGGGGTGGAATACCCCTTTAAGCATTAAGTCGGGTAAAAGTGATCCCAAGTTCCTTCTCCCAGACTTGTATACAGGCACAGGAGGCTCTGCTGTTGCGGAGTTGTTCGATCAGTTTTTCAAGCCAGGTATGTTGTAAGTGTTCTTCAAAATGACAGCTAAAAGGTCTAATCAAATTAAGAAGTCTGGTGTATTTTTGAACAAAAAGAGTTTTAAAAGAAAATAATTATAGTTTCCATGTTCTCTAAGGATCCATTGAGCACATATTCACTCCACTGTCTTGCTGCAGGTACAGGAATGTTCCATTCTCTGTATGCCTAATTATAGAAATACTTATTTGTAAAGCTATAGCTTACTTTCTTGAGCTACATCATTTCTTCTAATGGACATTTCATGCATCGACTGTTTCTATAGTGACTGTAACCAGCTGGTCGCAAGGCTCTTCAGATGCTTCTTGGATTCTCAAATTATTACCATGAGTTTATCTTGAACTTCTTTCAAAACTAATCTAAAAAGGGTCAAATACCTGGCAGTGTAGATTTTTGTTATTTCAAGTTCTAAGTGGGGACAAGTAGTTAAAGGAAACCAGTCACCACTTTGTGGTCAATGGGGGTGTTTCAGGATGTAGAGAACAGCCAAACATGGTGAGCTACCATAACTCCCTGTGACTTTAATGGAAGTTACCTAAACAGTATAGCTTTGCAAACTATGCTGTCTATGTAACATCTGTAGTGAACAGCATAGTTCACTGTTAATTAAATGAGAGTTGGGGGGCGGAGCTAGCAGCCGATGGAGGCAGACGTGTAGCTCTGAGCTCCTGCTCCACACAGTCTATTAAGAAGGCCCACACCGCTCCTACGCCCGATTTCTCCCCTGTTCTATGGGGACCTCCTCAGCAGCCCCAGCCACCCCCAGACCGGGGATCGCCACCCTCGAGCGGTACTTCCTTAGACCGGGAGCGGCGGCACCTGACCTGGCCATACCGGACCTGCGGCCGCCGCGGAGAACGAACCGGACTGCCACCCGATCGGCTAGCCAGCCTCCCGGGACGACCACTAACCGGCTGACGACTCCCTCCGGATCCGTCCAGCCCGCTGCAGACGCGCGCCAGCCGGCAGCCAGCTCCTTCCTGCTCCCGCCGGCGCCATCTTGCCTTGTGACGCAGGTACAGCGGGACCCCTGCCAGCTTCACTTGCGCTCCCTCCTCACTACCGGGAGCACGGCTGCAGTGAGTACATCTCCCGGCCCATCTGCCTGCTCCCCCTCTCTGAGCCCTGAAGCGGTGATCTCCCCCCCTGCAGAGGAACGGGGCACTGTGCCGACACTCACCCTCACTGGCCTAATAAAGGGGTCACCCCTCCCATCCCGCCGCAGCTTGATCCTACCTTACTGTGGGGACTCCTTCCCCGCCATGTCGGGACATAACAAGTCACAGAAGGGGGACAAATCACGGCTAAAAACGCAACCCCCGCTCCCCCACGCTTTGGGGACCGTCACCCCTCCTGGCAAGGGCCCTGGACCCTCGGGCAGAGACACCCCACGTTCTGGCATATGGCCGCTCCAAGCGGACTCTGACACAGACTCTCTCTCCCTAGGGGATTGTTCACAGGCTGTGGTTCAACAACTAATGGCTCAGCTACCCTCCAAAAATGACTTTCATTCGCTCCTATCTGAGGTAAAATCCGCCTGTCGTGAGGAGATCTCAGCAGTACGCAAAGACATCCAGGCTGTGGGGGCTAGGGTGGATGCATTGGAGACTGAGCATGACGCTACAAGGGGCTACATTGCGCAGCTACACACTACAGTTGCCTCTCAATCAGCTAGCCTTAATGAGATGCAAAGGCATGTGGAGGATTTGGACAATAGAGGGCGCCGAAATAACATCAGGATCAGGGGCCTCCCTGAGGCCACTCAGGATGAGGACTTGCCTGCCACTCTCGAAGCTATATTTAACACTATCCTGGGGGAGCCATCCTCTCACAAAATAAAGCTTGATAGGGCTCACAGGGCCCTGCGGCCGAAGTCTTCTTCAGGGGTTCCCAGAGACGTCATTTGTTGTGTCCGTGACTTCACTCTGAAGGAACGTATCATGGCCAAAGCACGAACGCTACGCAACTTCGATTTTGATGGAGCACCTGTCCAGCTGTACCCAGACTTATCCTGGATCACCCTCCAGAAGAGACGCTTTCTTCGCCCACTCCTGACAATTCTAAGGGACAATGATATCCTTTACCGCTGGAACTTTCCTTTTGCCTTAGTGGCTCGCAAGAATGGTCGCACGGCTACCCTGCAGGACATATCTGATCTACCTAGCTTCTGTGACACCCTGGGCATCCGGGAACCCCAAATCGCCAGCTGGACTTTGGCCCCGCCACCGTCACCCCTCCCCTCGGTTTGGCAACCGGCGAGTCAAAAACGCCGGCGGCAGAAATCCAGGGACTCTACTACTGACCGGCAGTCCCCTCCTGGAACTCCTTCCTGAGATGTCTCGCATCGCTTTTTGCAATGTTTGATTGACACCTTACTTATCTCCTGATAACTATAGGGCCTTTTTTCTCTGTTCATTCTATAATACTGTGTGGACATACCACTCTGATCTTTTCTTATGCACTTCTCGTGCTTTCTACTACCTTTTCTTCTGTCCGCTCTTCTCCTCCCCCTCTGGGGTCTTGCCTGCTCTAACCTTGGATGTATTTCCTTAGTGTATAGTAGGCCAATACTAACCCCTTTTCCTTACCGTATTGGTATGGTTTACTTGCTAAGTGCTTTTTCCAAGACGTTTATATGTTTCCATTATATTTTTGTCCGTTTGTCTTGTCTATGTCGTACCCCCTACTTCCTTTCCCCTCCTTTCCTAGTTTGGATACCCTCCCCGGTTAGCTGGGCATGGATGGCGCCTACCTACTACCTTATCCAGAATAGAGGAGTCTCTTCTACCTGTATCCCTTTCCGGAGGGCTGGTGAGTCTCTACAGTGGCGATTTCCTTTTCTCTATCCCCCAACATGATTACCTGTATTTCATTGAATGTTAAGGGTTTAAACTCTAATGTCAAAAGGAGACTGGCGCTCAGGGAGCTCAAAGACCTCCGGGCCGATGTGGCTTTCCTACAGGAGACCCACTTTGATTCCAAGGCTAACTTTAGATTTGCCCGACACACCTACCCTTTAGTCTGCTCGGCTTCCTCGGGAAGTAAAAAATCTGGAGTGGCCATACTGTTCTCTCAGCACTGTCCAGTACAAATTGTCTCTACATATCCAGAACCGGGAGGGAGATATATTATAGTGGAGGGTGTCCTCCAGGGCAAGCCAATCCTATTCTGCAACATCTATGCTCCGAACAGAGCGCAGATTCCATTCCTTCGCAAAGTACTAAAACGTGTTGCCTCCTACCCCCCTTCCCCTAGGGTGATAGGGGGTGACTTTAACCTTACGTTCTCAGGCACCTTAGATAGATATTCCCTGACTAACAGGCCCCCCCCTGTGGAACAACTTAGGCTCTCTACCCAGTTCCGTAAATTGATTCGTTCCCATCAGTTATATGACCTTTGGCGTATTGACCACCCTGGGGAGCGAACTTTCTCCTTTTATTCTCACCCCCACCAATTACACACAAGGATAGATTACTTTTTTGGCAACATTCCCACAGTTCGCCTCCTGAGAGAGACCACGATTGGACCAATGTCTTGGTCTGACCATGGCCCTGTAGTTGTGACTCTGGCCTCCCTACTCTCCCCAACCCGTCAGTGTCACTGGAGGCTTAACGACTCTTTGCTTAAAAGCCAGGACACTAAAAACTCCATCCAGTCGTGTATAACCTCGTACTTTGCAGAAAATGAGGGTACCGTTGACTCCCTCTCAGTGTTGTGGGAAGCCCACAAAGCGGTAATCCGCGGACATTGCATAGCCCTGAGCTCTAGGCGAAAGGGATGCCATGGCTAGCATCCTAGAGACTAAACAGACGATTGCCTCTCTTGAGACGACACTGACCACCCACCCCTCCACGGGGACATTGCGCAAGCTGATAGCGGCCAGAGCACGCCTCAGAGACTTGCAGATGCACAAAGTTGAACGTTTGTTACTATACACTAAGCAGAGATTTTATGAAAAGGGTAACAAGGCACACACCTTGTTGGCAAGGCTACTCAATGATCGCTCGGCAGCGCAATCTCCCCAAGCACTTAGGGACCCTCAGGGCACATTGCAAACTCATCCCAGGGACGTTGCCTCCGTCTTCGTGGACTACTTCTCTAAACTCTACTCTCTCCCTTCCTCTCTTCCCTCAGACCCCTCTGCTCGCAGCCAACACCTCAGGGCCTTTTTGGAAGATTGTAACCTGCCGACCCTTCCCCAGGCGGCATTAGAGGAACTGAATTCCCCCTTTACTCTAGAGGAATTGCAAGAAGTTCTGAAATCCTTGCCGTCTGGGATAGCACCAGGCCCTGATGGCTTCACGTACCTCTATTACAAAACCTTCTCTACGGAGCTCCTTCCTAAACTTCTACCCCTCTATAACTCCTTCCTACAGGGTCGCAACCTTCCCTCTTCTCTTCTCCATTCATATATCACCTTTATCCCGAAACCTGGTAAGGACCCACTTGATTGTTCTAGCTATAGGCCGATAGCTCTTTTGAATTCTGACCTCAAACTATATACTAAATTGCTGGCTAATCGCCTTGGGTTCTGGCTCCCCTCCCTGATCGATAAGGACCAGGTAGGCTTCGTCCCTTGTCGCCAAGGGGCTGATAACACCCGACGAGCGATTGATATTATAGATATCGTAAACAAGCAGGCGGAAGGGGCCCTGATGCTCAGCTTGGATGCAGAAAAAGCGTTTGATCGCTTAAGCTGGCCGTTTCTTTTTGAAACTTTAAAAGTCTATGGGTTCTCGGGTCCCTTTCTGTCTGCCATTCATGGCCTTTACTCCTCCCCTACTGCATCCATTAAACTTCCACATCAGATTTCCACCTCCTTCCACCTTCGGAATGGCACTCGCCAGGGTTGTCCCTTGTCGCCCTTGCTATTCGTTCTCTGTATAGAGCCCCTGGCCGCGGCGATTAGGAACAACTCGGACATCCGAGGGGTCCGTGTGAAGGACAAAGAATTCAAAATTATGCTATTTGCAGACGATATTCTCCTCTCCCTTACTAACCCTCTTCTTTCCCTGCCTGTGCTTCACGATCTTCTCACCTCTTTTGGCACTTTGTCTGGCTATAAAATTAATACCACGAAGACGGAGGCACTACCCCTTAATTTACCCGCTGGCCTGCTCTCCCAATTGAAGTCAGCATACCCATATAGATGGAGCGACTCTTCCATTAAGTACTTGGGAGTCCGTCTCACACCGACTTATGGTTCCCTTTATGTTGCCAATTACCCACAACTGTTTAAAGATCTTAAGGCCCTACTGAACAAGTGGAATGTTCAACATATCTCCCTCCTGGGTCGCATAGCCTCCGTGAAAATGACGGTATTACCAAAACTCCTTTACTTCTTCGAGACCTTACCGATTAGAATCCCTATGCGAGAATTGAAAACGTTGCAATCGGCTATCTTTCAATTTATCTGGGCACATAAACGGCACCGCATACCTAACTCTGTACTGATGAGCAATAAGGCCCAAGGCGGGCTATCGGTCCCCAATATCCAACTTTATTACTGGGCCACCCATCTCCGCCATGTTTTTGGCTGGGCTTCGCTTCAAACTTATAAAAGATGGGCGATGATAGAAAAGCTTTGGTTAGCGCCTATCCACCCGAACTCATACTTATGGGCCTCTCCCCCCTCAACTTCTCCTCCTCTCCCCCTGCTTGGTCCGATACATTTCACTAAACATGTATGGTCCGTTTGTGCCACTAAATTCAACCTTTTTTTTTTGTCATTCCCCTTTAACCTCATTTCTCTTCACTCCGTCCTTGGAGGTGGGCTTGGATCCGGCGGTGGCCCGACTGTGGTCTGGTAGGGGTTTATTCCAATTTGCAGACATAGTAGACCCGGTGACTCGGGAGCTGCTCCCCTTTACCAAGCTGAGTGAAAAACACTTCCTCCCTAATTCTGAATATCTTACCTATTTGAGCATCCGACATTTTATGCAGACGGCATTCGGGGCTCTGGCGGTTTCCAAGCCTACTCCCTTTGAAATGTTAGCCAGGATGGGCTCATCCACACGAGGCCTTATCTCAGCCATCTATTCTATCCTGAACTCGCCGATGGGAGACTCGCCAGCTCGCCATAAATATATGGACTACTGGGAGGGGGTCCTGGCCCGGTCTATTTCACCGGAGCTGTGGCAGATCATATGGAGCAGGGCGGCGACCTCCTCCATCTGTACTAACTATAAAGAAACGCACTATAAATTCATGATGCGTTGGTACCACACCCCCGAATTACTGCATAAATTTAATGCCAGCATTCCTCCGCTATGTTGGAGGTGCAACAGGGCTACGGGCTCCCTGCTCCATATCTTCTGGGACTGTTTAGGCATTAAAACATATTGGAGCCAGGTGGCGGCGCTGATACACTCAGTCCTTGGGATTCATGTGGCTCTGGACCCCCTGACATACCTGTTTAATGTTACCCCCAAATCTCTGGGGAAAAGGCCTACTAAGCTTTTGCTCCACATCCTGACGGCAGCTAAATCCCTGATCCCCCGCTCCTGGAAGCAGACCTCTTCCCCCCTCTCTGGATGAGTTACTCGCTAGAATAAAAGATATCAGGGCACTGGAGAAACTGACGGCCTCGTTGAATAATACAATGCCTTTGTTTGACTCTGTTTGGGCCTCCTGGGATACATACTGTGTGGGTGTCGACTCAGTGTAATAGCCTTCGCCATCCTTAGGATTCCAGTGTTCCCCCCTCCCTCCTCGACCTACCCCCTCCTTCCCTTTTTGTTCTTCCCCTTGTCATGTGTAGTTTCTGTCTGTTCATCCGATTTACTAGGTTCATTCCAGTTGTCTTACTACTGCTGTAATTCCATAGGTTGACTCCTGTAATTCTCATGACATGGAACATTGTGAAGTCTGTTTTGACTTTGTTTTTTTTTTTGGTATATTTGCTGTAGGTATGATGACACCCTGCATCTGATTTGTTAATGCCTAGCATGGTTTGTTCTTATCTTGTTTGTTACCCCTGGAAATTAAAAAAAAAAAAATCTTCAATAAATATACAATTTAAAAAAAAAAAAAATTAAATGAGAGTTACACAGGCTTCAGTTATTGTAGACCAATTAACCATCTCTGGTGACTATGAACACGCCAGAGAGGGTCGGAGAGCTCTTCATCTAATAATAAGGGCGGGACACACATCTAGTAACATAGTAACATAGTAAATAAGGTTGAAAGACGACAAGAGTCCACCAGGCCTCTCTTGAACTTATTTAATGAATCGGCCCTGACAACATCATGTGGCAGAGAGTTCCACAGTCTTACCGCTTGTACAGTAAAGAACCTGCGTCGATGCTGATGATGAAATCTTCTTTCCTCTAGACATAGAGGATGCCCCCTTGTCATGGTTACAAACCTAGGAGTAAAAAGACCACTACAAAGATCCCCCAGGTCCTTTTCGGAAGTAGTTTTACCCAGTGTTTTATTATTTAGCACATAACTGTACTTATTATTTCTACGGCCCAAGTGCATAACCTTACATTTATCCACATCAAACTTCATTTGCCATTTCACCGCCCAAGCCTCTAGCTTCTCCAAATCCCTCTGTAATATGATATTATGCTCCTCTGTGCTGATTACTTTACCCAGTTTAGTATCATCTGCAAAAATGGAGATTCTACTCTGTAGCCCCTCTACAAGATCATTAATAAAAAATATTAAAAAGAAGTGGACCGAACACTGAATCCTGTGGTACCCCACTAGTAACTAAAACCCAATCTGAATATGTTCCATCAATGACCACCCTCTGTTTTCTATCACACAACCAGTTACTTACCCATTTGCATACGTTTTCCCCGAGTCCCAGCATCCTCATTTTGTAGACCAACCTTTCATGGGGCACAGTATCAAATGCCTTGGAAAAGTCCAGATACACATCTAAGGGACATTTATGGCTTATCCTGCAAATATTCCATAAATGTCCTAGATGGGTATACCCCTTTAAGTAAAGAGCCACTTTAAATATAATAATGCATCCTCTCTAGCCAGTGATTCGAGTGATTCCTGATCTCGCACAGAAAATAGCGTGAGTGCAAAATACCGTCAAAGCACAAAATCGATGATACTTAGTCATAATATAGCCCCCCCAAAAAAGGAATAAAAAGTGATCAAAAGGTCACATATATGCAATTGTGGTACGGATAGAAACTAAAGATCATGGTGCAAAAAATAAGCCCTAATACAGCCCTATAAACAGAATAAAGCAAATTTAAGCACACAATCACGACGCGGCGTGGACACACACGCTGCCATTATGTTAGTACCGTGGGGAATGACAAGTGATTGTTTTCCCACCCCAAGATAGGTGAAGGTCTGTAGAGTTTTATATGACATAGCAAAACAGAGCCATGATTAAGGGCCAGTAAGCCCGAAACGCTTCGGCTTTTTAAATGCTAATCGTTTGTGTTATTCCTCACATTGGGTTACCCTTGGGTCCAGGGACAACTTTGTAACGCCTGGATCCACTGAACTGTCACTAGCGATGGTGGTAACCGCACCAGGGAGCGGAGTCTAAGGGGGCGCTGGTTTTCACCAGAGCCCGCCACAAGGCGGGATGGACTTACTGCGGCAGGCGTTCCCCAGGTCGCTACCCCTGGCTTGGTTGCTAGTGACAGCAGGCGAGGCGTGGCAGGAGCAGTAGGCAGATGGTAATGCAGGCAGAGGTCTGAAGGCGTCACCACAGGTGGCAGGCAGCACACAGGAACAATGGGTAAGCAGCGGACAGGGACTAGGGACCGGGACTGAGGACAGGGACTAGGAACAAGGACTGAGGTCAGGAACAACCGGGAGCTGGGCCAAACGCTATGGGAAGCATGTAGAGGCTTCAACACCTGGGAGGGGGCAGGGCTGGAACTTATAGGGGAGTGAATGACACTAAAACCAATTAGGAGCGCACTGCCCCTTTAAATCTGAGACAGCCGGCGCGCGCACGCCCTAGGAGGCGGGGCCGCGCACGCTGGCCGGCACAGAGACGGGCAGGAACGAGGCAAGGTGAGGTGCCCTCCTGGGCCGAAGTAGCCGCAGCGCCGGGTCCCTGCATGTGGACACCGGCTGCTGCGGAACTGGGTGAGGAGTCACGGCGGCGGTCCGGAGCGTGGGACGCCGCTATGGCCCTAACAAACTTTCACGTGCTCCTAGAGTGCCCAGAATTATATTGAAGGAACCGAATCCGAGTGCTGACTACCTACTGCCTTTTGGTTTTGTGCTTTGAGTTGCCTAGCAATGAAATAATATCCAGTGCGGTGACCACCATTTCTCTACATGTAAAACACACCCTATAAAGTACTTTATCTGCTACACTATACATTCTATGACACATAGGTGGTTCAGATCTCAATAAGTCTAGAAAAGCTGCACAAGAAATCTTCTAAAAAAAAATTAAGAAAAGGGAAATAGAAAAAAAACGTTGTAAAGAGATAAGAGATATTGGCTTTGTGAACCATCTCCCATTGTGTGTTCTTTAATGCCTCTTTTGCTTTTATCACAATACATATTTATTGAAGCCTTTGCTTCATGAGGACACATTGAGGAAGGAGGCATAGCTGTTTAACAAATGCTGCATGACGGAATTTCAGCAGTAGATCCTTCTAGAATATATAAGTTAGGTCAGTGAGTTCAGCTGTATTTGCATCTAGTCACGTAGATTTCAATGACCTGCATTTGATATATTGCTGCCAGTGTCATGCCTTTATATGAGCCATATACAGAGGTAGGGATGAGCGAACTTTTGAAAAGTTCGGTTCGGTTTGATCCGGCGAACTTTCGTGAAGTTCGGATCGGTCCGAACCGAACCGAAAACGAACCTTGCTCTAACGGCTGAATAATTGCAGCTACAATAGTGGGAGTGTGATAGGGTATAGTTTTGTTTAGTTACAGTTGATATTACAATGAAAAAAATGGGGGGAAAAAAGTGCAAAAATAATGAGAGAAAAAAAATTATAATAGGAATAATATAATAAGTATACGGTGTGTGGGTTTGTACCCTAATAAAATATAGTGAATAAAAGTGCCAAAATAGTGACAAAAATATTGGAAAAAAAGTTTACAAGGAGGATGCGGCAGCACTTGATTGCACCCAGGCCAGTATTGTTGAGAAGAGACAAGTTGAGCAGCAGGAGGAGGCAGCAGTTCATTGCTCGCCTCTCAGGCCAGTATTGTTGAGAAGAGACAAGTCGAGGAACATGAGAAGGCAGCAGTAGATTGCTTTCCTCTCAGGCCAGTGTTGTTGAGAAGAGACAAGTTGAGCAGAAGGAGGAGGCAGCAGTTGATTGCTCGCCTCTCAGGCCAGTATTGTTGAGAAGAGACAAGTTGAGGAACAGGAGGAAGCAGCAGTAGATTGCTCGCCTCTCAGGCTAGTATTGTTGAGAAGAGACAAGTTGAGCAGCAGGAGGAGGCAGCAGTTGATTGCTCGCCTCTCAGGCCAGTATTGTTGAGAAGAGACAAGTCGAGGAACAGAAGGAGGCAGCAGTAGATTGCTCGCCTCTCAGGCCAGTATTGTTGAGAAGAGACAAGGTGAGCAGCAGAAGGAGGCAGCAGCAGTTGATTGCTCGCCTCTCAGGCCAGTATTGTTGAGAAGAGACAAGTCAAGGAACAGGAGGAGGCAGCAGTAGATTGCTCGCCTCTCAGGCCAGTATTGTTGAGAAGAGACAAGTTGATCAGCAGAAGGAGGCAGCAGTTGATGGATTCCAGTCCAGTATTATTGAGGAGAGGCTACTTGAGGAGGAGGCAGCAGTTTATCGATTTCAGGCTAGTATTATCGAGGAGAGGCTACTTGAGGAGGAGGAGGCAGCAGTTGATTGATTCCAGGCCAGTATTATTGAGGAGAGGCTACTTGAGGAGGAGGCAGCAGTTGATTGATTCCAGGCCAGTATAATTAAAAACAGACTACTTGAGCAGCAGTAGGAGGAGGCAGCAGTTGATTGATTCCAGGCCAGTATAATTAAAAACAGACTACTTGAAGAGCAGGAGGAGGCAGCAGTTGATCGATTCCAGGCTAGAATTATCGAGGAGAGGCTTCTTGAGGAGGAGGCAGCAATTGATCGATTCCAGGCCAGTATTATTGAGGAGAGGCTACTTGAGGAGAAGGAAGAGGCAGCAGTTGATTGATTCCAGGCCAGTATTATTGAGGAGAGGCTACTTGAGGTGGAGGAGGAGGCGGCAGCAGGAGAAGGCAGCAGTTGATCGATTCCAGGCCAATATAATTAAAAACAGACTACTTGAAGAGCAGGAAGAGGCAGCAGTTGATCGATTCTAGGCCAGTATTATCAAGGAGAGGCTACTTGAGGAGGAGGAGGCAGCAGTTGATCGATTCCAGGCCAGTATTCTAGAGGAGAGGCTATTTGAGGAGGAGGAGGCAGCAGTTTATCGATTCCAGGCCAGTATTATTGAGGAGAGGCTACTTGAGGGGGAGGAGGAGGAGGAGTCAGCAGTTGATTGATTCCAGGCCAGTATTATTAATTCAGGCACGATTCATCTTCACAAAAGTCAGGATCTCAACACTGTGGCAAGAGAGCCTAGTTCTTTGCGGTGTTACGATGTTACCCGCTGCACTGATTACCCTCTCTGACGCCACACTACTAGCTGGGCAGGACAGCAGAGCCAAGGAAAACTCTGCCAGTTGAAGCCAAATCTCCAGTTTCTCTGCCAGCAGAGCAGTTGATTGATTCTAGGCCAGTATTATTAAAAACAGACTACTTGAGGAGCAGGAGGAGGCAGCAGTTGATCGATTCCAGGCCAGTATTCTAGAGGAGAGGCTATTTGAGGAGGAGGAGGCAGCAGTTTATCGATTCCAGGCCAGTATTATTGAGGAGAGGCTACTTGAGGGGGAGGAGGAGGAGGAGTCAGTAGTTGATTGATTCCAGGCCAGTATTATTAATTCAGGCATGATTCATCTTCACAAAAGTCAGGATCTCAACACTGTGGCAAGAGAGCCTAGTTCTTTGCGGTGTTACGGTGTTACCCGCTGCACTGATTACCCTCTCTGACGCCACACTACTAGCTGGGCAGGACAGCAGAGCCAAGGAAAACTCTGCCAGTTGAAGCCAAATCTCCAGTTTCTCTGCCAGCAGAGCAGTTGATTGATTCTAGGCCAGTATTATTAAAAACAGACTACTTGAGGAGCAGGAGGAGGCAGCAGTTGATCGATTCTAGGCCAGTATTATTGAGGAGATTCGACTTGAGGAGGAGGCAGCAGTTGATTGATTCCAGGCCAGTATTATTGAGGAGAGGCTACTTGAGGAGGAGGCAGCAGTTGATCGATTCCAGGCCAGTATTATGGAGGAGAGGCTAATTGAGGAGGATGAGGCAGCATTTGATCGATTTCATGCCAGTATTATTAAAAACAGACTACTTGAAGAGCAGGAAGAGGCAGCAGTTGATCGATTCCAGGCCAGTATTATCGAGGAGAGGCTACTTGAGGAGGAGGAGGCAGCAGTTGATCGATTCCAGGCCAGTATAATTAAAATTAGACTACTTGAAGAGCAGCAGGAGGCAGCAGTTGATTGATTCCAGGCCAGTATTATCGAGGAGTGGCTACTTGAGGAGGAGGAGGCAGCAGTTGATCGATTCCAGGCCAGTATTATCGAGGAGAGGCTACTTGAGGAGAAGGAGGAGGCAGCAGTTGATTGATTCAATGTCAGTATTATTAAAAACAGACCAGTTGAGAAGCAGAAGAAGGCAGCAGTTGATGGCTCTCAGGCCAGTATTGTTAAAAACAGACAAGTTGAGATGGCAGCTTCCGCAGCTCTTGATTCCACCCAGTATGTTTGCAAATAGACAATTGACGGTGGGGGCATTAGTAGGAGTATTCTTTTGGACCCAGAGGGACCTAGTACAGACAACTGAAGTTTGAAGCTAAGGATATGCACGTTTGTAAAAATCATTCTTTAAACATGACAATGTTGATGTAAAGTTCCGCACAGGACAGTCAACGTTAAAAAAAACAAACCTCTAACATTACACCTGGTCTAGCAGGATACGGTAAAATAGACAGAGAACCTCACCCACAGAATCCATGAGGTGAAGAAAGGACATTTAAAAAGGCACAGATTCAAGAAGGCTTTACCCCAGTTCCATCATCCAAAAATACGTGTCCAATTTTCATTAAATTGACACCTCACTGGCACTTGCTTTACAAATTGACGCAACTACTCTGGTGTCAAACCTGTTGAATCTGGGCCTATGGCTGTTGGCGATACACACACACATATATATATATTTTATTTTAATTTTTTTCCGTAACACCAGTCTGATGTTCTAACCGAGTGTAGCGTCCAATCCAATGGATGTATGCTTTTGTGTTTTTTAAGTGTTGTCACCAGCTGGCTTAAAGGATAGGTCCGGTCAATTTATAAGCTTCTGGGTCAAGTAAGGGTACAGAAAGTTATTGATTGCCTGGACTTATCTTTTAAAGTGGGTAGGGAAAAAACCCCTGATGGGGTATGGGAGTGACCTCCCACCGTCGCTTTTGTCACTCCCAAAAAACCTCACCCTATGGGTACCTTCACATGTGGCTGCGGGTCTGCTGAGTAAAATCCACAGGGCCTTTTTATACCTTTCACCAAATGGCATTCAGTACTAGGGTGCCGGCCGGACATACGTAGTTCTGTGCTGAACTGGGTATTTGCGCCCAGCCCCATAGTACTGAAGGTGGCATAAAATCAGCCAACGATGCGCTGTGGATTTTAGCCAGCAGGGAACCACAAAAAAGCCTCCCATTGTAAAGGCACCCGTAAAGAAGGCAAGATAACCTGCCTTTTAGCAACTGTTTGTTGCTGTAACTAACTGTGGTGGTTTTTTATATCACAGTTAAAGGACAGCAGCCTCCGTGATATATACCCCATAGACAGCCTTATTCCACGCGTGACTGCATGAGAGGCGTGAAATAATTTGCACACAGAAGAACCCGATCGGGATTTGCGGTGCAAGATTTCACTACTCTCATGATATCCACAAAATACCTCAAGAACAGTTAGTACCCGCTCACAAAACGGTGAGTAGTGTTCCTTGGCACGGCTATAGTTCACAAAAGGTTAAATCCACACTTTTGAAGCATAGTCGTGGGGATTATTTTAGGGTTGCTACTGTTCTTGGGGTATGGGTTGGACAGTGCACTGGTGTGAGGCATTAATCTGGTGTGGAGATGTTAAATGGCCAACACACCATGGGCATCAAATTTGGAAATGGGGGTCTGTTTTTTCAAATGTATCTGAATTAAGTTGGGAATTTTTAAGGTGATTTTTTTTTAAAAAAATTGGGGTCTAAGGGGGGAACATTACTTAAAGGGGTAGTGAAGCCATCTTCGGACGGCCGGGCCGAATCCCTCCGACCGTCCTGAGTGCCGGCCGCCCTCTGCAGCGTCATCAGCTGCTCAGCCGCGATTGGCTGAGCATAACTGTGCTCAGCCAATCGCGGCTGAGCAGCCGATGACGCGGTCGCATCATCAGCTGCTCAGCCGCGATTGGCTGAGCCAAACTGTGCTCAGCCAATCGCGGCTGAGCAGCTGATGACGCGGCTGAGCAGCCGATGACGCGGCAGAGGGCGGCCGGCACTCAGGACGGTCGGAGGGATTCGGCCCGGCCGTCCGAAGATGACTTCACTGACTGAAGATCGGAGAAGAGCACACCACACTTCCGGGTACACGGGTGGAGGTGGTGGGACACGAGGAAGGGGGCCATTTACAGACATAACATACATTACAAAGTTGTATAACTTTGTAATGTGTGTTATTCTGTGAATATTTCTTTACCGCCGCACTACCCCTTTAATAAGTTAAATTACGAATTTTTACGTTGGTCACATATTTAGGATATTAGGTCAATTTCTTGGACACACGGATTGCCATGCAAGACGGGTGACTGATGACTTAGTCATTCACATCAGGCAGGGGGGTGGTATAATCCAATGTAACCCAGGCACGATTCCTCTTAACAAAAGGGAGCATCTCCACACTGTGGCAAGAGAGCCTCGTTCTTTGCGGTGTTACGATGTTACCCGCCGCACTAAATACCCTCTCTGACGCCACACTACTGGCTGGGCAGGACAGCAGAGCCAAGGCAAACTCTGCCAGTTGAAGCCAAATCTCCAGTTTTTCTGCCCAGTACTGCACGGGGTCGGTGACACTTTGGGGCAGGGTGGAATCAAGGTAGGCAGTGACCTGGTGGCTGAGCTCATGCTGGTCCACACCATGAGTCCGGTGCTGTGTCCTTTCTTCACCAGCTGGCTGCATGAAATCGCTCATGAGGGCTTGCAGGCTGTAGCGACTTCTGACGCCTCCACTAGTGGTGGTGGGAGTGGAGCGCGCTGGTTCCCCCCCAGAGGATGTTGTCTGGGAACCTGGCTGGTCTCGCAGGTAAGTTGAGACCAACTGACTGGTGAGCATGTCCCTGTAGTACACCAGTTTAGCCTCCCTCTGTGATGGCGGGAAGAATTCTGCCATTTTGCGGCGGAAGCGAGGGTCCAACAGGGTGGCCAGCCAGTATTGGTCCCTCTGGCGGATGTCCACAATCCGGCTATCATTCCGCAGACACTCCCGCAGACACCTTGCCATCTGCACCAAGGACAATGAGCGCCTCTCCACTGTCCTCGATATAGTTCTAGGGTCTTCTGGGGTCTTCCTCCTCTTCCTCTACCACCTCATCCTCCATCTCCTCCGGTGATGGAGAGGCAGAGAAGCCAGGTGGCGGTGTGCGGAATGGCTGAGCGTAGACATCTTCCTCCTCCTCAACCTCCATCTGCACTTCATCCAGCTCTGGGCTCAAGGCGATGTTCAGCCTTGGAGTTGTGGCCTGGGAATCCTCGCTGATAATGTTGGCCAGCGCACTTTCCAGAACATGGAGGAGTGAGATGATGTCGTTGATCCCATAGTCCTGCCTGCTCACAAAGAGAGTCGCGTCCTCAAAAGGGATAAACAATTGCCAGACTTCCCGCATTAACTGCCAGTGTGTTACTTGGAAGTCGCAGTGTGGCGTGAAGCTGCCTGATTGCCCCATGAGGTAGTCTCAGGCGGTCGGGCATATGGAGGGCAGAATTCCATCGGGTTGGCACGTCGCAGATTTGCCGATGTTGGGGCATACCGCGCTGTCTCTGGATTCTGAGCAGGGTGTTCCTTGCAGCGTAGAAGTGGCTGAAATGTTTGCACACTCTACGTGACATCCTCATAAGGTCATGTAGTGCATGAAATGATCGGAGAAACCTCTGCACTATAAGGTTGATCACATGTGCCATACAAGCTGTATGAGTCAGCCCTCCCCGCTGAACTGCAGAGACTATGTTCCTCCCGTTGTCCGCTACGACACTTCCCACCGTTAGTCGACGTGGGGTCAGCCATTCAGCTATCACTTCCCTGATGGTCCGGAGGAGATCCTGCCCACTGTGGGTTCGTTGACCCAGGCTCACCAAATGGAGGACAGCCTGAAAGCGGCGGGCCTGACATTGGTGGTAAGACACTGGGTCAGGTTGGACTGCAGTGGTGGTGGAGTCAGAACTTGTGCTACCCGCTGCTGGCCGCCTAAAGCACCGTGGAGGTGACAGTGGCAAGAATGGGCCAACTTTCTGATGGTCTCCTGGGAGGATGTTGACCCAATGGGCAGTAACGGACATGTACTGCCCATGCCCATAATTAGAGGACCAGACATCAGCACTCAGGTGCACTGTCTTGGACACCGAGAGTCACAATGAGTCGCCAACCTTTCTCTTCACATAACTGTGAAGTGATGGGACAGCTTTGCTAGAGAAGTAGTGGCGGCTGGGGACTCGCCATCTGGGGTGCGCACACGCCACGAAATCCCTGAAAGGCTGGGAGTCCACAACATTAAAAGGCAGGGACTGAAGCACCAGCAGCTTAACCAGGTGTCCGGTCAGTTTCTGTGCCATGGGATGGCTGCTAGAGTACACCTGACGTTTGGCCATGGACTCGGTCAGGGATTGCTGCCTCATTAGGGGTGTACATGGCAGTGAGACTGTGCTGCTGCTGGCAACTGAGGCTGACGAGCCCTGAGTTCCAGTGAGAGGATGCTGCATGATGGGATCTGCAGTGTATGGTGCATCCTGACAGGAGGTGGTATTTGGGTCATGGTTTTTCTAGACCTGTTGGTGTTGCCTTTCCATGTGCTTCCTCATGGATGTTGTCCCAAGATTATCACCCCTGCCACGACTGACCCTCTCATTGCACAGCAGGCACAGAGCGATGTGCTTATCTGTCCCCAGGCGAAAGAACTGCCAGACGACAGAGGACCGTGGTTTGCTGCCAGCCACGGCGGGGTCTTGCTGGTTGTTCACTGCCACCGCTGCCTGAGGGTCCCCTCTCAGGACCAAGGCTTAAAGGTATTGATGAAGTCTGCCTGGTAGGTTGTCTTCTACCCCTCCCTCTTGTACCTTGCTTCCTTGCACCAGTGGGATGTTGCTGCTTAGGTAGCACCTCACTTTCCTCCCCTGATGATGCCGAAGATAATGCTGCTTGAGGGCGCCACGTCCAATCAGCGACATTATTATCACCACCACTGCTACTTTGCTCCAGGGGCTGGGACAGGATCTCAGGTGTGGCACTGGATGCCCCTCCCTGACTCTGTTGACTGCTTACAGCCAAAACCTCCTCTGCAGTCTCTGCACGTTCCACCAGCTGCCTTTGGGGGACTACAAGGGCAAATCAAGGTTTGCCAAGAGTTCCCTTGCAGAAGGTGCCCCAAAGGTGAGTGGCATATTAATAACAGGGGACGGGGCAGAGGACTGTCGCTGACCGTCCCATGTAAGGGTGGTGTCGGATGATCCAGCTGACCTTGTTTGGGAGCTTTGGGCAGTGGAACTGGAGGATTGGGTAAGCCAATCTAGAACCGCTGGCTGTGTGGTTCTTACATGACCCGTGGGCGTCTGGGGTAGCTGCACCCTGCTGCCACGCCTGTTGCCCTGGCTGCCACCAGGCCTGGTGCTGCCACTTCTCCTACCCTCACCGCCTGCCGTTGCAGTCCTTGCCTGGGAAGTGCTGGAAGTAGGACGCTTGGATATAGTTCTTTGGTGGGTGTAAATTTTGAAAAAGAAATAATCTATTGGCTAGAAGGCATAAAATTTCAGTGACTATTGCTATGTGGGTTGGAGGCACCCAGCAAAGCAGAAATGTACAGGTTATCATAAAAAAACTATTTTTTTACATTTTTTTACTTTTTTTTGGTTGCGGGTGGCTAAACGGGTTTGACGGCAACCAGCAGTCACCTAGCGTCACCTAGAACAGCTTATCACAAACAAACAAACAAACAAACAAACTTTTTTTACTTTTTTTGAAGTTTTTTTTAAACTTTTTTGGTTGCGGGAAGCTAGACGGGGTTGACGGCAACCAGCAGAGCACAAACGGACAGCTTTGTGGGGCGCTGACTTAGCGTCACTTAGAACAGCTGATCACAAACAAACAAACAAACTTTTTTTTTTTAAGTGTTTTTTTTACTTTTTTGGTTGCGGGTGGCTAAACGGGTTTGACGGAAAGCAGCAGAGCAAAAACGGACAGCTTTTGTGGGGCGCTGACTTAGCGTCACCTAGAACAGCTGATCACAAACAAACAAACTTTTTTTTTTTTTTTGAAGTTTTTTTTAAAGTTTTTTGCTTGCGGCTATACACGGTTAAAGGCACCCAGCAGAGCAGCAACGTCTAGGGTCTCCTCTCTGTCACGGAACAGTAGATGGTTCAATGCTACGTGTCCTGAGTGACTCTTCTCACTTTTCTCTCCCTATTTCTTTTTTTTATCTCCCTATCTCTCCCTAGATATCACAATTTTTGAGTTAGATGCCTATCTTTCCCTCTCTCTCTACCTAACTCTTGATTTCTCAGCCTCTATCACTATGTATGGGCTTATCAAGCTTTCCCTGGATCTTGCGATTTTTTTTTTATCTTCCTCTCCTGCTTCTCTCACAAACAATATATACTCCTTCTCTATCTCTCCCTGTACATATCCAGTTGTTTGGATATGTAATCTATGTGTTTTCCCTCTCTGCCTAACGTACACCTCCTTTCTCTCTGCCGTCTGGAAACACAATGAGGAACTGCAGCCAGGCTCAAGCACTTCCTGTTCCTGGAGTGACGTCACACACCTTGATATTCACATAAAAACAGGATACAAAGGATTATAGGAGCAATAATCCCTTGTATCTTGTTCTATTCTCTGATTAAAGTACAGTTTTGCGACGCCGTTGCGATTTTAACGAACTTCGTAACAAACTTTTTGAAAGTTCGGTTCGGTAAAGAACCGAACTTTTTGCAAAGTTCGTAACGAATCTGGTTCGTAACGGTTCGGTTCGCTCATCCCTATACAGAGGACTGAGGAAACATGGGGAATAATTCAAGGTTCTGTTGAGTAACCAAGAGACACCCTCCCCAGGAGACACTCTTCTAGCAGTGGTTGTTTCAAATAATAGTTTTGAAACATTAGTCACTTATGATTAGCCCCTGTCCAAGATTAGTCTCTTCACCCAAAAAAAGGTTAAGACTTCTCAATAGAGAAAGCAGTAAACCAAGTATAGTCAAATGCAAGATACAAATACAAGTAAAAAGCAAAAGCCTAAGCTATGCAGGATTCTTCGCAAAGACTGTGTGTACCTCTAGATAGCATTTACTGTAGGAAACGTACAGACACGAAATCACGGGGGTGGGGGACATAGCATAAACCTGCACCTGCAGCAGGTATGTAGAAGTCAAGAGTGACAAGTAGAGTGCCTCTCACTTTGGGCGGTCCTGCTCCGCGCAGGGTACAGTCAGGAGTTTGCAGTTATATAATGCTGACTGCAGCCCTCTACTCCTCCCGATGACCGGTATTGAATTGGTAGAAGTCTATGCAGGAAAAGTCTTCGGTGCTGGTGGAGTGTTTAAATCAGGCGGACACCATGATAAAGAATAAATGAAAGTTTTGTTAAATAGACCGCATTTTGAGGGCTAACCCCACTTCTTTAGGTCTAATATGATGTTACTTGTTTTTTTTATCTGTATGTCAGTGCATTTTTCTCTATAGAAGGTGAGGTGAGAATATCTCTGTGATGTGTATAGAAGATTTTTTTTTTTTTTTTTTTTTTAAATAAAATAAAATGTCCAAATGCCTTGATATAAATTAAGAGATATTGTATGGCCAAGATTGAGAAGTTTTCTTGGTGATAGTTTTATACAGTAGATATTGAAGGGAGAACTGGAGCTGACTTGCCTTTAGTGATTCCTGCTTCCAGGCTTGTTGATCAGGGAGAAAGAGGCCCAGATTTGATGATGTCACAGGAGGCTTTGCTGTCTCCCACCCCCTGGGTGATTCACAATGCCTAACCAGCCCTTTCACCTACACCTGAGCAGACAAGGAGTGACAGAAGCAGGTGCTGCAACTTCACTCATTGTGCAATAGTCTCCAGGGAAATTAGGGCTATGTTCACACATGTTGGAGTGTCACTGCAGTACTGCAGCATCTTCACAAAAATGATGCAGTAACACAATTAAATGATGCTAAATGGCACAAAGGATCAGAGTCGGCACTGCGAATCCCACCTGGGCAAAAAAATTAAGCATAAACAGTATATCCCATGTAAGATAACATCAGATAAAATACAGCAAGTGTGAAGCTACCCTGAGAGTTCATTCACATGTACCGAATTGGCTGAGCAAGCTGTCGGTGAGAGGAAGACCTGAGCCAGAGAGAATAGGAGATGTGTGGACAAGCAAGTATGACTGCTTTATTGTTTTTTTACTGTACTAACAGCACAATTAATAAGCTTTTACAAGGCTATGTACTCCATTCTGGAAGTGGAGTGAAAATTTGCTGCAAGAATTGAGTGCCATAAACTATAATAATAATAATAATAATAATAATAATGCAAAAAGGTCTGCAGAGCCTCAGTCACGAGTCTCAAAACACGGGAACACCCAGATCTGACACTTGAGAAAGAAGTCGGCACGACTTCGAAATGGGTTGTGTATTTTAAAATAAATATTTTATAAATCTATTGCCTTTCTTGGACCTGCGCCCGATGTTACCCAAGGTTTGGAGTAAAGGAATTATTACTTTTAAATAGCAAAGGAATGGCTCCTGTACAAAGACCATCAAAACCATCATATTAAGTGGTCCCTTCAGTCAATATCCAACCCAATTATGAGTCTGATGATATGACCAGGGAAATACCAAAGCCAGCTATCCATCCAGGTTGGATATTGACTGAAGGAACCATTTATTATGGTGGTTTTGGTCATCTCTGTACAGGAGCCATTCCTTTGCTAGGTCCTTCCCTGGAGGGATATCTGGCTAGTCCCATGTTTTGAGACTGAGACTCCGCAGACCTTTTTGCATATTGATGTTTCCCCAGGGGGCAATGCACCTAGGATTTTATTAAGCGCACTAACCAGCAGCTGACAATGTCTTCTTTGGCTAGTCTCCCTGAGATCAGTGAACTGTTAGCTGTATTGGACTACTAGGCATTGCTCCCACCTAGCCAGAATTCTGCTCCACACTGATGAGGAGCAACACCCCCGAAACAGCTGTCTGTGTATGGATACCTGGCTTTGGTATTTCCCTGGCCATATCATCAGACTCGTAATTGGGTTGGATATTGACTGAAGGGACAACTTAATATGGTGGTTTTGGTTTTTCCCTGGAGGGATATCTAGTCCCATAACTGAGACTCCCCTGACCTTTTTGAGTATTGATGTTTCCCAGGGGGCAATGCACCTAGGATTTCACAGGATGTTTTTACAGGATGTTTGCTGTATTAATAGTAATTAGTATCGCAGCAGATTTCACTGCTAACCTTGCAGAAGGAAATCTTCTGCAGTACGATATGTGTAAATGGACCCTTAGACTGCCTGATATTATTTTACGTCACCTGTTACTTGGTTTAATCTTTGCCAGAATTGTGCCCTAGACTTTTGGTGCATGGTTTTATGTCTCCAATAACACGTCCTTTATCTATAGTCACACCCATCTTGCCAAAGCCAAAAATGGTGGAACAAGGCTTCTGAAACACGTGTCCTGTGTGATGCACAGCATGTGGCATTTTTTTGCCCAAATTGTGCCACTATGCTGGGGAATTTACTAAGTCTTTCATTGCACTAGATTAATTTTAGACAGGCTGTTTAAAAGTACACTATTCTTGTACTTTTATAAAGTTCACAAAAAATGACATTGTAAAAAATGACATTCAAAAATGACATTTAATGTACAAATGACATTCATCTTTTATAACAACAACTATCTTTCTGCAAATAACATAAGTTATTTTTTTATAGCTGTTTTGAAAGACATATACAAGGATAAACCAGCAGCATTCTGTTCTCTTGTAGTTTAAGGAATGTGAATTTATTCCATATAAAGGTGCGACGC
This sequence comes from Dendropsophus ebraccatus, assembly GCF_027789765.1. Lineage (NCBI taxonomy): Eukaryota > Metazoa > Chordata > Amphibia > Anura > Hylidae > Dendropsophus > Dendropsophus ebraccatus. The sequence continues at coordinate 44,780,958 of NC_091461.1, read as the reverse complement.
TTCAACCGTCTCTTGCGATCTTTTTCAAGCTGTTTTGAAAGGCAGCTATCATTCTTACATAGTGTGAACCTAGCCATACACTTGTTTTTTGGTGTTTTTTGCTTTTTTTTTATTTTAGTTTTTACACCAATTCAATCTTGACATGTATTGCACCACTTTTAGGCTATCTTGCCAAAATGTCTTTTTTTGGCCGTTTGAGTCCAAATAACATCCGTTATTTTAAAATGTCTGCAGTTATTGTACAAATGACTGTTATTTGAACTCAAATGGATTCTAATGGACTCAAATGGCCTTTAACCCCTTAAGGACCGGGCCTAAAATGGCCTTAAGGACCGGAGCAAATTTTATGAATATGACCTGTGTCACTTTATTCATTAATAACTTCAGGATGCTTTTACCTATCCTGCTGATTCTGAGATTGTTTTCTCGTGACATATTGTACTTCACATTTCTTGTAAATTGGAGTCGATACTTATAACGAATCTTTATGAAAAAAACCAAAATAACGTGAAAAATTGTAAAAAAATGCATTTTTCCAATTTTAAAACTTTTCTGCTTATACAGAAAATGGTTATGCCACATAAATTATATATTAAATAGCATTAGCAACATGTCTACTTTATGTTGGCGGCATTTATTAAACTATGTTTCATTTTTTTTAGACAATAGAAAGCGTAAAACATTAGCAGCAAATTTCCAAATTTTCTGTAAAATTTCAAAATCAGATATTTTTAGGGACCTGTTCAGGTTCAAAGTGTATTTGAGGGGACTGTATGTTAGAAAGCCCCACAAAGCACCCCATTTCAGAAACTGAACCCCCAAAACTCTGCAAAAGCACATCCAGAAAGTTTTTTAACCCTTTAGGGGAGTCACAGAAATAAAAGCTAAGTGTGTAAGAAATTTGAAAATTGTAATTTTCTGTGAAGAGATTTTATTGTAATCCAATATTTTTCATAATTATAAACTTATTACCAGAGAAATGCACCCCAATATTTATTGCCCCATTTCTGCAGTTCATATAAATACCCCATATGTGGCCCTATTGCACTATTTGACGCAACCACAAGCCTCAGATATAAAGGAGCGCCTAGTGCATTTCAATGGCTCCGTTATATTTGGTAATTTCTGACTGTACCACTTCAGCTTGGCAGAGGCTCTGGGGTGCCAAAACCTAAAAAACACCACTAAAGGGACACCAATCAGAAAACTACACCCCTCAAGGAATGTAACTAGGGGTGCGGTGAACATCTGGACCCCACAGGTGCTTCACAGATTTTCCCAACAATATGGCGTGAAAAAAGACAAAAGTATTTTTTACACTAAAACGTTGTTCTAGACTTAAATTTTTCATTTTCACAAAGGGATAAAAGGAAAAAAAAAGCACAAAACATGTAGCGCAGTTTCTCTCGAATAAAGAAATACCCCACATGTGGACATAAAGTGCCAAGCGGGCACAGGACGAGCCTCCAAAGGGAACGAGCGCCAATTGGCTTTTGGAAGCTGGATTTCACTGGAATGGATTTCAAGGGCCACGTCGCATTTACAGAGCCCTCGTGCTGCCAAAACACTGGAAACCCCCCACAAGTGACCCCATTATGGAAACTACACCCCTCAATAAATCTAACAAGGGGGACAGTGAGCATATGGACCCCACTGGTGACGGGCACAAATGTGGAACAATGTGACGTGAAAGTAAAAATGTTCATTTTTTCACTTTCACGGCACAAATGTGCCCGTCATCAAGGGGTCCATATCCTCATTGCACCCCTTGTTAGATTCCTTAAGGGGTGTAGTTTCCAGAATGGGGTCACTTGTGGTGGGTTTCCACTGTCTTGGCAGCATGAGGGCTCTGTAAATGCGACATGGCGTTCATCATCCATTCTAGCCAAATCCAACCTCCAAAATCCAAATGGTGCTCCTTCCCTTTGGAGGCTTGCCCTGCACCCACATGGCGCTTTATGTCCACATGTGGGGTATTTACGGTCTCAGGGGAAATTGCTCTAAACATTTTGTGTGTTTTTTTCTCTTTTAACCCCTTTTGAAAATGATAAATTCAAGGCTAGACCAACATTATAGTGTAAAAAATTAATATTTCATTTTCACGCCACATTGTTCCACATTTGTGCCCGTCACCAGTGGGGTCCATGTGCTCACTACACCCCTTGTTACATTCCTTGAGGGGTGTAGTTTCCATAATGGGGTCACTTGTGGGGGGGTTTCAACTGTCTTGGCAACACAGGGGCCTTTTAAATGCAACATTGCCCCTTGAAATCCATTCCAGCCAAATCCAACCTCAAAAAACCAAATGGCGCTCCTTCCCTTTGGAGGCTTACCCTGCACCCGCATGGTGCTTTATGTTCACATGTGGGGTATTTCCGTACTCAGGGGAAATTGCTCTACAAATTTTGTGTTTTTTTTTATTTTTTAGCCCCTTGTGAAAATGAAAAAATCAAGACAAGATCAATGATTTAGAGTAAAAATTTAAAACAAATTACACTAAATGTTGGTCTAGCCTTGATTTTTTTCCATTTCCACAAGGGGTTAAAAAGAAAATAAACGCAAAGCGTGTGGGGTAATTTCCCCTGAGTACGAAAACACCCTAGATGTGGACATAATGTGCCATATGGGCACAGGGCCAGCCACCAAAGGGACAGAGCGCCATTTAGAGGCTGGAATGCAGGATGGAGGCCATGTCGCAATTACAAAGCTCCTGTTCTGCCAAAACAGTAGAGACCCCCCACAAGTGACCCCATTCTGGAAACTACACCCCATAAGGAATCTAACAAGGGGGGCAGTGAGCATATGGACCCCACTGGTAACAGGCACATATGTAGAACATGTGCCCTGAAAAAAATATATATTTTTTTTTTCATTTTCACGTCCAAAATGTGGCCGTCACCAGGGGGCCATATCCCCGCTGCCCCCCTTGTTAGATTCCTTATGGGGTGTAGTTTCCAGAATGGGGTCACTTGTGGGGGGTTTCTACTGTCCTGGCCACACAGAGGCTTTGTAATTGCATCATGGCATCCTCTAATGGGAATGGCGGCCATGTCTATTTAGCTGGGGAAAAGGGACAATTCTAATTTATTTGGGGGTATTAGGCCAATTATTAGTTTATAAGGTTGAAAATGACAGGTGTCCATCAAATTCAACCTGTGTTGATCCAGAGGAAGGCAAAAAAAAAACCCTTGTAAGGCAGACGACAGTAGCCTCATCACTGGGAAAAAATTCCTTCCTGACTCCATCAGAATAATCCCTGGATCAATGTGACCCCTGAAATAGGAATAAGGGACAGAATTTAGACAATGTGGAACTCCAATGACATGTGGTACGCCTTGAAGCGATCCAGTATGCAGAGGCCGGGGTGATCAGAACAGGTGTCACACTGGAAAATGGTGTCCTTCCTGATCCCACTATTACGCCATACTCTGAACTTCTTCTGGGGTCTCCTGTTTTCCAGTGTGGGGGACGTCACCTGGAAAATGTTGCCCTGGTGCGATACGGGGTCCTTCATATCCAGAAGCGCTGGGTCCGCTCTATGGCTGCTAAATATTAGGGCTTATTACAGCTTCTGATATGTTCGGATCGTGCCGCAAGCTACAGTAGCTTGGGCAGCGAGGGACCGGGGTGCTGGTATAAAAGTCATCCCCGTACAGCAGTGGGAAGATCAGTTCCCCAACGATCTCCCCACTAACTCCGAGGATGGGGGAAGGGCATCTGGGGGCTGGATTCGGGTGTCCCTTCCTTCATACACTCTAAGGGTACGTGCACACTGCGGAATGGCGAAGGATAACCCTTTGTGCATTCCGCAGCTGGCACTCGCAGCCGGACTGATGGAGGCGCGCGTCTCCGAACGTGTCATAGACTCCATTCTATGCACGAGCGGATTCCGCTCTCCGTCAAACGTGTTCATTCTTTGGACGGACGATGGAATCCGCCCCTGCATAGGATAGAGTCTATGACACTGGGCAGAGACGCGCGCCCGCATCAGTCCGCCGGTAGGTGCCAGCTGCGGAATTCACAGAGGGTTATCCTTCGCCATTCCGCAGTGTGCACTTACCCTAAATCGGTAAGTGTACCCTGAGAGTCAACTCTTATTGGGACGGTACTGGCGGAAAAGATGTGTCTGGGGGGCAGCGTACGCTACGCTACCCCCAGACACGTCACTGGATGATGAGGATGATGAGGATGAATGGAGGAAAGAAGGATCCCCCCATTCATCCTCACTGGCTGTTTCGGTGTCGGAGGCAATAATAGCGTATGCGTCCGACACCGAAAAAACCCTGGGGGCCATCTTTATATGGGGACTAGTATATGGGGTATGTAAATGTGTAGTGGTGTAGTGTAAAACTTTATTCCGTGTAGTGTAATGGTGTTTTTTACATGTTTTTTTAACATTAAGTATAAAAAAAAACTACGCCAAGAAAGGAGTTGCCGATAAATGCCGCACTCATGTGCAGTACTTATAAGCAGACTGTGGCTGTTGGATATAGGAAAAAAACACCCTACGCCAAAAAGGAGGAGTTGCTGATCAGCGGCGCACTTACGTGCGATGCTGATCAGCACTCAGCGGCGATAGGGTGCGGAAAAAAAAACAAAAAAAACCTTTCTTCAACCCTATAGCTACTGATATGTGTAATGTGTATTATATACACTTATCAGCCGCTAGGGGGCAGTAGAACGCAAATTCCGGAAAAAGACGAAGTTTGACGACACTGGAGCCGATGATTGCCGATGGGGAGCGCCGTAAAAAGACGAAGACGCCGACGAAGAAGAGGACGCGATCGGAACCCGGAAGACGCGATCGGGACGCTGGAACCGGTGAGTATGGGTCAATACCTGCTCTGGACACCTCAGCTACCTAGCTGAGGTGTCCACAGCAGGTATTTAACCCTTTCATGGGGTACTTATATCGCCGTGATCGGCCGTCCGGTCCCGGCCGGGCGGTCACGGCGATCGGGACGTGGCACCGTGGCCACCGTTACTTTTAACAGTAATGGCAGTCGGTGCCGTCCTCGGACAGCACCGACCGCCATTGCTTTCACCGATGACCCGGAAAGCTGCAAATCGTTGCCATTGGCTGATCTGAATTGATCAGCCAATAGCGGCGATCGTCAGCACGGGAGGGGTTAATCACCCCCTGTGCTGACAAGCAGGGATGGCCTGCTATACATTATAATAGGCCATCTTCCCCGATCGCTGCGTGTGTACACGCAGCGATCGGGGAAACCGCGGGCGTAAATGTACGCCTGTTTGCGTTAAGGCACGGGTTTTGGGGGCGTACACTTACGCCCGCGGTCATTAAGGGGTTAACTACTTATTCTGGAAGTGAACAACAAAAACTATTTTGTTACCAAACACACTAAAAAATGGACCTGGTTGGATTGTGCTTCAGAACTGGGCAGAAAAATATGCAAACATAAAGTACAGGAGTAAGTAGTTACAGTAGACAGACAATGGAAATAATAACTGACTACTGATTGTATACATTGTCGTCCTGGTTGATCCTTGTGAATCTTTCTTAAATCAAGCTTTCCAGTTGCCTTCCCTTTTAAGGTTGAGTGACCTCCTAGTACAAGACCAACGTATTCTACTGTATTCTGCAATACTGCATATACAGTGCACAAGAAAATCAGTGTTGCAGAACCTTCAGATTGAAGTCCACACTTTATAAACCAGCTCTGTAACATAGAAATAACACTGTCTAACAGGTGAGCATGTCCAGGAGTAAATTCCAGCATATGGAAAAATATTCCAACATCTGGAGTGTAGGTTAAAAGTCGCTGCTTTATTTAATTCCTAATTTAAAAAAAAAAGCATCACAAAGTTACATAAAACCATAAGTGACGCAATCAAACAAGATAATCTTTAGGCTATGTTCACACAACGTCCAAAAAACGTCCGTTTTTGATATTTAAAAAAAAAAGTCAGACGTAAAAACAGCCGTTTTTCAATACGTTGTGTGCATTGGACGTCCGTCCTACCATTGACTTCAATGCATTTCCATTGCAGTCAGTTAAGTCGTGGCAAAAACTGACTTTTTTTAACGGCCATTGTTTGGCTATGTTCACACAACGCTTTTTCATCTCCGTTTAAAATTACGTCCGTCATTTTGGGGCTAAAATAACGGACGTTATTCAGCAGCCTGACCTCCCCTTGGTTCACTGACAGGTGTTTGTACATTATTCTAGTTTGGGGTTACTAATTGGACTTTGGATGCGGCTTAATTGAAAAGTCCATTGAATTTAATAGTAAAAATGGAGACAGTATGTGAACTACAAATAAAAAACGTCCGCTATTTGCAAAAGACGTCCGAAAATAATGATCATGTTTATTATTTTGACGCCCACGGCAAAAACGTCCGTTATTCAATACGCTGTGTGCATTGGACGTCTGTCTTCCCATTGACTTCAATGTATTGCATTGCAGTCAGGTAAATCTCGGCAAAAACGGACATTATTTTAAATATGAAAATCGGCCGCCTTTTTAATATTTTTGACGTTGTGTGAACATAGCCCTAAGCTAAAAGAATATCATGTTTGAACTATGACGCCAGTATCATACACTTGTGGTTTTATGCCATTTGATATAAAACAAGACGTTGTAAGTTACAAGTCAAGATGCTGGAATCCTTGTCCGTATGCTGGAATTTACTCCAGGAGAAGAAAATATATACCTATGTATCTTTTAATGCTTGCATGACAATTTTTCACTCAAGGAAATTCCCATGTTACGTCTCTGTGAACTGATTTCTTGTTGCACGTTCCCTGATCATATCTAAAAGATCTGTGAAGCCTCAATGGATAAGGAAATGCAAATAAAAACTATGGTGTTTGGTTAAAACGCCATATCCATGACGTTTCTGTACCACATTTTTTTTTTTTTTTTTAAGTTTTAAAAAAGTCCATTTAGGGTGAAAGAAACCTAATTAAATAAAAATAAATAAATAAAATGTATAAAAATAAATATATAAAGAAAGAAATGTAATAACTGTTCCTAAAGGTTCTCCAAAATATATTAAGTTCAGCCGCGCCTTAGCTACCAACCGAACCACAGGAATATGTATTGAGTTGAAAAGTAAAAATGAGACCATTAAAGGTTAAAGGGTTTTCCCATTTAAGCACATATTGCTGGAATATGCAATTATTGGATTACTAGTTAGTGTATAATGACAGCCCCCCATGATCACTAACATGCATTTCCACAGGCTTCGTAAACGTGCTGTGCAGATGCATTCACCCGACTGGGGCTGTGTTCCAGTTCTGGTATGTGCCCAATGCCAGGTCAGTGGTCTGGTTATCGTCATATAGTAGTATATCTGAGCATAACTTGTATCACTTGCTTAGATCGGAAAACCCTCTTACAGTAATAGAGAAGGAATGTGTCTGCCAGGAAATACTGTTTCAGAGTATACACTGCACACACCGAGGCGATGGAATGTAGACTGTATTGCAAACTGTATGGGAATGATTGCAAATAACCATACCGAGCCATAGTTTAAAGTAAAGTCACCCCCAAACTAAAAACGGCATGTCATGAGCAGAGAACACTGAGTGTAATTGGAGGGCTCAATAAAAGAAACACACTGAGGTGTTTTGCCAATAGGTATAACAGGCAGGATAACTGGTAATAAAACCGTGATCAGGACCGTGAGCAGACATTGACCATCCCAAAGCTCCATATGAAGAAACTGTAGAAAAGTTGTGTACCTCTTTGGGATATACACTACCGTTCAAAAGTTTGGGGTCACTCAAACAATTTTGTGTTTTCCATGAAAAGTCACACTTCTTCACCACCATATGTTGTGAAATGAATAGAAAATACAGTCAAGACATTGACAAGGTTAGAAATAATGATTTGTATTTGAAATAACATTGTTTTTACATCAAACTTTGCTTTCGTCACAGAATCCACCTTTTGCAGCAATTCCAGCATTGCACACCTTTGGCATTCTAGCTATTAATCTGTTGAGGTAAGCTGGAGAAATTGCACCCCACGCTTCTAGAAGCAGCTCCCACAAGTTGGATTGGTTGGATGGGCACTTCTGGCGTACCATATGGTCAAGCTGCTCCTACAACAGCTCAATGGGGTTCAGATCTGGTGACTGCGCTGGCCACTCCATTACCGATAGAATACCAGCTGTCTGCTTCTGCTCTAAATAGTTCTTGCACAATTTGGAGGTGTGTTTAGGGTCATTGTCCTGTTGTAGGATGAAATTGGCTCCAATCAAGCGCAGTCCACTGGGTATGGCATGGCATTGCAAAATTTACTGATAGCCTTTCTTATTCAGAATCCCTTTTACCCTGTACAAATATTCCACCTTACCAGCACCAAAGCGACCCCAGACCATCACATTACCTCCACCATGCTTAACAGATGGTGTCAGGCATTCTTCCAGCATCTTTTCATTTGTTCTGCGTCTCACAAACGTTCTTCATCCAAACCCCTCAAACTTGGATTCATCCGTCCACAACACTTTTTTCCAGCCTTCCTGTGTCCAATGTCTGTGTTCTTTTGCCCATCTTAATCTTTTTCTTTTATTGGCGAGTCTCAGATATGGCTTTTTCTTTGCCACTCTGCCCTGAAGCCCAAAATCCCGCAGCCGCCTCTTCACTGTAGATGTTGACACTGGTGTTTTGCGGGTACTATTTAATGAAGATGCCAGTTGGGGACCTGTGAGGCGTCTGTTTCTCAAACTAAAGACTGTGCTTATCTTCTTGCTTAGTTATGCAACGCGGCCTCCCACTTCTTTTTCTACTCTGGTTAGAGCCTGTTTGTGCTGTCCTCTGAAGGGAGTAGTACACACCGTTGTAGGAAATCTTCAATTTCTTAGCAATTTCTCGCATGGAATAGCCTTCATTTCTAAGAACAAGAATAGACTGTCGAGTTTCAGATGAAAGTTCTCTTTTTCTGGCCATTTTGAGCGTTTAATTGACCCCACAAATGTGATGCTCCAGAAACACAATCTGTTCAAAGGAAGGTCAGTTTTGTAGCTTCTGTAACGAGCTAGACTGTTTTCAGATGTGTGAACATGATTGCACAAGGGTTATCTAATCATCAATTAGCCTTCTGAGCCAATGAGCAAACACATTGTACCATTAGAACACTGGAGTGATAGTTGCTGGAAATGGGCCTCTATACACCTATGTAGATATTGCACCAAAAACCAGACATTTGCAGCTAGAATAGTCATTTACCACATTAGCAATGTATAGAGTGTATTTGTTTAAAGTTAGGACTAGTTTAAAATTATCTTCATTGAAAAGCACAGTGTTTTTCCTTCAAAAATAAGGACATTTCAATGTGACCCCAAACTTTTGAACGGTAGTGTACATAATTATGTTCGAGAGGTAAACAACACATTTCATGCCCATGCTTGGCTATTTGTCAGGTCCATTAACCATAGTTAAAGCGACTCTGTACCCACAATCGGCTGCTTCCAAACCACTTGTACGTTCAGATAGCTGCTTTTAATCCAAGATCTCTCCTGGGGTGTGTTCGGCAGGTGATGCAGTTATTGCCCTAAAAAACAACTTTTAAACTTGCAGCCCTGGGTCCAATTGGTGTGGCCTAGAGTGTCTGTGCACTAGGCTTGAACCACCTCTCCACCCTCTTCATCATTAGAAATGCCCCAGGCAGGATTTCTCCTATTCATCACTTGTCTGAACACTGCACATGGGCCTTAACGATTTAGCCCATGTGCAGTGTTCAGACAAGTGATGAATGGGAATAATCCTGCCTGGGGCATTACTAATGGTGAAAAGGGCGGGGAGGAGCAACAGAGAGGCGATACAGACCTAGGGCACGGGTACTCTAGGCCACGCCAATTTAAAAGTTTAAAAGTTGTTTCTTTTTTTTTTTTTAGGATAATAACTGCATCACCTGCCGAACGGGCCCCAGGACAGATCTAGCATTAAAAGCAGCTATCCGATGGTACAAGCGGTTTGGGGGGAGGGGGGAGATTGTGGGTACAGAACCTCTTTAACATTAACAAGCACCCATCACCAGTTTTGCTTTTTTATTTGAAGTAGATTTTTAAGATTGGATATAAAAATATGAACAACTTTCAAGTATAATAATAGTATGGAGTAAGTTGCACATAAGTCATTGAATAAAGGAATGTTCTTGCCATTGGAAATCATCAGTTGTATGCCCCCCATTAAGCCACCCTTAGTAAAAATGAAATACCACATGCCTTTATATGTCTCAATAGCAGAGTTCCATTGTGTTTTTTGTTTTTATAAAGAAACACAGCTGTTTCTTATTTATGTGGCACTTCATGCTGAATCCTATAAGGGACTAGTCAGCAAGCCGTAATGTCAAACAAGCTGCAAAGGGATGAAATGGATCCCCCTGTGGCTTCTAGACTAAGCAGCTGCCCCTCGTAATAGCTGGACACATTTGTCCCATCAGTTTATGCTACTAGTCAGTCCATTCATCACACAGTAGATGGGCTGTCACCACAAACAAGCTGCTTGCTTTATAAATGTATTTGAACAGTCCCTTTCCTCATATCTATTGTGTTCTGTTGAGCATCAGGCGTTACTCCATCTTAATCAGGCTGCAAAGATCTATGAAGCCATTTTCCATGTTTTACAGCCATCCACCATTGTAATTTATTATGTATCTAGCCATTTATATACACTTACATCACTCAAGGCGCTGCTCATTGACAGAATATATATTAGAGTGTAACTGTACAAAGAGGTTGTTGAGAATTCTTTATTTTTTGTGGCAAAGAAGATTCATCATTCATGTCTTTATCTCACAAGGCATCCTTTTGTTATAGAATTCATACATTTCATTTATATTGGTGTAACTTTGGTTCCAAAGCAATATTATTTATTTAAATATCACATGTAATTTACATTACTACTCTGCTCATATAGGAGAAAAACCTTGTGGACCCCCTTAAAGAGGTATTATTTAACCTGGTTTATGGTACTATGAATATAAAAAAGAAACCATACTAACATGCCCCTATCCCCTGAAACTGCAGAGATGGTGGTGCCAGGCCCTCCACTGCTGTCTACTGCTTCGCCTGACCTGTTATCCCTGTAGGAATATCTGCTAAGTCAGTCACTGGCCACTGGATCATCTCTGTGGCCATTGACTGAATGAATGGGGATCATCTGCAGGGATGATATAATACGAAGTAAAGAAGAGGACACAGACCCGGTGCCACCAGCACAGCAGCTGAGGGGGATAGGGGAAAGTGAATATAGTGTCTTTTTATGTTTAAAGCATCCTGGGTCCTGGATAAAACAACTTCAATCTTGGGAACACCCCTTCAACCTCCAGGGCCCTGGTTTGACCAGGGCCCTGCACCTGCTATAGTTACCATTCTTGGCAATTCTAAAGAAAACAAAAAGAAAGTTGGAACTCCTTCCTGGAGGACATCCTGTGGGATAAGTTGTATATATATATATATATATATATATATATATATATATATATATAAAGACTCTCCTTCTTTTTACCAATAGTATCAAACTTCCAACATTTTTATTGGTTCTACCATGGTTTTGCACTGGCAAAGGTCCAATAGCTTTATGTATGTTTTGTTAGTGATATTAAACACTACCAACCAAGAAAACCAGTGAAGCTAGTCTAACCTATTTGCTATACCCTTGATCAGATTTTCAATGGTTGGGACCAATTATTTTTCTAAGCAAAATGATCATTAGCTTCAACAATTTCTGGAAACAAATTGTAAATAATGTTTAGTTTTTGTCTATAACCATCGGTCTGTATGTATTTATCTCTTATGTAATTAACCCCTTAAGGACCGGGCCTGAAATGGCCTTAAGGACCGGAGCAAATTTTATGAATATGACCTGTGTCATTTTATTCATTAATAACTTCTGGATGCTTTTACCTATCTGGTTGATTCTGAGATTGCTTTCTCGTGACATATTGTACTTCACATTTCTTGTAAATTGGAGTTGATACTTATAACGAATCTTTATGAAAAAACCCCAAATAACGTGAAAAATTTTTTAAAAAATGAATTTTTCCAACTTTAAAACTTTACTGCTTATACAGTAAATGGTTATGCCACATAAATTATATATTAAATAGCATTAGCAACATGTCTACTTTATGTTGTCGGCATTTATTAAACTATAATTAATTTTTTTAGACAATAGAAAGCGTAAAACATTAGCAGCAAATTTTAAAATTTTCTGTAAAATTTCAAAATCAGATATTTTTAGGGACCTGTTCAGGTTTAAAGTGTATTTGAGGGTCCTGTATGTTAGAAAGCCCCACAATGCACCCCATTTCAGAAACTGAACCCCCAAAACTCTGCAAAAGCACATCCAGAAAGTTTTTTAACCCTTTAGGGGAGTCACAGAAATAAAAGCTAAGTGTGTAAGAAATTAGAAAATTTTAATTTTCAGTGGAGAGATTCTATTGTAACCCAATATTTTTCATAATTATAAACTTATTACCAGAGAAATGCACCCCAAAATTTATACCCCATATGTGGCCCTATTGCGCTATTTGACGCAACCACAAGCCTCAGATATAAAGGAGCGCCTAGTGCATTTCAATGGCTCCGTTATATTTGGTCATTTCTGACTGTACCACTTCAGGTTGGCAGAGGCTCTGGGGTGCCAAAACCTAAAAAACACCACTAAAGGGACACCATTCAGAAAACTACACCCCTCAAGGAATGTAACAAGGGGTGCGGTGAGCATCTGGACCCCACAGGTGCTTCACAGATTTTCCCAACAATATGGCGTGAAAAAAGACAAAAGTATTTTTTACACTAAAACGTTGTTCTAGCCTTCAATTTTTCATTTTCACAAAGGGATAAAAGGAAAAAAAAACACAAAGCATGTAGCGCAGTTTCTCCCGAGTACAGAAATACCCCACATGTGGACAAAAGTGCCAAGCGGGTGCAGGACGAGCCTCCAAAGGGAAGGAGCGCCAAATGGCTTTTGGATGCTGGTATTTACTGGAATGGATTTCAAGGGCCACGTCGCATTTACAGAGCCCTCGTGATGCCAAAACACTAGAAACCCCCACAAGTGACCCCATTATGGAAACTACACCCCTCAAGGAATCTAACAAGGGATGCAGTGAGCATATGGACCCCACTGGTGACGGGCACAAATGTGGAAAAATGTGACGTGAAAGTGAAAATTTTCATTTTTTTTACTTTCACGGCACAAATGTGCCCGTCATCAAGGGGTCCATATCCTCATTGCACCCCTTGTTAGATTCCTTAAGGGGTGTAGTTTCCAGAATGGGGTCACTTGTGGCGGGTTTCCACTGTCTTGGCAGCACAAGGGCTCTGTAAATGCGACATGGCGTTCATCATCCATTCTAGCCAAATCCAACCTCCAAAATCCAAATGGCGCTCCTTTCCTTCGGAGGCTTGCCCTGCGCCCACTTGGCACTTTATGTCCACATGTGGGGTATTTACGGACTCTAGGGAAATATCTCTACACATTTTGTGTGTTTTTTTCTCTTTTAACCCCTTGTGAAAATGAAAAATTTAAGGCTAGACCAACATTATAGTGTAAAAAATTTAATATTTCATTTTCACGCCACATTGTTCCACATTTGTGCCCATCACCAGTGGGGTCCATATGCTCACTACACCCCTTGTTACATTCCCTGAGGGGTGTAGTTTTCATAATGGGGTCACTTGTGGGGGGTTTCAACTGTCTTGGTAACACAGGGGCCTTTAAAATGCAACTTGGCCCCTCGAAATCCATTCCAGCCAAATCCAGCCTCAAAAAACCAAATGGCACTCTTTCCCTTTGGATGCTTACCCTGCACCCGCATGGCGCTTTATGTCCACATGTGGGGTATTTCCGTACTCAGGGGAAATTGCTCTACACATTGTTTTTTTTTTTTTTTTTTAGCCCCTTGTGAAAATGAAAAAATCAAGACAAGATCAATGATTTAGAGTAAAAATTTAAAACAAATTACACTAAATGTTGGTCTAGCCTTGATTTTTTCCCATTTCGACAAGGGGTTAAAAAAATAAATAAACGCAAAGCGTGTAGGATAATTTCCACTGAGTACGAATATACCTCAAATGTGGACATAATGTGCCATATGGGCACAGGGCAAGCCACCAAAGAGACAGAGCGCCATTTAGAGGCTGGAATGGAGGATGGAGGCCATGTCGCAATTACAAAGCTCCTGTTCTGCCAAGACAGTAGAAACCCCCCACAAGTGACCCCATTCTGGAAATTACACCCCATAAGGAATCTAAAAAGGGGTGCAGTGAGCATATGGACCCCACTGGTAACAGGCACATATGTAGAACATGTGCCGTGAAAATAAAAAATACAATTTTTTTCATTTTCACGTCCAAAAAGTGGCCATCACCAGGGAGCCATATCCCCTCTGCCCCCTTATTAGATTCCTTATGTGGTGTAGTTTCCAGAATGGGGTCACTTGTGGGGGGTTTCTACTGTCCTGGCCGCACAGAGGCTTTGTAATTGCATCATGGCATCCTCTAATGGGAATGGCGACCATACCTATTTAGCTGGGGAAAAGGGACAATTCTAATTTATTTGGGGGTATTAGGCCAATTATTAGTTTATAAGGTTGAAAATGACAGGTGTCCATCAAATTCAACCTGTGTTGATCTAGAGGAAGGCAAAAAAACCTCGTAAGGCAGACAACAGTAGCCTCATCACAGGGAAAAATTCCTTCCCGACTCCATAATGGCAATCAGAATAATCCCTGGATCAACGTGACCCCTGAAATAGGAATAAGGCACAGAATTTAGATAATGTAGAACTCCAATGACGTGTGGTACGCCTTGGAGCGATCCAGTATGCAGAGGCCGGGGGGATCAGGACAGGTGTCACACTGGAAAATGGTGTCCTTCCTGATCCCCCTGTTACACCACACTCTGCACTTCTTCTGGGGTCTCCTGTTTTCCAGTGTGGGGAACGTCACCTGGAAAATGTTGTCCTTGTGCGATACGGGGTCCTTCATATCCAGAAGCGCTGGGTCCACTCCATGGCTGCTAAATATTAGGGCTTTATTACTGCTTCTGATATTTTCGGATTGTGCCGCAAGCTACAGTAGCTCGGGCAGCGAGGGACCGGAAGAGGGGGTGCTGGTATAAAAGTTATTTTAAGGTACTCTCACAGAGTTTGTAGAATTTCACGCCATACCGTCATCTCTTATTGGGACGGTACTAGCGGAAAAGACGTGTCTGGGGGGCAGCGTACGCTACGCTACCCCCAGACACGTCACTGGATGATGAGGATGATGAGGATGAATGGAGGAAAGAAGGATCCCCCCATTCATCCTCACTGGCTGTTTCGGTGTCGGAGGCAATAATAGCGTATGGTGCGACACCGAAAACACCCTGGGGGCCATCTTTATACGGGGATTGGTATATGGGGTATGTAAATGTGTAGTGGCGTAGTGTAAAACTTTATTCCGTGTAGTGTAATGGTGTTTTTTACATGTTTTTTTAACATTAAGTATAAAAAAAACTACGCCAAGAAAGGAGTTGCCGATAAATGCCGCACTTATGTGCGGCACTTATCAGCAGACCGTGGCTGTAGGATATAGGAAAAAAACACCCTACGCCAAAAAGGAGGAGTTGCTGATCAGCGACGCACTTACGTGCGATGCTGATCAGCACTCAGCGGCGATAGGGTGCGGGACAAAAAAAAAAACACACCTTTCTTCAACCCTATAGCTACTGATATGTGAATACAAAAACAACCATGGGCATAGATTCTGAATCACTGCAAAATTTATTTATCACAATTATAATAATAACATGATAGAGATTTCATATAAAATATCATTAAAAAGTATTTAAAAAACAACCAGGTACCATACATATAAAATAGACAACAACATAGGACAGATGGGTCCATTAGTTAGTAACCTACCCTCTTATATCAAAGACACCTCGGACGCCCTGGCACGGATTGATGGGATCTTTGTGGATCCAGACATGCTACTTGTGACAGCAGACGTTGAGTCACTGTATTCTTGTATAGGGCATGAGGATGGTCTGCTTGCGGTTGAGTTCTTCCTGGGGGCAAGCCAGTGGGACTCGGACACCTGCCGTTTAATTTTGGAATTATTACGTTTTGTTTTGACACATAATTTTTTTGTATTTAAAGATAATTTTTATTTACAGTCACGCGGCACGGCCATGGGGGCGGCCTGTGCGCCTTCATACGCCAACCTCTTTCTGGGTCACTGGGAGAGGGGGGTATTTCAGTGTGGGGGCGCCCAGGCCGCCACCCATGTCCAATGTTGGCTAAGATATATCGATGATGTTTTATTTATTTGGCAGGGGTCCGAGTCCGAACTGAGGAGCTTCATGGATGAGCTCAACCACAATAACCTTAACATCAAACTCACCTATAGAAGTGATCCAAGGAAGGTAGAGTTTTTGGATATCTTGATTGAGAGTGATGATGTGGGTATGTTACAGACGGACGTGTTCCGTAAAAAAACTTCCACAAACTCACTGCTCCATGCATCCTCAGCACATACGCCGGCAACCATTAGGGCGGTCCTGACTGGACAGTTCCTAAGGATGCGTCGTATTTGCTCCTCTGAGTCCAAATTTGAGACCCAAGAGGAGGATTTAAGAAACCGGTTCAGAGAGAGAGGTTATAGTAAAAGAGTGATAGAGAGAGATTTCAGACGAACCAAGCAGACCAAAAGGGAGGACACCCTACAGATAGGGTTAAGAAATAATAATAAAAAAAGGGATGGGACAGTGAGATTTGTGTCAACATATAATTGCAGATGGGAAATGATGAGGAAAATACTGCATTAACACTGGCAGGTCTTAATTACAGACCCAGTGTTAGCATGTAAACTTCCTCCAGCCCCGGCAATGACAGCTAAAAGGGGAAAAAATTTAAAAGATCTCTTGGTGAGGAGCCACTATGTTCCAAAAGTGGAGAATCCATTTGGGCAAATTACCCGGAAGCAAGGGTGTTCCCCATGTGGAAACTGTGTAGCGTGTCCAAATGTCATGAGGATAGGGACTTTTCAAAATGCCGATAATACAAGACAATATACGATTCGTGACTATGTGTCTTGCAGCAGTACACATGTGGTGTATTACGCCACGTGTGGCTGTGGCAAGATATATGTGGGCTTGACTGCACGTGAATTAAAAGTGAGAGTAAGAGAACACGTGAGAGGTATAGTGGCAGCCAGAGATATAGACGATATTGATTCCCTTAAAACCATCCCCCGACATTTTAAATTATTCCATGGAAGTGATCCAAAAAGTTTTTTAGTGAGAGGTATCGAAAAGGTCAAGGTCGGTATTAGAGGAGGCAATGTGAGGAGGACCTTGGCGCAGAAGGAGTGCCGCTGGATTACAGTGTTAGGTACAGTAGCCCCTTCAGGACTTAATGAAAATTGTAGCTTTGTTCCATTTTTATGAATCCATAATTGTTTTTAATTGTTTGATTTTGATACTAATGTCTTTCTTTTTCCTTCCATCTCTCTTTTTGATTATATTTCTTTCTATTCTAAATTCTATCATATAGTTTTTCTATCTATATTTAGGTTCCGGGTACCTCAAGAAGTTAAGAACATTGGACAGCGGTGATATTATTGGATGAAAAATTTTTTAGTAATGGATAGTATTTATGAAATAACAGTAATTATACTGATACATTTTTATAATAAAAAATCTATTTTGTTGACACCCATTCACTTTATGCGTTTTTTGCACTTGCGGTTTTTGATGTGTTTTTTATGCCGCACTTGCTTTTTGTTTTGCAATAGTATTTTTATGTTGCAGTATAGCACCAGTCACTTTTTATGCAATATATATAAATTGAAAGTATTTTTTGTATAATAATCATTGGTTACACTTAGCAAAAGTCACTTTATGTATATTTATTAATATCATGTATTTATGACTTAATCACTATATATGATGAATTGGTATATTTATGTTGTATGTTATGATACTATTTATGAGGAGTGTGTTAGGGGATGTGAATAACTACTGCTTGCATTGCTAAAATGTGTTCCATACCCCTGTTATTCTTATCACCGCTGTCCCAGCTATGCTAGAGTTAAAAATGGGAAGTCACCGCAGATGGGTGTGCGCGCCCGGCCGGTTGCTGACGCTGCGGTCACTTCCGGGTGGCCTCAGTACTCCTAGTGCGCATGTCCGTGACGTCACACGTCGCGGCCATGCGTACGTGGGGTGAGCTGCTAACCCGGAAGTGACGCGGTCTTCATAATGAGGCCCGGTATGTATATAAGGGAGAGGGGGAGTTAGGGGGACAGTTCCCTGAAGAAGCCCGGTTGCAGTGAAACGTACGTAGGGACAGCTGTGACCCTCATAGGACAGATGGGTGAGTGGTATTACGGTTTATGATTACTTATGTGTGTCTTGAGCCATACGATTGCTGGAATAGCAGGTTTACTCTGAGGGAGGACACACCAGTGGGGTTTACTATCTTTTATTTCTGATCACCCATCTGTCCTATGTTGTTGTCTATTTTATATGTATGGTACCTGGTTGTTTTTTAAATACTTTTTAATGATATTTTATATGAAATCTCTATCATGTTATTATTATAATTGTGATAAATAAATTTTGCAGTGATTCAGAATCTATGCCCATGGTTGTTTTTGTATTCATCTTTATGGTGGGTTTTTCTGGTATTCGAGTAGAGTGACACCCATAGCTGTAACTAATTAGTAAGCTATACTGTGAATTAGAGTGATTAAGTCCCTCTGCCGTGAACCTTTGTGTATATAGCTACTGATATGTGTATTATATACACTTATCAGCCGCTAAGGGGCAGTAGAACGCAAATTCCGGAAAAAGCCTAAGTTTGACGACGCTGGAGCCGATGATTGCCGATAGGGACCGCCGGAAAAAGACGAAGATGCCGACGAAGACGAGGACGCGATCGGAACGCGGAATACGCGATCGGGACGCTGGATCAGGTGAGTATGGGTCAATACCTGCTCTCAGACACCTCAGCTACCTAGCTGAGGTGTCCAAAGCAGGTATTTAACCCTTTCATGGGGTACTTATATCACCGTGATCGGCCGGCCGGTCACGGCGATCGGGACGTGGCACCGTTGCCACCATTACTTTTAACAGTAATGGCGGTCGGTGCCGCTCTTGGACAGCACCGACCGCCATTGCTTTCCGGGCCATCGGGTCAGCGATGACCCGGAAAGCTGCAGATCGCCGCCATTGGCTGATCTGAATTGATCAGCCAATAGCGGCGATTGTCAGCACGGGAGGGGTTAAGCACCCCCCGTGCCGACAAGCAGGATGGCCTGCTATACATTAGAGCAGGCCATCTTCCCCGATCGCTGCGTGTGTACACGCAGCGATTGGGGAAACCGCGGGCGTAAATGTACGCCTGTTTGCGTTAAGGCACGGGTTTTGGGGGCGTACACTTACGCCTGCGGTCGTTAAGGGGTTAAAGCAGAAGTCCGGACAGACCCATTTTTTTAGCAAGTGCTGGGAAGGATAAAAGAAATAAAGTGCTCTTACCTCCCCCGCTTCAGTACTGGTGGCCACATCCTGCCGCTTCGGTCCTTGTATCCCTAGCCGCTTCCTGGTCTGAGCGGGGACCCAGGTCGCAATGCATGAGGTCTGCTCAGCTGTGGCCACCAGTGCTGAAGTGAGGGAGGTAAGAACATGTTATCTCTTTTATCCTCCCTGCACTTGCTAAAAAAAATGGGTTTGGCCAGACCTCCCCTTTAGGCTAAACAATACAGCAGTATGAATACATACTGCTCTCTCATTATAATATTCCTTCCTTGCTTACAGTACAGTGGGGAAAAAAAGTATTTAGTCAGTCACCAATAGTGCAAGTTCTCCACTTAAAAAGATGAGAGGCGTCTGTAATTTACATCATAGGTAGACCTCAACTATGAGAGACAAAATGAGAAAACAAATCCCGAAAATCACATTGTCTGATTTTGTAAGAATTTATTTGCAAATTATGGTGGAAAATAAGTATTTGGTCACCTACAAACAATCAAGATTTCTGTCTCTCAAAGACCTGTAACTTCTTCTTTAAGAGTCTCCTCTTTCCTCCACTCATTACCTGTAGTAATGGCACCTGTTTAAACTTGTTATCAGTATAAAAAGACACCTGTACACACCCTCAAACAGTCAGACTCCAAACAGTCAGACCAAAGAGCTGTCAAAGGACACCAGAAACAAAATTGTAGCCCTGCACCAGGCTGGGAAGACTAAATCTGCAATAGGCAACCAGCTTGGAGTGAAGAAATCAACTGTGGGAGCAATAATTAGAAAATGGAAGACATACAAGACCACTGATAATCTCCCTCGATCTGGGGCTCCACACAAAATCTCACCCCGTGGGGTCAAAATGATCACAAAAACGGTGAGCAAAAATCCCAGAACCACGCGGGGGGACCTAGTGAATGAACTGCAGAGAGCTGGGACCAATGTAACAAAGCCTACCATCAGTAACACACTACGCCGCCAGGGACTCAGATCCTGCAGTGCTATACGTGTCCCACTGCTTAAGCCAGTACATGTCCGGGCCCGTCTGAAGTTTGCTAGAGAGCATTTGGATGATCCAGAAGAGTATTGGGAGAATGTCCTATGGTCTGATGAAACCAAAGTGGAACTGTTTGGTAGAAACACAACTTGTCGTGTTTGGAGGAAAAAGAATACTGAGTTGCATCCATCAAACACCATACCTACTGTAAAGCATGGGGGTGGAAACATCATGCTTTGGGGCTGTTTCTCTGCAAAGGGGCCAGGACGACTGATCCGGGTACATGAAAGAAATTAATGGGGCCATGTATCGTGAGATTTTGAGTGCAAACCTCCTTCCATCAGCAAGGGCATTGAAGATGAAACGTGGCTGGGTCTTTCAACATGACAATGATCCAAAGCACACTGCCAGGGCAACAAAGGAGTGGCTTTGTAAGAAGCATTTCAAGGTCCTGGAGTGGCCTAGCTAGTCTCCATATCTCAACCCTATAGACAAACTTTGGAGGGAGTTGAAAGTCCGTGTTGCCAAGCGACAGCCCCAAAACATCACTGCTCTAGAGGAGATCTGCATGGAGGAATGGGCCAACATACCAACAACAGTGTGTGCCAACCTTGTGAAAACTTACAGAAAACGTTTGACCTCTGTCATTGCCAACAAAGGATATATAACAAAGTATTGAGATGAAATTGTTACTGACCAAATACTTATTTTCCACCATAATTTGCAAATAAATTCTTACAAAATCAGACGATGTGATTTTCTGGATTTGTTTTCTCATTTTGTCTCCCATAGTTGAAGTCTACCTATGGTGTCAATTACAGGCCTCTCTCATCTTTTTAAGTGGTGGAACTTGCACTATTGGTGACTGACTAAATACTTTTTTTCTCCACTGTATATCTGTTATTAGTGTAATAAAGCCATAGAAAGAATGTAGCAGCAAACCTCCACCTGCAAAATATGGCATGCAATGAATAATTCATTTATTTCATTTCTTCTTATAGATTCCTTATGGAAACCCTTCATGTTTCTCAGTGCAAAGGAAGACCTAGGTACAGTATGGGTGCACAATATTATAGGCCATAAATAATATATATAAATCTTAAAGCAGACCACACACATGTTCTGCTGATGGCTATTTCTCCCAACTTCACAAAAATGAAGGATAAGCCATTACCAGACATCTTTAGCAGTAGCTCAATAGCTTGAAGTAGTTCAATTTAGAAAAAGAAAAGGGAATGTTAAAAGCCAACCTTATTGATCCCTATTTCCCCTGATATTTGCCCTAGAGAAATTGGTGTAACTTGAAGCTTCAGGGATCCCAGCTGCCATGTATAATATTGCTGGACTGTCTCCAGCATTGGAATACCTTTGTATTCCCTACATATACACCCCTTGAAGTATTCACATAATAATAATAATAATAATAATAAAAAGAAGAAGAAGAAGAAGAAGAAGAAGGGCCCTGCTCGCATGCATCAGCTTACAGACTATTAGGAAGGGGTTTGAGACAAAAATGGCAGAGGGGCAAAGTCCTTCCTTTTTAGCATGGTCCGGCCATCTTTATAAATAAGGCAGTGCAGGTTAAGGTGGGTAAGCCAGTCACCAACCAATGCCTGCCTGCTACAGGTCTAAGTGCTTAAAGGCCTGGCGTATGTATTGGCAAGGGGGGGGGGGGGGGGGTTTGATCAATATAGGGAACCTGGTAAGCCTGCTTGAACAAATGAGTTTTGAGGGCACGTTTGAAGCTTTGGGTATTGGAGGTGAGTCTAACAGTCTTTGGTAGTGCATTCCATAGAACGGGTGCAGCTCGGGTGAAGTGCTGGAGACGGGAGTGAGAGGTGCGGATCAAGGTGGATGTTAGTCTTAAGTCGTTAGAGGAGCGTAAGGTATGGGTAGGATGATAGACAGAGATTAGGGAGATGTGTGGAGGTGCAGTGTTGTGGAGAGCTTTATGGGTGAGCAGGAAGAGTTTATATTGTATCCTATGTTTAATAGGAGGGGTAAGCATCTCTATAGCGGCTGGACAGGGAGATGAGCCTGGCTGCTGTATTGGTAATGGACTGGAGAGGGGAGTGTTTAGAGGAAGGAAGGCCGATTAGTAAGGAATTGCAGTAGTCTAGATGGGAATGAATCAGAGCAAAAATCAGAGGTTTAGCAGATTCGACAGTAAGGAAGGGATGGATTTTAGGGATGTTTTTAGGATGCAGGTGACAGGAACGTGATTGAATATGGGGAGTGAAGGACAGATCAGAGTCAAACATAACCCGAAGGCAGCGGGCTTGTTGTCTGGGGGTTATGGTTGCACCAAATACAGATATGGAGATGTTGGTTAGTAGAGGGAGGAAATACAAGCAGCTCAGTTTAAGCAAGATTGAGTTTTAGGAATAGAGAGGACATAACTTTAGAGCAGACAGTCTACTGACAGACAGTCACATATTCATATTCTTATACACACATCTATTGCTGTTGAGCACGTAGGGTAAAGCATCGGGGTGCTTGATTAAGTTTGAAACTTGACCAAGCACCTCATGGTCATACACCTTTAATAACTAATAGCCATCAGTTATATCTCCTGCCTGCCGTAGAAACCTATTACATTTTTTTGTTTTAATTTTTGTATATTCTGTTCCTTGAAGTGATGTTTAAACGAAATATGCTAAAATCTAAACAATTTTTTTTAAAATAGGTTTCTGCAAGACACATAAGAACTCTGGCGAGATGCCAGAAATCGGACAGCAGGGGGGGACCTGGTTAAGTGTTTAAGTCTCCCATTGATTTCAATGAGGTTCATTACTTGAGTCGAGCATTTGAGCATTAAAGCGCTCACTCAACACTAATATCCATAAATTTTCTCTGTACAGAAAAAGAATACAACACACAAAGACTAAAAGAAAAGTTGTGGTTGCATCATCTTCAACCTTATTATCTATATAATATAAGAAAATTCTAAAGTAAAACTGAAAATATCAAAAGAAAATACATTTCTTTGCTTTGCTTTGCCCTCACTGCCATTTCTAACATTGTACGGCATTAGGAAAACAAGATCTGTTGTACAAAGAGTGAAATTCATTTGTGACTTTAGAATGGAACAGCAGGTTTTATTAGTTCCTTCTCAGTGGTGTGAAATCCGTGCTCAGAATGATGAATTGAACGGAATAGGTGGATTACATTTAATTACGCTTTTGTACCTGTGAAATTTACAGTTACTGCTAATTATACAATTGCTTTAAAAATACTACTCGGAAATTTGTTAACCAGGTTGACTGTAAAAAAACAAAGACAAAGTACAAATGTTTTCACGAGAAACTAAATTAGCTTCCTAAAATTTCTTATGTATTTTGAAATATTTTTTAAAAGAATCATCTTTGAATTGAAACCAGAAAAAAAGCTGTTTCTAGATTGTTACTTGTTATCGAGCCCCTGGTGTTCTTTTGATTTTCTCTCAGAATGACCACCGAATGTGTTCCGTGCATCAGGCATCAAATGGCTTACACAATAGCTAGGAATCACTCCACTGCTGATAAACAACAAGATCCAGGCAGTGGGACTGTGTTACCTGGTATTTAGGACTATTAGGTCTGGAACATGAGGCAGATGTCCTGAAAAGGAGTAAAAAAAAGGGCACTAGGGGGCGCCATAACAGGTATATAACAGCAATATCTAGATTTATTAGGTACTAATTGAACCTAGAACTGTATCATTTAATCATGGGAAAACCCTTTAATAAATATTATCTATTTACAGATGTGTCTGCCCTTATCCCCTTAAGGACAGAGCCTGAAATGGCCTTAAGGACAGAGACAAATTTTATGAATTTGACCAGTATCACTTTATTCATTAATAACTTTGGGATGCTTTTACCTATCCGGCTGATTCTGAGATTGTTTTCTCGTGACATATTGTACTTTACATTTCTGGTAAATTGAAGTCGATACTTATAACAAATCTTTATGAAAAAATCCCAAATAACGTGAAAAGTTGTGAAAAAATGCATTTTTCCAACTTTGAAACTTTTTTGCTTATACAGAAAATGGTTATGCCACATAAATTATATATTAAATAGCATTCACAACATGTCTTCTTTATGTTGGCGGCATTTATTAAACTATCTTTAATTTTTTTTAGACAATAGAAAGCTTAAAACATAAGCAGCAAATTTCCAAATTTTCAGTAAAATTTCAAAATCAGATATTTTTAGGGACCTGTTAAGGTATAAAGTGTATTTGAGGGAACTGTATGTTAGAAAGCCCAGCAAAGCACCCCATTTCAGAAACTGCACCCCCCAAACTCTGCAAAAGCACATCCAGAAAGTGTTTTAACCCTTTAGGGGAGTCACAGAAATAAAAGCTAAGTGTGTAAGAAATTTGAAAATTTTAATTTTCTGTGCAGAGATTTTATTGTAATCAAAAAATTTTTCATAATTATAAACCTATTACCAGAGAAATGCACCACAATAATTATTGCCCCGTTTCTGCAGTTTATAGAAATACCCCATATGTGGCCCTATTGCGCTATTTGACACAACCACAAGCCTCAGATACAAAGGAGCGCATAGTGAATTTCAACGCCTCTGTTATACTTGGTCATTTTTGACTGTACCACTTCAGGTTGGCAGAGGCTCTGGGGTGCCAAAACATAAAAAACACCCCTAAAGGGACACCATTCAGAAAACTACACCCCTCAAGGAATGTAACAAGGGGTGCGGTGAGCATCTGGACCCCACAGGTGCTTCACAGATTTTCCGAACAATATGGCGTGAAAAAAGAAAAATTTATTTTTTACACTAAAACGTTGTTCTAGCCTTCAATTTTTCATTTTCACAAAGGGATAAAAGAAAAAAAACACCAAACGTGTAGCGCAGTTTCTCCCGAGTACAGAAATACCCCACATGTGGACATAAAGTGCCAAGCGGGCGCAGCACGAGCCTCCAGAGGGAAGGAGATTCCTTGAGGGGTGTAGTTTCCAGAATGGGGTCACTTGTGGGGGGTTTACAGTGTTTTGGCAGCACAAGGGCTCTGTAAATGCGACATGGCGTTCATCATCCATTCTAGCCAAATCTAACCTCCAAAATCCAAATGGCGCTCCTTTCCTTCGTAGGCTTGCCCTGCGCCCACATGGCGCTTTATGTACACATGTGGGATATTTACGGACTCGGGGGAAATCGCTCTACACATTTTTTTTTTTTCTCTTTTAACCCCTTGTGAAAATGATAAATTCAAGGCTAGACCAACATTATAGTGTAAAAAATGTAATATTTCATTTTCACGCCACATTGTTCCACATTTGTGTTCGTCACCAGTTGCGTCCATATGCTCACTACACCCCTTGTTACATTCCTTGAGGGGTGTAGTTTCCATAATGGGGTCACTTGTGGGGGGTTTCAACTTTCTTGGCAACACAGGGGCTTTTTGAATGCAACATGGCTCCTCAAAATCCATTCCATCCAAATCCAGCCTCCAAAAGCCAAATGGCGCTCCTTCCCTTTGGAGGGTTACCCTGCACCCGCATGGCGCTTTATGTCCACATGTGGGGTATTTACGGAGTCGGGGGAAATTGCTCTACACATTTTGTGTTTTTTTTTTCTCTTTTAACCCCTTGTGAAAATGATAATTTCAAGGCTAGACCAACATTATAGTGTAAAAAATGTAATATTTCATTTTCACGCCACATTGTTCCACATTTGTGCCCGTCACCAGTGGGATCCATATGCTCACTACACCCCTTGTTACATTCCTTGAGGGGCTTTTAAATGCAACATGGCCCCTCGAAATCCAATCCAGCCTTCCCTTTGGAGGCTTACCCTGCACCCGCATGGCGCTTTATGTCCACATGTGGGGTATTTCCGTACTCAGGGGAAATTGCACACATTTTGTGTTGTTTTTTTTTATCTTTTAGCCCCTTGTGAAAATGAAAAAAATCATGACAAGATCAATGATTTAGAGTAAAAATTTTTAAAATATTACACTAAATGTTGGTCTAGCCTTGATTATTTCCATTTCCACAAGGGGTTAAAAAAGAAAATAAATGCAAAACGTGTAGGGTAATTTCCCCTGAGTACTAAAATACCCCATATGTGGACATAATGTGCCATATGGGCACAGGGCAAGCCACCAAAGGGACAGAGCGCTATTTAGAGGCTGGAATGGAGGATGGAGGCCATGTTGCAATTACAAAGCTCCTGTGCGGCCAGGACAGTAGAAACCCCCCACAAGTGACCCTATTATGGAAACTACACCCCATAAGGAATCTAAAAAGGGGTGCAGTGAGGATATGGACCCCACTGGTGATGGGCACTTATGTAGAACATGTGGTGTGAAAATAAATAATACCTTTTTTTTTCATTTTCACGTCCAAAATGTGGCCGTCACCAGGGGGCCATATGCCCACTGCCCCCCTTGTTACATACCTTATGGGGTGTAGTTTCCAGAATGTGGTCACTTGTGGGGGGTTTCTACTGTCCTGGCCGCACAGAGGCTTTGTAATTGCATCATGGCATCCTCTAATGGGAATGGCGGCCATACCTATTTAGCTGGGGAAAAGGGACAATTATTAATTTATTTGGGGGTATTAGGCCAATTATTAGCTTATAAGGTTGAAAATGACAGGTGTCCATCAAATTCAACCTGTGTTGGTCCAGAGGAAGGCAAAAAAAAACCTTGTGAGGCAGACAACAGTAGCCTCATCACTGGGAAAAAAATTCCTTCCCGACTCCATACTGGCAATCCGAATAATCCCTGGATCAACGTGACCCCTGAAATAGGAATAAGGGACAGAATTTAGACAATGTAGAACTCCAATGACGTGTGGTACGCCTTGAAGCGATCCAGTATGCAGAGGCCGGGGTGATCAGGACAGGTGTCACACTGGAAAATGGTGTCCTTCCTGATCCCCCTGTTCCACCACACTCTGCACTTCTTCTGGGGTCTCCCGTTCTCCAGTGTGGGGGACGTCACCTGGAAAATGTTGCCCTGGTGCGATACAGGGTCCTTCATATCCAGAAGCGCTGGGTCCGCTCCATGGCTGCTAAATATTAGGGCTTTATTACTGCTTCTGACATGTTCGGATCGTGCCGCAAGCTACAGTAGCTCGGGCAGCGAGGGACCGGAAGAGGGGGTGCTGGTATAAAAGTTATCCCCATACAGGTGGTAACCTTTATCCAGCAGTGGGAAGATCAGTTCCCGAACGATCTTCCCACTAACTCCGAGGATGGGAGGGGGGGTATGCAGGATTCGGGTGTCCCTTCCTTCATACACTCTAAGGGTACGTGCACACTGCGGAATCGCGACAGATAACCCTTCATGCATTCCGCAGCTGGCACCCACCGGCAGACTGATGCAGGCGTGCGTCTCCGTCCGTGTCATAGACTCCATTCTATGCACGGGTGGATTCCACTCTCCGACCAATGTGTTCATTCTTTGGATGGATAATGGAATCCGCCCATGCATAGAATGGAGTCTATGACACGGGTGGAGACGCGCGCCCACATCAGTCGGCCGGCAGGTGCCAGCTGCGGAATGCACAAAGGGTTATCCTTCGCCATTCCGCAGTGTGCACGTACCCTAAATCTGTAAGTGTACCCTGAGGTACTCTCACAGAGTTTGGAGAATTTCACGCCATACCGTCATCTCTTATTGGGACGGTACTGGTGGAAAAGACGTGTCTGGGGGGCAGCGTACGCTACGCTACCCCCAGACACGTCACTGGAGGATGATGAGGATGAATGGAGGAAAGAAGGATCCCCCATTCATCCTCACTGGCTGTTTCAGTGTCGGAGGCAATAATAACGTATGCGTCTGACGCCGAAAACACCCTGGGGGCCATCTTTATACGGGGATTGGTATATGGGATATGTAAATGTGTTCTGGTGTAGTGTAAAACTTTATTTCGTGTAGTGTGGTGTAATGTAGTGGTTTTTTACGGTTTTTTTGACAGTAAGAAAAAATATCCCTACGCCAAAAAAGAAGCTGCTGATAAACTTATCAGCAGACAGTGGCGGATATAGGGGGGAAAAACGCCCCTACGCCAAAAAGGAGGAGTTGCTGATCAGCGGCGCACTTACGTGCGATGCTGATCAGCACTCAGCGGCGTAAGGGCGAATTAAAAAAAAAAAATTGAAAAAAAAACAAAAACTTTTTACCCCAAAGCAAATGATCAGTGTATAATATACACTGATCAGCTGCTAGGGGGCAGTAAAATGGAGCTGGCGGAGATGGCCGAAGATGGGGGTGACGGAAAAGTCTGAAGAGCCGAAGATTCCCGACGAAGACCGAACGAACCCGGAAGTGGCGGCGACGAGGAGAAGAGGACGCGCGGGACCGCGAATCTTTGTTCCGGAGGCCAGGATCAGTTGAGTATGGTACACCTGCACCACACACACCTGTTCTGCACCCCTCAGCTACCTAGCTAAGGGGTGCAGAACCCGGCCGGACACTTTTTAACTGTTAGATCACCATGATGGGCCGGCCGGTACTGGCCGGCCTATCGCGGCGATCGTGGGGGTGGCACTGGCGCCATCTTTCTGTAGCACACTAATGGCGATTGGTGCTGTCCCAGACAGCACCATTCGCCATTGCTTTCCGGGTCACCGGGTCACCGATGACCCGGAAAGCTGTATTCAGCTGCTATCGGCTGATCTGTATTGATCAGCCGATAGCAGCAATCGTCGGCACAGGGGGGTTAATCACCCCCCGTGCCGACGAGCAGAGATGGCCTGCTATACATTATAGCAGGCCATCTTCCCCGATCGCTGTGTGTGAACACAAAGCGAGCGGGGAAACATCGGGCGTAAATTTACGCCCTGGTGCCTTAAGTACCAGGCTGCGAGGGCGTAAATTTGTCGTTAAAATCAGACCTATTGTTTAAAAACGTTTTTATGTTTAATATGATTTATTTTGGTAACTTTTTTCCCATTTTTTTGTCTGTATTATAAAATAATTCTGAAGCTTTGCAGTTTTCATATTCACCACTAGCTCTTAAACTAAGCTGTTGTCTGTGGTGATAAGAGGCAGCTGCTATAAAGTAAACAAAACAAATTACAGTCAGAAAATAGAAACAAATTAGAATAAAAAATAAGTTTTAGCACCTGGTTGTAATTAGTAAAATTAAATCTACAGCAGGTGATACATTTAGCCTTTAAAGGTGGCTATACACCTAACGATTGTCCTATCTCTTCCTCAAACACAGGAACATTCAGTGCAGCAAATGGCCATGACTTATCTCTCCCAGAACAAAGGGGACAGACAGATATTTTCAATCACACCAGACCCCTATATTCAACAACATCTGCCACCTGTTGGGACACCTTATACAAGCAGCAGGTACGACCAACAGTTTTTTATGTTTTTTTTCCCCCCAAAACCATGCCCCTTTATTTGGTGAGGGACAAAAGCAGCTAAAACACAGAAAAGTCACACATTTTTAAGCAAGTCTAGACTTGCACAAAATGTCGTTTTTCTACAGCAGAAACCTAGCATGCAATGCTATATAAATACCCCACTACCACCACCATCACCATCCCCTTTGAGTTTAGAGAGACGTTAAAAAAGAAAAGTCTATTTTTCTATCTATCTATCTATCTATCTATCTATCTATCTATCTATCTATCTCTATGGTTTATTTATTCAGATTTTTTAAACTGACCCTTGAATACAAATATTAATATTATTATAAGAACACAAAGGAGTTAAATTCGGATTATAGTATATACTTTATGTGCAGAGACATTCTACTTAACTGTACTTAGCATATGTATCTGCACGTATTACATTAACATAAATTACTTATGGTGCTATTTAAAGAAACACTTAACCTAGAAATAAATGGTACACTTGAATGAGATAATAGTAACCATACTGTTCTCCATTCTGTAGCATTTTCTGCATGTTCCCTAAACAAAGGTCAGTAGAAATATTTTGGGAACGCAAGGGTTAATTTTATCCTGATTGGAAGAAATTCAGCTGCTGGGATGGGGCTTATCCAGGGGATGAGACCAAATTATGTTTGTGTCCTGCTCTGAATGGGGTAGAGAGAGGCGGCTCCTGCAGCAGCCAGTTATCTTGTTGCCAGACTCATTAGCTATGTCAGAATCTCATCCCAGAGTCATCTGTAGACAGCTGTTTCAGTGTTACCCCTACTTCTCTATATTCTGTAATTTGTATCTAGCCGCCCCCGCCCCCGGAAGTGTAGTAAATCCTACTTACCTACTTACCTGATCCCTGTTAACTACGGATTCTGCAGCCTCTGACGTCTTGTGTTGATGTCGTCACCTCTACAGGAAAGCTGGCCTAACTAATGTCCCTTAGCTAGGCCAGTCCCCTCTACTCTGTTGTCAGATGACTCACAGCTTGCTCAGCTCCGATTGACTGTCATCCATCTCACAGACTCAAGCCTCTAAAGCTGGAAGAAGAGGAGGAAAGAAAACGCCAACAGGAGATTCAGGGGTCTGTAAACAGCAGCTTGGTAAGGTATAGAAATTCTGCCTGTCGTTTTTTTTCCACCCCTTTTTTTTTGGCATTGCCCTTTAATACAAATACTTTGACAAGTCTGTATAGAATTTATTGAGTACATTAACTCCTTATTCCAACTGGAGATCCAACATTAGATTATGGTGGAATAAAAAAGGTATGAAGCTAGGTCAGGATTAGGGATGGTCCGAACCGAGTTCGGTTCGGGTTCGTACGAACTCAAACCCTCGGTAATGACTCCCGCTGTCCAGTTTTCCAGGCTGTCCTGATCCAGCGGGAGGACCGCCTGGAAAACTGGGATACAGCCATAGCCATAGGCTGTATCCCAGTTTTCCAGGCTTTCCTCCCACTGTATCCACCCGCTCCACGGACGAACCGCCCGCTCCTCCATACGAACCCCAACCTCGGCAGGTTCGGACCATCCCTAGTCAGGATACAAGCTGACTCCATACCTGGCGATTGCATGCTGCCTCTAGCAGCTGACAGACACAATTTATTAGCCAGGCTCTTTGGGGGACTAAAAAAAGAAAAAAGCTTTTTTTTTTTAAGTGTTTTAAAAGTATAAACAACCCTCTGCATATAAATAATAAAAAAATCTAATTAACCTATTTTCACAATAAAAAATAAAACAAAAAATATGTTTGGTACCAAAGTGCATGTCCGAACTATAAAATATAACATTCTGGACCCTGCACAGTGAACTGTCTAAATGATAGAAATAAAGAAATGCTGATTTTTATCCACTTCATACCCCAGAAATAAATTACAATTGGCCCTCATACAGATATCTAGCAGGAAAAATAAAAGACTTATTGTTCTTGTAAGAAATCTTTGACATCAGTGATTTCATGAATTTTTCTGTAATGTTTGATTCTCTATTTAACTTTCTGTAAATGTCAGCATATTGGATACCCTTAGTATATGTGCCATGCTTTTTTCTTTTTATGAAAATTATGTATTGGGTACTGTAAACATGAGGACTTTACCTGATATGTGTAAACTTACTATTTTCCATGGCCACTACGTTTTTTCCTGTTTTAGAAAGGAAAAAATGTTAGTCATTTCGCTGTATAGCCTCCCATCAGTGCAATAACAGCTACTGGTACATTATTCTAGTTTAGATGGACTAGTTGGTTTTTTGGGTCTTTAATTGCAAAGTCCATTGAATTAAATGAAAAACGTTGAAAAAAGAAAAACTATGTGTAGAAATAAAGAATAACGCCCCCTGTTTGCAAAAGACATCCGAAAATAATTGTCATGATCATTATTTTGACGTCCGCACAGACAACGTCCATTATTTTATACACTGTGAGCATTGGACGGCTGTCATTCCTTTGATTTCAATGCATTGCATTGAAGTCAATTAAGTTGCAGCAAAAAACAGACATCTTTTTAAATAGAAAAAGCAGGCACCTTTTCTGTTTTTTAACATCATGTGAACATAGCCCATAAGTGTAAAATTCTAAACAATTTGATTCTCAAAACATCATTGTGGCCTTAAAGGGAACCAATCACCTATCACCTAATCACCTAAAATCGATATAAACCTTCCAAATGTTACTAATAGCGCTCAGCATACACTATATTGACGAAAAGACAAAGAATGAGTGTACCCCCCATGGATCCAAACATCCATGGAAGCTTGAGAAAGGCCCCAGAATATTAAAAGGCTGATATGCGTTGCGATTTTTTTAAAATACATCTTTTTGGTACACCTAGCAGTGGCTCATTATTGATGCTGGAGATTGGAACAATACTCACCTTTTATGTCATCTGAGCTCATCCATTCCTAATGGGAATTTTCTAGCTGGCTAGGTCCAGGCCAGTCTTTCTTTGTTTGCCTATATATCTGTGGTACACTTTGATGGTCCCTGGCGAGCAGTGGTGACTTCTTACACTTGTTCCAGAAGTTTGATGCTGCCAACTGTTAATGACGGGCTGCCGTGGCACTGCAGGGGTTGATGGTGGGCAGCCAAGCGATTACACATACATCAGGAGCTGTGCTCCTGTCACTGACTGATCGGGCCCCCCGCAGTGTGACTGCAGAGGTTCCAATCATTCAATCTGACTGCGGGAGGTCTCTTACCTTCATCTCGGCAGTCAGATCGGCGATCAGTGTATAGAGTCAGGCAGGCTCTATGCAGGCTCTATAGAGCACAGGCAGGCTCTATGCAATGATCCCAGATTACACTGATCATTGCTATGCTTTGGCATAGCAATGATAAGTGTATGTAATGCAATTTAAATATGTTAATGTCCCGTAAGGGGACATAAAAAGTGTTAAAAATTAAAAGTTTTAAAAAACACCCTCCCCCAATAAAAGTTGAAATCCCCCCCCCTTTCCCATTTTATTAATAAAACACAAAAAATAAATAAAACCTAAAACGAACCTTGCTATAATGGCTGAATAATTGCAGCTACAATAGTAGGAGTCTGATAGGGTATAGTTTCGTTTAGTTGCAGTTGCTATTACAATGAAAAAAGTGAAAAAATCAAAGTGCAAGAATAGCGGAAAAAAAATGAGCCAAGGTGTAAGTGATTACACTGGACATAGGACACAAAGTTCCTTGGGCCCAATAGGGTGAAAAACAGACATTTGACAGTGGAACCAGCAGCAGTAATAGTACTGTGGTTCAGGGAAGAAACAGAGTGCTGCACCTCACACCTATGGCTGATACTAGTGCCCCTAGGCTAAATAAAAAACACATCAAAATTTTGTGTATGAATTGATCAAGCCATACTGCCCCATGTACCTCGTGCCGGTATCTGATACACATGGGTCCCTACACTAAGTCCACACCGTGCCAGTCAGTGGCCACCAACCCCGCAGGCGTGCACAGCCAGGGAACGGGGGCCATGGGACGGCCCTGCGACCCCCATGCCACAGGACCAGACCCAAAAACACCACACCAGAACCCGGCCAGGACCGCCGGCGGAGAAGGTCGCCCCCAAGCAGCACAAGTCTGGATAAGATATTACACTCACCATAGCTGCAGCAAACAGAATGGGAAAAAAACAGGAGGGATTAAAACCATGTGCACTCAGGTGTCTCCTGCTAATTGCGGTCATGTGGGTCTCACCAGGAGGAGTGCAATACACGGAGAAAAGAGAGAAACAAAATGCGGTTCAGGGAAGAAACAGAGTGCTGCACCTCACACCTATGGCTGATACTAGTGCCGCTAGGCTAAATAAAAAACACATTAGAATTTTGTGTATGAATTGATCAAGCCGCCATGGGACGGCCCTGCGACCCCCATGCCACAGGACCAGACCCAAAAACACCACACCAGAACCCGGCCAGCACCGCCGGCGGAGAAGGTCGCCCCCAAGCAGCACAAGTCTGGATAAGATATTACACTCACCATAGCTGCAGCAAACAGAATGGGAAAAAAAACAGGAGGGATTAAAACCATGTGCACTCAGGTGTCTCCTGCTAATTGCGGTCATGTGGGTCTCACCAGGAGGAGTGCAATACACGGAGAAAAGAGAGAAACAAAATGCGGTTCAGGGAAGAAACAGAGTGCTGCACCTCACACCTATGGCTGATACTAGTGCCGCTAGGCTAAATAAAAAACACATTAGAATTTTGTGTATGAATTGATCAAGCCGCCATGGGACGGCCCTGCGACCCCCATGCCACAGGACCAGACCCAAAAACACCACACCAGAACCCGGCCAGCACCGCCGGCGGAGAAGGTCGCCCCCAAGCAGCACAAGTCTGGATAAGATAGTATAAGGAGTTAGCGTAGGGACCCGTGTGGACCAGAGGACCTGCGCGGTGGTACACGGGGCAATATGGCTTGATCAATTCATATACAGACACTCTGGTGTTGATTTTTAATATAGGCCTAGCGGCATTAGTATCAGCCATAGATGGGATGTGCAGCGGTTCCATTCTCTCCAGTTCGAGTAATAGTACTGTATTGGACCCAGTGTGGAGGAGGGGAAGGAGGCAGTAGCACTTGATTGCAAACAGCCCAGTATGGTTGAAAAGAGACTATTGGAGGAGGCGGCACCAATTGATTGAACCCAGGCCAGTATGATTGGGAACGGACTATTTGAGGAGGAGGAGGCAGTACCTTATTGCATCCAGGCCAGTATGATTGCGAACAGACTATTCATGGAGGAGGATGGTCAGCCTTGGAGTGGTGGCCTGGGATTCCTTGCTGATGATGTTGGTTACTGCACTTTCCAGAATACGGACAAGTGGGATGATGTTGTTGATGCCTGCTCACAGAGTCGCGTCCTTAAAAGGGATCAACAATTGGCACGCCATGTTCGAAGAAACCTATGCACTATGAGGTTTATCACATGTGCCATACAAGGTGTATGATGCAGCCCTCCCTGCTGCACTGCAGAGACAATGTTCCAACCTTTGTAGGCTACAACACTTCCCACCGATAGTTGACCTGGGGTTAGACATTCATATACCTCCTTCTCCTCCCTGATGGTCCAGAGGAACTCCTGCCCACTGTGGCTCCGTTCACCCAGGCTCACAAAATGGAGGACAGCCTGGAGAGCGCCGGGCCTGACATAGTTGGTAAGACACCGGGGCAGGTTGGACTGCAGTCAAAGCGGTGGATGGTTGCAAGCTGGTAAAGGCAGAACTTGTGCAGAACTGGCCCCCTAAAGCACCGGGGAGGTGACAGTGGCAAGAATGGGCTAACTTTCTGGTGGTCTTCTGGGGGAATTTTGACCCAATGGGCAGTAACAGACATGTACTCCCCTTGCCCATAATTAAAGGACCAGACATCAGCATTGGGGTGCATGATCTTGGACACCAAGAATCCCAATGAGTCGCCAACATTTTTCTACACAAATGTGCAGTGATGGGACAGCTGATGGGACTTTTTTTGTTTCTGGGACAGTGGTGGGGCTTTTTTTTTTTTTAAACTTTTTTGGTTTCTCAGACAGGGATGGGTCTTTTTTTTTTTACTTTTTTTGTTTCTGTGACAGTGATGGGACTTTTTTTTTTACTTTTTGTTGTTGCGGCTAAACGGGGTTCTTCTATTTTTTGAACCTGATTGTAAAGATATGAACTGATTTTCCCTTAATAAATTCAATTAGCTTGAACACTGAAGTTGCTTTCATGTGTCTTGGTTAATACTCACAGACAGCTGTCAGATTATATTTTTGATTAGGCAGCACCCAGGTATATCTGAGGAGACTAATTTAAGGTCTCACCCTAACAGGGGTGATGTCACACATCTTGATATTTACAGAAAACCAGGATTCAAGTGATTCTAGGAGTAATAATCCCTTGTATCCTGGTCTATTCTATGACGAAAGTACAATTTTGCGTCGCCGTTGTTATTTTTACCAGATTCGTAGCAAACTTTCTCAAAGTTTGGTCCCGAACCGAACTTTTCCCAAAGTTCGTAACAAAACTGGTTTGTAACGGTTCGGTTCGCTCATCCCTAGTCAAGAGTTCAGATTTAGCGAGTGTTGCCCGAGCAGTTTGACAGGTCCTCTCAACACTACTTAGTAGTCAATAGATGATTGCATACAGCACATACAACAATTCCCCCAGATACCATTAATAATGAAAAATGCATCCTGTCTGTTTTCTGACAAGGTGCTGGTGGTGCTTTTGATGACTATAATCCTATTGTAATGTTCACTATTAATGTATTTAAAAACCCCAAGGCACAGAAATAAACATGTATGTGAAGATATACAATCCTATATCTTTTTTCTATGTACTTAAAATCAATGCAAATTTATTCTGGATTTTGACTTTTAAACTAAAGTCTGAAATCTACAATTGATACATAGCATATCCACAACATAAATTTACATTGGTCAGTTTCCATATGTATTCCTTAAAATCTCATCAACTTTGCAGCTGCCCAAACATCTACTGCAAAAAACCTGCAGCATATTTGTTCCATGTAAACAACCCCTTACGCAGCACTAGCATGATTTTCTGAAGTGATAAAATTCAGTATAACCAAACGTGACATGAAATCATCCAAAGGAGTATGCTCTTCATTTGTTTTCAACTCTGAAGGTAATAAAGATTCAGGTGTTTCATTGTGATCAGACTGTGAAACAATATGTCTGTGTCAGGCTGGGATTCTAGGACACAGGACAGGTGAGGCCCTGCACTGGCACCTACGCCACTGTCCCTGCCTACTTACTGATATCTGCCCTAGACGGCAGCAGGTAACTGGGCAACAGTCCCTGGCCTAGATTGGTGAAACACAGAGACGAAGACAGAACAAACAAACACAATATTCTTAAGGTAAACAAGCCTGGTCGGTAACTATCAATTGTGGCAGTACAAAATCAGAAGTCGGGGAGAAGAGTCAAAAAGCCAGGAAACCAGGGAATACGAAATCAGGATACAACACTAGCTTAGTCACACTCTAAAGAGGCTCTATCCCTACCAAGGAAATATGATAGGGGTGGTAGTTTTATTTAGCCTGGAATTCTAGCCCCAGGCGTTATTGAAGCAGAAACTTCAGCCCCCAACAATACACAGAGCTGAATGGCGGCTGGCACACATAACATTACACTGGACACCTGTGTCGATCAGCTGGGGGTTGTGAAGTCCCGGCCACAGGAAGAACAAAGGACGCTGGTCGCCAGGGACACCGTCAACGCGCTGCCTGCAACTAGCCAGACAGGTTGCCAGGAACGCCATTGGCACCTGCTTGAGGCCGGTCGTACGCTCCAGCCTGCGGGAGGCTGGCCATACGCTCCAGCATTAGCACCTGTGGGAGGCTGGCCATACGCTCCAGCATTAGCACCTGTGGGAGGCTGGCCATACGCTCCAGCATTGGCACCTGTGGGAGGCTGGCCATACGCTCCGGCGATCCGGCACTTGCGGGAGGCCGACACCTGCAGTGGCACAACCAAATATGCTGGATTATCCATAGATCTGGAAACTGGATTGAACTTTCTATGCAATGCCTGTTGTATCTGGCGTTTCCAGCTAGGAAAGCTCTCTCTCACTTGACATACATGACATTGCCAATAACTAACCAAGGGATAAGCAGGTACATAAACCATGTACCACTGTAAGTATTAATTTTTTTATTCTTACCAGACGATAGAAGTGGCGGGCTTTGATTTACAGGATATTCTTCAATCTGGTTTCATTGTCAGAAGAACACAACACATAGCACAGAATTTAATAAAGGAAATAAACTAAACAAGTACCAATACATTTTCCCTTATAAAACAATTTCCAGCAGTAAATAACTTGTGTTACCCATTTACATGGGAAAAAAAAATCTAGTGTGAAGCATTTATGTGATGGGACAGAAGTTTAGAAAAAAATCTCTATTTACTGCTCAACAGTTCCATTAATATTTCATGTGTACATTGTAGTCTATCAGAACATTGTGTCTGCCGGCATCTACTCTGGGAATTCCTACAAATAAAGTGGTAACTGTGAAGAGAAAAAATATAGTGCATTCAGGATCTGGCCACAGTTCTCTTTATATATTCCACTGTAAACTAATTGATATATTACTTATTTACTCCAGGCTCCTCTTCTTCCTATCTTCTAATTGTGAAGAAATATGATCTGTAAAAAAATATACATTATATAGATTTGTGTTAGAGAATAAGCATGGATTTTCTTTCCAGTCAGAGAAGAAATAAAAGAAATGGGACTAGTAAAAAGGTCATCAATAACACAGTTCATGTAATTGGAAATTAACAGAAACAGAGGTTTGGTAAAAGACAGGTTGTAAGTCTGTTGTTTTAAAGTAGCTATGCTGAAACCTCCAGACCCCTGGGTGAAGACAATGGCCATGTTATTGGGGTTAACAGGAAGGTTAAAGGAGGCAAAGCTTATTGAGTCTCTTAGGGTCCTATAAGTCAAAGAGATTTTTAACGATTAACAATTAAGGCAAACGAGATTGTTTATAGTTAACCTGAAATTGCTCACCATATTAGGGTCCATTTAAACAGAAAGATTATCTGACAGATTATCTGCCAAAGATTTGAAGCCAAAGCCAGAAACAGACTATAAACAGAGGTTAGGTCATAAAGGAAAGCGTGAGATTTCTCCTCTCTTCAAATCTATTCCTGGCTTTGGCTTCAAATCGTTGGCAGATAATCTGTCCGATAATCTTTCTGTGTAAATAAACCCGTAGGCTATTTTCACACTACGTAAAAGTACGGCCGTACTTTATGCGGAGTGGAACATTGCCTTATCTGCTATGGGATCCCGCCCGGAGCGTATACACAGCGTATACGCTCCGGCCAGGATCCCATGCGGACCCGCAAATAACTGACATGTCAGTTTTCTGCAGCAGCAATTCAATGAATTGCGGCCACAGAGAGACCTGTCAGTTCACACAATGAAGCGAGCTGCTCCGGCCGCTTGCTTCATTGTGTCCTATGGGGAGTTCTGATGCAGGCGCGCACTGATGTGCACGCATCAAAACACTGCGGCCGGAAAGATCATCCGGTCGGTATTTAAGTACCAGCCGGGATGATCTGGGCAGAGACCGAACAGCCGGGTCACCGAACGGCTGGACTCTTTACAGTCTATGAATATAGCCTTACACTGAGCAATTAGTGAACAAATGTGAAATTACAGTGAACAATTAGAGAATGATTAGCGAATGATTAACAGTGATTTTAGGGTCAGCTCTAAATCAATGATCAACAACACATGAAAGATTTTTCAATCCTTGCCTGCTATTACACAGGACGATTATCGTTTAAATTCAAACGTTATAACGATTTTCTGCATGATAAGCATCCCTTGTAATGGGGTGCTTAAAGTCCTTTTACATGGCCTGATATGAGGCCTTGCAAGGACACAATTGGTTGCTGATCCGCAAGATCGGTGCTTGTTTGGAGTGCCTTTAGGAGGCACGATCACCGATGCTGCCAGGCTGCACAATCACTATAAAGTTTGTGAGGCTATTTGAACATCCCCTATTTACACAAGTATATAGGGAGCCGATAGCAACATGTTTTAGTGCAAAACAAAAGATGCGATCAGCTGACTAGCAGGCATTTTCCCGCTCCTAGGCCGATCACTGACACTTTTGCACAGGGTGATTATCAGCCAAAGGAGCGTTTAACATATGTTGTTTTTACAAGCATAAAAAGAAGAGACTTTATGCCCTGTGTGTATTCTCTACATATTGTATTAGGCTGCATTCTATAAAAAAAAATGATCAGGCTTCAAAAACACTTGCAACTGAGAAGCACCTTTAAATCACTTTACTTCTCTGGCCAATGAGTGTACAGCCCTTAATTCTTGATGCTATGCAATGACACAGTGCTGGTGAAAGTGCATTGGACAGAACAGGCTAGGGGACAATTTACATAGTACAATACTATAGATGACATTCGGAGGAGGAAGGGATCACTAATGCACAGGTATTGCCAAGTTCTATAGGTAGCATTGATTTCCCTTTCAGGCACAGAATGGATCATCTTTAGCAGGCAGACTGGCTCAGCAGGTCCACAGCCAAGTCTTCCTCTCTGTATGTAATACTCTAGAATTGTTACTAGAGACTAATTTCCCCTAACAACAGGCAGTACACAGCAGATGGCATGGAAGCAAGACACCAAGCCTTTAGAGCAGTTTTTTCCCCATGATTCCAAAATATAAAGACTAAAAGAGAACATATATAGAATTACAATGCACTGATACTAAAGAAGAAGAAGAAAATAGGTGCTAAGTGAAAATATGCTGGCCAAAGCTGTCAGCATATGGGAAAATGTGTACACATTGCCCCAGATTTATCAAAGGTTGTAAAATATAGTCTGGTGCAAACTGCCTACAGCAACCAATTACAGCTCAGCTTTCAGCTCTGGTAAAATGAAAGCTGAGCTGTGATTGGTTGCTGTGGGCCGTTTACCCCTAGAAGACCCTGGGCAAACCCGTACGTCCTGGGCCACCGTCGCGGTCCCGGGTGCTGCATGTAGCCCGGGACTGTGGCAAAGTTGGCAGCTGCACCTGAATACATACTGCAGCCTCATCCCTGGTGTCTAGTGGGGAGTTTTTACCCGTCCGGGGTCTGCGCCGTAATGGCGCTGATCCCGGCTCGGCACTCGGTTGTTTTCTACTGCAGCAGCCGAAAGCAATCGAGTGCCAATCTCATCGATCTATGCAGTATAACTATACTGCATGGATCTCAATGAGAGATCAGTGTACTTATACTAGAAGTCCCCCAGCTGTGCCACCCCCTATTTTTACAATGGTAGACAACTTAATTTTGGTGAGATTGACAGCTGTGAAGTTTCTGATTCTTTTTTTACAGGATGGCTCCATAGTCAGCATATCTCCCATTGGCACTAGAACACAACATTTTTTGGGAGCACAGTGTACACGAGCAATTTTTTGGCCATATTCACCGCTTGCAGCAGATTTGGCCATCAGTATAAGGTTTATGGGGATCTCGTGACAGTCCACCGACAGATGGTGTGGTTGAAAATAGGGTGTTGAGTGTAATGGAAAATAATTGCCTGACCCCTTTGTTTTCAGCTATAAGCCTATAAGCCACAGCCTGGACAATCTGGCTGTAGCTTAACCCTTTCCCTCCCCTAAGAGAACTCAAAAACACTTGACTGCCGAAAGTTCCTGCGGATGGGGGGGGGGGGGGATCTGTTGGACAAACGATCATTCAACCAACAGTTAGTGAAGATGTATGGGCCACCTTCACAGAAAATTGGGGAATGAAAAGCCGTATAAGATCAAGCAATCTACAGCCTGGGGTAAGGTATTTGCCAACATCTGAGTAGACACTGTAACTGGAGTCTGCTTTTATTTTTTTCAACAACTCCCCTCCCCTTTATGTACGCCAGTGTTTTTTGGGGCATACCTACAGAGCAAGCTTTTGTAGGCGACAGTATAACCTCGCTGCAGAAAATACATTTTAGAAATTGTCTGCCATTATAGCAACCATTATAGAAGTATGGTGGTCTGGAGTTTATAGTTGTTGAGATTCCCGCAGTCGCTACTATATAAATCCTAGTCCCACACCGATCTTCTAGCTCTGTACACCGCACATCCATCAGCTTGGGTTTATGCTATCACATACTAAATATTTATCCTTTTTCTCTTCCATGGTCATATAGGCCATGCTATGGCACTAATGTATTTCACAGAGATTTCTCATACAGGCATTCTGAAGGAATAACATAACAAAACATAAGTGCATGGTGGAATCCTGACGGCTGTATTTGGTTCAGGAGATAATGTATTTTGGTTCAGTAAATAATTTTACTTGTCCCAGTTTCTTCCAGTAGTGTGAATTGTTAAACAGATTATCTGATATGGAAAAATTTGAGCTGTGTTAAAGGCATCTTGAATTCTATGTGGGTTAATGGGTCCAATGAGGCACATATAGAAATAAGACAGTAGAAAAAAATTACTTGCTGTGGGTTAGCCCCTCCCTGATTCCACATATCAGAATCAAAGTGGTATCTTCCTGATACCATTAGAAACATACGTCTCTCCACGTATTTCTGTCTATGGTTAAGGCATGTCTAGCTATATATTAACAGTTGCCTATGTCAAGGAATGTGGTGTACTGGTCTATAGACAACAGAATTAAAAAAGTGTAAATATGAAAGTGCATAGATACGTAAATAAAGAAAAAAACCATTTACATACAGGCATTATATAGTATATAACCATGAGCGTAATATCCCACCGATCAGTTACGGATGTTATTTAGGTGAGTTGTATAAAAAGGAAATATAAAAAACTAGAGACATGCGAAGCTGGATTCAAAGAGAAGTTTGCAAAAATTTGCTTATTTGGCGGTATGGGACGGCAGCCACGACGGATTGTAAGAGCGGGCTATCATTCTTACAAAACAAGAGTAACAGCCCACTCAGCTAATCACTGGCCATGACGCTGTCCCGTATCAGTCAGTCACTGATTGACTCAGTGGGATTTCACCCCAGAGATGAGAGTGACAGCTCGCTCAGCCAATCAGTGACTGACTGAGAAGGGACAGGGCCGTGGCTGGGGATTGGCTGAGCAGGCTGTCACTCTTGTTTGGAGAGTAAAAGCCTGCTCAGCCAATCACTGGCTGCTTCTGTCCCGTCTCAGTCAGTAAATGGCTGAGCGGCCTGGAGGCGGCACAGAAGAGAACATCAGGAAAGAACGGACAGGTAGGTATTGCACTAAAGCTGCCCCTAAACAGCTAAACAATCATTTAGCTCTTTTAGTGCTGCTTGGTAAGGTTTGGTTTCGCTGGTTCATGAACTTTACATCAAATATTCTTGAACCTGGCAAACCAAACTTTTTAAAACTTCGCTCATCTCTAAAAAAAAAACAATGGTTGAATTACGCCAAAGAAAAATTGTATATAGGTGAAATGCAGTAGCAGATTATAATAGGTCCATTTCGGGTGGTAGCCGAGGCCCTGAGCTCCTCGGGGGCCCATAGCCCCCCAAACAGACTTATACTTTCCGTGGTGTATTATCTCATTATCATGATTTGCATAAAAATCGCTGCTTTTACCACAATTTTGCACAAATCAGGGCAAAACTGCAGCCAGGAGACAATGCAGTAACATTAGAGAACATACTGAAGGACCTTATCATGTGACAATGATGTCCCCACAGGTCCTTTACAGGCTGCATTATAAAGGAAAAAGACTAAAGCTAGTGTTACATAGTTACAGTGGATTTGGGGGGCCCAAACTTGGTGAACAGCCCGGGGCCCATGGTAAAGTTAATCTGCACATGGTGAAATGCTAATATGAATGTACCTTAACATGGTGTATGGCTGCTAGAATCCAAAGAAACTAATATTTGCATCTTGAAAGCCAAGTTTGCAGTGTCTTAAGAGGTTAAAATCAAGAAAATTACCCTTTAATAAAGGCTTTATAATTCTTCAGTCTTCAAGAAATCTGCCTTCTTTTACTTGGAAGCACTAAAATAAACTGCAAGCATTTATTGTTAATGAAGTTAACAGTATTCCTGCAATACTTGGAAGCACTAATTACTACAAGAAAGTAAATGGAAAACTGATAATACCCAAGTGGGAAGTAAGATTTGTTTTTCCTTTTTTTGAAACCTCAAAGGTTCTCTGAAGTATTTTTCATGTAGTTTCATTAATTAACTTGGAAAAAAAATGAAAAAAAGAATTG
The DNA here is from genome assembly GCF_027789765.1 of Dendropsophus ebraccatus. Taxonomy (NCBI): domain Eukaryota; kingdom Metazoa; phylum Chordata; class Amphibia; order Anura; family Hylidae; genus Dendropsophus; species Dendropsophus ebraccatus. The sequence continues at coordinate 44,736,930 of NC_091461.1, read as the reverse complement.
TTCTGCTCTTGCTGGAGAAACGTTTCATGGAAATGTTCAGGTATTGTAAGATTATAATAGTGTTCACAATGCTACAAGCAGCATTAATAGATTTAAAGCATGTACTTAGGGTTTGAATGTACAATTTACATTTTAAATGAATGGAACTATTACATTAACAGTAGACTAGAACATTAGATAGATTACAGCAAGGAAATAAGCATGGTATTTCTTTCCAGTCAGTGGAGAAAAAAAGAAATGGAACTAGTAAAAAGCCAGTTGGCATCAATTACGTAGTTCATGTAATTGGAAATTAGCAGAAACAAAGGTCTAGTAAAAGCAAGTTGGGAGTCTGTTGTTTTAAATCAGCTATGCTTGAATGGCCATGCCCCAGACTGATGGTACTGCTAATGATATGTCTGTTTGGGGGTTAGCAGGAAGGCCTCAGCTAGGAATCCTGTTGGTCACGTTCCATACTGTATTATGAATAAGGCTGGGTTCACACTGCGTTTTTGCAATACGTTCAACATATCCGTTTTTAATTGGTTATCTTTAAGACAGAAAAACATAGTCAACACTATTTTTGCAGTTTCGATCCGTTTTTTTTTTTTTTTTAAATAGAAGTCAATGGAAAAACTGATCCAAAATGATGACACACAATTGCATCCGTATTTGCATCCGTTTTTTGCATCTGTTTTTTTCCATGAAATGTATACATTAAACAGATTGCAAAAACACAGTGTGAACCCAGCCTAATGCAGAGCCAGAACCAGTGCTACATGACACAGAATCTCAAAAAAAACCAATGAGAATATTCCAGTGTCATGCCCCATTTCTAAGGTCCCACTCTAGCACAGTGTACCATACTGTATATTCTATTCCATTACAAGGGTTTTCTGGGACTTTTACATTAGTAGCAGATAATTAGGGTAGACCATCAATATTTGATCGGCACCCCCGCCGATCACCTATTGAGCAGATCATGTATATATACAATGAATCAGGCCAGAGGCAGATGATTCTGTTCATTGTATAGGGAGGAATCTATGAGAAAAACGCCTAGATCATATTGCATTAAAAAAAGGAGGCCACTGGTCTAAAAAATGCTCAAAAACTTCACAAAGAAAAACTCATTCTAGCTCATATTATAAATAGTTTACACAGCTACATCAAGTATGTGAACACAGTTGCTAGGAAACAACAGGAATCTGCTGTCAAGAGAATCTGCACAATGGGATACAAAGTAACCTGCAGATTATTAGCAAACTAATGTCACATTGTTATTATTATTTACTGTGTATTTATTTTTCTTTCTTTTTTACCAATGATTTACTACTAATCGTATCATCAGTAAACTTCACCAAAATATCAGTTTAATATGTTGGTTTAAAAGCTGTGTTTTTCTAATCCTGAAAAACCCCTTTAATTGAGATATAACATGTTGCCTTATTGCATCCACCACTAAAGGGAATTTAGGCGCTTATAGTGTAACTGTGTTATTCAGTTCGATGTCTAGCTCCTTTGCAACATCCACTTTATGGCTATGTTCACAAATTTTCTGCTCTGTTTAAAATTACGTCCGTTATAATAACGGACGTTATTTAGCAGCCTGGCCTTCCCTTAGTGCAATGACTGGTGTTTGCACATTATTTTAGATTGGGATTACTAATTGCCCTTTGGGTGTGGCTTAATTAAAACTCCATTGGATTAAATAGTAAAAAAAAGCAAAAGGACGGTGGAAAAGAAAAACTGTGTGTGAACTACTAATAAAAAAACATCCGCTGTTTGCAAAAGACGTCCAAAAATAATGATTATGTTCATTATTTTAGTCTGCGGCAAAAAGTCTGTTATTCAATACATGTGTGCATTGGATGTCCGTTTTCCCATTGACTTCAATGTATTGCCATTGCAGTCAGTGTAATCAGCCGTCTTTTCAATATTTTTGATGTTGTGTGAACATAACCTATGGCTATGTTCACACATAGTATTTCTGTCAGACTTTTGGTTAGTTTTTTCTTACAATCGAAACCAGGAGTGGGCAAATCTTTGCATTATAATTTTGCCCTGTCAGTCCCATTCCTAATTTTTCATGAAAAAAGACTGACCAAAAGATTGACGAAAATACTGTGTAAACATAGCCTATATGTAAAATGGATGTGTGTTGGGGAATCTAGGCAGTTAGACAAAGAGGGAGTGCCTCCTCAACCATCCGATTGACCATCCCCTCCCAAAAGAGCCAGAGTGTTATGTCAGATTTTCATGCCAGCCAGTGGCCTAGTGAAGGCTTTCAGGCTTACCATGATTATACCCCCATTATACCCTTTCAAAATGTCAGTAAACTGCAATACATTAGTATTGCAGTGTACTATATAAGTGATCATATTCAAGTTTCCAAGGGAAGGTAAATGTATAGTAAAACAAAAAGGTTAGTAAGTTCTTCAAAAATATTTGAATTGGGCCAATATTCTTGCATATTTTTACTTTAAGCAAACAATACTTAGATGATTGATAGATACTGTACATAGATAGATAGATAGATAGATAGATAGATAGATAGATAGATTATAAGGAACACTATTACAGTATATCTAGCCTAGATGAAAACAGTCTACAGTTAAAAAAAATAAAGACACAATTTGAAGACTCTTTGATCATTTTCGTTACCTGAGAATTCATTGTTAAGTGAAGCTGATTAGCAAAGAGATTCCAAACCCTGATGGATGATTTCATGTGTCATTTATTCTGGTTAATTATTGCATTTGATTAATGGACTTTTTTATAATGTATACAGATTGTCTGTAGGGAAGTTTCGGAACAAAACATTTGAGCTTATCGCCCCCATAAGAATTTGTAGTATATTGCTTGAAAGCTTCCTTGAGCCATTGCCACAGTTGGCACAATAAATAACAACGTTATATTGAATATTTGGAATGCAGCCCCTTCTGTTTCCAGTTGTTTTCCTTGAATACACTGAGATCTACTGGCTGGCAGTGAAGTCAGTCACCAGGGAGTGCAAGATGGATTGTAGCAAATATCTCGCAACACACTTAGTAAAGAAATTGATGTCAGAAGAAAAAAAATACTATTTTTGAAATTTGCAATAAAAGAAATCCGTAACATTAACCTGCCTTATAATAAAATGGATAAAGTGTATAGTTCTTGCAAAATCTGTAATATGTGATCAGGAAATTGGATTGCATCTTATAAGCTCGGCATAAGTGGAAAATGATAACCTTAAAACTCTAAGCATCATAATGTTCTATGAAAATTCATATTGTATGCGCTGAACGAAAGTAGCTGCAAAATTTAAAACAAACAAAGCATTAAGCTGAAATCTGGAAGAACTTCCGCTAGGAATAACATATTCTTGTGCGGTTCAGAGCATAACTCGCCATTACTGCACCACGCTCTGTTCTCTCACTCAGATGACACAAATGGATTTTTCTGCAATATTCTGGAAATCAGAAAAGCTTTTAGAAAATGTCAAATGCTGAGCTGGATTAAAGAGATAAACTTTTAGTCGTTTATTATTATTATTTTTTTTTTAACAAAGGGGCCTTATGGTTGACGAAATATACATAACATATAAGTCCTTAAAGAAATTGCAAGTAAGATTTTAAAACTCCAATTAAATTTACATTCTTTAGCATCATCTAGAGATCCCTGCCAGCTCTGCAATGAGGAGGTCTTGGAAGATGTTTAACTGAATAGATATGTTCTTGGACAAGTATAATAAGCTCTGCTTGTGTAATGGGAAGAGTCTGGTCAATATCATGTGACATGTTAGGGAAAACTCTTTCAGTTGTAAAGAAGTTTAAAGTAATTTCAGTTCAGTAATCTTGAACTAGCAGAACAGTATAGGCTTTAAATTGGTGATGGTGGTGGGAAATTAATAGTACAGTCTTAATATGGCTATGTTTACACAACGTCAAAAATTGAGAAAAAACATCCAATTTCGCTATTTAAAAAAATCTGTCAGTTTTTGCAGCAATTTAACCCCTTTGGGACCAGGCTAATTTTCGTTTTTGCGTTTTCGTTTTTTCCTCCTTGTGCTTAAAATGCCATAGCACTTGCATTTTTACACCTACAGACCCACATGAGCCCTTATTTTTTGCGTCACTAATTGTACTTTGCAATGACAGGCTGAACTTTTGCATAAAATATGCTGCGAAACCAGAAAAAAATTATATGCGCAGTGATATTGAAAAAAAAACACAATTCTTTTTCTTTGGGGGGATTGTGTTTTTACGCTGTGTGTCCTATGGAAAAACTGACATGTTTTATATATTCATCAAGTCGTTATGATTAAAACAATATGTAACATGTATAACTTTTCTTTTATCTGATGGCCTGTAAAAAATTCAAACCATTGTTAACAAATATATGTTCCTTAAAATCGCTCCATTCCCAGGCTTATAGCGCTTTTATCCTTTGGTCTATGGGGCTGTGTGAGGTGTCATTTTTTGCGCCATGATGTGTTCTTTCTATTGGTACCTTGATTGCACATATGCAACTTTTTGATCGCTTTTTATTAAATTTTTTCTGGATTTGATGCGACCAAAAATGCGCAATTTTGCACTTTGAGATATTTTTGCGCTTACTCAGTTTACCGTACGAGATCAGGAATGTGATTAATTAATAGTTCAGGCGATTACGCACGCGGCGATAGCAAACATGTTTATTTATTTATTTACTTTTATTTATAACCTGGGAAAAGGGGGGTGATTCAGACTTTTATTAGGGGAGGGGGCTTTTTATTGACAACAACACTTTATTTTATTTTTTTTACATATATACTAGAAGCCCCCCTGGGGGACTTCTAGTATATGCACTCTGATCTCTCATTGAGATCTTTGCTGTATAGTCTTACAGCAAAGATCAATGAGATGCTGCACTGCTGCAGCCGAAAACAAACGAGTGCCGAGCCGGGGATGGTGCTATCTTCGAGCGGTACCCGGCCGGCTTCAGTAACGGGGTAACTCCCCCACTAGACACCAGGGAACGGCTGAAACCGGTAATCGGAGGCAGCTGTCATATTTGACAGCTGCCTCCGATTATCTAATTAGCCGCGATCCCGGGCTACATGAGGCACCCGGGATCGCAGCTGTTCAGAGCGGGGTCCCGCGCGGCCCCGCTCTGAACGCCCGCACCCGCACGAGGACGTACAGTTACGTCCTTGTGCGGGAAAGGGTTAACTGACTTCAATGCAATTGCATTGAAGTCAATTGGAAGCCGGACGTCTTATGCACACAATGCATTGGAAAACGGACGTTTTTGCTGCGGACGTCAAAATAATGAACATGAACATTATTTTCGGACGTTTTTTGCAAATAGCGGACATTTTGTATTAGTTGTTCACACACAGTTTTTCTTTTGTCACCGTTCTTTCTCCGTTTTTACTATTAAATTCAATGGATTTTTCAATTTGGCCACAACCAAAGGGCAATTAGTAACCCCAAACTAAGATAATGTGCAAACACCCGTCATTGCAGGGGATGCCAGGCTTTGAAAAACGTCCGTTATTTTAGACTCAAAATAACGGACGTCATTTTAAACAGAGCTGAAAAAAACATTGTGTGAACATAGCCTAAAAGTGACTACACTATGTTCTAGACTGCTTAATCTGAGCAAATCTTTTAAAAATTCAGTTTGCAATCTTCATAAATTTTAACAGCAACCAAATCAGGAGACAGGTAGGGGTGAATATGATAAACATGTAAACACCCCTCCTCAAGCCTTGTAGCACTGCACCGGGGTCCTCTTCACAGCAGCTGGGATGCTGCAGGTCTGCTAGCTGCAAGATCACGACCCAGGCTAAGTGATTGCCTGTTCAGCCAATCAGTGACTGGGGACGAATATTATTATTTTGAAAATACGGTCATGTTTTAATCTAAAAATTATAGCCATATTTTACCTTTATTTTACACTATGAGAGCATAGCCTTATGGGCTCTTCTTGGTCATAGGTTCTACATCCATGTCACTGCCCGATCTGTGCGCTGCTGCAAACAGGTAGGGTCTCTGTCCAGGCCACTGTAGAATGGTGAGAGATTGATGATACAATATCAGTACCAGATCAGAAACTTGGAGAAGGCAGTTCTATTTGTGCTAGGATACAGATTTTTTTTGTAAGAAATAAGCAGTAGTCTTTTTGTTTCCCTGTCAAAGTTATTTTTTAATAAAGTTCAAGTTTTGTGCAAAAGCGAAAGAAATGTAGAAAGTATCTATAAATCTTAAGGTGCTTACAGTATTTTGTATAAAACATTTAATGAATACATAGTAGGCTTGGAATTTACAAGACGCTTACTAACATATGGTATTCCGCTAAGGTCAATGTAAGAACTGGCAACAATTTAAATGAAATACAAAAATATAACTGAAACCCAGTATTATGGGTACAGGATACAGGAGATGAAGGTCTGCTGTATACAATTTCTAAGTTGCCAAACTGAATATCATATCCTTCAGATATTTTCCCCTATGACTTAACGTCTTTTTAGTAAAAAGCCTAGACTTTCTTTTACTTTTTCATGTTCCTAACTCAATGCATAATTCACCATCATTATGAAGACGACTTTCTATTTAGAGAAAAAATGTCAACTATAACATCTTTAGTCGCACTTTACGCTGGTGCCTCCAAGCTCAGAGGTCATCTGTTGATTAGTATACAGTAAGTTATTCCAACAGAAGTACTTGAAGAAATGTGGCAGCTCTGTATATCCCTCTATTACAGAGATTTTGTTGGTAAATCAGGATAACACATTGCAGATCTCTCTTAAAGGGATTCTGATGATGATGATGATGAGTCGACATTAATTACACCTGTACTCCAAGTGCAATAACCACTATCTATGACTGTACCCAAGCAACAACCCTGGGGCTCCTATAAGAGGCGGTACTGACCTGTAGTTACGTCATGTGTCCCTTGAATCTTGGTGGCAGCTAGCCTCACTACTATAAAAGGAACTAGGGATGAGCGAACCGAACCGTAACAAACCAGATTCGTTACAAACTTTGCAAAAAGTTCGGTTAGTCACCGAACTGAACCTTGAGAAAGTTCGTAACGAATCTGGTTAAAATAACAATAACAAATAGGATCAAAGACATCTTTAAAAAGTGATGCAAACACCTCTGGAATGCATCTGGGAAAGCAGGGAAACAGTATTAGAGGAATCGGCATTACGGGGTTAGCGATCCTCTGCAATAATGCCGACTCCTCTAATGGTTAATATATTTAATTAATAGAACACATTTTCGTTGTAATAAAGTCACTTTCGTTGTTCAATAATTTAATTAAAACGATTCCATCATTGTGCAATTAAATATACTGTCAAAATAAATATATATATATAAATAAATGTATATTTATATTTATTTTTTTACAGTATATTTAATTGCACAAGTATGGATTCGTTTAAATTAAATTATTGAACAACGAAATTAATTTTATTACAACAAAAATGTGTTTTATTAATTAAATATTAATTATTACAGGAAGCTTTTTTAAAGCCGTTAATTCATATAGCAGGTAAAAAGAGCTCACTGTAATAATTAATACTTTACTTTAATTAAAACATCAAATGTTTCTTCTAATTATGTTATCACAATAGCATTATTAGAAGAAACATTTTGAATCATATGTGCGCTCAGCTGATCGGCTCAGCACACATATAATTAGCGGGTCCGCAGTACAGTGACTTCATTGTGCTGCAGACCAGCAAAGAGGACACATGGGGGTGAGTATACAGCTCTCCCCACCCCCTCCCCAGCACTGCACCCCTCCCAGCAAGGAAGGGGGGTCACTTAACCCCTTCCTTGCTCAGTCTGGCATCCTCCCTTAACCCCTTGGCGGCCAGACTGTAAGCAGCAATCTGTAAAGATGCTGCATACTGTAAGGAGCACAATACCGCTTACAATGATGGGTGTTGTGCTCCTGTGTTGTGCCCCATTATTACCCCAGTACCCAATGCCACCAGGGGTACTGGGAAGAGCCGGGTGCCAGTGGTCCTGGAGCGTCAAAATTGGCGCTCCTGGACTGGGGCGGCAGCGGGCTGGTAATATTTAGGCTGGGGTTGGCCTAAACCAATGGCTCTTCCCACCCTGGTGTTACCAGGCTGCTGTCGCTTGGTTTTTAACCCGGCTGGTTATGAAAATAGGGGGAACCCTACTCGTTTTTTTTTAAATAAAAAAATAATAAAAAATAAACGCATAGGGTCCCCCCTATTTCATAACCAGCCGGGTTAAAAACCAAGCGACAGCAGCCTGGTAACACCAGGGTGGGAAGAGCCATTGGTTTAGGCCCTCCCCAGCCTAAATATTACCAGCCTGCTGCCGCCCCAGTCCAGGAGCGCCAATTTTGACGCTCTGGGACCACTGGCACCCGGCTCTTCCCAGTAGCCCTGGTGGCATTGGGTACTGGGGTAATAATGGGGGGTTAGTGTTAGCCATTTTATACCAGCTAACACTAGGCCCCGACTTAGTAATGGATTCCATCTATTAGACGGCTTCCACTACTAAGTCTGTAAAGTTAGGAAATAAAGACAAGACACAAGTGAATTTTTTTTTTATTCAAATAAAAACACCCCCACACTCCTCATTGACCATTTTATTAGAAAAAAAAAATCCAAACAACCACTGGTCATCGACGTAGTCCACCGAATCCGACATAATCCACAGGATACCGATATCTGAAAAACAAAAAGGGAGAAACACACAAAAACCACACAAACAGGAGCACAACACCCATCATTGTAAGCGGTGTTGTGCTCCTTACAGTATGCAGCATCTTTACAGATCGCTGCTTACAGTCTGGCCCCCAAGGGGTTAAGGGAGGATGCATTGCATCCCCCTTAACCCCTTGGGGGCTAGACTGATGTCATACTGCACCCATCCCAGCAAGGAAGGGGTTAAGTGACCCCCCTTCCTTGCTGGGAGGGGTGCAGTGCTGGGGAGGGGGTGGGGAGAGCTGTATACTCACCCCCATGTGTCCTCTTTGCTGGTCTGCAGCACAATGAAGTCACTGTGCTGCGGACCCACTAATTATATGTGTGCTGAGCCGATCAGCTGAGCGCACATATGATTCAAAATGTTTCTTCTAATAATGCTATTGTGATAACATAATTAGAAGAAACATTTGATGTTTTAATTAAAGTAAAGTATTAATTATTACAGTGAGCTCTTTTTACCTGCTATATGAATTAACGGCTTAAAGAGCTTCCTGTAATCATTAATATTTAATTAATAAAACACATTTTCGTTGTAATAAATTTTATTTCGTTGTTCAATAATTTAATTTAAACGAATCCATACTTGTGCAATTAAATATACTGTAAAAAAAAAATATATATATATATACAAATATACATTTATTTATATATATATATATATATATATATATATTTATTTATTTTAACAGTATATTTAATTGCACAATGATGGAATCGTTTTAATTAAATTATTGAACAACGAAAGTGACTTTATTACAACGAAAATATGTTCTATTAATTAAATATATTAACCATTAGGGGAGTCGGCTCGGCATTACTGCCGATTTGCCGGCTATTTTTTTTTTTCACTATTTTTGCACTTGATTTTTTCCACTTTTTTCATTGTAATAGCAACTGCAACTACACGAAACTATACCCTATCATACTCCAACTATTGTAGCTGCAATTATTCAGCCGTTATTGCAAGGTTCGTTTTCAGTTCGGTTTGTCAGAACCCGAACTTCAGGAAAGTTCGGGGGATCGAACCGAACCAAACTTTTCAAAAGTTCGCTCATCCCTAAAAGGAACCAATCAGAATAAAACTATACTATAAACCTAGTAAACCATACTGACACACATTGAAATTGTGTTTCTGCCTGCATAGCCAAATAATCATAATAATGCTTTCATTTGTATAGCACCAACTGGGGTGACTTTAATGGAAATCATATCTCATGCAACCATTCCATTGCAGGTTTCCATTGTACACTTTCGAAGCCAAATTCTCCCTTACCTGCTATAGAAAACTAGTCAACTTAAAGTCGAGAAATAAGTGGAGTTTATTGTAAAGTGTTTAGCAAAACTTCAAGCCTACAAATATCTGCTTGACATTACTTTGTTCCTACAATTTTTAAAATGACGTCTGCTATTTTGAGGATTGGCCGCCCATCAGTTCAATAATGACTGTTGGCCTTTGGATGTGTCTTTAATAGTAAAAATGAAGAAAGGACGGTGAATAAAGAAAAACTGTGTGAACAACAAAAAATAACGACCGCTGCCTGCAAAAGACGTCCGAAAATAATTGACATGGGCTATGTTCTCACAACTTTTTTTCAGCTCCCTTTAAAATTACGTCCTTCCTTTTGAGTCTAAAATAACAGACGTCATTTTGCAGCCTTGCCTCTCCTTAGTGCAATAACAGACTTTTTTTTTAAATAACAAAAGCGGCTGCCTTTTCTCTTTTTTCGACGTTGTGTGAACATAGCCATGATCAATATTTTGACGTCTGCGCACACAACATCCGTCATTTTATATCCACAATATACATTGTGCACATTGGACGTCTATCATTCTGTTGACTTCAATGCATTGCATTGCAGTCAGTTAAATTGTGGCAATGACGGACGTCTTTTTAAACAGAAAAAGTGGAAGCCTTTTCTCTTGATTTGACATTCTGTGAACATAGCCTAATACAGAAACCAAGTAAATGGAAACTGAAACACAACAATGACAAGAAAAATGTTTGGAAAGATATGAATGCGCTGGTAAGAGAAACAGAAAAAAAGAAAGGTTTTGAACAAAATGGCACACCCATATGTAATGTGAATGATGGCTTACAAATGTCAACGTGAGATATCATTGGTACATAGCTTCCTGTTTCGGCAGTAAGCTTAAATGTTGGGCTATCTAGAAAAGCAGCTGTTTCTGGACGATATTCTGTTGTTTTTATTAAACCTTTCAGTTCAATTAAAGTTGATAACGTTGAACTAATGGATGCTTTAAAGTGTTTAAAACAACAAATGGAATACAGTCTCCATTTCCTGCATACGACTCTGGTAGATAGACTATCGAGAGAGGATTCTGCTTATGTTGGTGTTTTATCCGCAGTCTATTAATTAGACATTCAGACTCCAGTAATAAAAACACATCCATTGATATGGATTACAATGACAAAGGAAAGAACCCAAGGTCCTCATCATTTTATGCATTCACTGTGTATTTTAAATTCAGATTTTATTGGGAATATAAATTCATGTATAGAATTAGTAAGGTGCATTGTATTCGTCTGACCTGGATACAATGGTTCTTTTAAGCCAAGGACGAATGTTATAATAAATCCTATTAAAATGGTATGAAGGTAATGAGAACTCCAACAGTAAGTCTTTTTACTAAGCTGCAAGACTTACTAACAGGGAATTAAGGTTTTTTTTGAATACACATTATAAAGAAGAATGACATTTAAAGGGGTTGAACGCTTCTTAGGTGTTTAATTTAAAGATGTATTAATGAAAATAATTGGTGATTTACATAGATTGCACATTGTTACACACCCACAATTATCAGGGTATCTGTGCCTGCCAGGCAGCGCTATGGTGGAGCATTTGACCATTACATTATACAGCCTCCTCCATAGGAACAAACTGCATGTACAAACTAGTGCAAGTATGTTAGAGGAGGTTGAGGGGCTTGCATGGTCACATGCTCTCCCATAGAATGCCATTTTATGGACAGGAGCGTTGCCTATATGGCACAAACAGATGATCAAGGGTTATCAATGTGCAGTATGGGGCAGGACTACAGTATATGGCTGGGTTCACACTATGTATATTTGAGGCTGTATTTGTGAGGCTGTATAGCAACCAAAACCAGGAGTGGATTGAAAACACAGAAAGGCTCTGTTCACATAATGTTGTAATTGAGTGGATGGCCGCCATATAATGGCAAATATGTGCTGTTATTTTAAAACAACGGCTGTGGTATTGAAATAATGGCCGTTATTTACTGTTATATGGCGGCCATCCACTCAATTTCAACATTGTGTGAACAGATCCTTTCTGTGTTTTCAATCCACTCCTGGTTTTGGTTGCTATGAGGACCTGACATGAGGACCAAATACTGCCTGAAATATACATAGTGTGAACCCAGCCTTTAACTGTACACTATGTAAATTATCTATAATAATGCAGGTTTTCTATCTATTTTGAAGCATTACTGTCACTTTTAAACATTTGACGTCTTACACAGGCATGCCGAATGTTTTGATTTGTTGGGGTCTGGGAGTTCAACTCCCGACGGATCCCTTGAAAAAAATCTACGGCAGCTTGGCGATACTGTTTATACTGTCTCCTCCATGCGGAATGCTGTGCGCACAAGGCTCAAACTAGACAAAAAGCACACAGTGCACAAAGGGGATTATTGTGCAAAAAAATTGCATTATTTTTCATGTTTGCGATAGGCACAGACCTTGTTAAATGTGTCCCTTATACGGGTTATCCAGGGTTAGAAAAACATGGTCATTTTCTTCCAGAGACAACATGACTCTTGTCTCCAGTTCAGGCATGGTTTGCAATTAAGCTCTATTCACTTTATTGGAAATGATTTGAAAAACATACATCCAAATCGGAGACAAGAGTGATGCTGCCTCTGGAAGAAGGAGGCCCCTTTGTAACTAATTGTGTCTATTATATCCCTAATGTCTTTAAAAAAATATATGCTATTTGAGAAGAAGGATGGATTGAAACTGTATATATTACTAATTAAGACTCACTCACTCACAAACTAAGGTCTTATGCACATGGAAGAGACACTTCCAAAGAGTAGTAAATACAAAGACTGCATGGGAGCACATGGAGCCCCTAAGGCTTTGCATTATGGAGCCATAGTTTACATTGCTCTATATGGTGGCATGTCCTAACTATAAAGGAATTGTGATACGTTTTACACTTGATCACTATAGATTGCTATTTTGCCCCTAACCAAGATGGCCACCTATGTTGCTAATGTAAGCCACTAGTGATGAGCGAATACTGTTCGATCGAATAGATATTCAATCGAATAGTAAGGTATTCGATCTTTAGAATATTATCGAATAGTTCGCCGAATATTTAATAAATATTCAATAAGCGTTCAAATTCCCCAGCTTCCGGTTTTTACCTCCAAGTGGTCGAATAGATGTTTTTCAATAATCGAATACTTGTTCCCATAGACTTTAATAAGATCGAATATTCGAATATTTCACAATTCGCTCATCACTATAAGCCACCTTTTTTTTGTGCTTCAGCCTTATTCAGATGAGATGGGGATCAGGGATCCCTGCCGAAAGTGTTCGCACTAGTAGGATTTGATTTTGTCCCTCCAGAGGATTCACAGCCAGGAAGAGTGACATCACTCAGGACTGTTTCAGTTCACTAAGGAGCTATTGTGCTAGTGCAACTTCAGCATGATCTCTGCCTCAGGACTATATGCATACAACAGATAATAGGTAGGCCTTTTTCAATACCCGCATTGTAGTGGCCATTTTATTGCAGACTTACTACTGATATGTATAAGACTGGGCATCACTGTGTGACAACAAGCTTTATTATATTTGTATGCACAATATTTACCAATAGGCACAATTATAACGGAAATATCACTTCAAGCTCTGGATGTAGCACATATGTATCTAGGTATATATGTGCTCACTTTATTTCAGTACTTTCACTATTAGGGGGAGACAAATAGGGTTCTCTTTAAAATCCTGCTGCTATCTTAAAGCATTATATAGCGCCAGTGTTTATTCTCTTGACACTACAAGGAATTTTATCTTTTATATAAGTATTCAAATGTTCAAAATATTTGTAATGTTAAGAGGAAATGCCTGTGGTATTGGAGTCTCTCCAAATTGATTTAAGATTGACACTGGTTCATTGAAAGCACTAAAAGAATCCCCACATCCATCAAAACACTTGTTTTTAGTTCGTTCAGTGTCATATGATTTTATGTGTAAGAATTTTCTCTGTAGAACCAATGAAAGATCCCTGTGTTTATTTATACATTGCCACTTACTCATCAGACTGTTTGTTTGTTTGTTTATTTATTTCATTTTTTTTCCCTTTCCCAGTGTTGTATAAATGTTGTCAATAGTAGAACATTGGTAAGTCTTACATAAACTTTATTTGCATGAACTATTTTTTTTAATATTTGCAGTACTGGATAAAGTGCACCTCCATCAGTCCTTGTCCTCAGTGGTTCATGCAATCTTTATTTCCTACCTCACACATACAAATGCTCACTAAGGCCATAGGATGCAAGCCCATCAAATTATATTTTAAAGTGAAGGAGTACACCAGACACCCACAACTTCACAATCTAAGGCCATGTTCACACAACGTAATTTCTGTACTAATCATGGTACGGAACCTTCGTTGTGTTGCAGGCCGAGGGAATCCCGGCCGAAGTGTATACACAGGGTATACATTCCGGCCGGGATCCCTAGTGGCACCTTAGAAAACTGATATGTCAGTTTTCTGCAGCCGCTATTTAGTGAATAGTGGCCGCAGAAAACCCTGCCAGTGCATACTATGGAGCGAGTGGCTCTGGCCACACTGTCCATAGTGTGCAGTGGGGAGTTCGGATGTGCGCCTGTGGTGCTAGAGATTTTCCGGGATGATCTTTTCTTAGACCAGCCGTTCTGTGACCCAGCCGGTCTCATAACAAATGTGAACATAGCCAAACTGTTCAAAACCTCAGTGCTATAATGCAACAATGCTAAATGCTGCTAACAACTTCAGTTTTGTTTTCTGTTGATCAGAGATCGTAAACTTTTATTTGTACAATTCCTTCAATAATCTAGGGGCGTGTTCATATTTTTTCTGCATTTGGGGTATGCAACAGAATTTTGAAGCACACCCTGAATTTTTTAATTGTAGCTTGCATGCTGCCAATTAGGCCTTAGTTTTAGACTAACCTGTGTCTGGGTTAGAAGGACTTTGTGCTAGGGCATACCTGTCATTAGGCAGATTTACCCAACCGGCATGCTCCTGCTGCCGGAAAATTGAGTAACTTTGGATACAATCACACCGAGAAAGTGCTATGCATAAGCCCTACTGTTAAAACGCATGGAACTCACCAGTAGAAGTCTATAGGATCTGTATTTTTTACAGACGTCACATATGTGACATCCGTTAAAAAAACACGGGACTGCCATGTGAAAGTGGGTTAATACTAATACTAATAATATACAAGGAAACAGGTTGATATGAGATACTAATGAACATACCCTTTAAATTCATAAGACTCAAGTCTTATCTACAGGAAATACAGTGAATTGTCCTTAATTAAACAAGTGGTGCCATGACACAATGGAGCTTATTTCTATGCAGATAATGTCTATTTCATATTTTAGCATGGGCATGAACCTATTTAGAGACAATGCTAGTAGCAAGCAATGTAATCTTATTTACACTGTGGGATCATGAACTCTGGTCCTTTTGCTTGTTCTAGCATTATTTAACACAAACAGTGGTGACACAAGAGAAGACAGTAGACCAGAGGTTGTTATTATTATTACTGCCATTATTTATAGAGATTTATTCCTTAACAATGTACAACTGTGGAGACAAGTTTAGTCTACAAAGAAAATTGCAGGCGGCAGAGTGGACCAAAGGTGTGATTTTTTTTTTCCTAAAATTGAAATACATGGATTTTTATTTTTTTTTAGTTTGGTTTGCAAGCAACCAAGGGTCTCAATAATAAAATAATTTATAGTAATTATGCAAATAATTTTTGTACTCCCTTAATGACCTGTACAGTAATAAATGATCCCATTCAATGTGCAGTCTGAAGGTCAGGCAGCCATCTGCTCTACATTTATATATTCTAAGAACATTCCTGACTATAGACCAAGATTAAAACATGCTGCCATCGAAAACTATTCATATAACCATTTCTTTTAATTACATAGAAAAATGATGCTGTATAGTTTGACCATCATTGCCGCTGGTATCACTGTCAGCACAAGGAGCGCACAAGAACAGATTCTTACAGGCATATATATTTTATGGACCCAACTTATCTTGTAAAAAAAGTTATCATTGAAAAATATTTGGAAAAAAATAACATTTTAAGTCCATCTCAATGTTTCTGGATCTTTTTCCCTAAATTCAGAAGAGTAAACCAAAAGTGTGTTTATATTTTACTAAGTGATATGGTATATTCTGTTGGACTCTTAAGTCATTACCAGATAAAGTAGGTAAATGTATCATGGACTAAATGCAACCCACTTCATAGAACTTGATAAAAACCTTGAATCTATGCCACCAGAACTGAAGTACAGATTAGGGGTCTCAATTTAGTCGCTACCTCCACAGTATCATCAATTTTTGCCATCCATGTGTGGGAAAATCATTTGCTCCACAATGGCGCCATCTGCAAAGAACAGTGGTTCTTCATTTACAATGGCTATAGCAACAACTATTGTTAAAACCCAATTTTTATGTTAAACATTTTTTAAGACTTTTTGGTGATTTTTTTTTTTTATTTTATTATTTCCAATAACCCTGAAATCTAGCAGTTTTCATTCTGGCCACTTGGCCTATAACTAAGTTGATATTTGCTGTCCTGTACACATCATTTACCATAACAGTAAAAATGACACCAGTGTATAGATAGCAGAGATACATACAATAGGTAACATTCGCAGCTTAGCCTCCTCCTCTCTGTGGAATGACATTTGCACAGGTGACAGAACATGCCCAGAAACCTTATTCATGTCAATGTCTATTGTTGTCTATGCCGGTGCAGTTTGCTGTAAAATCTCTAAATGCTGTTACAAAGTGGTCAGGCAAGATGGTTGTCTTAATAATATTGTACAAAAAAAAATTAAAACATTACAATCAGAAAATAGAAACATATTAGAAGAAAATAAAATGTTTCAGTAGCTGTTTCTACACAGGAGTACTGAAATATTAACTTAGTTATACTCACAAATTAACAGTAAGAAGCACTACAGGCCCCCAAGAGAACAGGTACCTGTCATTTGTAAAAACTTTGGACATAATATAGAGTGTTCAGACCCGGAAGAACAAGCAGGCAGAGGACCACACTGAAGCACAGCCTCTCCCCAATCGACTCCATAGACTTTTTTTTCTAACACAGAGTGGGAGTGGACGGCACTGCAGTGTGTCCTCTTCCACCCATTCTGCCAATCGGTACGAGTCTGACCACCCAGACTTGGGCCGATCAAAAGTTTTGACATGTTTCTATGACATGTCAAAAGTTTTTTTTTTAGAGACTTTTGTAATGCTTTCCCTCAGCTTTTCATCACAGTCCTCCAATCTGCCCATTTCCCACCCAAAGCTGTTGCAGAACATCTAGGCTGTGTTCACACATTGCCGTTTCATTGGGTTACTGAATTAATTATTTAATTACAGTACTTTATCATTTGCAGCACTGCATCACTTTATTGTGGTCCTGACATCACACTATGTTTTCTACCTGTAATGCCAATACTGCAGTAAAATAAAGCAACACTGACTGACAGCTGAGCAAGCAGGAGACCAGGCAACATTGATTATTCATGGAGAAGAGGTAGGAGGAAGGAGTAGTGAGGTGTGTCAGAGTGTGGACAAAGAACTCCTCTTTGACTCTTCATTACTGTAGAAGGCCTGAGATTGTACATAATCCACTGCACAGAAAATTACCAAAAGGCACCATGCTCACTAGGGGACTGCCGGCTAAAGTACACTGTCAGCACCTCAGGTAGGGCCTGGGAGCTGACAAATTCCCTTTAAGGGTGCCTTCACACGTAGCGGATTTTCCGCAGCAGATCCGCAGCGGATTTGACTAAATGAATGAACACAGCATCAAATCCGCATCATTAAATCCGCTGCGGATCCGCAGCAGATTTGACAGTGCGGATTTAATGCTGTGTTCATTCATTCAGTCAAATCCGCTGCGGATCCGCTGCGGAAAATCAGCTACGTGTGAAGGCAGCCTAAAGGTGAACCCCATAAGAGGAACTCCCTAAACACACTTATGCCAAGACAAGTAGCTTCTTTGCAAGTCATATGAGATTGGCTTTATTACTTCTACAGCCGTACACTGTATGTACATCACAGTGATTCAGTTTCCAGAAGTTTTTACAATATAATATATAGCAACTTGCTCTATCTGTATTAGTTAACAAGTTTTAATATGTTTTTCTTGTTATGAGTTGACACTTTGGGGACTTTGGAACCAATTACTAGTTTTCCGTAGAGTTATCATTTGAAGTCGCTATTATAATGATTCTAAGAATTCAGGAACAAGTTCAATTAACAAACTAAATTGTTTTGTTACAGAAAACTTGCCCTAGCTTGAATGTCTGAATGACATACTGTACATTCTTATAATAAATGCACTATTCAGATATGTATCATATAACAAATGCACTATTCAGATATTTATCATAAAATAAAGTTGTTTTTTTTTTAGAATACTATTTGTTTCTCAGAATATGTAAAGACTTTGAAAATGAAAGAAATCTGTAAATAAATCCGTCCTTTTCCTACTGTTGGTCACATGGGTTCACACAGGAAAAACAATATAGATGGCTGGTTAGTGTAATTGTCACTGTAATAAATGCCAATGACATAGTGGAAGGAAGGCAGACATTGGAGTTCAACAAGGTGAACAGGCAGACTCCTATCAATCAGGCAGCAAGAAGAGGAAGAGGTGAGCATCCTGTTCCTGTGATCATTGTTGAATCTTTCCCTATGATATATAACCATGGCTGATATATATGAAGTTGTTTTCTTTATTGATTCTTTATTGATACCTTATCTAATGCACCTATTGATTCAGGTGAATTTTTAGCTGCTATGTATGGATACATGGGAAATAGCAGAAATGTAGTGCATCCTGCAGTTATCATTTCTCTGCAAGCTTCATCATAAGATCTATTCTTACACGCATGTTATAGGAGCAAAAACAAAATGCAAATAGCAGACTGTCAAAAATAACCAGTGGTGCTCAAAAGACCCCACTGGCTTGAGATCCAACAAGTTCTATAATGCTGTCCAATATTTGAGAAGGATATCACTGCTCTATTTTTGCATTAAAAAATATAACCAGAGCCTAACATGTAAACACTCTTTAATGTTTGAAACTGTGTGGTAGGGTGACACCCAAAACCTCCACTAATCAGGAAAAAAAAAACTATTTAAGGCAACTCTGTACCACCACATTGCTGCCCCTGAACTACCAGCACTGTGTTAAAGAGCTCCTCACACCGTGCCAAGTTAAGGGGTCAGTCTGTCTCCTGGTGCTGGTATTTAGAAGACTTGTATCAATGCGGCGTGGCAGAGTGCGCAGTCACACTGGTGTGGCCTGGAGCATCAGTGCCCTAGGCTCTGCCCACCTCACTTCACTTTCAGAACACCCCTAGGCTGGCTGGAGGCGGGGAGAGATGCACCTTAGGCCTAGGACACTAATTCTCTAGGCGATGCCAGTTTGACTGCCCACCCCGCCACATTGATATGTCATTTTTCTTGTAAATACTGGCACCAGGAGACAGGCCGACCCCCCTCTGGGAACCTTGTGAGTACCTCTACACTGTGGCAGTTCAGTGACAGCAAGGTGCCAGTACAGAGTTGCTTTAAGAGAAGGTTAATCGCGAAGGATCAAACACAACTCTTAATGTATTTCCTTAAACTTATGTCTCCAAGGAGCTACAAATATGCATCGCAATCCACTGATCAAACTGTCTACTATAGACCAGGAGGCACAAACCACAGTTTGACTGGCAAGCAGATTTTAAATATTAGAAGAAAGAAGAAAGCAATGCCAGCTTGCCACTTCTCAAATCTTAGTTTCCCAATTCTGCTAATCCCTTTAATGGTATATATTCTTAAAGGGGTAGTCCGGCGGGGGGGGGGGGGGGCTTTTTTCCGATCTGGCCGGGGAGGAGGTGGCTGAGGGCCTGGCCGGGCAGCGGGGACTGAAGCGTGAGTGAACGTCATTGCCCTCAGGCACCTCCTCCCTGGCCAGATCAGAAAAAAGCCCCCCCCCCCAGGAGTACCTCTTTTTTTTATTTTTTTTATTTTGTTTATTTACTTACATTAAACTTCAATATAACAATTACAACTATATATATATATATATATATATATATATATATATATAAAATCAAGCAATCAGGTAGGAAGCTACATACCATAGGCTAATTCATCCATAGTCTCTCCCCCCCTCCCCCCCTCCAAATCCCACCAACCCCCTTTAAATCAAATTAACAACCAAATTTAATCTCCCCCCCCTCAAGGGGTGTCCCACCCGACAACCGTCCTTCCAGATATACTTCTTCAACAAACCCTTATATTTCACTCCCTTTAACCCTATACTCTAGGAGAATAGTATAATTTTCTCCATCTTTTACTTAGACGAGCGTCCGGGGTCACCCCTTTCGGGTTACAAACGTCTTAACACCTTATCATCCCAAATCAATAATACATCCATTAATACCTCACCCCCCCAAGAGGATATTCAAAGGAAAAAGAGAAGAAGAGGAGAAAAAAAAAAAAAAAGAAGAACATTAAATTCTTTTAATCAAATAAATATAAACACCCAAACCAAACACCCCTCTTATCTACTAATAACTTTACCCCGAAGTCAAGTCAAGCCCAACCTTCCCCGAGATTCTGACAAAAACTTGTTCCCAAAAAATACTCAATTCCGCACACCCCCACATCATGTGACCAAACCCCGCCTGCCCTACCCCACATCTAGGACAGTTATTCTCTTTCCTCCTTTTTATTCTGGCCAACATAAATATATGTTACAAAAATATATGTTACATAAATATATAGTACAAGCGATGTATGATATTAAACTGTTTTACCCTATGATTACCAACGGGAGAGACTTTCTTCAGATTTCCACATATCGATGACCATTGAGCTTCCCCAAGCTCCCCTATCTCCGCTTCCCATTTCTGTCTACTATTTATCATACACATACTCACATCCACTAGGCTTTTATAAATCCTGGAAATACATTTTTTTGAAAAGGGCTCCCTTCTAATTTTGTCTATCATGGGACTATTCCCAACTTTAAGCTTCCCGACTGACACTGTCAGGAATCGGTGACACCAAACACACAGAGACAGTGAGCCCTGAGCTCAGCCCCGCCCACTGACTCTACCTACTTGCCCCCCTAGGCTAAACCCTAGGGCAGCAACTGGGTGGCGGTCCCTGTACTGGCTTGGTGGGACAAAAAGACAAGACAGACAGACAAAACACAATAAAGAATGGTCAGCAATCTGGGTCACAACAGTCTGGCAGCAAAGGTACAAAATCAGGATCCAAAAGAGTAGTCAAATAACAGGCAATATGGTCGGGGGCAGGCAGCAAGCAAGCGAGGTCAAAAGATACTAAGCAGGAGTCAGGAGAAGCAAATAAACAGAACCACAAGCAGGCAGAGACTAAGTCAATAACCAGCAAGGCATAGGCAGAAGCTGAAGTCTTAAATAGGACACCAGGAACCAAGTCCGGAAGATGATAGGAGGGACCAGCTGTCAATCACTGAGGCAAAGGCAGGTTAACCGTTACATGACCAGGGAAGCTAGAAGCACAGACATGGGTGGGGCAGGGAAAACAATTAGCAGACCAGAAGGAATAAGACACAGTTCAGACAGGGCAAAAACAAGGCAAACAAAACACAGAATAAATGAAAGATTATGGCGAAAATCGCAGTCTTTGACGCAGAGGTCTAATCTTCGCAGCAGAGGGTGGCACTGATGCCTTTTCAGGCGCGATCATGACAGACACCATACCCTGGAGAGCATGTCTCAACCTTACATACTCAAACCAATCATTCTAACTCACCCTAAATTCATTCATTATCCTAACCCAGCTTTTCATCCCATTCACCTCCCAAACATCCTCCAGACAAACAATTCCACCTTCTTTCAAACCTTTTAATATCCCTATTTTTTTAACCTCACCAAGATAACTATTTTCCCACAAAGGAGCAAAACCTAAAAAAACCATCTATTCCAAACACCTTTTTCAACTCCTTCCACACTCTAACCAATAATACCACCATACTACATTCTTTCCTCCCCATCTTTACTCGTCCCTAGCGATCTGAAGAAATTGCTACTCTCCCACTTCAACAGCCAGAACACTTGCGAAGCTAAAAAATACTCATATCGGGAACATTCAAGCCCCCTCTTTCTAACGGGACACACAACCCTTCTAACTTCATCCTAATTCTTTTCCGTCCCCAAATTAAAGAATTGAACAAAGCCCTAATTCTTTTGAACAGCCTATTCTCTATCCATATCGGAGAAACACAAAAAATATATAAGAACTTAGGCAAACAGATGGATTTCAAGAGGACTATTCTGTCGGCTCTAGAGATGGGAAGAGATTGCCACATATTAATTTTTTTCTCCAGCTCCTTTACACAGTGTATGGTATTAAGGGTGTGAAATTCGTCCAATTTCCTTGAAACACATATTCCCAAATAAGTAAAATTCCCCCCCTCCCCCAAAACCCGTAACAAAGGAAAAGATAACTGACTTCCCTGTTCCAGCGGCATCAACACCGATTTTGTCCAATTGATTTTCAACCCTGAAAATTTACCTACTTCTTGTACCAGGCTCATCACTATCGGTATGGAAATATCCGGATCTCTAAGAAACAGTAACAGATCGTCAGCGTATAGGGAGATTTTATCTGCCTCTCCTCTTACCCCAAAACCCACAATTTGTGACTCTGCTCTAATTTTTATTGCTAGAGGCTCCACCCCAAGAGCAAAGAGGAGGGGGGACAGGGGACAGCCCTGCCTTGTCCCTCTACTAAGCTTGAAAGTCTCCGATATCACACCATTGACCATGACTGAGGCCCTTACATCCGAATACAGGAGTCGCACCATACCAATATATCCCTCACCTATCCCAAAACACCTTAATACCTCCCATCAATAGCCCCACTCCACCCTGTCAAATGCCTTAACAGCATCTAAGGACAGGATGGAGTGGGGCCCTCCCCTCTCAGCTACCTGCATGTTTTCAAAAAGCCTTCTAATCTTGTACCTAGTCATCCGACCAGGCACAAAACCACACTGGTCCTCATGTATGAGCTCTCCTATAATCTTACCCAGACGCATGGCCAGGACCTTAGCCAATAATTTGGCATCTATGTTGATCAATGAGATTGGCCTGTAAGACCCAACCTCTAACTTATCGTTCCCTGCTTTTGGCAACAATACAATAATTGCATCTCCCATAGATGCAGGGAGACTACCTCCATTTCCTGCCTCCTTTTAAGCTGCTGCAACCCCGGTAACAACACCTCCCTATGTAGTCTATATATTTCATAAGGTAAGCCATCACTCCCCGGGGCGGAATTACCAGTAGTTGCATCCAATGCTTTATTTAACTCAAACACCGTTATGGGGGCATCCAACTCAGCCCTCTGGGTGTCAGTAATCCTGGGGAACACAATATTATCCAAAAGAGATCTCAACTCCCCTTCTGAGTATGAGGCCTCTGTTGTATATAATTCAGCATAGTAAGCCCTAAATTCCTCCAATATTGAGTCAGTCTGATTGTGGACCCTACCATCCCTACCCCTAATAGCGGTAATATCTCCTGTTGATTATTAATCAGTGAAATCAAACCTCTATTTGGCTTCCCTGATTCTAACAAAGACTTCTCACCCCTAAATGCTAACTGATTCTGAGCTTTCTCCACCAAATACACCTCTAATTCATCCTGTGCTTTTACTAATTCCTCTTTTAACTCCCGTGTAGGTGCCAACTTATATTTTTACTCAATACCCCCCACCTTACAAATTAATTCCTTTTCTAATTTACGAAATCCCTTTCTCATACCACAAATTACCCCATGATACCTCCCCCTTATTACGGCCTTTATCGTGTCCCAAACCAACCTATTTGAAGAAGTGCCCTGATTAATTTCCCATATGTGTCTAATTTCTTCAATAATTTTACCTTTATCTTGAATTAAATTAATCCAGTTTGCATTAATACGTATTATATTTCCTTTATTTTCAAAGGATGAGTGCTACCAATACAGGTGCGTGATCTGATAAACATCTATTCAAATATTTTATGTCTTTAACCAAAGGGGCCATAAGGTTATTTACCACCGCCATGTCAATTCTTGACATCGTATTAGATGTCTTATTCCAATAGGAGAAAGAGCTCTTATCCGGATATTTTTCCCTCCAAAGATCCCTCAACCCTAACTCCCCAAGTACTACCGGAAGAGGAGACCTCCCATAATTCCTCCCACCTCCAGCCGCCCTAACCCTGTCTTTATTCTCATCCATCACAGCGTTGAAGTCTCCCATCACTAGGACAGGACAGTCTGACTTATTTTGGGTGGCAAAAAGGCAAAAAGTGCTCTAAGAACCTCTGAGTTAAACCGTGGGGGATATATATGGCCACCAATATACATCTAGTGGACCCCAGTCTACCATAGAGAAAAACAAAACGCCCCTGTCAGGACTGTATCTTTGCGGAGCATTATGCGCCCCTCGGCTCGTGCTGTGCGGACAAGAAGGCGCTGATTTTCTTGCATTCTGTTTCTGTGTTTTGTTTTGTAGTGTGTGAACTCTGGTTATTTGCTCACCTTGAGAGACATACCCGACTTCACCTGCTGAGTTCTGTCTGGCCATGTCTGGGTTAATCTGTGTTTTGGTTCTGCTGTGACTGACAGGTCTTCCTGCCAGTGGATCTGTTTTGTTCTCAGCTGTCTGTGCTTGGAGATCAGGGGGATGGTCCAATGATGTTCTGGATCAGAACCCTGACCTCCTATATAACTTCCTCAGTCTGGGATATCATTGCTGGTTATTGACTTAGTCTCTGCCTGCTTGTATCTTCTGTGTATTTGCTATTCCTGATCTTTGCCTTATTTCTTGACTTCCCTTGCTTGCCGCCTGCCCTTGACCATATTGCCTGGACTTTGACTACGTTTATTGGATTGTGATTTTGTACTTTTGCTGCCCGATTGTTGTGACCCGGACTGTTGACTATTCTTCATTGTGTTTGTCTGTCTGTCTGTTTGTCTTGTCTTTGTGTCCCACCTAGTCAGTGCAGGGACCGCCGCCAAGTTGTTCGCCGCCATCTTAGGGCGGATTGTGGCAAGTAGGTAGAGGACAGTGGGCGGGGCTGAGCTTAGGGCTCACTGTCTTGTCTTGTCCTGCCGTCCGGATCCTAACAGAATAACCAGCCTTACTTTTTTTTTTCTCTCTCTCCACTTTTTTTTTTCTCTCTCTCCACCTTGCTATGGACCCCATGAAAGCTCTGGTTGAGCAAATGCAAAGTCTCAACCAGCTTGTTCTGGACCTTACGCAACGGGTGCAGCAGGTAGAGTCTTTCCTGGGCCAGAATGCTATGCTATCTGCTGCTGTTCCCCCAGAACCTCCAGTGCAGCTTCCTGATAGGTTCAAAGGTGAGAGAAAGGCCTTTCGAATCTTCAGAGAGGGATGTAAGTTGTTTTTCAGACTTTGTCCCCGGTCCTCTGGGGATGAGAGCCAGAGAGTGGGCATTATTATGTCACTCTTACAAGGACCTCCGCAGGAGTGGGCCTTTTCTTTGCCTCCAGATGCCACGGAATTGTCTTCTGTGGATCAGTTTTTCTCTGCATTGGAGTTACTGTATGATGACCCTGACAGGGCAGCAGCAGCTAAGAGGCAGTTGACAGTTTTGAGACAGGGCAAGCGACCGGTGGAGGAGTATTGTGCTGAGTTCCGCCAGTGGTGCGTTCCATCCGGATGGAATGATCCTGCGCTTAGGTGCAAGTTTAAGCAGGGGTTATCTGATGGCATTAAGGATGCCTGGACAGGACACCCAGATCCCTCCACCCTTAAGCAGGCCATGAATTTAGCTATTCGCATAGACCGTAGGCTCCGCGACAGACATAGGGAGAGAGTAGGCTCTGACCCTTCTAAGACCTCTGTTCCCTGCTCTGTCAAAAACTCTGTTGCTATCCCTGATATTCATGAGGACGAGCCCATGCAGCTGGGACAATTGGACGCCAGGACCAGGCGAGAACACCGGAGACACAACGGTCTGTGCTATTACTGTGGTGACAGCGGCCATTACATCAGTTTCTGCCACAAGCGTCCCAAGCGGCAAGAAAACCAGCACTCAGATCATCAGCGTTCAGGTGACTCCCAGGAAAGTCACTTGGGCGCACAGGTACCCTCCGGCGAAATAAATGTTTCTAGTTTTGTTGTACCTTATTTGCCTGTATCTGATGTGAATTTATCATGTTCTTCTGCTCGTCCTGTCAGTAAGCCTGTTCTCCATGCCATGGACTCGTCTTCTGATGAATGGGAGTCAGATGGCAATTTTCTAAGTGAGGTTGAGTCCTGTGAGGGTCCTGAGGCCCCTCATAAAAGGGGGGGTACTGTCAGGACTGTATCTTTGCGGAGCATTATGCGCCCCTCGGCTCGTGCTGTGCGGACGAGAAGGCGCTGATTTTCTTGCATTCTGTTTCTGTGTTTTGTTTTGTAGTGTGTGAACTCTGGTTATTTGCTCACCTTGAGAGACACACCCGACTTCACCTGCTGAGTTCTGTCTGGCCATGTCTGGGTTAATCTGTGTTTTGGTTCTGCTGTGACTGACAGGTCTTCCTGCCAGTGGATCTGTTTTGTTCTCAGCTGTCTGTGCTTGGAGATCAGGGGGATGGTCCAATGATGTTCTGGATCAGAACCCTGACCTCCTATATAACTTCCTCAGTCTGGGATATCATTGCTGGTTATTGACTTAGTCTCTGCCTGCTTGTATCTTCTGTGTATTTGCTATTCCTGATCTTTGCCTTATTTCTTGACTTCCCTTGCTTGCCGCCTGCCCTTGACCATATTGCCTGGACTTTGACTACGTTTATTGGATTGTGATTTTGTACTTTTGCTGCCCGATTTTTGTGACCCGGACTGTTGACTATTCTTCATTGTGTTTGTCTGTCTGTCTGTTTGTCTTGTCTTTGTGTCCCACCTAGTCAGTGCAGGGACCGCCGCCAAGTAGCTTGCCGCCATCTTAGGGCGGATTGTGGCAAGTAGGTAGAGGACAGTGGGCGGGGCTGAGCTTAGGGCTCACTGTCTTGTCTTGTCCTGCCGTCCGGATCCTAACAGCCCCTCGCTATCAATTTTACAGTCAAAAAGCTCCCAGACCACACTTCTGTGGATTAGTATTGACACCCCACGTGCGTAACCAGAGAAAATCGAGTGGTATTGACTGGCCCAACACCTTTTATTCAATACATTAACTCTATCTTTAACTAGATGGGTTTCCATCAAGCATACAACACAGGGAAGAAAATTCTTGATCACATTCATAACTGCCATTCTTTTCACCTTATCGGAGACTCCTCGGATATTCCATACCAACAATTTAACCTGCATTAAAAGGGGCACGAGATCTTCCACCACCCATAATCACATTTGCCCTGGAACAGGGAAGACAAAAAAAACCCCAAGTAATACACATTCCCCCTCTTCCTCCCTCCCTCCCTCCTGACCCCACCCCTCCCCCATCCCCCCACACCACCCCATCCCTCCCTCTTCCCCTTCCATCCCCCCTCTTCCCCTTCCATCCCCCCCCTCACTCCCCTCCTCCCTCCCTCCACCCCTCCCCCAGATGACTCTGGATATCCTTTATCCAGTAGCCTTTCTACTTGAGCATGACCCTTACTGGACCTTGGCAAATCAAAATCAATAATTCAGATATTACAGACCCTTTGATTCTAACCATGAAGATGCCTCCTCAGAAGACTCAAAAAACTGTTTTTTTCCTCATATATCACCCTTAATTTAGCAGGGAACAGTAAGGAATATTTTACATTTTTGGCCTGCAAACGTTTTTTTATCTGAAAAAAAAGGAGGCACGTTTCTTCTGGGTCTCAGTTCCATAATCAGGAAACAGGAACACCTTAACATTATTAAATTTAATCTCCTCCATCTCCCTGCCTCTTCTAAGGATCACATCCCTATCGCAATAGCACAAAAGTTTAACAATTATTGCTCTGGGACTATTACCCGGGGGAATCGGTTTAGACGGAACCCTATGAGCTCTTTCCACACAGAAGAAAGGTGACAACTTCTCCTTCCCCACCAATTCCCCCAGCCAATCCCGAACAAACTTCACAGTGTCCCTTCCTTCTGAGCCTTCGGGAATTCCCACAATTCTTAGGTTACAGCGTCGAGCTCTGTCCTCACTGTCATTCATTTTTATCCTGAGATTGCGGTTCTCGATAATCAAGTCTCCCAAGTCTTTTTTAACCTTCCTCATGTCGTCTTCCAAGTCACTAATGTGCTGCTCGGACTCATCCATCCTTTCCCTGATTTTGTTTAAATCTGCTCTTACCAATGAGTCCTCTGCACCAACTGATCCCACCTGCGCAGTTAGATCTTCTATAGCACTATTACATTTTTTAATTCCTGCAAGGACCTCTGCCAACCACACCGGGGGTTCCTGATCTTCCCTTTCCATGACTATTGATTTCTCCCTGCACTCCTGACCAGACTCATTTCCAGATTTACCACCACCTTTCCCCTTGGTGCCCACCACCGGTGAGCCAAACATTTTTTCCATTCGGGCTGCAGCCTTTGACTCTTTCCCATCCTTTGATGGACTTCCCCCCTTGCTTGCCTTTGTAAGCATTTTAATGACACTGTGCTAATACTTCTCGGGAATATACAACCTGATATATGTGTATATACCACCCAGTTTCACCAACTCAGTGATACCCAGGCAATATAAGAATAAACTTATACACTGATGGAAAAAAGATATCCACACAATATCAAAATGGCATTAGACACTGCTGGAAAACCATATCAGAGTAATTTTAGACACTGGCAAATGATGATAATCAGAATGACATAAAACACTGATAGGCACTAATAACCCGATAGACTCAGAATGGTATTAGTCACTGGTAGACAATGATATCACACCAATGACCGACTGGCTTAGTCACTGGTGAAAAAATTATATCCCGATAATATCAGAGTGCCGTTAGTCACTGAAAGGAGATAAAGTCCAGCTTATATCAGAATAGCATTAGCCACTGAAAGGAGATGAAATCCAGATAATATCAGAGTGGCATTAGTCACTGAGAGTAGATGAAATCCAGATAATAACACAATGGCATTAGTCACTGAAGAAAATTAACATCCAGACCATAACCAACTGGCAATGTCACAGCTCAAATTACGGTATCAAATTGGAGTGAGTCACGGGGAAAAAAAAAAAAAAAAAAAAGGTATCCAAAATGTAACAAAGTGGCCTTAGCCACTGATATAACTTGATACCACGTTAGTATCCAACTGAGAGATAGAGAGTGAGTGTCACGCTAGGAGAATATGGTAACAAAGATTAATAGCGTTTCAGCATTAGTCACTGTTAGTAACGCAGCCGCACAAAATGTCACTAAAAAATAACCTCCGCTCAGAGGCCCAACACAAATATGGAAAATGTTACCCTCCTTTAATGGATGCTCCGAAGGAAGGCTCCAGCAGTCCCTGACAGAGCTCTCATCGCTGCCACAAATCGGCTGATGAAGGGATTCCCTGGAAAGGCCAGCCCCGGCCCGACATCGCTCTCACCGCTGCCGGAACGAGTACTGCAACGCCCTCTCCCCCTTGAATGCTGATTCCTGGGCAGCAGGAGAACCCGGAGTATCCAGCCCCGAGACACCCGCCTCCTTTCAGCTCCCTCCACCAGCCTTCACTCACGGACCCCCAGCCTGCCGGCTTGCCGACTCTCTCCTCCACGCGATTCCACTCCCAGCAGGCATGCGTCCCTGGAGCCGAGCAGCTCCGATAGCATGGGACACGTGAGACGCCGAGCCCTCCTTCCTGGTCGGACACTTCCTCTCAGCACTGCAACAGCATCTCAGATTAAGCGGGTTAGTCGGGGAGAGCTCCACACACAGTAGGCGCTCCCAAGCCCACGTTATTCATTTTTAGGCTCCATGTGCGGGTCCCGAGTCAGAACGCCAAGGTCCAGAAGCGGAAGCGGACCTCAGCACCGCCTCATGCTCCTCCCCCAGGCTCCACACAATGTCAGGAGTACCTCTTTAAGGCATTTGCCCTAATAAGGGGGACCCCTATACCACAGAAACATTCTCCCTTCCTATTTAGCCCTAAAAATAGAATATTGATCAGTAAAAGTTGCCCCAACACCTTTCCCCATTAGGTTCATCAGGGAGCTGGCCAATGGGCAGAACCTAAATGTCAAGTTTCCCTAAACTCAGCTCTAAAGTGAGCGGAGAGGTGCTATAATGTCTCACGTAATATATACACATTCTTTTCCCTTATTTCTGTAGCCTTTAGAAGCAGGAGTAGCATGGGAAATGTTATACAGCAGCAATAAGCAGTATTGTAATTGCTTGGTCACGTTTGTGGTCATCTGTGGGTTACAACTAGTGTTGACTGGACTTGCCAAAAAGTCTAGGTTCGGCAACGTTCTCTGAACGTTTGGCATCTGACTCCTGCTGGATGGAAAAGTTAGATGCTTCCCTAGAGCTACCAGGAAAATATCTGTACAGTCCTAAGGCTGGGTTCACCCTACGTATATTTCAGTCAGTACTGTGGTCCTCATATTGCAACCAAAACCAGAAGTGGATTAAAAACACAGAAAGTATCTGTTCACACAATGTTGAAATTGAGTGGATGGCCGCCATATAACAGTAAATAGCTGCCATTATTTCAATATAACAGCCGTTGTTTTAAAATAACAGCAAATATTTGCCATTAAATGGCGGCCATCCACTCAATTTCAACATTGTGTTAACAGAGCCTTTCTGTGTTTTTAATCCACTCCTGGTTTTGGTTGCAATATGAGGACCACAATACTGACTGAAATATACGTAGTGTGAACACAGCCTATGGCTGTATCTATGTTTTCAAGGACTCCCTGGGATGGCATCCAACTTCTGCTGCTGGGAGTCAAATGAGCAGCCTTACTTATCCTGTCTATGATCATAGTAAGGAGACTGCGGAAATTTTGTTCTGTATAGAGCAGAATGTGTCAATGTTTTATTAGGCCTGATAGACTGACTTAAAACTGCAAGATTTCAGCATTATTTTATAATATAGATATTTAAATGGAAAGTTATAAAACAAAATATGTTTAACATTAAAAACTTAATTTAAACTATAGGTCATTTTCTTCTTAGAATAGTAAAATAGTTTACTTTCCTGCCTAACAATTATATAAAATAAATGGGTTTCTTCCTGTCAGTATCGCCACTCATAGTCAATTATTTAGTCGCAGCAGCAGTGATGGGCGCATTTTGGGTCACCCATTTCTCTTGCAGTTCCCAGAGCAGTGCCAATCTTAATATTCAAATAATTCAACAGGAACATACATTTCTCAATGCTACTGGTGAGGTTACATTATATTCCCCCTCTGGTTTGCTATTCAGGTAATTATATTGTATTGGAAACTGCACCTGCAGAATGTGAAACAATAACCAAGTTAAATATTTGATTAATAACCCGCTATGAAAACATCCCTTGTGGATATATCAGAACTAGCTGGCATTTCCATCCCGTTCCTATATTATGGGAAATTGTGTTTAGCCTAATGATGAAAATTGCAGATACAATATGACTTATTGAAGCTTATAGAAAGTTAAATTAGTTTTAATGAGACAGATTCATGTGGTAATTGCTATCTTGCTTAAAAAAATAGCTGCTAGTTCAGCAACTTTCCAGGACTATATAACTACATTTAGGCAAAGAATTCCCAAAGTGATTTGCACAAAATGAAACTGCAGTTATGAATGTCCAGACGGCGCAGATTTATTCTATGACATTATACAAATGAATGAGTTTTTTTTAATTTCATAATAAACACATTAAAAGTAGACATTACAGGGGTTGGTTAAGTTCGACAACTTTTACAGTTGAGCTGATAGAGGATGTTTCCAAAAGTTTTGATTGGTTGGGTCTTATTGTTTAGATACCCACTGGTCTCTAGAATGAGCCAGGAGAAGCTGTAATATACTTAACTCCCTGCTGCATTCTCTGTCTGGCTATATTCACACAACGTTGTTTTGCAGTAAAGAACGGATGCTGATTGCAATGGAATCAGCGTCCGTTCTTTACTGCAGGGGCGGTGTTGCATTGAAGTCAATGCAATGGTGTCCGATGTATGCACATACCGTTATTTTAACACCCGTTCTTTAGAACGGGCGTTAAAATAATGTGCATGCCTATTATTTTCGGACGCCTGTCCACCGAATAGCATCCGGAAATAATAGCTGTTCACACAATGTAAAGTGTGGCGGCGGCCGCACATTACATTGATGTGAATGGCTAATTGATTAGGGGTGCCCGCCAATCAATAGTAAAAAAAAGAATGTTCCTGCAACCGATAAAGAGGTGTCGGATGCAGGCATGTCCTAAATGCAGCCCGGCAGCTGGATGCTGTTAGACCAAGTGTGAACATAGCTTCTTTCTGCACAAGACGAGCTTCATCATGCTGCTGTCAGATGGAGATCGCAACAACCAAGAAAGTGAAGAGCATTACCAGATGTTTCTCTGGGCTATATCTAGTATCACAGAGATTTGTCAAAAGTTTAATCAGGTGAGTCAGATCATTTTGATTAAAACTATTCAAATAACTGTGCAACATGGGCATTTTAATGGGGGTGGGGGGTGTAATAAAGATCAAAATTTTACATGCTAAAGGTAAATGGGTTGTCCGGTATAAACTGAAAATATATGCTGCGTCTGGTACTTACCTGTCCCACTCTGCCGCAGCTGCAAGTTCCTGAGCCATGTGCTGCTGTCATTGTTTTGAAAACATTTGCTGACGTGCTGCTCTCACTGGAAATGTGCACTCAGCATAGTGCAAAGCACAGTAAAATGCAGTCTATGCTAAGCGGCCATTTCTGGTGGGAGCGGCACATCAGCGGATGTTACCAAAACAATAATAGCACTGGAAAGTGGGCAGCCTGGTAACTGACAGCCAGGCAGAGAAGGACAGGTAAGTACACAACACTGTTATGTCCCCATAAGCCCTGGCAGCAGCGTAGATTTTCAGGATATGCCGGACAAACCCTTTAAGGGAAAATATGCTGGACCAAGATGTGCATTTTCGTTAAGAGGAGCAGTGTCCGTAAGTGTCCGTGTGCCACATACTGAAATCTATAGCAGCTAAAATAGATTTCAGTAACAACTTATGTCAACTTTTGGTATAAGTTATAGTAAATTTTTCATGAGCAGTGGCTAAAACTGCTGGAAAGTCAATTGTTTGTGGGATTTGTATAAAAATTTGAACCAGACAACTGGTATACAACCTATAGTAGATTCCACCTACGGTTACAGTCATACATTCTGTAGTTTTATCCGTAACTGAAAATCCACAATTATGGACAAATTAAAGGGCCCATTGAGTTCAATTAGGCTGTTCACACTGTCCGTATATATTACAGGTCCGCAATCCACAAAAATTGCTGACAAGCTCTAGTACAGACCATAATTCTGGTACAGATTGTCCCTTAGAAGTCTATGGGATAGTATGTCATTTTTGCATCTATAATATCAGGAAATCTGTCAAAATAATTTTAAACCATTCCCATTTATTTAACTATTACATTTCTTTTCTTTTCTTATCAGCAAAACATACGGATTACAGATGCAATACAGAAGAATTTTTTGCGGATTAATTTTTTGTGGATTGTGGACTATTGCAGACAGCATATACAATCCTGAAAAACTACTGTACGTGTTTACATCCAGGATTACTGTAAGGGTATGTTCACAAATGGTAGGTTTATTGCAGGAGTTTCTAAGGTGGTGACCTAGATTTCAATTGGGTTTAACTGTGCAGAAGAAACAACCCCATCGAGAGGTACGGAACAAAGTTTCAGTCAAAGAAATTTTTATAAAGGCCACAATTTAAGTTTTATTGGAAACCTAGCTAGATATTTTAATTTTAGGTAAGATTCACTGCAGTAAGGTCTAAAGGCTGGCACTTTCCTTTAGTAAAATGATTCTTCTTTGCCAACGTCAGTTATTTTACTGACCCCTATTCAAATGTTAATACATTTTGTTAAAGAAAACATAATAGACTTGTACTGTCATTGAGCGGCTGCTGACAATCCATTATTCTTCAGCTAAGTAATTATGTCTTGTTTAGTAAGAGTGCCACTGTTCATTTGTTACTGTCTATAACAAATGAATATGTGTAAAGATTTATATAACTTAGCAGATTTTTTTTTTCTTTAAGGCATCAAACAGTTTCTGACTTATTTAATGATATAGTTTATTGTTAAGACTTATGTATATCTGAAAGTATATAAATTGTCCTAAGTTTCTTACCTTCATCCTCGGCATAGAAGTTTATAGTATAATACCGCGTCTAGTAAGGTCCTTTGGAGCTACGGCCCCCAGAAAACTGATCTGGAAAGCCCCCAATCGGCTTCCTTCACTGATATTTATTAGAAGGGGTGGCCCATCAGGGGGCAGATCGGTGCTCTGGGGGCATTAGTCCAGTCCCCAGTGGTCCAAACAGCCTTACTATATGCTGGATTAAACAACAAACTGCAAGGAAAAGCAGAAACTTACCTTCATCCTCAGCATCCTGTGTGTTATAGGGAGCCATCAACAGGTTAGATTCGGCTAGCCTTCTGATTTCTCGTTAAAGTTTCCCTTTAACCCCTTAAGGATGGAGCCAGTTTTCATTTTTGCGCTTTCGTTTTTTCCTTCTCATGTTTAAAAGGCCACTGTGCTTGCATATTTCCCCCTACAGACCCACATGAGCCCTAATTATACTTTGCAAATACAGACTTAATTTTTTGGAAAAAAAAGGTGCAATTCCTTAATCATTTAATATTTTGAGCGATTACGCACGCGGTGATACCAAATATGTTTATTTATTTATTTTTATTTATACAATGGGAAAACAGGGGTGATTTCAACTTTTATTAGGGGAGGGGGCTATTTATTAATAAAAACACTTTATTTAATTTTCTTTAACAGTAATTAGAAGCCCCCTGGGGGACTTCTATATACACAGCATTGATCTCCTATTGAGATCAATGCTGTGTATATAATAGAGCAATGATCCATCAGATCAGTGCTCTATTATAATGGTCTGCTGCAGACTATCTAAATGGATTGCTGAGCCAGGATCAGAGTCATTCCGACGCTGAGCCCCGGCCGTCTCATTACAATGGATCACCCCTCCGCTATGGCATCGTGGGGAGAGATTCCCCACTAGACACCTGGGAGAGGGGCCACATACACTATTCAAATGCAGCTGTCAGCTTTGACAGCTGCATTTGAATAGTTAATTAGCTGGCCGCGGCGAACGGCAATGGTGGCTAATACCTGCGGTCCCTGGCTGCACATAGCAACCGGGGACCACGCGCTGCAGAGAGGGCTCACGCCGGTAGCCCTCTCTGATCCCCCTTAAGGGCCGCATGATGGGTATACCCGTCATGCGTCGTTAAGGGGTTAAACTTTTTCCTGAAATAAACAAATAAAA
This sequence comes from Dendropsophus ebraccatus, assembly GCF_027789765.1. Classification (NCBI taxonomy): domain Eukaryota; kingdom Metazoa; phylum Chordata; class Amphibia; order Anura; family Hylidae; genus Dendropsophus; species Dendropsophus ebraccatus. The sequence goes on along the minus strand of NC_091461.1, from coordinate 44,701,472 downwards.
GCCCATAGCCATAGGATAATAGTTGGCCAGCAGGATGCTAAATGTAATGATTGTAGTTGTGGATCTGCTATTTTTCACCAGTGCCAACCACAAGGCGGGATGGACTTACTGCGGCAGGCGACCCCCAGGTCGCTACCCCAAGCTTGGCTTGCTAGCGGCGGCAGGCAAGAACAAAGCAGGACTTATGGCTGGAACTGGGATAGCAAACACAGACAGGAATCTCAGATAGCTTGAACCAGGAACGGGAGAAATCAAAGGCAGCGATCACGGGTGAGCTTGGACCACATGCTAATTAAAAGCATGCAGAGGCTCTAACAGGGAATGTCAGGACAGGTGCTTTATTGATAGGGCAGGTGATAGATGCTCAAAACAATTAGGAAAGCACTGTGACAGGCAGTGAGCACGCGCCCTAGACAGGGATGCACACTGACCGGGACAGTGGAGAGCAGGACCATTGAGCAGTATGGGAACCCCAGGGGGCTGAAGAGCAGGCGGCACCGGGCCTTGCCACGTAGGGACCAGCGTCCGCAGGATTAAGAGGACAGGGAGAGGGGGTGCGGCAACGGCTCGGAGCAAGGGATGCTGCTGAAGCCCTAACACTAACATCCGGCACCCCCCTACCGATCATCTGATTGGTGTCCACAGCACATGCCTAGGACATGTAAAAAGTTTTTTTTTGTTTTTTTTTATGACACAAGTTTTTTTTTTTAAATCACACAATTGCTCAATGCCCCTTTGTTCTTTTGTTCATCAGGTTCTTTACAGCTTAGTAATATGCCACCATCTAATAAAGCTTAAATACCCCTTTCTCACCTTTTACACAGCCTAAAACACATAATATAACATTACATTGTATCATGTGTGATCTCCCATCATGACAACATGCCAGCTTTTTTTTTTTTTTCTTTACAGAAGTCTGGACAATAATCTTTGAGGTTTTGAATTACAATCACTTAGAAGAAACATGTTAGAGGCATCTTAAGAAATTGCCCGACTTAACATGTCCCAAGGGAAAACAAAGTCAAGAAAAACTGTAGTTGTGTCTGGAATTCTGATATGTTTAGGGAAAACTCTAAATCACAAGATTTAGTCACATCCTCAAAAACATTCCCAAGTTGGCTATTTAGTTAAGATATTGTAGACCATTTAACATATAATGAGAACGTATCTTGATATCTTACTCCCAACCATACAGCTGTTTGTACTTTGGTTTTTCTGGGATTTTTATACTTCAAGGACACAAGTTTATCAGTCTATTTAAGGTGAAAATGCTCCAGGGAAAACATTTGTGATTCGTGTAACATTCTCCCACATGTACATAGACATATGTTTGTACTTACATACTTATCTTCAATTCACTAAACATCTGAACACTTTTGTCACATACATAAACCAAGTATATGACTTTAAACTCTACTATAAAAATACAATGGATATTTACATGTACTGTAGGACCATATGTGAGCAGAATCTTCTCTTAGAATATAGTGCAGTGTATTGTTTCATGGTCATATAATGCAATCTTTAAGGACTTGTAGGCTACAGTTTGTAAAAACTCCTGCTAAATTTTTATATGCTGCAATATTTAAAAGCCACTTCTTTTCAAGAAGTATAGTAAGCTCCTGGCTGCACAACAATAACTTTAAAGAAATTATATTTTAGCTGAAATGTTTGGTGGACCAAGAAGATTTTAAAGGGGTTATCCAGCAAAAATATTTTCCTTTTAACTGGTTTTAGAAAGTTATTTAGATTTATATTTATCAGCTGCTGTATGTCCTGCAGGGAGTGGTGTTTTCTTTTCAGTCTGACACAGTGTTCTCTGCTGCCACCTCTGTCCATGTCAGGAACTGTCCAGAGCAGGAAAGGTTTAATCTGGGAATTTGCTGCTACCTATGTCTACTGTCTATGGAGGGTGCCAAAGATAGTAACAGTAATATTCTTGACTATCTCAGGCAGCTCCCATAGACCATTATGAAGTAGCATTGTGCACACATGACCATAGCTCATGGACTAGAGACCTGGAACCCCATTTGAGATTGTGACAGTTCCAGTAGTCAGGTCCCATACACTTTTCTCCCATCCTGTGGATACTTGATGAGTCTTCATCGTGGGACAACCCCTTAAACTTTATCTCACTCAAATAAGATGTTTTAAATGGGTAATGCAGAACAAAAAACAAGTTGGTGTCCTATGAAAAAAAAAAAAAAAAGAAAGCATACTCACAATCTCCAATCCCCGCCACTGTTGGTTCAATAGCTCCAGATTCCTGCTGCTCACTGCTGATTCCTGTGATTCATTGACCTAGCCAGTCAATGGCTGAAGGGTATCATGGCCCAAGAAATAGTAGTCAAATAACGGTGCCATTTAGTGTTGAGTGAACTTGCTGAACACCCAAACGCTCAGCATTTGACTTCCGGTGCCTGGAGAATTCGAATGCAGCCCTAGGCAGTTGTGGAAAATATAGAGCCCTAAAACTGCATCCAACTTCTCCAGCCACTGGGAGTCAAATGCTGAGCATTCGAATTTGGCCAAACCCAAGCATTTAGCAAGTTCGCTTAACACTAGTGCCACTAGTGGTTTGGCATTTGAGATTTATTACCTGTTCGAACATCCTGAAAAAAACAATACTATTATGAGAAGCAAACCTGCCACATTAAAAATGAATCATGTTATAGAGCAGCAAGAGCTGAAGAGATCGATATATAGAGTCTAGTGAGAAGTCCTAATCCCTCATTGACAAGTCCGACCAAAATTATTTTTTGATATGTTATTACTTATGGAAAGTTAGACAAATTTCTAATGTACATTAATTATAGGAAATGCACATATTGGGTCCTTGCTCCCCAAAGTATTGCATAAATGTATTCAATCAGTACATTAGGAGGGCACTGAGCAGGGAGGGAGAGATGTCCCAGTGCATTTACCTCCCCCCTCCCTCCCTCCCTGCTCCGTGCTGCTGCCGCCACATATACACAGTACTATTCCCCCATCATCTGCTCATAGTATGAGCAGATGATGGGGTAATAGTACCAGGGCCGATCTCCATCATTTGTACGCCTGGCGATCCGCCGCCGCACTGGACTGGACTTTATACACTGATGCCGCCGGGCGCAGGGGGAGCCGCTCATCACACAGGAGCGATCATGCCCCCTGCGCTCCCCCCTCTTCCTTCTTCCGGGTACGGCAAACTTCCCCCTATCCCACGGCTGACTCCCCGCCTGGCCGCCTCTCTCACATACCGGCTCCCGGTGTTTCCTGGCCAGCACGTGTAGGAGAGGACAGGCAGTGCGGACACCAGAACGCACCGCGAGCCGGTATGTGAGAGCGGCGGCCATGCAGGGAGTCAGCCATGGGATAGGGGGAAGTTTTCCGGACCCGGAAGAAGGAGGAGGGGGGAGGCCTGATGCCGGCGGCATCAGCAGATGATGGTGAAATAGTACTGTGTATATGTGGCAGCAGCAGCACCGATCAGGGAGGGAGGGAGGGGGGAGGTAGATGCACCTGGATGTCACTCCCTCTCTGCTGGGTGCCCTTCTAATGTACTGATTGAATACATTTATGCAATACTTTGGGGAGCAAGGACCCTTGCTCCCCAAAGTATTCCATAGATGTATCCATTCAATAAAGCACACTGTACACTACATTACATTACTTTACATAGACACCCATAGATACAATAAAGTCCCATAGACTTCTACATATAGAGCTGCTGGACACTCCATAGGAATTACACCGTTCGTCGTGACGTCACTGTTTCTGAGAGAATTCTAACACTCCATGATCTACTAAATTAAGGGAAATAGCCCTATATGTGCATTTCCTATAATTAATGTACATTAGAAATTTGTATAACTTTCCATAAGTAATAACATATCAAAAAATAATTTTGGCCGGACTTCTCCTTTAAAGGAGTATTACAGTGTTAAAGGGATTATCCAGCACTACAAAAACACGGCCACTTTCTTCCACAGACAGCACCACTCTTGTCTCCAGCTTGGGCAAGGTTTTGCTGCTCAGTTCCATTGAAGTGAATGGAGCTTAATTGCGAACTGCACCTGAACTGGAGAGTTGTGTTGTCTCTGAAAGAAACTGGCCATGTTTTTGTAGCACTGGAAAACTGCTCACTGCAGCACCTGCTGCCTCAGCCAGTCACTGACTGCAGTAGTGTCCCATTTCGACCAGTGATTGACTGAAGCTGGAAGAAGAGAGATGATTGGGGGACCAGAAGGAAAAAACTCTGACATATAGGATGAAGGATAAAAAAACTATTAGGGTATATAAGTGAGCCAGGGAGTGAAGTGCTGGGCACACTTCTCCTGGCTCTAGTGATTGTGGGAGTTTGAACACCTAGAACCTGATGAATAAAAACTTTTCACTCCTCATTCCTGTTCCCTACTAGTTGCATAAAATGGGTAAATAAATTGTGCAATAAGACAGGAGGGCAGCAGAATGCTGCTGGATGCTGTTTATTGCTACTACATGCATGGACTGGGTGGTGAGTAGAAGACACAACTGAAACTGGTATTCTACTTGCCAAAGTTGTTATGCTGCTGTTTTTTTCTGTTTAAATATAAATGATTTGTCAAAAATATTTTAAGCTATTAATAATGTGTTAAAAAGACAGGGAAGTGGATCCAAATGGATAACTTGACCCATGCCTTGCCAAACAAGTAATCTGGCGTCTGACCAGAAGAATAAAGGACAATCATAAATGAATGAAATCCTGAATGCCTGAAAAACTGCAACTTGTCAAATATATAGTGCAGCAAAAAAAGGTTTTAAAAACAGTCTGGAACAGGCCATTTGTACTGTAGAGTAAAGAGTCTTAGAATCTTCCTTGACATAACTTTTTAGGGGGATATTACTGCTATTATAGTAGGTCAGGGGGTACCACTAGTGTCAGAACAATGGTATGGGGGGACAGGATGACAGGTCCAGGGCCGGGACAAGGAATTTTGGTGCCCTAGGCAGAGAAGACAAATGGCGCCCCCCCCCCATATGTATATATATCCCCTGTTTGCTTCCCCCAGTAGTATATAGACCCCCTGTTTGCTTCCCCAGTTGTATATATATCCCCTGTGTGCTTCCCCCAGTTGTATATATATCCCCTGTGTGCTGCCCCCAGTTGTATATATTTTTAAGTATATATATTTATGCATATACACACAGACACACATTTATGCATATAAACACACACACACATTTATGTACAGTATATACACTTATGTATATACACACACACACTCTCTTATGAATACACACACACACTCTTATGTATACTCACACTCTCACACATGTAAACACACACACAGACACAAAACAGCTACCTCTGAGTGACACACACACTCTCACACATGTACACACACACACAAAACAGCTACCTCTCAGTGTGACACACACACACACTTATGTATACACACACACACTCTCTTATGAACACACACACACTCACACATGTAAACACACACACACAGACACAAAACAGCTACCTCTGAGTGACACACACACTCTCACACATGTACACACACACACACACACACACACACAAAACAGCTACCTCTGAGTGACACACACACTCTCACACATGTACACACACACACAAAACAGCTACCTCTCAGTGTGACACACACACACACTTATGTATACACACACACACTCTCTTATGAACACACACACACACTTATGTATACACTCACACTCTCACATGTAAACACACACACACAAAACAGCTACCTCTGAGTGACACACACACTCTCACACATGTACACACACACACACACACAAAACAGCTACCTCAGTGTGACACACACACACACACACACACACTTATGTATATATACACACACACACACACTTGTATACACACACACTCATGTTGTCGCTGTACACATACACAGGCACAAAACAGCTACCTCTCAGCTAGGTTGCTTGCACTTTCTCTCCTCTCCGTCCTGGGACTGTCATGGAGGGGTCTGCTGCTGCTGCTGCTGCTGCTGCTGATGATGATGATGATGATGATGATGCAGCGATGAGCAGCTGACAGGAGAGGCCCAGGCACACACTTCCTGGTCATCATGTGCTGTGTCTGCAGGCTGCCGTTCCTCACCTCCTCCTCTCTGTCCCGACAGCTGAGCAGCTCCCAGAGCCTGGAGGATGTGTAATGCTGCACATTCCCCCATGCTGGCCTCCTGCACCAGGTCAGACGCCTCCTGGCAAAGGGAGCTCAGCCAGAGCAGTGTCTTCAGCCGGAGGCCGCCCCTCCCCCCGGCCCTGTGGAGCAGCAGCAGCAGACTCACAGACCTGTGTATCTCCCTGCAGGGGGCTGATGTAATCACCTCCTGTGTGCTGCTTCCGGGTTCGGCCTGGTGGCGCCCCCTGCTGTTTGGCGCCCTAGGCCATCGCCTACCCCTGCCTACTCTTTGTCCCGGCCCTGGACAGGTCTACCCAACAGGTCTCCAGAAGCCTTCATGTAGTCCTAATTTACTAAGTTGAGATTTACTATAGGTCACCATATGGCGTTGAAAAGGATTGTGCTTGGTGACTGTCTTTGGGTCTTAAAAGATATGATAGCAGGATATGGGTAGTCCCTCAATGTACTGCCACCTGTGCTAACCTTATTGGGTGAGGAAAGAAGCGTACAATGTGAAGGGCTTGAGCTGTGGTAAAACACAACTAAGCTGCCGGAGGCATAGGACATGAGGTAAGATAAGGATGTCTGCCAAATCAAAGGGCACCAGAAAGGTCAATGAGGAAGGAAAACCTGCCATGTAAAAGCATTCAAAGCATAGATCTAAAGTACATGCTGCATGGCTTATGGCATCAGGGTTACTGTCAGTCACCACAGATAATTGTTCAGTGTCTGATGTTCTTTGGGATGCAGGAGACTTTAAGGTAATGGATCTTTTCTTTTCCCATTAGGACCAATAAATTTAAGCCAGTATCAAAGGTGGAGCAAAGCTAGAAACTCCTGGCTTAGGCATCCATACTCATGAGCTTCTGGGCATGCTCCCCCCAAAAACATTAACCAGATGTTACACTATTAAATGTATGCCAAAATTTAAATATTGGACATACGCTTGGCGCATGGGATTATAGGCATGGCATTCGATATATTTGATTCCTTTTTTTTTTTTTGTTAACTAGTTATATCTTTTATATGTAGCCCTTAGACATGATCTTGCCTTAAACAGAGTCTTGCTCAAATTTTCATTGTGGAATAGCTAAGTTATTTGGCTGCCTATGGAGCTGTCAGCAGAGTAAAATTCTACTAGTGAATGCTACTTTTACATATAGAAGTAGGAAATACATACAATTCAATACATATATACATATAATACATACATAGAATAATTCACCCAGATAGAAATCCCTCATTCAGAAAGTTAGATGATTATATGTCTGACTAGTAATTGTCTGGAGAAAAAAACCGGACATGGTTGCACACCCATATACTTATACTTTCTAGACTGTTTTCTTTTTTTGTGGGTCACCCATATATTTCTGACTGATCACTTCTCAGTACTATATACTACTAACATCAGGAGTTAGGGTCCTATTAGACAAAGCGATTTTTAAATAACCGCAAATTATTTTTTCATTTAACTGAAATTGTTGCTTATATTACACAAAACGATTGTTACGATTGTTACAACAATTGTTACTACAATCATTTCCTCCATCTGATCCCAGCAAAAGAATGAACGATGTGGAATTACACTGAACGATTAGTGAATGAATGCAGAACTACAGCGAACAAATGTGGAATTAAAGTGAATGATTAGAGAACGATTAAGGATATATTCACAAGTCCGGCAGGTCCTGGCAGTTCCCACACACTATATGTAATTCTATGTAATGTAATTCTACCGCCCTTAACCCCTTCTGCTCCCGCCCGGCTCCCCCGCTGTAAGCATACATTACCTGTCCTTGCTGCACGGGTCCGGCGTCCTGCTCTCCCGACCGGCCAATTAGTGTGTTGCCCAGCCGCAGCCACTGATTGGCCGGACGGGAGAGCAGGACGCCGGAGTCTCGCTGCGAGTCCGTTCGTGTGAATATAGCCTAACAATGATTTTAGGGTCAGATCTAAATTAACGATCAATGACACACAAATGATTTTTCGATTGTTGCCTTCAATTACACAGCCCCCTGGGCTCCTGGCCATACTACCCCCAGACACTGCGCCACCACAGCAATGGCCGCCAATGGAACCTCACCTTAATATCTGACTAGCCATCAGGTCTGGCCATAAGAGGGCATAAAAATGCTTCCCCCACTGCCTTATAACAAGGCTCTCAGAGACTACTTGTGGGTAGTATACTTCTTGGTGAATGATCATTGGCTGATAGACATTTATCTATAATATACTCAAAAACGTTTATCTTAGTTGACTTTGAGAGGGGATGCATCACTGGACTGAGAGAAGCAGGATGGTCATTTTGACTAACTGCCCACCATCTGGGCCATCTGGGCCATTCGGCCATTGATAGGAGGCGCTGTGAGCAGTGGTTATGTGATGGCATGTAGCTGATTCCATAAACACTTGAGTCAATCTATTATGTGATTATTTGTTCCAGTAACATATGTGACCCACATTGTATTTTAATCTATATAGTGCATAATATACTATATAGTGTATTCAGTCTATTGAGACTTTTTTCCAGTGCTTTTATCTTATTGGTGTTTTAGGCATATTGCCCTGTTTTTGGTGCATTAAGATTGCTTACTTTGTTACCAAGTAGTTTACTGTCCCTAGTGCTTAGTTGAAGTTATATGGTAACCCTAGTGAGATCAGGGTTGATAATGAAATCTAACTACAACAATGCAAAATATGCCGGCACTAGCACAATAAATAAAAATGCAGAAAACCCTAGAAAGAAGAGATAAAACCTCTAAGTTTTCTCATAAATAATATTAACATCTTCACTTGCCATAGGCAAAACTACTGTGTCCAATTGCATTTAGTTTCAAATCAATGCATATCAAAAAGGCTATCAAAATACTGTATACAGAACACATCTACAGACACACTGGTGTATACAAATCAGAGTAATCTGGCAGTTAAATCCTTCTATATAATACGTATGCATGTTGAAATAAAAAGATGGGGGAAAAAAAGAGTTCTATAATCCATATTTCTTATGTAATTCTATTTTAAAGTATCCTCTCACTGTGACTGCATGATTATGATTGTATATGGCATCCACTAATGTGATGGAGAAAAGAGACATCACGTCTAATATTCTTTTCAATTTGGCCTGAAACATCAAATAACACTATTTTGTTTGGCTGTAAAACTATATGAAACGTGAATAATTCAAAAGGTATGTGAGACCATAGTGTTATGAATTTAAAATGAAGCCTTCTATCACGAGAAAGTTACACTGGGAAACATAAAAAAAAAAGAATAGAAAATAAACATTGTCTCAATGCAGAAGAATCTAGGGGAGTTATTAATTTCTGGAATACAGCATGAAGTCTGAACTGACCATTATTTACCGCACAGTTCTAGGTCTTTCTAAAGCTCGATTAATAATAGCAATGCAATTTATATTACTACTATTGGATAATACTACAGGATAATACATCACAGCATGGAAGCCTCTGAAGATTTTTTACTGTGAAATATTGGTTTATATGTAAAATTGTATAATGGCTTTAGATGTACATCTTCTTACATGAGGAATGTATGCATAATTTACCATATATCTTTCTTTGTGTCCCTGGCTATTAGATTACATCTGAGCTAAGGTCATTGAATTTTGCACTTCATATGGATGTATTTTGTATATTTTTTTATTTGTGTTGCCTTTTTTCTGTTCTGTCTATGCGGAGTTGATGAAAGTGGTTTAAGGTGCTAATCTGCAAAAACAGGAAACTTTACAAGAAGAAGAAGAAGAGCAACAAGTCAAAACAAATACAGACAGACAGATACGGAGAAGAAAGATACAGAAGAATGCGGCATTCGCCAGTTGGTCTCTGATGAGTGTCGCATTCTTTTGTATCTACTCTTTTGGGTCGCTTGTGTTATTAAACGGGTTGGAAACTTTATAGTAAAATAGTTCAGTGTACAGTATTAGTAACCTGTGTACCTCATAGAACTAAAATCAGACTCCCCTCTTCCAGGCTGGGCTGCCCTGCTCTGTAGTGAGTCTGCCAGGAAGATGGCTGACATGGAGGAGCATGTGACCGTGCCCCACCCCCAATGTCCTCCATAGGCATATACAGGCTCAGTGGTGGACTCTGTGGGGCGGGGCATGGTCACATGCTCCTCCATGTCAGCCATCTTATGGACAGACTGATAACAGAGCAGGACAGCACAGCCTGGAGGAGGGGAGTCTGATTTTAGCTCTATGAGGTACACAGGGAGCTGCTGTCAGTAAGTGCAGGGAGTACATTTACTAATACTGTACACTGAGCTATTTTACTATGAAGTGACCATCCCCTTTAACCTTTGGAACACTCTCAATTTTGAGAATTGTATTTCTTGGACATCAGCATTTCGTATCTGGGGCAAAATACATATCTCAGTTATACCAGTCACAACTGCGGAGTAATAATAATAGTAATAATAATAATTACAAAAATAATAGTTATTCTTTACTTATACAAAGCTAACTGATTCCACAGCACTTCACCTAGATTTGTCAAATTTTGTTCCCTGTCCTCATTGGGGCTTAAAATGTGCCTATCTGTATGTTTTGGGTGTAGGAGGAAACTGGAGTACCAAGAGGAAACCAACACAAATATGGGAAGAATATACAAACTACTTGCAGAGTATTGCAGAAGTGCGACCACCCATCTCCTACCTAAATTCAAGATATTGAAACTGCAATTAGTACATTGGAGTAGCACCTAGGGTGGTATATTGTGGTCGTACAAAAATTTAATTAAGTGGGCAGAGTATGAATGATTTGCAGCAGCTGCCACACTGGATATTTGGAAAGGTAGATAACATATAGGCTATGTTCCCACGGAGTATTAAAAAAAAAAAATGAAGGAAAAGGAGTCTGCTTTTTTTTGGCTTAAATAACGTCCATTATTACCGCATTTTGATTGACATTAATGAAATGCAATGAAGTCAATGAAATGATGGCCGTCCAATACACATAGTGTAGTTAATAACGGATGTTGTGTGGGTGGACAGCAAAATATTGTTCCTGAAAATTATTTGCGGACCTCAAAATGATGGACTTCATTTGAAAAAAAAATGGAAAGAAAAAATGTCATGTCAACGTAGCCATACAGTCAAGACGAAAACTGACATCGGTCAGAAGGAACATAATGCCAGGTCTGCGATAGGAAACCTTAAAGGAGAAGTCTGGCAAAAATCTTTATTAAAGTATTGTATTCCCCCCCAAAAGTTATACAAATCACCAATATACACTTATTACGAAAAAAAGCACATAAAGTGCTTTTTTCCCTGCACTTACTACTGCATCAAGGATTCACTTCCTGGATAACATGGTGATGTCACGCCCCGACTCCCAGAGCTGTGCGGGCTGTGGCTGCTGGAGAGGATGATGGCAGGGGGACACTGAGGGACACAGGGCACTGGAGGGACACTGAGCATCTCTTTGCCATCATCCTCTCCAGCAGCCACAGCCCGCACAGCTCTGGGAGTCGGGTCGTGACATTACCATTTTATCCAGGAAGTGAAGCCTTGATGTAGTAGTAAGTGCAGGGAAAAAGCACTTTATAAGCATTTCCCGTAATAAGTGTATATTGGTGATTTGTATAACTTTTGTGGGGCAATACAATACTTTAATAAAAATTTTCGTTGGATTTCTCCTTTAAAGGGCTATTCCACTAAAATATAACTTTTGATATGTTGCTGCCCATAATGAGACTAAGGGGGACATGTATTAAGGTGCATATCGGCGGAAAGTGCCAATTTGCGTATTATTGTATTCGCAAATGGCCGATTTGCGAATTAAATATTCTCATATCGGCACTTTCCGCCGGGTACGCCGGGGGGGTCGGGGTGGGGGTGTGGAGGGGGCGCGGACTCAGAGTCTGCGTGATTTATCTTTTGCTCTGGCAAAAGATACGCCAAAAACCTACTCCACCTCTACATAAATCTCCATAGCGCCGGAGATGCGGGGACATTTTTAAGTCTGGCGTAAAAAACGTCGGACTTAATAAATGCCCCCCTAAGAGTTCATTCCATACTTATCTATTCAGTCTCCCCCAGATCCCAGCTGCAGCTTTCTGCTGAAGACACAAAAATCTGTGTGTGAGCTTTACTCTCCCTCTCCCCCTCACCCTCCCTTCTGAGACAGCTGATGTAAACAAGTCCCTGATTGGCATTATCTGCAACATTGTAGCTTCTTTGTAATGCTGGAATGAATAATCACAGTGAGTTCATCAGCAACTTCACCTCAAATTAACCCTCCCAGCATTACAGAGTAGCTGCAATGTTGCAGATACAGCCAGTCAGGGACTCGTTTACAACAGCCGTTTCAGAAGGGAGGGGGTAGGAGGGGAGAGATGGAATGAACTGTTAGTCTCACAATGGGAAGCAACATATCAAAAGTAATGTTTGAGTAGAATATCCCTTTGAAATATGTCTGAGTGAAGGTTAGGAAATGAGATTTGATTAGTATACAAAAAGGGGTCTCACCACTCCTGACCTTATCCATCTCCTTATAACCTCTTACCTCATTTATATAGCTTTGTTAGTAGTAGGTTACACAAGCATAGAAATCACTAAATTACTTGAAACTCTTTGGGGCACATTTATCAAAAATGCACACTCCTGGCTGCATCATAGTTTATCATAGTTTACATCTTCAGACAGGTGTAAATCATGCAAAGAGTTATAATATACTAATATTATAATTAATTAGTGATAATATACTGTGCCCCTTTAGTTGTAATATACTGTGCCCTTTAACTAGTTATAATATACCGTACACTTGTTATACTGTGCCCCTTTAGTTGTAATATTAATGTACCCTTTAATTAGTTATAATATACTGTGACCCTCTTTATTTAATTTCACTGTACCATGGATTTTTATGGTTGATATCTCTTTTTTTCCCTTTTAATCCAATGTGTATAATCACCAATAGGAAATGCTGCCATCAGATAATACTGTGCTTTATATCTATTACCACTACATCCTCTCTTCAATAATGTTTACGAGGATGACGTGTTTACAAGACATACAGCATCCACATTCACATAGAGAAAGAGGGTAAAAATAGATATGGTGACACAGGCATCACAAAGCCTTGAATGTCAGGGATTAGGATCATGAGGAGGATGTGATTATTATTAATATCACTGAATTATATAGTATTTTAAAAGAATTTATATTTCCTTTCTCTATTTAATTACTGTCTAAAACCGTGGCATGTAATTAGAGACAAATTTTTACCATAGCAACATATGTGGGATCCAAAATGACAAGAGAAGAAAAAAAAAAGATGATGTTATTTTAATATGGAGAAGGAAACAGTACAATACAAGTATTGCAAATAAATCCCCTCTTTAGGTAATTAGCTGAAGCCTCGATTTATCATATTTATGGAAAGAATGCTGTCATCCACTCTCTAATGTTTTTTCAATATCTAAAATAATTATTTTCTTCATGAAGAATATACACAATGCAACCTGTCAACAATATACTTCATCCAAAAATCGCAAAGCTCCAACTGTTCTTCAATTACTTTTTTATGTGTTATTTGCTAAATTTATCCACTCTTACAATATAACTTAAACTAAATCCAAGCCCAAATCAATATGAAATTAGTATCGTACAAGGCATAAGTGCACAACCTTTTTTTGGGGGAATTAGAGTTGCTTTTCTATAAAAGGGGTTGCCCGTTGCAGGAAAAGTTTTTGTATATTGTTGCAAAAATATAGAAAGCAATGAATAAGCAATGCTTACCTCACCATGCTCCCCAGTATCCTCCTATGGGTCTCCATCCCTCCAGCATCCTTGACTCTCTTTGTACTCCAAGTTTTCTACCTTAAAGGGAACCTGTCACCCCCCGTGCAGGGGTGAAGGCCGCCCGACCCCCCACTAGAGCCCTGGATACTTACCCCATCTCGCCAAGTCCCGTTTCTGGAGCCGGTCCCGGGACGGAGATATCCCTGTCTAAAGCCCGCTCGCGCGCTGCTGAGTTGGGTCCGACGCCCGTAGAGTATGACAGCTCCATTCATTCTCTATGGGCGTCGGACGCATCTCAGCAGCAAAAGCGCCAGGCTTCAGACGGGGATATCTCCCTCCCAGGACCGGCTCCAGGAACGGAAGTTGTCGAGAAAGGGTAAGTACCCGGGGCTCTAGCTGGGGTCGGGCAGCCTTCATCCTGGCACAGGGGGGTGACAGGTTTCCTTTAAGGAGGTCTTCACACACAACAGATCAGTGCGTTGCTCAGCCGCAGCCAGTGATTAGCTGAGCGGGAGGGCAGGAAGCCGGGAGCCCGTACGGCAAGCCGGATTGAGGACAGGTTATGTATGCATCGGCAGTATGTGGGTTAAGGGGGCGGGTGATTTTTTTCTTTGCTTTTTATAATATAATATATAGTGTATAGCTTCAGGGTAAGGGATTGTAATAATCAGCCAATTATATCTACTGTAATGAATAACAAAATGGTAGCATTACCTTACATCACATTATAAAACAAATCATGATTTGCATTCCTAGATCTTTCTTTGACTTCCCTGCTGTGATTTTGCATCATTTCAGACGGTGGTCAGCTCCAGTTATATTGCCTATGCCAGTAGTAATGACTACATTTAGGCTGGGTTCACACTATGTATATTTGAGGCTGTATTTGGTCCTCATGTCAGGTCCTCATAGCAACCAAAACCAGGAGTGGATTTAAAAAAAAACACAGAAAGGCTCTGTCCACACAATATTGAAATTGAGTGGATGGCCACCATATAACGTAAATAATGGCCATTATTTCAATATAACAGCCGTTGTTTTAAAATAACAGCACATATTTGCCATTAAATGGCGGCCATCCACTCAATTACAACATTATGTGAACAGAGCCTTTCTGTGTTTTCAATCCACTCCTGGTTTTGGTTGCTATACAGCCTCAAACATACAGCTTCAAATATACGTAGTGTGAACATAGCCTTATACTATGATTAGCATTCATCCAGAAAAATTCCAACTTGCAATTGAACAACAGTGGTTTATAGATGGAAAATTGGCTATAATGGGCAATTTAAATGTTCTTTATTATTACTGGTACTACAAGTCACCTTTAGGCTGTGTTCACACATACAGTGAAATGTGCAAATAGACTACAAGATAAAATGTTTCTAATCTTGCATAGACACAATTTTCCAAAGAGTCTGTTTGGAATGAAAGGTGGAATCTGATTGGTTGCTAGGGGCAACTAAGACAATTCAACTTTAAACTTGTTCGACAAATCTCAATGTTTTTCCCTCTCCAATTTTTAAACGGAAAAATGACGTCCGTCATTTTGCTGTTTGGTCGCCCATCACTGCAATGACGGCTGTTGTTACATTATTCTAGTTTAGTTGGATTAATTGGCCTTTAACCCCTTAAGGACCGGGCCAATTTCTATTTTTGCGTTTTCGTTTTTTCCTTCTTGTGCTTAAAAGGCCATAGCACTTGCATTTTTCCACCTAGTAACCCATACGAGCCCTTATTTTTTGCACCACTAATTGTACTTTGCAATGAAAGGCTGAATTTTTTCATAAAGTACACTGGAAAAACAGAAAAAAATAAACGTATGGTGAAATTGAAAAAAACAAGACACATTTTGTTTGTTTGGGGGGTATTTGTTTTTAAGCCATGTGCCCTGGGGTAAAACTAACTTGTTATATATGTTCCTCAAGTTGTTAGGATTAAAACGATATGTAACATGTATAACTTTTATTGTATTTGATGGCCTGTAAAAAATTCAAACCATTGTTAACATAAATATGTTCCTTAAAATCGCTCCATTCCCAGGCTTATAATGCTTTTATCCTTTGGTCTATGAGGCTGTGTGAGGTGTCATTTCTTGCGCCATGATCTGTTCTTTCTATCGGTTCCTTGATTGCACATATGCGACTTTTTGATCGCTTTTTATTACAATTTTTCTGGATTTAATGCAACCAAAAATGCACAATTTTGCACTTTGGTATTTTTTTGCGCTTACGCCATTTACCGCACGAGATCAGGAATATGTTAAATAGTATGGGCGATTACGCACACGGCGATAGCACACGTTTATTTATTTGTTTGTTTACTTTCATTTATTATATGGAAAAAGGGGGGGTGATTCTGACTTTTATTAGGGGAGGGGGCTTTTTATTAATAATGACACTTTTTTTATTTTTTTTACTTTGCAGCTGAAAGCATCCGAGTGCCGAGACGGGACCAGCGCCATTTTGGCGGAGACCCAGGCAGGTAACAGACACGGAGGTCGCTCCTCTGGGACAACGTCCCGGGGGGGGGGATTGTCTGCAGCAAGTAATCGAATGCAGCTGTCAACTTTGACAGCTGCATCTGATTACTTGATTAGCGGGCACGCGGCCCCAGGCTACATGCTGCACCCGGGACTGCAGCAGTTCAGAGCATGGCCCATCTCTGAAAAGTCCATTGAATTTAATGGTAAAGACAGTGAAAAAAGAAAAACTGTGTGTGAACAACTAAAAAATAATATTAGCTTTAAAAGACGTCTGAAAATAATTGTCATGATCATTACTTTGACATCCGCCCAGACGTCTGTTATTTTATACGCTGGGGGGGGGGGGGATTTATGAGGATGCCTGTTAGTGAATCCGACCTGCCGGGCACCCGAACCTAAATCTACTAAATCTACACCTGCTGCCAGCAGATGTAGATTTGCATCATGATTTACACTTGCGAGCAGACGTAAATCATGATAAATGAGGTGCGGGGGGAGGCCTCGCCTCCTCCCCGCTTTGTCACCCCCCCCCCCCCAAGCTACCTCAGCCTACCCATCAGGCAAACGGGGTGTACGCCTGGGGTGGGACTTTCATAAATGTACCCCTGTGTGCATTGGACGTCTGTCATTCCGTTGACTTTAATGCATTGCTTTGAAGTCAGTTACATCACGACAACAACGGACGTCTTTTTTGATGTTGACGTCTTTTTTTATGTCCGTCTGCGTAAACTATGTCCGTAATTCAATACACTATCTGTATTAGGCGTCCGTCATTCAATTGATTTCAATGCATTCCATTAGTTTTATAATCCGGTTATAATGGTCATTATTTAAAAAGAAAAAAAAAATGTCATTTCTCTTTTTTTACACAGTGTGAAAATAGCCTATAGGAGTAAATAAACAAGTTATACAGATATACAAAGCACAGGGTGTGCACCAAGTGGTGAATAGTTTATTTAATGGTGGAACATAGAGGCCGACCTTCTAAAATCCTGGGATAGTAAATAGCCATTATGATTCACAAAATGAAGCCTAATGTTTTTTTTTTTTAATACCTTTTTGTTACTTGAGTACAAAGAAGAGATTTATGTTTAGAAAACAGAAAGTAGGTAGCTTTTCACAATTCATTTGTAAGATAAAACTAGTATATAATCTAGAACATTCAATAGGAACCAAACAACCATATAAAGGCTGTAAAGTACAAAGCATACTGCCAAGTGAGTATACAGAAAAGGGCAGCTTATGTCCAATGTAATATTCTGGATTGATATATAATGTGAAGTTATAACCCTATGGGACCAGAGGAATCCAAAAGTTCAGGCTCACCATCTATAGCATTTGTAAGAATATGTTTAAAAGACTGCCAATGTGTCATTAGAAGCCTGCCAATGTATTTTCAATGAGTCTATACTGTTGGCTATCATACTAATGAGGAGAATGGATCTAGTAATGTAGCTGATTTCAGAAAGCTGTAAGAAGTGAGAGGTAGGGTGGATACAAGGGTATCATTAGTTTTAGCATTTATGGAACATATAGTGAAAACCTTTTAAGTAGACTATAAGGGTAGGAATGAACGATTTTAGAAGCAAGTATGAACACGTATGGACGCGCGTGCCGGCCGACACAGCGACGGACATGAGCGGGGCAAGGTGAGGCGCCCCCAGGGGCCAAAGTGGCGGCAGCGCCCGTCCCTGCATGTGGACACAGGCGGCTGCAGGACAGGGTGAGGGGGTGCGGCGGCGGTCCGGAGCGCGGAACGCCGCCGCAGCCCTAACAGTACCCCCCCTTTGGCCTCCCCCTCTTTCTAGCCTGCAAGAATCCCTTGAGAAGGTCCCGATCCAGGATATTAGACTCGGGTTCCCAGGATCTCTCCTCAGGACCAAAACCTCTCCAGTCCACTCGGAAGAAACGTCTTCCACTGATAGTTTTCATGGCCAGAATGTCTTTAACAATGTAGACGTCGTCCGAGACGGCTTGTGGAGCAGAGAACGAAGATTTATTGGAGAATCGGCTTTCTGACCCTTTCATTGTGTAGTGTGGGCCTATTGCCAGCTGGTCAATGATTCATGGCCTGTCTTGAAGGCCATCAATTGTATTAACCCAGAAAACTCCTTTAACCCCTTCAAGACCAAGCCTATTTGCACCCAAAAGACCAGGCTCATTTTTCAAAATCTGTCTCACTTTATGCTCTTATAGCTCAGTGATGCTTTAACGTATGCTAGCGTTTTTTCGTCACATATGGCACTTTATATTAGTGGCAAAATTTGGTCACTACTTTGTGTGTTTTTTGTGAAAAACATCAAAATACCATGAAAGATTGAAAAAATTAGCATTTTATGAACTTTGAAATTCTCTGCCTCTAAAAAAAGAAAGTCGTATCACATAAATTAGTTACTAAGTCACATTATCGATATGATCTCTTTATTCTGGCTTCATTTCATAAACATATTTTACTTGTGTTACGGGGCTTAGAAATCTATCAGCAAATTGCCACATTTTCGTGAAAGTTTCCAAAACTGATTTTTTTAGGGACCAGTTCTTTTTTTAAGTTTATTTAGGAGGTTTGTATACTGGAAACCCCCATAAGTGACCCCATTTTGGAAACTAGACACCTTAAAGAATTAATCTAGGGGTATAATGAGCATTTTAACCCTACAGGGGCTGGAGGAAAGTATTCACCATTAGGCCGTAAAAAAATGAAAAATTAAAATTTTCCGATAATATATACGTTTAGATTAAAGTTTCTCATTTTTAAAAGGAACATGAGAGAAAAAGCACCACAAAATTTGTAACGCAGGTTCTCTTGAGTACTACGGTATCCCATATGTGGGCATAAACCACTGTATGGGCACACAGCAGGGCTCAGAAGGAAGGGAGCGCCAATTAGCTTTTCCATTGCAGATTTTGCTGAAGAAGTTTCCCAGCGCCAGGTGCATTTGCAGAGCCCCTGTAGTGTCAGCAGAGACAAAAAACCCCACTAGTCACCCCATTTTAGAAAGTACACCCCTTAAAGATTTCATCTTGGGGTAGGATGAGCATTTTGACCCCACAGGTATTAGAGGAAAGTATTCAAAAGTAGACAGTAAAAATGAAAAACTCGAATTTTTTCAATAATATGTTCCTTTAGTTTGAAATTTCTCAATTTCACAACGAACAAGAGAAAAAAAAGTACCACAAAATTTGTAACACAGGTTCTCCTGAGTAAAAAGCTACCTCATATGTGGGCATAAACCACTGTATGGGCACACAGGAGGGCTCAGAAGGGAAGGAGCGCCAAATAGCATTTTAATGCAGATTTTGCTGAAGAAGTTTATGAGCGCCAGGTGCGTTTGCAGTGCCCCTGTAGTGCCAGCGGAGTAAAATCTCGCCCTAAGTCACCCCATTTTGGAAAGTGCACCCCTCAAAGAATTAATCTTGGTGTGTGGTGAGCATTTTGACCCCCCAGGTATTAGAGGAAAGTATACAAAAGTAGACAGTAAAAATGAAAAACTCGAATTTTTCCAATAATATGTTCCTTTAGTTTAAAATTTCTCAATTTCATGAGGAACAGGAGAGAAAATTCACCGCAAAATCTGTAACACAGGTTCTCCTGCGTAGAACGGTACCCCATATGTGGGTATAAACCCCTGTATGGGCACACAGGAGGGCTCAGAAGGAAAGGAGCGCTAATTAGCATTTTCCATGCAGATTTTTCTGAAGAAGTTTCTGAGCGCCAGGTGCATTTGCAGAGCCCCTGTAGTGTCTACAGAATTAAAAAAAAAAAAAAGTCACCCCATTTCTGAAAGTACACCCCTCAAAGAATTCATCTTGGGGTAGGATGAGTATTTTGGCCCCACAGGTATTAGAGGAAAGTATTCAAAATTGGCCAGTAAAAATGAAAAACTTTAATTTTTCCAATAATATGTTGGTTTAGTTTGAAATTTCTCAATTTCACAAGGAACAGGAGAAAAAATGTACCCCAAAATCTGTAACGCAGGCTATCCTGAGTACAATGGTACCCCATATGTGGGCATAAACCACTGTATGGGCACGCAGCAGGGCTCAGAAGGGAAGGAGCGCCAATTTGCTGGAGCAAAACCGCAGCTAGTAATAGATATTAGAATAGCACAGTTACTAAAATAAAATAAAAAAATTAGATTACAGGTAATGTGTGGTGGTTACGGACAGTCTGGGGTGGTTCCGGGTAATCTAGAGGTGGTTACGGGCAGTCTGAGGTGGTTACGGGTAATCTGGGGTGGTTATGGGTAATCTGGGGTGGATACGGTCAACATGGGGTGGTCACAGGCAACCTGCTGTGGTTACGGCAACCTGGGGTCGTTAGAGGCAACCTGGGGTGGTTAGAGGCAACCTGGGGTGGTTACGGGCAATGTGGGGTGGATACGGACAACCTGCTGCGGTTACAGACAATCTGGTGTGGTTGCAGGCAACCTGCTGTGGTTAGAGGCAACGTGGGGTGGTTACGGACAATCTGGGGTGCTTACGAACAATCTGGGGTGCTTACGGACAATCTAGGGTGGTTACAGACAATCTGGGGTGGTTACAGACAATCTGGGGTGGTTACAGACAATCTGGGGTGGTTACAGGCAACCTGGGGTGGTTATAGGCAACCTGGGGTGGTTACAGGCAACCTGGGGTGGTTACAGGCAACGTGGGGTGAATACGGACAACCTGCTGTGGTTACAGACAATCTAGGGTGGTCACAGGCAACCTGCTGTGGTTACGGGCAACGTGGGGTGGTTACGGACAATCTGGGGTGGTTACGGACAATCTGGGGTGGTTACAGACAATCTGAGGTGGTTACAGGCAACCTGCTGTGGTTACGGATAATCTGAAGTGCTAATAGGTAATCTGAGGTGGGTACCTGTAATCTGGCGTGGTTACAGGCAATCTGGAGGGGGTCACTGGCAATTTGGGGTGGTTAGAGGCAAGGTGCGGTGGTCAGATGCAAGGTGCGGTGGTCAGAGGCATGGTGCGGTGGTCAGAGGCGACGTGCGGTGGTCAGAGGCGACGTACGGTGGTCAGAGGCAACGTGCTGTGGTCAGAGGCAAGGTGCGGTGGTCAGAGGCAAGGTGCGGTGGTCAGAGGCGACGTGCGGTGGTCAGAGGCGACGTGCTGTGGTCAGAGGCAAGGTGCGGTGGTCAGAGGCGACGTGCTGTGGTCAGAGGCGACGTGCGGTGGTCAGAGGCGACGTGCGGTGGTCAAAGGCAAGGTGCGGTGGCCAGAGGCAACCTGCGGTGGTCAGAGGCAACCTGCGGTGGTTGCGTGCAATCTGGGGGGTTACATGTAATCTGGCATGATTACGGGCAACCTGGGGTGGTTATGCGCAACCTGTGGTGGTTACGGGCAACCTGGGGGGGTTACAGACAATCTAGAATTGTTACGGATAGACTGAAGTGCTTATAGGTAATCTGGGGTGGGTACATGTAATTTGGGGTGGTTACAGGCAATATGGGGTGATTATGGACAATCTGGAGGGGGTCACTGGCAACGTGCGGTGGTTACGGGCAACGTGCGGTGGTTACGGGCAACATGCGGTGGTTACGGGCAACGTGCGGTGGTTATGGGCAACGTGCGGTGGTTACGGGTAATCTGTGGGGTTACGTGCAATCTTACGTGATTACGGACAACCTGGGGTGGTTACAGGCAACCTGCGGTGGTTACGGGCAACCTGCGGTGGTTACGGGTAATCTTGGGGGTTAGGGGTAATTTGGGAGTAAACTGCAATTATTACTATAATAAAAAGTGTGTGTTTTATTTTTTTGCACTTTTTGTACTTTACACATTTATTTTCACTGTATTACTATGATTACTGTGATATTTTCTATCACAGTAATCATAGTTCAGTGACAGAGACCAAATTGGTCTCTGTCACTTTAAATTTTCAGTGCTGGCTGGTTGTGGAGCGCATGCGCACTTCATAACCAGCCAGGACGCCAAAGAGCAAGGAGCTCCAGGATCAGGTCATGTATAAGGGGTGGGGGGTGGGGGTGACCGGGGGACGGGGGTGACAGGGGGGGTGACAGGGGGGCCGGGGGGGGGGCGGGGGGGGACACATCACTTTTTATCCCCTGGCACCAATCATTCATGGTGGACAGGGGATAAAAAGTGCCTGGAGCACATGGCACAAGGGATCAGCGGTATATAGTATATACCGCTGATGGCTTGTACCGGGACCCCACAGGGGGGGTCCCGATGACTGCCCCATGCTTTCCGCTACCTCCGGTTGCGGAGAGCATGGGGTTTTCATTCATTTTTACTAAAAGATCACTGTGAACAGATATACTCTGGATCTGATGGCCGCCGCGGGGAGGGGGGATAGTAATCGGGGCACTAGGGGGGCTGGTCTGGGGTCTGATTTTACTTATTTCATCTCCCCCCACCGTGGATTCACGGTGGGGGGAGATGAAATATAGCAGCGGCACCGACCCATTAGTGACCGCCTTTTCGGCGGTCACTAAGGGGTTAATGAGGGTCAGCTGCGGGATCGCAGCTGACTCTCATTACCTCCGGGGCTGCAGTCAGATGAGAGTGGGATCGCTATCCCTGCAGCGATCCCGTTCTCATCACAGAGCCCCCTCAAGTCAGGAACGTATATGTACATTCCTACTGCACAGGGCATGTGCAATAGGAACGTATATATACAGATTGCTGATGTGATGGGGTTAATAATTTAGGAAAAGTGCATTGCTCCAAAATCCAAATGCTAGGAAATTCTAATTGACACATACATCATTGTGGTCTGATTTTCATTTGCTATAATAGAATGGTAATTGCCAATGTATTGCCAATATGTGTATGAGTCAATATAACAGAGATATGTTAAAAATTATTAAGAACTCTGACCTCAAGAAGAGCGAGGAATCCTGAAAGATTGGGTGTGTTTTAATTGAAAAGTCCATTGAATTTAATAGTAAAAACGGAGAAAGAACGGTGATAGAGATGAGCGAACCTCGAGCATGCTCGAGTCTATCCGAACCCGAGCATTCGGCATTGCGGGGGCTGCTGAACTTGGATAAAGCCCTAAGGCTATGTGGAAAACATATCCATGTATTAATGTTTTTCAGACAACCTTAGAGCTTTATCCAACTTCAGCAGCCCCCGCTATGCCGAATGCTCTGGTTCGGATAGACTCTAAACGGTGACAATGGAAATACTGTGTGTGAACAACTAATAAAAACTTTCGCTGTTTGCAAAAGACGTCCGAAAATAATGATCATGTTCATTATTTTGACGTTCGCGGCAAAAAGGTCCGTTATTCAATACACTGTGTGCATTGGACATCCGTCTTTCCATTGACTTCAATGCATTGCCATTGCAGTCAGTTAAATCGCGGCAATAACTTTTTTTTAAATATCAAAATCAGCCGCCTTTTCTCTATTTTTGACGTTGTGTGAACATAACCATACACTGTATACAAGTGTATTGTACATAGAAGAATGAATGCTTTTTGAAGCCAAAAGGAGGTCACACCTAATATTGATTGAATTTCCATTTCTGATCTGTTTATTCAGTTTGCATTTTGTTAATTGATATAACTGAACTATTAAAGCTACCTGCTATGATTCCTCATCTGTTGGGCGTGCATTCGCTAGAAGTTCAGATAACTATGGGTCAGTTCCATGCACTAACCCTATTCTGATTCAGTAGAGCTCATACATGGAAACGACCTGACGTGGTCATACCATACCTGAACTTCCGACACCAAAAATGACTGCACACTGATTGAATGAGGAATCAGGATGACCAATAGGCTTTAAAGGGGTTGTCCAGCGAAAATCTTTTTCTTTCAAATCAGCTGTTGTAAGACAGTTATATAGATTTGTAATTAATTTCTATTTAAAAATCTCAAGTCTTTCAATGCTTATAAGCTACTGTATGTTCTGCAGGAAGTGTTGTTTTATTTACATTCAGTAACAGTGTTCTCTGCTGACATCTCTGCCCAAGACAGGAACTGCCCAGAGCAGGAGAGGATTTCTATGGGGATTTATATAAAACCAAGACAGAGTTCCTGTCTCGGCCAGAGATGTCAGCAGAGAGCACTGTGTCAGACTGAAAATAAAACATTTCCTGCAGAACATACAGCAGCTTATACGTATGGAAAGACTTGAGATTTTTTAATAGAAGTAAAAGAAAGTAATTTAATAGAAGTAAAGATTTTTGCTGGACAAACCCTTCTACTTCTACTTTCGCTGCGAGTTCCACAAGGAACTCTTCTGCAATTCCCATACTGTCATTTTGTATGGGTTTCCATACTCGTTTTTTTCATTCCCCTGCGAGAATGTAAACCCCGTTCCCCTTAACGCACTGCTGCTCAGTGAATACTTTACCTGTCCATGCTCCGGCCTGCTTCTAGGGCTCCTGACTGCCTGACTCATTGGCTCCAGCGGGGCAGTGCGCTGATTGGTTGAGTAGGATGTCTGGGAATCGGGAGCCACAGAAGCAGGCTGGAGTGTAGATGGGTAGAGTATTCACCAGGCAGCGATAGGTTAAGGAGGACAGGCTTCACATACTCGCAGCAGAATGAAAAATAGCTGTGAGTAAATAAACCCATACAGAATGACAGGACACAGGATCCCGGCAGATTTTGCTGCGGAATGTATTTTACTTGGCAGCATTTTTTCCACCCCTACCTAAGATTTCTGCACAGTAATTTTTAACATGTTACTAGGGATGAGCGAACCAAACCGTTACGAACTTTGCAAAAAGTTTGGTTCGGTACCGAACCGAACTTTCAAAAAGTTTGTGATGAAGTTCGTTAAAATAGCAACGGCGTCGCAAAACTGTACTTTAATCAGAGCATAGAACAAGATACAAGGGATTATTACTCCTATAATCCTTTGTATCCTGTTATTATGTGAATATCAAGGTGTGTGACGTCACTCCAGGAACAGGAAGTGCCTGAGCGTCCATGCTCTTTCTCATTGTGTGTCTAGACTGCAGAGAGAGAGGAGGTGTACGTTAGGCAGAGAGGGAAAACACATAGATTACATATCAAAACAACTGGATAAGTACAGGAAGAGATAGAGAAGGAGTATATATTGTTTGTGAGAGAAGCAGGAGAGAGGAAGATAAAAAAAAAAATCGCAAGATACATGGAAAGCTTGATGAGCTTATGAGCACATAGTGAAAGAGGCTGAGAAATCAAGAGTTAGGTAGAGAGAGGGAGAGATAGCCATCTAACTCAAAAATCTTGATATCTAGGGAGAGATAGGGAGATAAAAAAAAGAAATAGGGAGAGAAAAGTGAGAAGAGTCACTCAGGAGTCAGGACACGTAGCATTGAACCAGCTACTGTTCCGTGACAGAGAGGAGACGCTAGACGTTTGTTTGTTTGTGATCAGCTGTTGTAGGTGACGCTAAGTCAGCGCCTCACAAAAGCTGTCCGTTTGTGATCTGCTGGTTGCCGTTAACCCCGACTAGCTGCCCGCAACCAAAAAAGTAAAAAAAAAAAACCTTAAAAAAAAAAAAAAAAAAATTGGTTTGTTTGTTATCAGCTGTTCTAGATGACGCTAATTCAGCGCCTCACAAAAGCTGTCCGTTTGTCCTCTGCTGGTTGCCGTCAAACCCCTCTAGCCACCCGCAACCAAAAAAGTAAAAAAAAAAACCTTAAAAAAATATACAAAAAAGTTGGTTTGTTTGTTTGTGATCAGCTGTTCTATTTGAGGCGAAGTCAGCGCCCCACAAAAGCTGTCCGTTTGTGCTCTGCTGGTTGCCGTCAAACCCCTCTAGCCACCCGCAACCAAAAAAGTTTAAAAAAAACCTTAAAAAAAAAAAAAGTTTGTTTGTTTGTGATTAGCTGTTTTATTTAAGGCGAAGTCATCGCCCCACAAAAGCTGTCCGTTTGTGCTCTGCTGGTTGTCGTAAAACCCCTCTAGCTACCCGCAACCAAAAAAGTAAAAAAAAAAAAAAAAATTGTTTTTCTGGGATAACCTGTAAATTTCTGCTTTGCCGGGTGCCTCCAACCCACAAAGCAATAGTCACTGAAAATTTGTGCCTTCTGCCCAATAGATTATTTCTTTTTCAAAATTTACACCAAACAAAGAACTATGTCCAAGCGTCCTACTTCCAGCACTTCCCAGGCAAGGACTGCAACGGCAGGCGGTGAGGGTAGGAGAAGTGGCAGCACCAGGCCCGGCGGTAGCTGGGGCAACAGGCGTGGCAGCAGGGTGCAGCTACCCCAGACACCCTGTTCTGTTCTGTAAGAACCACACAGCCAGCGGTTCTAGATTGGCTTACCCAATCCTCCACTTCCACCGCCCAAAGCTCCCAAACGAGGTCGGCTGGATCATCTGACACCACCCTTACATGGGAGGGTCAGCGACAGTCCTCTGCCCCTTCCCCTGGAGGGGCATCCTGTGCCACACCTGAGATCCTGTCCCAACCACTGGAGGACAGTAGCAGTGGTGGTGATGATGATGTCACCGATCGGACGTGACGCCCCCAAGCACCATTATCCTCAGTGTCATCAGGGGAGGAAAGTGAGGTGCTACCGAAGCAGCAACATCCCACTGCTCCAAGGAAGTGAGGCACAAGAGGGAGGGGTAGAAGACAACCTACCAGGCAGAGTCACTTACCTCCAAGCCTTGGTCCTGAGATTGGAATTGATCAACTGCTGCCTCCTCCAGCTGCTCAAGTAGTCTTTTTTTAATTATACTGGGCTGGAATAGATCAACTGCTGCCTCCTTGTCCTCAATTAGCCTCTCCTCCATAATCCTGGCCTGGAATAGATAAACTGCTGCTGCCTCCTCCTCAAGTAGCCTCTCCTCGATAATACTGGCCTGGAATCAATCAACCCCTGCCTCCTCCTGCTGCTCAAGTAGTCTGTTTTTAATTATACTGGCCTGTAATCGATCAACTGCTGCCTCATCCTCCTCAAGTAGCCTCTCCTCGATTATACTGGCCTGTAATCAATCAACTGCTGCCTCATCCTCCTCAAGTAGCCTCTCAATAATACTGGCCTGTAATCGATAAACTGCTGCCTCATCCTCCTCAAGTAGCCTCTCCTCAATAATACTGGCCTGTAATCGATCAACTGCAGCCTCATCCTCCTCAAGTAGCCTCTCCTCGATTATACTGGCCTGGAATCAATCAACTGCTACCTCCTCCTGCTCTTCTAGTAGTCTCTTTTTAATTATACTGGCCTGTAATCGATCAACTGCTGCCTCATCCTCCTCAAGTAGCCTCTCCTCAATAATACTGGCCTGTAATCGATCAACTGCTGCCTCATCCTCCTCATGTAGCCTCTCCTCAATAATACTGGCCTGTAATCGATAAACTGCTGCCTCATCCTCCTCAAGTAGCCTCTCCTCAATAATACTGGCCTGTAATCGATAAACTGCTGCCTCATCCTCCTCAAGTAGCCTCTCCTCAATAATACTGGCCTGTAATCGATCAACTGCTGCCTCATCCTCCTCAAGTAGCCTCTCCTCGATTATACTGGCCTGGAATCAATCAACTGCTGCCTCCTCCTGCTCTTCTAGTAGTCTATTTTTAATTATACTGGCCTGTAATCGATCAACTGCTGCCTCATCCTCCTTAAGTAGCCTCTCCTCAATAATACTGGCCTGGAATCAATCAACTGCTGCCTCCTCCTGCTCTTCTAGTAGTCTCTTTTTAATTATACTGGCCTGTAATCGATCAACTGCTGCCTCATCCTCCTCATGTAGCCTCTCCTCGATTATACTGGCCTGGAATCAATCAACTGCTACCTCCTCCTGCTCTTCTAGCAGTCTCTTTTTAATTATACTGGCCTGTAATCAATCAACTGCTGCTTCATCCTCCTCAAGTAGCCTTTTCTCAATAATACTGGCCTGTAATCGATAAACTGCTGCCTCATCCTCCTCAAGTAGCCTCTCCTCAATAATACTGGCCTGTAATCGATCAACTGCAGCCTCATCCTCCTCAAGTAGCCTCTCCTCGATTATACTGGCCTGGAATCAATCAACTGCTACCTCCTCCTGCTCTTCTAGTAGTCTCTTTTTAATTATACTGGCCTGTAATCGATCAACTGCTGCCTCATCCTCCTCAAGTAGCCTCTCCTCAATAATACTGGCCTGTAATCGATCAACTGCTGCCTCATCCTCCTCATGTAGCCTCTCCTCAATAATACTGGCCTGTAATCGATAAACTGCTGCCTCATCCTCCTCAAGTAGCCTCTCCTCAATAATACTGGCCTGTAATCGATCAACTGCTGCCTCATCCTCCTCAAGTAGCCTCTCCTCGATTATACTGGCCTGGAATCAATCAACTGCTGCCTCCTCCTGCTCTTCTAGTAGTCTCTTTTTAATTATACTGGCCTGTAATCGATCAACTGCTGTCTCATCCTCCTTAAGTAGCCTCTCCTCGATAATACTGGCCTGGAATCAATCAACTGCTGCCTCCTCCTGCTCTTCTAGTAGTCTCTTTTTAATTATACTGGCCTGTAATCGATCAACTGCTGCCTCATCCTCCTCATGTAGCCTCTCCTCGATTATACTGGCCTGGAATCAATCAACTGCTACCTCCTCCTGCTCTTCTAGCAGTCTCTTTTTAATTATACTGGCCTGTAATCAATCAACTGCTGCTTCATCCTCCTCAAGTAGCCTCTCATCGATAATACTGGCCTGGAATCAATCAACTGCTGCCTCCTCCTCCTCATATAGCCTCTCCTCGATAATACTGGCCTGGAATCGATCAACTGCTGCCTGCTCCTCATCAAGTAGCCTCTCCTTGATAATCCTGGCCTGGAATCGATCAACTGCTGCCTCCTGCTCCTAAAGTAGTCTGGTTTTAATAATACTGGCCTGTAATCGATCAACTGCTGCCGACTCATATAGCCTCTCCTCGATAATACTGGCCTGGAATCAATCAACTGCTGCCTCCTCCTCCTTAATTAGCTTCTCCTCCATAATACTGGCCTGGAATCAATCAACTGCTGCCTCATCTTCCTCAAGTAGCCTCTCCTCCATAATACTGGCCTGGAATCGATCAACTGCTGCCTCCTCCTCAAGTAGCCGCTCCTCAATAATACTGGGCTGGAATCAATCAACTGCTGCCTCCTCCTGCTGCTCAACTTGTCTCTTCTCAACAATACTGGACTGAGAGGCAAGCAATCTACTGCTGCCTCCTCCTGGTTCTCGACTTGTCTCTTCTCAACAATACTGGCCTGGGTGCAATCAAGTGCTGCCACATCCTCCTTGTAAACTTTTTTTTCCAATATTTTTTTTTCACTATTTTGGCCCTTTGATTCACTATATTTTATTAATTTTATTCCTATTATTATTATTTTTATTTATTTTTTCTCATTATTTTTGGAAAAAATTTTCCCACTTTTTTTCATTGTAATATCAACTGCAACTAAACGAAACTATACCCTATCACACTCCCACTATTGTAGCTGCAATTATTCAGCCGTTAGAGCAAGGTTCGTTTTCGGTTCAGTTCGGACCGATCCGAAATTCACGAAAGTTCGCCGGATCGAACCGAACCGAACTTTTCAAGAGTTCGCTCATCCCTAAATGTCACCATTAAATACTGGTGTTAAACTATATCAATTGTGATTATTCCAGCCATTATCATTGTAACCAACAACATTTTTACATCAGACCAAGAAAGTTCATACCATGTTGTTAGGATTAGGAGTGAAAAAAATACTTAGCAATGTACCATTTGACTACTTGACGTCAAAGGGAAGAGGTCAGTAGTAAAAGCTTTCTTCCAGTATCATTCAGTGTAATAACATCATTTCATGAAGAATTTATTCAGAGTTAATCATAAATCAGGTAACAAATGGTTCTCTCTGTGCTACATATGAAGCATTGGCTTGTATCAAGTTATCACTTACATGAGAGAGACAGGTTTCCTTTACATAGTTGTTGGCTCCAGTGTTATTTCCTTTTCTGTCACTCCTCTTGCTTCTTGTTTGCCCTTTCCTGTTTCCTTTTTGCCATTTCCTTATTATTTTTTTTTAGTATCTGCAGATCTGAATGTTAGCAATTACATATTCAAAAAACAAGGGAACAAATCTTCCCACAAGAATTGTAGTGGAGCTATTTACATGGTTAATTTATTCCCCACTATTCACCAAGACTTAATGGCTAGATCCCATAAACAGGTTAGGATTATACAGCTCTTTCAGGATAATTAGCCTTTACCAGTGTAACATATGGAAAACATACATACTGTACATACACACACACACACATACATACATACATACATACATACATACATACACACATACATACATACATACATACATGAAAGAAATTAAAAACAAGGTTGGCACTCAACAATTGAAATATGCGTGTGTAATCTTTGCTCTAAACATTGTTCTGTACATAGACCTACAAATATAGAGCAATACAAATAGGTACCACTCCAATTAATCATCAAGATATACTTTAACCCTTTAGTGACCCATGACATACCTGGTATATCATGGCACCACTAGGGGGTACAGAGAGGGCTCACTCCATGAGGCTTCTCTTGCCTTTGTTACAATTGACAGGGATATTTGAATGCAGTTAAAAAGACATCCGCGGTTGGCCTAGTAGGGGTATTGGCTTCTCACCATGCGATTGTGAGAAGCTGATACCCCATACATACCAGGCTGGGCCTCAGTGATGTAATGACAATGGTCCCAGCTTGATTACTAGGGGCTTCAGAAGCCCTTAGAAATCAAGCATGGATAACATTGATCAATGCAGAACATACTGTATGAGCAATCATGCTATTGCTCTTAAGAGTCTCCTGGGGGACTACAAATTACTGTGTAAAAATATTTTTTTATTAATAAAAAAAAAATCCCATCCCATAACAAAGTTTAAATCACCCCACATCAAGCCATTTTAAAAAAAAAATTAAATAAATGGAAAAAAATACATATTTTCTATGGCTGCATGCGGAATCGCCCAAACTATTAAATTATCACATTCCTGATCTTGCATGGTAAACGGCCTAAGCTCAAAAATCCACCAAACCACAAGATTGCTGATTTTTTTTCACATCACATTAAGAAATATTGTAATAAAGTGATCAAAAAGTCACATATACACAAAATACCAATGAAAAGTACAGAATATGACATAAAAAATTACACCTCAAATAGCCCTATAGACAAAAAATGTAAGCACTATAAGGATCAGAATAGAACAATTTTAAATACATTAATTTTATATGACTGCTTTCCTGATCAATCAAAGACACTTCAATGTATATGAGGAAAAAATGCATGACATATGAGTTGGGTTGGATTAAGCAGTGGCGCAGCTAAAGGTTCAAAAGCTCAGTCCTGTCAGAAAATTAACAGGTTTTCACCCATTTTCCCTGCCGGTTTGGTGTTCTGACATATTAACTAAAGATGTGTGACACACTTGTCATGAGTGTGTCATCAGTTTGTCCGTCAAAACCCGCCACAACCGACAGATTCACTAAGCAACGAGTCATTTTTGAATGGGTTTTTTTTATTGCAAAAAACAGCCACTTCTAGTGTAGCGGGAGTGTCAGGGTTTAATTTTGTCCTGTGGAAAACCTTCCAGATTTACGTAGGATGTGCACCACATTAATGACTTTGCCGTGAAAAACCAGACACAAACAACAGCATAACGGCTTATAATCGACACATTGTTAGTAAATGAGGCCCTTATAGCCTTTCTTATTATCTTATGCTAGATATATGTTTACACCAGGCATGCTTAAATTCATATATAGATTTCCCTACCACATCAGCTGGAAGTTAGTTGCGAGCATCTACTACTCTTTCAGTCGACAAATATTTTGTCACATTGCTTCTAATCTTTCCAACTAACCTCAGAGTATGTCCCCTTGTTCTTAAGTTTAGGTTTTTTTTTATTAAACACACTTCCCTCTTGAACCTTATTTAGGTTTTTACCATATTTAAAGATTTCAATCATGTCCCCCTTTCTCTTCTTTCCTTCAGACTATACAGGTTCAAATCCTTAAATGTTTACTGTTCCATTTTATCAATATCTTTTTGTAGATAAGGCCTCCAGGACTGGGCACAGTATTCTAGATGTGATGTCACTAGAGCTCTATACAGCGGGATCACAATCTCCTCTTCATACTGGTTATACCTCTATACAGCCCAGCATACGATTAGCTTTTCCTACGTATACTACCAGGGGCGTAGCTAGGATTCATGGGGCCCCATAGCAAAAAACTGTATGGGGCCCCATGAATCCTGTACGCCCACCATTTAAGGCCAACTCCCAAACACACACAACGACGCACATATATACACACAGAGGCACCATTAACATATATACTGATACACCACTGACATACACACATTCACACTAGAATGTGATTACACTAGTGCAGATGTATACAGCATGAATAGACTGTACACAGGGAAATCATCTCAGTGTAATAAGAAATACGCAACCAGAAATAATATCTGCTGCATTTTCTTTTAATGGTGGGTTCTTTTATTAGAGCCCAGCATTAATAGAAGCTGCTGCAGAACATCTTTGGGAGCAAACCTGTCAATCACTTGAGACACAACTGACATACACAAACACACACATATACACCAGTGTTACAGACATTACTTACATATACACACATATACACCAGTGTTACAGATATTACTTACTTATACACACACATACACCAGTGTTACAGACATTACTTACTTATACACACATATACACCAGTGTTACAGACATTACTTACTTATACACACATATACACCAGTGTTACAGACATTACTTACATATATACACCAGTGTTACAGACATTACTTACATATACACACACATATACACCAGTGTTACAGACATTACTGACACATACACACACAAAAATACATAGCTACAGTAGATACACTCATTAACATATACATATTCAGCCACAGATACATGCATACACACACTCACTGATACACATACATACACAGACTCAGCACTTACAGCTCCCAGGCTTCCCTATCCTCCTCCTGTAGTCGGCTGATCTTCACACAGAAGTATTGAGGACCTTTGGGTCATGTGATAAGGTCCTTCATCCTCTCCTTCTGTGCGGTGCAGAACCTGGCAGGTCCTCCTGCTCTTTTCCTCTCCTGATGTGTAGCCTGCTCACCCTGAACTACAGTGAGCGGGCTGAAGAGTACAATGCTGGATCCCTCTTCCTCTCCGGGCCCCTGGGGGATGCGGTAGGCGGCTGTCTGTGGCATATCTACTATGAGGGCAGAGCAGGCTTTCTGGGGCCCCTTTCCTGCAAGGGCCCCATAGCAGTCGCCTTCCCTGCCTTCATGGTAGCTACGCCACTGTATACTACTATATATTACTGTATTTACTACTATAAATATTACCCATAACAAGTAAGGGATATTTGGCTTGCGGGTAAAATTTCAGGATAACCCTAGAATGTAATGTAACCTTAAGGGTAAATTCAGACGGGCGGATCCGCCGGGAGTCTCGCGCACGAAATCCGCAGCTAATTCGCAGCTAATCCGCAATACACGTATTGATAATAATAAGAACAATACATGTATTGCTGATTAGCTGCGGATTTCATGCGTGAGACTCCCGGCGGATGCGCCCGTGTGAATTTACCCTTACAGGTGATTTTAATGTCACTTTCCCAAAATGTTTGAATGCACATGTCCAACTGTTTAATACTTTGCACAGCTTGCTGTTCTCTAACAAGGAATTTTTTAGGTGGTGTTTGGAAGTGATGATATTACCGTATGGGCAGGTGTGATTAGTCAATACAGAGCTGCACTACACTTTGTGAATGGTACAGTGACAAGCCCTGACTACTGGAATTACATCATTAATCCAGTCATTGTGCCTCTGCATGAGCAACACTGGAGACTGGGGGACCTCACATGGAGTGGCCTGCACTAACTACAGACCTAAATGCAATAGAAAACCTATGGGATCAGCTGAGTGGCCATATAGAGGCTCATAACTCTGTACTCCAGAACCTCAATGACCTGAGGTATGCCCTTCAAGAAGAGGGGAATGCCATGCCTTTGCTCACAATAAGCCGTGAACAGTATAGGACGTTGTTGTCATTTACATATGAAGTGCATTGCCCTATAGTGCCACCCTTTTTGGAAGGAGGTGATCTCTATTATCAACAAGATCCTGTGTTATCACATATCTCCTACTTCTCTCCTTACCGAGTATACTTCCAGTCCCTGTGAAAGCACTTCCCAGACCATTAAAGGGGTTGTCCAGCGAAAAACTTTTTCTTTCAAATCAACTGATATCAAAAAGTTATTTAGATTTGTAATTTACTGCTATGAAAAAATCTCAAGTCTTCCCATATTTATTAGTTGCTGTATGTCATGCAGGAAATGTTTTTTTTTTATTTTCAGATTGACACTGCTCTCTGCTGACATCTCTGGCCGAGACAGTAACTCTGTCTCGGTTTTCTATGAATCCCCATAGAAAACCTCTCCCACTCTGGAGATGTCAGCAGAGAGCACTGTGTCAGACTGAAAATATAACATCACTTCCTGCATAACATACAGCAGCTGATAAGTATGGGAAGACTTGAGATTTTTTCATAGAAGTAAATTACAAATCTATATGACTTTCTGACACCAGTTGATTTGAAATAAAAAGATTTTCGCTGCACAACCCCTTTAACCCCTTAAGGACCGCGGGCGTATATTTACACCCTGTGGTCGTTAATAGAGTTTAGAGCGGGGCCGCGCTGCGACTCTGCTCTAAACCGCCGCGGTCCCGGGTGCCGCATGTACCCCGGGACCGCGGCTATTAGCGGGCATGGTCCGATCGCTGTGCCCGCTAATCAGGTAATCAGCAGCATCCGATTACCTTATGCAGCCGTTCCCCACCCTCTAGTGGGGTGGATCGCTCCTCCGAGCGATCCACACGTCCAGCTCGGGCTGGGGCCTGCGCCGTAATGGCGCTGATCCCGTCTCGGCACTCGGTTGCTTCTGGCTGGACCCAATCCTGGGCAACTGGGAGAAGTTTCCCAGGATTGTATAAGATGGCTGGCCTCCTTGTCTGATATTCTCTAGTATCTATGAAAGCAATTTGTTTTTCGCTTATGTTAATCTTCATAGATACTATATACAGTAGGTGTTCAGCTATGAGAATATTTGCTTAAGTGCAGTCATGTCAGGATTAATTTGTATTTGTATCACATCGCTGATCTGATAACCATTACCAATCTTCTCCATTTATGCTCTATATCATTTCTATATTTTACCAGCCATATTTTTGCAACTTTATCAGATTGCTATTTATATACATCACATTCACTTGTACTACACCTAGAGTATATCATGCTATGATGCCTCGGGCACTTTATCTTCACAGACATCACTCAGCACTTTAGTTTTTATATTCTGTAATTTGTATTCATGCGTTTCTGTATTTTACCATCCATATCTTTGTAACTTTATCATATTTTTATTTATATATACCATATTTACAACCTTATTTGCTGTTATAAAATTAGCAGTTACTTGTATTTTAGTACACCTAGGGTGATCCCTGCTACAATGCATTCAGCAGTTTATAGTTACAGACAGCACTCAGCACTTTTATTTTTATATCATTTTAAAGGTGCATTTACTGTACCTGTGGGTTGTTCAGGAAGGGGCTGGTAATGCAGAGTGAGATGTATACCATTACCTACATCTACTCACCATCTGCATACAAATATTCTTAATATATGTGTGTTTGCTTTAATAAAATATATTTTCTTTTAGGGTAGATATGGAAATCGGTACTGATGAGCAAAGAAAATCCAGTAAGAGTGATAGCCCGCTCAGCCAATCACTGGTGTGGTACTGTCCATTGTCATTAGAAACAGACGGACCAAGACAGAACACAGGAAGTGGGTGTGGGGCTATGGTTACACGTAGAGATGAGCAAATCGCTAATCTAAATGGAGTGAAGCACTCATCTAAAAGAAGCCGCCAGCCTTTCAGCACTGTTCCTTTTCCTGCGCTCCACCCTGGGTACCGGAGAAAAGCTGGACCCAATCCTGGGCAACTGGGAGAAGTTTCCCAGAATTGGATCCAGCTTTTCCTGGCATCCTTGGAGAAGTGGCAGGGAACGGGGCAACATTGAAAGGCCAGTGGCTTGATGAGTGGAGCGCAGATCAAATGAGGCGTTTCACTTTGTTTAGATGAGCGATTCGCTTATAGTTACATGCTCTGCTTACGTAAAGCTGATGTCAGGACAGGCAAGCACAGACAGGACAGAGACAGTGGGCCCTGGATCTGAACCCACCCACTGACCCTACCTACTTGCCTCGGTCAACCCTAAACGGTCGCGGACAACCACGAAGGTGTTCCCTAAGCTGCGTACGTGAAACACAGAACAAGACGGACAGACAAACACAATATGGAATAGTAAAACAATCCGGGTCAAACCACACGGGCAACGCAGTACACAATCAGTAACACAAGGGATAGTCAAAAGTCAGGCGGAGGTCAGAACACGAGTAAGTCAGGCAGAAGGAATTAGGACGGGGTTCGCAGGAATAGGACAAGGGGAGCTGGGATCAGAATGAACCTAATAGCCAGCGATTAGAGGCTGGCTCTGACTTACTATTATACTGGATCAGGAGCCCGGACCAAAGGCTGATTGGTCCGGCCTCCTGAATCCAGACACAATTCAGCTGCAGCACTGCAGGCTGAGTGGCAGAGCGATCCGTCACTCAGCCTGCATAGAAGCTGCTCAGCTGAGTGCCGGCCGGCAGTCACGTGACCGCAGCGTCCCTGGTTGTCAGGCTGGGGACAGACGTCGCTGGAGCCCGGAAAGGTAAGTTCCTGACAGCTGCCTAACTCTAACTCCTCTCAACGTATGGATCTACAAGCTGACTTGTGAGTCTTCTGAGCTTTTCTACTTATTATTCTTATCTGCTTGGAAAATCTTGGAAATCAATTATCTCAGTACCTGCCTAGTACTACTATGTGAACATCTAAGATGAATGAACATCTTATTTTATATGGCTGGAGCACATTATCATACATTTATTTTGCAATATTCATATACAGGTCACGTTTGGAACAAGTGTCACCTGTATGTTGGGGCATATTGATCAAAAATGTTGATACCACTTTTCAATATGTAGTTAAATTATTGATTACAAAAAGCACATGGCCATGAGATTTACATACTTTTTTTTTTTTTTTTTTACTCTTGAGGAAGAAGAAACAATACCCCCTGCCATACTTTAACCAGCTTTGCCTCACAGAAAGAAAAAGTCCTTCCTCATTCCACACGAAGTCAGATATTTTCTTAATATCAGTCAAACTTCATTCAGTTTCTTTATTATAATTAAATACAATAACAAAAATGATTGATTAAATTGATGTATATAAAGGGATTCTTACTATGAATTAAAGGGCCCTGGCACCTGAAGAATAGCTGCACTATTTCACCACTGATATTTTTGGCCTGACCAGGGCTATGTTCACATGATGTTTTTTCCTTTCCGTTTATTATTTTTTTAAATGACACGTTTTGGACGCCCATCAATGTAATGAGGGTCATTGTAACATTATTCTACTTCAGGTGGACTAAATACCCTTTGGCTGTGTCTTTAACTGAAAAGTCCATTGTATTTAATAGTAAAGACGGTGAAAGGACGGTAAAAAAAGAAAAACTGTGTGTGAACAATTAAAAAGAATGTCCGCTGTTTGCAAAAGACACCCGGAAATATTTGTCATGATCATTATTTTGATGTCAATGCAGACAACATCCATTATTTAATAAACTGTGTGCATTGGGCCACGTCATTCCGTTGACCTCAATGCATTCCTATTGAGTTCAATCAAAATGTGGTAATAACGGACATCATTTTAAAAATAAACAGCGGGCGCCTTTTTCTTTTTTTTTTTTACTTAGTGTGAACATAGCATAACACTGGAAATAAGAAACCACTAATTTCAGAGTAAGGGGTCATGTTCCCAAGTGTATTATGCATATACTGTATATGTGCATAGGGCATATGGAGGCTTGATTGTCCAACTGTGTCATGTGCCATCAAATGTTGTATCACAGAACTTATCGTCACTAGAAACATTAATTTTAAAGGAAAATATATAGTTCCACTATACAGAACCACGATAGAGGGCATATGGATTGATTATTGCTCAAAATACAAAACTTTAACAACTACTAATGGAATTTATTAAGGATTTCGTGCCAGTTTTCTGCCTTTAAAAAGTTGCTAAATTTTGTATAAACCATAAGTTGCTAGAAACTCTTTTTCATAAGTTTGCAACTTTTTTATACCCATTTTCTGGTGTAGTCATTGATGGGGAACCAGCTTGAAAAAAGACACATGTTGAAACGCATTGCTTTACACACTGGTTCTGTGTGGACATGATTTTACTTCTGATGTTTGAATAAAGGACATGATTTTATGGGATTGCTGCAAACTTTCTTTCGGACGTGTTCGTCTTCACCCAGCAAGCTCGGGGGTATTGTCTACACCCTGTCTAGTCTGGAAATGAACTAGCACAGGCACTGTATTTACACCTAACCATTTTAAGCATAATAATGGTAGATCAGCATTTTGTATTTTTTGTTTAAATTGATCAGGAATGGTTTCAATCCCTGAATTTAATATTTTAATATGTAGTGACATGCTGGAATATTTAAAATGTAGAAAAAAAAACTTTTAATCTGTACATAACTAAGCAAGAATCATTTTACTGCATTTGGCCGACAGATTATATTCTACAAATTATTTGTTTATTATTTGCAATATTACTAGCACTGAATTTTCCCATTGGCTTTTTGTTGGTACAGTATTTCACATAAACAGCATACAATAATGGTAGTGGAAAATTGATTATAAATTAACTGATATGACTACAGGTCCAGATCACATTAAGGGATTATTATTTTTTTTAACATTAAAAATGACCCAATATCTTATTTTTAATATCAATCTCTAAATAACATCATGCACACTCTCTAGAACAAATATAAAGTTATTCATAAAAATACTGGCTCAAGATTGTAGCCCTATACATCAATATAATTGCTTAATGTTGCTGATATATTAGGATATTTTATAGCTGCCTTGCACTGTGCAAAATATCCTCTAGATGGCAGTATAGATGTCAGTGAAATGCTGCTGTTCGACATATGAGAATGTACAAATATTTTAATAATTTTACTTGCAATAATTACATTATAAAACTCATCCGTAGAAAAAATGAGACATCAAAGAGCAGGGATGTTATTAAAGCTTATAATTGTTAAAATAGGAAAATATAGCTATTGATTTAAAGGGGGCCCTTGATCGGAGAGTAAATTGTCACTAAGTAAATAATAAAGGTTAGGAGATACATGAATATGCATTGATTTATTAGGTCTGAATGATTGCACAACGGGATAGTATAATAGAGCGCATTTGCTTCCTTGTCTCGGTATATGTAAATGATTTATTGCTACCGATATTCTGATCTTTTTGTCTCCCTGTTGAGCAGAGTACTGGAATATGTTAGCACTTTATAAATAAAAGATTAGAATAAAATTTAAATTGTGTTCACTCAATCACACCAGAAGCTCATCAATAGTGCACACGGCATAAAACAGCAGTTCTGAATCGTTTTATTAACAGGTAAGAAATACACCAGTAACAAGAATCCCCTCAAATAACAGAGCATGCTGAATTAAGGGAGAGCCAGCAGAGGAGTCTTACTGAAGGCCCCCGTGGTGTGCTTAAAAATGTAAAATCTCATATAAATATTTTAGGCTTTTTTCACATTTTTTTTTACAAAACAAATCTACATTTGTCATACGTGCCTGGAAAAACAGCAAATTTATCTATAGGGCCCCTCTGACCCTTTAATCACCTTAAAGGGCTAGAGAGAAAAAAATGTTGAAATCAGACAGATGTGTGAATTACTTTTATTTAAAAACCTCAAGCCGTTCAGTACTTATCAGCTGCTGTATGTCCTGCAGGAAATATAATATTTTTTTCCATTCTGGCATGGTGTTCTCTGCTGCCACCTTGTGTCTGTGACAGGAACTGTCCAGAGCAGTGGCAAATC
Source organism: Dendropsophus ebraccatus (assembly GCF_027789765.1). Lineage (NCBI taxonomy): Eukaryota > Metazoa > Chordata > Amphibia > Anura > Hylidae > Dendropsophus > Dendropsophus ebraccatus. The sequence goes on along the minus strand of NC_091461.1, from coordinate 44,661,096 downwards.
CTCATAGAAAACCTCTTCTGCTTTGGACAGTTCCTGTCATGGTCAGAGATGTCAGCAGAGAACACTGTGTCAGACTGGAAAGAATACACCACTTCCTGTAGGACATACAGCAGCTGATAAGTGCTGGAAGGCTTACCCCTTACAAAAAAATAAAATTATATATATATATATATATATATATATATATATATATATATATATCACAGATTGCACTGGCTTTAGCATGTTTTTGCTTGAATTACCCGACTGGAAGTTATGCAGTTCTTTTATTTGTAATATCTCAATATTTTGGCAGCTCCCCAGCTTGTTCCTTCTCCAGAACTGAGGGAAAGCAATGCATTCTGGGTAGTACTGACAACTACTGAATCAAGAAGTAATGAGAGGACATGATAGGGGAGAAGATTACACACCCACAAAACAAATTATTTCTTTGGTAAAACAGGCAGTAAGTAATAGTAATAGTAAGTAATACTATATACCCCCACCCACCCCAAACCGCTGGTACTGGTGGATAGCTGGCTTTAATCCATGATCTGTCCTGGGATCTGTTTGGCTGCTGATGCTGATGCCCGTGGAATAGGGCCTTCGGAGCTGCAACAGGAGTCAGGCCCAAGCAATATATCAATTACTTTAGAACACCAGAATACCTCTTTAAATAGTCATTTATGGAGACATATACCCCCAAAAAACATAGCTGAAAGCAGAAACGATGGAAAAGATGGGGAAATTCTTCAGTGATATTATATATAACATATTTAAAGGTGTGCTATACATATTTATGATCAGGCATATGGGTTATTTGGCAAATTGCTCCAAAGTATTCTCCACTGACATGATACACACCACCACATACCCATGCCCGGAAATGTTTAAATATTAAAAATCTTTAAAAAGAAATGTTTCTGTAAAGTAAAATGGAGAAATACGAAGAGTGCTTCACTTGTTCCTTCTGCTGAAGCACATTTTCAGATGACGATGGCAAATTATCATTACAGTTATGATATGTAACGGCGGCTGGCCAGTGTAAATGGAGAAAGAGGTCAGAGGTCATCTGTAATAATCGTTTATTCTCTGATCTTTTATGTTTCGGCTGTCTTAAAGAATGACCCATTATGTGCTGTCATAAAAATGATCTGTTACAGCGGGCTCATTGATAGTAGCGACATTTACATATACCATTACTGCCTATAGCAAGGCTCCTGTGGGCATCTGAAGAGACAAGTGAAAAACAAGCCTATGCACCAACAGCAAAGACTGTCCATATGAAGAACGAGATCTTTGTTGGACAATGTTTCATACCATGAATGGCCTGAAAGCGATTTGTGAACGGTACGTCCTCACTGTAGATGCTTAGTGCAGCTAGGATATATATATATATATATATATATATATATATATATATATAAAACAAAGGTAATCCGAGGCGGCACTCCAGGTATAAAGTGAATGCAAAAAAGTTTTATTCACCCATAAATGTGCAACGTTTCGATCTCTCGTTGAGATCTTTTTCAAGCAACTCAAGATCTCAACGAGAGATCGAAACGTTGCACATTTATGGGTGAATAAAACTTTTTTGCATTCACTTTATACCTGGAGTGCCGCCTCGGATTACCTTTGTTGTGGATCTGGAAGCCAAGGTCTGGCTACCAGAGGTTGTGCACCCACCTGAGCCTTAAGCCTGCACAGTGCCGTCCTGCAACCTTTACTTCTTTTTTTTATCTATCTATATATATATATATATATATATATATATATATATATATATAGATAGATAGATAACCATTATGTTAAAGGAGTAATCCGGCATTAAAAAAACTTTTTGCCTATTATAAAACACAAACATCTTATGCTTACCTCTCAGTGCTCTTCCTGTGGCATCTCTGGGTATCCTGCTGACCGCAGCTGTCGCTATTTCGCTGCTCAGCCAATCACTGAATGAGACAGGACAGCGCCGTGGCCAGTGATAGGCTGAGCAGGCTGTCACTGCCGAGACAAGTTCAATTTGAAAAAGGTGACGGCTGCTGTCAACAGGGGACACCACAGATGCCGCAGGAAGACACCGGTGGAGGTGCGGAGAAGTAAGCATAAGATGCTTGTTATGTTTTATAATGGGGAGCAACATATAAAGTTTTTTAATACCAGATTACCCCTTTAATGGAAGATTACATAATCAGTGCCCCATTATTATTAATAAAGATTATTGCCAGTAGAGATCTTGTGACCACTAATGATTACATTATGGTTATGTGTGAACTCATAGGGGGACACTTATTAACCCTGCGCCCATAGCGCACACAAGGAAGCAGGTGTAGATTCGCCCCTTCTGCCTGTCATATGTCTACCATATCCCCTGCTCGCATGATGAGTGGGTGAGGGGGGGCGCAGCAAGGCAGGGAATAGACGTGTGCTTGCAGGCATAAATCATGGTAGAAATCTACATCTGCTCAGGAAATGACATGTCAATTCTTTGAGCCGAGATTTGCGGAGAGCAGAAGTGCGCAACACTTTACATTGAGAAACTGAGGAAAGTTCTCTTGTGGCCAGAGGCAGAATCCTATGGTTATATACATAGGTGCAGGAGCAGACTACCTTTTGCTTAACCCTTTATTTACTGCAGTGTGTAAGTGACCCAAGTGTTCTCTTACATGCTGCAACACAAAAAAGGAAGCCCGGTTGAGGCGAAACGTACGTAGGGACGGCTGTGACCCTCATAGCAAAGAATGGGTGAGTGCTGATAAGACTAAGGGTTTGTGGTTTGTCTTTTTTACAATATTGCTTTAATAGTAGTTCACTTTATTTAATCCATGGTAATAAATATAGTGGCATTTTTACTAGACAATCCCTTGAGAGGCACCCAGTGTTAATCCATTCATTCTATGTTGTTGTCAGTAATATATGGAATTGTATTAAGATTTGGTTGTTTTTAAATATATTTTTTTAAGTGTTTTTTATATTATTCTTATCATGTTATTAACACAATCATGGTAAATAAAAAATATTTTTGATAATGATTCAGAACTTATGCCCATAATTTTATCGTGTATCTATCCTTATGGTGGTTTTTTTCTGTGTATATGGTAGAGTGACACCTAGGGCTACAGTTTAGGGCTGTACCATAATTATACGGAAGGTGATTCAGTCTCTCTACGGTGAACCTTTTTTGTATTTATATACATAGGTGCAGGAGCAGACTACCTTTTGCTTAACCCTTTATTTACTGCAGTGTGTAAGTGACCCAAGTGTTCTCTTACATGCTGCAACACAAAAAAGGGTTAATACAGAAGACAATTAGCTCTGCTACTTCTGCACTGATAACCCCTGACCTCTGCAGGAACTCAGAGAACAGAGGTCAGAGGTTATCAGAGTAGTCAGGCAGAGAGCTAATTGTCTTCTGTATTAACCCTTTTTTTTGTGTTGCAGCATGTAAGAGAACACTGGGTCACTTACACACTGCAGTAAATAAGGGGTTAAGCAAAAGGACACAGGAGGCTCTTATCTTCCCTTGGCCCCCTCCCTCCAAAGGCCCCATAGCAACCGCCTTCCCTGCCTCTATGGTAGCTACGCCACTATTCCCTCAGAATTTCTACCTGTTTTACACAGTGTGAAGGTACTCTCATGGAGAGTTTTCCTGCCCGGCATGATGTATCAATATCATGCCAGGAGTTGGGAAAATGTTTCAATCTCCATGGCACTATGACACATGATGCCGGGTGGGGAAACAATCCATTACAGGCCCTCCCTGTCCGTAAGGTCTGCAAAATTATGTATGTGTAAATGTGGCCTTAGATATCTAAACATTACACCAACAAAAGCAATATAAACTCCCAGGCTTAGTGAGCGTGCATGATAATATTAGCGTGCATGGCAACTATAGCCCTCAAATGTCAGCATACATATTAATGTGTGCATGCACATTGAACACATCCCACTTGTGATACATCCACAATGCTCAATAAGCAGTTGATAAATAGCTGCACATAGGACTGGATCCTTCTGCCATTACAACAATATCAGCAACACACAACCTGAAACCAAAATCTACTATATGTGTCCACCTATTACTCACAAACATAACACAGAGCTAACACGAACATGAATACATTATAAACAGGAAAACAATGTGCAGTCAAACACAATTACAATATAAATCCCATGTGGGATTTATGTAATAACCTGCTAAATATACCAACAAACAACATACCACATATCAACCAACAAACAACATGCATATCCCTTAAAGGAGAAATCTGGAAATAAAAAAAACTTCAGTGCAGGCAGGGGGGTGCGGGAACATAATAAACAATGCATACCTACCTGTCCCAGTGCCCCTGCAGTGCCACACTACCGCTCTTGGACGCCCACATCCTTCCGCTCGCCCCCCTGCAGCGTCACGACCTGGCTGATGAATGCCCTGCTTAGCCAGTCAGTTACTAGGGTAGGACACCTTTGCAGTCACTGACTAGCTGAGCAGGCAATCCATCATCTGGGTTGGGTACTTTCCCCCTGAGTAGCATCCAGGAGACAGGCACGGGGACAGGCAAGTATACGTTCTTTATTGTAACACCCTACCCCTTGCACTGCACTGTAGTTTTTGATTTGGCCTGAATTCTCCTTTAAGGTCTCATAATTTAGATATATTTCATATTTGTGAGATATGTTCGGCGTGCACGCTCAGATTACTGTGCACGCTCATATTGCTGTGTCTAACTGATAGATGCCAAACATACTGTAGATCTATCTTGTATCTGCAACCACCTCATGCTTGTCTAAATTTAAGGCATATATTGGCTTTGCACACTCACATTATAATGCACGCTCACTAATCCTGGGACATGAAAAAAAAATAAAAATATATATATATATGTCTATTTTTCATTTGTTATGCATAGTGTAGTGTTTGGATCTGTGACATATCTTGTGCATCACTGTTATTGTGTATTACTGGCATTGTTATAATGACAGAAGGGTCTTCACATACCTGCGGCTACTGAGCATAGTGTATTTATTATATATTTGTGGGAGGCGTTCAGTGTGCACACTCACATTACCATGCATGCTTATATTGCTGTGTCGATTTCTTCGCTTGTCTAAATTAAGAGGGTATATTTGTCAGGCACATTCACATTATCATGCACGCTCAGTAAGTCTGGGACATGAACAATACCATTGTAAGTCTATCTTGTATCAGTGATGCATGATGTATATGGGTTTAGAGTGCTGGGTCAGTGATATTTATATCATAGTGTTTCAGCCTTTGTCAGATATCTTGGTATTTCAGTGCCCAAATATTGCTAGTAGCCATGCAGGGGTTAAATGGGTATGCTTCCTTATGTGTAGCCTGGTAAGCGCAGGGTTAATGTAGGCACTGCTGCTGCTAGACACATGGGCAGGGGGTGGCCAATTAGATTGTAGAAGGAGTGGCCAACACTGTGTGCTATGGCAACAGAAAGCTTTACTAGCAACATGGAGACACAGGAGAGGAAGGTGAGCGAGCTGCAGGTGGTGGTGCTCAGCAGGGCTGTGTGTTAGTGACTCTGTTGTCCCCACAGTCCATGTCATGTGTCTGTTACCTGTAACTCTGTATTATTGCTGTAATATTGGCCAGGGATGGTAGGATTAGAGGACAGGACATGGAGGCGCAGCTTATCCCCAGCCTAGGACCCTAAACTCACATAGGTGCCTGTTCATACACAGTGACTGAAAAGCTGCCGTTATGTCGAATCTATATATTCCAGAGAGAGTACTGGGAGCTGACTAAAAGTTGTGACTCTAGTGTGAACACTGCATTCATAAATTAAATATAGGTTGTGTGTATATATATATATATATATATATATATATATATATATATATATATATACCAAAAAATTTTAGGCAAGGGAGAGGATATATACATACACACACGGATAAACCAGCAGCGCTCTGTTCTCTTGAAGTTCAAAAAACGTGAATTTATTCCATATACATACAAGTGCGACCATATATGGAATAAATTCATGTTTTTTGAACTTCAAGAGAACGGAGGGCTGCTGGTTTATCCATGTATATACTACTGTGGACCTAGTCTACGGTCTGACCTACTGGCACCATTTACTACCTGAAGTAGTGCTGCTCTCATCCTTTGTATATATATACATACATATATATATATATACCTCCAAGAAATAAATAAAGATAAATCCACAAATGCAGTGATCTGATAACACAGCACTGCTTTCCCACTGAACAGGCAATGCTGCAGGGCATTGTATAAGCTATATTTTTCTAAGACACTGTTCCCATGCTGCAGACGTCTTCTCTTGCTGGAATCCCCAGTGAAACCTTCATATCTTACACGCACATTTTAGTACCTGTTAGGATTGAATCAGTTTATTAAACTTTTAAAAAAACAACAACTTTTTAACCACTACTTTCACTAGCAAACCTCTGATATATTACACTTAGCACCACAGAACGAGTGGGGAGAAGCGCCCAGCTGGGCGCTTCACTCCCTTGGTGGCTGCAATATCCATCCAGTTGCAGGAGACGGGCTCTATAGACTTATAATAGACTGAGTCTCCTGTAACTGGACAGATATTGTGCGGAGTCTCAGAGCAAAGTGCACTGATACGTGCTGCTTCCCTCTCTTTATAATGGTTAGTGGCAGGGAAAGCCCCATGCCCAGTAGCCACTTTCAGATACACCAGGGGTTGGGGACCTGAAGCCCTCCAGCTTGGCAAAACTACATTTCCCATCATGCCTGGACAGCCAAAGAAGGCCTCTGGTTTGAACACCAATACCATTCCCTTGTATCTGTGTAAATCCCTTTCTGTAGCTTATGAATGGGAAAACTCCATTCACTTTTCCGTTTACTTTGACTGTACCCTGTGGGGTTTCAGTTGTTTTCTGGTGTTTTTCTTTTTTTATCTCTTAGATTTTTATCCAAGTAATAGGTGTTTTTCCTTCATGAACAGGATGATGTGGCTGAAAGTCAGACGGAGGATTTTTCCTTACCGGAGTTCCTGTCTTCATCACAGATAAATGCACTTTTGGAAGTACAAGACGTGGACGAAATACAGAGGTAGAAACATTTTCTATTAGGGCTGTTCTTATCATGACTGGAAAATACAATATGGGTATACCTCAGCTTCCTGGCAGAAGGGATTCTGAGGTATACCTCATTGTTTTTCCACAAGATCCATTCAGTTTATTGGACCAAACATAGTCAGTTAGTGAATTAAAGGGGTACTCTCAAGAGAAAAAAATGTTTTAAAATCAACTGGTGACAGAAAGTTATACAGATTTGTAAATTACTTAATTTAAAAAAAAATCTTGTTTATCAGTAATTATCAGCTGCTGTATGCCCTGCAGGAAGTAGTGTATTATTTCCAGTCTGACACAGTGCTGCTCTCACCTTTGTCTGTGTCAGAAAGTGTCCAGAGCAGCAGCAAATCCCTATAGAAAACCTCTCAAGCTCTGGACAGTTCCTGTAACAGACAGAGATGGCAGCAGAGAGCACTGTGTCCAATTGGAAAGAATATACCCCTTCTTGCAGGACATACAGCAGCTCATAAATCCTGGAAGGCTTGAGATGTTTAGCTTTCTGACACCAGTTGATTGGAAAATATTTTTCCTTAAGGCCTCTAAACTCGCCGCTGGCGCCAGTGCACTCGGTTACACCTCGCACCTTTATAGGTAACACATGAATGTTTGGCCTTGCTACTTGTCATTGTTTATTGCTTACTGCCTAAGGTAACGGCCGATGCTGCCAGATGTGGCCAATCTAGCAGCAGTGGCTGCACTTGTGTAGTCTATATAGGATGGCTGGGATCTTGGCAGTATGCATGCTGGCACTCGCTGCACTTAAATGAGTGCTATAGAATGGCTTCAGGGCATGCACAGGAGTCCTAGTACTGTCCCACAGAGCGGGAGACTGCAGTGGTGTCCCGCCCTGGTCACTGACTGGCTCAGTAAGTATCCCTGAGCCCGGGTTGTGAAATAGCAGAAGTGAGGGCCGTGTTGGACGACCTGATGAGTTGATGTAAGTGAGCACCCATCTGCTAGATCAGCACTCGCTTACTGAGCCCATAAACAGCCAGGAATCACTATTACACGTAACGATGCACGTCTGGTGGCCGATGATTTTAGGTCCGGACCTAAAAACACGATCAGACGATGATCATTGTCATCGGCTGATCTTTGCCTATATTACACAGAGCGATAATCTGCCAAATCAGCCTGATTCAGCAGATTATCGCTCCATGTAATAGGGCCCTAAGAGGTGGATGAGCAGTTTGTGTGGTCCCTTATAATCAGGGAACGTCTCATTTAGGGGCGTAGCTAAAGGCTGATGGGCCCTGGTGCAAAATGTTAGCTTGGGGCCCTACTCTAATGTGCCACCATGTTCTAATGCACTGTCACTGCCTCCACCTCATGTACGGCACTACTGCCCCCTATAATTAATGGACTGTACTGTGTCATTGTCTAATCATTGTATTCCAATCTTTGACTCTCCAGCTGAAAAACTACAACTCTCATCATAAACTGCCAGTTGGAAACGATGGGGGTTGTAGTGCTGCAACCTGAAGAGCCACATGCTGCAAAACTAAAACTCCCATAATAAACTGTCAGCAAGACATGATGAAGTTTGAACTTCTGCAACCTGGAGAAGTCACCTGATATCACCTGCAGTCCTATGTAACACCACATATAACAGTGATATCCCTCTGAGTACAGATAATGTAGTAGTCACCTGCAGTCCTATGTAACACCACATACCACAGTGGTATCTCTGAGTACAGATAATGTAGTAGATTTCACCTGCAGTCCTATGTAACAGCACAGATAACACAGTGATATCTCTGAGTACAGATCATGTAGTAGATGCCACCTGCAGTCCTATGTAACACTACAGATAACACAGTGATATCCCTCTGAGTACAGATAATGTAGTAGTCACCTGCAGTCCTATGTAACAGCACAGATAACACAGTGATATCTCTGAGTACAGATAATGTAGATGTCACCTGCAGTCCTATGTAACACCACAGATAACAGTGATATCCCTCTGAGTACAGATAATGTAGTAGTCACCTGCAGTCCTATGTAACAGCACAGATAACACAGTGATATCTCTGAGTACAGATAATGTAGATGTCACCTGCAGTCCTATGTAACACCACAGATAACACAGTGATATCTCTGAGTACAGATAATGTAGTAGCTGTCACCTGCAGTCCTATGTAACACCACAGATAACACAGTGATATCTCTGAGTACAGATAATGTAGTAGCTGTCACCTCGGGGCACCCCTATTAAATGATGTTCTACAAAATAAGAAAAGTGTCATACAGGGACTCACAGGTGACATCTTCTTTGATCTGAGGCGTCACTTTTCCTTTTCCTCTCCATCCGGCCCAGACCTCCATGATGATTCCTTCCAGATACGTTTCATCTTACCAGAACCTGCGAGACAAACAATTTAGGCTCCGCACATTTCTAGCAACTTCCTTTCCTTTCTCCCTCCTGTAGGCTCCCATAGTAACTGCGCTGTTTGGTGTTATGTGCAGTAAAGCGAGTAGGAATGTGGGATGCCCCCTGTATGTAGGATCCCCTGCTGTGCCCCCTGTATGTAGGATTCCCTGCTGTGCCCCCATGACCTAATAATGCCCCCAGAGGTGCCCCCATGAGCTAATAATGCCCCCAGAGATGCCCCCATGTGCTAATAATGCCCCCAGAGGTGCCCCCATTGACTAATAATGCCCCCAGAGGTGCCCCATGAGCTAATAATGCCCCCAGAGGTGCCCACATATACTAATAATGCCCCCAGAGGTGCCCCCATATACTAATAATGCCCCCCAGAGGTGGCCGTCATGAACTAATAATGCCCCCAGAGGTGTCCCCATATACTAATAATGCCCCCATAGGTGCCCCCATATACTAATAATGCCCCCAGAGGTGGCCCTCATGAACTAATAATGCCCCCATAGGTGCCCCCATATACTAATAATGCCCCCAGAGGTGGTCCTCATGAACTAATAATGCCCCCAGAGGTGCCCCCATATACTAATAATGCCCCCATAGGTGCCCCCATATACTAATAATGCCCCCAGAGGTGCCCCCATGAACTAATAATGCCCCAGAGGTGCCCCCTATGAACTAATAATGCCCCCAGAGGTGCCCCTATGAACTAATAATGCCCCCAGATGTGCCCCTATGAACTAATAATGCCCCCAGAGGTGCCCCTATGAACTAATAATAATCCCAGAGGTGCCCCCATATACTAATAATGCCCCCAGAGGTGCCCCCATGAACTAATAATGCATCAGAGGTGCCCCCATATACTAATAATGCCCCCAAAGGTGCCCCCATATACTAATAATGCCCCAGAGGTGCCCACATGAACTAATAATGCCCCCAGAGGTGCCCCCATATACTAATAATGCCCCCAGAGGTGGCCCTCATGAACTAATAATGCCCCCATAGGTGCCCCCATATACTAATAATGCCCCCAGAGGTGGTCCTCATGAACTAATAATGCCCCCAGAGGTGCCCCCATATACTAATAATGCTCCCAGAGGTGCCCCCATATACTAATAATGCCCCCAGAGGTGCCCCCATGAACTAATAATGCCCCAGAGGTGCCCCCTATGAACTAATAATGCCCCCAGAGGTGCCCCTATGAACTAATAATGCCCCCAGATGTGCCCCTATGAACTAATAATGCCCCCAGAGGTGCCCCTATGAACTAATAATAATCCCAGAGGTGCCCCCATATACTAATAATGCCCCCAGAGGTGCCCCCATGAACTAATAATGCCCCAGAGGTGCCCCCATATACTAATAATGCCCCCAAAGGTGCCCCCATATACTAATAATGCCCCAGAGGTGCCCACATGAACTAATAATGCCCCCAGAGGTGCCCCCATGAGCTAATAATGCTCCCAGAGGTGCTCCCATGAGCTAAAAATGTCCCCAGAGGTGCCCACATGAACTAATAATGCCCCCAGAGGTGCCCCCATATACTAATAATGCCCCCAGAGGTTCCCCCATATACTAATAATGCCCCCAGAGGTGCCCCCATATACTAATAATGCCCCATATACTACTAATGCCCCCAGAGGTGCCCCCATATACTAATAATGCCCCCAAAGGTGCCCCTTATGAACTAATAATGCCCCCAGAGGTGCCCCCTTATACTAATAATGCCCCCAGAGGTGCCCCCATATACGAATAATGCCCCCAGAGGTGCCCCCTATGAACTAATAATGCCCCCAGAGGTGCCCCCCTATACTAATAATGCCCCCAGAGGTGCCCCCTTATACGAATAATGCCCCCAGAGGTGCCCCCTATGAACTAATAATGCCCCCAGAGGTGCCCCCATATACTAATAATGCCCCCTGCTCTGCCCCTAAAAAAACAAACATCCTACTCACCTAATCCGCGCTGTGGCTGTAGGCAGTAGCTCTTCCTCCTCTTCGGCTCCATCTTGCGAGCCGCGGGGACGGGACTTCCGGCAGGCGTGATGACATCACATGATCACGCCTGCCGGAGAGGTCACGTCCCAGCCTCCCATAGGCTGCTGGTTTAAAGTGCGCGGCCGCAGCTTCTCGGGATGCTCAGAGACAAGTGGCAAGGGGGGGCCATGGCGACCGCTGCGACCCCTATAGCTACGCCACTGGTCTCATTTTGTCTGTCACTTAAAAGAAAATATCCCACCCACAATTTGAGCAGTGGAGCCGGTCTGGTAACCAGAGTTTTGTGGGCCCTTGGGCAACAGAGCCTCATCGGGCCCCTTTGTTGACTACTTACGTGGCGACAGTAAAACAGTTGGTCCCCCTCTGTGTAGCCCCCTTATAGATGCCCCCTCTGTGTAGCCCCCTTATAGATGCCCCCTCTGTGTAGCCCCCTTATAGATGCCCCCTCTGTGTAGCCCCCTTATAGATGCCCCCTCTGTGTAGCCCCCTTATAGATGCCCCCTCTGTGTACCCCCCTTAGAGATGCCCCCTCTGTGTAGCCCCCTTAGAGATGCCCCCTCTGTGTAGCCCCCTTAGAGATGCCCCCTCTGTGTAGCCCCCTTATAGAAGCCCCCTCTGCCACACAAACATCTGAGGCACTTCAAAACCTTCCTCTATACAAGCATTATCGGGACTCTCTTTGTGCCTTTTAGGTTATTTCCATTCTTTATGCCTTATTCTGTGGTTAGGATCCCGTCTGTAGTTGAGCCCCCTCTTAGTGCGCAAAACTACAACTCCCATTGTGCCCAGCCAGCAATGCATGGTGGGAGCTGCAGTTTTTCAGCAACTGGAAAGTCACATGCTAGAAAACACTGCACTAATAAACTGTCCCACAAGTCACTGTTTCCCAACAAGTGACTCTTCAGTTGTTGTCAACTACAACTTCCATTGTGTCCTGCTAGCAGTACATGGTGGGAGTTGTAGTTTTTCTGCAATTGGAAAGTTATATGTTAGGGAACACCACACTAAATATACAGTCCCTCAAATCACTGTTTTCCAACAAGTGACTCTTCAGTTGTTAACAAACTGCCCGCAGTGCATGATTGGAGTTGGAGTTTTGCAGCAACTGGCGAGTCACATGGGGGGAGATTTATCAAACTGGTGTAAAAGTGGAATTATCTTAGTTGCCCCTAGCAACCAGATTCAACCTTTCATTTTCCAAAGGACCTGTGATGAATGAAAAGTGGAATCTGATTGATTGCTAGGGGCAACTAAGACAATTCTATTTTACACCAGTTTGATAAATCTCCCCCATGGTCTCTAAACACTCCACAAAACACTGCCCCCCTCCCCTTCGTACACTCCCCCATCTCCTGGCCCGGCAGCTGAGCTGCTCTGGCCTCCTCTATTCTGGTCTGGGCCGGGACAGAAAGATGCAGGGAGTGCTGATCAGGCTGAGGAGGAGAGGCTGGCTGGCCGGGCAGGGAGGTGAATGTTCCCTACCTCCAGCCAGTCTCAGTGAGGAAAGAAAGCAGCCCTGGCGGGACTGGGCCCCTAGGGATGCTGTGGGCCCCTAGGGATGCTGTGGGCCCCAGTACTTGCCCAGGTAAGCCGGGTGCTGACGCCGGCCCTGCTGGTGAAATTGAACCCAGATAAATCAGGAGCTGTCAATACCCCTTTAAGCACCCAACCTTTCTACAATATGAAGTATTTCTTCTGATTTCTTAATTAACCTATTTTGATAACATTTGACAACATTGTTCTGTACGGAGATAGCATTGAGGGGATCACATCCCTTTTGCAATCGCATTGCTTAGTAAAGTGTGTGCCGCTTGCCATAAGAACCTCTTTAAACATACTAGTAGATATGAGGGTGCAAAGTACGACTTTTCTAGATATAGGTGACATCTGTGTGAAGGAATATCTATTATATTCATGACAGAGGAGTGACGGCTGGAGGGTTATGATCATGTAATACATACTCCATAATTTATATAGTGTCTATAGCAGCTATAATGCAGCTTTCAAGGCCTGAAGCTTTGAGCAATTTATTGTGCTTTTTGCTGTTACAACACTACTCATCTCATCATGCTTTATATCATTGGTCTATATGGTTTAGCATGATATAGATAGATAGATATTCATTTGACTTCTAATGTAATAAAACTACACAGACATAAAAACAGCAATATAATGAACTCCTATTCCAGTGCCGGTGAAGCATAAAGTTGCATATACCTAGAATATGTTTCATAGGTTCACTTTAAATTGATCCTGTAAAAACACTGAATATGGTGTAATGGTGTAAATGATACCTGACTGGGATCACACTATGTTTGTGCCATATGTTTAGCCTGTACGTTTGGAAATCTAACATACACACTGAACCTGTTCCTTTCATTGCCTCTTGGACATTAGTTAAAGGGGCAGTGCGGCATTTTTATTTTTCTGCTTAATTAACACACATTATAAGGTTATATAACAGCAGAGAGACGTGTGTGCTGTGATTGGGACTGTGTGGGGCTCAATAACAGCAGGGAGAGCACTAACATCACCTTTTCACCACTCTAAAGGGTTACTAAAACAAAACAAGGTTTTTAAACATTTTTTTTGAAACAACAGGTATGTTTTTAAAGGGGTAGTCCAGCGAATTTTTTTTTCTATTTCAAATTAACTGGTGTCAGGAAGTGCCAGAGATTTGTAATTTACTTTTATTAAAAATCTCCAGTCTTCCAGTACTTATCAGCTGCTGTAGGTCCTGCAGGAAGTGGTAGTCTTACCAGTATGACACAATGGTCTCTGCTGCCACCTCTGTCCATGTCAGGAACTGTCCAGAGCAGTAGCAAATCCCCATAGAAAACCTCTCCTGCTCTCCAAATTGGAAAGAATGCACCACTTCTTGCAGACACTTTCTGGTACCAGTTGATTTAATTTTTATTTTTTTATTTTTTTGCTGGAGTATCCCTTAAAGCATACATATTATAATACTGAGCCACAACTAAACAGAAGAGCGAGTGGGGAGATGCATGTGGCAGTGCCTTGCAATTCCCTGCTCTCAATTATCTGCATCCAGGTAACCCATAGACTTATATTGGAGCTGCCTAGACAGAGATTGCTGTGAGTTGGGGAATAAAACGCCCTACCACATGCATCTCGCTGTCATTCTCCCGATTTGCAGGGTCTCTGCAGTGAAACCCCTACGGATCAGAACTTTTGACATGTCAGAAGTTTTTTCTTTAACTATTGTATTACCGTATTTCCATTACTAATAGTTGTTCATCTGAATAATTCAGTGAAAACACATACATTATAGTAATCAGAACCTACTTGTCCTCATATCCATCATACCCATCATCCATCAGCTACTTCACAATGTGGATTCTTTTCTAATAAGAAGTTAAGAACATCTCTAGTATTTTTAGATATTTTCGCTTGAATGAACCTTGAGATTATGCAAAGTAATACAAGACCTGAGGGTTAATGAAACACCATCCTAATGACTGCTTACAGTGCACTCTATTATAATATCTCTTGCTCGGATTTTATTAATGCAGATTTCTTATTTTACTTGGTATTATAAATTTAATAGAACAAGGCATCCATTCTTAGGATCAGTGGGCGGCATCGCAACTGTGTGGGATCTGCTTCACATACTACTGGTGTATGTATAAAAGTATATCTAATGGAGCCTGTTCATTATTACAACAAGGCCTGCATTTGGCCTAAACAATAACAATAAAGAAACAATAAGATACGCCAGGGATAGATTTGAAAAGAGGAGAAATCTCTGTCTTTCCTTTATGACCTGTTTTCTGTTTATAGACTGTTCCTGGCTTTGGCTTCAAAAATCTGTCAGATAAATCTCCCTGTGTAAAGGGACCCTAACCTTTTCAAACTCTCTTGTCAGCAGTTTTGATGGCTAAAAATTGCTGACAGATTCTCTTTATCTTATGAGGCAGATTTTTGACACATCTAGAAGTATATCCAGGAGGTAGTACTAATAAATAATAAAATAATACCTTCTATTCTTTTTCCTATTCCTTTTGAATCTGCTTCTTTTTTTATCTCCATGGACAAAAGGAAAAAACGCACAATTTTTTAAAAAAAATATTTTGTTGCTTTTTTTTTTTTTCTAGAAAAGTGTTTTATTGTGGATATGCATAAAATATACATATAGAAAATATACAGTATACATACAGCAAATTTAGCTTATGTAGTACAGGAAATGAAACACTATCTAGAACATTCACTCATTTAAGATTAACTTATTAAATGAAAAAACTTAAACTTTCTGCTAACTGACAGAGAGGACTGAGATACTAACGTACTTTCCGTTTTAGCGCATCCCAATGTTCTCTTAGCATACCAATATCATCAGCCTTTCCTCACATGTTATATACCCCTAAGGGTATGTGCACACTGAGGAATAAGTGAGGAATTTCAAGCAGAATCGGCTCCTAATTTCCACTTGAAATTCCTCTGACAAAATATGAACAGAGCAATGTCCCTATGTGTTCAATGGGATTTCCGCTCTGTTGCTCATGTGGCATTTTAGAGCATAATTTTCTGCCACAGATTTCCTTTTTGCCCAGAGGGTGCGCTCACACTACGGAATCCGTGCAGAGAACTTCCTGTGAATTCTACCGTTAGCCCCCGCACGCTCCCACTTGACTTTTTGCCCATGCCATAGACTCCATTCTATGCTCAGGAAGATTCCTCTGTCTGCCCAAAGAATTGACATGTCAAGTCAAGAGTCAAGTGGGGGGCGATTGGCAGAATCCACGGGAAGTTCTCTGTGTGGATTTTGTACTGTGAAGGCACCCAAAGAGTGGACATGTCAATTCTTTGGGCTGAATCCACTATAGGAATCCTATAGAAGTCAATGGGGGTTGAATTCTGCTCCTATTCTGCCAGAGCTGAATTGAGAAATTTCAAGCAGGAAACTTTCCTCAAGGGCCCCTATTCCTCAGTGTGCCCATACCCTTAGTCGTTCACTTTACTTTCCCTTTGAAATCCCATCAATCTCTTAAAGGTGTTGTTTTGGGTTTAAAAAAATAATTTGATCAAAATAATAATATTAATTAAATAAATAACCACTACTTTTCTCCCAGTACTTCAGCACTACTGCTCTGGTGGTCCCCAAGGCCCTGTCCTTCATATGAATAATGTATGTGATATTACTGACCACTGTCGGTGATCACTTGCCTCAGCAGTGATTGTACCAGAACACTGCTAGAGCCAGAGATTGACTGCAGTGGTCACGTGAATGATGCATGTGACATAATGACTGTGCTACCGGATTGATCGCCACAACATCACTGCTGATTTGATGGATGAATAGTACTTATTTGTGTGGACTTAGTGTAGGGACCCATGTGTATCAGATACCGGCACGAGGTACATGGGGCAGTATGGCTTGATCAATTCATACACAAAATTCTGATGTGTTTTTTATTTAGCCAAGCGGCACTAGTATCAGCCATGGGTGTGATGTGCAGCACTCTGTTTCTTCCCTGAGCCACATTTTGTTTCTCTCTTTTCTCCGTGTATTGCACTCCTCCTGGTGAGACCCACATGACCGCAATTAGCAGGAGACACCTGAGTGCACATGGTTTTAATCCCTCCTGTTTTTTTTCCCATTCTGTTTGCTGCAGCTATGGTGAGCGCAATATCTTATCCAGACTTGTGCTGCTTGGGGGCGACCTTCTCCGCCGGCGGTGCTGGCCGGGTTCTGGTGTGGTGTTTTTGGGTCTGGTCCTGTGGCATGGGGGTCGCAGGGCCGTCCCATGGCCCCCGTTCCCTGGCTGTGCACGCCTGCGGGGTTGGTGGCCACTGACTGGCACGGTGTGGACTTAGTGTAGGGACCCATGTGTATCAGATACCGGCACGAGGTACATGGGGCAGTATGGCTTGATCAATTCATACACAAAATTCTGATGTGTTTTTTATTTAGCCAAGCGGCACTAGTATCAGCCATGGGTGTGATGTGCAGCACTCTGTTTCTTCCCTGAGCCACATTTTTTTTTTTTATTGGTTTAATTATAATATTTGCTCTTAAAAAAAAAAAAAAACTTTTTAAAATCGCTTTAAGTGAGAATTCAATGCTTAACACCCTTGAAATACCTTTTGGTGGACCTCAAATATGTCTTTGCTTGCATTATTTCAGTAGCAGTAGAACTAGGAGTATTCCACAAATACATCATTGCAGTATGAAAGTATTAAGTTTCCTGTGGTTGCCCTATGTATCTGTGCGCAATATATAAAGTATGAGAAGATCAAAACAATAAAAGAAAGATTGTGCAGAATCTTAGATACTCAATATCCATTTCAGGGTCAGACTGACCCCTTTCTTCGGGAAACATAACACTTGACGAAGTGTCTGTCTATTCCCAAAATGGCTTGCTTTTACCAGAAATAAACATCTCGTGATCCACACTGATGGGCTCTAAAAGATTCTTACTTTCTTTGACAACACGGCCAGGAAATATCTTATAGAGTAATGTGGTTAACAACCAGTGAATGGAAACAGTTGAGAATGGTTGTATTGTAACATTTTCCCTTTTACACTACTATTGCATATTAGGTTTACCTACATATCAGTCCTATAAAGATGTAAAACAGAGGTAAAACAGCCTTGTGAGTGCTGGAGGAAATTTCTTTGCCTAATATGGCCTATTGAAGAGTTTTGTATATTCCTTATTAATGACTGTATTAAAAAATACACAAGGAAAGTTCATCATAATTCTGTGGATGCATTTTAAGCCTGTTCATTCTTTGAACGGATGATGGAATCTGCATAGAATGGATTCTGTGGCACGGGCGAAGACGAGTGCCAGAGTCCGTAAGCAGGTGAGAGCTGCGTAGTCCGCACATATTTCCTGTCGGGATTCCGTAGTGTGCACATACCCTTACTGATTATTTCCGTCCTCTAGTTCCGAGTTCTCCATGCTTCCTGTCCAGTCTTTTCATCTCCCCCAGCAGTGTACTGCACCCTTCTCTCCCAGCCGCTTGCTTGCTTCCTCTGCTGTACCTTCTCATTCTGCCATACAGGGCTACACACGGCCTAGTTTTGCTCGTTTTAAATTCCAGTACACATATGTCTAATACTTCCTCCACCTATCCTGGCCCATCGGTAATATTCAACTTTGTCCCGCCCAACATCCTGTGCCGTAAAGTGATACTGTCACTCCCTTACTCTATGTGCGGGTCTCCACACTTTCCACAAGCTTAGATGCTACACATTTGCCATGCCGTGAAGCCCCGTGTAGGTCACACTGCCCACCGATGACCCGAAGCAACAATAAGAAGGGGTGATAGTATCACTTTAAAGTTATTGGTTCTTCGTGTTCCTAGAGAACGTGTGCTCTACCGATACTGGTATTCTGCCTGACAACTCCTGTACCGTTCTGACTCTCCTTTTACTGACTGAGTGGTAACCAGAACCTATGTCACCTGCCTCAACCACCCGCATGTATTTAACTACATCTCTGCCTCATCCCTACATACTGACTATTCTGTGTAAGACTTAAACCAGTAATTGCAGCCCCCATAATGTGATTGACTGACCCTGAAATAATTCATGTACAGTTTTTATAGCGTGCTTTCAATATCCTACTAGGTCTCCATAGAGTGGACAACATATTATGTGTAACCCAGTAAAAGCCATATTCCCATTTATACATATGGGTATATATATTCCTTATGTCCTTTCCACAAAATGCACAGGATAGGACATAACTACAGCATCCGACATTAAAAGTATAGCTAGTGTTCCTGGCAGTTTCTTGGAATAAACAGATAAGTGTTTCTAATTGGCCGTGTAGGGAGAAGAGCTCCTTTTTAAAGGGGGAATGCATTATTATATTATTCTGTTATTATTAATACATTATTGTGTTGTTTTTCCTTTTAGCAATTCATGTTTTTTTTATTGGAATGTTGTGTAACTTTACTAATTTTTGTCTTTATCATTTCCAGGCTAATGGAAGGCTTTCTTAATGTTCAGGACCCTGAGACTGATTTGAAAGAGGCCGTCTTGGTAGATTATTATGTGTCTGGATTCTGCTGGGGAAAAGACAGGAACTTTAACTTACAGCAGCTGAGCGGTTTAATGGGGCTTTTATATTTACTAATGGGAAATCTTCAAGGTACATGCTTAATAGGTGCACTGTATTTACTGGGGTCAACTGTATTGAAGGCATATCTTTCAGGAAATTCTATGTTACATGCAATTCTATTCTGCATATGGATGCATTCATTTGAGATTTTTCTTAAAGGGGTATTCAACCCAAACATAAAAACATAACTTTTGATATGTTGCGGCCCATGGTGAGACTAACAATTCCTTCCATTCTTGTTATTATCTATTCAGTCTCCTTGCCCTAATTCTGAGCTGCTGCTTTCTGCTGAAGACACAAAAATCTGTGTGTAAGTCTTTGTCTCTGTCTCCCCCTTCCCACCCTCCCTTCTAAAACAGCTGAAAACAAATCCCTATCTGCAACTTTGTAATGCCTGGAGAGATAATCATTGTCAGTTCATCAGCAACTTGACCTCAGGTCATCCCTCCCAGCATTACAAAGTTGCAGATAAAGCTAGCCAGGGACTTGTTTACATCAGCTGTCTGAGGGAGGGTGGAGGAGACAGAGAGAAAAGCTCACATATAGATTTTTGTGTCTTCAGCAGATTGCAGCAGCTGAGAACTGGGGGAAGGAGACTGAATAGATATTAAGAAGTATTGAATAAATTGTTAGTCTCACCATGGGCAGAAACATATGAAAAGTTATGTTTGAGTGGAAGACCCCTTAAACCATGTAGCCCTAGTATTACGCATTATCAGTTGCAGCTGCAGATGCCTTACATGACTACCCATTGACCCAGGAGAATGGGACCCCTTTTGTGACCCCCAATAAATTCAGGTTGTGAATGTGATTGACCACCAGTGCTCTAAAATCCTGTTTTATGTTTCAGACAAAAGGATGCCACTTGAAGAGAACATATTAGAACTTGCGAGAGCCTTGAGAGGCATAGGACATAGCGAGCTTAAGGATAAAGCAACATTAACATTTTTTAATGTCAACCAAGCAAAAGATATTATCAACTACTTTAAAATCAGGTATGTTTCTATGTTGCTGTACATTATACTACCACGGCCTGCGGATACAATGCCACATTATAAGATCTGAGCTATCACTTACCAGCTATTAGACTACTATAGGCATGTTATGAGTAGACTGACACTGGGGGGCACTCGTTTCATGTCAGCTGGAGAGGCTTTGTGTCAGTATTACATCTAATAAAAAGTGAATGAAATCATTGGGTACCAGGTGAAGACTGCGTTACAATGAAATATACATTAGTGTCCTTTGTACCTTTTAGCACAGAATAGACCACCTGAACAGAAAAGCTTTGCAGTAGCTTTTAGTCTGATGTAAAAAGTCAAAACTTATGTAAACGTTTCAGAGACTTATATTAATTTTTAAGGGTAAACCTTAATGGTAACATACTGGGTATTTCACTATGATCAGAAGTAATTGTATGTCAGTATATGGCATAACTGAAATGATATGCAGTAGAATTATTTTCTGAACTGGTTGTCTGGCATTTTTACATTGCTCACCTGCCCAGTTCCCCACTGGTGCCTTTCTGATGTTCCTGATCTCCAGTTCCTAGCCCTATGTCAGTATAGGAGAATTAAATGACCACTGCAGTCAGTGATTTGCTAACCAGGAGTTTGATCAATTGGGATCAGAAAGTGGCAATGAGTAGAGACCTTGTGATCGTCAGTGACGGAAAACACGGCGAACCCCTTAAAGTGGACCTGTTATAACAACTTTTAAAATCTAAATAAACAGTAGATGTGAAATAAAGCAAGTTTACAATTTACATTTTTTTTGTTAACATGAAAAACACGGTACTTCCTGTGTTTAGTCTCTCTTTATTTTCTAAGAGCCTTAACACAGGAAGTCCCGTGTTCCCCAGGTCATGTGCACTCACAGAGAAGGCAGTCATGTGACTGATGGATACACTGAGCCGTGAAGGCCAGACTTCATCCGTTTAGTCTCTTTTTATAACCAGCACAAGACTAAAAAGCTGCCTTCAGGAGACTGGACCTGGATTCCTGGTAAGTATAGCTTTGTTTTACAGCATGATAACTAAACATAATGAATGTAAATTGCAAACTTGCTTTATTTCACATCTACTATTGATTTAGATTTTGAAAGTTGTAACTACAGTGACACTTTAATTTTACACCTCTTATTCCACAAAATTGGCCAAAGAACACCAAGGACTGCTAAGCAGCTAGAATCCAACATCAGGTAAGAAAGGGACAACATTAATCTCCCAAAACTACAGCACTTGGTCTCTTCACTTGCCAGGGATGGTACAAAATGATAGACATCTCCCTATACCACTTTTTTGAGTTTGTGTTGAGTTTGTGTTGCTGCCATCAAGTTCTAAATAAGTTTTTTTTTTTTCATGTATAGTAAAATGTTTCACTTTTAACATCTGATATGTGTTCTGTTAGTATAATATATTATATTCATATAATATATGTTCTATTTTCTGTGAATATAATATGGATGTATGAGATTATCAAATCATTGCATTGTGCTTTGCATTTTGCATTTTTTAATACATTTATATATATTTTTTATTTTATTTATAAATATAAAATTATATTTATATATGTAGATTTATTTATAAATTTATTTACATTTTACTCTATGTCCCAACTTATTTGGATTTGAGGTTTTAATATAAAGCGTTACTGTCACTTTGAAAAAATTTCAAATGTCAGAAGTTTTGATTGATGAGTGTCTTGGTATTCAGCCTTCCAATGATTGCTAGACAGAATCAGGAGAAGTGCTTAGCTGAGGGCTTCACTCCCTGGCTCACTGCTCTATCCGACTCCTTGCTGGAGAAGGACATCATAGACTTCCTATAGAACCTATGTCTTACAATTGATAGGATGGAGCAATCAGACGGAAGTGAAGCTCTTAGAACCCATTCACACGTCTGTGTCAGTTTTTACTGTCAGGAAATCCTGATCAGGAGACATCAAATGTCATCAGGAAAGTATCAGGATTTCCTGACAGTAATCCGTTTTTACCATCAGGAAACCATCAGGAAAAACCTTCAGGATTTCCTGATGAGATGGTCTAGTATGCCAACATAAATCACAGGTACCCACACAGCCCCTAGTGTACCTGGATGGCCACAGGCTGCAGAACTACAACTCCCATCATGGCCTGCCAGCAGAGCATGGTGGGAGTAGTAGTCCTAAAGGGGTAATCTCACCTGTCCTGGATCCTGCTCTGACGGGGCAGCGAGGTTGAGGTCCGGGCAGAGCGCAGTGCAGAGGTCCGGGCGGCGGCGGTCGGAGGTGCGGAGCATGCGGCGGGCCGGTGGTGAGTTTCCGGGGGGGGGATGGAGGGGGCAGATGATGGCGGTCGGGCGGCCGGGGGGGGGGGGGGCTGCACCGCACTCTGGCCGGCCAGCCAGCCCTGTAGTACCAGGCACACTGTGCGGTGCGGGTGATCGGCCGGCGGCCAGTCCCGTGGTGAGGTCCTGGCTCTCTACCATTCCAGAATCACGGGCACTTTCCTGATATACATCAGGAAAATGTCCGTGATTCCGGCGCTCCCATAGGACAGGATCTAAAAAATCTGGTCCTATTTACCGGAACGGACACCCTTCCGGAAAAATCCGGAAGGGTGTCCGTGTCTAATGTTAGCCTATGAGTCCGGAAATCCGGACAGATTTTCCGGACGTGTGAAGGGGGCCTTAGACCGCTTCTCTCAGCTCATTCTTGTGATTGGTGAGGTTTGAACATCCTGACTAGAGATGAGCGAACCTCGAGCATGCTCCAGTCCATCCGAACCCGATCGTTCGGTATTTGATTAGCGGGGGCTGCTGAAGTTGGATAAAGCCCTAACGTTGTCTGGAAAACATGGATACAGCTATAACTATATCCATGTTTTCCACATAGCCTTAGGGCTTTATCCAACTTCAGCAGCCACCGCTAATCAAATGCTGAACGATCGGGTTCGGATGGACTGGAGCATGCTCAAGATTCGCTTATCTCTAATCCTGACCAATCAAAAGTTTTGACATGTTTGTGTTACATGTCTGAAGAGACAGTAATGCTTTAATTTATGCTCTCACATTATATTTGTTGAAATGATGCATACAACATACACTTCTGTATTTAGTGGCATATATTGGCCATCAAATTTGTTGAACACATGTAGAGATTTCCCTGGCATTAACACAAAATTTGATGCCAGACACGTAGCCAACTGCATGCAGAGGTTTACAACAGCCTTTAGGCCGGGGTCACACACAGTAACATGAAAGCTAACTACAATCATAATTTTGAGTGCAAATAAAATAATGTGTTATGTGTCAACAATGTATTTTGCAAAAGCATGTCATAAAACAGTCATTAACAATGACGGACGGTTTTCTATACCGTTTGTGCACTGCCAAATTGAAGGCAATTTCCCATTGACTTCAATGATGTGCATTATTACATTTAAAAATACAGCCATATTTTGCATCAAAATTACGGCTGTATTCTACTTGAACCTACGTGAACCTGGCACCAGCAGAGGAGGGAAGTGTATGCTTACTCTTTTACTCCCCTTTTCCTTGGGCAATATATTAAACTATATCCTTGCCTGGACAGCCAATTTAGTAGTAATGTTATCATCCAGAATGGGCTTCTCTGACAATGGACCATAGGATTTTATACCGTAAATGTCCCTTCCCTTATTGCAGCACAACATATGGGGAATTTCTGCCCAGTGTGCTGATAGGACATGTAGACATTTTAATGGAGGGAGCAGGAGGCAAGTATATAGGCACCATATTACCTTTGCCCAGACAACCTCTTTAATATAGATTTACATGATGTGCAGCATATACTACTTTCCCATTCTTAAGCCATTGTATCATTTTTTGTATATTGATGTAATTCCTTGTTCTCCTCCTCTTTTCAGTTTATTTCAGCACTATAAGCTTTATGAATGCATGTTCACTGTCCCAAGGGATCAAATGGTTATAGGAGCAGAGGTAAGCGACAGCATCTAAATAATAATAATGCGATTTTCTTTATACTGTGCATTTTTGTTTTAACTGCAAACAAGTATAAAAGCTCTTCTCCATATGTGTCAGATCCTAAATGGATGTCTTTTACATTGGATTCCATATGAAAACGCAACATGCTCCATTGGACCTCATATGTAAAGCACAATGAGGCCATCTTCACATGGCTTAAGACTCTGGCAGTTCTGTGACCTTCCCGGGTCACAGAACAGCTGGTGTCAGAGAAGATCATCTAAGCCCGTACTGCGGATGTTATTCACTTAGGATTAATTGGGATGTGGGCGCATCTGTGCGCACCCGCATCCCAATTCGCTGCTGTACACAATGGAGCTTGCATCCAAAGCCGCACGCTCCATTGAGTGAACTGACAGGTTCTCTGTGGCCGCAGAAAACTGACATGTCATGTGTATACACTCCGGCTGGGATTCCATAGACTGCAGCATTACGTAAGTTTCGTATTAATCACGACCATTGTTGCAAATAGGCAACAACGGCCATGATTAATACGAAACTTACGTAGTGTGAACATAGCCTACCACTGTATACAACTAGTCTGATGGTACCTGTAATATAATACCATCAAGCTGAATGTTCCTGTACTATAGGAGCCATACAGGCCCAGTGCCCTGCTAATTGGGTTACGTTCCAATGAACATTAGCTCTCATCATCCTGGCTTTTTTTTAAAGCTTATTATAAAATGACCTAAGAAGCTATAATGGATGGAGAACACTTTTCTGTAGCCCCAGAGAGGCTTTAAATGCAGTGTGGGAAATGGACTGATAAACTACATATATAAATTAACTCCTCTATATGTAAACACATGTTGTAAATGTCAGAAGCAAAATTAAAAAAAATAAATAAATATTGTTTTCTATTTTATAGAGTAAAAACATAAAACACTCATTAAAATGCCATATAACTCGAATTTCATCATTATTTATTTATAAATAACACAGCTTCACTTGTAAACATCTTCCATATAATCAGATTGCATTCAAAGCGTAAGGCTAAGTGCACACTGCGCTTTTGCTATCTGCTTAACTAAGCCGTTTTAAAGGGGTAAGTTAAAGTCATGAACCCATGACATACCAGTATGCCATTATTTCCTATAAAGCTATGAAGCTTGGGAGCTGAGCTCGCTTCACAGCAGGTGACAACCGGCTGCTATCAGCAGCCAGGCTGTCACTTCTAATTACAGGTAGCAGTGATCATGCCGCAGCCAGTCATTAACCCCTTAAAGCGACTCTGTACCCACAATCTAAACCCCCCACACCGCTTGTACCTTCGGATAGCTGGTTTTAATCCAAGATCTGTCCTGCGGTCCGTTTGGCAGGTGATGCAGTTATTGTCCTAAAAAAGTACTTTTAAAATTGCAGCCCCATGCCCTACGGGCTTATCTGTGCCCTAACTTTGCACCACCCCCTCCGTACCACCTCCCCACCCTGTTCATCATTAGGAATGCCACTGGAACATTTTCTCCATGCTGAACATTGCACAGGTGCTTAATGATCCAGCCCATGTGCTGTGGTAACACAGGTGGGGAATAGGAGGAAATCTGCCTGAAGCATTCCTTTATGATGAGGAGGGCGGGGAGGAGGGACGGAGGGGGTGGTGCAAAGTTAGGGCACAGATACGCCAGTAGGGCACGGAGCTGCAATTTTAAAAGTAATTTTTTATGACAATAACTGCATAACCTGCCAAACGCACTGCAGGACAGATCTTGGATTAAAAGCAGCTATGCGAAGGTACAAGTGGTGTGGGGGGGTCAGATTGTGGGTACAGAGTCGCTTTAAGGGGTTAATGACAGGCTGCGGCATGATCACTGCTACCAGTGTTAAATGCAGCATATAAGTGTGACAGGAGCACCTCCTGTCACTTACCGATCAGGACCCCTGCAGTGTGATTGCTTGACCAAAGGAACTTGTCATAGAGCATCGATTATACTGATCAATGCTATGAAATGGCATAGCATTAAACGGTATATGCTATCTAATTATTGCAGGTAATAGTGCCCTAGGGCTATTAAAAAAATGTATTTGAAAATATGCCAAAGCTTCTCCCCCAATAAAAGGTAAACTCAACCCCCTTTTCCATTGAACCAATAAAACAAATATGTAAATAAATAAACATGTTATACATAAGCATGTGTGCGTAATTGCCAGGATTGCGGATTTTTTTAATAACAATATATATATATATATATATATATATATATATATATATAAAAATGTAATAAAACATGATCCAAACATCCTATCTACACACATATGATACAAACAAAAACTAGAGTTCATGGCGCAAAAAATGACACCCCATACAGCCACGTAGATTAAAAATTTAAACCATTATAAGAGTCACAGTAGGGCAATTTTTATCATAATTATTTTTAACAAAAAAGTTTTACTGTTAGTAAAAAAATAAAATAAATAAACATCAGGCAATCTCTTAAAACATGGCTATTATTGTATTCAGACTGACATAAAGAATAAAAATATAGTGTCAGTTTTACCGTAAAGTGCAATACGTAGACACCGGACCCCCCACACACACACAAAAAAAAAGCTACAAAATTGCATTTTTCTCCAATATCACCCCATAAATAATATTTTGGAGGTTCTGTCATAAAATTTATGGTAGATTGAAAGACACCATTACAAAGTACACTTGATCCTGAAAAAAACAAAACAAGCCCTTACATGGCCCTGTAGATGGAGAAATAAAAACGCTACAGCTCTTAGAAGGCGAGGAGGAAAAAAAGGAAAAAAGTTTACTTGGTCTGGTCATTTAGGCCATTTTGGACCGGGTCATGAAAAGGTTAAAGAGGATTGGCAGGATAATAAATGTGTAAATAAGCCTGTTGCTAGATAGGGCTTCTTTTCATGATTCTGGGCATACATATTTTATATTAGTTGTCCCCTCCATAGTTGAGCTATAAGGCTTTTTGTTAATATAAGGCGCAAGTGCTCAAGGGATGTTCCTCAGCACAGCAAGAACCCAAGCAAGTACAGCCCATGTCCTTTTTCTGGGTCAAACATGTTAGGCGACTGTAAGTGGGCCAGGGGGTGGGTTTAAAGAGAACATGGGCTGGACTTACCCAGGCTCTTGCTGTATTGGGGAACACCCCCTGGGTACTTGTTCGCATATTAACAAAAAGGCCTATATGCAGCCATGGGCTTAGCTGATACATCCACCTTAAACACACACATATATATATATATATATATATATATATATATATATATATATATATATATATATATATATATATACATATATAAATACATACATTAAAAAACACATATAAATATATATATATATATTGGTGCCTTGGATTACGAGCATAATTCGTTCCGGACTGTGCTTGTAATCCAAATCCACTCTTAAACCAAAGCAAATTTTCCCATAAGAAATCATAGAAATGCTGACAATTGGTTCCACACCCTAAAAATAATGATTTATTATTCTGAATAACATGTAAAACTTATGAAACAAACATTCAGAAACAGCAGAATGTGTGATATTATAAGTTACTGTACAGTAATAGAGAGGATGGGAAACACAAGGACTTACAGAGACTGCAGGAAGCATGGAGGTATGGGCAGGGCAGATGTGGGCACATACATGCAGCACTCTCTGTCTGAGGAGAGAGGGGTTACAGCTATGGAGAGATTACCTCCACTGTTCTGTCACCTGATGCAAGCCCCAGCCTGAACGGGATCTGCTATGATTTGGAAGGTGAGGAAGACTTCTTGGGTTGGAGAACAGTGCTGTAGACCCTGCTATGCAGACCATGCCCTTCCCCCCACTGGCACTCCTACCCAGTACAGGGAGCTCTTAAACCAAAGCAATGCTCTTAAACCAAGTCACAGTTTTGAAAAACTGTGAGCTCTTAAACCAGAACGCTCTTAAACCAAGTTACTCTTAAACCAAGGTACCACTGTGTGTATGTATGTGTGTGTATATATATATATATATATATATATATATATATATATATGTTAGATTGAGGCAGCGAGTGATGTTGCTACTGAACAGATGTTTTTCCAGTATTATGCGAAATGATAAAAATCACCTTTTTGCACTCAGATCACAACATTAATTAGTCTGGTAAAAAGTTAACAAAGCTAGAAATTAAAAAGTGGGCAGTTCTCTTACAATGGCACGGCTTGCCCTTAAACAGATTCATGCTCCTATTTCCCTTTGACCTCCACTAGGTCACCTTGAGGTTATTTATCAATGCATCAAAGCTGCAAACCCCTGGTTAATTGAGCATGTATCTTGCATGAGATTTATGGTTCATTAAAACCACATTGACTTTAGCAGATATGCTGATGAGATCATTTCTGGAAACTGCAGTCAGTAGAACATTATGTTGACAAAGTAAGACATTGCTATGTTTGAAGGTCCACTAAAGCATTGTATTTTTACAATTTATTAAATTATTGTTAATAATTTGATGTGTCTGGGCAGAAAGGAGTAAGTTAAAGGAATTATTCCAGCTTTTAAAGTTATTGGATAGGTGATAGCTAGCAGATTGGAAGAGGTCTTTTGTCTAAGGCACCCACTGATCACAAGAGTCCCTTGTGTCCTAGGTGAATAAAGCTGCAGCACGTTTGCTCACCCACTGCATCATTTATTATGTATGGGACTTTTGAACATAGACGACAACAGTGATTAGATACTTATCTCTCCCCACTCACACACATGCACACAATCCTATTACATCGCTACGTGTATGGCTGAAGATTCGATTCCCCAAACACCTGATACCTTACCTCTCCCCGCTCCCGGTCTTCTCTCCTGTGCTCCGCAGCTTAACTGTCCCGATGGCTGCAGCGTCTTAGGGGCCTGTCAGAGGCTCCTGCCGCCAGGACTGGGAAGCTGCGGAGCACAGGATCGCTAACGATGTCCATGCAGCCCTTACTGCCCGATTATAGAGCCATGTAATAGGTCTAACAGATCAGGGCTTGTTTACTAAAATGAACGGCCATTTCCGGCCCGTGTAATAGTACCCTAGGTATCTCCTTTTCCCGGGAATACTTTAAAAAAAAAAGTCAGGAGAAGTGATGTACAAAACATACCTTAGATGAGAAGAAGGTCAGTGGACTTGGAACAATACTGTACAATGTAATGTCTGGGGCTACAATTGTGCATTGTCTATTGTTTATTGACTAGCAGCACTCTTGTGGATTTCCTATTGCACTTTGCAGTTTCCAGCTACTTTTGCATATTTGCGCTTATTACTTGACACTTAAAGAGGTTTTCCAGGATTTTAATGTTTTTTCAAAAATCATCTAGCATTATTGCCTAAGTCAAGACAAAACTCCCCATATACATTTTTCTTCTCTATCAGCTTCTATTGAGATGAAAAAGCTCTTTTTATATCTTGTATTGTTTGTTTACAAGCTGCTCTGTCTGTTTACATATGCAGCACACCCAGTGGCCAGAGTTGGAATTGCAGTGTATAACAAGCTAATCAAATACCATGTGCTGCAGCCTCAGGCCAGGTTCACACTATGTAAAAACATTGTCCGTATTTCATAACAATGGCCATAGTTGTTATGAAATGCGACCGTTGTTTTTACATAGTGTGAACCAGGCCTAGGCATAGAATTAGATCTATTTTTTTGGACTATTTTCTTCCTGCTTCCACAGCTTCTGCCTATGGTGCAATGGTAAGTGTCAGGATTACTGTGCTCACTGAAGAATTCGGGTCTGGTGACAGAGTTTTTTTTATTTTTTTTCCCCCGTCTTAGGGCCCATTAACACAGAGTAAGAACGGCGGAATTGTCCTCCGCAGAATGCTGCCAGCCTCCGTGTCATAATGACGCTCTATGGGAGGCGCGCACGGCTCCTCTCCCTGCGCTGAAGAATGAACATGTTCATTTTTCAGCGCCGACAAATGCAGGGCGCACCTCCCATAGAGCGTCATTATGACACGGAGGCTGGCGGCATTCTGCGGAGGACAATTCCGCCGTTCTTACTCTGTGTTATTGGGCCCTTATTTTCCAGTGATGGCTTGTGCTAAGCATTATGGTGATTGTATTTCCTCTGCAAAGAAGAAACACTGAGGTATTATACAAACAAGATGAATTTTCAAAGAAAATAATGCTCTACTGACAATACCTATTGACTGTATACCTTCTAAAACTGCCCTGGATATCTGTATACATGTATTACCTAACCAAGTCTATAAATAAATAATAAAACCAAATCTATTTGCCACAATATAATAATAATAATAATAATAATAATAATAATAATAATAATAATAATAATAATAATAATAATAATAATAAAATATTATTATTATATTGTGGCAAATAGATTTGGTTTTATTATTTATTTATAGACTTGGTTAGGTAATACATGTATACAGATATCCAGGGCAGTTTTAGAAGGTCAATAGGTATTGTCAGTAGAGCATCATTTTCTTTGAAAATTCATCTTGTTTGTATAATACCTCAGTGTTTCTTCTTTGCAGAGGAAATACAATCAGCATAATGCTTAGCACAAGCCATCACTGGAAAATAAGATGGAAAAAAAAATCAAACTCTGACAGGTTCTGAACCCTGATCAGTGAGCTCGGTAATCCTGACACTTACCATTGCTGCACAGGCAGAGGCTGGAGAAGCTGGAGGAATATAGACCATAACAGTGTTCTGCCACACAGAGCTCCTCTCCACCCCTGTCCCGACCTCCTCCCTCCACACAGACATAGGAGGACACCAGCAGCAGCTCTATCTATAGGAAAGTTCACACTGACATCACAGGAGCCCTGTGTGTATGTGGAGGGGGGAGGGGTGGCTTAGGACGATGTGGAGATGATTTCTGTGGTGTCACAGAGAGAGCTATCAGATCGGCAGCAGCACAGACACACAGCATCTCCCTCCTACAGTGACTCTCACTGCTCCTGCTCCGGAAGGGATACAGCCTGCTGCAGTAGAGTGTGATACACTCTGGGGATGGAGAGACACTGTGGATGTCTGTGCTGCTGCCGAGAGCCAATCAGAAAGCATCAATACCCGAGTCCCTCCCCCTCTCCTCACACAGGACTCAGCAGCTTCCAGCTCTATCAGAGGACACATGCAGGCACAGCGGCTGACGTCACCGAACCGGAAACACTGTGTTTCTGGTCCGGGATGTGACAGGAAGTCAGAAGCTCAGGAGCAGGCAACTCACGTGACCAGCTGGGGGATCTCCTAGAGCTGACAAGTAATGTTAGGGAAGTATATTAGAAAAGGGTTAACCTTGGTTAACCCTTTCCTAATACCAAAAATCAATTTTTCCTGGAAAACCCCTTTAAGTATTCAGCAGATATATTTAGTTGTTACTATTTTACTTTCTGGCATTTTTTCCAAACCTATGCTCATACCTAACATCTTGTATATTGTGGTGTATTTATTTACCATGTGATCTCCTGCCTCAAAGTTTATATGTTTATAGTGTTTTTAACAAATAGTTGTATAAATAAATATCTTTATTGATATACTATACGGTATTGGTTTTTGGTTGTTTATTTTTAAGCGTAGAGCTCGTGTAGGTGTCATAAGTGCAGGTGTAATGACTTAAACTGACAGCGTCATCCCTATAATAGATAGCTATGATGTAGTCAGTTTGGTTAATTTCATCCGCAGTTAGGTAGAAACTTGTATTCATAATACAAGAACAATAATGTGCCAGGTTGACACTGGTGATTCCCCCATAATACTCTGCAGTGCCTTGTAATGCCTGTAGCGTTCCAGCTGTCGCAACACTACAACTTTTGTCATGTCCTCTTAAAAGAGTGGTCATAAGATAGAAGATGCCAGTATACATAAGAGATATAACAATTAAAGGCTATGCCAAGGTTCTGCCATGATTAATGGTTACCCCCTACTGATTGAATAGGAAATAACTAGCTGATCATTGGAGTCCAACCAGTGGGACCCTATTTGACCTCCATTCTTGTATTTGATGGGAGTACCAGGGGTTAGACCCCCACTGATGATGACAATGGAGGTGAAATGGAAGACCAGCATGCACACTTAGGCTATGTTCACACTACGTATATTTGAGGCTGTATGTTTGAGGCTGTATAGCAACCAAAACAAGGAGTGGATTGAAAACACAGAAAGGATCTGTTTACATAATGTTGTAATTGAGTGGATGGCCGTCATTTAATGGCAAATATGTGCTGTTATTTTAAAACAACGGCTGTTATATTGAAATAATGATAGTTATTTACCGTTATATGGCGGCCATCCACTCAATTACAGCAATATGTGAACAGATCCTTTCTGTGTTTTCAATCCACTCCTGGTTTTGGTTGCTATGAGGACCTGACATGAGGACCAAATACAGCCTCAAATATACATAGTGTGAACCCAGCCTAACAGTATCTACCATTCACTGTTTATGCTGAAAAATTTTGTTCACTTGGTAATGTTCGGAAGACATTCAACATAGATGTTGATTCAACAAGTCAAAAAATAGTGGTGAAACGGGGTTTATTTAGGGTGTATAAAAACAGTACTGATTTAACAATCAGGTTAATAGGACATAATTTTTAACCTGATGAAGACCCTTAATAAACCCTGTTTTACTTGAGGGGCCAGTGCAGAAAGTCATCCACGACTTGTTGAATTTTGTTGGACTGTATCGATCTGTGCGATAGGGGTCAATGACCCTGGAGCTACAGCCTTGGTTGATTGCTATATACTACTCAACTTACATAACCTAAAAAGTTGACAGCACACCTTATACCTACTATTCTCGGGAGTTGAGACTTGCACAGCCGGTGAGGCACTGTGCCTCTTTTTTGTCTTTTTACCTTATTACCATAGATGGTGATGGAATACTGACTAACCATGTGTACCTACACTCCATCTATTTGAGGAACATTTGACCTTTTTTCTCATGAATGATGGTGGTCTCACAACAGGGATCAATGGAGGTTTAATGTCTATAAAGTAAACAGAGCAGCAATATGCATGCTCATCCACCGTTCTAGTATCCCGTACTTGGGGAAAATGTTTGATTCTGGGATAACCCCTTTAATCAACATAATAATAATATATAAATACAATACAGGTTATATTTATATTAAATTATACAATGAATAAATTAAAATAAAATTAAAAATACAGAATTAGAGACCTGCTCTCGAGAGCGTACAGACTAGGATGACTGGGGGTGACACAAGAGACAACAAGGGCTTTATTTGTCGATGTTCCAGTCATTCTACATAGAATCTCAAAGTGCCTATAGGTAATTGGGCAAGCCAGTCACAAGCCATTTTCTTAGCTAAGGTAGCAAGAACCATGTAGATGGCACCAAAGAGGTTATAGAGAGGATGCAGAAGGGATAGCAGAGAGGGAGATGAGATTAGGAAGTGTTATTAGTGCACCTGAAGAGATGATTCTTCAGGGCACGCTTGAAACTGGGGGTTTTGGAAATAAGTCTGAGGTCTTTGGGTAGGGAGTTCCAGAGAACTGGTGCAGCACGAGAGAAGTCTTGGAGGCAGGAATGAGAGGTTCTGATTATAGAAGATGTTAGTGTAAGGTCATTAACAGAACGCAGAGCACCGGAAGGATGGTAAGTGGAGATGAGGGAGGAGATGTATGGAGGGGCAGAGTTGTGGAGAGCTTTATGGGTGAGGGTGAGGAGTTTGAACTGTTTTGTGTATTTAATAGGTAACCAGTGCAGTGACTGGCACAGGGAGGGACGTCAGTGTAGTGGCTGGAGAGGAAGATGAGTCTGGCTGCTGCGTTCAGGATAGACTGAAGAGGGGAAAGCTTAGAGAAAGGAGAGATGTTCTCAAAGAGTGGTGTCACTATATATGGCCGTGCCGGCTTTCATCTCTCGGTTAAATCTATGTCATACGTTAACATCAGGTATGATGACAGAGGATTTAGATCTTTGTTCAGTAGGTAGCAGGGGTTAAGTAGGTACACACTTTAGTCTTTTGCTTCTCTAATTAAATCACTCATAAGGAAAAGATATTTAAAATCTGTCGTTACCTTGGCGCCTAACTCTTTCTAAAACATGACAGGAATTATAATAGCGGTAGCGTTTAATTGGTAAAAGTAGCTCTCTTTTTAATTTACAGCAGGCACAATATTTGGCCTTCTTTAATCTTTTGATATCTGTCTTGTTCAAGAGATTACTTCTTTATTGGTTTAGAAATGAATTCAGTCAATTACTTCAGCGCTCTCGGGGGAGTTATATACAGCCTGAATAATTTCAACGCATCTATCTTTATTAAGCATTCAATAATGTGTTCCTTTTATATCCTAACAGTATTTCTGCTGCTTTTGTCATTTAATGATTTTTGTGTTAGGTGAACGTTTTACTTTGACCTTTTCTTTCTCCGAACCTTTGAGTAGTTTGGTTTAATAATCTTGCCGTCTTTGAGCCGCTAGAGTTTTTTTTATTTGTTAATTTTTGTGCACATTTTTGTGATTTTTAATAGGCTATTACTATGTCATAACCCATAAGGAACATTGTTACCTGTGGCAGTTCTCTGTTAGCAAGCATTGAAACAATTCTGATCGGCAATAGCTTGGACGCTTTCATTTTATTACCTTGGCTCAGTACTTTGGAAACATTTAGGCAAGCTGTGAAATACATTGGGCACCTCTCCACTTAGAAAAGAGGATTTATTGACGTTCTGCTCCAGTGAGGAAAAAAAATATACTCCAGACTCACACTAGGATTTTACAATGAAAATAATAGGATTATTTAATTTACAAACAACAGGCTACTATAAAAATAGATGACGGTCCGCTGTAATGTTAATGAGAACACTATATTGGAAATGAGAATAATGGAAATCAGGGGAGAAAGCACATTTAATATTGCCTCTGTGAAATTTCTTGTCAGCAACATAAAAACCGAGACTGCTGCAACATAGATAGGGAAATTTATTCCTTCAAAATGATGAGAACATAGATAATCATTTTATGGAAATAAATAATATTCAGTCATGTCTTGGAAAATGTTAGTATATCATGGTGTATTATATTCTGTAAAAATCCCTTACTAGAACAGATCAGAACAATAGCTTTCTAAAAGATTACAGTATATGGTATATTGGGTTGTTCGTTGTTAACCCCCTAAAAAAAAAAGTTAAAATGGCAAGTTGGGTCCATACCATTGGCTAAAGAGGCTGGAAAACATGGACACAGTCTTTGGTCTATGGCTGTTTCCATGTATTCCAGGACTCCCTAGGCCAGTATTCAAGTGCCAAACGATCAGACTTGAGCATGCTTGAGTAGCACTCACGTCTACATGACACCAAGAAGGGTCAGAGCTGTATTAAAAATGTAGTAACATCAGATAAGGGGAAATTAGCTTGGCAGCAGTTACGCAACATCATTGTTCATCTAAGGCTGCTGTAATAGTTAGATTTTTTATGTCAGAGTTGAAAACTCTTTACAGAGAGTTAGCAGTAGACTTGTTGTTTTTGCATTGGATTGTCCTGTAATTATAAGGTTATGATATTATATCTCCACCTCCTCACTCATTCCATAGTTGGGAGTTAAAGCAGACCTCCTCCCAGGAGGAACCAACCATCTCACTCACTGCTAGAGTATCAGCCCTAAATACTTCCTGATCCATCTCTGTCTATCGACTGTTCCTCTGATTCTGTCTCAAACTCTTTGGTTACTGGTTTTTCCCTGTTTCTGCCTTGCCAATTAGTTTCTCCTCTTGGTACTTGTGGTACCACACTTGATTCTGACTCCTAGTATCTGTGCTTCCAGTTCCAGACCCTGGTCTTTTCCTGGCAATCATGTTTCCGACTCCAGTTCCTCATCTTTTTCTGGTGTCCTTGGTCTCCTTGTTCCTTGTCCCAGCTCCTAGTCTATTCCTGGTGTCTGTAATCTTGTTCCTTAACTCAACATCTATTGTTGTACATGTCCTGTTATCACTGTTGTCCTGCTTCTGGCATAGTCAGTATTCTGGGACTGCAATGTGGGGGCCCTTCTTAATCAAAGTTCATACCTCTTTAGTAAAGCATCTATTAGACATTGCACCCCAGTGTAGCAAGAAGTGTAAAATAGGCTGTAGTCCCAAGGATTTTTTGTTCAAGATAACCTCAACAAGAGCCCATTGCTATAAAGC
Organism: Dendropsophus ebraccatus; assembly: GCF_027789765.1. Lineage (NCBI taxonomy): Eukaryota > Metazoa > Chordata > Amphibia > Anura > Hylidae > Dendropsophus > Dendropsophus ebraccatus. The sequence continues at coordinate 44,624,450 of NC_091461.1, read as the reverse complement.
TAGTCATACCCATTAGATAAATTTTGGTGTTCCCTCCACCAACATTGTCGGGAGTAGGACAACTGTCTAGGATAGTGTCTGGCAGTGCCAAATCTTCTACACCCTTTCTATAAATGTGCAGGCTGTACAAAAGAGAGCTTGCAAGGGCCAGGATACTGTAGCTGTTGGTGTATACATGTGCATGGCCAGCTTGAATAATGTTATGTCAACACATGCACGCCAGACGTGATGTTAGACATCTACAACACTACACTACCTGAAGCCTGGACACTACAAATAAAAACACTGGAGAAAAATCAAGACCAATTAGCCAATGATGAGACAAGAGGTATATGTTTAGACTGCCATAGACTCTTTGCAGTTTTGACTACTATGTAAGCTTATGATATCATACATTTGTGGATGGAGTAGAGCTGACCTGGACCAGAAAGGCAAGAATCAAGGACAAAGATTATAAGGGAATCTTAAAGAGGTACTCCGGGCTGGGGTCATTTTCAGTGTACGGCCGGGAGGGGGTGGATAGAAGCCGCGGGTCACTTACCTCCCCGGTTCCAGCATCGGGTCTTGGATCTCGCCACCCTGTTCTCCCTTCTGGCTGCCGCTTCCTGGTCTGAGCTGCGGCTTGAGACGTGACGTCTCAAGGCAGCTCAGCCATTTAGTGGCCAAGACGGGACTTAGCTACAACCGCTTAATGGCTGTACTGCCTTGAGACGTCACGTCTGAAGCCGCAGCTCAGACCAGGAAGTGGCAGCCGGACGGGAGAACAGGACAGCGCGATTTGTAACCAGGCGAGGGAACCGGGGAGGTAAATAGCCAGCGGGTTCTATATCCACCCCCTCCCCGGCTGTACACTGAGAATGACCCCAGCCCAGAGTACCCGTTTAAGCCCTAATGGCCGCCTGTTAGCCTCTAGCAGTTTATAATTCAGGCCGAAAATTGGACTTCATCCTCCGTACTTGGTCTCCTTGATGATTTCTATACTGGGTGGATTGGTGGGTGATAGCGGTCTTTTCTTTAGTGGATTTTATTCAGTAACAGTATGGTTATATAAATCACATACTATATAATATTAGAGGTCCTGGTGTGGTGGTATTATCTGGACCTTGTATAGTGGTATTATTAGTAGAATTGGTCTTAGTATAGTGCATCTAGTATAGAACAAGCAATATTGTTTGGTACCAATGAATAGAAATATTTTGTGTGCATGTATAGGGAGCTTGTGCTCTTAAATCTATTAAGACCCTAACAACGCTACTATCAGTCATAGTTGAATATGAAGGTGGTCTATGTTGTAGTACAATATCAGAGCACTTGGGCACCGCTTTAAAAATTTGCCCAGTGCCACACTTGGCCTAAAACAGCCCTTACCAGTAGACATCATTGTCCTTGATTCTTGCCTACCAGGTCAAGGTCAGCTCTACTCCATAATCATATGGCCAGGATCCTTCTGTCAGCCTTCAATAGCAGCGGTGGTTCAAGCTTATGGTGTTCAGTAGTGTTGTGCCTATCTCCTAGCACAACCACAGAATGAGGTTCACATTGGAACCCATTGGAATCCCCTGCATACCACACTAGGAAGTGCCCCTTTCTCTCCTTCCTTTTTACAGATATATTTGTAGATAGTAGCTAATATGGGTAATTGATGGCTTGTGCAGGCCCAGTTGCTCCTAGCTATGGCTTTCTGTGTCCTGAAACAGATTCTCTGTAGAGTATACTTTTTGCCTGAAAATTAGCTCCATGCAACATAAGCTATGAATAGCTGGAACGAAGGTTTAGTTACTAAGATGGACTCTGGCAGTACTATTTAGTGTAGCAAGGTATACACTTAGCCAAAAACATTACAGGAGTTTATAAATCTCTAAAATGGCCGTGCCAGGTGTTACTTAATCCCATATTCACATTTCGTATACAAACCATTAAGCAGTTCGGTATTCAGGAAAAGTATTGCCTCAGTGCTGAAACATGCCTCCTATGTAATGCTCTATCCAGCATTATTACTTTCTGAGCCCACCAACCCGTCTGTAGAAAATTCTATGTATCATTCTTAAATTTTAGTAAGATTAGTAAGTAGAGAAGGAAACATAACCATGCAGGTTAAGTTAATAACGTTCATTCTATCAAGGCAGACATCACATGATAGATATAACTAATCTTTCGACGTGGCTATAGTCCGACAAACAGATGCGGTTGTCTCGTAAGAAAGCAGATGTTTCTGTCATTTTTATTAATGGCTTTAAGCTGGAGCTCCAGCAGAATACAGGAACTCTCCAGCATTTTACAGTTTTCTATGTGAAAAAAAAAAAAAAACTGTAACTCTTTAATAACTTTTTTTTTAACCTAATATCTAGATGTCAACAAAGCCTTACCCAAAGTTTTCTGCACTCCTTTAAAGGGAACCTGTGACATTGAAAGTGTAATCTGCAGGCACCATGTTTTAGAGCAGGAGGAGCAGAGAAAATCGATACATAAATTTGTAGCTAAAATTTCAGGATAACTAGTAATTTGTTCATGTAAATCTCTGCTCATTCTGGGCCAAATAGGCAAGTGGGTGGTCAAAATCAGAGATTGACAGTTCTCTATATATTGCTGTCAGTCATTGGGAAGGATCACCCAAATGTAGGGGCGTACCTAGGATTCATGGGGCCTCAAAACAAATACTGTACTCCTCCTGTACAGTGTTTTGCTATCAGGCCCCATGAATCCCCCCACCTGGCCCTACACAGTCCCTCAGTGTTCCTTCTTTCTCCCAACTCTGAAGTGCACAAGTGATGAGTGACTGGCAAGGTGGGAAGCCAATGGTTTCTTGCTCTTCCAGTCAGAGTGCTGCAGTATTTAACTGTGACTGTTCATCATGAATGCTTACAGTAAAAGAGCTAGATGCCAGTATGCGCCTAGGGGCCCCCTTAATGCATGGGCCCTGTAGCAGTGGCGTGGCCTTCCTTTATGATAGCTTCGCCACTGCCCAAATGACTACTTGGAGCAGAGATTTACATCAATAAGTTACATTATCCTGGAACATTTTCCACATCTATTCATGTAATAAAAAATTCAAAGCGTTGTACTACTGGTACATTCGCTTTAAGTTGGACCTGCTTTGTCAGTTGTGATCTTATTTTTCTTTCATCTTAATGTTTTTTTATTTTGTTAGAATTTCATGTTTCAATATTTTAAAGTTTCAATGGTCGTCCCAGAACAAATCAGTTTTGTAACTTGGTGGACCATTGTACACTTCAAAGACAATTTGTCTAATTGAGACCAGTCCTCTGAGAACCAGCAGGAGGTGCAAGCGCAGCGGCTCTTTTGCCATTTTTTCTAAATACATTTGAAGAGCACATTTTTCTTGCTTACATTTTACACAACAAAAATTGTTGCGTAAGTGGAAACATAACCACAGCAAACAGATCAGCCATGGCTATAATTGTCAGTTGTGTGAACATTTCATATTTATTTGCCTTTACTGTCTTTGTGTTTAGATAATGTCTGGCATCTCTTTTGTATTATGTGGTTCTGTATAGCTCTAAAGCAGGGATGGGGACCCTTTGACTCTCCAACGGTTACAAAACTACAATACCCATCATGCCTGGACAGCCAAAGCTTAGCTTTGGCTGCCCAGGCTTGATAGGAGTTGTAGTTTTGCAGCAACTGGGGGGCTGAAGGTTCCCCATCACTGCTCTAATGTTAAGCTGGCACCTGGTTGCAGAAGAAAGACTCCAGCACAGACTGTTACAGTACAGCAGATTATTTTATCTACACATGTTCTTGAGTTCAAGAATAAAACATATTTAAACTAGAACATATTTGAAAACTTTTATATGCAGAATAGACATTATTTATTCTTTCCCCCGCCAAGATAACAGTAGAATATGCCGTATTTTAATTTGATCTTTGGCTTTGCCATATTAAGCTACTGCCAGCTATGAGATCAGAATGACTAATGTGAGTTCAAACCACTAAACCACTTTATTCTGGGCAAAACTGGCTTCAAGAAGAATGAAACAGATGATACACAGTTTATACGAGATTACTAACATTAATGTTAATAGAGTGAGATTATTATGACCGTAATAACATTTCTTCTGTGTATGTTTTCTGTCATTATTAAATAAATAAAAGAAAACTGTATCTTGATAAGTATGTTATATTGTATTATCTATCTTTCTTCTATCCATCTACTCCTTCTTCAGTGGTCCTGGGTAAATAAAGGAAAAATTTCTTTGATTGTCTCTATTGGAAATCCTGTTGTTTTTCTGAGATTAGATAGATAGATCGATAGAAAGAAGGTTTGCCCATATATTATTTATTTTATCTTAGGATAGCTAAATGTTTATCCCAGGCATGTTTACATTCACTTACAGTAGATTTACAAATCCCATCTGCTGGAAATTTGTTCTAAGTATCCACTACTCTTTCAGTAAAGTAATACTTTCTCATGTTGCTTTGATTTTTTTGATCATGTGCCTCCTTTTCCCTTCTTTCCTCCAGACTCTTTCCTTCCATACACCCCAGTATTTTTTAAAAGGAGCGGAAGGCAGGGGGTGAAAATACTAAACAATGTAATGTAAACTCACCTTTCCTCGTGCCTCTGTAGCGCCACTCCCAAGTCTCACTGATCGCCAACGGATATCATTTTTAGCTGTAAGCCAGGTACAACATGTGCCCGGCTCTTTCAGCTGCAGTATCATGGTTCAGCTGAGCAATCTCGCGCTCAACCAGTCAGCCACCTTGGTGGAAGAGCTGCAGAACACTGTCAATAGGACTGTCAACGGGACCTGGGTGCTTGGCCGTCAACAAGACCCGGGAGCGGTGCTACGGGGCACAATGATAGGTAACTTTACTTTGTTTATTATTTTCCCGGTTCCGGTTCCTGCGCTCAGTGCTGTTTTGTTCTTGTTCCGGTCCAGCTCTAAGCACTGCCTGGCGCCCCCCAGTGTGACAATATCGCCTCCCCTTGGTTACGCGCCTCCATCAGAACCAACAGGTTCACCTCACTAAGGGGAGGACAAATTGTCTCGTTGGGGGGGGCTGGGGTGTCTGCAGTGCATGTTGGCCTGGTGCACACGAGCATGGCAATAGGGTGGCATTTTGAAAAAAAGGTCTGTGTCTCCAGGATCCCCTCAGCGGTGCCAACCAGATAATGTAAAATGTGTGACTTCCCTAATGCCTTGATGGTACATTTGCTTTGAATTTACTTATAGGCAGTCATAATTTATAACTCAGTCATGATTCTTTCTACAGGAAGGTCCATGTTACCACTTTTAGACGTCTGAAGCATATAAGTTCTTTGAACTGTATGCTGATTCTTAACAAGAACCTGCATGTGCATTTCCCGAATTTGATGTATTATAGACATTAAATAAGCTTTAATTTGTGTGTGTTTTAATCATGTGATCTGTCCATTAGGTAATTTTGTTAGGCGCGTTCATCTTTATGGAAGTGTAGACCTATGAATTATGAGGGTCTTTTGCCATGAAACTTGAGAAATACAACTGATCTTTCTTTGATCACACAAAGCTGAAAAGAAAAACATGTGCACGCAGGCCCATAAGGCAATGAAGTGCTTACACAATGGTGTTTACCATGCTAGTCATTGTCGCTACACAGGAATAAATGCTTCTAAAATGAAATTCTCCTGAATGGGTTATATAAAAATGTAAATCAAGCAATAATGTGTGTAAAATATCACAAAAGTAATCTAGACACTAGAAAACAACACCTGCTGCTTTACTGCATGAACCTGAAGTAAAATAGATTAACAGACTTTTTATGGTTTCAAACTTTTGCCCTGATTGTAACAAAGGTGGATGAAACCTAGTAAATACATTTGTCACTTTATGGCGAGTAGAATATAGGATATTTGCAGTGAGTCTTTTGGTCAGAGGTCTCAACAGAGTCTCCTGTTGGAGGTATACATCAGTCGTGCACTATACATTTGAACTTTGCACTTTATAAACTTTGCATGTTTATAAAAAAAAAAGTATGCAATGCAGACCAGCCTCAAAGAGGCCTAAATCAGACAAAATTTCTCTTTCTCAACTTATCTGGCTACCCTACTGCCCTCTTCCTTCCCCTTTAAAGGAAAAAGGGGAAACAATTTTAATAAAGTATTGTATTGCCCCCTAAAAGTTATACAAATCCCCAATATACACTTATTACTGGAAATGCTTATAAAGTGCTTTTTTCCCCGCACTTACTACTGCATGAAGGCTTCACTTCCTGGATAAAATGGGGATGTCACGTCCTGGATAAAATGGTGATGTCACGGCCCGACTCCCAGAGCTGTGCGGGCTGTGGCTGCTGGAGAGGATGATGGCAGAGGAACACAGGGCACTGGAGGGACACTGAGCATCCCCCGGCCCCGGCCGTCATCCTCTCCAGCAGCCACAGCTCTGGAAGTTGGGTCGTGACATCACCATTTTTTTAAGGAAGTGAAGACTTGATGCAGTAGTAAGTGCAGAGTAACAACATTCCCCTATAGAGTGTTGGGAAGATCCTCTGTATAGAGAAGATAGCCATCGAGGATAAGAACCAGTAAGGTGCACATTGGCCCTTTAAACATAGCAGGAAACAGTTTGCGGACCCCTATAGGCAGTAGAAGGAAGTGACGGATGAAGATACACTCTGCTTTTATTTCCCCGAGCTATTCTTCCTCCTTCTTAACCCCTTAGTGACCGCCGATACGGCTTTTTACGGCGGTCACTAAGGGTCCTTATTCTGCTGCCATCAGATTTTTACGGCGATGGCAGAGAATAAGGCTGCGGGGCCGGGACGGCCCCCACCCCATCCCCCCGGCTACCGGAGGTAGCTGAGGGGTTGGGGCAGTGTGTGGGGTCCGTCCCGGCCCCCCCCTAACCGACGATCGCTGCTATTAACGTTATAGCGGCGGCCGCCGGTAAAGGGGATTACCGGTGCTGCCGCCGCCTTTCATCTCCCCCCGCCGTGAATCTACGGCGGGGGGAGATGAAATAAGTGTCCCCCAGACCTCAGATCAGCCCCCCCTAGTAGGGCGATCACTAACCCCCCTCCCCCGGCGGCCATCATTTCCAAGATGGCCGCCGCCATCGCTGTGAACTGACTAATGTCGGTTCACAGCAATGGAAGAGTTAAAATGAATGAAAGCCCCATGCTCTCCGCCACCGGAGGTAGCGGAGAGCATGGGGCAGTCATCGGGGACCCCCCTGTTGGGTCCCGGTACAAGCGATCAGCGGTATATACTATATACCGCTGATCGCTTGTACCATGTGCCGCCGGCACTTTTTATCCCCTGTCACCATGAATGATTGGTGACAGGGGATAAAAAGTGATGTCCCCCCACCCCCCAAGTCGCCCCCCACCCCCCCAGTCACCCCCGTCCCCCAGTCACCCCCCCCCCTTCCCCATATACTCACCTGCTCCTGGAGCTCCTTCCTCCTCGACGTCCTAGGTGGTTATGAATTGCGCATGCGCTTCACAACCAGCCAACTCTGAAAATTTAAAGTGACAGAGACCAATTTGGTCTCTGTCACTGAACTATGATTACTGAGATAGAAAATATCACAGTAATCTTAGTAATACAGTGAAAATGAATATGTAAAGTACAAAAAGTGACAAACATACAAAAAATAAAACACACACTTTTTATTATAGTAATAATTGCAGTTTACTCCCAAATTACCCCTAACCCCTCCCCAGATTACCCGTAACCACCGCACGTTGCCCGTAACCACCGCACGTTGCCCGTAACCACCGCACGTTGCCCGTAACCACCGCACGTTGCCCGTAACCACCGCACGTTGCCCGTAACCACCGCACGTTGCCCGTAACCACTGCACGTTGCCCGTAACCACCGCAAATTGCCAGTGACCCCCTCCCGATTGCCCGTAACCACCCCAAATTACATGTACCCACCCCAGATTACCTATAAGAACTTCAGTTTATCAGTAACAATCCCAGATTGTCTGTAACCCTTCCAGGTTGCACATAACCCCCCCAGGTTCCCCGTAATCATGCCAGATTACATGTAACTTCCCCAGATTGCACGTAACCACTGCGCGTTGCCTCTGACCGTGCCACGATGCCTCTGACCACGCCACGATGCCTCTGACCACCGCACGTTGCCTCTGACCACCGCACGTCGCCTCTGACCACCACACGTCGCCTCTGACCACCACACGTTGCCTCTGACCACCACACGTCACCTCTGACCACCACACGTCGCCTCTGACCACCACACGTCGCCTCTGACCACGACACGGCGCCTCTGACCACCCCAAATTGCCAATTACCCCCTCCAGATTGCGGTGCCCATGCCAGATTACAGGTATCCACCCCAGATTGCCTATAAGAACTGCAGTTTATCCGTAACCACCCCACATTGCCCGTAACCACCCCACGTTGCCCGTAACCACCCCAGATTGTCAGTAAGCACTGCAGGTTGCCCGTAACCACCCCATGTTGCCCGTATCCACCCCAGATTGTCTGTAAGCACTGCAGGTTGCCCGTAACCACCCCACGTTGCCCGTAACCACCCCAGATTGTCTGTAAGCACTGCAGGTTGCCCGTAACCACCCCACATTGCCCGTAACCACCCCACGTTGCCCGTAACCACCCCAGATTGTCAGTAAGCACTGCAGGTTGCCCGTAACCACCCCATGTTGCCCGTATCCACCCCAGATTGTCTGTAAGCACTGCAGGTTGCCCGTAACCACCCCACGTTGCCCGTAACCACCCCAGATTGTCTGTAAGCACTGCAGGTTGCCCGTAACCACCCCACGTTGCCCGTATCCACCCCAGATTGTCTGTAAGCACTGCAGGTTGCCCGTGACCACCCCACGTTTCCCGTAACCATCCCAGATTGTCTGTAAGCACAGCAGGTTGCCCGTAACCAGCCCACGTTGCCTGTAACCACCCCACGTTGCCGTAACCACAGCAGGTTGCCCGTGACCACCACACGTTGCCTGTAACCAAAACACGTTGCCCATAACCACCCCACGTTGCCCGTAACCACCCCACGTTGCCTGTAACCACCCCAGGTTGCCGTAACCACAGCAGGTTGCCCGTGACCACCCCATGTTGTCCGTAACCACCCCAGATTACCTGTAACCACCTCATGTTGCCCATAACCACCCCTGGTTGCCCGTAACCACCCCACATTACCTGTAATCTCATTTTTTTTATTTTATTTTAGTAACTGCGCTATTCTAATAACTATTACTAGCTGCGGTTTTGCTCCTGTAAATTGTCGCTCCTTCCCTTCTGAGCCCAGCTGTGTGCCCATACAGTGGTTTATGCCCACATATGGGGTACCGTTGTACTCAGGAGAACCTGCGTTACAGATTTTGGGGTACATTTTCTCTCCTGTTCCTCGTCAAATTGAGAAATTTCAAACTAAACCAACATATTATTGGAAAAATTCGAGTTTTTCATTTTTACTGGCCAATTTTGAATACTTTCCTCTAATACCTGTGGGGTAAAAATGGTCACCACACCCCAAGATGAATTCTTTGAGGGGTGCACTTTCCAAAATGGGGTTACTTTTGGGGGGAATCTATTCTGCTGACACTACAGGGGCTCTGCAAACGCACCTGGCGCTCAGAAACTTCTTCAGAAAAATCTGCACTGAAAATGCTAATTGGCGCTCCTTCCCTTCTGAGCCCGGCTGTGTGCCCATGCAGTGGTTTATGCCCACATATGGGGTACCGTTCTACTCAGGAGAACCTGCTTTACATATATTGGGGTGACATTTTTCTCCTGTTCCTCGTGAAATTGAGAAATTTCAAACTAAAGGAACATATTATTGGAAAAAAATCGAGTTTTTCATTTTTACTGTCTACTTTTGAATACTTTCCTCTAATACCTGTGGGGTCAAAATGGTCACCACACACCAAGATGAATACTTTGAGGGGTGCACTTTCCAAAATGGAGTGACTTATGGCGAGATTTTACTCCGCTGGCACTACAGGGGCGCTGCAAACGCACCTGTCGCTCGTAAACTTCTGCAGCAAAATCTGCATTGAAAAAGCTAATTGGCGCTCCTTCCCTTCTGAGCCCTCCTGTGTGCGCATACAGTGGTTTACGCCCACATATGGGGTACCATTGTACTCAGGAGAACCTGCGTTACAAATTTTGGGGTACTTTTTTTCTCTTGTTCCTCGTGAAATTGAGAAATTTCAAACTAAACGAACATATTATTGGAAGAATTCAAGTTTTTCATTTTTACTGTCTTCTTTTGAATATTTTCCTGTAATACCTGTGGGGTCAAAATGGTCACCACACACCAAGATGAATTCTTTGAGGGGTGCAATTTCCAAAATGGGGTGACTTATGGGGGGTTTTCTCTCTGCTGACACTACAGGGGCACTGCAAACGCACCTGGCGCTCAGAAACTTCTTCAGCAAAATTTGCATTGGAAAAGCTAATTGGCGCTCCCTTCCTTCTGAGCCCTGCTGTGTGCCCATACAGTGGTTTACGCCCACATATGGGGTGCCGTTGTACTCAAGAGAACCTGCATTACAAATTTTGGGGTGCTTTTTGTCTCATATTCCTTTAATCTAAACGTATATATTATTGGAAAATTTAAATTTTCCATTTTTTTACTGCCTAATTGTGAATACTTTCCTCCAGCCCCTGTAGGGTTAAAATGCTCATTATACCCCTAGATTAATTCTTTAAGGTGTGTCGTTTCCAAAATGTCACTTATGGGGGTTTTCAGGATACCAGACTTCTAAATCCATTTAAAAAAAGAACTGGTCCCTAAAGAAATCAGTTTCACGAAAATGTGATAATTTGCTGATAAATTTCTAAGCCCCATAACACCCTAAAAAAGTAAAATATGTTTACCAAATTATGCCAGAATAAAGAAGACATATTGGTAATGTGACTTAGTAACTAATTTATGTGCTACGAATTTCTTTTTTTAGAAGCAGAGAATTTCAAAGTTCATAAAATGCAAATTTTTTAAATTTTTCATGATATTTTGATGTTTTTCACAAAAAACACACAAAGTAGTGACTAAATTGTGCCACTAACATAAAGTGCCATATGTCACGAAAAAACAGTCTCATAATAGCTAGCATACGTTAAAGCATCACTGAGCTATAAGAGCATAAAGTGAGACAGGTCAGATTTTGAAAAATTAGCCTGGTCATTAAGGCCCAAACTAGCTGCAGCACGAAGGGGTTAAGTTGCTTGTGACATGATTCAATACTGACCCAATTTCTGTATTTCAGAGAGGTGACATATTATTTGCTTAGCTCGAACATTTGCGCCTTTTTTTTTTTTTTTTAGTTCAAATTTATTTTAAAAGATTTGTCCCGGTGACAGATCTGCAACATGCACAATATTTTTTTATGTTCTTAACATACTCTCAGTATTTTTACATTGTTAATGGATTGCTTGAGTTGAATAAAGTAATTGAAAGCTGTAACCCAGAATTTCTGGAAAAGCAACACAAATGGTTGATTTAATTTGGCTATCTGAGCTATTCCCAAACCCCAGTACATTGGCAGCAAACAACACGAATTTAAATGATGCTGATCCTGTCTGCACTTTCTTTATTTAAATAAGACTTCCTGCAGTGAAATACTGTTTTAATCATGCTGGCACATGAACTGTACTGGAGACAGATTGTGAGAACAAATAGAAAAGCATTCAATTCTAAACTAATATTAATGAATATGAATTAATACAAGTTTGGAGTCCCACACATGGCTTCATACTGTCTCTCATTTGGCTTAAAGTGTCTGATTTTAAGCTGAATTAAAATAACAAAGAATGTAATTAAATAGTGTATTTTGTATCTTTACTGCTACAATATACCTGCAATATAATGTGTTATTTGCCAAAATATTTTGCTAAGCACGTGTATCTTTTCATGTCTCCTTACTTTTTTTTTTTTTGCAAATAGTTGGAGACATTATTATAATATTATTGGTAGTGTATTATTGATAGTCAAGCATTTAGCTGGCTGGTGTAAAAGGATTAAGAGTAGGATTCCATAATGACTTGGGGTCTCTGTAAATTAGTGAGATTGATGGGATGACTTGCATGTGGTTTCCCATATGAGAAAAAGTTGTTCACCCAACTCAGTCATTTCAACATGGTCATAATTCTTTGGATTGTCATACTTGAGTCTTCGGAGACTTTTATTTTATGCAAAAATATCTGGCACCATAAAGATTTTCCATGCTAAAACGCAAGGGGGTGGGGGTTATCAAGAGCAGTGTTTCATAAGCAGCTCTAATTTGAATCAAAACACCCCCTGTTTTTGCTCCATTTGATTCATCAAGAGAGACACGCCTCTAAGACTAAGTCCACACTACGTTTTTGCAATCCATTTTTTACAGATGAAACACGGATGCAGTTCTGTGCATCCATTTTGATCCGTTTTTCTATTGATTTCCATTATAAAAAAAAAAAAAAGATAAAAACATCCGGGGTTTTTTTTACGTGCACAAAAATTAGGTCAGCTACGTTTTTGTGTACGTAAAAAAACTGATGTGTTTTGATCCATCTTTTTTATAACGGAAGCCAATGGAAAAAATGGATCAAAACGGATGCACACAACTGCATCCGTTTTTCATAATTTTTTTTTGCAAAAACAGATGAAAAAACGGATTGCAAAATTGTAGTGTGGACCCAGCCTTAGGGCCCTATTCCACCGGACGATTATCGTTCAGATTATCGTTAAATTGTTTTTAATCTAAACGATAATCGTTCGTTTGAAATGCAGTTAACGATTAACGACCGAACGAGAAATCGTTGATCGCTTTATAAGACCTGGACCTATTTTTATCGTTGCTCATTCGGAAAACGTTCGTAAATCTTTCGCATTGAATAATGGTACTTTTACATGGAGCGATAATTCGCCCGATCGCACGATTAACAATTTTGAATGAACAATGTTTTTTTTATAACGATCAGCGTTTAGACGGAACGATACATCGTACAGAATAATCGTTTTGCGATCATTTTGCGATCGCTTAAGCCTATCTCACACATAGGGGAAATCGTTGAAAGACTGTTTACACTGAACGATCTGCGAATTTTTTGGGAACGATCAACGATGATTTAAGAACATGTTGAAAGATCAAAATCAACGATTTCTCGCTCGTCACTTGATCGTTCACAGCGTTTACAAGGAACGATTATCGCTCGTTGTTCAGTCGTTCGCAGTAGATACAAACGTAATAGCGAAGAAATGGCGAAGAAAAAACGATCGCAAATACGATCATAAATAACGATTATCATTCCATGGAAATGAGTGAACGTTTTCAGGTCTTTCGCAATAGCGGTCGTTTGAGATTGTTAATCGTTAATGATTATGCGAACGATAATCGTCCGGTGGAATAGGGCCCTTAGTCCAGCACCCCCCCCCCAGACTGTCTGCGTGTACAGACTGTCTGCATTACACCATTCTGCATCTAGTGCAGACCTTGGAAACTGTTCCCCTTAAACTTCACTTTTGCTGAATATCATCAAGTATTTCTCTGGTTTTGTTGTCTCGATTTGTAGACTGCTGGAGCTCTGCCTTCGTTATACAATTTTTATGCAGCCAGCATTTTGGAAAACATTTTTTTTAAAAAGTACTCACTTTCCTCTGTCTCTCTACTGCTGTAACTTTCACATAGCCAGTCTTTGTTCACACAGCACTCACTGTGTTTGGGGTTGGTGCATGGTTTTGCCCATTGTACTAGTCAGAGACCAATGCGGGATACCACTGCTGAGTTCACAGAGACCGTTTCTTTGAGAATGGCAAACAGCAGGGAAGGTAAGTATATGGTGAGGGGGGGGGGTTGTTTTGGGGTTTTTTTCCCACCACACTAAGCACTATTTCAAATACATGTTTCTGTTTGAAATACCTCTTCATGCTTCAACTGGACAAGTTAGGTGAACCTAAAAATTTTGAGGAGGTGTCTATGTTGTCCATCTTGAGAATAAAATAATCGCAGTGTACAGTACCCTGCTGTTAGGGTGCAACAAAATCTACTGTAATCTTTGAAGAAAACCAAATATTACAACTTTTCTGCAGTATCAGCACAATGCGAATAAAGTATTACTTGATGGCCATCGATGGGCTGTGCATTTAAAGGGAACCTGTGACCCCCCGTGCCGGGGTGACAGGCTCCTAACCCCGTTACAGCCCCCTATACTCACCTAATCCCGCCAGGTCCCGCTTCTGGAGATGGTCGGGTCACGGAGATATCAGCCGCTGCAGCCCGGCGCGCGCGCTCCTCAGATGAGTCCATTCATAGAGAATGACGGAGTGTCGGACTCTCCTGTCATTCTCTATGGGTGTTGGACTCATCTGAGGAGGGCGCGCCGGGCTGCAGCGGCTGATATCTCCGTCACCCGACCATCTCCAGAAGCGGGACCCGGCGGGATTAGGTGAGTATAGGGGGCTCTAACGGGGGGTCAGGAGCCTGTCACCCCGACACGGGGGGTGACAGGTCCTCTTTAATGCAAAGGCTTCTTGGGTCTTCCAGTATGAGAAGTGATCTTAGGATCATGTCTACCTAATACGAGCAAGTACTTGACTTTGGTTTTCTAAATAAGACAACCCCTTTATTTTTCTGTAAATGTATTTATAGGACAGTAAGAAGTAGAGGATGACATGGTTTATAGCTTTCCAAGCATATTTAACCCTTCTTACACTGCAGTAGTTTTTCTGTGTTGAGCTGAAAACCTGAGTACACTGATTGCAATAAACACTTAAAACCCAACTGGGGAAAAAATAATTAAAAAAAAGTTAGGAAGTATGACCATAGTGACTAAACAGTGAGACGTTACTCTATTTCATAGCTTTATTGGAGCCATACTGATGGCAAAGAAAGGGAGAAAGGCTTACGCAGATTGGCTACAGTCACATGATCGTATTCCCTCAGCCCTGTACTATTAATTAGATTTTCCAAAAATAACACTATGGGGGACATCTATCAAACTGGTGTAAAGTAGAATTGTCTCAGTTGCCCCTAGCAACCAATCAGATTCCACTTTTCATTTTTCAAAAAAAAATCTGTGGGGAATGAAAAGTGGAATCTGATTGGTTGCTAGGGGCAACTAAAACAATTCTACCTTTTGATACACCAGTTTGATAAATCTCATCCTATGTGTATGTATGTGTTATATATATATATATATTTATATATATATATATATATATATATATATGTATAATTTTTTTGTAGTTAGTTTTTTGCTATTGGAAAATAACTCAGAAGTTAAGGAACTTGTTTTTTTCATCATTAATTAATAATAGTAAAAAATTTTAATTCTATAAGAAACATCAAATCCACTCTTTGAGATGAACAAATTATGTTAAATCCCACATTAGTATTTGCTGGAGGAAGCATAATCCAGAATTAATTTTATGATGCTTTAAATAACAGTAATTTTCCACTATGTACATATAATGAACAGTGCTGGCAATTTACACAAAGCTAATTTCTGATAAGACTGTGCCAGGGGAAAAGAAAATCTTTACAGTATATGAGTTACTTATGCAAAGTCAATTCTTCCTACAGCAATCACATCTGTGGATTTCATTCATTATGCAGTCATCAATCAGCCCGTTTTCCTGTTCTGATCTTCTGAAATAATTCTTCTTGCTCTTACATTATTTATTATGTGGTTTGGTCAAAAGGCAGAATAATTATATGCAGCAATGCAAACAGAAACATTCTCAAACACAAAATGCTGGGTGTGTATTGTATGCTTTGTATGATTTTACGGTTGCTTATAATATTTTGGGTTCATGAAAATATTGCTATACTTTAAAATGTTAAAAAAGGATTTTTGTTTAATTAAAATGTTTGAGAGTTTATTGAAAAAAATTGAATATATTAAAATTAATTAAAAACATGCAAAGCAGAAATGATCAAAAATGCATCCTGATTAACCATATCCTGGCTTTAGAATATTTTAT
The DNA here is from genome assembly GCF_027789765.1 of Dendropsophus ebraccatus. Lineage (NCBI taxonomy): Eukaryota > Metazoa > Chordata > Amphibia > Anura > Hylidae > Dendropsophus > Dendropsophus ebraccatus. Next base: position 44,608,552 of record NC_091461.1, on the reverse strand, counting down.
ATGATATTCCTGCATCAAACACAAATGCATCTAGATGGTTCTTATGGAGTCTTTAGAGTGAGACGAACCAGTCTTATTCCATTTAGCTGGCAGGAAACAATGCAGGTCTCCCTTCCATAGAGGAGGTGACGTGTGACAAAGGCAAATCTTCTGTAAGCGCTACTTTATGGCTAAGTTTAGGAAAGTGATGGTCACTCAGATAGTAAATGAAGTAGTTAAAAGTGAAGCCTTACAATCAGACAAGATATAGAAGCATATGCATCAACTTTCACTTATTGGGTGTACTGTCAGGGCCGACTCCAGGTTTTTGTGGGCCCTTGGAGACAGAGCTTCAGGGGCCCCTCATCCACCCATTCACTATGCACAATCACTTGAGACACCACTGACATACACAAACACACACTTACCGACACAGACACATTAGCGACACACATAACTAACACAGATACTGGCACACACATTTACTGACACAGACATTACTGACTAACACACACAGCTTTTAAAGCTCAGTTTTCTCCTTCTCTGACAGGCCGATCTTTACACTGTAAGGTTGAGGAACTTCGGGTCATGTGATCAGGTCCTTTACCCTTTTCTCTCTCTGTGCAGGTCCTGCTCCATCTCCTGTGTCTTCTGATCTTTAGCCCGCTCAACCTGCACAGAGCTGCAGCTCTATCTCTCTCTAAGGGTGTTAATATACAGCAAGATGGGATTGTGCAAAGACGCAAGGGAACTCTGAGTTTGCAGTGCCTATGGAAAGTACAATTAACTGCACAGCTGGTCTGCACAAACGATCACTGTAGCTGCACAAAAGATGTGATCAGCCAATGAGCCTATCATTGACACTTTTACATGGGCTGATTATCTTCCAAAGGAAGGTTTCTAGCAATGTTCCTTGCCGATAATCAGCCTGTGTAAAAGGGACTTTAGTCTAAAACGGGCCCTACATCCATGGAACTGAAGGAATTAGAAGAAAACATAGATTTCTCTTGGGCATCTTGTAGCATTCGGGGCTATTATTGTTGTCAGAAGTGACGGAACTTGAAACACTGGTTATAAATGCCTTTGTGAGCACAGTCTTTTCTTTGACAAACGGCATGATGGAGGCAATTTATCAATTGTGTCTGTCTTTGTGCTGTCTTTAAGGCTGTGTGTCCTCATTTCAGACATGTTTATTATTCTGATGCGGGGCACATAATAAATCTGTCCTATTCTCTGAATTCATTACATGGGCCAAAAATCTAAATCTGACCAATGTGTATCACAATTCTGTCCAGTTATACAAATCATTTACAGCATTTTTATTATGTCTCCTCTAGGACATTATAAGTCTATATTCAGACAATGTTAGAGACGGGTCACGGAACGGCCGGTCTCAGAAAAGATCATCTTTACCACCGCTGAGTTCTGATTCAGGCGCACATCAAAACTCTCCACTGCACGCTCCCTAGTGTGCACTGACAGGGTTTTCTGCGGCCACTATTCACTGAATAGCGGCCACAGAAAACTGACAGGTCAGTTTTCTACGGCGCCGCGAGGGATCCCGGACGGAGTGTATACTATGTGTATACACTCCGGCCGGGATTTCCTCAGACTGCAGCACTACGTAATTACCGCAGAAATCACGGCCGTTGTTACTACTTACATAGTGTGAACATAGCCTAGGTCTGTGAGGCAACCCAGAGAAGCTGGACAGAGATTGTTATGAGCCAGGGAGCAAAGCTTCTCCTCGCTTCTTCTACTTATCATGGGCATCTCGCCATTGAACCCTGACAGATCAAAACAGTGACGTCTAAAGTTTTGTTTTTCTTTTAAATGACAGGGACACTTTGAGGCAGAATCAAGTTTTGACTGAATGAAAAATGTGTCTCATTCAGCATTAGGGCCATTTTATGGTGCAAAGGAGTGTTACTAGGATCCCAGCAAGCAGCCAAGGATCTTTTGTGTGGCCATATAAATTATTATGTAAACAGATGATGTGCGGCTGACATTTATGCATTTAATGGGTTACATCACCAATCACAGCTTGAGAATATTATTACACCTTCAGTAACTGATGGCTAAGCAATCATTGAGCTGTTGGTTATCTCTCCTGTCTGGCCTCCATCCTCCTTACACACAGGAACTTCCGGCACAGCCAAGTGATTCTGTGTACTCGATTGGGAGGGGAAGGTTAAGCCTAGTTTAAACAAAGCTCTCTGGCTGCAGAATGTCTCGGCCAGAACAAAGGGGTTGGCGAGTTATTTTCCATCATGGCTGACCCCTATCTCCACAAACCTCATCTGTCAATGGTCTTTTGTGTGAGCCCAATACTCCTTAAGCTGTCAAAGGTATAAGGTGTATGAGGATCTTTAGAATCAGGAGCATACTTACTATTGAATAGGGTACGAGTGGGCCCATTACTGATTTTTACAGCTCTGATTGAGTTTACTAATAGATTTATATATCCAAAGCTTCCCCTGGACTATTTCGGACTATTTATGTACTACTACTACTACTACTAATAGCAATGATGATTATTAGAGATAAGCGTGCTTGAATTCATCATTCGAATATCAGTGGCTTACGAAGCTGGATGCAACCCAAGGGAGTCCAGGAATACATGGATACAAGTGACTGTGGACCTAAAAACAGAATTATACAGAGTTGCCGTGAATACTGTTAACATTTTCCTTCTATATTATTAGGCTTCCTATGTTATCCTAAACATTGTCAAAAATATACCCTTTTTACTTCATTGGTTTCATATTTAGCTTTCAAGTTTCAGTGATTCATCTTCCTGGATTCAGTCTGGAAAAGCAGTTACTTGTAAAGACAGATACACATGCTTTTAAAAACGAAAACTCCAAATGGGACCCATAAAAAAAAATTATAGTAGCTAATCACAGGGTTAACCAGGCCCAGGAGTCAGAGTCTATATGCGGTTACTGAGATTAGCCAAAGTGGGGGAGGGGGTTAACAGTTCATTTGTCAAGCTGAATGCTTTCCCTCTGGACTAAATCAGTTGTTAAACTGGCAGGTATACATGGATAAAAGTCACTTAGCTTATACCTGATGTTCTGTTATTGGGGACTACATAGGTATAGCTAAATTATTAATATAACAATACATTAACACAACAATTTCAGTGTTGCACCAGGCTATACAGCACACATAGCCATGTATACATTGCAAAGCCATGTTAGGGGCAGACATATCTAATACATTTATTTATACAGCTAATCAGGCACTGCGTAAGGAGCTGATAATACAATATAATTAAGCATAATACATCAATGATAAAAATATGCAACCCCCTCACTTACAGGATTGTCACCTAGCTTTTTACTATGTAGCAAATACAAATCACGGATACAACAGAAAATATTGTTTAACGTTCTTGTTTTCTGAAACATGTATCATGCAAACAAGAAGCAATGATTGCAACAAATGGCATATGTTTCCCAGATAGTGGAAAACCTTTAACCCCTTAAGGACCGGGCTAATTTTCGTTTTTGCGTTTTCGTTTCTCCTCCTTGTGTATATAAGGCCATAGCAATTGCATTTTTACACCTACGGACCCACATAAGCCCTTATTTTTGCGTCACTAATTGTACTTTGCAATGACAGGCTGAATTTTTGCATAAAATATGCTGGGAAACCACAAAAAAATTATATGTGCAGTGAAATTGAAAAAAAAAACGGAATTCTTTTTCTTTGGGAGGGCTTTGTTCTTACGCCTTACGTTTGTCCTGTGGAAAAACTGACTTGTTATATATGTTCCTCAAGTCGGTACGATTAAAACGATATGCAACATGTATAAATTTTATATTAATTGATGGCTCGTAAAAAAATTTAAACCTTTTACAGAAAATAAACGTTCCTTAAAATCGCTCTATTGCCAGGCTTATAGCGCTTTTATCCTTTGGTCTATGGGGCTGTGTGAGGTGTCATGTTTTGCGCCATCATCTGTTCTTTCTATCGGTACCTTGAGTGCGCATATGCGACTTTTTGATTGCTTTTTATTACATTTTTTCTGAATTTGATGCGACTAAAAATGCGCAATTTTGCACTTTGGAAATTGTTTGTGCTTACACCGTTTACCGTGAGGGATCATGAATTAAATAAATTTATATTTTGGGCAATTACGCACGCGGCGATACCAAACATTTTTATTTATTTATTTTTATTTAGAACATGGGAAAAGGAGGGTGATTTGGACTTTTATTAGGGGAGGGGGTTATTTTATTAATAAAAACACTTTATTCTTTTTTCTCATACAGTAATTAGAAGCCCCCTGGGGGACTTCTATATACACAGCACTGATCTCCCATTGAGATCAATGCTGTGTATATAATAGAGCACCGATCTATTAGATCGGTGCTCTATTATAATGGTCTGCTTCAGACCATCTGAATAGATTGCCGAGTCGGGATCAGCGTCATTAGAACGGATCTCCCCTCCGCGATCGCATTGCGGAGGGGAGATCCCCCACTAGACACCAGGGACAGGGGCACAGTCACTATCCAAATGCAGCTGTCAGCTTTGACAGCTGCATTTGAATAGTGAATTACCCGGCCGCGGCGGCTAATATCTGCGGTCCCTGGCTGCACATAGCAACCGGGGACCGCGGGCTGCAGAGAGGGCTCATGCCGGGAGCCCTCTCTGTTTACCCTTAACGGCCGCATGATGGGTATACCCGTCATGCGTTGTTAAGGGGTTAAATTATATATATTTTTTTAAATAGTAATTTGTTATATGTCCTTTGACTTTTATGACAATTTGAATTCTTGAAAGCCTGGATTGCACTAATGGTAAATAATATTCTACATCAAGTTGCTTCTAACTTTCTTCAGACACAGATGTAAGATGGTTGGTGACGTGTCATGGACCATTTTATTTTAAAGTCATTCCTATTAATTTCCGTCACATTTTGACTTCTGTTTCCATCTATTATTTATCATGTTAAAGCGACTCTGTATCCACAATCTGACCCCCCAAAACTGCTTGTACCTGCTTGTACTTGTACTCATAGCTGCTTTTAATCCAAGATCTGTCCTGGGGTCCGTTCGGCAGATGATGCAGTTATTGCCATAAAAAACTACTTTTAAACTGGCATTGTGTATGCATTCGGCTGGCACACCCTCTCTGTCCCTCCTCCCCGCCCTCCTCATCATTAGGAATGCCCCAGGCAGATTGTCTCCTATTCATCAGCTGTGTGAATACTGAACATGGGCTGGATTGTTAAGACACCTGTGCAATGTTAGGCCAGGAGAGAATGTTCCAATGGCATTCCTAATGATGAAGAGGGTGGGGAGGAGGGACGGAGGGTAGTGCAAAGTTAGGGCACAGATACTCCCGTTGGGCACTGGGCTGCAAGTTTAAAAGTTGTTTTTTAGGACAATTACTTCATCACCTTCCGAACTGACCCTAGGATAGATCTTGGATTAAACCAGCTATCTGAAGGTACAAGTGGTTTTGGGGGGGGGTCAGATTGTGGGTACAGAGTCACTTTAAAGTGGACCTGTCACCCCCCCCCCCCATGCCGGGATGACAGGCTCCCGACCGCCCGCCAGAGCCCCTATACTTACCTGACCGCGCCGGGTCCCGCTTCCTGATCCGGTCCAGTGACGGAGGTATCAACGCCCGAAGCCCGGCGCGGGCACTCCTGAGATGAGTCCGATGCCCATAGAGAATGAATAGTGAGTCCAATGGTGGGGTCGGGAGCCTGTCACCCCGGCACGGGGGTGACAAGTTCTCTTTAATACCTAATTTTCTATTTTTAAGGCCTATTATTTTCAGTTGTTTATTCTGACACTTAACAAATAGATGAGTAAGAACAACCATCATCTTTTGCTGCACTCTTTTCAACTTAAGGCTATGTTCACACAACGTTTTTTCAACTCCATTTAAAATGATGTCTGTTAGTTTGAGTCTAAAATAACGGACGTCCTTTTGCAGCCTGACCTCCCCTTAGTGCAATGACTGGTGTTTCCACATTATTCTAGTTTGGGATTACTAATTGGACTTTGGGTGTGGCTTAATTGAAAAGTCCATTGAATTTTAAAGTAAAAACAGAGAAAGAACAGTGACAAAAGAAAAACTGTGTGGACAACTAATTAAGGCTGCGTTCACACTACGTATATTTCAGTCAGTATATTTCAGTCAGTTTTGCAACCAAAACCAGGAGTGGATTAAAAACACAGAAAGAATCTGTTCACACAATGTTGAAATTGAGTGGATGGCCGCCATATAACGGTAAATAACAGCCATTATTTCAATATAACAGCCGTTATTCTAAAATAACAGCAAATATTTGCCATTAAATGGCGGCCATCCACTCAATTTCACCATTGTGTGAACATAGCCTTTCTGTGTTTTTAATCCACTCCTGGTTTTGGTTGCAATACTGACTGAAATATACGTATACTGGCTGGGTTCACACTACGTATATTTCAGTCAGTATTGTGGTCCTCATATTGCAACCAAAACCAGGAGTGGAATAAAAACACAGAAAGGCTCGGTTCACACAATGTTGGAATTGAGTGGATGGCCGCCATTTAATGGCAAATATTTGCTGTTATTTTAAAACAATGGCTGTTATATTGAAATAATGGCAGTTATTTACTGTTATATGGCGGCCATTCACTCAATTTCACCATTGTGTGGACAGATCCTTTCTGTGTTTTTAATCCACTCCTGGTTTTGGTTGCAATATGAGGACCACAATACTGACTGAAATATAAGTAGTGTGAACCCAGCCACTGACTGAAATATACGTAGTGTGAACGCAGCCTTAAAATGTCTGCTGTTTGCAAAAGACGTCCGAAAATAATGATCATGTTCATTATTTTGACATCTGTGGCAAAAACGTCCGTCATTCAATACATTGTGGGCATTGGATGTCTGTCTTCCATTTGACTTCAATGCATTGCCATGGCAGTCAGTTAAATTGCGGCAAAAATTGAAGTTTTTTGAAATATGAAAATCGGCCGCCTTTTTAATATTTTTGGCGGTGTGGACGTCATTTTGAGGGTAAAATACGGGCATATTTTAAACTCTAAAACATGGCTGTCCAAAATTATGGGCAAAAACAAATGTTCTATAAACATAGCCTGAAGGGTTTTTATTTGTTGTAGAAATACAAATTACAAAAGAGTCAATATATTTTTAAACTGAAAAAGCATACACCATTAAAACTTATTTTTTTTTTATTTGTATGTGGTAGGTTTTTCCTAATTTGTGTTTTTGCAACATAAAAAAGGACAACGGTTATAACATACATGTTTAGTAGACTCATGGTTTTGGTTGAATTAGAGCTAATAACTTTGTGTTTAAAAACTGCTATCATTCTTATAAATGGAATTTATTTTTTACTTTTATAGAATTATTTTTTCTACTTTTTTCACCAGCAGAGGGAGTATTTCACACAGATTGCTAAATGCTTTAGTATGCCTCTCACTGCAGACCATTCAAGTGTCATAAACTTGACAAAGTGGGCACAGAGTATCCTGTAGATCGCTGCATAGTAGGACCCGAATAAGTAATATTGTAGCTGAGAATGATCAACATCCTCTCAGAAAAACCTATTTCTTCTTAAGTGAACAGTTTACTCATCTTTTTTTTTTTAATTTGTTCTAAAAGGAATTTCCTAGACAAATATCTTCAGCTTTAACATATTAAAAAGCCATAAGAAATAGCGTTTCCTGATCTTTCCCACAATATTATTGTACTAAATTTGTATGGAGGGTAGGAGGCTGTTACATGCGGCCACTGTTATTTTTCACAATGAGTAAGATAGGCTGTTTAAGAGTCATTGATGGCTATAGGCTAATATAAATATTTGTTTACCCTTAAAAAAGTTCACGGTTTGTCAAATAGCAGAGATTTTTATTGGAATGATGTTATGATTAACGCATGGATTACAGGGGTAATGTGACGTTCTGTAAACCGGAGAGATTGTCTCATAACTGACTCACATTGTAAAACCTTCAGGCAAAGTGATGGATACGTTACATGTCTGACCCTTGTAGCCCATATGGTAAATAAGAGAAATCGGTAATAAAATTCCTAGTTTCCATTTGAGATTTTTCATAATAAGATGGGAGAGCGATAGACTGAAGGGAGTAAATTCATACATTTTTTTTTTAAGTCTCTATATATTATGTAATCTTTCATAAATCATTAGGCTGCGACCAATAGATTGAAGAGTCTAAACGCAGGTCAGATGCGGGATATTGAATTATGTATCTTTATGATTTAGAAGTCATACAATACTTACATTGATTTATTACCTTGGAATTGATCAATAAAATGTGAGCAGATAATTATTTTACAGGTTTTGAAGGCAATTTCTAAAATGTAATTAAATAAAATAGTTCATCAGGATTCTACATTCATTGCCTGAATTTGGATAAACTGTCAATGTTCAGGACAAAGCAGAATGAGGAGCTAGTGGCAATTGATGAAGTGATGCAGCCCCTAAACTGCAGCACTGACACAGAAGCACACACCGTTGCCACTGTGTCTTTTTATTTTTTCCACTTTTTTTTTAGTTTGATAGAGCAGTGTATGGGAAAAGCTCCAGCTATTAATACTATATTTAGGATATGCTGTGTGAAAGATACAAAGATAAAAAAAAAAAGTAAAAAATAAATCTACATTATTTGTAGTGCGTTTTATGTTTCATTGTCGGCTTCTAACTTCTGGACACAGCATTGTGAGCATGAAAACAAGTTAGAAAAGATGCCACAAAAACATTGTTGTGTGTGAAATGATCATGATCGATGCTGTATAATTTCCATTAAAAAAAAATGAACATTTAGCATTTTACAGGCTTAAAAAAGAAGTCTGGCGCTGGGGACCATTTTTTTTAATGGCAGGGGCAGGGGAGGAACATAATAAACCATCTTACTCTCCTGTCCTTGTTCCTCTCCAGCGCCAGATGGCCGCTCTGGGAGATCCGGCGCTGCACACATCACAACCCGGTAGATGGACAAGCTGCTCGGCCACTCAGTGACTGGGGAGGTACACCACTCCAGTCACCAATTGGCTGAACAGGCTGTCCATCAGCCAGATAAGCATTTTCCGCCCTTCTGGCAGAGGTCAAAAGGTAAGTAATGTTTTTTTATTAAGACCCCCACTGCCGACTTCAAGATTTTTAAAATGGCCAGACTTCTCACTTAAAGGATTTATCAAGGATGAGAAAAAGCACAGCTACTTTCCTGCAAAGATAGCAGCAGCCCTGTCCTTAGCTTGTGTATAGTATTAAAGTTCAGCTCCATTAACTTCAATAGAACTGAGCTGCAAACCCACACCCAAACTGAGGATGAGTGGTGCTGCTTCTTGAAGAAAGCAGACAAATTTTTCTAAACTTGGACAATCCCTTTAAAAAGGTATTACCTTTCCTCATTCACTCACTCCGCACGTCTGGTGCTCCACTCTCTCTGTGCCCCGAACCCGAACCTGGTTCGCTCATCTCTAGTAACACCTTTCTTGTTCCCAGATAACCCCTTTAATGTTTGTCAAAGAATTAGGTGACATATAAAAATTTCAAATTTTTTATGGATTTTCAATGGAATTCAAATGTAGTTGAAAATTTGCACAAATTTCAGAGACTACGATAGAGTTTTAAATGTAATGGGACTGCTGTGTATTTTTGGTACGGATATTTTTTTTCACATCTATACAAGGTCTTACAGTTGTTTAATTAGAGAACAAGTAGGTCATGAAAATATTTCAGTAATATTCTATATTGTATGGAATTTGACTGAAAATTTTTTCAACTTTCACGTCACGTTGCCTTCTCCTTATTGGGTAATAAAATGTAAAAGTTGTTTGTTGCTTCTCTAAAATTGCAATGTTTTCAAACAAATCTAAAAGGCAACATAACCTGGCTGCTAGCAACAAGTTTAAGTGAAATAGCAGCTTTTCGGTGTTTTTCCTTTAGACTGATGTTGTAGCTATTAAAGTACATATTGTATTGTGGAAGAGGACAAAGGGCAAAGTCAAGGATCAAAAGAACTCTGCAGAGACACAATAAATCACAGAATCAAGTTGAATCTTTGTTTTCATACTGGGTGTTTTTTTCATGCCTTATAAGACAAAATGTTCTTTTCGTTTCTCTTAGATACCAGCGCTGTTCTGAAAGAAAATTAAGATGTTCACAAATTCTCAGGGCAACAATTATTTCCAATGTATTTCTACAAGGAAATGCAATTAATGCAAGTGATGTGGTACATTATGTTCCTGTGTGAAAGCAAGCATTACCATGCTTCCTATTTAACCTGAGAATATTTCCTTTCACTAAAATAGTTAGATTTAGCTATAATGGATTTCCTAAGAGTTATAGCTTTGAGGATATCATGAAAATATACAGAACATACTGAGGCAATATCTACATAATGCCTTCCATCCACAAAGTATAATATCTTATATATGTATATTATGTCTCTTCATGTAATTCCAGACAGACTGGATAATGTGGAGATCAGGTATAGCCACAGCATCACTTCCAGGACTCCTTGTTCTTCTTTACGCTCAAGATAGTGCTACATGACATTGGCTGTATTAGGGGTTGTTGTGTTGCTGCAGAATAAAAGACGCTTCCCACATCTGGCTAAAACGTTTAAGGAGTAGTACATACAATCTGTATTATAGAGAACACTATGGGCAAAGGGGCAGATTTCTCAATCTGTGTCCTTTGCGTATGACACGGAAAAAGAGTGGATATTACCCCTTTTCAATGAGGTGTAGCAAATGTATGGCCTAATGAGTGGAAGGGGTGCATAAATACGGGGAGGAGGTGACGCTTTCTCCTGCACCTGATTTATCATGGTTTATACCTGGAATGATGACATAAATCTACACAAGCTCTGGAACAGGTGTAGATTTTTGTGCCCACCGTGGATCAGGTACAGGTCCCATCAAATTTACTAAGAGTTGTGCGCCTCTTATTAAATGTAGATGGGTAAATGGGGCCAGGACTTTATTTAGGACTGGTGTACAAAAGCACTGCTTTTAATTCATCGCCCCCAAAAGGTTATATTAATGCCAAAATGCCATATCAATGCCAAAACCTTCTATATATTATCTAAAAAAGAAGAACCAAGGATATTGACCTTATAATGGTGCTATAATACCGGATATAATAGTTCCTTTATAATATTACCAGATATAGTAACTATAAAAAATAACAGAAATAATGCATACATCAAAGAATAAAAATAAAAAAGAATAGCCCCATGTAGTGAGGTCTTCTTGCCATCAAAGTGGTGGGAACCCTGTCTTGAGGTTTGCAATGCAACTAATATGTAACACATCTAAAATCTGGTGATGTCTTCTGGCTTTATTTATTGTATATACTGTTGCTATAGTAGTAGGATGGCCTACTACTGGCTGGTTTGTGAGGGGGGCATGGTCTGTTAGGTGGAGGAAGTGCTAGGACGGCAGCTTGTACCGAGACCTACTTAATTCATCAGAGCAATTACAATCTGCTAAACGCTTTGTCTTCTTTTACAGCAAAAAGTAGAGATTGCTAAACCAACAGACGCACCGTTCCCAGTACCACTTGAAGAAGGGATACCCTCTGAAATGTATGAAAAATTCTTATTACCATCAGATCCAGGGGAAGACATAGAAACAGTTGAGGTATGTTTTATTTAAGTTTCCTATGAGTTGTCTGAGTATATATAAGAAAGTGTTTTGAACATTTGGGGGGCCTTATTCTACAACATTCTGATGTTCTTACCTGAAGTTTGCTATTCTTCTTTACATACACTTAAACATGTGTTAAACGTGACCTTAGGGCTATCCTCCATTTAAACAGTATTTAAAAGAGTGTACTTTTTAGGAGGTGTTACAATAATAGTAAGTGATAGCATACATCTAAGACTGCTAGGGCTTCCACTGATCCTTACATTGAAGGCCTCACACTTCAGCTTCTTCGTAGTGTTTCCCTATACAGCCATGCTCAAATTATAAAGCAGCACATTTTACCTTAATTGTTAGTTCCCTGCAGAGCGCCACCTAGTGATATGCCATAATATTGTATGATAGGAATTTACATTTGAATATTGTTAATATGTTCCCCTGATTATTAGACATGCAGAACATATCATCAATGAGGTCTACTTTGTAAGTCGAATTTAAAAAATAGACCCCAGTGGAGAGTGATGATGGAGGTGTAACCTATACCTGTGAGTAAGGGTGCGTTTACACAGAAAGATTTATCTGACAGATTTTCGAAGCCAAAGCCAGGAATGGATTTGAAAAGAGGATAGATCCCAGTCTTTCCTTTATGACCTGATCCCTGTTTATAGTCTGTTCCTGGTTTTGGCTTCAAAGATCTGTCAGATAAATCTGTCTGTGTATACGCACCATAAGTCCGCCAGACCAAACCTCATGTGAGCACCTTCCAGCTTTTGTAAAAAAAATAAAATAAATTATACTGAACTAACATGAAAAGTGTTACAACACTGGCAGGTCAAAAGATCAGCAGAACCAGGCTTTACCATTGACAGTTGCCTTGTCCTGGGTAATAAACCATTGCTTCCAATGCTCAAAAGCTTTCAGGATGTATGGTAGGACAGGGCACACTAATGGTATCATTTAGCAGTCCTGCAAAAAATGTATACAAATTTTTATCAAGTGTCAAAAGCAAAAACTAATGTCAACTTGCCATTATATGTCAGTGGCCAATTGGAGTAGTAGTCTAAAAAAGAGAGTGGTCTTGTAAGATGGTATTTATAATGTGCACCAACTCATCAATAGAAGTCACAGACACTTCATTAGGGTACGTTCACACTGAGTAAAACAGGTGGAATTTCTGACCGTAAACCCCTGTCGCGAACTCGGAATCCCACCTTCCTCAGTGTCTCAATGTTATGTGTTGCTTGCCTCTGCTCTCCACCGCTCTCTGCTAAAAGAATTGACATGGCGGTGGTTTCACTCAGAATTTCTACCTGTTTTACTCATTGTTAACGTACCCTTAGGGTACCTTCACACGTAACGGATCCGCAGCATGAAATCAGCTGCGGATCCAGTGCCTTTCATCCCTATGAGAACACATACTCGCAGCGGGATTGACATCCCGCTGTATGTGAGTTAACCCCCCGAAGCCCGCTGCCGAGAGCATACATTACCTGCTCAACGCCGCAGCGGGTATGTGACCCCGTAGAACTTCACTATACAAGGATCCGCAGCAGATTTCGCTGCAAACTCGCAGCGTGAAATCCGCTGTGGATCCGGTACGTGTGAAGCTACCCTTACACATAACGAGTTTGCAGTGGATTTCACGCTGCGCATATCACAGCTAATTCGCTGCAATACTTACTACCAGTAAATTCCATAGCCCTGCATTCTCACAGAGGATTTTAATTCCACTGCGAGAATATAGTGGTAACTTTCTTTATCTACTTCTATGCCAGGCAGGTAAAAATAATAAAGACACTATGTGATTGGCTGATTGGACTGTCAATAAGCCGGGACCCGGAGAAGCAGACTGGAGCGCATTGGAGGAACAGGAGCAGGTAGCCATGGTGTCTTAATTATTTTTACCGGCACGACATAGAACTAGTTAAAGAAAGTTGCCACTAAGTTCTCGCATCAGAAAAAAAATCTACTGCGACAATGCAGGGCTATAGACTCTAATGGTAAGAGTTAGAAATGAGCGAACCGGGTTCAGGTTCGAGTCCATCCGAACCCGAACGTTCGGTATTTGATTAGCGGGGGCTGCTGAACTTGGATAAAGCTCTAAGGTTGTCTGGAAAACATGGATACAGCCAATGACTATATCCATGTTTCCCACATAGCCTTAGGGCTTTATCCAACTTCAGCAGCCACCGCTAATCAAATGCCGAAAGTTCGGGTTCGGATCGACTCGAGCATGCTCCAGGTTCACTCTTCTCTAGTAAGAGTATTGCATCGGATTTGCTGCGATATGTGCAGCATGAAATCCCCTGCAAACTCATTATGTGTGAACCTACCCCAAAGGAAAATCTGTATTTGAGTCCCAAACAATAATGTATTATTCATAGCGCTGGTCTACTTACATGGAAAAAAGACTTTGTAGCACCCCCTTTACGTCTCAGGCTGGGGTGTGAACACAATCTCTGCCAGCACTATAGTAATTCCCCAGTTACCTGGCATCTTATTCATGTTTTTGGCAGTGAAATTGCCTTCCGTATTGTGTTAATATTTTTAAACTGCTCTAACAGTCTTATTCAACATCTCTATAGTTTGCAATCTGGGTTGAATACTTCCTGATTTGCAATGTCACCTTTCTCACTCCTATTTCTTTCCCATAATGAGTCATGAATTGAAATAATGTTCACAATTACTCCAATAATATTAGTGGGAAAAAAACATCTGTCTGGCAATAATTTGCAAAAATGTGCATTTCATGTAAGTAAAGTATTAATTTATATGTGAGCATTTGATTCACCGAGACCTAATGTAATCACTGGGGATTTTATATGGTTAAAATAAATGAAATGAAAAAGTGAATCAAATCTTCTATAATATAGAGATTAAATCCTAATTATTCTATGAGTTGCAGCATAGCAGTACGGCAGATAGAATTTAGCAGTGTGTCAAATGATGCAATTATTGAGGGAACCTTTATTACCCTCAATTTAGATGTCTATATATTTCATGAATGGACTGTTATGTGGTAAAGGTTAACACCGGCAGAATAACAGAGAAATTTAAAGGAAATTACAGATATGTCATTTATGCATGTAAAAATGAACAAAATACTTTAGCAGGCACTAGGCTAATTTAATAAACGTGTGTATGTGTACAAAGAAAATATCATATAGGAGTTTATCAAACATGGTGCAAAATGAAACTTGCCCCCGGCAACCAATCAGATTCTACCTTTCATTTTCCAAAGCTTCTGTGAGGAATGAAAGGGGGAATCTGATTGGTTGCTAGGCTACAACAACAAAAAAAGTAAATTAGCCAATTTTAGTTCGAAATGCATTACAATATGACTTTCCCAACATCCTTTTGCTTTCTACGTCACTTTCTATAGTGCATAATGGCCAGTGCTGGATTATCCTTGGGGCTTTGAGAGTTCCAATTACTGTTCCTTCTGGTAATGGAGAGCCCCATTAACAGTATGAATTGAACAAAAATGTTTTAATTTAGTTGTCCCTTCATATATTTCCTGAGCTGCCAGTCAGGTTAGGGCCCTATTAAACTTGGCGATTATCGTGCAAAATATCGCTATATAGTTAGAATTTAAATGATAATCGTTCTGTGTAATTGCAGGCAACGATCCAAAAATCGTTCGTATGTCGTTGATCATTGATTTAGATCCGAACCTAAAATTATCGTTAATCGTTCGCCAATCAATCGCTTTAATTCCACATTCGTTCGCTCAATTTCCGCATTTTTTCACTAATCTTTCAGTGTAATGGCACATTGTTCATTGTTTTGCTGCGATCAGAAGGAATAAACAATCTTAGTAACGATCGCAATAACCATAGTAACTAACGACTATTGCTCTGTGTAATATGGTGAACGATTTTAAGTTGACAATAAACAATCTCGTTTGCAATCGTTTATCGTTAGTCATTTATCGTTAAAAATCGCTCTGTGTAATAGGACCCTTACAGTTATCAGCTGATAGCTGGCAGCACTGGGAAGGCAGCCGGTACTCTGAACAGATGCTCATTGACTCAGCATAAGGCTCTGTAGTACAGTCATCCAGTAGTCCCATTTTTAACCCCAGTACAGAGCTTAGCATTGTAATTGCCCACCAGGACACCAGGGAATACTCCAGTGGGCCTGAGCTCACAGCTTTGTTATTTCTTGCAACAATATGTTTGGATCCTTTTACACGGACTTATTATAATCAGACAGGAACGTTCACTGCCGATAATCGGCCCATGTGAAAGGGACAGCGATCACCCAATGAATGAAAAAGATCATTCATCGGTTATTTGCATCATGTTTGCATTTAAATTGTCAGGAGTCGGGCTGCACATGTTTCTTGTGGACACAGGGAAAGGGCAGATGACTATGACACAGTGGGCCTCATTAACTAACAATGTGTACATTTTAAGCCATTATGCTGTTGTTTGTATCTGGTTTTTAGGACAGACTAAAACCCATCAAAAAATGATAATTTGCTTAGTAAATCTGTCGGTTCTGGCCAGTTTTAGGGTATATGCACACTGAGGAATTCAGATGGAACCTCCGTTGCGGAATTCCCAGCTCGCGCCCTCCCGCAGACTGCAGCGGGTGCGCGCGTCTCCGCCCGTGTCATAGACTCTATTCTATGCACGGGCGGATGCCTTCCTCCGTCCTAAGAATGAACTTAATCATTCTTTGGGCGGAATCCGCCCGTGCATAGAATGGAGTCTATGACACGGACGGAGATGCGCGCGCCCGCTGGAAATTCTGCGATGGAGGTTCTGTCTGAATTCCTCAGTGTGCACATACCCTTAAAGGACACTCCCATCACACGCCCACTTGGCAGGTTTTTGGACAAAAATGGCGGGTTTGTCGGGTTTGTGGACAAATTGTGTGACAATTTGCTGCCGGGAACACCTAAGTAAATGGACCCCGGTGTGTATGATGAATGATGATGCCGGGAGTACTGAAGCCCATTCCAATGTATATACGGACTGTCCATAGAACGTGTGAATGCCCCTCAGCACATAACACATCATCTGATGCCTGATATTTTAGATGACAGTATGGTATACTAGTTATTTTCTACATATTATCATCATTAAGGCACTCATACTTTGACTTCATCATTGTACATTTTAAGAAATTAAAGTACAGAGTAATTATAAGATCTCTCAGTCGTATTCTTTTTTTTTTTCTTTCTAAAAATAATACTTTCAGAATAGTCAATTGTTGTTAGAATCTTTTCTTCCAAGCTGTTCTTATTTCAGTGTAGCGCTGGAGGTGGTGATGGGATGGAATCCATTATTCTAATAGTTTCCTGAAATAGAAATACAACTGTAAGGGAATGCAATATGACATTAAATATGACTGCTATTTTCAATAACCCCCCTTTTTTACCAGGCTGCGTGCTCGCTCTCTCAGGTTATTTTCGATGTTAAAGCCTTCTAGAATAAAAATAACTATTCCCTAATTCCATTTTAAAATATTGAAATTGTACATAAAACAGATGGCAGAATCTAAACATAACATTATTACACATTCACGTAAAATATCATATGTCATTCCTTGTTGCCTTGGCCTTTACAGAAACGGTAAACATTCAGGCCTGCATTTACTCATGGCAAAGTAAATCTTACATTATGCAGGATGAGACGCTCTGTGACTACATAATCTATTAGTGATTAATAGGAATTCTGAACCACTAGGTGCCAGATTACTGGAACTTTTCTGCAATAGGACTTTGTATAATAATACTGTTAATCAGAGGTAGGTCAAACAGCCGTCATAGAGCTGAAGATAAAGGTGGACTCATCCAGTCTTCATGAACTAGATATCAGGTTTATTATTCTAGTAAAACTAGCCTGACGTGAATTTTAGATAGGAGTTATTAAGCATTTAAATTACTGTTTAGTTTAAAAAAAAAAGTCAGTGTTTGGGTTTCATGGAGAAATTGTTGTATTAATGTTTTTACAATTCAAAGCAGATGCAGGTTATATAGTCGAAAAATACAAGTACTTGCATCAGTTTGGCCTGGAAAATAAATTAGATCTGGATCTGTTTATATGGTTGTAAAATCCAGACTAGGCTTGGAAAATGCATTTGAAAAGGACATCTCGGGGGAACACCTAACTTATATCCAAATGCTTAGGACTGTATAAAGTTCTCTATAGAAATCAATGGCAGTCGCAGCTAACACACAGTTCTTCATGATCATTTTGTCACATACATATTCCACTCTTTTGTACTTTTTTGTTTTTATGATTTGTGTGCCTTTTTATTTGGATAACTCCCACTGATGCTTATTTTGGCCTTGGGAAAGTAACTTTTTTTCTCACTGATATTACTATGTCTCGTCTTTTTTTTTTTTTTCTCTTACAGTATATAAATATTTGCCTTCTAGCTCTCTAAACACTTTTTTTATTATTATATTTTTAGATTTTTTGTGAGTTTTTGTGATTGTGAAATGTGTTTTTTTGTATGTATGTTAACTCTATTTTTAATTAGTGATTTTTTTATGTGCTGTTCAAAAACACAGACTAGGTTAAAATGTATCATGAGGCACACAGGCCTTGGTGAATCTGTGCATTTTGTGTGCTTATGCACAAAGTGACTTGAAAACTACACCAGGGTTTCACTTAAGTACTGCTGCACAATTTTCTTTTGTGCAAAATAAAAAAAAAAATCGCACTTGATAAATCTGGGTAATTTTTTTTTTTTTTAAAGTAGCCCCATCCAAGTGAAAACATTCAAAAATGGTGCAGCCCATGCAAACTTCTCAAAAATAGTGCAGACTACTTTATAAATTATACCTGTGCAAAACCACAAACTACTCCAGAATAATGGTGCAAAAAGAATGATAAATATGCCCTGTATTATTTTTGAGCACTTTTGTTTACTGTATCTTTTGGAAAACATTGGCCCAAATTTCTCTTCAGATTTGTGAAGTGTGAAACAAGTTTTGTGTGAATTGTCCATAGCAACGAATCACAGCTCAGTATTTAACCGAGCTGTGATTGGTTGCTGTGCACAGTTAACACCAGTTTTAATATTACATAATCTTAACCATTTAATTTGGGCCTTTGGTTATTAATTTATTCATTTTTGACCCATTCATATATTATTATAATGCACTGGAATACCTATGTATTCCAAAGCATGGCTATGTTCCCACAAATATTGGTCTCTGTCTATCAAAAGATGGGCCTTTTCGTGTAAAAATAGTGTTGTGGAAACATAGCCCATGGATGTCTGTGCAGGCATCTGTTTGGGTATTCCTTGTGTATGCAATATAATAGGGATTCGTATAGGACAAAGTTTTTAATGTCTTTACCAAAATAGTATCATGTAACCACAGATTACAGATGGTACACTGTTAGACTTGGTTCACACTGTATAATAAAAACATAGACTTTAAATGGGGTTATCCAGGATTACAAAAGCACAGCTGCTTTATTGCAGAAACAACACCACTCTTGCCCTCAGTTTGTGTCTGGTATTGCAGCTCTGATTCATTGAAATCAATGGTGTTTAGTAGTAATACCACAAACATCCTGGAAACAGGTGTGGTGCTGTTTCCTTTTTCCTTATCTTTTTTTTTTAGCAAGAAAGCAGCTATGCTTTTCTAATCTTGGATAATCCCTTCAATAGAACACATTATTACCTAAAAGCCAACTGCTCCTTATACCTTCTCTACGTCCGTTTTCTGTTTCCATATTACAGTGAATAAACCTAGCCTCGGGCTGCATAGAATATAAAAGAACATTTTAGTATGTATGAAATACTGAACATAAATAAACAGTGGTTTTGGGTTACACACAAATGTATTGTTCTCTCACTACAGGAAGCCAATTTATCTTTTGAATAACGTGTTAGCTCGTCTAAGCATTGGCTTTGATATATAAGCGAGCTTATTGCAGTTATTGGAAGGAAGTGTGCAGACTGGACTGTGACATTTTGTGAAGTGTAGATTAGTTTGTTTGTTTTAGATATAGAACCTTAAGGGGTGTGGTTATGTTTTTGTTAGAACAGACAGCTGCAATTTCCAAAAAGTATTTTTGACTTAAGTCAGGCAAATATAGTGTTTTTTTTTTTTTTTTTTGCAAATCCCAACTACGACCCCTATTAGTAAGTAGATAGAACAAAGGTTAATCAGTAGTAATATATTTTAATTTTTTACGGATTAAAGTAATCATACCCTGAATGCTAACATAATAGTAACTGTAATTACTAGTATTAATAGTAACATAACAGAAGTCTGGCATCAGGCAGGGGGGAAATTAAGTACAAGTACTAACTTACCTCTCCCCGTGCCAATGGTGAGTGGCAGGACACATCATGATCCGGCTGATGACACCGCTCCAGTCACTGATTGGCTAAGCGGGCCAGTTCATTAGCCGGGACAAGCCTTCCCCCCCCCCCCCCGAAATGCCTTCTGGCGGGGGTCCTGTGGTTGGTCCCACCACTCACCACGGGCACGGGGAGAGGTAAGTTAGTACTTGTAATCAATTTCCCCCTGTGTGCTTCCAGCTTTTATAGTCCATCCGACATCTCCTTTAAGGCTATGTTCACACGTAGATCGTACGCCGCCGTACATGTGCGGCTGAAACTACGGGCGTGGGAAAAATAGACATGCGGCCGGATGCGTACGAACCGCGAACATACGCCCGTAGTACAGTTATGCTTCCCTAGCTTGTTTCGAAACGATCTGAGGCAGGTCATTTACTTGGAAATCTTCGCCCAGCCCCGTAAACCACACAGAACCTTTTGGATCGAAAAATCAAGTTCAATTTGGTTGAAATAAGTACTTTGTACGGGACTGCATGGAAATCCACGGCCGTGAGTTTCAACATTTCCATCCTCAAACAATGGTCTTGTTCATTTTTCACGGCGCCGTATACTATCCGGCCGTAAGCTCATACGTAGTGTGCATTGTGCGGGCGTATGTCGTATACTTTCAAGCGAACGCTTCAACCTCAAAACTACCTGCGTATATTCACGGTTCGCACTACGGACGGAATCATACGCAGTGTGAACATAGCCTAAATCTGCAGTGGATTTTTCCTGCTAGAAAAACTTTTGGCTGAAACAAATTATGGATTTGTTCCCACAGCCCTTTTTTTTCTTTCTTTCTTTTTTTTTCTTAAGTGGCATTTTCACCTCAAAATGACAACCGGTCAAAACTATGGTCGGAAAAAAAAAAAACGTTGTGATAACAGACCCTACAACTGTTCACTGGGTATTCCAGCTAGGCTCCCTGTGATAAACATATTGCCTGGAAACTATTCAGAAACAGATTGTCCAAAGCATAAAACTTGTTTCATGGGGTTTTCCGAGATCCAAGCAGAAAGTGGACTAGGGAGAGGAAATGCCATAACATGGTAAAAGACCCATTACTTACCCGCTCGATCATTCCAATACTGCCAATTTGGTGCATACCGTCTGTATTTGTCTAGTGCCGCAGTTATGACATCCATGACTAGGCCATGTTCACACAACGTAAGTTCTGTTGCAACGGCCGTGATTAGTTCAGAACTTAAGTTGTGCTGAAGGCTGAGGGAATCCCGGGCGTAGTGTACGCTCTAGCCAGGATCCCTAGCGGCGCCGCGAGAAACTGACATGTCAGTTTCCTGCAGCTGCTATTCAATACGGATGCGCCCGCATCAGAATTCAGCGGTGCTAAAGATCATCCGGCCGGTTTTGCAGTACTACAAAGTGTGAACATAGCCCAATGCTGCAGCCAATCAGGGTCATCAGAAGGCAGTACATTAGGAAATAAGGACTGATGAGGAGAATTGTACTGGAACCGCAAGACATTATAAGATTATTTTTTTGCCATTTTTTTTCTGATCTCAGAAAAACCATATAAAGAGAACCTGCCCCCCCCAAAAAAAACAAAAAAACAAAACAATAGTGATGTTATAGGAAGCCCAGTGCTCAGAATGGCATTGCCATCCATAATATGGTCAAGCATGGAGGAACACGTGACCTCCCTCTGTGTCCTCCGTAGGCATATACAGGCTCAGTGGAGGACATTTAATGTACATGGACTACTTAGCGTGGGCTCAAGAACTGTGCCTGCTCCATACACAATGGGGGACATTTATTAACCCCTTGCCTCCGCAGCCTGTTTTGGCCTTAATGACCAGGGCCTATTTTTCAAATCTGACCTGTCTCTCTTTATGTAGTGGTAACTCTGTGATGCTTTTAACTGTTGGGGTTATTCTGAGATTGTTTTTCCTTGACATATTCCTCTTTATGTTTGTGGTATACTTTTGTTGATACACTCAGTAGTTTTTTGTAAAAAGCACAACATTTGTGCAAAAGTTAGAAAAATTTACGTTTCTTTATATTTAAAATTCTCTTGTTCTAAGAAAAATAGTCATGCCACATGAACTAATTATTACTGCAACATCTACACCATGTCTACTTTATGGTGACGTCATTTGGTGAACGTCCTTTTACTTTTTAGGATGTTAGAGGGCTTTGAAATTTTGCAGCGATTTTTCTAATTTTCAGGAAAATTTCAAATTCTAATTTTTTTGGGACCAGTTTAGTTCTGAAGTGGATTTGTGGGGCCTGTTAGTTAGTTACCCCCATGAATCCCTCTACTGTAAAAACTGCACCCTTCAAAGTATTCAAAGTAACATTTCATACGTTTATTAACCCTTTAGGTATTTCACAGAAATTTAAGCAAGTTGGAGGGAAAATTTTAAATTTTCATTTTTTGCCAGATATTCTATTTTAATCAATTATTTTCCTCTAACACAGCAAATACTAACTGAGAAATGCAACTCAATATTGATTCCCCTTATTCCAGTGTTTCTAGAAATCCCCCATATGTGGCCGCAGTGCGTCACCTGACTCAACCACAGGCATCAGACATGACAGAGACCTGGGGAATTTGGGGGCCTTTTTTTTATTTCAGGTTTTTTTTAGCCATTAAACCATGTTACAGAGGCCTTGGGGTGCCAAAATATTTGTGTAAGATGAGTTGACATTTCCATTGGTACCATTCTGTACGACATATGACACCCTGATAATTTTTTATTAAATTTTTTATGAGCTGGTATGAATAAAAAACACAATTTAGCAACAGTTTTTCACCATTTTTTTTGTACGCCATTTACTATACATTATATATGACATGTTATCTTTATTCGTCAGGTCAGTACGATTACAGTGATATCGATGTTATATAGCTTTTGTTATAGTTTATGGCATTTATGCTATAAAAACTGTTTGTGTCTTGCATAATGTAAGAGCAGCAATATTTAATTTTTTTCACCAATGGAGTTATGTGAGGGCTTTTTATTGCAGCATAAGTTGACGCTTTTAGTGGTACACCTTCTGGGTACATGTGACGTTTTGATAGCTGTTTTCTTTATTTTTTAGGGGGCGGGATTAACAAAAATGTTGGATTTTGGTTAGTTATTCATTTATTTTTTTTAAGGCATTAATCTGGCGGGATAATTAATGTAACTGGTTAATAGACGGGGTCATTACGGACGTGGTGATACCAAACATATGCATCTTATTTATAGGGGATCATTTATAAAGGGGGATGGGGAATGTGTATATTTATTTATTTAATTTATTTATTTATTTTAATTAATGTAAGTATGTATTTATTTATTTTAATTAATTTAAGTATGTATGTATTTATTTATTTATTCATTTATTTGTGTGTGTGTGTGTGTGTTTTTTTTTACTTTTACAGGTATATATATAATGCAGTACAGCACCTGATCTGTGCTGTACTGCATTATAGCATTATCTACTGAATGAGTGGTCAGTGTAACACGCTGACCACTCATTTAAACGATCAGGTCCCTGCAGTGCAGGGTCCTGATCGTTACTAGCCATAGTAACCCAGACGCACCGAGTAGCGTCTGGGTTACTATGGTAACCCCCGGGGGGTGCTGGAAGCTCCGAACGGGGGGCTGCTTCTGGGGAGGGGGGAGCCCTGGAAGCTCCGGGCGTGGGGGCGGTGGAGGATGGCGCTGGAAGCTCTGGGCGGGTGGCTTCTCCGGGAGGGGGGCTTACTTTGGACGGGGGGCCGGCTCCAGGGGAGAAGGTGTGCTGGAACCTCCGGGTGCGCGCGCGTGCGGGGGGGAGGGGGGTGCTGCAAGTTCCGGGCAGCGGGGAAGGTGGGCTGCTGGAAGCACGGGGAGGACAGGGGGAGCAGAGGGAGCAGGAAGGGGGGCCCGGGGAGGACATCGGCAGTGGCAGCAGGAGAGGAGGCAATGTGCCGCAGCCTCCTCCTGCTGCCCGATCGGCGAGGGAGCCTGCAGATCTCTCCATAGACGCTGCGGTCACAACGACCGCGGCGTCTATGGGGTTAACTGCCCGGGGGGAGTGCGGCTCCCCTCCGGGCAGTGGCAGCAGGAGGAGGCTGTGTGACACAGCCTCCTCCTGCTTCCTGATCTCATATAGGGATAGTGGGGGGAGGCAGGGAAATCATGACGTCCAGGGACGTCATGATGCGTTCTAGCACTGCTTTTCATGACGTCCCTGGACGTCATATTGGGGGAAGGGGTTAAAGGACAACTCCCACGAAATAATTTTTTTGGTTTATTTAACACACATTACAAAGTTATATAACTTTGTAAAGTGGCTAAATACCCGGTCTGGCCCCATTCCCCCACTTTCCGGCCCCCGACCCCCGACCCCCCCCCCCCCCCCGGAAGTTAAAGAATATATACATTACCTATTACGGTAGTCATGGTCCATGGCTGACAGTACGGAGATGTATGTAGAGGTGCACTGCCTGTACATAAATCCCGCACGCTGCAGTGTGTGCACCAGGAAACCTACCAAGCTGGTGTAAAATGTCCAGATGCGAATATTTATTCACAAAACGCCAACTTGCGAATAAATTTATTTGCATCTAGCCATTTTACGCCAAAAAATTCAACTTTTTCCTTTTATAAATTTCCCCCAATGTGTGCCAGTGTCACTGGCACAAGATGCCAAGACATTGCTGCAATGTAGTCATATTCTTAGGATGTTTTTACAGTAGATATTCAGAAACTAGCACAGGGAAATACAAGTTGTGTCTCACAACTTAGATGTTAAAGACCAAACAAACTTAGTGCTATGCTGGTGCTTAAATAGTGCATTTTGAGAGTATGTACATGTAAAACGATCCTAAAAAAAAAGATTGTCCAGAACACCAATTATTGTATTATTACCTCATTTCTCATCTACTAGTGCTCAACACCTTTCCATTGTTAACGATCTCCACCCATCCAGATGTGGAACCAGGCAACCAAGATTATGTGGTGTAACTAAATGTTGCTGGTTTAAAAAAATTAAATACAACTGTGTCAATAAGCAAACTTCAATATTGTTTTGGACCGAACTATACATTTGATGCTTCATGTAGAAACATGCGAAATCTTTACCTAAAGGGGAAGAAAACTGAAAAGTAAAAAAACAACAACAAAAAAATATTACTGGTTTGTGTTTACTCCTTATGTTGTTTCCTATCATTGTTATTGGGACTTTGATCACAGTGGCTGACCAAAATATAACTAATATGTACAAGGCCACATTTAGACGCTGTAAAAACAGTGGCCATTCTGTGACACGGCTGTTTCACAGAACGGCGCTGCCTGTGATGTTCACCCGGCACTTGTTGCACTTCATGGTCATTTGAATAGAACACTTTTGGGTGTGCCCACGCTCCAATTAACCATAGAATTCAATGTAAAGTACGCCCGAGAGTGGCTGCACAAAATAGACATGTGAGTTTTCTGTGTGGCCTCACAGAACAGCGGTTGCAGTGTATACCGAGTGTATACACTGTGGTCTTTGTTTCACAGAAAATAATGTTAACCTACTGTACACAATGCAACAATGGCCATTATTTAATGATAATATACATAGTGTGAATATGGCCCAAATCTGTATTTAAAAATCTGAATTTAATATGGAATACAACTTGTAATTTAGATTATTGTAATGTTAAAGAGAATGTGTATGATTATCGCTCCGTGGAGAATGTGTACGATTATCGCTCCGTGGAATAGATAGAATGATCAGATGATGATCGTGTCATCGGCTGATCGTTTATTTAGGTGCAAACCTAAAATCATCGTTCGCCACCTGTGCATTGCTACATGGAATAGAGGTGCGCGGCGCACAATCGACGATTTAAAAACATCATATTTTACCTATCCAGGCTGCCCAGGCTCCTGCGCTCCTTCTCCCGGTTCCGCGCGCAGCAGCAGCAGCTTCGGGGCGGCCTGTGTGAGCTGACAGACCTCTCAGCCAATCACTGGCCGGGACCGCCGCGGCCAGTGATTGGCTGGGCAGTCTGCCAGTTCAGACAGGCCGCTCCAAAGCTGCTGCTGCGTGCGCGATCGGGAGATGGAGCGCAGAAGAAGCCTTGCTGCCTGGATAGGTAAAGTATGATGCTTAAACAAGGGCTGCAAAGACATCGGTAACAATGTCCCTGCAGCCCTCGCTAAACGATTATCGGACCGTGGAATAGGCCCAGTAAACGAGCGCCGATCTAGCAGATCTGCGCTCGTTTACATTGTTGATTGGGCCCTGGTCGGCCTATGGAATAGGATCCTTAGGACACAGATGCTCTAGGCCCTACCTTATTGCCCTAGTTTTTTTGCCTGAATATGGGGCTCAGGATACAGACAGACCCCAGGACCAGGTATGGATTTTGCAAAACAACAGAGTGCTACCGACTTTTAGGATGATGTCCATTGGTACAGATTTGCTTTGAATATAGTATATAAGTATAAACTCCATTTAATAACTTTCTAAGCCCTTGCATGAAATGTAAAGATTCACAGCAACTAATGGAAATTACCTGATGGTGGAAAGTAAAAAATGAATTTATACTCATTCCATTGTTTCGGAGAACAAAGTATACATTCAAAAATTAATGTGATTTATATAGCTGATTCTTATTAGATGTTTTTGTTACGTACAATAGCAGGGCAGGAAACACTTTAATATTATTTTAAAGTGGTAAGTGATCTGTCAACATGATGTAAAATATACAAGCAAGCTACATTTTTTGAACTCTAAAAACAATAAAAGTTCATGTAAAACTTAAAAAAAGTATTTGAAATATTGTCCAGGTTTTTAATATTAATTGAAATGTTAATCTTCCCTTAATATTTGTAATATAGTAGAGATTGTGCCTTATGCTATGATACAAATGTTATCCCTATTATGTCCACTAATATGATAACAGTTATCACTTGAAAGCAGGCTGGTATTTTGTAATGTCTGTAAAACAGGAAGGCATGTGAAGTGTAATCTCAATGTAAAGGCTAGATGGATATGTCAGACCTACAAAGACAAAGTACAGCAGAGGGCAGCTTTTCCCTAAATCCTTTTTCATTCTCTCTGCAGGCTGAGATAAATGAAAAGTTAAGGGTTCAGGAAGAGGCCTTCACTTCAAAAATAGAAATCCTGCAAAAGCCGTGACATTCTCAGCAAGCCGTTTGGAACTTCAAAAATCACAGTATCAGAAATGGGGGGAAAAAAAACAACAAAAAAAGTAAAACTATATCTGTATAT
The DNA here is from genome assembly GCF_027789765.1 of Dendropsophus ebraccatus. Lineage (NCBI taxonomy): Eukaryota > Metazoa > Chordata > Amphibia > Anura > Hylidae > Dendropsophus > Dendropsophus ebraccatus. Next base: position 44,581,387 of record NC_091461.1, on the reverse strand, counting down.
GTAGAATAATACCATCATACTAAATAAAAAAAAATGTAAATATCTATAAATAAGCAGAAAAAGTCTGCTAAATGAATTCCGTAAAATGGCTTTATATTGTTTTGATAATAAATAAATGCATAGATTTATACCAGGCTTTCTCATCTTTTGCTAAACTGTGGAGCATTTATTTTTCCATTTGATCAAACAGTTTAATTTCCTTTTCTGAAACATTATATGGTAATCTAAAGGGTTCCATTATAAAACTTTAAATGGCTCCATCTATGTCTATGAAAGCAAAAAAAAAAAGTTATAGCTCATAGACAGAAGAAGATGAAGACAAAAATGTTGTGACAAGATTCATTGCAGTAGAAACGTCTCCCTCTAGTGGTGACTTTAAGTAGCCAGAAGGTTATATTTTCTTTGGCTGTACAAACTGTGAATCATTTTGAGCCTATTTAGGTTAAATAGGTATAGATTGTAATATTTAAAACTGTAGTTCATTTACATACTGCTTATAGAGCTTGGTGGCACATGAAAAATGAACCTATGAACAGTGATATTATTAGGATGTAATTCTTACAAATACTTATGTTTCTGCTGCCAAACAACAATTTCTATTTCACACATACACGTTTTATACTTTAAAGTATGTATATATATTTCGGAACCCATTTCAGCGTGCTGCATTTAATGAGCTATATATTTTTAGCATGCATTAATTGGAGAACGCTTTCAATTTTACATTGCAATGTTGAAGGTTAAATTACCATAGTGAATAAAACATTTAATTGCTTTGCTGAATAAAGACTTCTAGCTTTAAAGGAATGAGACCGGGCTCATAATAAAGCATATGTAGCAAATGATCATATCTATCTTATCACCCAGCGAACATATCAGTCATAATTGTAAGTGGCCTACACTTTGGACCTAAACGTGTAGAAGTGAAATTGTTCTGCTTAACAACAACAACAAAAAAAAGTCGATATTTGTCAAACACAAAGCTGTTCTAGTCTAATTGAGCACACAAAGCATATTTTTTTTCAAGTGCATATAAAAGTGTTTACAGATTTTAATATTGGTTTAAATGCCAAGATTAACAACTTGGCAGTCGGAAAAAAAGAGCTGCCACAATTTTCTTTATTTCAAAGGAACTCATTTGAAGAGCAATTACATCCACAATTGATATTAACATCATTGGTTCTAGTAAACATTCCAAAGTTAAATGGAGAAAAATAAATAAAAAGTAACATTTTGTTCTTCCAAATTTCAATTTGATCATGCCTTTAGGATGCACTACCAATTTATAATCATCTACACCAGTGCTCATTATCACCACCTTCTTAGTAATGCCACTTGTTACAACCCGCCAGGAACATGAGGGAAGTGACAACTTTTGTGAGTATATTTCTAAACTCAAAAATGTTGCCAAGCCTATTCAGTCTTGCTTGAAAAAGCTTTGAATGTCCATAATAATTGGCCCTAACTATGGCTAGCTAGTAGTACAGGAAAAATACTAGAAGTCTGTATAAACACAGAGAACAGTTAGTCTGAGACAAGGGGTTATCCCAATGTTAATATAAATTTGTTGAAGGGGAACGCCAGTTAATAAAGATTTAACCCTGTTCAGTCCCCACCAATAATCTGAGCTTATTTGTAATAGGTGTCTATTATATGAATTGGTCCATTTGTCTGCAGCACATCCTGATTCACCCTATGAAGCTGCTGAAAATCCTCACTTCTTGGTCCACTCCGTCTCAAATACTCTGTCCTCCCCCACCCTTCTGAGACAGAGGTCACCTGATCTCTGTCTCTTCTGTTGCCAGGTAAGCTGTAACAGCTCATCTCTAAAATCGCCCACCAATGGCATCACACAGTGATCACCTGACCAAGAGCAGGGAAACATCAGCCTCTCCTGAGTAGTATAAGGGAAAGGAGAGGCTGTTGTTTAATATCTCTCTTTCTCTAATCTATCTAGATAAATAGTATCTATCTATCTATCTATCTATCTATCTATCTATCTATCTGTCTATGTCAACTGTGCAAAAAAGAAGCAGATCAAGTCAGTGGTAGGCAGATACTACAAGACAGGGGCGGGTATCTGGTAGTTGCTTCTGAGGTGCAATACATGCTGGGAGATGTAGTTTTTACGCCAGGTGCCATGGTGTAAAACAGGATCATTTGTAAACGTTTGAATCTGGGGCTAGGAGCAGCATATACAAATGGGAAAGGTGTCGAACAATCACTGGGGAATCCCACTTTCACAGTTTCAAATATTTAGTGGGTTGGTGATGAATTTTAATTTTAGAATAGATAGCCCCTTTTAGTCACAAAATTTTATCGATGTGGCCTGGGGCTACTCCCTTCTGAAAAAAGCAAGCTGATAAATTTTGTCAGAAAGGTTTCCTTCCACTCAATCATTTACAAGGTAGCGGTTATTTTGTGTGTAAGCAGATGAATGGGGTAGGACACTGTTTCCTGCACAGCTGAATGGCAGGGGGCTCCTGATCGGGTGGGGGTCAGGAGAGGGGTTTTAGATATATGTCATTACTTTATAAGGTATATTAACGATTAAAACCTATGTCTGTTAAAATTTATTATGAGGTACTCAGGTGACAGGAACTGTCCAAAGCAGGAGAGGTTTTCCATGGGCACTTGCTACTGCTCTGGACAGTTCCTGTCATGGACAGAGGTGGCAGCAAACAGCACTGTGGTATACTGGGAAAAAGAAAACACACAGCAGCTGATATGTACTGGAAGACTTGACATTTTTAAATTTACAAATCTGTACAACTTTCTGACTCCAGTTGAGACAAATGAACCAAGGGTCAATACAGGCAAGTCAGAATATACAAATATACATCAAAGCCAAAATAAAATCCAATATCCAAACAAGGAAATGCAGGATCAAACCTGAGGAGCACAACTAAAGATGTTCATACACATTTTATACTAAAGTCATCTTGTCCTTCAAGATCAAAAGGATCTCACGGTGAAAATCCATTATACCGGACTCTTCTATTGACTGACATCATCTATCAGTGAAGAGTCGGAAGGCCCCCATATAAGAATTACGCAAGCAGACTTTACCAGACTTTGCATTTTCTCCCCCAGCGTGTCTGCACTGTAGGAACATTAAATGTATATAGGATTTAGACTAGATCAGTTACTGACGCATTATAGTTACAGTTGAAAAATTACACGTCCATCATGTACAATCAAGTGAAGGCAGAAGATGTGTTCTAAAAACTTGTCTAAGCCTTCAACTGTTCCATCAATGCATCAGTAGTAGGATGTAAATGAATGCTGTATTCTTTCACCCCTGGATACTCTTCTGCATTGTTTTACTCTTGAATTATTGATAGCCCCAGATAATTGATGTTAGTTAATGAATGCACACAAACAGGTAATTGCTAGAAGTCTGTCTCCTGCCACCAGCATTCTTGTTTTTGGATGCAAATACTCTTAGGCTAATAAAAATAAAAATCACCTGACAAAATAAAAGTCTAAAACATAATTCTACATAATATAATCACTATGGTATTACATCTCAAGAACAGGCGATTTGTATTTTGCATTTATTTGCATAGTTATCAATCACAAATAAAACAATCAAAAGAATATAACATCATTTATGGGAGTTATTTTGAAATCAGGTTACTCTAAGTCTGTGGAATATTTTGTACATATTTTTGTGGTTTTAAGGTTCATCCTTAGGGTGCCTTCACACGTACCGGATTTTACGCTTCGAGTTTGCAGCGAAATCCACTGTGGATCCTGGTAGTGTGAAGTTGAATGGGTCACATACCTGCAGCGGAATTTTCATTCCGCTGACAGTTTGTGACCTGGCCCCTTTAACCGCCCGCAGCCTGCCCTGGCCCGCAGCATGCATTACCTGCTCAGCGCTGCGGCTGCGTGAGGCTCCCGACTCCCCTTGCTCCCCATCAGCCGATCAGTGCACGGCAGCACTGATTGGCTGATGAGAAGCGAGGGGAGCCAGGAGCCTCACACAGCCGCGCCGGGCAGGTAATGTATGCTGCGGGCCGGGGGCTGAGGGCGGCGAGGGGTTAAAGGGGCCGGGTCACATATCTGCAGCGTAATGAAGATTCTGCTGTGGGTATGTGACCCCATAGACCTTCACTATACCAGGATCCACAGCGGATTTCGCTGCAAACTCGCTGCGTGAAATCCGCTGCGAATGCAGTACGTGTGAAAGCACCCTAAAGGTTTATATTTTGGTTAGGGAACTGACTGGAAGCCCACATAGGTTAATGCTTAGTTTATGCTTAGGTTATGGATTATAACAGTGAGATTTGAGAGAGATTAGTTTTATTTGATCCAGATTCCTTTGGAGGACATAACCTGTCTGTTTAAAACAGGGGTGGGGAACCTCCGGCCCGCGGGCCGCATCCGGCCCCTGACACCTCCGGATGCGGCCCGCGGCACCCCTGTGACATGCGCTGCTCTGGAGGAGAAGGGGCCGGCATTCACAGCTTCCTCCTGTGTCTGTGACAGTTACCAGACACAGGAGGACGCTGTGTATGCCGGCTCCTTCTCCTTCAGAGCGGCACACGTCTTCTGCGGTTTGCGGCTCTCCTGTCATGTGCGCCGCGGTGGTGAGGCAGGAGCCGGCATACACAGCATCTTCCTGTGTCTGTGCCGGCTCCTTCCCCAACAGAGCGGCGCACGGCTTGTGACTCCTGCGGGCCGCGCGCGATGACGTCATTTCACCGCGCGCCGCCTGCAGGAGAAGACCGGCACAGAAGAGAGGAGGGAGAAGAGGACCTGGATAGCGTGGGAGCGGAGGAAAGGTGAGTGGGATGTTTATTTTTTTTTTATTTGGGGCAGGCACTGGGGATTAACTAGGCCACCAGGGACATGACTGGGGGGTTAAGAAGGCCACCAGGGACCTGACTGGGGGGTTAAGAAGGCCACCAGGGACCTGACTGAGGGGTTAAGAAGGCCACCGGGGACCTGACTGGGGGGTTAAGAAGGCCACCAGGGACCTGACTGGGAGGTTAAGAAGGCCACCAGGGACCTGACTGGGAGGTTAAGAAGGCCACCAGGGACCTGACTGGGGGGTTAACTAGGCCACCAGGGACATGACTGAGGGGGTTAAGAAGGCCACCAGGGACATGACTGAGGGGGTTAACTAGGCCACCAGGGACATGACTGGGGGGTTAACTAGGCCACCAGGGACATGACTGAGGGGTTAACTAGGCCACCAGGGACATGACTGAGGGGGTTAAGAAGGCCACCAGGGACATGACTGAGGGGGTTAAGAAGGCCACCAGGGACATGACTGAGGGGGTTAAGAAGGCCACCAGGGACATGACTGAGGGGCTTAACTAGGCTACCAGGGACATGACTGGGGGGTTAACTAGGCTACCAGGGACATGACTGGGGGTTAACTAGGCTACCAGGGACATGACTGGGGGGTTAACTAGGCTACCAGGGACATGACGGGGGGCTGACTAGGCTACCAGGGACATGACTGGGGGGTTATCTAGGCTACCAGGCACATGACTGAGGGGCTAAACTAGGCTACCACGGACATCACAGAGGGGCTTAACTAGGCTACCAGGGACATGACTGGGGGTATTAACTAGGCTACCAGGGACATAAGTGGGAGGATTAACTAGGCCTACCAGAGGCATCATTGGGTGTGTGGGGGGGGGGGGGTAATTAGGCTACCAGGGACATGACTGGGGGGTTAACTCAGGCTACAGGGTATCACTAAGGATTCACATCAGGTACAAGGGGCATCACAGAGGGTTAACTACAATAGCAGGGGCATTAGGGGAACAATACTTTGCCTTGCCCCGGGTGCTGCAAACCCACGCTACCATGCTGCGCACGGTATGCGGCCCTCGAATGATTTTATAAATGCCCGACCGGCCCTCGACATGGAAAAGGTTCCCCACCCCTGGTTTAAAAGGTAAGAACCACTTTTTCAGTATGGCAGGATACCTAAGTTATGGCAACTCCAGAAAGTTACATAGACTGCATTGTATGTGTGTTACATTGCAGTTTATGGCACTTCCAGGATTTCCTTGAACCTCGCTTATGTCAAAAGAGAGAGCCTACCTTTCAGCATTTTCACAGAGTATCCTGCCACGTTGACAAATTGGTACAGTAGGTACCTTTTAAGTCAGAGAGCCTTAAAGGGGTTGTGCTTTTTTATGTTTGAGGCTAGGTTCATACACTGTAAATAGAACAACCATATTTCACAACAACGGTTGTTGTTGGACAAAGAGCGGCCGTTATTTCACAAATAACGGCAGCTGTTTGCACAGCAATGGCCGTTGCTATGAAATACAGCTATTGTTTTTAGATAGTGTGAGCCTAGCCTAAAGGAAGAGAATTAAAACACATGTACTCACCTGTTGCCGGTCATTTTAGAAAGTGGTTGCAGTTAGGGTTAATAAAGTTATTTTCAGTCCTGCTCTTTAACCTTCCAATGACGTTTTGCTCCACAGTCCGCCAACCACAGAGCATTTATATATATTCCCTAACATGGTTTTTGAAAAAAGTTTTTCTGAACTGGCAAACTTTTTATTTAATTTCAAGGAGACCAGTAGTTTTCAAGAAGGTTAAATAGCTTCAAGGTAATTTTCTTCTTTAAAGGGGTAGTCCCGCAGCTAAAAGTTATCCCCTTTTTAAGAGATAGGGGATAACTAGCTGGTCGGGGGGTACAACCATTTCCAAGTGCTCCATTCATTCTCTATAGGTGTAAGGGAACCCAGGTCCTTGATGGAATACAGGGACAGACAGTGTATGCCTTAGCGCTAGGCCCCCAAAAACTGTTCCTGCCTACCCGAGAGCCCCACCCTAGACAGTCAGGGACACTGGGTCCCTACACTTGGTAAGTTAAACACAGAATGGGACAAAACAGACAAACACAATAAAGAATAGTCAGGCAGATACAGGTAAAACCAGGGACGGCAGAACAGTACATGAACTTCAGGCAAAAGCATAGGTAAGAAGGAAAGGCAAAGAGATCATAATACCAATCAATCTAATCCAATACAAATGCCAGCTCAAGCTACAAAAGACTATTACAATCCATGTCCAAGAGTACAAGTGGACCTCTTATGAGATACCAGAGTAACAGTCCAGAGCTTGATTGGACCAGCCCTCTGACATCCAGATCACAGAGGACACAGACCAGCAGGGAAGGGAGATAAGTGGAGAAGGCAGCTGTCTATCACCACTTGGCTATGTTCACATTACGTGAACATCCGCTTCACTGTTTGAACTGACAGGTCTTTCTGCGGCTGGAATTCACTGAATTCCGGGCGCTGGAAACTGACATGTCAGTTTTTTCCGGCGCCACATGGGATCCCGGCCGGAGCATATACGATGTGTGTACGCTCCGTACGATCCCATTGAAAATAAGGCTATGTTCCACCCCTCAAAACTACTGTATGTCTGTAGTTCTGCGGCGAGAACTATGGCCGCAGTTTTACGTAGTGTGAACATAGCCTAAGTCTAAACAATCTGGAGCTCGGCAATAAAGCTAGCAGGGGAAACCAACGGGGGCATATGTGCTGCACTCTATTCATTTTGGGGAACATTTTTCCTCCATTTTTTTGAATGTTGGGGGACCAAAGGTCATATCCTCCCAATCAGCTAGTTATCTCCTGCCCTATGTATAGCGACTTTTTCAAATAAATTTAAATCACCAATTCAAAGGTATGGGATTACTCTGGTTCTTTTCTCTATTGCAAAAAAGACAATTTAATGTGCTAATTATTTAACACTAGGGGCATCTAGGAGTGCAACAATGGTGTGAAGCATTTATGTAGATAGCAAAAAATAATCTTTATCTTCGGACCCTGGTCAGTATCACAGTTGAGCTCTCAGACTTCTAAGTAAGTGCACAAAATGGTTCATATTAAAGGGAACCTGTCACCCCCCGTACCGGGGTGACAGGCTCCCGACCCCCCGTTAGAGACCCCTATACTTACCTCATCCCGCCGGGTCCCGCTTCTGGATTCGGTCGGGTCCCGGAGATCTCAGCCGCTGCAGCCCGGCGCGCGCGCTGAGAGATGAGTCCAACACCCATAGAGAATGACAGGAGAGTCCATCGCTCCGTCATTCTCTATGAGCGTTGGACTCATCTGTCAGCGCGCGCGCCGGGCTGCAGCGGCTGAGATCTCCGGGACCCGACCGAATCCAGAAGCGGGACCCGGCGGGATGAGGTAAGTATAGGGGTCTCTAACGGGGGGTCGGGAGCCTGTCACCCCGGCACGGGGGGTGACAGGTTCCCTTTAAATAAAGTTGACCTGAGTGAAAGTTCCTTTATAAACTAATGATGATTTTTAACAGGTTTAGTATCATTTTTCAGCCGTACTGCACTGTTTTCAGTTCCAGAAGCTTTCAATATCCATGAGGATAACATTTTTGTATCTGCAGATTTCACAGAATATGTCATTGTGTGATGACTTTTCAAGCAGCGGCATATCATTAGGTGATATTCAGACACAAGACATATTGAACCTAACCCTGTATGTCCTCCCTATGAACAGTTCACTTCAAAACTGAGGTATTTTCGGATCACATAGTTCACTGTTAATTTGCACATTGGCAGCCAAGTCAGAAATGCTGTTAAGGCAAAGATCGTTAATTAAAATAAGGAATGTGTATAACGCTAGAAAAAGATATGCCTTAAATATATGTTGTGGACAAAGAAATTAGCAGTAAAACAAACTTGTCTGTACTAGTATATAACACTATAATTATAGATATATAGTATATTATAAAAAGCTAATTATTCTGACTGACATGTTACAAAGAAGAGTTGTCATTATCTGTCTATAATTGCTGCACCATTGATTTCTTGTCTACAGACGGCATTGAAGTCTTCTACAAACTTGTCCATCAACTTTTTTTTATATTGGCCATTCATTAGTGTTGTTTTACATCTCTGGGTGAGAAGAGTCTTCAAACTGAATTTAGTTTGCACCATAACCAAATGGTTGTTTGATGGAAATGTCCCACACTACCCATAAACCTACCAAAAATCTAAGAACTTGCTTTAAATGGGACATCTGTTCAACATATGACAATGGGGCTGTCAGAATTGTGTCTGCTTTTTCTTTCATGGACGGTATCTGAAATTGTCCAATTCAAGTGAATTGCATGTAGAAGTAAGGAGATCAAAGTGATCTGTCTATCTTTGATGTTCTAAAGTTGCTACCAGTGGCAACTAGAGATGAGCGAACCGGGCAGAGATTCGTATTCTTACGAACCCAAACCATTGGCATTGTCTTCCCATTCCCATAAGTCATAGGCTCTATCCCTGTTTTCCAGAAGGGACTCAGGCTGTTTCTACCTTCCCCACGGAACGAGGAGACAGCAGGGGTCAAATGCCCATGGTTTGGGTTTCTGCAAACCCAAACCTCGGCCTGGTTCGCTCATCTCTAGTGGCAACTTTTAAAGATGAGTTAACCTAACGAAAGTTTGGGTTTGCACAGTCCTAAACAATTGGCATTTGAATCCCTGTGGCTGGAGAAGGTGGATGCAGCCCGAGGATTGCCTGGAAACATGGATACAGCCATAGGCTATGTTCACACTAAGTAAAAGAAAGAGAAAAGGCGTCTGCTTTTTCTTTTTAAAATGATGTCTGATATTACCTCATTGACCTCAATGGAATGAATTGAAGTCAATGGAATGACGGCCACCCAGTGCACACAGTGTATTAAAATAAAAGACATTGTATGGACATCAAAATAATGATCATGAAAATTATTTATGGACATCTTTTGCAAACAACGGATGTTATTTGTTAGTTGTTGACACGTTTTAATTTTTTCACCATCTTTTCACCGTCTTTTCAATTAAATTAAATTCACTTTTCAATTAAAGACACATCCAAAGGCCAATCAGTCCACCTGAACTAGAATAATGTACTAATAGCCATAGGCTGTGTCCATGCAAACTCCATTTTTGTCAAGTTCGCTCATCTCTAGCAACTATTTAATATGCCAAAAAAGTTCTTTTACAATTAATAACAATTATTGTGTAGCGGCTCCTAATGGTTTAAAATGGCACATCTGGACTTCACCTATAGCAGCCAACTTTCCTGGGTCTTAACAATGGCTCCCAGTTTTTAGATAACCCAGTAGAGCCATATTTTGTACTAATCAGACAGTCATCAGAACATGAAAGCATATATGATTGTAAATCCAAGAAAAGGAAATGACAACAAACGGAATGATTTTTGGGTAGATAATGGCCCAAACAAAGGATGTAATGGCAGTCACAAATTGAAGCAGACAAGATGACTAGATGACTAGAAACAAGCTACAAGATTGACTAGCTTTCTCTGAATCTAGCAGGTTTGGGCAGGAGAGAGGTTGTGGAACATGACTGGAAGCTGCCACTTTCATCCCCCCAGGACTGGATTGCAGTCACTTCTATACAGCGGCATGCACACATAGAATATAACTGAGAACTGTATCAGAACCTTGTTCTCCTCACATGTCATTGTGATACACCAGGGATCTGATAGGGGATGCATTGTAAAAATCAGATACAGTATAGATAAATTTTGTATGTCAAACATGTTTTATTTACTTAAGTTATTTCTTGAGCCTTATAATAGGCAGACACTTCCTATTCTGTAGAGGTGTAAAGTTATTATAAGTACGGCCATTGTTGCCGATTATAACGATTATGCGGCACTGTTCACACGTATTGCAGAACGGCCGCTGTTCCCCTACGGCCGTGGAAATGACATGTTAATTATTTCTGACCGGCAGACTGTGAACAGCAGCTGTTTATTTTATTGAGGTTAATTGAATTGCAGGCACACCCAAAAGTGCCTGCAATTCAAATAACCATTCAGTAATGTTGCAGCCCATATGGCAGTATCAGCTGCAGTAACATGTAAAAATGTGGCCAGTACTGTGCAGAAATAAATGCCCATTGTTAAACACAGCCATTGTTTTACAGTGTGTGAACATATCCTTAGACTGTATTACATTTACATGGTTTATTTAGCATGGTTTATTTAGCATTGGAAGCAGGAGTTGACCATAGTAGTTGATAAGGTCACTGTTTTTATTTTCCAAATTACTTCCAAATCACTTATTTACCACTTCCATGCGCTCAGTTTTATAAATGTCCTTCATTGCTAAATACCTAACATTATTACCCTTTTCTTTGGTGGAATTGAAGTTACAGTAGTTAACTGACTGTCCAGGATTAGATGGATGTCCTCACAGAAATTAGACTCAGAGTATTGTCTTAAATTTTTAATGTTGTTATGTTGAAACATATTTATTATAGTAACCACCTCAGGTCCTGAGGAAGGTGCAAGCTCTGTACTGAAATGCGTTGTCCATTTTTATCAATAAAGACGACTAAACTCTCACTATGGGGGAAATTTATCAAGGACTTTGCGCATATTTTTAGGTGAATAATTGGATTATCACCTGTTTTTGGTCTAAGTTCTATTTATGAACCATTCGATGGGTAAATCTATTTTAGATGCAAATTTTTTTTTATCTGCCTGTTTTGAGTATTCACCCAAAAGTTCGGATAATCTGGCATTAGCGCTCAATTTATCATTTGCGACTTTTTAAAAAGTCGCACAAACAGGTGCAGGCTTGCGTCTGGTCAGCACCAGGTGAATTTGCTTGCACAATTTTTGCATTTTTGCACATTTTTCTGCGCCTTTCTTTGCAACTTTTTACGTAGATACATTTACTAAGGCAATACAACATTTTAATAAATCGGTCACAAAATATTAAACCAAAATATACACCATTCCCCATTAGAATAATCCCACAAATTAGACTTGCTAGTAAATGTGCCCCTATATCTTTGTGGATACGGTGCCTGAGTATATATATATTGCTATTTTTCTTGTGGTTACTGTACTAAGCATACAGAAGTGTTGTGCCTTTTCCAGAGCACAATACACCCAGGTAAGTGTGTTTTTCTTAGTTTTTTGTTTCTTTGATTTTTTTTTTTTCGGTAATGCCTTAGGAATACCCCTATTTAAAAAAAAAAAAAAAAAAAAAAAAAAAAAAAACATTTATTAAGTATATAACTAAGTTATAATATATGGCTGCTGTTGGGATTCTTCAGTGCTATGAACAAGGACAGAAATATTCTCTACAAAGATTCTGAAATATTAGCAAACAGGTAAGTAAAAATAGTACTTCCACATGACACTTCCAAACACCTACCCACCCAAGCAATGTTTTTACAGTATAACGGTAAATTCACACGGGCGGATCCGCCAGCAGTCTCACGCTCGAAATCAGCAGCTAATCCGCAATACACATATTATTCTTATTATTATTAACCCTTTAAGGACGGGGCCCATTTTCGTTTTTACGTTTTCGGTTTTTCCTCCTTGTGTTTAAAAGGTCATAGCACTTGCATTTTTCCACCTAGAAACCCACATGACCCCTTATTTTTTGCGTCACTAATTGTACTTTGCAATTACAGGCTGAATTTTTGCATAAAGTACACTGCGAAACCAGAAAAAAATTCAAAGTGTGGTGAAATTGAAAAAAAAAAGCATTTCTTTTATTTGGGGGAGATGTGTTTTTACGCCATTCGCCCTGGGGTAAAACTGACTTGTTATGCATGTTCCTCAAGTTGTTACGATTAAAACGATATATAACATGTATAACTTATATTGTATCTGATGGCCTGTAAAAAATTCAAACCGTTGTTAACCAATATACGTTCCTTAAAATCGCTCCATTCCCAGGCTTATAGCGCTTTTATCCTTTGGTCTATGGGGCTGTGCGAGGTGTCATTTTTTGCGCCATGATGTGATCTTTCTATCGGTACCTTGATTGCCCATATACGTCTTTTTGATCGCTTTTTATTAAATTTTTTCGGGATTTGATGCGACCAAAAATGCGCAATTTTGCACTTTGGGATTTTTTTTTGCGCTGACGCCGTTTACCGTACGAGATCAGGAATGTGATTAATTAATAGTTTGGGCGATTACGCACGCGGCGATAGCAAACATGTTTATTTATTTATTTGTTTACTTTTATTTAAAACCTGGGAAAAGGGGGGTGATTCAGACTTTTATTAGGGGAGGGGGCTTTTTACTATAAACAACACTTTTTTTTTTTTTTTACACATATACTAGAAGCCCCCCTGGGGGACTTCTAGTATATACACTGTGATCTCTCATTGAGATCTCTGCAGCATAGATATGCTGCAGAGATCCATGAGATCGGCACTCGTTTGCTTTCGGCTGCTGCAGCCGAAAACGAACGAGTGCCGAGCCGAGGACGGCGCCATCTTGGATGCGTCCCCGGCCGGCATCAGTAACGGAGATCGCTCCTCCGGGACAAGGTCCCGGAGGAGCGATCTCCCCCACTAGACCCCAGGGAAACGTTGCCTCCGGTAATCGGAGGCAGCTGTCAACTTTGACAGCTGCCTCTGATTAGCTAATTAGCGGGCACGGCGATCAGACCGTGCCTGCTAATAGCGGCGGTCCCGGGCTACACGCGGCACCCGGGATCGCGGCACTTCAAAGCGGGGCCGCCGCGCGGCCCCGCTTTGAAGTGCAAGTGAGGACATATGACGTAGGGGTACGTCATATGTCCTTAAGAGGTTAATACGTGTATTGCGGATTAGCTGCGGATTTCGTGCGTGAGACTCCCAGGGGATCCGCCCGTGTGAATTTACCCTTATACTGTAAAAACATTGCTTGGGTGGGTAGGTGTTTGGAAGTGTCATGTGGAATCTTAAAGACCTTAAAGGAGAAGTCTGGCGAAAAATTGTATTAAAATATTGCATTGCCCCCCAAAAGTTACCAATTACCAATATACATTTATTACGGGAAATGCTTATAAAGTGCTTTACAATACTTTAATAAAATTTTTCGCCGGACTTCTCCTTTAATTTTTTATCTTTTCAAAGTGGCCGCTCTATATTAGGAGTTTGTTAATTATACTCTCTCATGTTATTAAGTCTTAAGTCAAGCTTTGCCCCATATTCACAGTTCAGGTGCAGCTTTGATGACTAAAATGAAAAGATTTCCACAAGAACAACCAAATGCAATAAAACATTTGTTTAGATTTAGGCAGTGATCATTGCGAATACAAATGAGATGTTTAGAAAAATGAACAATGAATTATTTCTACTTATCTGGATGGCTGTATTGTTTTATTGATTACAGTGCAATTTGTTTACTGTCGAGAAACAACTTGTTATAAATGGCAGTGGCAAAGGTTCTTTAAATTACTAAAACAACTGATGCAAAACTGCTTTGTAGACTTTAGAATTTAGATTTCTAAGAATAAAACCTCAGCTTGCCAATCACCCCCATGTAAGAAGTGCTTTCAAACTGTGAAAATCGAATTGCATATATACAGATGCAGTGTGATGCCTTAACTACAAGCATACATTTAAACACTTGCCAAGCTAAACTGTGTTTTCTCAAAATGTTTGCAAAGAGCAAAAGGAAAAGGAAAAAAACAAGAATTTATAGGTTGAGGTTTATACAGTACATTAAAAAGGCCCATTCTCTTTACCAGTTAAATATGTGTTCTGATTTGTGCCCCCTGATGAACACTTAGATTTTATGGAAGAAGAGTGTTGGGACGTTTTTTTGTTTTACTTATAGGGAATTTTGTCTTGCTAGTCATTGGTCTGTTTTCTTCTGTGCAGGTGGCTGCTCTGTTTACCAAGATAAACCAAGATCATCATACATAAGATTAAATATATAAAACAATTCTTTATCATTTAGAATACAGAGGGCATTGTTTCCACTTTGGGGTATATGTGTCTTTAAAGGGGTATTCTGCTTAGAATTAACTTTTCATATTTTGCGGCCCTGGTGCAGAACATAACAAGCAGCGTATTCTTACCTCTCTGTCCTTCCCCGATCTCCTCCTACATTATCTTCATGCCCCAGCTAAATGATCCTGCTTTTACTTCTGAGACAGGCTTGTCTCGGAAATATTTACAGCCCCGTCCCCCTAACCCACTGCTGCCCGGTGAATACTTTATCCATCCGCGCTCCGGCCTGCTTCTGTGGCTCCCGCCTCCCTGACGTCCCAGTCAGCCAATTTAGTCCATATTGACTGTTCAAGTTGTTCAAACAGGTCATACATGATCAATAATATGTGAAAAATAATAATTCAAGGACATTTTTAG
This sequence comes from Dendropsophus ebraccatus, assembly GCF_027789765.1. NCBI lineage: Eukaryota > Metazoa > Chordata > Amphibia > Anura > Hylidae > Dendropsophus > Dendropsophus ebraccatus. The sequence goes on along the minus strand of NC_091461.1, from coordinate 44,566,264 downwards.
GAACATTCTATAAAAAATTATTTTCTAAATGATTGTTCATGAATAAATGAAAAAAAGACTATTATTAGCATACAATTTATTTGTTGTAATGGTAATAAAGGGAAACTATCAGCAGGTTAGAAGCATATAACCTGCTGTTATGTCCCTACTGCACAGTGACACTGAGGATGAAGGTAATTTTCTTACCTTCATCCTTGGCACCGGTTTTGGCATATTACCATCCTAATGACGTGTTTTGGTGCATTTGAGGTTGGGCACATTTTGGCCCGGACGGCCCGCTCCCTAACAATATACTAACAATGCCAACGATGAAGGTAAGAAAATTAATTACCTTCACCCTCAGTGCCCCATGACTATAGTAACATATCAGAAGGTTAGATGCATCTGACCTGCTGATAGTTTCCCTTTGAGTTTCAGTAGTCCTAAATTATTTGATTTTTACTTTGCCTAAAAAAAAGTAAGCTTTACAGAAAACAAAGCTCTTTAAGATTTACAGTATCCAATATACACATCACAATGATCGGACTGGTAGCATCAACTCTTGTAACCCATAAACATGCGATAGCTCTCAGACGAACAATTGTTTGTCTGACAGCTATGACTATGCATTAGGCTATCTCTGTGTCCCAATAACCTTATACTTCTGTTGGCCAAAAGTGCCACTCACAGTGTATGAGGCTCTCCTGACTGTCCACTAACAGATGATATTGGTGGTAATGGGGGTGGAGCATGATGGAAAATCACCGCCCAACTCCTCTTGTTCTAGGAGAGATAAGCCATTACAATGCCATGTTTGTAGATCTTCTTGCATAAACTGTTTTCTGGTTCAAAAGTCTCCGGACTGTTTATATATTTCTCCTTCTTCCATGACGGTAAATCCTTTTCTGGCAATATCTCTAGACTGATTTTAGAACATGTCAGGTAGCAGAACTAGTAACTCATGCAATCTATCAACATAGAAATAAAATGTGCAGCAAAAATTAATAATTTTGTCCCTGATGGAAAAAGACCTTGGAAAATACTGATGGTAGGAGACTGCCCATGGAAATTTGGAGCTCCACTCTGATACAACATTCAATAATTGTAAAACCTCTTGCCTGTGCTGCATACCTATATTATTATTTTTATTTCTCCATTCCTTTCCCCTTCTCGTGTGAAGTCTGGACACCATCATAATCAGCCCTCTGTACTTCACAGAATAACTGTTAGTATTTCTATTACAGGTATAGACAATACAGGAAATCACTGTGCTGGGGAAATGGCACAGCAGCGAGATCCATGCTATTTACTAATACTAAACTACATAGAAGTGTGTTTTAAGTAAAGATCAACTTTAATAACATCAGCCTGGTAGACTAGTATAGTGCTGCTTGATTTTCTGCTCACTTGACATTATGTAACCAGGATGTTAAGTGTATATATATATATATATATATATATATATATATATATAATATATATAGTAATTTTATGCTGATTAGAGATGGGCGAAGCAAATCTGCCGAACTGCGAATCAGGCATTAAATTCACTTTGTAGTGATTCGCTTTACTAATTCACATTAAACATTGCGGCCGCACATGTTAGCTTACAGAACTGTCTTTTGGCGAGAGCAAGAGATTATCCATAATCCCTTGCATCTGTCCAATCAGCTGAAAACTCCACTGTAATGTCAACACCCCTATAAAAGGTGATTGGCCTCCTGGAGGCGGCCAGTCGGCTGTGTATAGTGGAGAGTAGGCTGCAGCAGGCAGTTAGAGCAGGGAGAGAAATACAGAGATATAGGGACAGAGACGAGGGGAGGGTGGATTGTGGGTGGTTTTCTATGGGAGCAGTGAAGCCATTGTCCAGTATACCGAGTAACTGGGTGATTGTTGTTCATTATACCAAGTTACTGGGTGACTGTTGTTCATTATACCAAGTTAATGGGTGCTGGGTGTTCATAATAGGAAGTCACTGGGTGCTGGGCGTGCATTATAGGAAGTCACTGGGTGCTGGGTGTGCATTATAGGAAGTCATAGTGAACACAGTGTCCATCTTAATAACTCACTGGGTGCCAGTGTCAAATATCCACTGCTGTCCTGGGAGAAAATTGATATTACACCACTGATCCACCAACATCCACTACTGTCCATGTTGGAAATGGAATGATTGACAGGCTGATTGACATTTTTTTTTAAATTGACATTTTCCAAATTTTGACACTGTCCCAGCAACAGCTGTTAAAAAAAATTGCTATTCTGTAATAGTTCCACTCTTGTAGTTACTATATAGTTTGCCTGTTTTAAAAGAAAATGTGTTTGTATGCGATTCGCGAAATGAATTTCCGAGTAATTTAGACTAGGAAAAATAAAAATAATTAGTGCCTATGGACGTTATTGGGGATCCAACCCCCTTTATGAACCCAAATATGTCAGAGTAAACAGTGGAGGCTTTCATTTTGGTGGACCCAGTTTATTCATGTGTTACATGGACAGTCGTTGAAATGCTTACTTGTAGTGCTATATCAGAGCACGGAGAATGAGCAGCCGCTGGTGATTCATTCTGGCAAATTTAGCTGCTTTGGTAGCTTTGCCTATGGTTTCTTTGTAAGACAACCTTCACACAAGATTAAGGCCCAAACTAAAGGCCCTATTCCACCAAAAGATCTGACGACAGATTATCTGCCAAAGATTTGAAGCCAAACCCAGGAACAGACTATAAACAGAGATCAGGTCATAAAGGAAAGACTGGATTTCTCCTCTTTTCAAATCCAGTCCTGGCTTTGGCTTCAAATCTTTGGCAGATTATCTGTCATCAGATCTTTTGGTCGAATAGGGCCTTAAGGGGCCTATTTCACAGAGCGATAATCGGCCTATCGCTCCGTAGAATAGAGACAACGATCAGCAATGATTGGTGCAAACCTAAAATAATCAGCAGCTTTGGAGTGGCCTGTCTGAGTTGACAGACCGCTCAGCCAATCACTGGCAGGGACCGCTAGTGATTGGTTGAGCGGTCTGTCAGCTCAGACTAGCCGCTTCGAGGCTGCTGCGGCGCGCGGGAGCGGGAGAAGGAGCGCAGGAGAAGACCTGCAGCCTGGATAGGTAAAGTTTGATGTTTAAACAAGGGCTTCAAGGACATAGATAACGATGGACCTGAAGCCTTCGCTAAACAATTATCGGGCCGTGGAATAGGCCCAGTAAACGAGCGCCGATCTAGCAGATCGGCGCTCGTTTACATTGTTGATCGGACCCCTATCGGCCTGTGGAATAGGACCATAAGGCTGCATTCACACATTGCAATATGTTTCCAGTACTGTTGGGGTACTGTGTCACTTCAGTGAAGACTGCAGTTCTGTGATGCAACATGTGTGAACAGCGCCTAAAACTAAACTGTCTGTAATCGGATCATTACAAAATATATTGTCAATACAATGACAGAATGAATCACCAAGAATAGCATAGTCATAGTGAACAATTATGGGCACATTAAGAGATTACTGCTCTTTTATTCTGATTTTAATGATAATATATGAAAAACACTATGCTGTCTGTTTATGGGAGAACTTCAAAGGCTTGGCTGAATATCAGAAATGATTGGGGCAGAGTTGCTCTATCTGTTGTTCAGTTGGCTTTATACCAGCTTTTTTCTAAGATCTATTTTAGATGAAAATGTATCATTATTAAATGAAATCTTAGAAATGATTAATTTACAAAATCCTGAAATGTCTCCGGGCAATGTAATGTCTGCACGGTTTTACAAAGCATAAAAAAGGGAAGGAAAAGCATTCTTTTTTATCCTAAAAGAACTTGAGATACTTTGAGTTATAGAAGACTTAGGCTATGTTCACACAACGTCAAAAAGGAGAAAAGACGTCCATTATTGCCGCAGTGCACTGAAGTCAATGGGATGACCGACGTCCAGTGCACACAGTGTATAAAATGACGGACATTTTCTGCGCGGACAGCAAAATGTTAATCATGACAATGATTTTCAGACGTCTTTTGCAAACAGTGGGGTTATTTTAGTTGTTTACACACACTTTTATTTTTTTTACAGTCCACTCACTGTTTTTACTATTAAATTCAATGGACTTTTCAATTAAAGACACAACCAAAGTCCAATTAGTCCACCTGAACTAGAGTAATGTACCAACAGACGTCATTGCACTGACGGGAGGCCAAACAGCAAAATAACGGACATTATTTTAAAATTATTTTAAATGGACAAGAAAAAATGTTCTGTGAACATAGCCTAAAAATAGGCTAGACGTAACAGCTATTACACATCAACCACACCACTGCTTTTATAGCAGAGTGGTGGTTGGTAACCTAGACAGAAAAAAGTGCCCCATGCTGCCCAATTTTTTTCTAGGATTTTTTTTAGGCTCCTAATAAAACCTCTAAAACCTTATCCTAGTTCAAAGTTAAACTTTATTAATATTATAACTGAAATAAACAGGTTTACTTACAACCTTTCCAAAGAGCAAGGTTCACATCTAGTAAGTGATTCTGTAAAACTCACATGTGCAGAATATAAATCGTCCCTTCAAAGAAATGCACATAGCTCAGATTACAGATATAGAACACATGCAAATATAGCATTTAATGTTTATTATGCAAACCAAAGGTGACCATGGTTGTAATGCCACAATATCCCAGTGACGTCATATGAGTGGTATCACCCCAATCCCTAAGTATCAGATCATTTTTAATGCCAACAATATGCGACATGCACACTTGTATTTAATATGCCAAAAGAACTTTTATGAAACTTAACATTTTCCAGTTTTTTGCATCTGAGTTGATTGACTTTTAGTGTAAATGCTATAATTGACAATTTGTTATTTTTTATACTAAAGGAATATAAATTTATATGAGAATGTGTTATCTTTTTTATTCCTGTGCCATAGGCCTCATACACATGACCATATTATGCTACACCATGCGTGTATCAGTGCATCAACAGTCCTTTGCTAACGGGGGAGTACGCAGATGGATCAATCTGGGAGGTGCATGATGGGAGAGGCAATTTCCTGGCTGACACCATCTTGGATATAGATCAGCTTTTAGAAAAACTTGTAACTCAGGAATGGTAGCAACTAGAAAGACAGGAGCTCAAAATACCCAGGGGGAATTGGTGAGCAAGACCAGCTAGGTTTGGGATTATTTTTTAGCTCCTAGGTGGATTACCCCTTCAAGGTTTAAGAGAAGAGCTTTAATCTGTATCCAAGTTTAGTCCAAGTTTATAGCAACCATTAGCATGCCCATGATGCTGCATTTACGTCCTCCATTTATCATTGAGATTTTTGCTGGAACGCAAAGCTATGGACAGTAAGCCAACTCACTGCACTCTATGGGCAGGCGTACAAAATTGTTGGACGCCAATGACTAGCCAAGTAATTAGCCCCCCCCCCCATCTATATAGCAATGTAAAGTGATTGATTGTAAATGAAGGCTTCCCTCTAATCTCGTACAACCCATAAAATTCTGGGCAGCTGTTCCATGTGTAGACTTATGTTCTTATTATATACACAGTGCTGTGCTGATTTTTATTTCAAACCCCTTCCACATTATTTTATCATTATTAGCATTTAAAGGGGTACTCCGGCCAGGAAGCCTTTTTTCAGGATTGCAGAAGAGGTGCTAAATGAAAACCATGACGTACACTAGCTCAAACTATGGAGCCCCCATCATGCTACTGCAGTCCCCTAGTCTCAGACCAATCACGTTTTAGACAGGGCTTGAGATGTGACGTTGGCAGACCCACTCAGCCATTCAGCAGTAGAGATGGGACACCGCTTTAGCTGGCATCATATCTCATGTCACATCCGAGACATCAGCAGACACAGATCGGGAAACCTGAACAGCTGGAGGAGGGGGAGGTAAGTGGATGTCATTGTCTTCATCCACCCCTCCCTGGCGATACTGAAAAAAGGTCTCCTGCCTGGAGTACCCTTTTAACTGCTTAGACCAGGCCTGCTTTTTTCATGTAACTCTTTCCTTGCGGTAATGCCCCCTACTTTTATTTCCTTTCTTCACAAATAGCATCCCAATACTCCATAACCCCTTTCCCCATAGACTATCTATAGTACTGTATTGTAAATAATCCAGTGCACTTTCTAAACTTTTATGTAATAGCATATCAGTGAGTAGTAGGGGCTGCCATGTGACCGGCCAGAGAAGTAAGGGCAAGGAAGCCAATGTGTGTGTACTACTGGCAAACAACTCAGCTTAAGTCCTGAAACAAGGATTCATGTTAATTCATGATTTGTAGTGAATCCACTGCGGATCTATGTACTGTGAAGGTCTATGAGGGCTAAATATCTGCAGCAGAATTTTCATTTCACTGCGGATATGTGACCCCCGCCCCTTTAACCCCCCGCCGCCCCGGCTCACAGCATGCATTACCTGCTCGGTGCCGCGGTTGTGTGTGAGGCTCCCGGCTCCCCTCGCTCCCCATCAGCCAATCAGTGCTGCCGTGCACTGATTGGCTGATGGTGAGCGAGGGGAGTCCGAAGCCACGGCACGGAGCAGGTAATGTATGCTGTGAGCCGAGGCGGTGGGGGTGGGGGTTAAAGGGGCCGGGTCACATATGTGCAGCGGAATGAATGGATTTTGCGGCAAATCCGCAGCGTGAAATCCGCTGCGGATCCGGTACGTGTGAAACTACCCTAAAAAAATACAGTTTTTTACAGGTATGCTTTAAGAAGTGGAAACTAATTGAGCCTTATTCTTCATGAAATATGACTCCATAGGATACAAGTCTTAAGTTGTGAGTCCAATGTGTTTCCATAACCCTGACATTTCTACATAGATGTTTGCCATAAAAAAAATCAATTACTGAGTAAGGTTACCAGTATAATGCACAACCATCAAACATAAATAAAAAATCTCCTTGAATGTGCCACTATACAAATAGATTAGCTTTCATCCGGCTCAGACACTAGAGATTTTTGTATATCTTGTTAGCTTTTAGCTGTATTATCTTTTATGTGGCCATTCTGCGAAATGAATTTGTTACTTTTGTATCCCTTTTTATACACCTTTTAATGACAAAGGGCTATTTATAGCCACTATTCTTTTATAGGATTCATCATTATTCTTATTTTTATAGAGTGGGATCATTCACAGTTTGAGCTATTTACTGTAACTCAATAAGAAACAACAGTACGTCATTATTTAACTTTAAGTACCCCGTTTTACTACCAGAAAGATTTATTTACGGCTTGTCATAAATGAACATCTAGATATTATTCCTGTTGCTGCAGATCTGTTCAGGTCCACTTGGCTGCCATTCAAAACACGTTAAGAATGTTAAATTAAAGATGACGGAACATCTTCTTGAACTATTGTACACATTTCACCTTAGTGGAAACTACATAGCTCAGTAGAGACATCTGGTGGTGCAAATTGTTACTGCAGGAACTGGTTTGAGGTAATGTCATACCAAGAAAATCATTAGATATTCTTAGAATAATTTTCTTGTATTTATGGAACTATAACCTGTATTTATAGCACTAACATATTACATGATTAGAAGACACAATAAATACACAAAATGGCATATATATCAGCTGTTTGTTGTATAATTCTGCCTGTTGGCTAAACATAGTTCACGTACAATAAGTTAAAAAATGGAGATTGATTAAGTGTGTAAAGGCATCTGCTGGATAATAATGGGAGCAGCTGTTTCTATGCATCATTTGCAATACTTTAACTGCTGCAAGTTGTATTATTGAACTAATTATTAACAACGGTTTTATATTCTCAATTTGTAATATCACTAATATGTTGTATATCTATTGCTTAAATGCATTCAAAATGAAGGTCTTCTTTGGAACCTCTTTATAGATTGTAATATAAGGAAATGACTAGAGATGAGCGAACTTGGAGCATGCTCGAGACGATCCGAACCCGAACTTTCGGCATTTGATTAGCGATGGCTGCTGAAGTTGGATAAAGCCCTAAGGCTATGTGGAAATCATGGATATAGTCATTGGCTGTATCCATGTTTTCCAGACAACCTTAGAGCTTTATCCAAGTTCAGCAGCCCCCGCTAATCAAATACTGAACGTTCGGGTTCAGATGGACTCAAACCAGAACCTGGTTCCCTCATCTCTAGAAATGATTAAATATGTTCCCTAGTGTAATGTTTGTGTCAGAAATGCACCTTTGATGTTCTTTAATATGGTTACATAGTCAAAGTTTCAATTTAAAGGGGACCTGTCACCAAGACAATGCTCTCTAATCTATCACTATAATGTTATAGAGCAGTATTAACTCTTTGTTACATATCTTACATAGTGAAAAATGCTCCTTTCTACTCCTATAGGTTTCAATTCCTGCTCTACCTCTTCCTAAAATCATAATTTAAAACTAAACTATGTTACATTCTGCCCATACAAGTCTATGGGGGGGGGGGGGGTAGAGACAGAAGCAAACAGAGACTGCAGAGAGACTACTGGAGCTTGCAATTAGTATTCAGTTTAACCCCAGTTCTTGATTCACAGCTTAGACTATTCGATGATCTATGATATCTTTCTTTCGACTAATGCTTCAGGTTTTCCTTAAATTTTGTTATTCATGCTTTTAAAAGGGGGGTACTCCAGTGGGGAAAATGTTATTAAATCAACAGGTGGCAGAAAGTTATATAAATTGTAAATACTTCTATTCAGAAAGCTCAATTATCCCAGTACTTATCAGCTGCTGTATGTCCTGCAAGAAGTATTTTTTTTTTTACCTCTTTACATAAGATTTCTCTTTAACTTCAAATGTACAGCAGAGAGAAAGGCTCAGGCTTAGCTTTGTCTATGTATTATATGGTCACCATTCACTTGAGCTGTTGACATTTAGTATTTTATGATTCCTTTTAGTGAGGTGAGAAACTATCAGTGAGGTGCATAACAGTGCATCTTCCTCAGTTGGTTGCTTTTAAGTGTTTCCTTTGATTAAACAATATAAAAAAAACGGCAACAAATTGATTTATCAGAGCTTAAAACATGTCATGTAAAACATGTGTATGAAAAAAGTAGGAGTGATCCTACCAAAATAAAGCTTTCTGTCTAGTATGAAACCAATTATACATTTCCTATGCGATGCTAAGGCAGTTTGGACTCCACTACTATAAGGCCTTGTGGGATGAGAATGTCTCTGAATCTAGGCCTGGAGTGGACTCTGTGTATTAGCATCCTATAGGCAAATTGTATTGCAATTTGTATTGTATTGTATTGTAAGCTTGTTGAGTTAAATCTCCTGTGATTTATGGTAAGGACCGTGATCCAAAAATTTCAGGTAGCTACACAAACTCTGTAATGTGGGGAAAGATCACTGCATTAAAAAAGACTACTTTCCTATGTGGCTTTCCAACATTTTTGGCTTTCCAAAATGTCATAGGAAGCAGGAAGAACCTAAGAGTGGCAGAAACGAGGAGCATCAGAACAGCAGTGATAGGGGATTAGGGTAGGTAAATGTGGCTTCTAGTCCATCTAGTCCACCCTTTTAGTACCTTAGTATACTGTATGCCCCCTTTTTCTTGTATTCATTTTTTTTTTATTATTAAAAACACTCACCATATTATTTAGTTCTTTATCGTATTTAAAAGCCTCCCCCCTTTAGATTCTTTTCTTCAGATCATATATCATATTGCGCCCAGGGCGCTGAGGATGAAGACATGTCTCTTTCCATCCTCCTTGGTGCCATTCCCATGCAGTTTTAGGCTATGTTCACACTACGTAAGAGACCGGCTGTTCCGTGACCCCAGCCGGGTCACGGAACGGCCGGTCTCTGGCCGGATGATCTTTCGGCCGCAGAGCTCTGATGCAGGCGCATCAGCGCTTACCATAGCCCACAGTGAAGCAAGCGGCCGGAGCCGCTCGCTTCACTGTGTGAACTGACAACTGACAATTCACTGAATTCCGGCCGCAGAAAACTGAAATGTCAGTTGTTTGCGGCTGCGTATGGGATTCCGGCCGGAGCGCACACGATGTGTGTACGCTCCGGCCGGGATCCCATAGAACAACAGGCATTGTTCCACCGCGGTAAAAGTACGGCCGTTGTTGCCATCGGCAACAACGGCCGTACTTTTACGTAGTGTGAACATAGCCTTAATATAGTCCTCTGTCTGGTAAGGCTGTTTGGAGCAAATCCGAGTATTGGGGCGGGGCAGTGTTCCATTGGCATGCCATAGAAGATGCTAGAGAGTAGAATTTATGACCTCTACATGGAACATGCCACCCCCTCAGGGATTTGCCACTTGATGCCAGATACTTTTCTCGCCTCATGGCAGACATGGCCCTGTCCAGCCTCTATTCCAAGCACATGAATGCTTGACAAAGTCTAGTGTTTTTGTGTATTGTAGTATCAGTATATAGTATGGCTACCTTTACAGAAAAGTTACCTGTTCAAGCTTGAAGAGGAGGTTACGGTTTAAAGCGAATGTACCACAAGGTACATTGCTTTTTTTTTTTTTTGCATGAAAAAACTGGTGCTGGTGTGGGGATGCAGATGCCGCAGTGCTGGTCTATTACTGAGCACCGGCCAGGTATGAAGCACTGGAAGCGGGCTCCCCAGCCCCAGTGTTACAATCTCCCCTCTGTGACGCGGTTACATTGATTGTAACGGAGGGGAGATCCTTACACAGTGTTTCATGCCTGACTGCTGCATTGTAATAGACTGGTGCCATGTACAGGAACCAGGTGGCGGTTTTAAAAAAGGATCACGCACTGGCTCCGGTCTGTCAATGTTAAAAGCCCATACCTATGTACCTGATTGTACATTTGCTTTAAGACACCCCCTCTGTAATCTCCATATACCCAAATAGTCAAAAGGAAAGATGTTGTCTTCATGAGTATTGAATACACTTTTTAAAAGCCTGTAAACATTTACCCATAGTGTTAATGTAAAATTTCATGTACATTTCTGTCGTCTCCAATTCCTAAAAAAAAAAAAAAAAAATCTTCTTTACACATTGTCAAATATTCCTTTTCGTTTTCCACCCTAAAAAGACAAATGAGCTCTAAGTCCAACGTCATAAGTTAACTTCCAAATGATTCACCCATTTAAATCTCCCAGCACACGCTATTATTTTTCTCAAGTGTTACAAGTTAATTAAAAATGTGTTGGAAGCTTTGACAAATAAATTTACACTCATGCAAATACCGGCAATAAATCACTATAAAAAAAAAGTCTAGATTGTTTCGATTTTTCTTGCATTAGATCAAAGATGTTACAGTTCATATAACAAGTATGTTGTAATGTTTAATATGTAGTTTGTTTTTATAGCTCGAAAAAAAAAATAGTCTTTACAGGGCCGAATGAAAAAGGGAATATTAAAGCTGCACTACTAAGGAAATATTGCAGCTGCCAAAGTCTGATTAGTCATAAAATCCACAACATTATTCTCATCCATCAATGCCTCTCTCTTAATGACTAAACTAAAACGAGAGGCCTTAACGCTGAGAGCAATGTGCTGTAATAAAAATACCAGAACCCAGGCTGGATTGCTAAATTTTCTGGTAAAATATACAAAAAAAAAAAAAAAACATTGTTTAAAAAAAAAAAAAAACAGGCTTCATGTGAGCTAAGCATAAAACATATGTTGTTATGGCCTTTTATAAAAAAAAAAAAAAAAGTATGATGCTTGTTCAGCTTTCTATTATGGTTACCGATGAGCTTTTCATGCATTCCTAAATTGCCATGTAATCCAAAACCTTGTCTTCAGCTGCTCTCTATATTGGAAAGTCCCTTGCAATAATCAAGATGATTACAGTTCAGTGTACAGAACAAAATGTGTTTGTGTTATTGTACAAAGGAAATGTAATTTACAGGATATGTCTTCTTAACAAAGAGCAGGGGAGGAAAATATATATAAAAAAAATCTTTTTAAAGTGTATTAATTTTTGGCTGCCGACCAAGATTTAAAACACAGAAAATACACGGTGTAAAATCTGTTTCCATTCCTGTGGGGACATGATTGAGATCCGTGTGCCAAAACTATCTTACAGAGTTTTCATTGTCTTATCTGCTTACATCATTTTAATGTAATTTTTTTTTCTTCTATTCTGTCAAAGTGCGTCTGATGTGAATGCGCTCCTGATAGCAAACAGAGATCCTTTTTATGCAAAACAGGATTCAGCTGATTTTAATAAAACAGTTTGCAATACATTAGACCGTCGCATTAATGTGCACTAAGAATACTGGGGGGAAAAAATCCCCGGCTGTGCTGGTGTGTGTTATAGAGAGGGATTTGTCTTGTTTTTCACTATAATTGCTAGGGTGGGGCTGCGTGATTATCTTTTTAATGAATGGTATTACTTTGTGCAACAACAAATAGCCTTTTATCTTTCTTCCTCTCAATAACTCTGACACTGCTTGCAAAATATGCACATTTTGTATCATTGGAGATTCACTGAAATGGGGGGCGGAGGGAAATTGCAGTGGAAGGTTAATTATATCTTCACAATTGAGATATTGCTTACATGTCTTATTCATAAAACACCTGCAGAGTATGGAGGAAAATTAATTTCACTTGCAGCAGGCTGCATAATATTTACTGAACAAAAGCTGCATTATTTTCCTCCAATATGAAATATATATATATATATTTATATATTTTTTATTTCGTGTATATATATATATATATATATATATATATATATATATATAGTGTATATATATATATATATATATAGTGTCTGCACATTCATAATATTGGAGAGGGGGATATATATATATATTCTGCTTTATTATCTAGTAGATTAGCAATTATGTACTAAATTACGTTTAAACTTAATACATTTCTTACTATTAGTAAATAATGTTTTTATGTTAAACATATTTTTAAGTTTTTGATGAAATTTTTTCTAATTTTTCATTTTTCTATCTATAATATAAAATAATTCTCATATCTTGCATCATATTTTGCAGTTTTCATTCTCACCCCTGGGGTTAAAACTAAGCTGAGACTTCCTGTTCTATCTGTGGTGATAAGAGGAGGCGGCTGTAAAGTGATCTGTACATCATTAAAGCAACATGTGACACCAATAGATAGAGGTAGATAGAATTAGGGTAGCTTCACATGTACCAAAGCGCAGCGGATTTCACACGGCAAGTTCCGCAGCAAAATCTGCTGGGATTCCCGGCCCTGTCATTTTAAATAGGTTTACATACTTGCAGCAGATTTTTAATTCCGCTGCACTGTCCCCCTAACGCACTGCGGCCCGGTTAATACTTTACCTGTCCACGCTCCAGCCTGCTTCTGTGGTTCCCAGGTCTCTGACATCCCACTGAGCCAATCAGTGCGCTGTCCCGCTACAGCCACTGATTGGCTGAGTGGAACGTCAGGGAACCAGGAGCCACAGAAGCAGGCCAAAGCGCGGACGGGTAAAGTATTCACTGGGCCGCTGCGGGTTAAGGGGGGTGGGGTTTACATACTCTTAGCAGTATAAAAAAATCTGCTACAAGTATGTAAACCCATACAAACTGACAGTACCAGAAATTCCGCGATTCCGGTATGTGTGGACTCACCCTTAAAGGTCACAGAGCATGCTAAATGATTTCACATTCACCTTAAGGGGACAAAGTCTGTCTATTGTCGTCTATGTCCATGAAGTTTGCTGTAAAGCATGTCAATAAATGCTGTTAAGAATATCCCAGGCAAGTGGCAGCATGTGGCAGCAGTGAAAAAAATTACAGTGAGAATTTGGGTACAGATCAGAATAAAAGAGCAATTATTTTGTATCTGACTCTAACCAGTAAAAGAAATTAGGTGGCACATTCCCTTTAATTGACCACCTAAGTGGCCATAAAATGTAATTTAAAGGGAAATTTTTTTTATTGATTAGCGCTAGATACCTGAACATTTTATTTTTTTTATTTTACTTTTAGTTTTTTACTATAGGGGCAGCCATCTTGTCCAAGCAGTTTTTAATAGCATTCAGTGACATGCTTTATGGCAGGTCCAATATATATATAGATGCAATGAACATTTATAAGCATGCTCTGTGGCCTCATTACACATGGAGGGGAAGGCTGAGTTGCTGATATTTTTGATATCATCTGGTTTCACCTTTCACTGTTCTGTTAGGTTCTCTGTGGACAGATTAAAAAAGTCTGTATTTTGCAAAAGCAGGTAATAAATAATATTATCTGGATGTCTATAATCAATTATGCCCAAACCAACCAGTCAACACTTCTCTTTCCTTTTACCAGAGCTGAAAGCTGAGCTGTGATTGGTTGCTTTGGGCAGTTTAAACCAGTCTATATTTTACACCCTTTGATAAATCTTCCCCACAGTATCCATAGGCGGCCTACAGTGGGCATCACCTAAAGGGGGAGGACATTGCCTTCAGGTGGCATCACCGCCATGGGGATTGGGGATGGGGATACCTACTGGGGGGGGGGGGGGTGCGTTGCGGTTACTACTTATTTGACTGCACAGAAAGACCAATTACTATATGGGGGCACAGAAAGGCCCAACTACCATGTGGGGACACAGAGGAATCAACTACTGTTTGGGGATACAACAAGGTCTAACTACTAAATTAATGCACAGAGGGGGGCTATACTATCCAGGTGCATAACTGGGACCTATATTATATGGAGAAACAAAGAAGAGCTATACTATACAGAGACACAGAGTACACCTATAATATATGGAATGGCTTGACTACTATTTGAAGGCATAACTGCTTATATGAGGGACACAGACGGGGCACTATTTCTATGTGAAGAAATACACATGGGGAGTTTGTATAGAGATTAGAAAGATGCTGCAGCGGGAAACCTAAAATGTTTGTCTGGCAGATCCTGTGGAGATGAGGCATTGCTGGAGAAGTCTTCATGATGGCCGAGCCAGATGGAGAAGAATAGGAAAAGTGAACTACTCAGATAAGAAGACGTCACTTGCAATTCATGCAGAGAAGACGCCTCCTTTGAGTCAAGTGATGTAACTGCACTATAATACCTTATAGAGAAGCCTATTGGCTTCCTGCCTTTTCAGCGGCGCTCAGGTCTAGAGGGGACATGGTTCGCAGAGGGTCCACAATTTCTGAACAGCCCGGGGGCCCATGGTACCCTTATTCCACCCCCAACAGTACCTTTATGTCTTAGAACAGGTTTATGAATGTGCAATAATCCAAGACCAGTCTCTTGAATATACAATTCATATTACAACCACTGGGTAGCCACACCTAGAAACATATAGCATGTACATATTCTGACACAGTCTTGCATAATCCTCCTTATTTGATAAGCTTTTCATCACATGTTGGGTAATAAGGGACATAGCTGTATGCTTACAGTAAGCTACACCTATAGCTTCCTAAAGCTTCTCGCAATGTATTGACTGAAGTTTTATATCATGGCAACAGGATTACATCATTATATTTATGGAAGATGGATTATCCAGACATAACTGGAGTTATAATTTAATGATGTAATGTCTAAAATAAGAAACATAAAAAAAAAAAAACTTTGGAGAACATTTTGTATTGTACTTCGCTGACTTTGGAAAGTGTTAGCTTGTGTTACAATTCCATTGATTTACTGTACACTATCATCAAGTCTTTAGAAGTTCAATTCAGCGGAACCACAACTCCCAGCAGACACTGAAGAGACGTCCTGTGACTTCTCTGCACTTGATCAGAGTAGGGAATCAGGAATCAGGAACTGCAGGGCTTAGACAGCGCTGCAGTTCCCAACACAAACGTTGGAGCAGCAGAGGGAGCCGTGTCGTGCCTTAGGCCTTATTCACACGTTCCGTAATTTACGGATCCGTATTTCCGTATCCGAGTTAGTGCACATTGAAGTCTATTGGGCTATTCACACGATCAGTAGCAGAAATGGATGAAAATTAATCCGTAAAAAAAAAGGACATGTCCTAGTGCAGACCCGGTGCGGACCCAGATTTTTTCACGGATGCTCTCATTGACATCAATTGTCTACGGATTGTTTGCGGATTGCAACATGTTTGGCATCCGTATTTCCGTACAAAAATATGGATAACTCATGCTCCTATTTGCACAGCAGTATATAGAAGTGCTGGGATCTATTATATTGTGCCGAATTTAGCTGACAGGCCATTTATTCACTGCTCACAGACTCTTATTTGATTCATTGATACTTTCCTAACCAATAGTAAACACCAATTTATTGTGCTAATTGGTAATGATGATTGGCAGCTGGGCTACAAAGGTACAAGTACCAATTACCTCAATAAATTGGGGTGTTTACAATGTAGTTAGGAAAGTATCAATGAATCAATTAAGAGCACTGAAGGCAGAACGGCACAGGAGGATCGCATAGGAGATCGCATCATTACCGCAGGAGGGGTCTGATGATGCTGCAGGAGGGGGTCTGATGCCACAGAGGGGGTCTGATGCCGCCGCAGGAGGGGGTCTGATGCCGCCGCAGGAGGGGGTCTGATGATGCCAATCCTGGCCGAGCACGAAAGCGTCCCCGGTTGCCATGGTGATCGCAGGAGGGGTCTGATGATGCCAATCCCGGCCGAGCACGGAAGCGTCCCCAGTTGCCATGGTGATCGATCACCATGGCAACTGGGGACGCTTCCGTGCTCGGTGGTGATTGCAGGCATCATCAGACTTCCGTGCTTCCGGATGCAATACGGAAGCAATACGGATGTCCAACCCGTAATTTTTAGTGGGTGGTTTCCGGACCCGAAAAAATTACGGAACGTGTGCATAAGGCCTTACTCAATAAAAGTTGAATGGTATATAAAGTAAAATATACAGTCATTTTAAGGAAGTTATTAAAGCAATGCGTTAGCAAAACATTTATTTTTTGAGTTTCTGGAGTTTTTAACTGGCTGCCCCTTCCAGCCAGAGTTGATAGCCCCCTAGTAGCTGTGCAGTGGTGGTATAAACCAAAAATGAATAAAGTCCAATAGCACGGATTGTTCCAAATTGCGATAGAGAGTAGATGCACGGTGGAAGGTCCACAATCCCAAGTAGTGAACAATAGAACAGGTAAATAGGGAATCCAATGGCATCCAAGTAGAATAGTCTTTATTGAGAAACCAAACATAAAATACAGGCTTTGTTGGTGTCAGGGGAGCCACTTGCCATGACACCATGTCTTCATCCTCCTCAGGCCACCCACTAAGTATAAAGGGACTACTCATCCTCAGGCAACCCTGAAGTACTGGTGGACAACAGGACTCCTCATCCTCTTCAGGCCACCCCATTAACACTGATGGATGGCCACACTCCTGGTAAGCAAGCTCCTCGCTCACGATCATGCTGCCAACCTCCTGCAATGCTTTTTATTTGCCATGGTTTTACTTTCATTCCATGGTGGAAACACAGGGCCAGAAACACATCTTCACGGGTCGGGAACACAGGCTTTTCTGGTGCTGGTTTTGATGCGTGTTAAGGGGGAGTTATGCTACAAAATCTCACGGAAAAATGCTTGAAATACCCACTTGACCCACAGAAAGCAATTTGAAAATCAAACATTAAAATTACCTTTCGCTGTGAAAGAATGGCCGTTTTGTATGTATGTATGGTTTTATACAGCATCAATAGTCCCACTAGTGCAGCTGCCAAAGTTCAGCTGTTTCAGAGTGGTTTGTTTAAGGTTCTTTTGGGACCAACCCAAATTTTGCGACAAAAATTCACAAACCCGCCGAACTGAACTTTCGAAATGTTTGCTCATCTCTAGTACCAGTCACAGTCACTAGTCGCTGGCACAGTAGAAACTATCTTCCTGAAATAACAACAAAATTTGTCGCCATATTGCAAGATCCATAGCGTTCTTATCTTTTTGAGTGATGAAGCTGTTTTTGGTATCATTTTTTGTGGGAAGGTGTATAGTTTTTATTGATACCAAGTTTTAAATATAAATAAGTTTTTGATCTCTTTCAGGCTATGTTCCCACTACGTACTTACAACAGCCGTTCTTTAGTGAATGGACGTAGTTTTACAACAATGGCCATGGTTTAGCATTAATGTCCACAATCAATCAATAATTCCAGTCGTATCTTTACAACAATGGCTGTTGTTTGCGCTCTTCTGTACAGTACATAGTGGAAACATAGCCTCATGACATTTTTTTTCTAAGGCAGATTGACAAAATACAGCTATACATTTTTATGTAGTTTATTTTAAAAGGAGAATATAATGAAATTTAACTATGGAATGTTCCCTGAAATGTTTAAAAGCCTTCTGGCATTCTATTGACTTGCAATATACTTATCAAAGGGGTATTTAAAGGGAATCTGTAAGATGACTCATGGTCATATTTCAAGCTGTGATACCAGGATTCTTTTGTACAAAGAGTTAAAAAGGCTTTCCTGAGCTCCTGATGTGCACCAAGCTGTAACACCTTTGCCCACCCCATACCCGCGCCTGATTTGGACTTAGCTTCCAGGTGTCATTCAAGGAAGGAGGAGGGGGAGAGCAGGCATTACAGCTTGCAGATTTTCAAGAGCTTGGAAAACCCTCTTCAACATTTTATACCAGTGGATAAAAATGTGTTGTGGAAGCACAGCTGGATATATGAAAGGTACCATGTTTCCCCTTGATCTAACAGCTACCTAACAATGTCAGCAGTTTGGAATGTAAATTACAGCTGACAGATTCCCTTTAATCATTTCATTGTCTATCCCTACTAGCAAATGTTTGCTGATCGCATTATTATGTAGACATTAACATAATTGTTTGTTAGCATCTCACCTCCCCATGCAAGCAGGGAATGTGCTGCTAACAAATAATGTATATCTATGAGAGAAGGGTATGAAAGAGCGATCACACGAACTATCTTTGGTTCAACCCCCCCCCAGGTAACTGGCAAGTTTAAGAAAAATTAAGGCATACTGATAAACATACTATATCAGTGATTGTGCCTATTAGAGATGAACGAAGCATCTGAAAACTATAGTAGCAACAATAGTGGGACTATTACAGAGTAATTTTTTTAAGTGGAAAACGACAATTTAAAAAAAAAATGTTAATCAGCCAGTCAATCATTCCTTGGTTGATCAGGGGTGTAATATCAATTTTCTTCCAGGACAGCAGTGGATAATGGTAAATGGGCAGTGTAAAATGACCCGCTCTCCCAGGACAGCAGTGGATATTGGTAAATGGGCAAGGTAAAATGACGCGCTCTCCTAGGACAGCAGTGGATATTGGTAAATGGGCAAGGTAAAATGACGTGCTCTCCTAGGACAGCAGTGGATATTGGTAAATGGGCAAGGTAAAATGACACGTTTTCCCAGGACAGCAGTGGATATTGGTAAATGGGCAGTGTAAAATGACACGTTCTCCCAGGACAGCAGTGGATATTGGTAAATGGGCAGTGTAAAATGACGCTTTCTCCCAGGACAGCAGTGGATATTGGTAAATGGGCAGTGTAGAATGACACGTTCTCCCAGGACAGCAGTGGATATTGGTAAATGGGCAGTGTAAAATGACGCTTTCTCCCAGGACAGCAGTGGATATTGGTAAATGGGAAGTGTAGAATGACACGTTCTCCCAGGACAGCAGTGAATATTGGTAAATGGGCAGTGTAAAAGAACACGTTCTCCCAGGACAGCAGTGGATATTGGTAAATGGGCAGTGTAGAATGACACGTTCTCCCAGGACAGCAGTGAATATTGGTAAATGGGCAGTGTAAAAGAACACGTTCTCCCAGGACAGCAGTGGATATTGGTAAATGGGCAGTGTAGAGTGACACGTTCTCCCAGGACAGCAGTGGATATTGGTGAACCAACAGCATCAAATCAAGTTTTCTCGTAGCACAGCAATGGACGTTAGTGAATCAGCAGTGTATACTCACCTTTACTCCGTGGACATCATTGGACACTGGTGGATCAGTGGCGTAAAATGACATTTTCTCCCAGGACAGCAGTGGATATTCTAATGCGACTGCGACAGCCCCATCAGGGGCAATGTCCTTGTCCTAGAAGGCCCTAGAACAGACACCTGGATGTGGCAGGGGCAGCACTCTGACTCTCTTAGGGGCCTAGAACAGACTCTAGGAGGTGAATATACACACACAGAACCTAGTTTTTACTTTTTTTTTAACATGTCAAGTAAAATTACTGTAATCCGACAGTTGAGCTGAATGTGCCATCGAACTGCCAAAAAATGGAAATGAAAACCTAGTCAATTGAAATACATTTAAATAGACCGGGAAACCCCACCTGCAAAAAACAAACAAACGTGGAGTTATTGATTCTACAAAGTGCAAGGCGCAACCCAATGCTTTCATCTCTTGGGGTGTTTAACCCCTTAACGACCACGGCCGTATATTTACGGCCTGCGGTCGTTAAAGACGTTCAGAGCGTGGCCGAGCGGCGGCCGCGCTCTGAACCGCGGCGGTCCTGGGTGCCGCTTGTAGCCCGGGACCGCAGGTATTAGCGGGCACGGTCCGATCGCCATGCCCGCTAATACAGTAATCAGATGCAGCTGTCAAAGTTGACAGCTGCATCCGATTACTGTTTGCAGTGTCATCCCTAGTGTCTAGTGGGGAGATCGCTCCTCCGGGATGTTATCCCGGAGGAGCGATCTCCGTTACTGAAGCCGCTCGGGGACCGCTCCAAGATGGCGCCGTCCCCGACTCGGCACTCGTATTCTTCCGGCTGCAGAGTGCCTATCTCATGGATCTCTGCAGCATATCTATGCTGCAGAGATCTCTATGAGAGATCAGTGCACTTATACTAGAAGTCCCCTAGGGGGGCTTCTAGTATAAGTGTAAAACATAAAAAAAAAGTGTCATTATTAATAAAAATCCCCCTCCCCTAATAAAAGTCAGAGTCACCCCCCTTTTCCCAGGTTATTAATAAAAGTAAATAAATAAATAAATAAATAAACAAACATGTTTGGTATCGCCGTGTGCGTAATCGCCCAAACTATTAATTAATCACATTCCTGATGTACAGTAAACTGTGTAACCGCAAAAAAATCCGAAAGTGCAAAATTGCGCATTTTTGGTCGCATCAAATCCATAAAAATGTTAATAAAAAGCGATCAAAAAGTCGTATATGCGCAATCAAGGTACCGATAGAAAGAACACATCATGGTGCAAAAAATGACACCTCATACAGCCCCATAGACTAAAGGATAAAAGTGCTATAAGCCTGGGAATAGAGCGATTTTAAGGAACGTATATTTGTAAACAATGGTTTTAATTTTTTACAGGCCATCAGATACAATACAAGTTATACATGTTACATATCGTTTTAAAGGGGTTGTCCGGCGAAAAAAAATTATTCACAGAATAACACACATTACAAAGTTATACAACTTTGTAATGTATGTTATGTCTGTGAATGGCCCCCTTCCCCGTGTCCCACCACCCCCACCCGTGTACCCGGAAGTGTGGTGCGCTATACATTACCTGTCGCGTGCCGACCACGGTCTCCGATCGTCAGCAGTGACGTCTTCTTCGGGAGCTTGGCGGATCTTCCCGAGTGCCGGCCGCCCTCTGCAGCGTCATCCGAAGCTCAGCCGCGATTGGCTGGGCATAACTGTGCTCAGCCAATCGCGGCTGAGCGGCTGATGACGTGGCCGCGTCATCAGCCGCTCAGCCGCGATTGGCTGAGCACAGTTATGCTCAGCCAATCGCGGCTGAGCTTCGGATGACGCTGCAGAGGGTGGCCGGCACTCGGGAAGATCCGCCAAGCTCCCGAAGAAGACGTCACTGCTGACGATCGGAGACCGTGGACGACACGACATGCGGTGAGTATAATGCACCACACTTCCGGGTCTAGCGTGGGTGGGGGGAAACACGGGGAAGGGGGCCATTCACAGACATAACATACATTACAAAGTTGTATAACTTTGTAATGTGTGTTATTCTGTGAATAATTTTTTTTCGCCGGACAACCCCTTTAATCGTAACAACTTGTGGAACATATATATTAAGTCAGTTTTACCCCAGGGCGAACGGCGTAAAAACACATATCCACTAAAAACACAAAATGTGTTTTTTTTTTCAATTTCACCACACATTGAATTTGTCCTGCTTTTGCAGTGTACTTTATGCAAAAATTCAGCCTGTCATTGCAAAGTAAAATTAGTGGCGCAAAAAATAAGGGCTCATGTGGGTTTCTAGGTGAAAAAATGCAACTGCTATGGCCTTTTATGCACAAGGAGGAAAAAACGAAAACGCAAAAATCAAAATTGCCCCGGTCCTTAAGGGGTTAAGCTGTCTCCAGCTTAAATGAATAGGGGAGGCGGAAACCCCTGATGGGATATGGGAGTGACATCCCACCCTCACTTTGGTCACTCCCCCCATAAAAAAAAACCTCACCCTAATAGTGCATTCACATGTCGCACCAGGGCTGCTAGGTAAAACCATCAGCAGATCTTTAAGCCAGTCAGTACTATGTAGACTTTGGGAAATACACAGTATCAGTGTTCTGCAGTTCTGTGGTGAACTTTCTATTATCCGCCTGTCCCACAGTACTGAAAGTTGGCTGAAAAACAGCTGCGTATCTGCTAAGGTTTTAGGCAGCAGAAACCAAAAATCAACCATACATGGATAAATGCACTATAAATAAGGCTAGGTACCTGCCTTTTAGTAACAGATAGCTGCTGTTAGTAGCTTTAGAGGTTTCTTATATCACATTCACATCATCACATCTTATATCACATTCACATCATCCTCTGTGATATATACATTATCAGAAACCCTTTCTGTAGCTTTAAACCACTCAAGAAACCACAAGAGCCATTAAAACATCACACAACAATACCCAATCAGGAACAGTTATTGTCCAGTAACCATGCCTATCCTGAAAAATGGGACACGAGGGGTAAGTTTTATTGGCACAAGTGCCAGGGTTGAAGCCCTATGGCTATGGTTAACAAAGGGTCTCTTTGTGATCCATAGTCATGCAGATGTGTGTCTGGATAATCCTGTTCTTGAGGCATGGCTTGCACATTGTACTTTTGTGAGGCATTAAGCTGGTGTGGATAATATGTACTATGTTGGAAATGTTTTGGCATGGGCTCTAAATTTAAAGATGGAGGGAGATTTATCAAAGGGGTGTAAAGCAGAACTGTCTCAGTTGCCTCTAGCAACCAATCAGATTCAACTTTTCATTCTTCATAGATTCCTTAGAAAATGAAAGGTGGGATCTAATGGTTGCTATGGGGCAACTGAGCCAATTCTACTTTGCACAAGTTTGATAAATATCCCCCAGAGTTTTTTCAATTTTTCTGAATTGACTATGGGTATTTGCTACAGTATTATCCTTGAATTAACGGGTTTATCCAACGCCACAAAAACATGGCCATGGTCTCTCTTGTCTCAAAATTAGGTAGGGTTTGGAACTCAGTTTCATTGAAGTAAATGGAGCTTAATTGCAGACGACACCTGAACTGGAGACAGGAGAGGGGGAAAAAGTGGCCACGTTTTTGTAGCGCTGGATAACTCCTTTAAAGAAAAAAAATTTGTCGTAAGGGGTAAAATTAAGATTACTTAAAATGGGTTAATATTTTATTAGAGACTTTACTTTGATGGAGACTGGCATGTGCCCTGGGGGTCCCAGGTTCTTCCAGGCAGTATGTTGGTGGCGCTCCACATGCTGATGCATAGAAGTGGTGCCTGGGTTTGGACCCAGAGCCACTTTATAGTTACAGATGACAGAATGGTCTTTTCGGCCACCAAGATGGACGGCCTTCATTTTGGCAGCAAATTGTGACAGTTTTATGCAAATTACGGCTGTCATTTTTAAAAAAACAGCTGTATTTTGCCACCAAAATTACGCCTTTCCCCAAAAAATAGACAAGAAACAGCCAAGAAAAGAGTTTGCTTGAACATACCCAATGTTTTGAAATCCATAAATAATATGCCAATTTGCACTTTGGTGAAAAATATTTGCCTACAGTGAAATATTTCTAACATAGTGTACGCAATGACCTTGCAGTCTGACACAAAAATCTATAACAACAAAAACTGCGCCTTCTTACTATACAGGCAGACATTCCTTTCTGATAAAGACTTCAGATCTTCAACTCATTATCAGAGGACATGCCACAACCTACATAATGCTGTAGGCTAAATCTCCACCCATTGTTCTCATTATTACAGCACAGAATGCCAGGCACTTCTTCTTTGTTTTATTTGACAGTAAAGTCCCAAAACATTTCCTGCAGATTATTATTCATTCAGGAGACCTGTGATTCAGGATTTTATTGTATACTTTATCTCTTAAAGCATTTCATCATCTTAAAATGATTTAGATTTATTGGATAGGTATATTTTATATATAAAATGTTTATTAATATATGCTTTTATTAAATGTGGTGCATTTTTACATTGACATTTTTGTGTCTAACAGGAAATTAAATATATGCCTGTTATGACATTTTGACATTTCATTGGCACAGTTTACATTAAAACCCCGTGTGGACTACATTTTAAGGGTATATTCACACAATGTGTTTTTTTAGATTAAACTATGGTTGTATTTAGAAAAATAAATAATGATCACAATCTTTATTTTTTAGTTGTAATTATCAAAATACAGCCGTATTTTCACCTAAAAAACATTGAGGGAAAATATCCTTAAAGGAGAACTCCAGAGGTTTTATTTTTTTTTTTTACACTAGGCAGACTACTGTTTTACAGCAGAGTGGTGGTCTGTAACCTTGACAAATGACTTGAAAATGAGCTGTCATTTGTAAGACATGGGAGGGTTTATCATCCTGCTCCTTGGCACAGACTGGCAAAAAGGCAGCAATATTTGGACAAACGGCCCAGTTTGTATAAAAATGTGCACCTTTTTGCTGATTTAAGACTAAATAAAGTACTCTATAATTAAGTTAACACAAACTTATTGGTGAAAAACATTTTAAAAAAGTCCAATTCTCCCTTCAAATCAATAGTAATGAAAGATAATAAATAATTGTTCCTTTTTAAAATATGGCTCATCACACAAAAATGTCCCTATATGGCTAAAGCAACAGAAAATTAAAAGTTATGACTCATAACACTCTTGAAACAATTATTTTTTCCATTAAATTAGCTTTTATTGTAAAAGAAAAAAAAGATTAGTTATTCTAAAATAAACCTTTAAATACGTGATACCACTGTGATCTGACTAGCCCATAAAATAAAAATAATGGGACATATGAATCAAGTTCTGTGCTTAGTATCAAAAAGTTGCAAATATTTTCCACAGAGCCGTCACTTGTGTGACCTGTCATTTGGCGCCTCACTTGGAGCTGGGATAGATTTATGAGTATGCCGCATGCTAGCCTCAGATGCGCAGGATGTATTGAGAGGGGTGCACCTCCTGATAAATCTAGCTGTACGAATGTGGGGGAATGAGAAATTAGAGCTGCATGAAAACACAGCTCTTGATACTATATTCCCCTCCAATATGTTTTATGCCACAGAGTGAATGGCGAAATTTAAAAAACAATTGATGGAATTGTTATTTTTTCCATTCCCTTTGAAGGAGTTAATAAAAGCTAATCAATAAATGTCTACCCCAAAGTGTAGCCATTGCAAAATGCATGCCACCTTGCACAAAACAAGTGCTGGCATTGACAGAAAAGTAATAAAATAAATATATAGACTTTGTCCTGAAGGATAAATACTAAACTGGTGTCAGAAAGTTATATAGATTTGTAATTTACTTCTATTAAAAAATCTCATATCTTCCAGTACTTATTAGCTACTATATGTCATGCAGTAAATGTTGTTTTATTTTCAGTCAGACACACTACTCTCTGCTGACATCTCTGGCCGAGACAGGAACTCTGTCTCGGTTTTCTATGAATCCTCCTAGAAAACCTCTCCTGCTCTCGGCAGCACTTGTTCTTGGCCAGAGATGTCAGCAGAGAGCACTGTGTCAGACTGAATATAAAACAACATTTCCAGCAGGACATACAGCAGCTAATAAATATGGGAAGACTTTTTGACTAGAAGTAAATTACAAATCTATATAACTTTCTAAAACCAGTTGATTTGAAAGAAAAAAGATTTTCGCTGGACAACCCCTTTAATCTCTTCTTTTAGTTATATTGTACTTGACTCACATTGCAGTAAAACAGAGAAAGGAAGAAAAAAAAAAGACCTGTGTCCCAGATTAACCATGTTCCTCCTCCTCCTCCTCCTCCTGTCCTGTAAAGCATTTGGCTGAAGCAGGAGCCTCCCCCCTCTTCTTTGTCTGCAATAGAACAAAAAGATTGTCTATGCACTCCCTTTGGCTAAGCTCTGCCCCCTCAGCTTTTCCCCACTTATAAATGAGACAAGACTTATACAAGACCATTTGTTTCTATAAATTGCAGAGAAAATGCAAATGGATAGAGGATAACATGTTCAGATGGAAATACCCCTTTAATTACCCATGCAATAGTGTGTATGGATATAGAATGCTTGCTCCTGGATTCCTCCTCGGTTTACAGCCATTGGAAACCCTGTAATTATCTTGTATTCCAGGAACACTTCTAACAAAAAGGGATTCTCCAAAGCATACAACCCCTTTAACTTCCAAGTAAATGGGAAGTGCATACCATAATGTAAAGTATTAATCCTCACGTGTTCAACAGTAAAATACAGTTACTCAAAATATCATTGATTATTTATAAATGTCAACTTGTGAAACAACTGATATCTCATTGTTTTCTGGTGGTGTGTTTCAGCTGTTACAAAAACAAGCATTAAATATTCCTATTTGCAAGCTGTCACACATTCTTGCTAACATCACATATTTGGCAATGAGAAAAAAAAATACTTGTTAGATCTGTATAATTCTAGGAAAATAATCCCGATAAGTTGTTGAACTCTTTACAAAAAAGCTTGATGCACACACACACACACACACACACACACACACTAATATATATATTTATATATATCAGGATATATATATAATATATAATATATCAGGATATATATATTATATATATCCTGAGCGATAGGAAGATGAAACACACATCTTACATCGGTATTCCAAGTTCTGTAGCCTTTCAAAAAGAAGAATTTCCGTTGTGCCCCAAATATTTCATCCATACCAGCCATGGCATCAGAAATGGGGTGAAATTTGTTACTGTTGAGCTGTTTCTTCAGGTTTTAAATCAGATGATAGTCAGAGGGAGCGAGATCTGATGAATAAGGTCTATGGTCAACCAGCTGGAAGCCTAGCTCCACCAGTTTTGCCATGGTCGCTTGTGCAGTGTGAGCGGAGGCGTTGTCGTACAGGAACAAGGTTCCTTTGGACAGTTTGCCTCACCTTTTGGCCTTCGGAGCTGCCTTCAATTGGTCCAACAGTTCAATGTAATACCTTGCATTGATGGTGGAATCATTTTGAAGGTAGTCCACCAGCAGCACTCCCTCCTTATCCCAGAACAAAGACGCCATCACCTTAGTGGCTGATTTTTTTCAGCCTGAACCTCTTTGGACCAGGAGAACCAATGTGCCTCCACTCTTTTAACTGCTCGTTGGTTTTAGGATCATACAAATAAATCCAGGTCTCATCCATAGTGACCAGGTCATCCAGGTAGTTCTTATCAGTCCGGAAACACTGACAAACGGTCCAAAAAGTTTTCACTCACATGCTTTTCTTATCTGTTGTCAGACATTTGGGGACCCACTTTGCAGATCACTTCTTCATTTTCAAATGTTCATGGATGATGACACAAACACGTTCACGAGAAATCCCCATGATGTCTGCTATATCTTTAGCTGAAATATGCTGATTCTCTAATATGAGGTTGTGCACAGAATTGACGATCTCCACAACAACAACCATTCTGTCGCCCAGGACGTCCCTCATCATTGGTGCTGAAGCAGCCCATTTTAAATTTGGCAACAAAGCTCTTAACTGTAGAATATGAAAGACATTGATCCCCAAATATCTGTAACATATCACCATAAATATAATTAGCGGACTTTCCATGCAGAAACGAGATTTTATTACTCCTCTGCTCTCAAATGCTGTGAATATCGTCTTAGACTCCACCATTTTGTTTTCCTGTGTGCCTAGATCACTGTTGCCATAAGCTACATACACAAAATGTTGAAAATATATATAAGACAAGACACATAAGGCTTTCATGTGTATTAACATTTGTTACCATAGAAACAAAAAAAGAACACAAAGCCAAAGGCTTATCAGCAGCCCCTCATAGTGTATATATCTATCCAGACACATAAATACATTATATATATATATATATATATATATATATATATATATACACACACATACCTATGTAATAAATATATACATATATATATATATATATATATATATATATATATATATATATATATATATATATATATAATTATTATTATTAAACCATTGCCAGCTAATAAAATTCCTCCAGTTAAATACCCATGTTTCTGAGCATAGAGTTGTAAAGGCTGCTGGAGTTGGAACACAAAAGGATCATCATTTTTGTTTATTCGTCCAAATAAATAAAGAGGATTATTGCTAAATAATCTTTCCGATGCTCCTCTGCGAATGCTACCCCAGTGCTTCCCTTTTTTGGCTGCCAGCCCAACAGCGTTACCCTTCACCTCAGCCATCCAAACCTTGGCACATAACATTTTGCCAGGGATGACATATCAAAAATATTCAGAAGCTCAGAAGTTCAGCTGGATGCCTAAAAGCAATATCTATTTAGCTAGAGTATTATGATATAAAGGATTATGTCATAGAACCACAGTGGCCTCTCAAATTCTATTGGCTCCATTTTACAGTATTTTCAGCATACTGTGTTTTTTTTTTCAGATGTTTAAACAATGCCATAGATACTGCCAATCTGGAAGATTATGATTAGGGAGGCACATGCAATGATCGGCTGTCTAGTAGCTGCTATATACAGTAAAGTGCAGTACTACAGTACATGTTCTGTACTGCGCATTAATTCCATCCCGATGAGTTGCTCCATAAGGCTACATGCACACGAAGCAAAAGTGGCGGAATTCCGCAGTGGAATTCTCCGCGGCAGGAGTGCCCCCAGCCTTCCTGTCAAAATGACAGTCTATGGGAGGCTTGTGCCTCCTCTCTCCGCGCTAAAGAATGAACATTCTTCAGCACAGAGAGAGGAGGTGCGCGATCCTCCCATAGACTGTCATTATGACAGGGAGGCTGGCGGCATTCTCCGCCACAGAATTCCACCACTTTTGCTTTGTGTGCACATAGCCTTAGAGACCTGATGAAGGTGACACTATTTTATTTTATTTTAATTAGTTTTTTTGTAAGGCTGGAAAACAACACATATATTATTGTAACATTCTCACTTGATCGCACTCCAGTGGTGACCTTGGTTCTCTCTCGTGTCATTGGCACCTCTGTGTACTTATAGCTACCAGCCCGGTAGCGGGAATGCCAGGCCAATCAGGTTCAACCCTGACATCACACTTTTAAACTGGCTGTTGGACACACTATACTTATACAATCTGATGAAGGGAGTTATAACTCCCAAAACACGTTATTGATGTTATTATGCATGATTTTATATTGTTTTTTACCAATAAATCAGCATTTTTAATTTTTACAATCGTTGTGAAAGATTTTTTTGGCAGCACCAGGAATTCGTCAAGTAATCCTTTTGTTTTTACTCAGATTACTGACATCACACAGTCCCTGGGAGGTGCCAGATTTAAGCAGGCTTTCTGCTCGCCACAGATTATTACTACAACAGTGCTTCACATAAACTTTCTTCATCTTCTGAATGTACCAACTAGTTGCCTTTTTCCTGGTTTATCTAGTTCTAAGTTTGTTTTTTATGCTCCCTCCTAGTAATATGACCCCTGGATTGACCTTTCACTCCCCCAATGGTATCTCACTTGTTCTTGTACTTTCTTTAAGATGTATGGTATACATACAGTCTTAGGTATTAGGTATAAGTAGTTCATGGGAGACAGCTGTGTATTGACTTTTATTTATACTTAATTAGAAGGTCACCTCTAGCCACCTCTTTTACATCCTGTGGAGGACCATGAAAAATCTCCTGTGTTGTAAGTGATTTAGTGTATCTTGCAGCAATTAAAAATAACTTTAGACATGTCATCAGGCAAGTTATTGATCACATTGTGTCTCACTGCTGGGATCCAATGTGATCAGGAGATATAGCCAGGGAGAGAGCGGGGCAGCACCAGCATCCATCCCCGGTTATATCTTCTGATGGGCTAATTCCGACAATGTTAGTCTGAGGCTACGTTGTCAGAATTAGTGGGCGGGCGGGGAGTGGATGGCATGACTGCTATGCTCTCCCCCCAGCTATATTCCCTGAGCACAGCGGGTCTGAGCAGTGAGACCCACTGAGATTAATAACTTTTGACATGCCTAATGACATTTCCAAAAAAATTTTTCTATGACAGTGGCTCTTTACCTGTCTATTTCTTTAACAAATTTTCCACTGTTTTCGTATTATTCCTATTTGGATTATTTTTGGTGTTTGTAGTTATTTGAAACTTTTCCATAGTTATGATCTCAAGTTACAACATTTTCAACCTACAGTGGTTGACCTCAAAGTAATATTGTAACTTGAGGCGACACTGTATTTAAAAAACTGTTTACTCTGGACTTAGAGAAATTAGAAGTATTTGTGGTTAATCTGAATAATGGACTTTTCAAATGAAAGATAATGAAAAAAGCTATTTATTAATCATGAAGCAAACTTTATATCTATTATATAAGGTAAGGGAAGACTGGAAATTCAAGAAACCAATGCTTGTTTGGCTGAAGCTAGTTGGAGGTAAATAAGGTCCATAGAAATTAACTTCTAACAAAAGGTTTCTTGAATAATATTCTCTAAATATTTAGCCCACAGTATTGCTAAAGTTTGGTTCTTTAAAGTTTTACCTTTGACATGAAATTGAGAAAAGGTCTCATTAACCTGATAAAAAACAACTCTCACAGGAACAAAGGGGTTTAAATTATTCTATTATGTTTAATGAGACTCTATAACACACAGCCATCGAACTTACTTGAACTAGAACTTACTCGAACAATTGCCTCCTGGGGAACTCACAAAGGATTAGCTAATTTTTCATATAAAATCTACCATAATATGTGAATATTAAGGTACTAGTATTTATATATTTAATTTATAGAATTTGATGTTATTCTTCTAATGAACCCTAGATGCCTCCTTACTGTGTTTCGAGACACTTTAATGAGGCTCCACGGGCTTTTCTTTTGCATATTCTTACTAGTTTGGCTTTGGGCCATTTGTGAGGACATTAAGTAGCCCCAACATGTTTTTTTTTTGCCCTTTAACCCTCTACTATTAAGAATCAAGTCTTCACTGAAGGTCTCTACCATTGAGAGTAGTCCTGGTGCATATGGCCCAGTGGTCCAAAAGACTCAGGTGTTATGCACCAAGGCGACAGATAGAGATACATTTGGGTTCAGGCTGATGTCTTGGTTGGTAAGGGCAACACAGGTTCCCAGTCAATCAGGCTGAAGTCAACCACAGGGCTGGGGGCTTACGCAGTAGCAGAGATACATGAATGTACAACTTCACTGGAACACTAGGGAACCTAATGCTCAGGCAGGTTAGTGAGGGGATACTGCCTCATATACTGTAGGTTGCACTTAGTGATGATTGACTGGGGACTAGTTTTGTGAAGATCAGGGAACTGCAGTGCCAGCAGCAGCAAGAACCGCAGAAACAAAAGGTAATCCAACAGCTGTGCATGCTGGGAGGTGCCATACAGTGCCAGTATTACAATTCTACATTAGTCTTGGAGTCATTAAACCTTACTTAATTATTATAAATGAGCCTTGTTAACTCAATCAGGTCTATATTACATTGGGAAAAAAATAAACTATGGTTGTTATGAGCAGCAAGATCATTTTTTTCTAAGACCGCTCTTGATACACAAGACCTGTTGTGTCTTGGCATCCTATGTCCAGGTTCTTTATAGGATTATCTTAATTACGCCAAGCTATCATGGATGTCACTTGGCAGTGTAGACTCTCACTGGATGATTACACCATTCCTGGCTCTGTTCAGTTATTGTTATATTAAACCAAATTCTGTATTCTGGTAAGTAGAATGTGCATGATATTCTATTGTTTTTAAGGTCTGTTATCATGAAGATGAATAGTCCGCATAGGTACTGTAGGAAATTTATCAAGGGCTTTGCGCCTATTTTTAGGTGAATAATTGGTTTTTTTTGCCCAGTTTTAGTCTAAGTTCTATTTATGAACCAGTATTCGACAAGTGAAAATTTTTTAGATGCGCCTTTTTTTTAATCTGCCTGTTTTGAGTATTAAGTTCGATTAATCCGGGATTAGTGCCCAAACAGTCGCACAAACAGGTGCAGGCTTACATCTAGTCAGTATCACGTAAATATGACTTTTTACTTAGATACATTTACTATGGCAGTGCTACATGTTAATAAATCAGTCACAAGATATTGCAACAAAATACACACCAATCCCCATTAGAATAGTTACACACATTAGACTCCTTAGTAAATGTCCCTCATGGTGATACGAGAATATCTTTAATTCGAGGATATTTGCAACGTTGCTTCGTGTTTAGCTTAGATGCATTAGAACAATAAAATAATGTTTTTATGTATTGATTTTATAATTTTCTTCCCTTTCTTATACCTCATCTATCCATCTATTAAGAAACAAAATCATACATCATTCATACACTATATATATATATATATATATATATATATATATATTCCAAATTGAATAGACTCATTAAAACTACTTATTTTTATAATAAGAAATAATTATTGATTAACTCCATGTTCACAAGTCACAAAAAAAAATAATCATAAAACAAGTCCTCACTCCAATGCCTGTATTCATCCTTGGGTAGTTATATCAGCTTTACTATATCACCATCGACCCCATACTCATGGAATAAACAGCTGCAAAAACAAAGAACAAATGGGTCACATCTGCACTGTGCTCTCCAAACCTTTTCATCACCAACAAATGTATTAGCATTTATCTTTTACAGTCTTCATTTGTTTCTTTTTGTGTGTCGTCTCTTTCATCAATAAATGGGACTCCATATTTTGTAAGCCCTATTTGTTTGAGCTTTCACTGAGCTTAGCTCATCCTGCTAAATTGGAAAAACACAGTAAGTTTATTGGCAATAATGGTAAAATGTTCTCTAAACTGCATCCTTATTGATTTTGTTTTCTCTTAAATGGATACTAATGTCTTCGCGCACAATGAAAGAAGACAAAAATATTTGTTCCTGATTGAATTTTTCTTTCCCTGTGTTTGCTCATATTTTAGATACAGTATCCAAATAATTAGAAACCATTGTCAGTTCCCAATGAGCTGCAGTCACTATGGTTTCATACTACCGAGCTGTAGGCACTCTGTGTGCTGCCATATAGTGTCTATGTATGGCAGTATATTATAAAGGTAATCGTCTATACTTAATATCTCCATATTACCACATCCAATAAAACATGGCACAATTTAATTCAGCTTTACTAAAAGGTAAGGTGTATTGTTTATCATAAACTCCAATTGGGGCTTTATACGACTTCTAATATTGTCTGTGTTTCACTGTCTCTGACATTTTAACACAATGATAAAAGCTGCTTTCCACTATGCTTTAACCCCTTAGAGTCCCATGACGTACCTGGTACGTCATGGTGCCGCGGGGGGAGTTCAGAGAGGGGTCCTGCCGGGACCCCATTCTGAATGGCGCCGCTTCCGGCTGATATCTGCAGCCGGGGAGCGCCTCTTTTAGCCGGCGCGGGCCCGGTTGCCGCGCCGGCTAATTAAGCACTTCAATGCAGCTGTCAAACCTGACAGCTGCATTAAAGTGCTTCAGACCTCACGTCCCTGGTGTCTAGTGGGATGGATCTCGTTCTTCTATTTGTGCCGTGCCTCAGCGTCGCAATGACGCTGATTCCGGCTCGGCAATAGATTGCTGTGGCCTGCAGCAAGCCAGTGCAATGTATCACCGATCTAATGGATCTTTGCTGTGTATATACACAGCATTGATCTCTATGAGAGATCAGTGCTGTGTATATACAAGTCCCCCAGGGTAACTTCTAGTTACAGTAAAAATAAAAGTAAAAAAGTGTTTTTATTAATAAAAAATCCCCTCCCCTAATAAAAGTCCAAATCACCCCCCTTTTCCCATTTTATAAATATAAATAAACAAATAAACATATTTAGTATCGTTATGCACGTAATTGCCCGAACTATTAAATTAATCACATTCCTGATCTTGCATGGTAAACGGTGTCAGCGCCAAAATATTCCAAAGTGCAAAATTGCGCATTTTTGGTCGCATCAAATCCAGAAAAAATTTAATAAAAAGTGATCAAAAAGTCGCATATGTGCTAACAAGGTACCGATTGAAAGTAAAAATCATGGCGCAAAAAATGACACCTCACACAGCCCCATAGGCCAAAGCATAAAAGCGCTATAAGCATGGGAATAGAGCGATTTTAAGGAACATATATTTGTTAACAATGGTTCGAATTTTTTTAAAAGCCATCAGATAAAATAAAAGTTATACATGTTACATATCGTTGTAATCATAACAACTTGAGGAACATGCATAACAAGTCAGTTTTATCCTAGGGCGAACGGCGTAAATGCAAAACTCGCCGAAATTCAAACAAATTCCGTTTGTTTGTTTTTTTCAATTTGACAGCGCAAATGATTTTTTTCCGGTTTTGCAGCATATTTTATCGGAAAATAAAGTCTGTCATTGCAAAGTACAATTGGTTTCACAAAAAATAAGGGCTCATATGGGTCTCTCGGTGAAAAAAATGCAAGTGCTATGGCCTTATAAACATAAAGTGGAAAAAGCAAAAGTGCAAAAACGAAAATTGGCTTTGACCTTAAGGGGTTAACTGGTTAGGTAAAATACATGTAAAATACATGGAGACTAACAGTCAGCTCCATACTTGTTATACTATCAGTCTCCTTCCCCCAGTTCTGACTCTGCTGCCCTTTGCTCAAGACACAGAAAACTGAACATGTGTCTGAACAACTCTCTCCATCCTGCTTTAAACTCCAATCCTTACCCTCCCTTCAGGGAAGCACATTTAAACAGCATCTCTGGCTGTCTGTCTCTGCACTCTATGATATTGGGTAGCCTCCTCTGAGGTCAAATCGCTGTTGAGCTCACTGTGATTAACCCTACTGGCATCACAGAGTGCAGAGACAGCCGAACAGGGATGATCATCTCCAAAGAGAGGAAAGAGAAGGTAGTTCAGAGCGGGGACAGAGAGAACAGCTCAGACACAGTTTTCTATGTCTTCAGCAGAAAACAGGAAACTCAGAACTCGAGAAAGGAGACTAAACAGATAAAGTATGGAGAAAATTGTAAGTCTCCAGGAGGGGGGATTATTGAACATGTATTTTACCTAACCGGATTACCTCTTTAAGACAATACAGTACAATAGTCTCTGATCAAAGTGTTGAAGC
Source organism: Dendropsophus ebraccatus (assembly GCF_027789765.1). Classification (NCBI taxonomy): domain Eukaryota; kingdom Metazoa; phylum Chordata; class Amphibia; order Anura; family Hylidae; genus Dendropsophus; species Dendropsophus ebraccatus. Next base: position 44,530,920 of record NC_091461.1, on the reverse strand, counting down.
AGCCTTAGAGCTTGTATAGCGCTTGTGTAGTACATATATGTTGAAAAGAGCTACACTGCATGTAGCGCAAATAATTTTATGTTTTTACTAGCATTGTACTTTTGTATTTACTAAGCAATCAGCATCAGCATATATATCCAATTCTTCCATTTTCTAATTCTACATAAGCCAACTAATAAATCAGGAATGGGGTGACACAATATCTTCACTATTAATCCAGTATTTTTTGGGACGCCATTACTAGATAGAGTAGAATGCCAGGCTCTTCTCAGTTAGGTGGAGGACCTAAAGGGGTTATCCAGCGCTACAGAAACATGGCAACTTTCCCCCTACTGTTGTCTCCAGTTTGGGTGGGGTTTGAAGCTCAGTTCCATTGAAGTAAATGGAGCTTAATTGCAAACTGCACCTGAACTGGAGACAACAGTAGGGGGAAAAGTGACCATGTTTTTGTAGCGCTAGATAACCCCTTAAGTATAGTGGTTACACCATAATGATCTCATTTCAGTTCAGCAGATTTATGTTGAGTATGGGTGTTATGGATGTAATCCCGACTATTATATGGAAACTTTGTAATATATTTTATCAGGCGACTTTCCTGTTCCTCTACAAACTTTATTCACTCTATAAAAACAGCTCTATTTCACCTTGTGTTTACAAAACTAACAGCTCACTGAGGGATCAGGTTACAGACTGCCCGTACATGTTTATAAAGTGGGAGGGATGAAAGGTGAAGGGGAGAGAAATGATTTAAGGGAGGAAAAAGCAAAAACAGAGACTGTAAAAGAGACTACACAAGACATGACCTAGGAAGAAAATGCTTTTATAGCGTTCTGGAAGAGTGCTTTAAAAATTATTAATAATAATAATAATAATAATTGTGCCGTCCATGACAAGTATATGCTGTCAAAATGGCACATTGACATATACATGCACAGCATGGCAGGGATCCCATTGACCTCAATGTGGTCAGTTAGTGACTATGCTGGGGTGATTTCCTGTAATGTTTGTGTTTTAGCTTGGTACCCAAAGATTTGTCTGCACTTTTAAGTCCAAGTGAAAACAAAAATAAGTTTGGGAAATTACCCAAATCTACTAACTAGCTGAATGTAGTCAGTCACTGGGGCCCAAGCCTCTCCATTTTTTTACATTTTTCTAATATTTACGTGTCATGGGCTGTGAACTTTACCTTAGAGGGAATTGAACAGCATACATCAATGAAAGACACAGGGATGTCAGCACTGTATGGCTATGTTCACACAAGATGTCCGTTATTGCCATAATGTAATTGACTTCAAAGCAATGCATCGAAGTCAAAGGACACTGCATACAGTGTGTAAAATGACAGACGTTCTCTGCACGGTTCTTTTCGGATGTCTATTGCAAACAGTGGACAATATTTTTTAGTTGTTTACACACAGTTTTTCTTTTCTCACCGTTTTACTATTAACTTAATTGGACTTTTCAATTAAAGACACAACCAAAGGCCAATAAGTCCACCCAAACTAGAATAATGTACCAACAGCTGTCATTGCACTGATGGACGGCTAAACAGCGAAATGTCGGACATCATTGTAAACTCAAAATGACGGACATCATTTTTTCTTTTAAAAATATTGAGTAAAAACGTTTGAACATATCTGTTGTCTGCGACTATGAGGAACTTTTTATTAACTCACAGCTTAAGGCCATGTTCACACAACATAGGTTTTGTATTAATCACAGCCATTGTGTCCGATTTGCAACAATGACTGTGATAAATACAAAACTTTTGTGCACTGCAGTCTGAAGGGAATCCCGGCCGTAGCGTATACACATGTATTAAGGTGCGTATTGGCGGAAAGTGCCGATTTGCCTATTATTTTATACGCAAATGGACGATTTGCGAATAAAATATTTGCATATCGGCACTTTCCGCCGGGTCCGCCGAAGGGGGGGGGGGTTGTGTGCAGGGGGCGGAACAAGGGGCGCGGACTCAGAGTCCGCGCGATTTATCTTTTGCTCCGGCAAAAGATACGCCGAAAACCTACTCCACCTTTCAGGTGGCGTAGGTTTTCGGCCGTGCACACCGACGCGCACGGGATTTATGTAGAGGCAGTCCGCCTCTACATAAATCTCCGTAGCGTCAGAGATGCGGGGACATTTTTAAGTCCGGAGTAAAAAACGTCGGACTTAATAAATGTCCCCCATAGTGTACACTCCAGCCGGGTTCCCTAGCAGCCGCACGGAAAACGGACATGGCAGTTTTGGGTGACCGCTATTCATAGTGGCTGCACAAGCCTGACAGGTCACACAATGACCGGTGACCGCACTCTCCATTGTTGTCTATGGGGAATTGGGATACGAGCGCACACGGACAAAGCTATCTGCCAGTGGAAAGAGGGTTAGGTGAAACCACATCTCATGAATACCTCTGACTCATGCCTCATAGTACTTGCATAAACTAGGTGACAAATTCCCTTTATAAATCGCCTTAGTCTTCCACATGGTTGTATGCCATTTATTCTGATGTCAACTAATATGAAATAAATCAAAGTGATTTTATCTATGAACATTTTATGTCCGTCCTGAATCGTGATATTGTCTACATAGCCTAGAGCACAGCACAAGGCATTTGTATACTTACTAGCAATGTAAGGTTTTGGAATGTGCATTTTCCCTTTGATCAATGTGTAATAATCTGCCTTCACTTTACTCAAGCACTCACAGGGTGATCAAAATGTAATGTTATCTAATAAAAAGTCTTTCATCTGTCAAACTAATGTAATGCTATCTAATTCATCAATTTTATATATCAACCTATTTATTTCTTTATGCAAATTGTAAAGCATTTCTTTTTAAAGGTTATGTATAAGAAACCATGTAATGGCAATAGCATGCGGTCTATGGGCTTAGGTCATTAGGGTCAGAAATAAGCAAAAATTAGGTATACTCATGTGTAGTAAAATTACTTAACGTGTACCACCAGTGGTGGTGGGGGTCACTTTTAGGAAAAAAATATAAAATAAGTAATTTCTCTTATGTAAATTCATTTAGGGGCCAGAATAAATTGCACAATGTCATTTATATGTTTAGGTATGCTTTAAATATGGCTTTGAAGCTCATGGTGGTGTAAGGACCTCAAGTATTCAAGTTTACATTACAGTGTTGTGCTGGTACAAGTACAAGCAGATGACAGATTGGAGACATATCACTGTTCTTCCATTCAAATAATGGATATACTTTCAATTTGTATAACATCTATTTTATAGATTCGTCACAAAACATGAGTGGTGGTTCAGGATTTGCGATCCTGTTTGATAATAATTTGAAGGCGTTTCAGTGTTTGCTCATATAGAAGTTGGCACAAGCAAGCAAGGTCTTTTCTTCATGAGGAAAACTCCTTTGCATACATTTTCCCAGGATACATTGCTTGGCCTAGAAAACTGCCTGCGGTTTCGCAAGAGAGAATGGCCAAGCACAAAAAAACATATTTGTTTTATAATTTAAGTTGTTAAAATTTAAAGATGCCCTTATTCCAGTCCTGTTTTAATCCCCCAATCCCTGGAAAAAGTATCTTTAATTTACCTTAAATACTTATATGAGTGGGAACGTCATAGTAAAAAGGGGTGTGAATGATAGGTATCCTGGCTCCCCTTCAGCCTCGTATTCTCATACTCACTGAACCTGGTTCACTCCTTCTCAGCTTCATATTCTCATACTCACTGAGGCTATGAGACCGGCCGGTACTGCAGTGCCGGCCGGATGATCTTTGAGGCCACAGAGTGCTCTCTGCGGCCACTGCACACTATGGAGCATCTGGCTCCATAGTGTGCACTGACATGGTTTTTTGAGGCCGCAGAGTTTTGATGGGGGCGCATCCACGCATGCCCGCATCAAAACTCCCCACTGCACACTATGGAGCCTCTGGCCGGATCCACTTGGTCCATAGTGCGCACTGACATGGTTTTCTGCGGCCGCTATTCAATTACTAGAGGCCGCAGAAAACTGACATGTCAGTTGTTTGCGGCGCGGCTAGGGATCCTGGCCAGAGCATATACCATGTGTATACGCTACAGCCGGGATCCCATAGAGAGCAAGGTAACGTATATTTTCGTAATAATCACGGCCATTGTACTCCCTCTGCCTGATTTACACCGCTCATACTTATTTTCATACACCTTTTTGAGCCTGATTCTTGCCTCCTCAACCTTCTATCCACACCCCTTCATATTTATACTCCACCATTAACCTGATTCACATCCTCTGAGGCTTTAATTCATCAACCAAACTGTAAAATCCCTTTATCTGGGGAAAAGGACAAATAAGGACATCAGAGGTAAATAAAAAAAAAAGTTACTGACCACAGAACACTTAAAGATATTTGGGACCTGTTGGTTCAGGCACGTGTTTGGGGTCCCATTTAATGTTTTCTTCAATGTCATAATCTGATATTCAATTTTTTTTGTGTTGAAGGTTTGGAAGAGGAGACCACATAAAAAGTGCTAATATCTTGCTTCATGATTCTAGAGGTTTAAGGAGTTAAGTTTACTCGGCAAACCCTTTTGTTAACATGATCAGAGGGAACATAGGTGTTGCATCTCACCACTACCATTTGGAGATAATGCCAAAATAGTATAAGAAGAGAAAGGAGTTGTTCATACCAACTGGTCAGATTATTTGAAAAATCGTCCCTATGGCTTTGGTTGCTAAGAAAAATTGCTCCATATTTTATGTTTTTCTTTTTTTTAATATGATTTGGCTGCATTGCTGTAGAGTAATATCGGCATAAACAATGTAGTGAAAGCAGAAATTTAATTTAGCCATATTCATGTATAAATTTTATTTACCACCTAACATCAGTGCCGATGAGCCCCCATTATTATGAGAAAATTGCTAACTGTCCCTAATGTAGTGTGGCAATGCTTTGTCATCATTTAGTGAATAACCACAAGTCAGTTCTATTATCTTAAGGGAAGGAATGAGTACTTTTTTTTTGAACTTCCATTGCATTCTTCACATAATAAAAATAAAAGAGCTGCATACACTTGCATCTCAGAAAAACACACACGCAATCAATAAATAATATATAAGAAAGTGAAGGTTCGGCTTTAACCTCCCAATTCTGAAACAATCTTGTTTTATTGTAGAAAATTGTAGAAAATGCCCATTGGCTATTACAGCTTATTGTGGCTTGTAAATTGCAACGGAATGACTTCTTTTCAAAGGGCGTGATATAAAAACAAAATTCTTTTCCTTCCTTTTATAGTGCTCTGTTAATATATTCAGTTAATTAAGGATTACTCTGGCCCTGTGGCAATGTTTCCGACTGCTGAATATATTCTTCCCCCTTTCTCTGTTCTTTGCAGAGTAGAATATAATCATTTTCAGGTCACAGTCTGTTTATGTCAGCAGTGTTCATACTACAAATGGTTTCATAAATTTATCAAGCGAAAAGTATTGCAAACATTTCATTTCCTTTGATACAGACATGAAAAAAAAAACCTCTGCCTTCATGGCAAATTCTTCTTCGTATGAATCACTAAGTAATATTTGCTTTAACTTTTATGCACTTTTGCAAAATAAAAAAAAATAAAAAAGGACCTTTTTTTGTGTCTGGTCGTCAAATTTAGTAGATACAGAGGTTAGAAATGATATACTAGCTATTTAATATTAAATATTTAGAAATTGCCAAAATTGTTGGAAGGCGCACACAGATGTCTACATCAAGTGAACCGCAATCTGTCATGTTTTTGCCTTTTTGTTAACTCATTAAAAAACCATGCATATCCTATTACCAGTATGTCTTGTGAGACGATATGGTGTCAGTTTTCTGTTTATTTTACTTATTAAATAGTCTTTAGCCTGGAGAGTTACTGAAAAGGTTGACGTTACCAACTATGTTTGAAGCATTGATGAATATTATATATTTTTAATGATTATTCTAATTCATTACTATTTTCCTAATATATCCCCAGATAAAAAAAAATCAAAATAATATAATTTATTAGGATCAATGTATATGGCATGTAGCATAGCATATGGAGTTCCTATTTCTCTACAGTACAAAGCTGGATGGGCTGTCATATATTGCTTCTATAAGTAACAATATTACAGAGAAATTCTCATCCAGAAAATAGTTTGGGGGGTAAATCAACCAGCTAATCTGGTGACCACTGGATCATGGCACAAGTTGTTTTCCGCTAAACTTATACAAAAGTAAACTGAGAAACACATTAGTGGAGATTTATCAAACATGGTGTAAAGTGAAACTGGCTCAGTTGCCCCTAGCAACCAATCAGATTCCACATTTCATTCCTCGCAGACTCTTTGGAAAATAAAAGGTGGAATCTGATTGGTTGCTAGGGGCAACTGAGCTAGCTTCACTTTACACCATGTTTGATAAATCTCCTTGTCTCTATATGAGATTAGTGATATAGAGATCAAGAGGATACCCAAAGGGGTGTTAGTTTTACCCTGTACCACATAGAGGTTGTACAAAAATTAAATACAAAATGGCCCAGATTTATCAAGATGCCTCACACCCACACTGCCTTTTTTTCCCATGGCAGCCAATCATAACTCAGCTTTCATTCTACCAGGGCTCAGTAATCTATTATACGCAAGCTGTGATTGGTTATAGTGGGAAAAAACAGATAGTGTGGGTTTCAAGCAGCCTGATAAATCTGGGCCAGTATGTGCACCTGAGGCCTTAAAGTGGACCTGTTAACCCCAAAAACTGATATATTATATAACTATTATATAACATTTTACAGTTTCTTCATATGCCCTCCTGTTCCCAAGATATGTGGGTTTATACTTTGACAATTTAGTTAATAATCAGATGGACATGAACTTAATTTTCTTAACTGGAGTAAATATCAGGTGATGGGTGTGATTATACAGTTGCAGGGTGTGAATGTTTTACTTTTAAGCACATGTATCCCTAATATGCACCCCTGACTGTATAATATTTTCTCCCATTATTAAAAGTAAGTTTACATTCATCTGACAATTCCCTGAACGAGAAAAAGAGCTATAACATGAATTAGGTTTCACATTAGGTAATAGTCACATAAAAAAACGTTACTCACTCACCATGGCTACTGAAGCAGACACTTGGCTTGTGTTTCCTGTATTTTGCAGCTCAGTTGAGCTTTGCTGTTTGGACTGGGGCAGGGTCAGAGTCATCTCATTATTATTAGAGGATAGAGGATTAGGTGACAAATGACAGTGCCATTGGGCTTTTGGAGTCCTCTGAATGCAGGGTGGGTGGATCTGTGCTTTATCTCCATAATCTGGAGACTGTGTTAGGGCCCTATTAATTGAAACGATTGTCTGTGGAATCATGCAGATATCACCCTGTGTAAAAGAGACAGTGATCAGCCAAGGAGCCAATCATTTTTTAAATAATTCATTAGCCGCTGACCGCGCATCTGCTTTGAGGTGCCCGGCCAACTATTGATAACAGCAAGGGCTGCACGGACATCAATAACAATGTCCATGCAGCTTGGCCCCAAGAATCTTGAGCCGTGTAATAGGCTCAGTAAGCAATTGCAGAATGACACTTACTTACTGTGCAGGGTAGGCCCTTAGTTTAACCCTTAGGCGACCCTGGACGTACCCGTACATCCAGGGCCGCCTCCATGTGTTTAGAGTGGGGGCATGCAGCGGCCCTGCTCTGAACTGCCGCGGTCCCGGGTGCCGCTCGTAGCCCAGGACCATGGCTATTAGCGGCACGGTCCGATCGCCGTGCCCGCTAATAAAGTAATCAGATGCAGCTGTCAAGTTTTCTGTGAAAACACAGAAAGCCTATGTTCACACACTGTTAAAATTTAAGTTTTAATGGCAAATGACGGCCTTTATTTCAAAACGGTTGTTGTTTTAAAATAACAGTAATTATTTGCCATTAAATGACGTCCATCCACTTAATTTCAACAGTGTGGGAACATAGGCTTTCTGTGTTTTCAATCCACTCCTGGTTTTGGTTGCAAAATACTGACCAAAATTCTGAGCAAAAATACTGTGTGGGAACATAGCCTTAATCAGTAAGCTCCCTGCATCACGACAAAAAGAGGTATAATCAGTAGCGGATTACAATAGGTCCATTTCGGGCTGTAGCCCGGGGCCCTGAGCTCCTGGGGGGCCCATGGCCCCCCCAAACAGACTTATACTTTCAGTGGTGTATTATCTCCAGGCTACAGTTTGGCCATGATTTGCACAAATCAGGGCAAAACTGCAGCCAGGAGACAATGCAGTAACATTAGAGAACATACTGAAGGACCTTATCATGTGACAATGATGTCACCATGGGTCCTTTACAGGCTGCATTATGGAAGAAAAAGACTAAAGCTAGTGTCGCCATAGTTACAGTGGGTTGGGGGGGGGCAAACTTGGAGAACAGCCCGGGGCCCATGGTAAAGTTAATCCGCCCCTGGGTATAATATGGCCATGTATATTGAACCTAAGCCATTTCTTTATGCTTGTCTCTCTGTTCCTAGTTTCAGATGAAAAACAAATGTGCTGTGTGAACTAGACATTAGGTGCCATTAGGCCTTAGGCACCTGTTCCCAAATTAATTTGGAGCACTGTGAGTTTTCAGTACTCCTTTAGACCTCATTCATCTTATGACGTACATTAATTGCATTAAAAAAATTGTTTTCCACTTGCTTGTCTGAGTATATCAAATATTAAGTCTGACTAACAGCATAATATAAGTGTAGCTTTTCCTTCCAGATTACCAAAAAAGGAAAAGCAATCTGCATTTAAGTCATTTATCTCAGGCATCTGAGTGCCCTGAATTGTTTTTCTACCTTTTTTTTTTCCCAAGCAGATTATGACATCAGGAATGTTCCTCCAGGTACAATACATCAACAGCTGTAACTGAATGGCTAATGAGTTAGTTTTATCTTCAGCTTGTGGAGGAATAATTAATTCTGTGCTTTACAAACAGCCTTCTCAAACAGTTGGTGCTTATTTATTAAATGTGGCAGCAGAAAAATGGAAGAAAAACACCAAAAATCTAATTAAAGGCAATATCAGCATATTTGTAGCCAATATACATATGAAGAAAACTTCTCAAATTTATGAATGTGATGTTTTGAAGTCAGTCGACTTGTTCTACACTTACTGTATGCATTGTGTAACACCTTCTATTTTAACATGTTTCAAGCCCTGGAAGAGTAAAATGCAAGAAAATGCTGTGAAAATGTAGTCCCTTCTTCCTTATGCTTCCTATTTTTTATAAATATTTTTTTATAAATATATTAATTTATAAATATATAAATATTATATAATATTTTATATTATATTATGTTTTATATATAATTCATTATTATTTTATAAAAACAAAAATGTTGGTTAACATATTTCTAAAATATAGTTAAAATTGGTTAACATATTTCTAATATTAACTCTTTAGCGACCCATGACGTACCTGGTACGTCATGGAGCCGCGGGGGGTATTCAGAGAGGTGTCCCCCCGGGACCCCGCCCTGAACGGCACCGCTCCTGGCTGCAATCTGAAGGGCTTTATACACAACATCCCTGGTGTCTAGTGGGACGGATCTCCTTGCCGCGATGCGATCGCGGAGGGCAATCCGTTCTTCTGCCTGTGCCGGGCACCAGCGTCGCAATGACGCTGATCCCGACTCGGCAATAGATTGCTGTGGCCTGCAGCAGGCCACAGCAATCTATCACCGATCTGATGGATCTTTGCTGTGTATATACACAGCATTAATCTCAATGAGAGATCAGTGCAGTGTATATACAAGTCCCCCAGAGGGGCTTCTAGTTAATGTAAAAATAAAAGTAAAAATGTTTTTTTATTAATAAAAAAATCCCCTCCCCTAATAAAAGTCCAAATCACCCCCCTTTTCCCATTTTATAAATATTAATAAATAAACAAATAAACATGTTTGGTATCGCCGCATGTGTAATCGCCCGAACTATTAATTTATCACATTCCTGATCTCGCACGGTTAATTGCATCAGCGCAAAAAAATTCCAAAGTGCAAAATTGCGCATTTTTGGTCGCATCAAATCCAGAAAAAATGTAATAAAAAGCGATCAAAAAGTTGCATATGCACAATCAAGGTACCGATAGAAAGAACACTTCATGGCGCAAAAAATGACACCTCATACAGCCCTATAGACCAAAGGATAAAAGCGTTATAAGCATGGGAATGGAGCGATTTTAAGGAACATATATTTGTTAACAATGGTTTGAATTTTTTACAGGCCATCACATAATATAAAAGTTATACATGTTATATATTGTTTTAATCGTAACAACTTGAGGAACATGCACAACAAGTCAGTTGTACCCCAGGGTAAAAACGGCGTAAAAACAAATACCCTCCAAATAAAAGAAATGCCTTTTTTTTTTTCTATTTTACCACACATTGAATTTTTTTCTGGTTTCACAGTGTATTTTATGCAAACATTCTGCCTGTCATTGCAAAGTACCATTAGTGATGCAAAAAATAAGGGCTCATGTGGGTCTCTAGGTGGAAAAATGCAAGTGCTATGGCCTTTTAAACATAAAGTGGAAAAAGCAAAAGCTCAAAAATGAAAATTAGCATTGACCTTAAGGGGTTAATTAAAGGGAAGGCTATGTTCCCATGACAGGAGTACAATAGATGGCCGCTATCCCCCACTAAATGACAGCAATCTGTGGGAACATAGCCTAAATGTGCAATTACTATTATTAGTATGAATAATGCATTTATGAAAAGAAAACACAGAAAGCCTAGGTTCACACTATGTAAAAAGGCTGGCTGTCTTTCATAACAATGGCCATCATTGTGAAAATAATTATTTTTTAAATAATGTATGTTATTTGCACAATGATGGCTGTTGTTAAAAAAAAAAAAAAAAACTGCCATAATGTGAATCCACCCAAAGCGTACCTATTATTATTTTATTTTTATTTTACTTTAGTTGGTCTAAGATTCTATTATTGATGATCTCCTTGTAGGAATTGGAGCTCTGATACAGAGCTCCAAATCTGTTTTTTTTTTCCCATGTGACCATAAAATTAAATGATACAATTCTTTCTGCCAGGAACCACCACTAGGGGGAACCTACTGAAGACCAATTTATATAAGTCCCATAGTATTTCAAGGGGTTATCCAGGGCTACAAAAACATGGCCACTTCTCCCCCTACTGTTGTCTCCAGGTCAGGTGTGGTTTGCAATTAAGCTCCATTTAAATCAATGGAACAGAGTTTCAAAATCCCACTCAAACTGGAGACAACTGTAGGGGGAAAGCGGCCATGTTTTTGTAGCGCTGGATAACCCCTTTAATAGTAAGGCTGGGTTCACACTACGTATATTTCAGTCAGTATTGTGGTCCTCATATTGCAACCAAAACCAGGAGTGGATTGAAAACACAGAAAGGCTCTGTTCATACAATGTTGAAATTGAGTGGATGGCCGCCATATAACAGTAAATAACGGCTATTATTTCAATACAACAGCCGTTGTTTTAAAATACCAGCAATTTAATGATTTTTGGCAATTTAATGGCAAATATTTGCTGTTATTTTAAAACAACGGCTGTTGTATTGAAATAATGGCAGTTATTTACCGTTATATGGCGGCCATCCACTCAATTTCACCATTGTATGAACAGAGCCTTTCTGTGTTTTTAATCCACTCTTGGTTGTGGTTGCAATATGAGGACCACAATACTGACTGAAATATACGTAGTGTGAACCCAGCCTTGATCTGTATGCGGTAAGCTAATAAAGGGAACCTGCCACATTGAGCATGATGTCGATGCTGTCTTAACTACGGGGGTATATTATAGAGCAGGAGAGGCTGGGATTATTAGAAAAGTTCCAGAAGAACCTGTAAACTTTTCAAAATGCTACTCATTCTGTGCTTAGAAGTTCAGTGAATAAAACTACTCAATGACTGACAGATAAGCAGGACCACCCCCCATGTTAACAGTACTTTTTAGTCAAACTGGGGGACTTCTATATACAATATATTGATTGTTAACAGTTATCAGTATAATTTTTTTTTTTTTTAATCAGATAATTTTTATTCAGATTTTTCAAACATACAAATTATAGACAGACATTTAGTAAGGTAATACTGTGAAACTCCAGAAAGTACAGTCTTATACTGCGAGCATGTCTCCTGATTCCTTCATCACTAAATCAGACAGTTATGCTATAGCTCTCTTCAATACTACACTTATTCTAGCGAGTATCTCAATAAAACAGACAAAAATGAAAAGAAAAAGAAATATATATATGTATACATATACACATATTATCAGAACAAAAAACAAAAAACAAGAGTACACATCTAACAGTGCGCACACGTGGCTTGTACTAGAGATCATCGCAGGGCATAATGAATATTTGGTATCAGAGATATTTCTACAGTGAGGTCTTGAAATCTGGCCGGTGGAGCTAATACCTCTAGCAATAGGAGGCCACACTGGTCTACCGATTCGCCATTTGGTAAAGCATAACCTGGATAGGGTTTCTACAACACTCCCAAAGTGCTCTTGATGGCAGGCCTGCCGTGTCTATCCAGCGTCCCCAAATTTTTTCAAACTTGTGTGAACACTTCCTCCTGATGTAGACCCCTCTTTCCAATCTAATAACATTATTCATTTTATTAATGAATTCTTGCACCGTGGGAGAGTCTGTCTGAATCCACCTGGAAGCTATGACTTTTCGGGCCTGATAGAACATTCTCTGTATCGCAATCTTATCTGTGTCCTCAATGTTTGGGAAATCGATGATCCCGAGTATGCAAGTTTTGGGAGTCATGGGAGTGGTGAAGCCATACATTCTCTCAATTATACCTACTACTCCCTTCCAAAATTCTTCTAACTGGCTGCATTCCCACATCATATGGAGGAGAGAAGCGTTTTCCGATTTGCACCTCGGGCAGTCTGCAGAAGACCAGGCTCCAATTTTGTATAAAAAGACCGGAGTTTTATACGTCCTATGTAATAAGAACAGCTGTGAGAGCCTCTATGACTCACTTAAGGACACTATAGTAGGGAGTTCCAAGACATCGTTCCACTGTTCATCAGACAGACTACCCACGTCATTTTCCCATTTTTCCCTTATTGTCAATGGAAATCTAGTGAGGTGTTCCTGTAACAGTTGGGCATACAGTGTTGAGATTAGAGTTATCAGTATCATAGCGGTGCTAAGTTCCGACCTGGCCAGAAGGATGCATTGTGGGGGGAAGGGGGCTGATTCGGCCACTAGACCACTAGCTGAGTGGAATAAAAGGCATTTAAATGCAGCTGTCCGTTTTGACAGCTGCATTTAAATGATTATTTAGCCTAGTGCTGCGTTTGGCTGGCTAATAACTGGGAGCCACGCGGTTTAGAGCGACGTCACAACATGACCCCTCTATGGACCCCGCTAATAGCACCATGATGTAAGCTTACATCATGGATCATTAATGGGTTACATTAAAGGCATTGTCCAGGTTTAGAAAAAAACATGGCTGCTTTCTTCAAGAAATAGCACCTTTCCTGTCCTCATTTTGGGTATGATTTTACATGGAGTGAATGGGTCTTAACTGTAATACCACATATCACTTGATTAGAGGGGTAGTGCTGTTTTAGCAAGGAAGTAGCTGTGCTTTTTTAAATCTTGGATAAATCCATTCATTTGTTTTATAGAAAATGAAATGAAATAAGAAGTTAGTACTAAAGCTGGGAAGGTAGGTGTTTTTCGCTTGAAAGATCTACACCTTAAAGGCTTTGCTTATTTGTTTAAATGTAGCTTTAATAAATTCCTGCAGTTAGTAAGTGCCATGGAAAGCACAAATAGCAGGTAGGCTATGAGTGACGCCAGAAAATAATAGCTATTAACACGTGATGCCAATTATTATATCTCTAACAACTTTCGCTTAAAGTAATGAAGTGTTTTCCCAGTCTTTGACAAAGCCAAATATATCCTACAGTAAATGAATAGCCTATATTCTGCACTCTCTACAAAAGGTACAGTTACTTTAAAGGGTCCTATTTTTATATTGTTCTGCTATTTCAGAGGCTTTAATGAGTATGTTTGAGCTCTATTATTCGTAAAATATACAGGTTTAACTTTTATTTCATTCACTGCGAAACACAGTCAAGTCATGTTTTGTCAAGCGTACAATACAGACCCTAGTTCCTGGTGGACAAGTGGACAATAGAAGGTAATAGAAAGGCAAACAGCTACTGTAGCTGACAATGGTGGAACTTACAGAAAGCTATGAGCTTTGTGTTCATCCTGAATGCTGCTTTCAAGAGTTATTGACGTGAAACAGAGGAGGGACTAGGAAACTTTGCACCTTTTATCAGTTTACACAAGTATCTAGGCCTTCTCCGCTGCCCACTTATCTGTGTCCATGCTAAGAATGTTAACATTATAATTAATAGTACTTGTAGAGATTAACATGTGTCAGTTTATTTCCGATACTTACAAATTTCCAATCGATGTGTAAAATTGCTCATACAAATAAGAAATCAAACCATTAGAGCCCGTTCACACTGCCCTCCGTAGCTCTCCGCTGAAAGAATCCGTTCTGTTCTAACTTCTTTCAGTGAAGAGTCGCGGAGAGCAGAGGCAACCTATGCTTAACATTGTGGTAGTGAGGCAGGCAGAATTCCAAACGGAGTCTTTGGCACTGATTCCGCTCAGAATTTCCACCTGTTTTCGGCAGTGTAAACGGGCCCTTAGTTCATCTTTTTGGCATAGCTCTGTTTTTTGTAGTTACCATTTTAGCAAAGGAAAACAGGAAGCTTTTTTTTTTTTTTTTTTTTTAATTAGATGATGGTCAATGCTCATATCAGGCTGGTTAAAGGTTTTTTTGGGTGCAAAAAGGATAGATCAGGAGTGATGAAACCCCTTCAAACTCCTTCAGCTGTTCAACAGGGTTGTCACTGAGGTCAATAGAAGCTGATGCTGAAGTAACCACTACTCGGTGAATGGAGCAACTGCTCCTGACCCTATTCAGCACATTGATCCCACTGCCGATTCCACTGAGCAGCTGATTGATCGGAGGTGGTAGACATCAGCCCCCACTAACCAGGGTTATCCAGGCTTAGAAAAATATGGCCGATTTCTTCCAGAAACAGCACCACTCTTGACTCGAGTTTGGATGTAGTTTTGGAGTGAAGTGAATGGAGCTTAATTGCAAACCACACCCAAACTGGAGACAAGAGTCATTCTATTTCTGGAAGAAAGCAGCCATGTTTTTCTAAGCTTGAATAACCCCTTTAATGACCTAATGTATGCTGAGAATAGACCATCAATGATTTTTATCCTGAAAACCCCTTTAACCACTAACCTAACCTCTATCAACACCAGAGCCAAAATAATAAAAGAAGTGTACAGGCAATAGCACTAAAGCTCTGGTTGTCCAGGCATGATGGGAATTGTAGTTTCGTAACAACTAGAGGGCCGTGAGTTTGATAGCCCTGGTGTAAGTTAACCAATAAAAATCAGTGCTGTAGAAGTGGCTTCTTCTTACGTGCACTGAGCAAGGATATTTTTGATGGAAACAAAAAGAAGAAAAAGAAATTTGCCTTAAAAGCATTTTTAATATTAAAGAAAAGGACAACATTATTGTTACTGTTTTATAACACACTCCGCTCTAGTGGAATTAAGCAGATTTTGGTCTAAACAACAGTGGCTGTAAGTCTGCCAAGACTTCCCATGAAATGCATTTTCTGGTTTAAGAAGTATATATGCCTGAAAGAGAAAAAGATTACATTAATTATGGAGAAGACTGATGTAACAGATGAACGTATCAGCATGCTTTTGGATTTTACCACAACAGTTTTGAGGGCATGATTTGTTACTCCATTTATCACCATCATAACATTATAATATAAAATAAAGCTATGTAATCACGAGTTATGTCAAAGTAATTCTGTCACTTACTGCCAGGAAGTATTCCCTTTATAGTTTTTTATATATTTATCTTTGCTAAAATTATAATTTTACGTAGAGGGGTACTCCAGTAAAAAATGTTTTTCAAATCAGTTTATATCAGAAAGTTATACAGTTTTATAAATGACTTACAAACATAGAAGATTGTCAGCAGAAAAAGACCACTGGGTCCATCTAGTCTGCCCTTTTAGTATTTCCCTTCTTTTTATCTTAGGATAGATATGTGCTTATCCCAGGAAGTTTTATATAGTTATTGCAGATTTACCGGCTACATCTGCTGGAAATTTGTTCCAGGCATCTACTACTCTTTCAGTAAAGTAATATTTTCTCATGTTGCTTCTGATCTTTTTCCCAACTAGTCTCTTACTGTGTCCTTTAGTTTTTTAACTAAAAACCCTTTCTTCCTGATAGGAAATTTACTTTTTTCATGTATTCTAAGTTAAAACCTACAGTATATTTTCCTGATAATTGGTATTTCTGGAGATGGAGTTCCCCACCTAGCAGTAATAATAATGAGTTGGTTGTTGCCTCTAACATGAAAGTTGGCAAATGTTACAGAATTGTTTCATCACTTTTGTATAGAAAGAAGAAAAATTGAATCACAGAATAAGAGAAGGTGGCATCAGGCAATTATGATGAATAACTGGTTATTTTAGAATAAAAAAGGCATGAAATTTACATGACAACAACATAAAGTAGTAATAATTCGAGGCCAGATATCATATTATTGGACAATGCTAAAAGACCTAGAAATTATTTTCATAATTCACTGCCATGTCTATAAAAAGACAGATGCTCATTCTAGACAGTACTGCTGCCTTCAGCTTTGATGTTGTAAGAGATGCCTGAGAATACGTTGGAGGAGAAGAAAAACAAGAGGATCCTCTCCCAAATGAAAATACACTTCACTTGAAGGACAAATTACATATTTTTTAATATTCTGAACAGACACAAATTATTACAGTACACAGTTATGCTTGGAAAAGTTGTAAGGAGAGAAGAAAAAAAAAGAGAAAAAGGCTACAAGATGAATGGGTTGAATCTCAGAAATCTTCACAGAGAAGTCTGAAGACTCAAACACAAGACAGAACATACTAGAAAAAAAAACATCCTTCCATCTGATGGGAGTCTAAATTAGCTTTAACCCCTAGACGACTAAGGAAGTCTGTCCCCAGACGACCCTGGGCATACCAGTACGTCCTGAGCTATGAAGCGCACTCCGGAGCGGAGCGCTCTTCATAGGAGGGTGGGGGGCCGGCTGCAGTGAGCAGCCCGGCCCTCACTGTTAATAACAGCCTGCAGCGTGTCATTAACCCCTTAAACACCATAATTGCGGCGCGACCGCAGCGTTTGGCTATGTTCACACTATGTAAAACTACGGGCGTAGTTCTCGCCACAGATCTATTACTGCAGCACATCCTGATTCACACCCTAAAGCTGCTGAAAGTCCTCACTTTCTGGTACACTCTGCATCGGCTCCTTGGCTCTCCTCCTCCCTTCTGAGACAGAGGTCACATTATCTCTTTTCCCTCTGTTGCCAGGCAAGCTGTAACACCTCATCTGTAACACCACTGACATCACACAGTGATCACCTTGCCAAGCGCAGGAAAACATCTGCATCTCCTGAGTAGTATAGGGGAAAGGAGACACTGTTGCTTCATCTCTCTCTCTCTCTCTCTACAACAAGACGGGTGGGTACCCGGCAGTTGGTTTGGATGTGCAATGCATGCTGAGAGACATAGTTTCCCAGGTGGATGCATTGATGTAAAATTGGGATCATTTAAAAAAAAAATTATCTGGGGCTAGCAGCAGCAGGGACGAGTATCAAACAGTGGGGGATATATGAATGCACCTATATGTTTTTGTGCATTTAATTTTTTTACGGAATCACTGGGGTTCCTCTTAAATCAAGTTGTCACCGCTGGTCTTTGAAGATCAGCGCAGAAACTGAAGTCCACAACAGAAGGCAGGAGAATCTAGCACAGATCCGGAACAACAAGCGCTAATAAACAAATGCAAATCCATACATATCAGTACCGCTGCGGTCCAATCCTGGAATGCGACATAAATATTGCCAATAGCAGGAATTCATTATATAACAGCCTATTCAATATTATTAAATATTATGTATACACTGTTATTTAATAAATTCCTGCTATTGGCAATATATTTCATTCCGGTATCGCTCTGTACAGCAGCGGTACTAGTATGTGCATATTTGCATTTGTGTATCAGCACTTGTTGGTCAAGAGGATACCTACCTTGGATCTTTGCTAGCTTTTCCTTTCATCAAGAGAATAGGGCATTTAAGTAGAATCATGCAATGATGATTTCCCCATTTCAAACAATGTATTGAAACAAAAGCAAACAACAGTAGTTGGTATACCCCCAAAAATGTCAGTGTCTCAATAACCTGTCATGTGCTCTTGAGCATCAATTACAGCTTAAAATGATGTTTCATGCTGTTCATACTGAGGCATGGCACCCCACTCTTTTTGAAGGACGGCCCTTGAGTCATTGAGGTCCCGGGGTACAAAGTTAGGAGCCCCTACACAGCATCTCAGCTGATAGCTGATGCATAGCGATCTCCTTCTTGTTTCCAACATTGCTGGCGGCCATTTCTGCTCAGCATAATTCCACTGTCATCAGTGAACAGCACTGGTCCCACTGGTCTTTCATCCAACATAGAAGAAGGAGAGAGCTATGCATTGCAGAGAGGGCAGGGGGTGGGGCTCAGAGACAAGATCCAGCCAAGCCTCCTGTGACATCAGAGGGTGATATGTAGTCTCTGAAGAGAGGGAGGAGCCAGAGAGCAGTAGACAATAAACATTTTGTAGTTCTTCTATTTTATATTTCCTGTCGGGGAAAAGCATGCAAAGCCATACAGAAGCCAGTAATATCAGTGACTACGCTATATTAGAACACTATACAGTATATTTTTAATTTAACCCTTAGAGGACCGGGCCAATTTAAATTTTTGTATTTTCGTTTTTTCCTCCTTGTGCTTAAAAGGCCATAGCACTTGCATTTTTTCACCTAGAAACCCACATGAGCCCTTATTTTTGCGCCACTAATTGTACTTTGCAATGACAGGCTGAATTTTTTCATAAAGTACACTGCGAAACCAGAAAAAAATTCCAAGTGTGGTGAAATTGAAAAAAAAAAGCATTTCTTTTATTTGTTTTTTTTTTCGTTTTTTACGCCGTTAGCTCTGGGGTAAAACTGACTTCTTATATATGTTCCTCAAGTCATAACGATTACAACGATATGTAACATGTTTAACTTTTATTGTATCTGATGGCCTGTAAATTCAAACCATTGTTAACAAACATATGTTCCTTAAAATTGCTCTATTCCCATTCTTATAGCGCTTTTATCCTTTGGTCTATGGGGCTGTGTGAGGTGTAATTTTTTGCGCAATGATGTGTTCTTTCTATCGGTACCTTGATTGTGCATATGCGACTTTTTGATCGCTTTTTATTACAATTTTTCTGGATTTGTTGCGACCAAAAATGCGCAATTTTGCACTTTAGGATTTTTTGCGCTTACGTCATTTACCGTGTGAGATCAGAATTGTGATTAATTAATATTTTGGGCGATTACGCACATGGCGATAGCAAACATGTTTATTTATTTATTTATTTTTATTTATAACATGGGAAAAGGGGGGTGATTCAAACTTTTATTAGGGGAGGGGGCTTTTTATTAAAAACAACACTTTTATTTTTACTTTTACACTTTTACTAGAAGCACCCCTGGGGGACTTCTAGTATAAGTACACTGATCTCTCATACAGATCTATGCTGCATAGATATGCACATTGATTGCTTCCGGCTGCTGCAGCTGGAAGCAATCGAGTGCCGAGCCGGGATAAGCGCCATTACGGTGCTGACCCCTGGCAGGGTAAGATGTGTGGATCCCTCCTCCGGGACAACTAGACACCAGGGAACGGCTGCATCAAGTAATCGGATGCAGCTGTCAACTTTGACAGCTGCATCCGATTACTGTATTAGCGGGCACGGCAATCGGACCGTGGCCGCTAATAGCCACGGTCCCAGGCTATGAGCGGCACCCAGGACCACGGTGGTTCAGAGCGCAGCTGCCACGCGGCCCCGCTCTGAATGCATAGAGGCAGCCCTGGACGTACGGGTACGTCCAGGGTCTCCTAAGGGTTAAAAACTATTTTCTTATATCAAATAACCCCTTTAAGGTCTGAATATAAAATGCCAGTCTTTAAGTACCCCCAGAAAATTTCCCCTGAAACATAATAGAGACAGTTCCAATTTAACGACTGCTAATAGAAATTGACAGAAAAAATATAGTAGACAAATGCCTAACACTCAATATATATTATTTGTTGACTGGCGGAATTGCTTAAGGACCACCATCATTACTCCATAAAATACAGATGTCCAACAAATCCAAGCAAGGATTATCAAGCAAATGAGGCATCGGTCCCAGATGTCATGCAATATATAGGTCATGTTCCTCTATTTTTTTAAACAGTGAAACATTTGAAGCCACCAAGATCTATGGCTATTCCAGTTCTCAGCTATAAATAAAGCCAGGAGAATTTAGTTTATCAAAGTTCTAGAGTTTCACTCAAGATATATTTCTGATGTGAAATTGTTTCTGTATAATAAATCTTAGTCAATAGGCCATTTGACTCAGGCTGTTATTTTCTCAAAGAGGTTATTATTAGAAAATATATTCATAGATATGTGCAACGAGTCAGGAATTTGCAGTTGGCTAATTATTCCTGCATATTTAATTATAAACACAAATAACATCAAATAATAACAATAACTCAATTCTTCTGTGAAATAGAAGAGCAGAAAGATTTAAATATCAGGATTCGATATGTTTAAAGCAGAACATGGAAACAATTTCTACAGATCAGTTGCCACCGGAGGAATTTTAATTGTTTAAACCTGTTCTTGTAGTTCTGTAAGAGGAAGAAATCTGATTTGTATTATTGCTCTACAGTGCACTGTAGCCCTTTTTCCGCATACCAGCACAGATGAGAGAAATATAAATGTTCAGAGAGGAAATATGGTATACTTGGAAATCTTCATGGATCGGATAAATAAGGGTAATTTGTCAGATACAACTGGATATTATAAGGAAAACGTACGAGTATTTACAGTCTATACTTGGAGAGTTTTCTGTTCTTGCTCAGTACATTAGGGTAATTCCTATTGATGAAAACAAATTACAGTTCACTTAAGGCGGCTTGATGGATAGTGAACGTGTTGCTAGCAGTTGCAATACACATCAGTGTTTGGATGGGATCATCTTACAAGTCAAGAGAGAAATATGCTAAAATTCGATCAGATTGTGTTTCACATAATGGAGAATACACAAGTCATATTTAATGGCAGGGGCTCATCTGCATGTTTCCAGCTTGTTTTAAAATACTTATAGTTTATGCTCAATTTAGTTGAATTGTAGGATAATTACCTGACATGAAGGCTTATTGCACACTGGTAATACATTTTGTCTTAGGCTATGTTCACACTCCGGAAAATAAAGATTAAATACGACTTTGAGGTAAAAATACGGCAGTATTTTTAATATTATAATGCCGTCTATTGAAGTTAATGGGAAATTGGCCGACAGGGCACATACCATATAGAGTAACAGCCGTAATTGATTACGACAATCCAAATGAGGAACATGCTCATTATTTACCACCTGCTTTTGCAAAATATAGGTGTGTATTTTTCTTTTGTCTACACATTGTGATTTGCGGTGCTATTTAGCTTCTTTCTTTACTATGTGTGAACCTAGCCTAAGGCTATGTTTACACTACGTAAAAAACACGGCCGTATTTTAGCAAATAATGGCCGTTGTTTGCGCAAATACGGCCGTTGTTATGAAATACGTCCGTGTTTTTTACATAGTGTGAACTCTGCCTAATACAATGTACAAGGAAGAGTCCATATACCAAGCTGGTCATAGAATAGGTACATACTAATAGGTGATATTAAGCCCTTATGCTTAACCCCTTCATGACCCAGACCAAAATTACTGCGCCAATTTTCATTTTTGCATTTTCGTTTTCCCCTCCTTCCTCTTCTAAGAGCTCTTGCACTTTCAATTTTCTATCTACAGGGCCATGTAAGGGCTTGGGGTATGTTCTAAAATATTATTACTTTTATTTTTTACATTTTTGGTAAGTCTTTTGATTTGGTGATTTTTTTTTATCTATTCTTTTATTATACTATGTACATTTTAGAAAAATCCAAAAATGTTGCAGAT
Organism: Dendropsophus ebraccatus; assembly: GCF_027789765.1. Classification (NCBI taxonomy): domain Eukaryota; kingdom Metazoa; phylum Chordata; class Amphibia; order Anura; family Hylidae; genus Dendropsophus; species Dendropsophus ebraccatus. Next base: position 44,508,764 of record NC_091461.1, on the reverse strand, counting down.
TTCATTCTGGCCACTAGGCCTAGTAACAAGCTGATACTTTCAGTTTTTTACAGATCACTTACCAGCTTTACCCTCCCTATTAGAAAAGGGTAATGTAAAAATTGACACCAGTGTAATAGTTCAACCGCTTACTATGAATTTCATTAAATTCAACTCTAACTGAGGTATCTATCAAATTCATAAATCTATGCCCCATGCACTGGTTTAAAGAGAAATCCTGGTGAGAATACATCAGTTACATCAGAAACGGATGGACTTTCTATTGTGAAGCTAACAATATAGCCTATTCCACGTTTAAATCATTTTACATGCATGACTACTTTAAATGAAATTGCCGATCACATTTATCTCAATGGAATCCCATCCAGAGTGTATACACTCTGTATACACTCTGGCCGGGATTCCTTGAGGCCGCAGAAAAAACTGACATGTCAGTTTTGTGCGGCTGCTATTTATTGAATAGCCGCTATGATAGCTATGGGTAATTAGAATGGGGGCACACTGGAATGTGCACGCATCCCAATTCTAAAGAAATAAACTTCATCCGGCTGGTACTGCAGTACCAGCCGGGATGAACTTCACTGACACCGGCCGTGTCACAGAACAGCCGGTGTCATACTGTGTGTGAACCTGGCCTAAAGATGGTTTAAGACACACAAAAGATAAATAGTGGTTGCAGTCAGCTCACCTCTTGTGGTATGTTATGGTCACAGTCTATAGCAGAGGGTGCACGGTTCCAACGATAGCCAGTCGTAGAATTGGTAGAATACACAATGAAGTAGCGGATCCAGCACTCTGAAATAGAACAAATGATAAAAGTTTCATCCTTTTTTTTACGTACACAAAAACATAGTCAACCTAATTTTTCTGTCCATTATAAAAATACGGATACATTCTGATTTGTGTTTTTTTTTTTTTTATAATGGAATTCAATGGAAAAATGGATAAAACGGATGCGCACAAATGCATGTTTTTTTTTCATGTTTTTTGCAAAAAAATGTTTAAAAAAAAGGATTGCAAAAACGCAGTGTGAACCCAATCTAAGAAGCCAGTTTTGGTCCTGATCTCTGCTATATTGCCAACAGCACTGCTCTATTGGTATGGTTGCCAGCCCCACTGACAGTGTGTGAGGCAGTACCAATGCTGGGCCAATCAGGCTCGGCCATTCTGCCAGATTTAAACATACAGCAGCTGTCTCATTTTTCTTGCTGGATTGTATTATCGTGCTTCTGACTCCTTGTTTTTTTGGACTACATGTCGAAACTTCAGACATTTGAAGAAAATCTGTCAGCTACTGGGCCCTACCTAAGGTGCTGACAATGTGCTGTAGCTGGCAGCCCCCAGTAAGCATGGTGCCTTTTTGGTAATTTTCTGTGCAGCGGATTATGTACAATCTTATGTCTCCTGCTGTACTAAAGAGTCACAGAGCAGTTGTTCTTGCCTCATTCTGGCATGCATCCTCCTCCCTTTTCATGAATAATCAATGCTGCCCGACCTCCTGCTTGTTCAGCTGTCAGATTGCAGATCAGTCCTCTGTAGGCAGTTTATCTCTGAAAGAAACACTCAGGTATAATTGAATCTCTTCTTGTAAATGTGTTGGAGCTGTGGCCTAGGGGTAACTCACCTGTCTAGTAGACCTGCCAGCAGTTCATTCTCTGGTTCGAATCCCCTGGTGGAAATTAAATAGATATCTTTTTTGTTCTCATTATTGTATTATTTTTAAGGCTATGTTCACACACAGTATTTTTGGTCAGTATTTTGGTCAGTATTTTGCAACCAAAACCAGGAGTGGATTGAGAACACAGAAACTAATAATAGATTTGGGGAGGGCACCACCAAATAATAAAAAATAGGGTGCTATAGTGGCAAAACAAGTAATAATAATATCAGCACACCTTAATTATTCAATCGAAAAATATAATTTTATTGGAGCACAGAAAAATATTAAAAACATTTAAAAACATACAAACATATAGTGCAACCCATAATAAGGTGCACTAACACTCTGTCCAAAACGGCAATGGTATACTGCCTATATCCCTAATAGGGGAGATAAAACAAAGTAAACTAATGCAAATAGATATATGAGTGCAGATAAATACAAAATCTCGGTATCAATAATGCATGATATACCACTCCCCACTTCCCCTATGTGCAATATTGCCCTAGTGCATGTACATGCAAAAGCCTATGCGGCAAACCACTACAACCTGCATCGGGGACCATAAAATCAGACAGAGAGAGAAACCGCAGTTTCATTAAGAGGGAGGAGGATGCATGCCAGAGTGTGGCACGAACAACTGCTCTGTGAATCTTTAGTACAGCAGGAGACATAAGATTGTACATAATCCGCTGCACGGAAAATTACCAAAAAGGCACCATGCTCACTGGGGGCTGCCAGCTACAGCACATTGTCAGCACCTCAGGTAGGGCCCAGGGGCTGACAGATTCCCTTTAAGGCAAACCCAATGCCTTGTCTTGCTAAAAAAATATTGACCCCTGTGCTTTTGATGGGGTGAGGGTGAACCCTAATTATGAGTTATTTTAGCATATCAACAGATTTGGCTTCTTACGATCCCCAATTATTAGACAATTATGGCATATTCTGTGCATTTATCATAAATGTCTAAAGTAAGGAAATTGAAATATGAAATATGTATTAGAATTTTTTTTTAAAAGCTATCAGTATGAGGACAGCATAGGAACTTTATTTTTTGTGAACATAAAAGACCAATATAACATGCTGTTTCAAGCTCTAGAATCTCTGCAGCTCATTTAAAAATTTGTAAAACTAAAACTCCAGGGATCTGATACTTTTATGTGTCGCTTATTAAACAGTGAAAAATAGAGCATTTCCTTTTTTAATCATCACTTTTTTCTTCTGCATCATTTACCTTAAGGCATTGTCTGAATTGGGTGCTATTCAATAATAATGTACTCACGATGTGAAAAATGTGTAACTTTCCCAAAGGAGCTGAAAATTGGCAATTTTAAACAACTTAAGTGATTTCAAAGTGTGGAATTTAAGAAGAAATGATGGAGCTTATCGTACATAAAAGAACATTTCTTTTTCCTTGCAAAGATGTTACATTTCTAAGTGATTTATTTTTTATGTGCACACTCGTATGATGCAAGTCTGACAATTTATGCTCAAACGATGGGAATAGCAGTGACGTCAACAGCAGCGGTAATTGGATCTTCACAAGCTAAAACAATTGGGAAATAAAGTTAAGAAATAAGTAAAGTTAAGACGTAAGTGAAAACTATTGGGAAATGAGGGATTTAAAAACAAATAAAATCAAGAGTGGAATTAAAATTTTTACACTGATATAGCCATCTCGTAACTAAAGTCAATACAGGTTTGTAAGAAACGAAGCAGTCGGGATGTTGGAAACTGGACAATAAGAAGGAGAGGCAAATAGGATGAAATATTGTAGCCAAGACCTATGAGACTGAGGAATAAAAAATCAAGGTGAAAAACGGGTTACCAATACCTGTTTGGCATTGACCCGAGTAGTGTCAAAATATGTGGTAGACTGTGATGGTACTGTGTAGCACAAACTTCCATAGCCTTGTAAGCAAAGTTCTAACAGGCAGCTAATTTGTGAATTTTTACAGAACTACAGGACTTTGCACTTGAGAGGGACATTCCTCCAGTTTCGTAAAATTGTTACTTATAGGGCTTATCCATATCTACGCTCCATTTACAGTTTACATATTTAAGTAATTTTGTAAACTCTTTAGATTACTTATCTTCCATTGATCCTTAGTTACATTCGGTTTTATAGCTCGAGGTGGCATTCATCATAGGATTGACCTTTTTGGGTTTATGTCTGCACCCAATCATCTGGGGTTAGCTCCATTCTGATAAGTGTCCTCTTGACACCATACACTATGCAGTAATTTGTTGTAATAATAAACATGTCATTGGCTATCAGATTTGATTCAATGCAAATAAAATCAGTCATAATCCAAGAGCCCTGATTGCTCTAAAAAAAAAAAAAAAGAAAGCTGTGTATGACCCTTCTTAGTCTCCTATGTTTTAGGTGTTTTATATTTATCCTGTGTATGGTAGGGTTCCCAGCAACAGCACTACAGTACAGAACAGGATAGACAAGGCAGGAGATGTGCAGCTATGTAGGATAGGGCTCCCAGTAGCAGGAGTAATATGGAACATGATGGACAAGGCAGTAGATGTCAGCTGTGTAGGGCTAGCAGTCTATCAGTAGAAGCAGTACAGTATGGAACACGATGGACAAGCCAGGAGATGTCCGCTCTGTAGGGCTAGTAGTAGCAGCAGCAGCTGTACGGTATGGAATATGATGGGCAAAGCAAGAGATGTGCGACTGTGTAGGCCTAGTAGTAATAGTTATAGAAGTACATGGAACATGATAGGCATAGCAGGAGATGTGCAGCTGTGTAGGCCTAGTAGTAGTAGTTATAGTAGTACATGGAACATGATCGGCATAGCAGGAGATGTGCAGCTGTGTAGGCCTAGTAGTAGTAGTTATAGTAGTACATGGAACATGATAGGCATAGCAGGAGATGTGCAGCTGTGTAGGCCTAGTAGTAGAAGTTATAGTAGTACATGGAACATGATAGGCATAGCAGGAGATGTGCAGCTGTGTAGGCCTAGTAGTAGTAGTTATAGTAGTACATGGAACATGATAGGCATAGCAGGAGATGTGCAGCTGTGTAGGTCTAGTAGTAGTAGTTATAGTAGTACATGGAACATGGTGGACAAGGCAGGAGATGTGCAGCTGTGTAGGCCTAGTAGTAGTAGTTATAGAAGTACAGTATAGAACATGATAGGCATAGCAGGAGATGTGCAGCTGTGTAGGCCTAGTAGTAGTAGTTATAGAAGTACATGGAACATGATAGGCATAGCAGGAGATGTGTAGCTGTGTAGGCCTAGTAGTAGTAGTTATAGTAGTACATGGAACATGATGGACAAGGCAGGAGATGTGCAGCTGTGTAGGCCTAGTAGTAGTAGTTATAGAAGTACATGGAACATGATAGGCATAGCAGGAGATGTGCAGCTGTGTAGGTCTAGTAGTAGTAGTTATAGTAGTACATGGAACATGATAGGCATAGCAGGAGATGTGCAGCTGTGTAGGCCTAGTAGTAGCAGTTATAGAAGTACATGGAACATGATAGGCATAGCAGGAGATGTGCAGCTGTGTAGGCCTAGTAGTAGTAGTTATAGTAGTACATGGAACATGGTGGACAAGGCAGGAGATGTGCAGCTGTGTAGGCCTAGTAGTAGTAGTTATAGAAGTACAGTATAGAACATGATAGGCATAGCAGGAGATGTGCAGCTGTGTAGGCCTAGTAGTAGTAATTATAGAAGTACATGGAACATGATAGGCATAGCAGGAGATGTGTAGCTGTGTAGGCCTAGTAGTAGTAGTTATAGTAGTACATGGAACATGATGGACAAGGCAGGAGATGTGCAGCTGTGTAGGCCTAGTAGTAGTAGTTATAGAAGTACATGTAACATGATAGGCATAGCAGGAGATGTGCAGCTGTGAAGGCCTAGTAGTAGTAGTTATAGTAGTACATGGAACATGATAGGCATAGCAGGAGATGTGCAGCTGTGTAGGCCTAGTAGTAGTAGTTATAGAAGTACAGTATAGAACATGATCGGCATAGCAGGAGATGTGCAGCTGTGTAGGCCTAGTAGAAGTAGTTATAGAAGTACATGGAACATGATAGGCATAGCAGGAGATGTGTAGCTGTGTAGGCCTAGTAGTAGTAGTTATAGTAGTACATGGAACATGATGGACAAGGCAGGAGATGTGCAGCTGTGTAGGCCTTGTAGTAGTAGTTATAGAAGTACATGGAACATGATAGGCATAGCAGGAGATGTGCAGCTGTGTAGGCCTAGTAGTAGTAGTTATAGTAGTACATGGAACATGGTGGACAAGGCAGGAGATGTGCAGCTGTGTAGGCCTAGTAGTAGTAGTTATAGAAGTACAGTATAGAACATGATAGGCATAGCAGGAGATGTGCAGCTGTGTAGGCCTAGTAGTAGTAGTTATAGAAGTACATGGGACATGATAGGCATAGCAGGAGATGTGCAGCTGTGTAGGCCTAGTAGTAGCAGTTATAGAAGTACATGGAACATGATAGGCATAGCAGGAGATGTGCAGCTGTGTAGGCCTAGTAGTAGTAGTTATAGTAGTACATGGAACATGGTGGACAAGGCAGGAGATGTGCAGCTGTGTAGGCCTAGTAGTAGTAGTTATAGAAGTACAGTATAGAACATGATAGGCATAGCAGGAGATGTGCAGCTGTGTAGGCCTAGTAGTAGTAGTTATAGAAGTACAGTATAGAACATGATAGGCATAGCAGGAGATGTGCAGCTGTGTAGGCCTAGTAGTAGTAGTTATAGAAGTACAGTATAGAACATGATAGGCATAGCAGGAGATGTGCAGCTGTGTAGGCCTAGTAGTAGTAGTTATAGAAGTACATGGAACATGATAGGCATAGCAGGAGATGTGCAGCTGTGTAGGCCTAGTAGTAGTAGTTATAGCAGTACATGGATCATGATGGACAAGGCAGGAGATGTGCAGCTGTGTAGGCCTAGTAGTAAAAGTTATAGTAGTACATGGGACATGATGGGCATAGCAGGAGATGTGTGGAGTAGTAGTGGTTGCATGTCAACAGGTTTGTCAACTATTACTATTATTAATATGACAACCTGCAAATGTGTTAATGCAGCTCTTAAAAATAATGTGTTCTTTCAGTAAAGCTTCAATCAGCCCTACTCCCTCATCCTGTTTTACTAATGTGTTAGCTTGTAGCTTGTACAAAAACGTTCTGAGACTGTTGTAGTTCAGTGTGTGATATATAGTATATAGCCTCTGCCTTTGTTCTATGTTATGCTCTTATGCTACAAAAATAAGGACATGATATTCATTGTACTGTGTTCCAGGAACCATACAAACAGTATTTCCTTGTTGTAACTATGGCTATTTTCAATTTTAGAAAATCAATGCAAAATGTGTAAAGCTATTTATTTACAAGGTTACTCAAGTTCTTATTTAGATTCTCTTACTGCAGCTTATCTCTCCCGGAACAAAGGGATCAGGCTATGATTTTCCATCACGCCCAACCCCTATCTCCAATAACATCACCTGTTGGTGGTCATTCAGATGAGCCCCATAAAACTTACATCGATGACCTAACCTGCTGCAAGGGCAGGTACTGATGATGAAGGTATAAGGTGTATGGGGCCCTTAATTTGATATGGAGGCAGAGAATTGGCCCAGATGTCAGGAAAAGATGACCTTGTAGTTTAAAGGGGGTATTCCCATCTGTAGAAATTATCCTCCTATCCACATGATAAGGAAAACAAGCTTATCAGTGGAGGTCTTACTGCCTGGACCTTGATCAATCTTCAAAATATGGACAAAATTGTCTCTAGAATGAGCCCGAGAATGAGTTAGCATTCTGGGGGCAATTTTTCCCCTTTTCTCATGATCAGTGGGGCTCCTAGCAATTAACCGCTCCACCAATTAACTTGTTATCTTATTTCTTGTGTATAGGGGATAACCTCTTCAAATAGGTATCCCATTTGGAAGATTATGGAAAGGTGCCCTTTGGGCCAATCCCTTCCCCTTTGTTAGGGTAAACAAACAGCAGCCATTTTGTAAAGGGTTGCAAAACCTGGCACCATTGAAGTGGGACCCATTATTGCCTGTGTGCTCCAAATAAGGTGTAAATTGGAGTTCACTAGTGCATATCTATTTTATTTAGAAGACTCTGAGAATCCTCTCATCTGTATCTCGTGTATTAGCCCCTTCATGACCAAAAGTCATTGATGCACTAATGTCCACCTCAAACTGAAGCAATGTTACTCCTCGCTTTTTGAAAGCCATAGCACTTTTATTCTTCCACCTACAGAGCCGGTTGTGGTGTCATGATCTCTAGTTTTTATTGGTATCATATTGGTGTAAGAGAAAATTTTTGTACTGCATAGATAAGTCTGTTAGGGGACTTATATATGCAATGCTCTGATTGCATTTACAGCAGTCATCAGTATTATTGGCGATCTGTGCATAGAGTCTGCCTGAGAGTAGACTCTATGTACAGATCAAAGATCCAACAGCGTGGAGGTAAGTGGCTTACCCCACCTGCCAAAACAAGTGATCTGGACCCCCGCGGCCATGCTGCAGGGGTCCCCATCAATCAGTAACAGGTATTTGTCCTGTCATTGGCTGCCTTAAAGCCACTATTGCTATGCATTGCAGCGTTTAAAGGGGTTAATGACAGGCAGCTGCAGGACCAGTAATGTGTGCAGGGCCGATTGCATTGAAACAACCCTGCACACATCAAAACCCCTACAAAGTCAGGAATGCTTATATATGTTACTGCTGCACGGGGCATGTGCAGCAGTAACATATATAGCCATATGGCTGACGTAAAGGGGTTAAAAGAGGTTATCCAAGATTGGCTACTTTCTTCCAAAAACAGCACTACATCTGTTGTGGTATTCCAATTCAGTGCCATTGATTTCAATGGAACTGAGCTGTAAAACCACACCGAAACTTAGGACAAGAGTGGTGCTGTTTCTGAAAAAAAGCATGAGTGAAATATGTAAAGAATGAAAACTGTATGGCCCCTTTTCATATTGTGCAGAAGAATTTATTATCAAAAAGGAGGTTGTGATATACAAATAATAAATACAGACATACAAATCTATTTACATGTATATACAGCGACTACAAAGTTCCTGCCTATGCTAGATTAGAGGCCCCCTGGTGTGGGCGTCCACAAACTCCAGATTCAAGGGTGCTGTCCCTATACTGGAGCAATAAGGATAAGGTGAGTACACAAATATAACTCAGTAAAGTACAGTAGGTACAGATATATGAAAACACGTATTTATCATTTAATAATGCAGGTCAGCCTGTGTACAGAGATAGCAGTATACTCATCTAATAAGGCAGGTGTAGAATAGCATAAAGATACAACTTGTGCACTTGACAGCACCTGTGGCATCAATTCATTTGCCACCCAGTGCCTGTAGAAGGATAGTTAAATCAGACCCTGTCGTCATGAGAAAATTTAGTCATAAAGACGCCACACTTGTTCTTCCAACACGTTTCCCCCTCCTAACATTGACAATAAGGTGGGTTCATCAGGGAAATAAGGTGTGGGTCTTGTATATAGATGAATACGTTTCTTAGTTGTAGGCGATATAATGGGATAGGGGTGATACCCCTTCCACAGGATATCTATTATATGTTATGCAGGAGCCCAACAGTAAGATGAGGGGTGCTCCAGAGGTTACTAGGATGGCACAGTCAGGTATAGGTTGTATGCGATGACTTAATAGTGTCCCCGAGAGATTTCCTATAGGGAGATGTTCAGTCTTGTTAATAAATTAATTTGTTAGGTTTGTAGATGTTGCCCGTCCCAGAATACAGTCGTGTCAGCATCCGTGATGTTTGGAATGCCGCAGTATGTGTCTCCTTGATGCGGGAGCCAATTTTGAAATATTTCTGAAAAAAAGCAGTCATGTTTTTATAAGCCCGGAAAGCACCTTTAGGCTGGGTTCACACTACGTCAGTATTGTGGTCCTCATATTGCAACCAAAACCAGGAGTGGATTAAATACACAGAAAGGATCTGTTCACACAATGTTGAAATTGAGTGGATGGCCGCCATATAATGGCAAATATTTGCTGTTATTTTAAAACAACGGCTGTTATATTGAAATAATGGCAGTTATTTACCGTTATATGGCGGCCATCCACTCAATTTCATCATTGTGTGAACAGATCCTTTCTGTGTTTTTAATCCACTCCTGGTTTTGGTTGCAATATGAGGACCACAATACTGACCGAAATATACGTAGTGTGAACCCAGCCTCAAGGATAGAAAAATAATTGCAATTAGAATATCTTTGGTGTTAGAAAGATGTGAGTTGTTGTGATTATCACAGATCACAAACAAAAGCTAATTGACCACAAGGTTGTAGACCATCACTGTAATACAGTATATTATAAAAAAAACCGTCAGATATATTGCACTTTTATTAAGCAAACTGCTTATACACTAATAACAAAGCATCTCATATAATTATCTCCAATGTATATTGACTGCACACATTTAATTATTTCTCAGACTCTTACCAGACTCGTCTCTACGGGCTTTACAAAAGATTTTGTTACCTAAGCAGTAATATAATGAAGGGTGCTAAGGACAGAGCGCCGTGCCAAGAAATATGTAATTAAAAATGATGTGTTAATAATGCTGATATATAGGATATCTTGTGCAATTGTTCATTCAAAAATGAAGCTGAACAGTGTGAAACATATTTACTGTGAATCAAATGTAATCTATAAGAACTTATTAACATTTGTTCACTGCAAGCAACCTTTTCAGAGGCAGACCATTAAAGACGACAATTATACCATGAAACAGAGCTAGAAAACTTTCAAAAATCTTGACAATGTTTAAAGCGGTTTTTCCATTATTAGAAAAAAAGGATAGACTTTTTGCCATAACGGATAAAACTGCTAATCCAATTTCTTTACCATACAAGCAATAAAATAAACACCACCTGATATTTGGAAGAAATTTTGTAGCTTACGTTACTCATTATTGACCAAAATTTTAAAATATTAGAATGGGAAGCCTGATCCAAATAAAAGACCCTTGACCCAGAGGGTCACACCTGCACCTATCAATCTCATATATAAACTGTTCTACTCCCCAGCTAGGCTACACCTGCACTGATCGTCACTACTAGAAATGAGCGAGCTTTTCGAAAGTTTGGTTCATCAGGTTCGCTAAATGACTAGGACAGGGCAGTACCCTGTCCTGTGATTGGCTGAGCGGACTGTCACTCTAGAGCAGTGCTTCTCAAACTGTGAGGCAGGCCTAACCAGTGAGGTGTCCCCTGGTTATTGGTGAGGCCCAGCTGAGGAGCCAGTTTTAACAAAGTAACTATAATCTGCACAGTCCTTTTGCTGTTTGCAAAAATCACCATTTAAGCAACAATAATAATTTATTTTGTACTAAATTTTTTAGTGTATAGAGCTTAGGAGATGGGTGTAAGGTAGCCTTAGAATTATTTTTAGCTTTTAAATGGACTTTCACCACAGATAGTGAGGTCCAGGCTCTAGGTCAGTCTGGTGAGGCCCAGGCATTGCCTTGGTCTGTTGGGTGAGACTCCAGTAGAAAAAGTTTGAGAAGCACTGCTCTAGAGACAAGACTGACAGCCCACTCAGACAACCACAGGCTGATTAGGGTGGGATGGCACCATGGCCTGTGATTGGCTTAGTAAGCTGTCACTCCAGAGACAAGAGTGAAAGCCCACTCAGCCAATCATAGGCTGTGGTACTGCCCCACCCTAGTCAGCCTGTGATTGGCTGAGAAGACCTTCATCACAGAGGATGCAGAGACAGAACCAAAGAGCCACCAGGAGACACTTTGGGACCACAGACAGGTGATAATATGTTTGTTAATTTTTTTTTAATGAGTGGCGCAAACTTGCTGAAACCCTACAAACTTTGCAAAAAGTTTGGCTCAGTAGCTAACCAAATTTTTTTTACAAAGTTCAAAACAAATCTCGTTCAGTAGATTTGGTTTGCTCATCTCTAGTCACTACGGTCAACTTTGAGGACTGATTGTAAAACCATGCCTTCACCACTAATAGCTGACCTGTCATACAATAGTGCTAGTGTAATGGCCCAGAACGGTATTTATTGTCAGGCGTCTGGAAATGTATTGTTGCTATTGGCAACCTTAGATGGTTTGTATTGGGACCTATGTATTTGCTGCTCTTCCTTAGCTCTCTTGTAGTGGTATTGTTTTCTGCTATGTATTTATTTAATATGTTGTTATGTATTAATCTTTAATGATACAAGTGTTGAGCTTGATCAGTGCTCCTCCCCTGCAACCTATCACACTCTATAATTGGCCAAGGGAAGGCTAGCTCCGCCCAACTTTTACCCAGAAGGGCTGTGCGATCTTGGCAGTTGGCAGTTGGTAGTCTGGCATTGCCAAAGTCACATCTAACCTCCCTACGCCACCTCAGTAATCCTGTTAGACTCCATCTTCAACCCCCTAACCTGTTTCCAGTCAGCCATAAGGACCAATACGTGTCTTCTAAGTCTCAGCAGGACATTCTCTGTATTTATTAGTGCCTGCTGTCGGATTGGGGAAGTGATAGAGGGTCTCCCATTCACCGTCCACATCTTCCTGGCTTCCAAGTCAGTGTGTCCATGCGTCTTCCTCCTACATGATAGTGAGCGTTGACAGCGTCAAGTCTCTTCAGTAACTTGAAGTACCTATTCACACGTATCCTTATAAAGGCGGAAAGCTATAAAGTCTCTTGAACAGGACTGTCTCTTTGAAATCCTATTTATCCACCAAGTCTAAGCTATAGTAACCAAGGTAACCCTCCCCCTGAAGCAAAGGACTCTGATCAAGCCAACAGTTTGCCATCATCAGATGCCCCTGTATTGGATTGTATATAGTTATCCTTCAAGTAAAGTCTTGATATACTTTCACCACTATTGTGTGAAGACTTTTATTAAAAAATTATATGTCCCTGCATGTATGCTGAAGAAGACAAGGGCCCCAGCACCCTTGGACCCCACCGTGATAGGAAGGTTTCAGAAGGTGAGCCCTAAGGTTGCACTACACCACCCAGCAACACAATACCCTCAGCATATTACAATAATACCACCAAAGGGACATTATAATTTTTCTTGGCGTCACACATAGGACACTATATTAGAACCTGTCACAGGCAACTATACCGCCATTCTTATTTTATGTGAAGAACAGCCAATCACGGCTGAGTAGCTGATGATGCACTGGAGGTGGGCCGGCATGAGTGAGGGCTGTAGCGGTCCGGTGATTCAGTGGGTATAATGCACCACACTTCCAGGGTGGGGGGAACACAGGGAAGGGGGCCATTCATATAAATAACACACATTACAAAGTTGTATAACTTTGTAATGTGTGTTATTTAGTGAACAAATGTTGAACGTCGCACTACTCATTCATTTATTGGGAGTCTTCAAGGAGCCTTTACACCACTATATGCCAGCCTTTGGATTAGGTTAGAGATTTTTAGTCCCACCTTTCTCAATGTTGCAGATTGTAGTAACTGGCCTTTGGTGTCTGTCTTTAGGCCAGTACACACAGAGTAAAATCGGTGGAATTCTTTGAGCGAAGAGCGAATGAGCGACGGAAGCAGAGGCGCGCAAGCTCCCCCATAGTGAAACAGTGTGAGACTGAAGCAGGTGGGATTCTGCGGCGGACTGTTTGAACCGTGTGAACTGGCCCTTAAATGACTATTCCTTTGTATACAACCGAGGTTAGAAGGGCTATAAATGAGAAAAAAGGGGCATTCAAAAAATATAAATCTGAGGGGTCAGCTGTAGCCTTTAAACATTACAAAGAAGTCAACAAAACCTGTAAAAATGTAATAAAAGCAGAAAAAATTCACAATGAAAGGCTGGTAGCTATAGAAAGCAAAAGAAACCCCCCAAAATTCTTCAAATATATTAATGCAAAAAAACCAAGGTCAGAGCATGTAGGACCCCTAAATACGACGGGGAATTAATAACTGTGGATCAGGAGAAAGCTGAGTTACTTAATGGGTTCTTCAGTTCTGTATATACAAAAGAGGATGGAGCTGTGGTGGGTGGGGCCAGTACTGAGGTGGGTGGGGCCAGTGCTGCTAACACATGTAATGTACTGAACTGGTTTACTATAGATATGGTCCAAGATAAATTTAACAAACTCAATGTAACCAAAGCTCCAGGGCCTGATGGATTGCACCCCAGAGTTCTTAGGGAACTCAGTTCTGTAATTTCACTACCCTTGTATGAAATATTCCGTGATTCTTTGCTTACTGGTATTGTGCCGAGGGACTGGCGTAAGGCAAATGTAGTGCCGATCTTCAAAAAGGGCTCTCGAACTTCCCCAGGTAACTATAGACCCGTAAGCTTAACGTCCATTGTGGGGAAACTATTTGAGGGGCTTATAAGGGACTACATCCAGGAGTATGTAGTGGCTAATAGTATTATAAGTGATAACCAGCATGGTTTTACTAAGGACAGAAGCTGTCAAACCAACCTAATATGTTTCTATGAAGAGGTAAGTAGAAGCCTGGATGGCGGCGCGGCTGTGGATATAGTGTACCTGGATTTTGCAAAAGCGTTTGACACAGTTCCTCATGGACGTCTGATGGGTAAGTTAAAGTCTATTGGTTTGGAAAATTTAATGTGTAACTGGATTGAAAACTGGCTTAATAATCGTACCCAGAGAGTGGTGGTCAATGATTCCTACTCCGAATGGTCCCCGGTAATAAGTGGTGTACCCCAAGGGTCAGTACTGGGCCCTCTTCTGTTTAACTTGTTTATTAATGATATTGAGAATGGAATTAACAGCAATGTTTCTATCTTTGCAGATGACACCAAGCTTTGTAGTACAGTACAGTCTATGGAGGATGTGCAGATGTTACAGGATGACTTAGACACACTGAGTGTTTGGGCGTCCACTTGGCAAATGAGGTTCAATGTGGATAAATGTAAAGTTATGCACCTGGGTACTAATAACCCACATGCATCATATGTCCTGGGGGGAGTTACTCTGGGAGAGTCACTGATGGAGAAGGATCTGGGTGTACTTGTAGATAATAGACTACAGAACAGTACACAATGTCAGTCAGCTGCTTCTAAGGCCAGTAGGATATTGTCATGCATTAAAACAGGCATGGACTCTCGGGACAGGGATATAATATTACCGCTTTATGAAGCTTTGGTGCGGCCCCATCTGGAGTATGCCGTCCAGTTTTGGAACCCGATTCATAAAAAGGATGTTCTAGAGCTGGAGAGGGTACAAAGACGGGCAACTAAACTAATAAGGGGAATGGAGCATCTTAGTTATGAGGAGAGATTAAAAGAATTACATTTGTTTAGTCTGGAGAAGAGACGTTTAAGGGGAGATATGATTAACTTATTTAAATATATAAATGGCCCCTACAAGAGATATGGGGAAAAGATGTTCCAGGTAAAACCCCCTCAAAGGACAAGAGGGCACTGCCTCCGCCTGGAGAAAAAAAGGTTCAATCTCCGGAGGCGACAAGCCTTCTTTACCATGAGAACTGTGAATCTGTGGAACAGTCTACCACAGGATCTGGTCACAGCAAAAACAGTAGAGGGCTTCAAAACCAGCCTAGACAAGTTCTTAGAGCAAAATAATATAAATGCATATGTATAGAACCTATCATCTCTCCCCCTTCCCTGTATCCATCCCCTCCTTGGTTGAACTTGATGGACATGTGTCTTTTTTCAACCGTATTAACTATGTAACTATGTAACTATGTATAGTATTTTGATTACTCAACACAGAAATATTATCTATAAATGCAGCACTGGTTTATCCCAGGTACTCTATATATTGTGCATATATTTGTGTTCAGTGTCATGTGTGATTATTATATTGTATTGTGTGTGATATCATCAGGTATAATACAATTGTGTCACACAAATATATTAATATGCCATTGGTTAATTATTGGTTTGCGCCATTGGTCTGAATGGTCCATAGTCTTCAAGTGAAAAAGCTGTCTGTATACATGTACTTGGTGTCATCTTAAATTTTTGTAATTCTTTAAGCTCTGGAGGACTTCGGTGCAATCATGCATTGGCTATGTTTCCACAACGTCAAAAAAAGAGAAAAAGCGGCTGCCTTTTCTATTCAAAAAGAAGTCTGTTATTACCGTCATTTAATTGACTTCAATGCAAATAATTAAAATCAATGGAATGACGGACGTCCAATGCACACAATGTATAAAATGATGGTCGTTATCTGCGCAGATTTCAAAATAATGACAATTTTTTAGTTGTTCACACAGTTTTCCTTTTTTCACTGTCCTTTCACAGTTTTTACTATTAAATTCAATGGACTTTTCAATTATAGACACATCCAAAGGCTAAATAGTCCACCTAAACTAGAATAATGCACCAGCAGCCGTCATTGCACTGACGGGCGAAGAAACCGCGAAATGGCGGACGTCATCTTAAACTCAAACTGACAGCGGTCATTTTAAACGGGAAGGAAAAACATTGTGTGAACATAGCAATTACATGGCCATCTATTCTATTGAATTCGTAAAACTGCTAGAACTGCAGCCGTCTGACACACAACGTTCATCGGATCACCAGAGCATTGCACTTATGGGTTAACAGGGTGCTGTTGAGTACATTGAAATACTTCTATTTTGTGTTGAATAATTACTATGTAATATTTTACATGTATAAGTACATATTTAACATTAATATTTAACGCACAGCAACTACAGCCTAACTATGTCTCTTCACAGGACCTTGACGAGAAGACTGGAAAAAGAAGAAATTACTAATATTAGATATTTTATTGTACTCAATGAACAATTCTCAAAAAAACATTTCACATTTCACATTTCCTTGGCTAGAGATAAGATCATTCGTAATTTTGTATGTTGTCATAAAAATGCTTGGATGCCACTGAGTCATCTCTTGGCATTTCTTGGGAAGCGAAATTTAAAAGAGAGAATTTCTATTTAAAATAAATGTCTCCTTGACAATGATATTTATGTGGATTTAGCTGCCATCTGATGTATTTCTAGTTTAGAGAATAAACACACTAAAAATGAGAAATTGCCTTTTAAACATAACCCTATAAAACCAAAGAATCTGATGATAATCATCAAAGGGAAATAACCTTAAATAGTATTGCAATTGGATTTAAAAAGAAAAGGCTATCTTTGGTATGCAAGCATTTGTATGCTATTAGTTAGATTGACTTATTATGGACTTATTATGTAAATTTTATGTGAACGGTTTACATATTCTGGTAAACAATACTGAAATGCCACACTCAAATTGTATACTTAATCTAAAACATGTGTTTCAAATCCTTATGTTTTCAATTATAAAGAAATATTTCCTTTTCTGATATCCTGTTCATGCTAAATGTTTAAAAATATACATTAGTATATACACAGAACAACACTGGAGCTTGGAGAATTGAGCAACTGTTCAACCCTAGTTAGAATGCTTTGATCCTTTTACTGCTACTTATGGAAATGGAGAGGAAAAGATATTCCGCAGTACATTACAATGCCGAGGGTGCGTATACAGACACTACTCCGACAATACAGAAGGATACACTACTTATCAATATAAACAAGAGGAGTAAGAGCCCTGCTCACTAAATCCTACAATCTATGAGGAAGGTTGAGACAAAAGTCAGAAAGTTCTTCATTGGTAAATGCTCCTGTCAACTTTTATAAATAGAATAGTGTATGTCGGGGTGGGTAAAGTAGTTTGTATGAATAGGAATATTACATTAGTTGACAAAGCATGGCTGGTTATCATACAGGCCTTATAATAAAGCCATAGCCCAGAACTGGGTCTGCAAAAATCAGACATTAAGGGGTATGAACAATTTAAAGGGAATCTGTCAGTACCTGAGCTGGTCCCAAGGTGCTGACAGTGTAGTGAAGGTATGTGTCCCTTATTGTACGTGGTACCTTTCTTGTAGCCATCGGTGCAGTAGATTTTTCACATTCTTGCCTGTCATCAGGGTAGCTTCACACGTACCGCATCGCAGCTGATTTTCTGCTGCGGATCCGCAGCAGATTTGACTAAATGAGTGAGCACAGCATTAAATCCGCTGCGGATCTGCAGCAGAAAATCAGCTGCAATGCGGTACGTGTGAAGCTACTCTAACTTTGGAATCAAGTGTCAAAGAGGAGTAGAGGTGAGGTGTTTGTGCCTTACTTCGGCACACCTCACCACCAATTCCTCTTCCGTTTTTCATGCATATTGATTGCCTCCTGCTTCCTGGTGACGTTATCTTAAGGTACGCATACACCTTTGCTGGCAAGGGCCGTGGGCGCTGACTTGCCAGATAGCGCACGCGCCCTGGATCTGTCAGGTCTGCACGCTCCTGCATCCGGAATTGCGCATGCGCTGTAATGCGTAGGAGTGGTGCGGGCACGCTGAGCGGACCAACTGAGGGCATTGCCTTCAGGGCCTCACAGCGCCTGTGCTGTCCGTTAGACACCTTTGGATGATGTCAATCGCTCAGCTATTTCAACAGTGCATTCAGTCCGGAATCCTGACAGTTTGTTCTTGAAGCAAGCATCTTCAGGATCAAAGGAAGATGTGAATTAACATTTAAATGGACAAGAATGTGAAAAATCTACTGCACCAATGCTACAATAAGGGATTTAATAAGGGATATACACCTACACAATAAGGGATATACACCTTCACTACACTGTCAGCACCCCAGGACTAGCCCTGGCACTGACAGGTTCCCTTTAACATCTAGAGAAATCTTTAAGTGTTGCCAATGATTATAAACTGTATTTTCTTACTATTCATTTAACATGCGCTGTCTGTATGATAGGGATCTATGCAGCACTGCTCTTGACAACACCTCTGTCCATATCTACTTGTACACTGCACCCTAAATGGCGGCCACCAACTTGGCATCAGTCCCTACACTGGGATAATGGCACAGGAAGGGGAAAGGTCAGACAGGCTGGTTCAGTACTAGTGTTAAGGTGGGCAAGCTTGGTTGACTATTAGTTATGTCTCCTGCCCACCACAGAAACATATTGTTTTCATCAAATATTGGTAAATTTAATTTAAACATCCTTTAAAGGGATGATATATTCAAATATTAGAATGAAAAAATGTAATAGGTTAACTAGACACCCTTTGCTCTGCTAAGCAGGGGCACCTGTTTAAATGTTCGGGTATCCCATTGATTTCAATAGGGTTTGTTATAAACGTTGCGCACTCGTTCATTGAAAAATGTTCGACTCAAGTAACAAGCATTCAAGCATTAGTTAGTACCAGGTGTATGAGCAAGATGGGATCAAGACATTAGAAAGAGAAAGCAGATAATAAAGACCAGGTCTATACCAGGTGGTCAATGTCAGGTCAGAATTATTGTGTAAAAGCAAGGAGAAACATAGGCTGGAAATCAGGGTATCAGAAAGTTTAATACCAAGCTGGACATGCTGTTTAGGCTCAAAGAGACCACTCATAGGTGCCTGATTGAATACACAGAGGCTAGGGAAGCATCCAGAACTCAACCTGATTGGTCAGACACTCTTACCTCCTGATTGGTCAGGCACTCTTACCTCCTGATTGGTTAGGCACTCTTACCTCCTGATTGGTTAGGCACTCTTACCTCCTCATTGGACAGACACTCTTACTTCCTGATTGGTCAGGCACTCTTACCTCCTGATTGGTCAGGCACTCTTACCTCCTGATTGGTCAGGCACTCTAACCTCCTGATTGGTCAGGCACTCTTACCTCCTGATTGATCAGGCACTCTTACCTCCTGATTGGTCAGGCACTCTTACCTCCTTATTGGTCAGGCACTCTTACCTCCTGATTGGTCAGACACTCTTACCTCCTGATTGATCAGGCACTCTTACCTCCTGATTGGTCAGGCACTCTTACCTCCTGATTGGTCAGGCACTCTTACCTCCTTATTGGTCAGGCACTCTTACCTCCTGATTGGTCAGGCACTCTTACCTCCTGATTGATCAGGCACTCTTACCTCCTGATTGATCAGGCACTCTTACCTCCTGATTGGTCAGGCACTCTTACCTCCTGATTGGTCAGGCACTCTTACATCCTGATTGATTGGTCAGGCACTCTTACATCCTGATTGATTGGTCAGGCACTCTTACATCCTGATTGATTGGTCAGGCACTCTTACATCCTGATTGGTTAGGCACTCTTACATCCTGATTGGTCAGGCACTCTTACCTCCTGATTGGTCAGGCACTCTTACATCCTGATTGGTCAGGCACTCTCACTGCCTGACAGTGCTGGGATGGGGTCAGGTAACTTTTGACAACCACACTGAATTGAACCACACTGACACATAAGGCACAAAACTAAATCATAGAAGAATTGTAACAGCTGCGGTTTGATTTATTTGAACCCATTAAAGAACAATTGCGCAGATATGAGCTCTATAATGACACTGTTCTCTGTCTATAGAATGTCCTGTTGTGCTGCAGAATTGTTCACAGACCTAATCAGATAGTGTCAGAATGGTATAGGAATTTAATGACAGGTGCAAATCCAAATGATCATTTAATATACAGATGTTAATCTCACTTACATATGCATTTAGTTACGCTGTCAAAGCTTCATCATTTCCCGTGATTATTGGCCTTGGGAAATTTTTAACCCATTACACTAAAGAGATACAACCTGTGATAAAATACTTAATGTCACAACAACACAAAAATCTGTAGAATTAGCCTCTTGGCCTTTGGATTCCATATGACTTACCAAAGTTGTATAAGAGCCATAAAAGTGCCACAAAAAAGCATAATATCAGTCACATCAGTCAAGGGCTTAAAGGCAATAAATTCAGCCAATTCTAAACTCAAACAGAAAAGAAATATGGGAGCACATTGGTGTTTTTGCGCACAGTGTAAATTTTCAAGCAACATTTATCAAGGCGTTTGCACTATTTTTGAGAATTTTTTGCTCAGAGGGGGCTTGGTTTAAGTTAGCTACTTTTATGTTAGATTTATCAGATGAAATTTTTTCTTTCCTCTGAAACAATTGTGCAGCAGCAGTCCAATCAGACCTTAGTGTTGTTTTTTTAACTTGTTAACCCCTATCTAAAAAAAAGTGCAAAAATTGTTCAAAATGTATCAAAGCCTGTGCTCCTAATTAAACATTTTGTGCATGGAACTGAGACTTTTGCCCAGGTACACAAGCGCAAAAATAATTGTGCACATGATAACTGCCTCCATAATGTACTCCTGTTAGGTTTGCATGGAAATTTGACCGATTTTTGCACTTTTAGAGTCTCCTATTCTCACACCACCTCCTCTCCTCGTCCGCTCACAATTGGTGTCTGTACTTGGGCCTCTTCTCTTCTCCATCTATACTTCTGGCCTGGGACATATCATAGAGTCCCACGGCTTTAGCTACCACCTCTACGCCGATGACACCCAGATCTACCTCTCTGGTCCGGTTGTCACCTCTTTGCTATCTAGGATTCCAGAGTGTCTGTCGGCCATATCCTCCTTCTTCTCCTCCCGCTTTCTAAAACTCAACATGGACAAAACGGAACTAATCATTTTTCCCCCATCCCGCTCTACCCTGCCGTCTAATCTGTCAATCTCTATCAATGGCTGCACTCTGTCCCCTGTCCCCCAAGTCCGCTGCCTTGGGGTCACCTTTGACTCTGCCCTGTCTTTTAAACCGCATATTCAGGCCCTGACCACCTCCTGCCGCCTTCACCTCAAAAACATTTCCAGAATCCGATCTTTTCTCACCCTTGACTCTACCAAACTGCTGGTACATGCTCTCATTATTTCCCGCTTGGACTACTGTCTGGCCTTCCTCCTCTCTGGCCTTCCTTCTAACTCCCTTACTCCTCTCCAGTCTATCCTTAACTCTGCCGCCCGACTAATCCACTTTTCCTCTCGCTTTGCCTCTGCCTCTCCCCTCTGCCAATCCCTCCACTGGCTCCCCATTGCCCAACGTATTCACTTTAAATTATTGACCACGACGTACAAGGCCATCCACAACCTGTCCCCTCCGTACATCTCTGACCTGATATCCCGCTACCGTCCCTCACGCAACCTTCGATCCTCCAGTGACCTCCTCCTGCGCTACCCCCTTGTTCGTACCTCGCACAACCGCCTCCAAGACTTTGCCCGAGCCTCCCCCATACTCTGGAACTCGCTACCCCGACACATCCGGCTCTCATCCACCATCAAGTCCTTCAAAAGTAACCTGAAAACCCATCTCTTCAAACAAGGCTACAACCTACAATAACTCTGCATCACACTTGAATGGCTGCACTTTACCTCCTGTTTCTCTCTCATTACCTTATAGATTGTAAGCCCTCGCGGGCAGGGTCCTCTTCCCCATGTATCAGTCTGCCATCTGCCTTCATGTAATGTGTTTTGATCTTGTAATGTTCTTGTTTGTTACCCTTGTCGCCTGTATAGCGATCTAGAATTTAGTGCGCTTTATAAATAAATAATAATAATACCATCATAAATGTGGCCTAAACTACATTTCCTTCGCAGACCATACACACTATTACTATTGTTTGCCCAATTTGCCAAACAATTTACCAAGAAAAATTGTAAGTTGCCCTAGTTTCTGCAAGAACTACCCGGCAAATTATTTTATTTTTTGTTCCTACACATCCCAGTTAATAAATGTGGGTCAGAATGTCTAGGGTTTTTTTTATATAAAGAGATTTAACTAGATTTGCATTTCCAGGAAAATACATAGTGCTTGAAAAGAGCACCCCTTTACCAGTGACTTCCAGAGTGCCCCTTTACCAGTGACTTCCAGAGCGCCCCTTTACCAGTGACTTCCAGAGCGCCCCTTTACCAGTGACTTCCAGAGCGCCCCTTTACCAGTGACTTCCAGAGTACCCCTTTACCAGTGACTTTCTTTTAAGAGAAACTTTAATCCTGGGTGCCGTCCCTTTAAGAGCAACTTGGCTCCCGTCCCTTTAAGAGCGACCTGGGTCCCTTTGCTCTTAATGGGACCCAGGTGGCTCTTAAAGGGACCCAGGTCGCTCTTAAAGAGAGCCATTTCACTCTTAAAGGGACCCATTTCACTCTTAAAGGGACATATTTTGTTCTTAAAGGGACCCATTTCGCTCTTAAAGGGACCCAGATCGCTCTTAAAGGGACCCAGGTCGCTAAAGGGACCCATTTCGCTCTTAAAGGGACCAAGGTCGCTTTTAAAGGGACCCGAGTTGCTCTTAAAGGGACCCAGGTCGCTCTTAAAGGGACTCAGGTCGCTCTTAAAGGGACTCAGGTCGCTCTTATAGGGACTCAGGTCACTCTTAAAGGGACCCAGGTCGCTCCTAAAGGGATCCAGGTCGCTCTTAAAGGGACCCAGGTCGCTCTTAAAGGGACCCATTTCGCTCTTAAAGGGACCCATTTCGCTCTTAAAGGGACCCATTTCGCTCTTAAAGAGACATATTTCGCTGTTAAAGGGACCCATTTTGCTCTTAAAGGGACATATTTGGCCCTTAAAGGGACCCAGGTCGCTCTCAAAAGGGACCCATTTTGATCATAAAGGGACGCAGGTCGCTCTTAAAGGGACATATTTCGCTCTTAAAGAGACCCAGGTCGCTCTTAAAGGCACCCATTTTGCTCTTAAAGGGACCCATATCGCTCTTTCAGGGACCCAGGTCGCTCTTAAAGGGACCCAGGTCGCTCTTAAATGGACCCATTTCACTATTAAAGGGACATATTTCACTCTTAAAAGGACCCAGGTCGCTCTTAAAGGGACCCATTTCGCTCTTAAAAGGACCCGGGTCGCTCGTAAAGGGACCCATTTCGCTCTTAAAAAGACCCAGGTCGCTCTTAAAAGGACCCGGGTCGCTCTTAAAGGGACCCAGGTAGCTCTAGTGACATGGGTCTCTGTAAGAGCGACATGGGTCCCATACCTTTTGGAGTGACTTGGGTCTCTTTAAGAGCAACATGGGTCCCGTCCGTTTAAGAGCAACTTGGGTCCCGTCCGTTTAAGAGCGACTTGGATCCCTTTAAGAGCGACATGGGACCCTTTAAGAGCGACTTGGGTGCCGTCCCTTTAAGAGCGACTTGGGTCCCTTTAAGAACGACTTGGGTCCCTTTAAGAGCGACATGGCTCTCGTCCCATAAGAGCAATTTGGGTCCCTTTAAGAGCGACTTGCGTTCCTTTAAGGGCGACCTGGGTCCCTTTAAGAGCGATCTGGGTACTTATAATGGTAAAGCTCATTGCTCGGTTACCATGACAATCTTACTCATGTCAGTGAGACAAAATCGTTAAGGATCTTCCATATATTACATCTTCTATTGGCCAATAGTGGACATGTGACTGTGGATGTTGTGATACATGCCTGACGAGACCTTAGAGTTCCTATTGGCTGCTATATCTCAGCTATTTGCATATGTGCTGTAATTGGCTGTTAGCGGTTAGAGTGTGGCCATTATTTTCAACGGGCCATTATTTTCTATGGGAAATTTGGGGTCTTTAAACGTAAATTTCTTAAAAACGACAAATCTGATCGAAACTAAAAATAGATAGCACACCTCACACCGCCGAGGGCTTCGAAACGCAGTTTGAACGGAGTGTGTGCGTAAAGCGGATCGGGCTGTATTACGCGCAGAAAAATAGCTGGAAGAAGAAGAAGAAGAAGAAGAATACGGATTACAATATAGTGCTTTTCAAGCACTATAATTAAACTTATTAGATAGACCTGGAAAACATTGAAGTATATGCACATGTTGGATTTATTGTATACCCTTTCCACTTTACAAGATGTTCTGGTTTTATTATACTTTTGTTCAAAAGCTCACAGTATGGAAACTACATTACTGTAATACAACTGTCTGATTGTATCTTTCTTTTGTTTCCCGGTTTCACACAGCTTGGAATGAGGTAATGTTATTGTTAATACATTTAGAGTGAAGTTTTATGTTAACAATGAAGGGATGTTTTATATTAGGGTTGTTGGATATGAGTGACTATATATATATATATATATATATATATATATATATATATATATATATATGCAGTGGTACCTCAGTGCTCAAACTGCTCTGAACTCAGTTCAGTTCTCAAAGAATAATTTCAAGGAAAGTTTTCTTCAGTTCTTTAACTCTTGCTCGGTTCTCAAACACTTTTTGGCGCCCAGTCTTGAAGTACAGTAATACCACGGTGTTCGAAAGCATCTGAATTCTAACTGTTCGATATTCGAAAGAAAATATACTCGAAATTAAGCTTTAGAATTCGAACTTTACTCGGTATACAAACATTTTTGAGAGTGTGGATCGTAGGTTATACGTGGTGAGTTTAGCACTGGTGAGGCTTCACATACAGCACAGTACTGTATTAGATTGCTGGAGTGCATGTACAGTACAGTAGTAGTACAGTCAGTGCACCACCATCTTTCATTCTTTACAGTACTGTATAAGACTGCTGGAGTGCATGTACAGTACAGTAGTAGTACAGTCAGTGCACCACCATCTCCCATCCTGTAGAGCAGTGCTTCTCAAACTATTTCTACTGGAGCCTCACCCAACAGACCAAGGCAATGCCTGGGCCTCACCAGACTGACCAAGAGGGTATAGATATGGATTCCACAGCTCCTTAAAATATAATGCTTTATTCTTGGTACATTTAAAATCTTCACATTTGTTAAAATTGCACCGATGCGTTGCGGAGGCTCACCTCCTTAATCATGGCAATAATAGTATGGTTTACAATCATTTTTATGTGCAATGTACCTCCCCTTGCAGGACACTCCCACAGCCGTGGTAGGTGCATGCAAAGGGGCCACATGACTCACATTACAATTGACATAAGAAAACCAGGAATGGATCGGTACATCGGCTTAGTGGATGTAGAATAAATCAGTTTTTAAGTTCATTCCCTCGGGGAATCTTGTTACCAAATTTAAGATCCAATATGCCTCTCTCTTTCTCACCAAATGTGTCCAATCCCCCCCTCTCTTGGGTTTTTGTATTTTCTCTATGGCAGTCATACGTAGAGTCTCTGTCTGGCTGCCATGATGCCATGAGAAAATACAAAAACCCAAGAGAGGGGGGGATTGGACACATTTGGTGAGAAAGAGAGAGGGGGATCTTAAATTTGGTAACAAGATTCCCCGAGGGAATGAAGTTAAAAACGGATTTATTCTATATCCACTAAGCCGATGTACCGATCCATTCCTGGTTTTCTTATGTCAATTGTAATGTGAGTCATGTGGCCCCTTTGCATGCACCTACCCACGGCTGTGGGAGTGTCCAGCAAGGGGAGGTACATTGCACATAAAAATGATTGTAAACATACTACTATTGCCATGATTAAGGAGGTGAGCCTCCGCAACGCGTCGGAGCAATTTCAACAAATGTGAAGATTTTAAATGTACCAAGAATAAAGCATTATATTTTAAGGAGCTGTGGAATCCATATCTATTTTCTCATGATACACGGGTAACGGCCCGCATCCCTTCCACGTGCTCCAACAAACAGGAGAACTGCACGCCAGAAAAAATACAAAGAAAACCGCATAAGGGTGAGCTGAAAAGTTCTTTTTTCCTCCTTGAATGACCAAGAGGGTGCCTGGGCCTCACTATCTGTGGTGAAAGTCCATTTAAAAGCTGAAAATAATGCTAGGGCTACCTTTCATCTGTCTCCCAAGCTCTATATACTAATAAAGCAAATACAAAATACATGAATAATGTTGCTAAAATGGAGATTTTGGAGGACTGTGCAGATCATGGTTACTTTTTAAAAACTGGCTCCTCAGCTGGGCCTCACCAACAACTAGGGGGCGCCTCACTGGTGAGGCCCGCCTCACAGTTTGAGAAGCATTGCTGTAGAGTACTGTATAAGATTGCTGGAGTGCATATACAGTACAGTAGTAGAACAGTCAGTACACCACCATCTCCCATCCTGTACAGCAGTGCTTCTACTGGAGCCTCACCCAACTGACCAAGGCAATGCTTGGGCCTTACCAGACTGACAAAGAGGGTGCCTGGGCCTCACTATCAGGGTCGGATTAACTTTACCATAGGCCCTGGGCTGTTCACCAAGCCTGGGCCCCCCCACCCCACTGTAACTATGGCAGCACTAGCCTGGCGTTCATAGTACAGGACAGATAATTTCAGGATGTCCTGATTTGTGCAAAATTGCCATAAAAAACAGTGATTTTTTTGCAAATCATAGCAGAAGTGTAGCCAGGAGACAGTACACCACTGAAAGTATAAGTCTTTTTGGGTGGTCATAGGCCCCCCAGGAGCTCAGGGCCCCGGGCTGCCGCCCGAAACGCTCCAATTATAATCCACTACTGCTCACCATCTGTGGTGAAAGTCAATTTATAAGCTCTATATACTGATAAAGCAAGTACAAAGTAAATTAATAATGTTGCTAAAATGGAGATTTTTGAAAACAGCAAAAGGACTGTGCAGATTATAGTTACTTTTGTGAAACTGGCTCCCAGCTGGGCCTCACTAACAACTAGGGGGCACCTCACTGGTGAGGCCCAACTCACAGTTTGAGAAGCACTGCTGTACAGAACTGTATAATACTGCTGGAGTGCATATACAGTACTGTAGTAGTACAGTCAGTGCACCACCATCTCCCATACTTTACAGTGCTGGGGTGGGGTAGACTATATAGTAAAGGATTAGTGAAGAGTTTGAGGAGTGACTACTGTACTATAATTGCTGGTATAGTGCTAATATATATATATATATATATTATACATATATATAATTATATCTTACTATATATATATATATATATATATATATATATATATATATATACTGTATATATATATATTTATATATTCCATTGCAGCTCTGGCGTATACTACTGCCTGGGATAGCGCCTTTTATGGGCATGCCATTATGTGCAACTGTTGTTTTTGCTAATTTGTTTCAACTACATTCTTGGCAGAACATGGGAAACAAAGAAAAATGAATGGCTGGGCTGCAACAAGATATGTTATAAGCAGCAAGACTTAAAATATTCTGTATCTGGTTCAGACAGGTTTTGGATGCCCTTTGTACACTGTGTTGTTGATATAAATATTGCCTGATATCTTTGTCTGGGAAATAATGAAAGCAGAAAACAATAAAAAAAAGTCATATGTTCCGTGAAGAATGTATTTTCACATCTGCTTTTATTATACCATGCAGAAACATTGTAGCCATGTTATACATTAGTTACAAGGATACTAAAGTTAATCAAGACGGTATAAACATTAAATGCCCTTAGTAATCCATTAAACATTAACCTAGCACTGGCTGCAAAACAGAATAATCCTGAAAACCATTATCCCAGAGGAAGCATATTCCATGCAATTAGGTAAAGTTTCAAGTTCACAACAGTCGTTTTGTCAGCAGGAAATCTCATTTAAAAATAGTTGTGAGGGCTATTTCTGGGCTGAGAACAATGTACTAGTGTATACAACATTTTCTTTTCTTTCCCCTAATCTAAGCATTGATATTGAGAAATTATTGCCCGATTTATGCAAACGATATACAGCGAGTAGATGTCATTTTGTCTGTCGAAAAAATGTGCTTTAAATTGAGATCAGATCCAGATAGAAGATCAAGAATAGAAATGTGTTTCCTTTGTTGAAACCTATCTCTATGGTGCATTAAAATAGGGTCTGAGCACAATGAACGGTAGGAAAATTTTGCTGCCCTTTTATTGAAAGAGTGACCTGTCGGTTCACGCAGTTCTGTTAATGCAGTTATGTAAAGATGTGGATTGTTTTTACATCATTGCAAATCTCTTGGTTAAAGAGGGTCCAGAAGATTTCAATCAGTGAAGGAGGGAGGTCGGTCACCCTTCTTATGCAGTGGAGTACCTGGGCACACATAATGACATATTACTTTATTTGAGGTCATTGTTTGCAGTATGTATCAATCCCCCTATCTTCACACTGCCGGCATGTAATTTGTACTAGAGTCATGACCATTAGTGATGGCGCCACGGCCTCAGTGGGATAATCTGATAGGAATCTAGGATGAAAAGGAGTGTCTTTAAAGGGCCTATTCCACGGAATGATTATCGGCTGTATTCAGCCGATATCGGCCATTCCGGACGATAATCGCCCCGTGGAATAGGAGGCAATGATCAGCCGACATCATTCATGTCGGCTGATCGTTGAAATTGTTCGTCTTTTAACATGTTGAAAGACAAACTACTTATATAGCAGCCATCTGCTGCCATCGCTCTGTGGAATAGGAGCACCGGCAGCAGACCACCGCTATATCCTGTGGGCTGCCTGGACGATCAGCGATCACCTGGGCTGCCCCCCCCCCCGACTCACCCGCTCACTGCTGCCGCATGTAATAGTGCTCGTTTGCTCCTCACTGTCGGCACGTGTTATAGGGCCTTTACTTTCCAAGGTGTCTGCAAAACTCAGTGTCAACTGACAGATGAAGTCAGACTGCTGGTGAGGGCTGGAATCAGTTAGACATAATTTAGACAGGAATAATGTGGAAACACAGATATAGTAGACTTAATTCAATCTCAAAGCTAACTAGAAAGTTAGCATTGAGAAATAGATAAGAGATGCTGTCGTAGGTCAGGACCGGAAACAGAGTCGAGAGACCAAGGAGGAGTAGGTCAAAAGGAGGAGCAGACGTTCAAAAACAAAGTATAGCCATAAGACTATTGAGAAGTCAACTCTTTCCAGGTACAAAGCCTGATCTTATTTTCTCCTACTAACATTCCAAAGGCACTCTTATTAGGGGGTGCACATCAACTGGGTGAATAAATGAGGGACCAAGGCAGACTGAACACTGGCACTGGGTTGGTAGAGGTGAGTATCCTCTGTTTTTTTCACTCATGTGATGAGCATGTGGTGGTTCTTTATTTATTTATTTATTTATTGACACTGGAACACCTATGGCACATCCCTGGAGGTCTTACAGTAAAGGGATTAATGTCTGCATCACTAATGGTCTAGAGTAATGGGTCAAGCTCCCAGCTATGCTGGTGACCAGCTATTTGGTTGCAGTTTTCTTGCACTCATCATTGCACTGCCATACTATTACCAAATACAGTGTTTCCTCGTTTACTTGGTTGGGACAGCAATGGAGTAATTTGCGCCACTGCTACAAATAGTTCATTGATACAAGGTACAGCAGCTTCAAACAACTGATCAGCTACGGTTCCATGAGTTAAACGCTAACTGATGTAATGCTAATGGCCAATTCCGTAAATAGGTCATAAATTTTTACAAATTAGATAGCCCATTTAAGGATGAAGTTTCTTATTCAGAGCCTTCTTTGGAGTGGAGAGTGGCTACAAATAGTGCCTTCTGAAGGACCTGACATGTCCATAAATTACCTGAATGGCCCATTGCATTCAGTAGAATTGGTATAATATATGTATTTCAAGAATATCTTATGATTAGAATACCACTTTAGGCTATGTTCACACACAGTATTTACGGCAGTCTTTTGGTACACAAAAGTTGGTACACAATGAATTGAATAACGGACGTTATCACCACAGACGTCAAAATAATGATCATGACATGACATTCTCTTTTGCAAGCAGAGGACTTTTTTTACGCACAGTTTTTCTTTTTTAACCATTCTTTGTCCATTTTTACTATAAAATTTTATGGACTTTTCAATTAAGCCGCACCCAAAGGCCAATTTATCCAACTAATGCTAAGTTTACACGGAACGATAATTGGCTCGATCGCACGATTAACGATTTCGAAGTAACGATTTTTTTATAACGATCAGAGTTTAGACGGTACGATATATCGTACAGAAAAATCGTTTTGCGATCGTTTCGCGATCACGCGCCCGCAGCCCGCCCCCCCGCTCGCAGCCCAGCCCCCTGCTCATCTGCAGCCCGGCCCCGCGGTCAACCGCAGCCCCCTGCGCCGCCCTGATCACCACCCCCGCCGCTCCGATCGCCACCCCCGCCGCCGCCGCCGCTCTGATCGCTCCCCCGCCGCCGCCGCCGCTCCGATGCCCCCCCCCGACGCTCCGATCGCCCCCGCCCTTGAGCATACGTTACCTCCTCTGCACTCTTCAGTGCACTGATTGGCTGAAGAGGGGAGCCGGGAATTTCAAACAGCTCCTCTTCAGCACTGATTGGCTGCAGAGGAGCCATTTGAAATTCCCGGCTCCCTTCTTCAGCCAATCAATGCAAGGCAGCACTGATTGGCTGAAGAGGAGCCGTTTGAAATTCCCGGCTCCAATCTTCAACCAATGAATGCAAGGCAGCACTGATTGGCTGATGGGGAGCCGTTTGAAATTCCCGGCTCCCCTCTTTAGCCAATCAGTGCTGCCGTGCATTGATTGGCTGAAGAAGGGAGCCGGGAATTTCAAACGGCTCCTCTTCAGCCAATCAGTGCTGAAGAGGAGCACTGATTGGCTGAAGAGGAGCCGTTTGAAATTCCCGGCTCCCCTCTTCAGCCAATCAGTGCACTGAAGAGCGGAGCCGGGGATGTCGAAGACCTGCGACGCGGAGCAGGTAACGTATGGCCGTGGCGGGTGCGATCGTAGCGGCGGCGGCGGGGGGCGATCGGAGTGGCGGCGGGGGGGATCGGTGCGGCGGCAGGGGGGAGGGGGCGATCGGAACGGCGGTGGCGGGGGTGGCGATCGAGCCGGCGCAGGGGGCTGCGGATGAGCGGGGGGCAGGGCTGCGGGTGGCGCACGGCCGGACTATCGCGCGACGACTGTTTACACGGAACGATCGGCGATTTTTTTGCGATCGACGAACGACGATTTATGAACATGTTAAAAGATCAAAATTAACGATTTTTCACTCGCTCGCCGCGTTTACACGTACGATTATCGTTCGAATTCGATCGTTATCGCGAAAATTCGCCCGATAATCGTTTTGTGTAAACGTAGCATAAGGGTCCATTTACAAAGAAAGATTATCTGACAGATTATCTGACAAAGATTTAAAGCCAAAGCCAGGAATGGATTTCAAAAGAGGAAAAATCTCAGGCTTTCCTTTATGACCTGATCTCTGTTTGTAGTCTAGTAAACGGCTTTGGCTTCAAATCTTTGGCAGATATAATCTTTCTGTGTAAATCGACCCTTTACCAGAATAATGTACCAACAGCTGTCATTGCACTAAGGGGAGGCCAGACAACTAAATGACGTCCATTTTTGTAGACTTAAAATGACGGCTGTCATTTTAAAGAGAGCTGAAAAAACGTTGTGTGAACATAGCCTTTCTGTGTTTTCAACCCACTCCTGGTTTTGGTCAAAAAATGACTGACCAATAGAGATGAGTGAACCGGGTTTGGTTTCGAGTCGATCCGAACCCGAGCGTTCGGCATTTGATTAGCGGGGGCTGCTGAACTTGGATAAAGCTCTAAGGTTGTCTGGAAAACATGGATACAGCCAATGACTATATCCATGATTTCCACATAGCCTTAGGGCTTTATCCAACTTCAGCAGCCCCCGCTAATCAAATACCGAAAGTTCGGGTTCGGATGGACTCCAGCATGCTCGAGGTTCGCTCATCTCTACTGACCAAAAGACTGATTTTTGAACATAGCTTTATAATTATACATATATTGTTTATCTTCCTATAGACCAATATCTGGGTAATGCATGAAAAAAAAATATTGTTATGTCATCTAAGGGGGAAAACATTGACTCTACACTCATCTCATAATGTGAAGGTTGAATAGTTGTTTCTACTTTAAAAATAAAAGCTAAGCATGAAAGTGAGCTCCGATTTTAGCTCGGCCAGATGTTTAGTGGTGATGAGGAAAGAATTAAGTTGTTTACATTTCTACTTTGAACATTCCAATACAATGAGATACTTACACAAATTCAGACAGGAGAAGTATAAGCCTGGATCTGCTCGCTCTTACAACGTGATGTCACTAAGTCAAATTATGAATTACTGTTAACAAAATACTTGGTTAATAGTTTAAGATTAAAGAACACTCAATAAAAGCTCCGAGTAGAAAGAAAAACTTCAAAGACATCCGACTCATTTCTCATGAATCCATATATAAAAGAATGCAAGGAATTTCTCCATATGATTATGAAAGCAAGATCCATAGGATGATTTATTTTTTATTTTTTTAAATCAAACAGACTATAATTGTAATAGATTTAGAAAGGTTCAAAAGAAAATAGTATGAATAAAATTGAAGATGGAAGGCTTAGCTATAAATCCCATAATAGTCCTAAAAGCACTGTTCACAACACTTTATTTGTAGATAATGGGACATGCATGTTTTAAAGATGAACAGCAATAAAAATGTGAAAATCTAGGTGAAACTTCCACTTCTCTTGTGTACACAGCCATGATAGGGCTTCAGTAGAGGTGCAAGAGGCTTGTACTGTAACCCCTGGTGGAATGCAAAACCTAAATCATTGGGATATAGTATGCTCCTTTGGACCAGAAGAGTACCAGAAGATATAGTTGGGAAGAAAGAGCAGAGAACAGAGAGAACCACTGCCCTGACCAGGCTCGGACTGGGCCACTGGGGACCCCTCTCCCTTCTTCCCTGTTGGTGGGCCCCTGCAGGGCCAGCATTAGGCAGCATGTACGAGCTGTCATCTGACTGGGCCTTGGGTGATCTTACCCAGCCAGATGACAGTGAGTGGCAGGGCCCCCTGCTAGAGGCAAATTCCGCTCTCATTGAGCCTTCCAGTCAAGTCTTCCAGTACTTATCAGCTACTATATGTCCTGAAGGAAATGGTATTCATTCCAGTCTAGAGAGCAGGAGAGGTTTTGCTATGGGGATTTGCTACTGCTCTGGACAGTTCCAGACATGGACAGAGGTGGCAGCAGAGAGACTGTGTCACACTGTAGAGAATACACCACTTCCTGCAGGACATACAAAGCTGATAAGTACTGGATGACTTTTTTTATATAAAAGTAAATTACAAATCTCTGGCACTTACTGGCACCAGTTTATTTAAAAGAAAAATTTTTGGGTGGACAACCCCTTTAAAAAATTGTCCCTTTGGAAACTACAACTCCCAGTAGTTGTAGTTCGACAAGGTGTAGGCATAGAATAATCCAGCATAGAATAAGGTCAGCATATCGCTTCTCAATGGTTCTTCATTGGTGGGGCCCCAGGGTCATTTCCCCTGGTGAGCCCCAAAGTAGACCAATCCGACACTGGCCGTGATGGCTAGTAATTATGACAATGTAATCCCATAGACTTCCATTGTTATTGGCCGTTAAGGAGATACGGCCAGGAAGTAGATGGCACTGCTACCGCACTCTCTCCCCAGCTATATCTCCTGATTGCTGCTGCTGAGACCCACTGTAATCAATAACTTTTGACATAGCTGATGACATATTAAAAGATATTTTTAGTTACAGGTATCCTTTAAAGGGGTCTTCTATACTTCACATTGCTTCTAGGGAAGGATCTCTCTGTACATATAGGGAAATATATAAATCCTAAGGTGCACCTGACAGTGGGCTTTTGCTAGTTGACTTATGAGGCAAATGTCTGGTGCACAATGTTGCATTTCTACCCATAACTCTTTTTGTGCTGTACCATTAAACTTGTTGAATAAGGCATAAAAAAGGTATATTATACAAAAATCGTCTGGGGAGACATACTAAATGTGGTAAATCTACCCAATGGAGCCAGCAGGTTGAAGGGGTAGTGGGAAACAGACGATGGAGGAGATCGGGGGGGTGATACCAGTGTAGGAGGATTTTGTATTAGTTTTCTTTATATGCAATACAAGAGGAGGACTTGGCCGCCTGGGACCAGATTATTTGCCACAGTGCCGGAGGGATAGGCCTCCGTAAGAATCGTTCCCATTTGGCCATGTATGGATGGGATATCGGGGAGTCACCAGGAGGGGTGTTAAGAATACATAGTAAATAGTAACATAGTAAATAAGGTTGAAAGAAGACAAGAGTCCATCAGGTTCAACCTAGGAAAACCCTACTGTGTTGATCCAGGGAAGGCAAAAACCCCCACTAGGGAGACGACAACCACCCCACCACAGGGAGAAAACTCCCCCCCCCCCCCCGACTCCAATGGCAACCAGAACAATCCCTGGATCAACGTATCACCGGAAATCTAATGCCAATAACTTGTAATATTATATTGTTCAAGAAAAGCATCCAGGCCTCCCTTGAACTTATTTAATGAATCGGCCATGACAACATCATGTGGCAGAGAGTTCCACAGTCTTACCGTTCGTACAGTAAAGAATCCGCGTAGATGCTGATGATAAAATCTTCTTTCCTCTAGACGTAGAGGATGCCCCCTTGTCATGGTTACAGACCTAGGAGTAAAAAGACCACTACAAAGAACTCTGTACTGTCCATTCATATATTTGTACATTGTGATCAGATCGACCCTAAGATGTCTTTTTTCTAGCGTAAATAACCCCAAGCGTGATAACCTGTCCTGGTACTGTAACCCACCCATTCCCTTAATGACCTTTGCTGCCCTCCTCTGCACCCGCTCTAGTTCAGCTGTGTCCTTCTTATATACCGGTGCCCAAAACTGTACACAGTATTCCATATGTGGTCTGACCAGTGATTTATAAAGAGGCAAAACTATGTTCTCATCTTTAGCATCTATACCTCTTTTGATGCATCCCATTATTTTATTAGCCTTGGCAGCTGCTGCCTGGCACTGATCACTAAAGTTGAGTTTACTGTCCACCAATACCCCCAGGTCCTTTTCGGAAGTAGTTTTACCCAGTGTTTTATTATTTAGCACATAACTGTATTTATTATTTCTATGGCCCAAGTGCATAACTTTACATTTATCCACATTAAACTTCATTTGCCATTTCACCGCCCAAGCCTCTAGCTTCTCCAAATCCCTCTGTAATATGATATTATCATCCTCTGTGGTGATTACTTTACGCAGTTTAATATCATCTGCAAAAATGGAGATTCTACTCTGTAGCCCCTCATAAAGATCATTAATAAAAATATTAAAAAGAAGTGGACCCAACACTGACCCCTGTGGTACCCCACTAGTAACTAAAACCCAATCTGAATATGCTCCATCAATGACCACCCTCTGTTTTCTATCACACAACCAGTTACTTACCCATTTGCATACGTTTTCCCCGAGTCCCAGCATCCTCATTTTGTAGACCAACCTTTCATGCAGCACAGTATCAAATGCCTTTGAAAAGTCCAGATACACAACATCCACAGCCTCCCCCAGGTCCAGTCTATAACTTACCTCTTCATAGAAGCCGATCAGATTAGTCTGACAGGATTGATCCCTCATAAATCCATGCTGATGCTGCGTCACAAGATTGTTTTCATTAAGATACTCCAGTATAGCATCTCTTACAATCCCCTCAAATACTTTACCTACTATAGATGTTAGACTTACGGGCCTGTAGTTTCCAGGATCACTCTTTGACCCCTTCTTGAATATTGGTACCACATTAGCTATGCGCCAGTCCTGTGGAACAATCCCTGTCGTAATAGAATCTTTAAATATTAGGAATAACGGTCTGTCTAACACAGTATTTAATTCTTGCAAAACTCTAGGATGGATACCTTCTGGGCCCGGTGACTTATGGATTTTAATGTTTTTAAGGCAGGTGAGATTTATGGGAGGATTTATATTATCCCTAGTCATGTCGTCTGGTATGGGATTCTCCTCTGTGAATACAGTAGAGAAGAATGTATTTAGTAGATTGGCCTTTTCCTCTTCCCCCTCCACCATTACACCCAGATTATTTTTGAGGGGACCAACATTTTCAGTTTTAAGTCTTTTGTTGTTTATATAAGTGAAGAACATTTTGGGATTCGTTTTACTTTCTGTGGCTATCCTTCTTTCTTTTGCTATTTTTGCTTCTTTTATTTACTTTTTACACATTCTATTCTTCTGTCTATAGTTGCTCAATGCTTCCCCACTACCTTCTTGTTTTAGTAGTCTGAATGCTTGTTTCTTATCATTTATTGCACCCCTTACAGCTGAAGTTAACCACATTGGATTTCTCTTATTTCTACTACGTTTATTCCCATATGGTATGTGTCGTTCACACGATTTACCCAGGATGCTCTTAAATATGTCCCATTTCTCTTGTGTACTTTTATTTCTGAAGGCATTGTCCCAGTCTATGTTCCCAAGGTCCTCTCTTAGTTTTTGGAAATTAGCCTTCCTGAAATTTAATGTTTTTGTAGCCCCTCTGCTAATTATTTTATTGAAGGATAATTGAAAACTTACTATATTATGGTCACTATTACCTAGGTGACCCCCCACCTCTATTTTTGATATTCTGTCTGGCCTATTGGTTAAGATCAGGTCCAGAAGGGCCCCCCCTCTTTTTGGTTCCTGTACTAGTTGGGAAAGGTAATTATCTTTTACTATTCCCAAAAACACGCTTCCCTTCCTGGAGCTGCAGGTTTCTGCTTTCCAGTTTATATTTGGGTAGTTAAAGTCCCCCATAATAATGACTTCCCCCTGCTTCGCTGCCGCATCTATTTGTCTTATAAGAAGATTTTCTGACTCTTCCACTATACTTGGAGGTTTATAACTCACTCCTAAAAGAATTTTATTATTCTTCGTCCCTCCTCTTATTTCTACCCAAAGAGATTCTACGTTATCATCACTTATATCCTCCCGCAGAATGGGCTTAAGGCAGGATTTAACATATAGACAGACCCCTCCCCCTTTCTTATTTTTACAGTCATTTTTGAATAGACTATAACCCTGGATATTAACAGCCCAGTCATAACTCTCATCCAGCCATGTCTCGCTTATCCCCACTATATCATATTTCTCTTCAACCATTATGAGTTCTAATTCCTCAGCTTTATTAGTGAGGCTTCGAGCATTAGTATACATACATTTAATATGTTTGTCCATGTTCCCTTTCCTCTTGTCACTAGTGACTGTTCTAACCCCTCCCGCCGCTCCACCCCCAGTTCCATAATCTAGGCCCAGCTCTCCATCTACTCTGTCTTCACTTACTATATTGTAGTTGCCCTCCCCCCCGGTCCCTAGTTTAAACACTCCTCTAACCTCTTAGCCATCTTCTCCCCCAGCACGGCTGCACCCTCCCCATTGAGATGCAGCCCGTCCCTACCGTAGAGCCTGTAACCGACTGAGAAGTCGGCCCAGTTCTCCATGAACCCAAACCCCTCTATCCTACACCAGCACTTGAGCCACTTATTTACCTCCCTTATCTCCCGCTGTCTCTCAGGTGTGGCTCGTGGTACAGGTAATATTTCAGAGAATATCACCTTGGAGGTCCTAGTTTTAAGCTTCCTGCCTAAGTCCCTGAAATCGTTTTTAAGGACCCGCCACCTACCTCTAACTTTATCATTGGTGCCAATGTGCACCATGACTGCTGGGTCATCGCCAGCCCCTCCCAGTAATCTGTCAGCCCGATCCGCGATGTGACGAACTCGAGCGCCAGGAAGGCAACACACCGTTCGACGATCCCGGTCTTTGTGACAGATTGCCCTGTCTGTCCCCCTAATAATTGAGTCCCCCACTACCAGTACCTGCCTGGTCTGCCCTGAACTCCTGTTTCCCACCTTAATGGAACAGACACCCCGCTGGCTTTCAGAGGCAGTGACCTGCTGCAGCAATGCCACCCCTGAACCAACATCCCCCTCATCCGCCAATTTGGCAAACTTGTTGGGGTGTGCCAGATCAGGACTGGCCTCCCTCACACTCTTCCCTCTACCCCGTTTTCTAACTGTGACCCAACTACTTGCCTCTTCCTCCTTGGTATCTTCCTCTACCTCCATGCTATCACTCTCTCCCCCATCTACCCCTTGGAGCGCTTGCTCAGTGAGCACCAGACCCCTTTCCAGTTTGCCAATGTATCTCAAACGTCGCAGCTGCTCATTTAGATCCAGGATCTGGGCTTCCAAACCAGCAACATACACACATCTCCCACAATGGTATGCACCCTCGATCGGTTGATGAAAGATTGCATACATCGCACAAGATGTACATTGGGCCGCATTGTCAAACATGTCGCTCATTTTTATGGGGATATTATGTATAACTAAACAAAACAAAAGCAACAAAAGCAAACAATGTATTCAAAAGCAAGTAAACAATTTGTTTTCCTCTAAAACTCCCTGAATCTAAAGTCCCACACTTGAGACAAAAACACAGTTCAGATCTAAAACTCGCACGCTCCAAAACTCGCTCACAAATACAATATAAAAGCACTTAGCTTGCAGAGATTGCTGTTACTGGCTCCAGTGTTGGAAGAATAGTGTAGATGTCTGAAAGTTCGAATCCCGTGGGTTTTGGGAATGGACTATTCCTAATGGTCTATTGTTTGTTATTTCTGAGGCAAGGTAAGACACCTGTTCATGGTACAGAGCAGCATTCAAGGGCAACCCGAATCTCTCCCTGAGGGCTCGAAACGGCAGAACTTGTCTTTTAATAGGGCAGACAATGTCTGCGAACAGCCGAGCCGTCTGCCATGGAAGAATAGTGGCATGGTCGTAACTGTTTTGTAATGGGTCAGTATAAAGGAAGGGGGTGAGCAGGGAAGGTTTAGCCCTGAGGAAGTGACCACCCTTCTGCCAGATCTCTCTAGTGTGTTTCATGGGCCCTAGAAGCCAGTCAGTGGTACCTGAGTAGTGTAGGGACCATATCAGTTCACTGGGGTGGATCGGGGCCATCCACAGCTTCTCGATTTCCGTCCATTTATTATAGGCAGATAAGGAGGTCCAAGAAGCAATTCTGTGCAGATGGACCGCTAAATAGTAGAGGGATACATTAGGCATTGCCAGTCCCCCATTGGATTTTCCCGCACATAGGACAGATTTGGCTATATGGTGGCGCCATCCGCCCCAGACAAAGTGCAGTAAAGACCTCTGAAATTTGTGTAAGACAGTGGCAGGTATAGGGATGGGTAGGGTCTCTAGAAGATACAAAAAACAGGGTAGGACATTCATTTTAATCGCATTGATTTTCCCAAGTAAGGACAACGGGAGGGTAGACCACTTAGTGAGTTGTATGGAAATGTCTCTAAAGAACTGGGGAAAATTATGTTTAAAGACTGAGGAGAACCATGGGGTGATGTTAACTCCTAAGTATTTCAGGTTGCTTTCCATCCATCTATACGGGTAGGATCACTGCAGGGTTTGAATCAGAGGGGAGGGTAAGTTTATAGGGAGGGCCACTGTTTAATGGGGGTTAATTTTGTAGCTTGATAGGGCTCCATATTCATCCAGTAAAGCTTGAAGATTAGAAAGGGAAAGCAGTGGGTTACGTAGGGTCAACAAGATGTCATCAGCAAATAAAGAGAGTTTAAACTCCCTGTTTCTGACCTGGACTCCCTGAACGTCTGGGCCGCCAATGGTTCTATACTCAGAATAAATAAAAGCGATGAGAGAGGGCATTCCTGCCGAGTCCCGTTATAAATAGGTATAGAAGCTGAGGTGGCATGGGGCATTTTAACCCTGGCTGTGGGGGATGTGTACAATGCCCGAACTGCCTGCATAAAGGGTCCTGTGATGCCATAGGCCTGCAGAGCTGCCATCAGGAAGGGCCATCCCAGTCTATTGAATGCCTTCTCTGACCTCTAGACCCAAGAGAAGGCCCTGAGAGTGGGTTTTATTTAAGATCTCAATCAGGTCGATAGTACGTCTGGTGTTGTCACTGGCCTGCCGATTCAACACAAATCCGACCTGGTCAGCATGGACAAGACTCGGCAGGAGGGCCCCCAGTAGCACCGCCAGTATCTTGGTAAATATTTTTAGGTCTGCATTAAGCAGGGAGATAGGCCTGTAACTGGCGGGGTCTGAGGGATCTTTCCCTTGCTTTGGAATTACCGTTATGTATGAGCTCATCATCGCTTAAGGAATTTGCTCGACACCACTAAGGAAAGAATTAAACAGAGAGAGCATATGAGGTTGTAGGATAGCACTAAATGTTTTGTAATAAGCATAGGGCAAGCCATCTATCCCAGGGGATTTCCCCAATGGGAGGCCTTTAAGGACCTCTTCTAATTCCTACGTTGTTATGGGTGCATTAAGGGAGTCCAGGTCAGTAGAGGAAAGCCTTGGTAAGTCACAGGAATTGAGGTAGGATTTAAGGAGATGATCAACAGGGTCTCGGGGGAGAGTGTCAGGGAGGGAATACAAGGTGTAGTAGTCCGCAAAGACAGTGGCAATACCTGAGGGATCATAGTGAAGGTTGCCCTGTCGGTTCTTCATTACAAATGGGGCCTTCTTAGCAGCCTGGTCTCGCAGCTGGGTGGCCAGTGGTGTGTGGGCCTTATTGGCCTTGTTATAATACTTGTGTTTCGTGAATGAAAGAAGACGAGTAGCTTTGGCTACTGCTAGATCCCTCAGTTCATTCCGTATTGCCACTATGTTTCGGAGTAAGGGAATAGATGGGGCGCGAATCATGCGGGCTTCTTTAATGCGCAGGAGCTGTGACAGTTCTGTGAGACGCATTTGTGCATCCTTTTTGACACGAGAGGAAAGGGCAACGCAGTTGCCCCGGAACACCATTTTGTGGGCATCCCATAGTGTAGCGATTGAGCCAACACTACCTTCATTCAACTGGAAGCACTCTTTGAGTCCCGTTGCCAGATTCTCCCTATGCAGAAGATGCCTCAGCAACCCCTCATTAAGACGCCAATGACATACCCTATTGGGTCGCGAGGGGAGGGACAGATATAGGGTTACTGGGTCATGATCAGACAATGTAATAGAATGAATTTCAGCATGTGACGCGGCTCTCAGTCCCAGTACATTACCAAGGAATAGGTCAATGCGTGTATGTGTGAAGTGGGGGGGGGGGGGGGGAAGAAGGTAAATGTTCTTTCCATAGGGTGACAGACACGCCACAGGTCAAACAGCTGGTGTTGTCTGATCAGCCTACGGAAGGCCATAGACATTTGTGCCATTCCCCGAGGGAGTTGTGTGCGAGATACCGTGTGTCTGTCCCAGGTCTCGGAGGGTATTTCATTAAAATCGCCACCCACAAGCAGTAATGCTGGGGGAAGATGGGAAAGTTTAGCTAACACCCTTGCAAGGAACCCCATCTGTCCCTCATTAGGAGAGTATATATATTGCACAGTGTTACAGGCACCCCCTCCAGAGTCTCCGTCAATATCACATATCTGCCTTGGGGATCTAACTCACTGGTGAAAACCTGGAGGAGACAGTTAGTACCCACTAGAATGGCTACTCCAGCTCGCTTTTTGTCTTTTGGATCGGTGTACACTGTGGGGAACTTAAAATAAGCAAATTTAAAGTTGCTCAGTTGGTCAAGGGGCGTCTGTAGTGTGGATAGCTCTTTCAGTAACAGTCTCCTCTTGATATCCGAGTTGAGACCCTTAACATTTAAACTAACTAAGCGCACCATGGTCCAAGTGGCCAACACTCATATGCATAGTAATGTACCTGGGCTCTGATAAACAGAGCAAGAGTAGAATCCGGTCCGGGTCCCAGCGAGCCCTTCGCCGGTAGGGATTATGTGTAATAGAGCCAGGAAGAGGCCATAGGCGGATTCCGTTTCCTCCACAAGAAAGCAAGCTTGCCATAGGTATAACCTGAAGAAACTAGAGGGGAACCAAACAATGGACAAGACAGGGGGCCAAACAGGACTCAACACAACAATAACCAACATAACTGACAGTACAAAAGACCAAAATAGCCACACATTTATACCAAGGGGGTAACCCGCCCACCCTCGGTACCTGGTGAGAAAAGCCAGCCCAGCACAGGGAAGCCTGTGGGCTGGTCTTAGTAGATGGAGTAATCATTGAGGGCCTAGGCCCATTAGCTCTCAACGGATTCAGGGGGAGAGTGTCCGGTAGGTGAGCCAGGAATTGCATCCATTAAAAACTTAACATGCAAAAGAACCAAAAAATACACCAACAAAGTATAACAATGGCAGATAGAAACATCGGGCCGTTACTTCGCACTCTAGCACTGCCTATACAGATTAAGAATAACTGGAGCGGTATTTCAGTCAATAAGACTGTAAAAAGAAGTGACCAAGGAGACATGATCCGCTGCTTGGGATCTAACATAGGGCTGTCACATTTATGTGGGTGGG
This sequence comes from Dendropsophus ebraccatus, assembly GCF_027789765.1. Lineage (NCBI taxonomy): Eukaryota > Metazoa > Chordata > Amphibia > Anura > Hylidae > Dendropsophus > Dendropsophus ebraccatus. The sequence continues at coordinate 44,466,214 of NC_091461.1, read as the reverse complement.
GGGTCAGTTCGGGGATGCCCTTCCCGAAGGGCGGGTTAGCTGCTGGTTAGATCTTGGGGCAGCCCTCTTTCTTCGGGTGTGGGCTGGAGTCCACACTGGTGGAGGTGGAGGAGGCGGGGGAATCAGCTCCCAGTTCATCAGCCTAGGGGGGGAAATGTCCAAAATTCGCAGAACTTTTCCAGGTCTGCCGCTACTTTCAAGGTCGCTGAGCGACCATCTCTTCTGGCTGTGAGGCTGAAGGGAAACCCCCACCTGTAGAGGATTTGCAAATCTTGGAAAATTTGTAACAGTGGACGGAGCCTTCTGCTCTTTTGCAAGGTGACGCATGATAAATCAGGGAGGATTTGCAATGGGGCACCGTCAAAATCAATATCTTTCAACCCTCTGGCCTTTGCCATGATCTCTTCTTTAGTGGAATAATCGGTGACGCAACATATAATGTCACGATGTAGAGAAGATGCGTCTCTGGGCCGCAAAGCTCGGTGGGCCCTGTCTAGCTGAATCTTATGTCCAGCAGGGGCTCCTAGTATCTGATTGAAGATTGCTTCCACTGTGCATTTTATGTCCACATTCCTGGTGGCTTCTGGGAGGCCCCTTATGCGAATGTTGTGTCTGTGGCCCCTATTATCTAGGTCCTCCAAGTGATGCTGGTATTCTCCCATTATTGTTTGTTGTGCTGAAATTGTGGAGTGGAGTTCACCTATATATTTGCGAGTGGTGTCATGCTCATCTTCTACCACTTCAATTCTCTGTCGCATGGATTGTATGTCATGTCGAACTGTGGCAATTTCGGCCCTACAGGCCTCCCTCACCTCAATGATGGGGGCATGGAAGTCCTCTTTTGTAGAGAGATTATGTAGGAGTTGGGACCATGGGGCATCAGGAGTTGTATTGTAGGCCTCCCTGTCTGAAGCTGTGGACTGTGAGTACCACCATTCCCTGGCATCGTCAGGGGTCACTGCTCTGGGAGGTAAGGGGGGACGCTGGGTGGCCATTTTAGGTGGAACCAGTGTCTCAGGCCCCAAGATGGCGCCTCCAGGGGCGCATGGTTTCTGCGCGGAAAGGCGCTGAGGCAAGGGGGATGGGGCAGGTCCTTTGTCCATGAACCTACCATCTCGAGTCTCCCCAGAATCTCGGGGTGAGTAGCCCGGTACTGGATCCCCTGGGCTCCCATTACCTCCCTCCTGTGATGTGGCGCTGGCGGGCTCAAACGGGTCCGTGGACGGGTTCAGACCTCCTCCCCGTGCGGTCTACACTGCCCTCTGTGCCTCCTGCTGACCTGTGTGGGGAGATTCGTGTCCCGGTCTCTTGCCTGGAGCCGCAGCATCGCGTCTGAGGAAAGAGAGCCTGGATCAGAGGCCCTGCACGTCCGTCTTAGTGGAGTCGGCGCCATCTTGGATCCCTGCTGGGAGAGCTTGGGGCGCAAGTAAGTGTCCAGGGTTGCGACAGAGGGGCTCATCGGCCGGGCGTTCTTGACCACAATCTTCTTGGGCCCCTTCTTGGTCATTTCGAGTGGTCTGGGTCACAGTTGTAGGGCGGAGAACCGCTATATTCTGGCCATGTAGAGCGGAGCTCTCAGCTCATGCGACCGCTCACATCTCCTTCCGGTCACACCCTCCCTGACACTTTAACTTTTAAAATGTCAAACGACAGTAACCCTTAGAGTGCTGCACCACGGGTCAGTTTACACATGGATATTGTATTTTACAGTAAAATGGTAAAATCAACTTTACTTTGTTGAAGCTATGTTCCATTGCAAATTTTTTGCCCATGAATTCAGACACAAAATATGCAGCTTTTCAGCTACATGTGAACATAACCTTAATGCATTATTTAAAGATGTAGATGATTATTTGTAATAAGGCAGGGCTTCTAAAGAGATATCCAAAAATAAAATACTAAAATAAAAAAAATGCTTCATCCACTGTTTTTTTTCTCAGCTAAACCCCATCATTCATTATATCTGTTCAGTGTTTTGCTTTTGCTCTTGTGAGATTCCAGATTATCCTGCATTTCTGCACCATCAACAAATGACAGAATTCAATGGCTTAGTGCAAAATTCAGTTTCCTGTTTTCCTATTTTCAGTTTTTCTTATTAATTATACTCACAGGCAAAAGGATAAAAACAAGTCTGTTAAGGCTCAGGTTTATGGTGGATTTTAACAAATCCAATTTTTTCCCTAGAATAAATATGTTTTTGATAGCCATATAGAGCTCTTTTTTATATATTTTTTATGGTCCTATTAAATATATCTAAACTTATTACTGAGCCTTTGTCTGTCATTTAGTTTTTACATGTGCTGCTTTTTATATTTTTATTTTAGGGTTAGATTTTTTTTACTTGTTCTTTATTAGATTTACTTTTTTTTACCATTTATCTGTATATCAATTTCTTAAAAAAATATACAGTAGGCAGTTTCTTTGTAACCTATATCTATCTTAGTTTCCAACGTGTATATATATATATATATATATATATATATGTATATATATATATATATATGTATATATATATATGTTGTGGTCATTGTGTTGAGGATAAGGTTTTAATTCTGTACTTTCATTAAAAACAATTATGTAATAGTCATACTTAGGCCTGATTCACACATCTGTAGCCCTCTCTTTTGCTGAAGACTCGTGGCTACGGACAAAACTATCGACTTTTCACATTATGCACAAGCCTGGAGAACAGAAATGGCTGCACATCGCACCCATGGTTGATATGAAAGCTTGTTCAGCTACATTAAAAACCAACATCAGAAGTTAGTATTTAATTTGATCAAACCATATTGCCTCATGTACCACGTGCAGGTCTCTGAAACACATGAGCCCCTACACTAAACAACAACGTGCTGGTCAGCGAACGCCATTCCGCAAGGCGAGCGCAAGTAGGGGAGGGGGGCCATAGAATGGCCCTGTAACCCAACTGTCAGAGGATCAAACCCCAAGGCCCCCCCTCCAACACCCAAACGGAGCTGACGGTGGGCAAGGCGGCCGCTAAGCAACACAAGTGTTAACAAGGTTTTTCACATCATGACTTCATCATCATCAAATAATTTTCTATTATTTAAATGAGAAAAATTCCTATGTTTCCAAGTCCATCTATGCATTTAGGTAATAATCCCCATCTGCCCTAGTTCTTTACCTCCAGGGTTGTTTCTGCCATAAGGCCAAATGAGTTTATTGCTCAGGTGGCAGATTTGTAGGGGCGGCATGTATTATGGAGAGGCCATAAATTATACTGTCTGCTACTGACTTCATTGACCCCATGACCTGCAGATGATTGCTGGACACAGACATAGAATGAAAGACGTCATTTGTATTGCAGTGCATATTTTTTTTGTAAGCTATAGGGCTTTGAGTTGTCTGGACACTTTAAGGTCAACCATATGTTTTCCTTTTATAATTTACATCAACTTCTACATACAGTCGACTTGAAATGTCTACGTGACTCATTTGCATTTTACACTTGTTCTTATCTTTATTTTATAAAATGCAAATTTCAAGGTGATTCTATAACTTTTTCCTCGACATTGAATAATTTCATAATTATCTTCTCTCCTTCATCTGGAAAAACATATGCCACCAATTAGAATAATTTCTTTTCATGTATTTGAGGGATGTTGCAGGAAGCTAGAAACATTGTTTTGTGTCATATATGTGATTTGTGTATTTGTTATGGAGTAAAATAAAGCTGGATGAAAACCTAAGCATGGCTATAGCATTTGTTTTTCTACTGACATTGAACAAAGGTTTCCTATTTTTAAGGACTGTTGTAATGACTGGAGTCGTGGCTCCACTGTACCGCTGCTAGTCGTGACTTAAGCTGCACCACTGAGCGGTGGTTTTCCCCAGTGCCCACCACAAGGCGGGATGGACTTGCTGCAGCAGGTGACCCCTAGATCGCTACCCCAGGCTTGGCTTGCTAGTGGTAGGCATGAACACAGGAGGACTCACATCTGGAACCGGGATAGCAGTCACAGGAAGAAACCACAGATAGCAGGAACCAGAAGCGGCTGGAACCACGGGAAGAAACCACAATCAGGAATCCCAGGGAGCTGGGACCACACACTATGGAAGCATGCTGAGCCACCAACGGGGAATGTCAGCACAGGTGTTCTATTTATGGGGGAAGGGGGTGCGATTGATGCACTAACCAATTAGGGACACACTGTCCCTTTAAATCTGAGACATCTGGTGCACGCGCCCACCCAAGACACAGAGCTGGGGGAAACAGGAGCCAGAGCTAGTGAGGCGCCCAAGAGGGCTGAAGAGACAGCAGGCAGAGCCGCCACCGTGACAACTGTCTGTGGATTACATACAATTAGCTATCTTGGTAACATGCTGATACCTGTACCGTTATCTGTGGTGATTCTGGTGCTGCTCTTCCTATTTTCTCTCCCTCATGCCTTTTTGTAGTAACTTAATACAAAGGCAATATGCAAATTAACCCATTTAGTACACTGGGGGCATTCCACGGCCCTTTAGTGCACTATCCTGCCCACCCACCAGCTTGTTTGTCCCCCTACTTATGGATATTCATAAATGCAGAAGTAGTGCCATCTCTCCTGATCCACCATGAACAGCAACAGGTACGGCACCAGGCTGCTGCACGAGATCTGGAGATCTGGAGATCTGGAAAGTCATCACTACTTATACTTATATGAATATGCAGAAGTAGAAGGACAAACAAGCTGGTGGGTGGGCATGATGGGGCACTGAGGGGCCAAGGAACACCCTTAGTGCACCAAATAGGTTCATTTTCATTTTTTATTTTTATTAAATTACCGCAAAATGGTGCGGTGGACAGAAATAGGAAAAGCAGCACCAGAATCACTATCTGTTCAGCTACAGGTACCTATCAACAGGTTTGTTTGTTTGTATGTAATGTAAGTAAATAGAATTTCTATTATAATTTTATTTTCTAGCTTGTATTTGTCCTTACTGTCATCTAGTAAGTACTATGCTGTTTACACTCAACCATGTAGACAAACTAAAAAGTCTTTGCACTCAAAAGAAATAAAATCTAATATGATTATCTTGCACAAAGCTAGAAGCCAAGCTATCTCCTCCAAACACCTTCATCCTTTTAGAACACATATGGCATATAACCAGCATCCTTTTATTGATCATGTCAGGTTTACTTTTGCATTCATTGCTGTTAATCATGTATAGCGGCATAGACTGAGTGGAGATGCCGTTCTGGATTACATATATAAACATACAAAAATCTAAGGATCTCAGATGCTTCACAACCTATACTGAGAATGTAAAAACATGAATCCTCTACTTTATAAAAGTTGATGTAACACTCACAGATGTGACTTTTTAAAAGAATGTATCATTAACCCTTCAGGACCGAGGTCATTGGTGCCCGGATGTCCGGGTCAAAATAATGCAATGTTCCTCCTCGCCTTCTAGGAGCCATAGCACTTTTATTTTTCCACCTACAGGGCTGGTTGTGGTGTCTGCCTGAGAGCAGACTCTATGCACAGATTGGTCATCCAACAGAATGGAGATAAGTGTCTTACTCTCGCCTGTTGGTAAAAGTAATCGGGACCCCTGAAGCATTGCTGCGGGGGTCACAGTCAGTCAGTGACAGGTGCTTAATCTGTCACTGCCTTCTTTAAACACCACGATCGATATGCATTGTGGAGTTTTGGAGGTAATGACAGGCAGCTGCAGGATCAACACTGATGTATGCAGGGCCGCTCACACTGCAGTGGTCCCGCACGCAGCAAAACCCATGTTTATACGTTCCTGCTGCATGGGGCATCGGCAGCAGGAAGATATATATCCATCCTGCTGACTCGAAGGGGTTAAAAATGATGTTTTAAAAACATGTTTTTAGTATTTGTATTTTTATGTGACTGCTAATGTGAAGAATCCTTATATATTCCTGTTTTCTCATTGGCCAGTTCAGGAGTTACAAAGGTTGACATTTGCAATCTTCTTTAACTCTGTTAACTATATTGTCATCTGAATACTATCATAATTCTTAGAGGCCCTTGGCGCCAATCAATGACATGGCATTGATTTTCAACAGTATGCCATAAATGTCCCTGATGGGAATACTCCTTCAAGGGTCTTGCACAGCTTCAGTAAGTCACTACTACTTGCTGTATGCATGCCTTAGTCTGAAATCCACATCTTATGTATTATGTATAATTTTCCTATGCTTACAAACAATATTTTATACTATGTAATAGCCTGGCCATTTTCCTGAGTTCACTTTTCATATTGCTTAATAGGGTACTCTAGCAAAAATGATTTTCTTTCTAATCAACTGGTGCCTGAGATTTGTAATTCTTCCAATATTTGTAGATCTTCCAATACTTATAATCTGCTGTACGTTCTGCAGGAAGTGGTGTATTCTTTCCAGTCTGGAGACCAGTAGAGGTTTTCTATGGGAATTCGCTACTGCTCGGGACACTTCCTGTCGGGGGCAGAAGTGGCAGCAGAGAGCACTGTGTCAGACTGGAAAGAATACACCACTTCCTGCAGGACATACAGCAGCTGATAAGCACTGGAGACTGGAGATTTTTTATAGACGTAAATTACAAATCTCTGGCCCTTTCTGGCACCAGTTGATTTGAAAGAATTTTTTTTTTTTTTTCGTTGGAGTACCCCTTTAAAGGGGTTATCCAGCGCTACAAAAACATGGCCATTTTTCCCCCTACTGTTGTCTCCAGTTCAGGTGCAGTTTGCAATTAAGCTCCATTTACTTCAATGGAACTGAGTTTCAAAACCCCACCCAAACTGGAGCTTCCTTTTGTGGCCTCCATCACAGTCTCTTTACAGGACTACAAAACAGAGGCATATGGTCCATTTCAAAACTGACACCAATGGCTCCTTAGAAATTCTGTTGGTTTTCTGTCTGGTGTCCGATTTAGCAGGATTTGGCTGGAGAAGAAAATGATGTGTGCAGTCAAATCCTGCTAAATAAATTGAATCTGTGCACCCTCCGCACTGTACTATAAATGTGAACCTAACCTTGGTTACGTTAAAAGGGTTGTCCAGCGGAAAAAAAATTCTTTCAAATCAACTGGTGTCAGAAAGTTATAAACTTATAAACTGTTGTATGTCCTTCAGGAAGTGTTGTTTTATTTCCATTCAGGCACAGTGCTCTCTGCTGACATCTGTGGCCAAAACAGGAACTGTCCAGAGCAGTAGCAAAACCCCATAGAAAACCTCTCTTGCTCAGGACAGTTCCTGTCTCAGCCAGAGATGTCAGCAGAGAGCACTGTGTATAAATGTAAATAAACAACATTTCCTGCAGGACATATAGTAGCTGATAAGTATGGGAAGACTTTTTAACCCTTTGAGGACCAGGCCCAAAATGACCCAGTGGACCGCGCAAATTTTGATGTTAGTGTTTTCGCTTTTCCCTCCTCCCCTTCTAAGTGCGCTAGCACTTTCAGTTTTCTATCTACAACCCATGTAAGTGCTTGTTTTTTACAGGAATAGTTGTACTATGTAATGGCGTCTTTCATTTTACCATAACATGTATGACGGAATTCCAAAATTAATATTTATGAAGATATAAATTGGTGAAATCGTAAAAAAGAATGCAATATGGTAACATTTGGGGGGTTCCTGTGTCTACGTAATGCACTATATGGTAAAAGCGACACAATACAATTTTTCTATAGGTCTGAACACAACCATATGCAGGTTTACACAGATTCTCTAATGTTATATATTTTTTTTAAATGAAATCCTTTTTTTTGGCAATTAATTATAAATAAAATGGGCCTATTGTGACGCTTATAACAGTTTTATTTTTTCACCTATGGGGCTGTTTGGGGCGTAATTTTTTCCGCCATGATCTCTAGCTTTTATTAATATCATATTTGTGAAGATCGGACGTTTTGATCACTTTTTATTAATTTTTTTTTATATATAATGTAACATAAAAAAGGGTAATCCGCTCACTTTTTTCCCTCTTTTCGTCTACGCCGTTTACCGTTCGCAATGACGCTTGTTATATTTTAATAGATCGGACAATTACGCACGCTACGGTATATTATATGTTTATTTGTTTATTTTTATATGTTTTATTTATATAATGGGAAAGAGGGGTGATTTCAACTTTTATTGGGGGAGGGGTTTTGGGGTAGTGTAATAGTGTTTTTAACTTTTTTTTTCTTACACATTTGAAGTCCCTTTGGGGGACTTTTACATTCACTACTTTGATTTCTACACTGACCATTGCTATGCCATAGGCATAGCATTGATCAGTGTTATCGGCGATCTGCTCATTGAGCCTGCCTGTGCAGGCTTAGAGCAGCAGATCGCTGATCGGACCGCACGGAGGGGGGACTCCCCCTGTCACTTACACTTAAGTCACGGCGTTTAAGGAGTTAATGGAACGCGGCAGCGCGATCGATGCAGCGTGTCATTACCGGTTGCTATGAAGCGCCCTCCGCTCCGGAGCACGCTTCATAGCGGGAGAAACACCCAGGACGTATAGTTACGCCCTAGGTCGTCTGGGGACAGACTTCCATGGTGTAACTATACGCCCTGGGTCGTCTAAGGGTTAAATAGAAGTAAATTACAAATCTATATAACTTTTTGAAACCAGTTGATTTGAAAGAAAATTTTTGCTGGACAACCCCTTTAAGTACAGAATACTGTTCCTGTTTTACTTCTTCTAGTTCTACTTCCTAACCTCGCTAAACTGGTTTTAAGAATCTCAGATGTCTGTTGCCACCACTAGGGGGCAAATGTTTAGATGGCTGCACACAGCTGTTAACATGTCAGCCATAGTATTTCCAATAGGAAATCCAGATTTCTTTTACAACTATGTGAGGCAATGGAATACTATTCTAATGACTGATAACCATACTGGGTGAATAAGAAAGTATACAGCACATGGTTTGTACATAAAAAAGTTAATGAATATTATCAAAGTCAATTAGAAGTTTATGTGTTTTTAGTTATAAAATGAGGGCATGGAAAGTCCTGACATTCTATTTCTTGCAGGAAAAAGAGATTAGCTGTATTGTTCTTCATCCTGGTTCTGCCTCCTATCATTCGGGTTTAGATTATCAAGTCATTACTTGGTATCCTCAAATGAAAATACAAAACATTGTTCACCAGTCCTGAAATATTTAAAGGGGTACTCAAGCGAAAAACTTTGTTTTTTCTTCAAATCAACTGGTGTCAGAAAGTAATATAGATTTGTAATTTGTTATTTCTATTTTAAAATCTCCAGTCTTCCAGTACTTATCAGTTGCTATATGTTCTGTAGGAAGTGATGTATTCTTCCCAGTCTGACACAGTACTTTCTGCTGCCAACTCTGTCCATTTCAGGAATTGTCTAGAGCAGGAGATGCTTTTTATTGGAATTTGCTACTGTTCTGGACAGTTCCTGACAGTGGACAGAGGTGGCAGCAGAGAGCACTGTATCAGACTGGAAAGAATACCGCCGGCCGACTTAACATTGTGTGAACAGCTATTATTTCTGAACGCTGGAAATAATAGGCATGTGCTGTATGCACACATCATTATTTTAAAGCCCTTTTCATGCACTAAAATAACCATGTGTGCATACAGCGGACAACAGTGTATTGACTTCAATGCAATGCCGCCCCTGCAGAAAGGAAAGGACGCTGATTCCATTGCAATCAGTGTCCGTTCTTTACTCAAAATTAATGTTGTGTGAACATAGCTTTTAAGTGATCTCTACAAAACAGGAAGTGTTAGCATTTTATGAGGCAAGGTTGCAAAAATGAAAGTAATTTTCGTAAATAAATAAATATATATATATATATATATATATATATATATAGTAACATGGAAATATCTCTAAAAACTCTTGAACAAATTTTATTGAAACAATAGGTCGTTTTCTTAGTGACACATTCCCTTTAACACATACAATTATGGTGTGACAAGTGAACTGGGTTATCTAAGAAGTTGTCAAATCAGAACTCCAGAGGGGGGAAAAAAGATTTCAAATCAACTGGTGTCAGAATGTTAAACAGATTTCTAAATTACTTCTATTTAAAAATCTCAAGCCATCCAGTACTTATCAGCTGCTGTGTGTCCTGCAGGAAGTTGCATATTCTTTTCAGTCCAACACATCTGTTCATGTCAGGAACTGTCCAGAGCAGGAAAGGTTTGTTATGAAAATTTGCTTCTGCTCTGGACAGTTCCTGACATGGACAGAGATGGCAGCAGAGAGCATTCTGTCAGACAGGAAAGAATACATCATTTCCTGCAGGACACACAGCAGCTGATAAGGACGGCTTGAGATTTTTAAATAGAAGTAATTTAGAAATCTGTATAACTTTCTGACACTAGTTGATTTAAAACCTTTTTCCCCTCTGAAGTGCCCTTTTATAAATGAAATTATACCTGTGCAGTTGAAGCTTTGTAAAAGAAAAGAAGAAAGAAATGTCCGTCAGTTTTCTACGGCAACATTTCCTACAATTATAAGATCTTTGGCCTTTTCTCTCTAAATTCAGATTAGAAACATCACATCTGGCACTACAGATAATTGAGCTATTATATGCATCACGGTACGGTTAATAATAGATGCAATATATATTGAATTTTTTAGGAAAAATAAGGGAAAACAGCTGTCTAAAGGTCTTCATTGGTTATGAATAAAAAATACAAAAGGTAAAAGAAAAATGATAGATTATAGTTTTAAGAGAATCCAACCTAATATTTAAAGGGAACCCATCATCACTTTTATGCTACCTTAACCTCAAGTCACTGTGATGGGCCCCAGTGGCATCTGCCTGCCCGGTCAGTCTTTACTGATAGATCTCTCCCTGTACACAAACATGGAGAGAACTATTAATCAAAGCTGGTGGAATGGGAAGAAGCTGTCAGGGACCATCACAAAACACTCATGGTTCAGGTAGCATGAAAGTGATGATAAATTCCCTTTAAGGGGATTATTTAGGAATAGACATTCTATACATGGCTACTTTCCTTTATAAACAGCACCACAACTGTCTACGGGTGGCCTAGTGCATTCAGTTTAATGGAGCTGAGGTGCAACTCCAAGAATTATGAACAAGTCAACAGCCAACAGACTTTACTGTTTTATTCACCATCTGAGGTGAAGTTAAATTGTACTGCAAAGAAGTAAAAAAAAGTTAAACTTTACTGCAAAGAAGTAAAAAACATCATGTTAAAGGGGTTATCCAGGATAACACAGCTGAACCTTGCAAAAACAGCACCACCCCTGTGTACAGGTTGTTTGTGGTATTACAATTCACCTCCATTAAAAGGGTACTCAGCAAAAAATATTTCAAATCAACTGGTTTCAGATATGTAAATGACTTCTATTTAAAATCTCAAGCCTTTAAAGGGGTTGGTCACAAACAAAAAAAATTCTTTTAAATCAACTGGTGCCAGAAATTTGTGATTTACTTCTATTAAAAAAATCTAAAGTCTTCCAGTACTTATCAGCTGCTAAATGTCCTTCAGGAAGTAGTGTATTTTTTCCACTGTGGAGAGCAGGAGAGGATTTCTATGGGTATTTGCTGCTGCTCAGGACAGTTCCTGACATGGACAGAGGAGACAGGAGAGAGCACTGTGACAGACTGGAGAGAATATACCACTTCCTGCAGGACATACAGCATCTGATAAGTACTGGAAGACTTGAAATTTTTAAACAGAAGTCATTTACAAATCTGGACAACTTTCTGAAACTAATTGATTTGAAAAAAAAAAATTTCTTCCCACCAAAGTACCCCTTTAACTTTAGTGTCACTGAGCTGTAAACCCACAGCCAAACTGAGGACAAGGTATATGCTATTTCTCGAAGAGGACAACCATGGTTTTTGTGAGCCCGAATAACATGAATAAACCACCAGGTACTTTTCTTAAAGGTCCCCATATACTTTTGTCATCCCACCCGCAATTGGTATGTGTATTGGAGTCTCCCAAACAACCTCCAACAGATCTCAGTGGTGAAAGGGGTCGAGTGTGATGGAAAATCACTACCTGATTCTTTGTTCTGGGATAGATAAGCAGTAGTCAGAGCTCTCTGGCTGCGGCTTACCCCTCCCTATAAAGAATACATGGCACCAGACAGGAGAGGTAACTGACAGTTGACCAATCATTCTGCATTAAGTTATTAAAGGTGTATGGTGACCTTAAAGGCCCTATTACATGAAACATTAATCATACGTTACGGCCGATATTCGTCTTGTGTAATAGAAGGCAATGATCAGCTGTCATGAACGATGTCGGCTGATTGTTGCAGTTGTTTGACTTTTAACATGTTGAAAGACAAACGACTAATATAACAGCGATCTGCTGCCATCGCTCAGTGGAATAGGAGCAGCAGCAGCAGACCGGCTGCTATCTAGCGATCACCCGGACAGCCCCCTCAGCAGCTACCTCCGCCCCCTTGAACTCACCCGCTCGCTGCCGCTGCATGTAGTAGCGGAGGAAGGGAACGAGGAGCAAGTGAGTGCTGACAGCGCTTGTTTGCTCCTCTCCGTCGCCCCGTGTAATAGGGGCTTTAGTAAGCAGACAGGGGTGGATAGAGCATTACACTCATGAATATAGCAGATTCATAACCAAAAATTTAATGTAAAGGAAAATAACCATATTGCTATAATACAATAACCACCAATCTATTGATCTGTAATGTGGGATATTTTTGTCCCCATCAGTCATGGAGCTGTCATACCATGAGTAGATCTATTTAAACCGGTGTTTTTTGCTCCCCATACAAAATGTTGTCTTTGTGTCTTGTATACATCAAGCAAAAACCCAGACCTTCATTTAGGGTCACAGGTGAAATTACGTCTTGGTCTTTGCCTATCTGACGCTGCCAAAACAGCGGGAAAGAGAAATGACTTGTCCTACAGTATAGACATCATGTAAATATTGTAAGCACAGCTTTGAGCTCACTTGTATAACATATAATCTATTCAAAGTCAAATAAATGAATAAAGCTGTTTTCCATTAAAATATGGAATGTACAGTATCTCTAAATACATCTAGGGAAATAGTTCAGAATCACTCTGCCAGCACCGATTTAAAAAAAGCTTCTTCAAAAGATCTTGAGAAAGTTCTGTTAAATATTTGTACATTGCAGTGTTAGATTACTCATCTATTGCATGCAAACCAGTACCATGTTGACTAAAGGTCAGGAATAATTCTCATGTTATATCTGCTTAAGGCTATGTTCTCACGTTTTTTTCAGTGCCGTTTAAAATGACGTCCTTCATTTTGAGTCTACAATGACGGGCGTCATTTAGCTATCTGGAACCTGCTTTAACTCCTTCCCGCATCAGTCAGTACATATATGTTCGATGCGGGAGGGGGGGGGGTGCAGAGAGGGGTCGCACAGCGACCCTGCTCTGAACCAGCGCGATCCCGGGTGCTATGTGTAGCCTGGGATCGCGAAAATTAGCAGACTCACCGTGCCCACTAATTATACATTCAAAGCTGCATTTAAATGTATGATCTTTCCCTGGTGTCTGACGTTGATCCCAGCTTGGCAATCCATCTATCTGGTCTGCTGCAGACCAGGGTAATACAGAAATGATCCGATAGATCATTGCTTTATTAAGTATACTGCAGTGATTTCTATGGGAGATAACTTCAGTTATAGTGAAAGTACCCCAAGGGGACTAAATGTTAAAGTGTAATGTAAAAAAAAGTGGTTTTATTAATAGTTTGAATCACCCGCCTTTTCCCATTTTATAAATAAAAAAATAAAAATAAACAAACATGTTTGGTATCGCCGCGTGCATAATTGCCAAAACTATTAAGTTATCACATTCTGGATCTCACACGGTAAACAGCAAAACGGTAAAGTGCAAAAACCTGCCAAAGTGCAAAATTGCGCATTTTTTGACACATCAAATCCAGAAAAATTGTAATAAAAAGTGATCAAAAAGTCTCATATATGCAATTAAAGTACCAATAAAAAGTGCAGATCATGGCACAAAAATGACACCTCACACAGCCCCATAGACCAAAAGGTAAAAGCGTTATAATGCTGGGAATAAAGCAATTTTAAACACACTTATAAGAGTCATATAAATTACATATCGTTAGAATTGTACTGACTTGAGGAACATATGTAACATGTCAGTTTTACTATAGAGAGAACAGCGTAAACACAACACCCCCCCAAAAACAAACAAACAAAAAAAATTCCCTTTTTTTTCAATATTCCTGAACAAATAATTTTTTTGCGGTTTCACAGCATACTTTATAGAAAAATTAAGTCTGCCATCGTAAAGTACAGTTAGTGGCGCAAAAAAACAGGGCTCATGTGGGTCTGTAGGTGAAAAAATGCAAGTACTATGGCCTTTTAAACACGAGGAGGAAAAAATGAAAATGCAAAAAATTTGCCCAGTCCTGATGGGGTTAAAATTTATCTTTATCAGCCGCATGTTGTCGTGTGTAAACAGAGGTTTATGCGGACAAGAAAGATACAGGGAAACTGACAGCACGGATATGTATATAAGATATGTACTGTAAATATCTGTGCTGTCAGTTTTCAGATCACATGCAGCAGTCTATACTTACCAGCCATGCTGCTTGTGATCCGGAATGTTTCTCCAGGGCTGGAGGATACAGGAAGTTCGAGGAACGGAGAACCAGATGCTGCTTGGGATCTGGAAAGTGATAGCACATATCCATGCTTTCAGTTTAAAGGGCTACATGAATGATTCAAGAATTGTTCATGCAGCCCATCTGCTCAATTTCTCATGCCGTGTAAAGGCATAGCAAACAAGTCGCTGATCTTGCTGATCGGCAGTGGCACTCACAGCCAATAAATCTGTGGGTTTAAAAGGACCCTTAGCCCCATTCATTTGATCAGGGCTGATCTGCAATGCCTAAACAATCCATTGACTTACAGAAGGAAACAAAGATTCTAAGAATGCACTGTATGCACAGTCTGGACATGCAAAACACAGCAATCACTGAACTCAAGGAGATCAGCAACAAAAAATCCAATGTAGTACTCACTCAAGAGTCTCCACTGATACATGTATCTGTGGAGACTCTTGAGTGAGTACTCCATTGGATTTTTTGTTGCTGATCTCCTCGAGTTCAGTGATTGTTGTTTTTTGTTGGTCTATTTTTCATTGCCCTCGTAGCAAGAATCCTGCTCCACACTGACGAGGGGCAAATACCCTGAAACCGCTGTCTGTGTATGGATGCCTGCCTTGGTAACCCTTGTCATGTTGCAATACTCGCCACAGAGTTAGACATTGTCACTAAAGGGGCCACCCTGGTATTTCCCTATTTATGTTCCAATACTAACAACTAAGTGGGACTTAAGGGGTTACCTATGAGAGTGCTGTGGTGAACTCCCCACTGACAGTCACCCCCTTGGCAACAGGCTTCCCTTCTCTGGAGGGATATCTGGCTATTTCTGTGTTTTGAAACTCCTAACCGAGGCTCCACGGACCCTTTTTTGCACAGTATGGACATGGCAAGAAACAATACCACATTGCTAAGTAATTACTTTATTTATTTGTTTTTCAGAAAATATAACTATTTCAACAGTCCAGTCGAGTAGATATAATTTGTGTTTGTCAGTGAAATACCCATTACCACTAAACACTCATTAGCAGCGGTTCCTTACAACAACCCTTTTAAATCTTCTGGTTGCTACTTAGCAACCAACTACAAAATACAGAAAATATAGCTTCTTTGTGATACAGTTAGTCCGGGTTCAAAAACCACGGCAAAAACCAAGACAAATATGGCACGAGAGCCCAACCATACTAAATGCACTGGGGAAACTTTGATCTATTTAGCACCAGCTCACAATGTTTAGGATCACAGGCTGAACAATAAGCAGTTTGGAGTCAGTTGCTAGGTAGCAAATGAAATGAAAATACATAAGGGATTGTCTTTCTTCTGTTTTGTTTCATATACATTTACTGTTCTTTATTCTAATTAAATATTCTTATATACATCGAAACCTTCGACATTATAAGAGAATTAAAACGCTGTCAGCTTCATAAAAGGCTCAAGGAACAAATTTATAGATTTTTTTTTTTCTAGCTTCTGTTGTTACCAATTATTGATTTTTTTGTTTATCACACATGGAAAATAGAGCAGAAGCCCTGCAAATCCAAAGGCTCTGAACTGTGGTCCTGCCAAATTATTATGTGTTAAAATGAGATTAATGAGAGAATATAGGTCATAAATAAAGAAAAAAGAAAAAAAAATCTATCGCAGATAAGCTGTGACTGTGATATTTTCATTGCTTTTGAAGCATTCAAACCTTGGTTGAATCTCAATGTCAGTCACTCACGTCCTTGGTAGACAGAGATTAGTAATGTGCCGTAAACACAAAAATTGGATCAGGCATCCATTTCTGTAAAACTTCAATATTGTTATATTTTCTATGCTAACCTAGTTGGGAGCTTATAAAACATAGTTGCGGCAGCTGAGTATGAAGCAGATGTCGGGTTTCTACACAGTATAAATATTATAGTGGAGAGCAATGCTCTGCAAATAACATACTGGATTATGTGTACAATACTATGTTATTGGAATGCAATTGAATATTGTTATATAGTCTCCTGTCAATAACTGTCCATAACAAAGTATGTTCCCACTTCAGGAATGGCCGCCTTCCCTGATAGTTTCCTGAATTGAGGTTGTCAATGAGTCGATAAAATGTCTATCAGGGATTGACTATTATACTGTATGTGTAGCTGCTCGTGTAATATGATATAATGCCTACTGAAATGTCACATGGTTCCACGTTAACCTGTTCAGGACCACAGACATAGCTTTACACCCATTTTTGCAGTGCATCTCGGCTGACGGACATACAAGTTACGTCTGAAGATGTGACAGGCACAGAAGCTGTGCCCATGCCGGCAGGGCCCGGCTGTCAGTGATAGTTGGGCACCCACCACAACTGCTCGGTGCTGAAACTTGCTCAGATTGTAACATTTAACCCTATAGATGCTGTGATCAGTGCAACTGTAGCATCTATAGGACAGAACAGAGGGAGAATTCTCTGTTCACCATTGGGGCTGTGCAAAGCGATTGCGCAGCCTTGATGGTAGCTACTGTATGACAACTGGAGGCCTCCAGTGTCATAGCTATGGAACCTGATCAGGCTTAGGCCTAAGGTTGATCACCTATACCTATGACAGGCACAATATATTGCAGTGCAGATCAGCAATGCAATATATTGTATCTTTCATCAGGCAATCAAACATATTTGGTATCGCCTTGTGCGTAACTACACTGGCAATAAAATGATCACATTACTTATGGTGACCGCTGGGATAAGTTGAAGCATCACAGAGTTATAACCACATAAAGAAGACATGTCAGATTACAAAAATGGGCACAGAAAATAAGGCATGCAGGCATGCAGGGGGTTACGGGAAATTAATAAACAGTGTATTCTTTCCAGTACCTGTGGATCTATTGCGCTGTTCGCAGGTCCTGCTAAGGGCTGTCATTTTCATCTGAAATATAGGTACATTACGTACCCATTTACAGTGTCTCGGCCTGGCTGAGCAATTGCCTGCTTAAACAGTCAGTGACTGCGGGGGCACCAGGATACGTAAGTATAACTTCATTATTATGTTACCACCACCCCTGGGAAAATGTAAAAAAAAACCTGAGAAGCCAGGGAGGTGTGTGTGTGTGTGTGTGGGGGGGGGGGGGGGGGGGGGTAAGAACATAATAATGAAATTATACTTCCCGCCCTGGGGTAAGTGAAAATTAATAAACTGTGTCCCTGTGCCTCCGTTGTGCCATTCCCGGGTCATTTTCAGCTGGAATCAAGGTACGTCATGTACTGTACTGTGTCTGCAGGGGCACAAGGACAGGTAAGTATAACGTCATTATTATGTTCCCACCACCCGCTGCCCTCTCTGTTTTTTTTTTTTTACATTTGCCCACAGTATCCCTTTAAGCTTATCATCACAGACAAGATTACAGCAAGGTGACAGCAGTGTACAGATAACACACCATCCACAATAGCAGAAGTTCAGAGCTCAGCCTTGTCCTTTCTTCCTCAATGACCTCTGCACAAGTCACAATGCATTCCTAGAAAACTTTTCCATACATGTGCATAGGTTTTGCTCCAGACCACTGTGTGTGTCCATGGGGCTTCTTTTAAAGCATATCTCTAAATGCTGTTAAAAACAGTCCTGGCTAATATAGTAATTTAATAATTAAGTGGCATGTTTATAGTTGTTTACCTATGGATGAACGTGACCTTTCCGAAGGTAGTGATTCTCCATTCTAGCCAGTGGAGGGTGTCCTGGGCAATGATATTGCAAGCAATTATGGACCCCATTCATGTCCAGTTTCAACAGCAAGTGATTTCAGAATATGTATTATATATATCAGTCTTCTCTTCATTCTCCTATGTCTTCCTCTTCTTCTTCCTTGGTCCCAGTGATTTGTATTCAACTTCTTCCTTGGTCCCAGTGATTTGTATTCAATTTTCCATTGCCCGTTTCACTCTCCCCTTCCATTATTCATTGGGATCAGTTGATATACTGAGGTGGTTCTGTCTTTGCTACTGGGCCCCATAGCAGCTGTTATGCCTGCTGCCCTGATATTTATGTATGTTATGTCTCATATACTTTTAACCACTTCCTCAAAGAGTTCAATTGACTGTTAGCAAATATCCAGTTACCTTTTTACCATATGGTAAACATCAAAGATGGAAGATATAATGGTCTCCTTCAACATTATTTTAACTACACTTGACACATGTTGGATAGTTTGACATTGAATTCAAGCATCATTTACATAAATTTATTTCAATTACAAGACTCCTTACAGTCTCAGTCATTCAGATTTCTGACCTGCGAAACATAAGGAATAAAAAGGAAATGAGTGTCACCATTGGGTAAACTATAAAAATGCGTCAATGTCATGAAAGCCACTACATGTATATTAACAGAGAGTGAACTTTAAATTTGTGAAATTATTTTGGAATTTTTATCATAAAAATTATAAAATATCAATTTAGATTGCTATAGGAGCAGGAACTCTTGTGAAAAGGCAGCAGTCCATATACTTAGTCCAGGGAGGTATACACATATTTTAGTATTGTGGCATTTAGGAGATGTACTCCTGTCACTGTCCAATTGGGACCACCCACAGTGTGATTGCAAGATCCTAATTGTTTTAACTGACTGCAGAAGGAGTTCTTCTTATCTCTGTGCAATCAGTTTAGCCATCTTCAGGCAGGCTCTACGGGAAGATCGTTGCTAACACTAAGAGGACCTAAAAAATGTAAAATAAAAGCGTATAAATATTTTAAAATTTGACATAGCCCCTCCCCAATAAAAATTAAAGTCCCCTTTTAACATTTTATACATAAAGATAAATAGATAAACATATTTGCAATCCGCAATCATCAAATCTATTAATCTATACCAATGATATTTCCACATACTGTCTAGTGCAGTGATGGGCACAGCCGGGCCACACCAACAATCACTGCATTGTTTGTGTGACCATTTAAATATGTAGCTATGAGACTGTTTACCTTAGCACATATATGGCTGACCCTGATAAATTTTAATGCTGCACAAAGGGTTTTATCGCTCCTCAGCGATTTTTTTAACCCCTTCTCTTGCTCCAGAAAGCTGGACTTTTGCTACTAGAGGGTACCAGGTCACTACCCCCAGTGTAGTTCCAGAATAAGTAATGGCTGGCCAGGGAGGAAAGACAGCCAGGTGCCAGACACCAAGGACTCAGTGAAAAGTGTGAATGGCACAACAGGTCAGTAGCTTGGTGATAATAGTAGGAAGCACGGGGCAGGTCCAGTGTGGGCTAAAGCAGAAGGCACATCCATCAGCTAGTGCCGGTCTACAGCAGGAAATACAGCCCAGCAAGGGGTAAGCAGCCATTAGGCCTAGGTGTAGCAGAGATGGTATCCATGGTACCCAAACTTCAGGCTGCAGAATCGACCACAGGCCGACCAGGTCAGCGTACATCACGGCAGGTACATTTTAAGCTGAACATACCCAGTTTCTCCTCAAATAGGCCATACCCTGAAAATAAACCCTAGCTTGATTTTGCAAGGTTTTTGGAGTAAGCATTAAATGTAAGCCCTACTCTATAATAAAAATGCTACTAGACAGAGTACAAGAAAGAAATCTAGTATAATGTGTGATTGTTGTTCATCAAAAAAATAACATCTACCCTGAAAATAGGCCCTTTTTTTCCAGAGAAAGACATAATATAAGATCATGTCTTATTTGGTAGCTATCACACATCAGTGAATAAGCCATAGATTTTATTTCACAGCTATATATTTATATGTTGGAAAAAAAACATGAAAAGGCAAAGTCTTAAAGTTACCAAAACATAACAGTACAAAAAACTAGAATGCATGTATTTATATTTACATATTTACAGTATTTTCCTGCATATAAGACTACTTTTTAACCCAGAAAAATCTTCTCAATCTTCTCAGCCAGGGGTCGTCTTATACGCCGGGAGTTGTCTTATAGGGCAGTTGCTGAAAAACTTTGGAACCGGACTGGAGAATTTGCAGGGCATAGAAAAAAGCGTCTGGCGTATGGAAAAAAGAGTTATGGTAAAGTGGCGCTGTGCTCGGAAAAACACACCTATTTCACCTGTCTGGCCCATCTTTGTATCCTACTGGTATTACTATACCTCCTTCCCTGCCTCTCAGATATTGCTGCAGTCTGATGTTTTTTTTTTATTAATTTTTATTTGGTGTGCGTTAGAAGAGGGGTAGTCTTATACGGCGAGTATATCACAAACTCTATATTTTAACTGGAAAAGTTAGGGGTAATCTTATATGCCCAGTCGTCTTAAACGTCAGAAAATACAATACATTCTTTATAAAAGTAATGATAAAAAAAGCAGTAATGATGAAAAAAATCTACCAATGATTATACCAGGAATAGCAGTTGTGTACGGCAATACATGTGTCAAATATGTCTATTAAGGGGACCAACTTATGAAAAAAGTCTGGATATAGTAGCTGTACAGGCTATATGCATCCCCATACCAATGTGAATTCCCGCCGATTCATTAAGGAAATTCACAAAAAAAAAAAAAAAATGGCGGACGCACATGCTGCCTGATGTCACTGGGCGAGAGAAAGGGATTAACAATAATCGCTAGCACCCGTCCAATCAACTGCAGGCCCCTCTGTGATGTCAGCACCTCCCCCTCTATATAAGGCGGTTCGGAGGTGGCCAGTGGGCTGTGTGTGGACGAGAGAGCAGGATGGCAGCAGGCAGTTAGAGCAGAGCAGGGAAAGACTAACAGAGTGATATAGGAACAGAGAGGAGAGGAATAGCAGAAACTGGCTGATTGACATTTTTATAGATTGTGATTTTCCGATTTTTCACACTTTTACAACAGCATGCTCTAACAAATTTGCCCTCTTGTAATAGTCCCAGTACTGTAGCTACTGTAGTTTTGACTGTTTTAATAAAATTCGTAAGATTCAATTTGCGAGTTTAACTGAAAATTCACAAAGCTTGCAAAATGATTTTCCAGCTACTTCGCTCATCTCTAATAATCAACTTTGACTGTATACCATGTAGCATGTTTTTCACAAAGGGAGTCAATGAGTGACATATGTAATTGTGTGCTATATGGGGCATGAGATATTGCCGCTATAAATACTAAAGGGGTTGGGAACAAATCACCAGTGTGAAGAAAATGCAATGTGGACCATTAATGTGAGATCATTGATCAGAAATAAAAAAGAAAACTATAGAAACATGGTATAGAAAATGTCCCCATTATCAGGTACAAAAGACAAAAAGGACTGAAAACTTCAAAGTGCAATATAATAACTGATAACTGTGTCAAGGCAGCTATTAAGCTTTGAAACAGCGTTTTATACCGGATGATTGTGATATTTGAACAGAGGCAATATGTCAAGTAAGGGAAATAATGAAACTATGCAGAGCAAACATCACATGTCTACTGTCTATACCGAGAACAGGATCCGCATAACTTTGCACTGTAGAATTTGAATGAAAAATGATAAAAGCTTTTCAAGTTAATCATTAATAATTCTCAAATATTAAACAGTCTCATATACATACTCAAGGTAAAAATTAACAATATCAAATGCGATGGAAACATATTCTGCTGGCCTCAAATAAGTACGTTTGTGAGAACTCTAATAAAGAAGAATGAAGGTCATGTGAATGCATTATATCCAACTAGTAAGACACGACTCTACTCAAAGTATTAGAACAATGTGGGCAATCTGCCTCCCTTTAAATACACAAATAATAATGTACCTTACATGGATACACAAATAATAATGTAACTTACATGGATGCCGTCAACCCTTGTGTGGCCCATGTCACCTGGTGCGTGATGCATGGGCTGATAATATGCTGTGTCAAATTATGGTCTATTGTTTAAATTATGTTTTTTTATGTTAAATATACGTTTAAAAATTGTTGTTTTTTATAGTTGTCCATTTTACTGTGGATATTATAAAATACTCCAGAAATCTTTAAGTTTTCATTCTGGCCACTAGGCTCAACAATAAGCTGATACTTACTGAACTGTACTGATCACTTCCTAGAAGTGTCCTCCTTATCATCACATAGAGGAGTACAGTGAAAGGTGACACCAGTGTTTAGATAACACAGGATCTACCACCATTTACAACAGATAATGTTCTGAGCTCCCCTTCCTTGGACTTGGCAGAGCATGCCTAGAGAACTTTATCAAACCTAACCAATTTCACCACATAAATGATATTTTGGGGGATTCCGTCATTCAGTTTATGGTAGATTGAAAGGTTTCATTACAAAGGACACTTGTTCCTGAATAAAACAAGCCCTTACATGGCCCTGTAGATGGAAAAATAAAAGAATTATAGCTCTTAGAAAGCAAAGAGGAATAAATGAAAATTGGCGCCAACACCATCATTAACACAATTTAACCCCTTTCTGCACGAGGACGTAACTGTACGTCCTCGTGAGGGGGGAGTTCAGAGTGGGGCTGGGCGGCAACTCCGCGGCTATTAGTGGGCACGGTCCGATCGCCGTTGACAGTTGCATCTGAAAACTTCATTGCAGCTTTTCCCTGGTGTCTAGTGGGGAGATCGCTCCCCCATGAGTTGTCACGGAAGAGCGATCTCCGTGTCTGGTGCCGGCCTGGGTCTGCGGCATAATGGTGCAGATCCCGGCTCGGCATTCTATTGCTTTTGGCTGCAGCAACCAAAAGCAATAGAATACTGATCTCATCGATCTATGCTGTATATAGATATAGATATACAGCATAGATGTTAATGAGAGATCAGAGTGCTTATACTAGAAGTCCCCCAGGGGGCTTCTAGTATAAGAAAAAGAAAGTGTTGTTATTAGTAAAAAGCCCCCTCCCCTAATAAAAGTTTGAATCACCCCCCTTTTCCCATGTTATAAATAAAAATAAATAAATAAACATGTTTGGTATCGCCGCGCTCGTAATCGCCCGAACTATTAATCACATTTCTGATCTCGCACGGTAAACGGCGTAAGTGCAAAAAAGCCCCAAAGTGCAAAATTGTGCATTTTGGTCGCATTAAATCCAGAAAAATTGTAATAAAAAGCAATTAAAAAGTTGCATATGCGCAATCAAGGTACCGATAGAAAGAACACATCATGGCACAAAAAATGACACCTCACACAGCTCCATAGACCAAAGGATAAAAGCGCTATTAGGCTGCGTTCACACTACGTATATTTCAGTCAGTATATGTATATTTCAGTCAGTATATTTCAGTCAGTATTTGCAACCAAAACCAGGAGTGGATTAAAAACACAGAAAGGATCTGTTCACACAATGTTGGAATTTAGTGGATGGCCGCCATTTAATGGCAAATATTTGCTGTTATTTTAGAACAACAGCTGTTATATTGAAATAATGGCAGTTATTTACTGTTATATGGCGGCCATCCACTCAATTTCACCATTGTGTGAACAGATCCTTTCTGTGTTTTTAATCCACTCCTGGTTTTGGTTGCAATACTGACTGAAATATACGTAGTGTGAACCCAGCCCTAAGCCTGGAAATGGAGCGATTTTAAGGAACATACTGTATATTTGTTAACAATGGTTTGAATTATTTACAAGCCATCAAATAAAATAAAAGTTATACATGTTACATACTGACTTGAGGAACATATATAACATGTCAGTTTTTCTTTAGAAAGTGTGGCGTAAAAACGAATCCCCCCCCCAAAGAAAAAGAATTGCGTTTTATTTTTTCAATTTCACCGCGCATATAATTTTTTTCTAGTTTCGCAGCATATGTTATGAAAAAATTCTGCCTGTCATTGCAAAGAACAATTAGTGATGCAAAAAATAAGGGCTCATGTGGGTCTGTAGGTGTAAAAATGCAAGTGCTATGGCCTTTTAAGCACAAGGAGGAAAAAAACGAAAACGCAAAAATGAAAATTAGCCCGGTCCAGAAAGGGTTAAGGCGTTGTCCTAAAGTGGTTAAATAAATATATAAAAATGAATCCTATGAAATGTATTTATACTTGTGCCCAAGGGAACCTTTACCATAGAACGTCCATGATGTTATCTAAGCAGAAATAGAGCACATAGAGTAGAATGATTGCTATCACTCTGAGTAAAGCTAGGGACTATTATCAGACTCTTAGAAATATAAAACCTACATCATCACATTTCTTAGTAGTGTTCTTCAGTATAAACTTTGTCCTTCTTAAGTAACATTTACAACCATCTGATTTTTATGAGGTAAATTCTCTCAGTCCACGCAGATATTTCCTACACTATAAATAGCTGTGAGCCATTAGAATACTTGAACCAATTTCCCTTTTAGTATGCAAGTATGAAGAATTCATTCCTTAAAGAATCTGACGGTTGTACTTAATGTAACATACTATACTTCAAGGTCCACAGCCCCTGTGCTCAGGATGAAAGGAGAAGTAAGCTGTGTAACCATGGATCCTTCTCATCTTCAATACTTTCATTCATTATAACTATCAGCAAAACATTTCATTCTGGTCCAGCGCTACTGGCCTATATAATGTCACAATGAGCCAAGAAATTTGCCAAAATATTTTTAAAGGCAATGTACCACTAGGTACATTGCTTGGTGTTTTTTACGTGAACAGACCGTAGCTGGCACAGGGATGCCAATGCCACAGTCCTTTTTTAACTGCCTCCTAGGTTCCCATGCATCTATCATCGAGCACCAGCCAGGCATGAAGCACTAAGGATGGGCCCGCCGGCACCCAGTGCGACAAAACCCCCTTCCCTCTGTTATGCGGCTTCATTAGAATTAATGGAGCCGCGTCACAGAGGGCAGGGGAGATCGTCACACTGGGGGCCAGTGGGCCAGCTCTAAGTGCTTCATCCCTGACCGGTGTTTGGAAATAGTTTTTATATAATAGAAGTCATTGAAAAAACAGATCACAACGGATGCACACAAATGCATCTGATTTTTTTGCAAAAAAACTGATGAAAAAAACAGATGGCAAAAACGAACCCAGCCTAGGCTGGTAAGCTTTATTTACCTAATCCAGCCTCCATTCAATGGTAAATAATGTCCATTATCTCAAAACAAAAACCATTGTTTGTTTTCAAAACTGTCAATAGTGTGTGAACATAGCCTTTCTGTGTTTTTAACCCACTCGTGGTTTGGGTTAAAAATTACTGGCCAAAATGCTGAGCAAAAATACTGTGTGTGAACATAGCCTAAGGCTATGTTCACACTACGTATATTTCAGTCAATATTGTGGTCCTCATATTGCAACCAAAAAAAGGAGTGGATTAAAAACACAGAAAGGATCTGTTCACACAATGGTGAAATTGAGTGGATGGCCGCCATATAACAGTAAATAACGGCCATTATTTCAATACAACAGCATTTGTTTTAAAATAACAGCAAATATTTGCCATTAAATGGCGGCCATCCACTCAATTTCAACATTGTGTGAACAGATCCTTTCTGTGTTTTTAATCCACTCCTGGTTTTGGTTGCAATACTGACTGATATATACTGACTGAAATATACGTAATGTGAACATAGCCTTAAAGTGTATACAGACACTCACAGGTAACAGATCCGCAGTGGATTTCATCATGTAAATCCTTTACTGTCGTTCTGAATAGGGTTATACACTATACTATATACTTTAGTATGTAAATATCGTTCCTTAACCCACGACAGCTCAGTGCATACATTACCTGGTCTATGCTTTGCCCTCCTACTTTCGCTCCCAACATCCTGACATCCCGCTCAGCCAATCAGTGGCTGCGGCGGGACAGCACACTGATTGGCTGAGCGGGATGTCAGGATGCCTGAAGCCACAGGAGGAGGCCAGAGCACAGACCAGGTAATGTGTGCCCCGGGCCGCCATAGCTTAAGGGGGGGAGGCATTTACATACTCGCAGCGGAAAAAAATTCCCCTGCAAGCATGTAACCCTATTTAGAATGACAGTAAAGGATTTGCAGCGGATTTAGCTGCCAACTTGTAGTGTGAAATCTGCTGCGGATCCGTTACTTGTGAATCTAACCTTAGTGCAATATATCATACCATGTGACATAGGTAATGTGACCGGTAATGCTTTAATTTCATTTGAAAGTAAATGTCCATATTTGACACCATATAATTTTTACATTGAAAATACCATAAAATATATGTGTATGAGTCTTAGGACCCTTTTACACAGAAAGATTATCTGACAGATTATCTGCCAAAGATTTGAAGCCAAAACCAGGAATGGATTTGAAAAGAGGAGAAATATCAGGCTTTCCTTTATTACCTGCTCTCTGTTCATAGTCCATTCCTGGCTTTGGCTTCAAATCTTTGGCAGATAATCTGTCAGATAATCTTTCTGTGTAAAAGGGCCCTTAGTCTGGCTGCCAGGCTGTAACCATAAACATAGCAATAGGAAAATTTCTTCTTCAAGTCTTTATTTCTTGTACCATAGTGATTACATCTATTAGTTTGAGTTTTTGATAGTGGCTTCTTTATGTTTAAATTGGTTTATTGTTAAGAATTTCAGTATTTATGAAGGTAATAGTGAAATTACTTATCAGGCAACTGAATGTTTTATTATGCTAACATTGAACTTTGAGCCTTAATATACTTCAATACCAGGAAAAAAAAGAGAGTGCAAACAATTGTGATAGAAGCAGGAAGTATATGATAACGAAAGAATGATAAATTAAGGTGTAGAGCTTACTTGAGACGTTAACAATTTAATTGTACCTTGGAAAATCTCCAATCACAGGTTAATAGTTGTTTATCTATAAAATGTAATGAGATTAAAAAAGCAAATATTGACCATTTTCATTATTTTTCTATGTATATAAAAATTCCAATGAAAGGGTTAGACAAGCTCAGCATGATGTACTGCCAATTGTTTTGTTTAACAATACCTATCAGTCAACACTAAAACATTTTACAACTTAATATAATGACCTATGTAGAAGTAGCAGATAATAGTAAAAAACGAAACAAAAAAATGAAACAAAAAGGGCAAAACTATGAACACCAAGCCTTTGAGATAAAGCAAGCCCTAAATTCCAGGAATAAAGGTCCCAGTAACATGTGGGCAGCTGTATGGTGATGTGTATCATAATGGTAATGTAAATCAAAGAAATATATATATATATAAAAACAATGTTTACCCTGAGTTATGTGGAGTACAAAGTAGGACTGGCAATGTGGCCCATAAACACACATATCTCTATATAGAGAAAGTTTTTGGCCAGAACTCCTGTATTTGTAAATTCAAAATTTGGCATAATCATAACTTATTCCTGCTTGACCTTTCCCACAGAGAATTTAGCTAAGGGAATCCTGAATCAGACACTGTGGATGAAAGTCTTCTTATGGCCATGTTCACACTGTATTAAAAAAGAGAAAAGGCATCTTTTTTTTATTTTTTATTGTGAGTTATTATCCGCTTTAATTGTAGCCGCCCAATACACATTGGGGGGGGGGGGGGGGGCGTTTGTTACGTCCGGCATTTTTTACCCTTGGCTTAAAAATGTACTTGCAGTGCCAAGGCTTTCTATATTAATGCCTCTACATAAATGCCTCTACCTTTTTTTATATATATTATAAATTTTTATCTACTTTCCAAGACATACAAAACCCCGAATTTCACATATCAAGTATTTGTCTAAACATATATTATGTATATCTTATGATATTATATATCATGATAATTACACAGCATTTCACAATTTAAACTCCACAACTCACCCCGCCTCGGCTTAATCCCCTCCCCATCCCACCATCAGGCCCTACACAGTGTCCAAATTAAATTGTTCAAATGTGCCCACAAGTACCTTCCGTTCATTTACAATCGGGGGAGTAGGAGAGAGACATTTTCGGGCAATCAATAGCATAGAAAATCTTCCTTATAACTTCCGTTTCTTTCCTCCTATTCAGACCATCAATAGGGACTAACCCCAAAAGCGCTACCCGAGGGGGGAGCTCCATATTAACCTGAATATGAAACAAAACCTGTTTAAAAACCTCAGTTCAAAACCTCCAGATTTCACAACATTGCCAAAACATATGCAGAAATCCATCCAAATGCATCCCACACCTTGGGCATGCATCCCCCTCCCGCCTGTTGATCCGGAACAAAAATTCAGGGGTGAAATAAGTCCTGTGGAGTATATTTATCTGGACCAGGCGGTGACCCCCATTTTTAGAAACCTTCCTTATGTTCTTAAATATCATAGCCCATGCATCTTCCTCCAGGGGCCCCAACTCCCTCTCCCAAACCACCGTGCTTCTAGGGGTTACTGCCAAAGGCTCCATAATATTCCTATATATCCCCGAAACCACCCTTGCTTTTATCTTCCCCTCTAGGACAGACTTAAGAATGCCAGAAACACTCAATATGGGTGGGTTCATACTAAGGAATTCTCGCGGATAATGTCCGCGGAATTCCGCAGTATGTCCGCGCGCACGGTCGCACGCCTTTCCGCCGGCTCCATAGACACCATTCTATGGGCCAGCATATTCCGCTATCCGCCAAAAGAAGTGACAGGTCAGTTCTTTCGGCGGATAGCGGAATACACCGGCCCATAGAATGGCGTCTATGGAGTCGGCAGAAAGGCGCGCGGCCGAGCGCGCAGACAGCCGACGGAATTCCGCTGAGAATTCCGTAGTGTGAACCCACCCTAAATGAGGAATTTCCCTCTCCCGACTCCATGCATGCTTCGACCTTACATATTCCCACCATACATTCTCACCCAAATCAAACCTAGATCTTAGCACCGACCATTCTTGCACACTCCCAAAAATACTTGCAAAAACAGTATCTGCAAATATATTTACGTGCATTTGGCCCATCTGTGCCATATAAAGGCACTTTGGTATTATAAGAAATGTCCCCTATAGTGTATTGAATAACAGACTTTTTCTTGCGGAAGGTAATGTTCATGACAACTGTTCGCGTTATCACCATCCTTTCAGCATCTTTACCACTAAATTCAATGGACCTTCAAAAAAGAACCACACCCAAAAGGACATGAACTAGTACAATGTACCAACAGCCATCATTGTAATGACAGACAGGGAAAAAAAAAAACGAAAGAAAAAAAAGTAATAGTCTATGACTGCAAAGAACATTCGATCCCCTCCACACACACACACACACACACACACACAGGAATTCAACATACTGTAGTAATGTAATCTTTTTGAACATCCTGAATATTGTTAAATTCTTCATAATGATCCAGTTTAAGATAATTATCTAATTTAAGAAATTTGTATTGAATTGGAACTATCACTGCACCAATGACAGGAAATAGAAAATGAGTATTGTCTACAGCTCCCTGACTCTTCCCGGTCTTTAAAGTCAATGCATCATCTTCTGATGTCACAGGAGGCTTTGATGCATCTTGTCTCAGAGTTCCAGGCCCACCCCAACCCCCATAAATGATGCTACCACCCCTGACCTGCTCTCCCAGCCTACTTACCATCTAGGGTGAGTAAGGTGTGATCACAATATCCTACCTATCCTACAAATGATGCAGCAGGTGCTGTAACCTCACTTATAATCTGCAATAATCTGCAGTTAAATTATATGTTCTGGAAAATGTTGGAGCGGAGAACTTAATAACATTCTGGGACTTGTAGTAATGAGCAACTGCTTAACCAGTTACCAAGTACAACCATGAACTACTGAACTAAGGACCCCCCCCTCCACCCCCCAAAAAAAAAAAAAAGGTAGTTTCAGAACTTCAGAACTGGGATCATTAGGTAGACAATGCTACACGCGTCTTCATTATGTTTATTTCTTTACATGTCGGACTACCCCTTTAACTAATTTTGTTACGTTTACAAACCCACAGAAAATAAAATTCATAAAGTTCCAATCCATATATATTTTTTCCATTATCTGTCGTGAGCACCTCATGACCTTGCACCAGTCAGCTAATCTCTATGTTGTATAAAAATACTTGTGCTACAACAATGATGAAATAGTATCACAGAGGCCCATACGACTGTCTGTCTCTCATTGCAGATTTTAATTAAGAAGTCAGTTAAGGCAAGTACTCAATCACTGCCAACTTGTTACAACAATTCCATATTTATTAATACCAGCTCTAATATTTCCTTTAAATTTCTTTTATTGTATCATCACATTGAGCAAGGTCAATGGGCAGATATTTTTCAAACTCAGAGAGCCGTCAGGTTCAGAAGACACTTATATAAACATTAATTGTCCGGTGTTTCCTGCATTCATTTCACAGTTTTATATGGTTATTTGTATAGTAGAGAAAAATCAATTTGACACTGTCTCTGTAGAAATCAGAAAGGTTAATTATTTTTTACAATACTTAGTTGCGTAGTAAATGAAGTGGTATCATTGCCTCCCATTCTTATTCATTACAGCTTTCTTCAAATGCTTTCAAATTAGCATTTCCTCGCTGATAATCAGTCACTGCTGCAGAACTGGCTTATGGCATTCTAAACCTCTTCCTCATGCAGCTTAGAAAAATCTTCATTGCGGTAACTGCTCTGTTAAATATTTTAATACTTATTATTCCGGTTTGTAAGGGGTGCACGTTCCTCTACTGGAATGTCACAGACACGTTTTCGATATAAAACCGGGAACCTTTCTATTCTCTATATGCTCATGTACAGATTGAAAACACTTGGCTCTTATTAGTAAACAACCGTAATGGTTACAGCCTCTAGAAAATTTACATAGCCTATTGGTTTCTTTTACACTTAGATGGCACAGTCTCCTGAAGAGCAAAATATAAATTTGTTACAGACACTTTATGCTTTAAAGGGAACCCGTCAGCATGAAAATGCTATCTAAGATAGGGATCATATTAAAGAGCAGAAGGAACTGAGCGGATTGATATATATCTTTATGGGAAAATATTCAGCATAACCTGCTATATATTGAGTGAAATCTCTCTTGTTTCCATGCTAAAGAGTCCAGTCCATGACACCACCCACTGGACTCCTTTACACAGAATGATCAGGGATTTCAATCAACATCTTACAAGTTATACTGGATCTTTTCCCATAAAGATATATATCAACCTGCTCAGCTCTTCCTGATCTATAACATGATGGTGATAGATTAGATACCCTTGTCTTGGTAACAGGTTCTCTTTAAAGTGTTAATTTATTTTGCTCAAACTAAACTGGCGTAGAACATAAAAAAAAAAGCTAAACTAAAATTTAGGGGGTTAATGACAGGCAGCAGCGTGATCACTGCTGCCTGACATTATGAAGAGCTCCTGACATATTAATGTATACAAGGTTGCTCATACTGTACCCATTAAAGCTATGTTCACACTACGTATATTTGAGGCTGTATGTTTGAGGCTGTATAGCAACCAAAACAAGGAGTGGATTGAAAACACAGAAAGGCTCTGTTCACATAATGTTGTAATTGAGTGGATGGCCGTCATTTAATGGCAAATATGTGCTGTTATTTTAAAACAACGGCTGTTGTATTAAAATAATGGAAGTTATTTACCCTTATATGGCGGCCATCCACTCAATTTCACCATTGTGTGGACAGATCCTTTCTGTGTTTTCAATCCACTCCTGGTTTTGGTTGCTATGAGGACCTGACATGAGGACCAAATACAGCCTCAAATATACATAGTGTGAACCCAGCCTAAAACATCAGGTAGATATATATTGCACAAGCCTGGAAGACAGAAATAGCTGCACATTGCACCCATGATTGATACGAAAGCCTATCGGCTACATTAAAAACCAACATCAGAAGTTAGTATACAATTTGTTCAAACCTCATATTGCCTCATGTACCACGTGCAGATCTCTGATACACATGAGTCCCTACACTAAACAACACTGTGCCTGTCAGCGACCACCAACCCCGCAGAGCAAGCTCAATCAGGCAAGGGAGGCCATAGAAAGGCCCTGCGGCCCCACTGCCATAGGACCAAACCCCAAGGGCCCCTCCAAACCCTGCAGGCTGCGGCGGCCGAGTAAGTGGCCACCAAACAACACAAGTGTGAATAAGGTACTACTACTCACTAAACCACCAGTAGGTAAAAGGAGAAGGAGGAGGTAATTACCTGTGTATATATATATATATATTGCAACTGCATAGGGTATTGGCATATATGTATGGGTCACGTGATGGGGTTAATGGCTGGTGGAGTTGGGACTGAAGCATGTACTGACATTACACTATGGTTGGGACTCTGCCCTTTCTCATTGCAGATGTTTTTCTTAAGATGACCTGAATAACTACTCCAGGCAGCTTTCTCAGCAGACTTTCTCTTGCTTTTGTAACGTGTGAATATCTTAAACATTTCAAGTATGGCTTTATAAAACTTTGACTTCTAGTTTATTTTCTATTTGCCATTTTCGATTTTCTTGGGTCAGATCTGGCAATCACATGGTTCCCTCAATAACTCTTATTTTAATGACTTTTGCTATATTATGAATATCATATAACACAGTATACTACACGTGCTCTCCAGTTTTATCATACTCCTATGAAATAATAAGGATCCTATTAATAAATCAGCTTAAATAGAGCAATAGAACCTACAGTATATGCAAGCTAATGCTTTAAGGTTCACCGTTTTACTCTAAGTAAAGCCATACCTATAACTATAATGTATAGTTTTGGAACCTTTGATATTTACAATACAATACAATACAAATGTAATATAGTGCATACAATCACTGAGACCACTGCCGCATTAGATTTTATTCAACTATTCATATTCGTACATAGAGCTAGGTTATAACTCAATAGAGCTAGTTACACTCCATGCAACATATTGTGCCATTGATCATATGATTATATTAGAACTGCATTTACATCCTAGATGCAATGCCACAGGTTTGCCATATTTTCCACTTTTATGCAACTTGGGGTCCACATATGGTGCTTCTATTGTAATTGTGTCCTATGTTCTGAAAAAAAATATGCCACTTGCTTTAGTTGTTCATCTACCTACATATGACATACAGTATAGAACATCATCATAAGCTATTACCTTTTAATTTTCCCAATTTCATGGCAAATGCTAATAAGGGCC
This sequence comes from Dendropsophus ebraccatus, assembly GCF_027789765.1. Lineage (NCBI taxonomy): Eukaryota > Metazoa > Chordata > Amphibia > Anura > Hylidae > Dendropsophus > Dendropsophus ebraccatus. Next base: position 44,432,728 of record NC_091461.1, on the reverse strand, counting down.
TGTAGGGAGATTGCCTGGAGCTGAAACATCAAGGCTGCTGTATATTTTCAATAACTGTCAGCTGAATGTTTGTTTGACCAACAGTTTTCTTTCCCATCCTCCTCATCACTGCTCCAGTGATTTCCTATGGACGTCAGACTCATCTCTGGTCATTTACATGTCACGTGCGCAGTCAATCGGGCGGTGATCTCTCCACTGCGGGACCGGCTTCTGGAGCGGCACTTGCAGGATGAGGTAAGTATCTGGGGCTCTACCAGGGGGTTGGGAGGGCTCTTCCTGGGGTGCTGGGGTGAAAGGTCTCCTTTAAGTAGCTGGACCCCAAGGTGGCGCTACGGGGCACAAGATATTATTGTATTTAAAGCTACCTAGTAATATTCTGTTTGAGCAAACAGAATACTGTTACTCATTTCCACTAACCACTTTTTTTTCATATTTTAAAAATTGTTGACCCTTGACCTATCATTGTGTGGGATAACAGTCATTGTGTAGTATATTCAAGGCATAGGACAAGAGAACAATTCTGTCCTCTAACCTGTAAACACTCTACTGTGCTTCTGTATTTTACATGTAGAAAAAAAAAAAAGAAAATAAGGGGAAAAATGAGGCTTGTTAAAAGGTTAAAAGGCATTAAGAGCCATTTTGAAAATAAGTCACATTGAAAGACTAAAACAGTAATGACCATTATTGTGATAATTGATCATTTCAGCTTCTCCTGGGGTACAGTAAGTGTTCCTGAAGTATATAGGAAGCTGCCCACAATACGAATCTAATTCTCCGCACAAATTGTCACAAATAAATAGACATCATTTGCTCGTATGTTTGGACAATATGCAGCTGAAAACATAAACAAACAAGAATCACGGAAAAACACACGGCTCATATCACAAGGAGGAGACCTTCTGTTTGTATGATATGTTGTTGTGGGACGCACAGCCATCGAATCCTGATAGAATTTCATTAATTCTCTCCATTGAACAGATCTTTGGTAGATCATCTGGGACTGTCTAATGTTCTACAATATCACTGCATTGTTCTGTTTGCTTAATTGAATTTCACCTAAGTAGAAAGATACAAAACAACGTTACCATATTGATTTTTAACTATGTTAAATCACAGACCTACATGGCTGGATTAACACTTATCAATAGCCTTTGTTTTCTTTCTTTTTTTTTTCCTTTCACTTATAAAAAATGCCCAAAAGCCATTGTATATTATATATAGTCATGTTTTGTTAGTCCTTTATGTGAATATAACCTTAGTATAAATTTTATAAATATTTTTTAAAGTGTCCCCAGTTGGACCAACACTTTTGATATGATGTCAGGGCCTATTAGCTACGGCTCAAATATCATCACATCTCAACTGGAGATGAATATCATGATGACCTTCTAACTACCACAAGAGGTAATAGCCATCTGAGACAGTGCTAATACTTATAGTCATATGCTGGTACAGTCTACAGTAAGTGAATGGAGAAGGCGGGCACATACATGTAATGATGTCAGCTCAAATGCTTCAATTTAAAGTGTCAACACAAATATCTTGGATAATTTTGCTCCTCTTGTGTCAGAAGTGAACACATAGGCCAAATGAGTTGTTCCTCTATAGACTCTTCTAAAATTCCTCGGACTAGAAAAGTTCAACTTCAACTTGCTGGGTGTACAAGAAGGATGGTTCAGTGGCCAAGGAACATTGGCAAGAAAGGTTTTAACAGACATCAGACTTAAACCTAACAGATCCCATCAAAAGCAATGGGATCTCTGGGGTATCCTTTTGCATCAGTTGGTGCCTGTTCTTTAAAGGGGTTGTCCGGCGATAAAAAATTATTCACAGAATAACACACATTACAAAGTTATACAACTTTGTAATGTATGTTATGTCTGTGAATGGCCCCCTTCCCCGTGTTTCCCCCCACCCACGCTAGACCCGGAAGTGTGGTGCATTATACTCACCGCATCTCGTGTCGTCCACGGTCTCCGATCGTCAGCAGTGACGTCTTCTTCGGGAGGCCAGCGGATCTTCCCGAGTGCCGGCCGCCCTCTGCAGCGTCATCCGAAGCTCAGCCGCGATTGGCTGAGCATAACTGTGCCAATTTTGACGCTCCGGGACCACTGGCACCCGGCTCTTCCCAGTACCCCTGGTGGCATTGGGTACTGGGGTAATAATGGGGGGTAAGTGTTAGCCATTTTATACCGGCTAACACTAGGCCCCGACTTAGTAATGGATTCCGTCTATTAGACGGCTTCCACTACTAAGTCTATAAAGTAAAGAAATAAAGACAAGACACAAGTTAAAAAAAATTTTTATTCAAATAAAAACACCCCCACACCCCTCATTGACCATTTTATTAAAAAAAAAAACAACAAACAACCGCTGGTCATCAACGTAGTCCACGGAATCCGACATAATCCACAGGATACCGATATCTGAAAAACAAAAAGGGAGAAACACACAAAAAACACACAAACAGGAGCACAACACCCATCATTGTGAGCGGTGTTGTGCTCCTTACAGTATGCAGCATCTTTACAGATTGCTGCTTACAGTCTGGCCCCCAAGGGGTTAAGGGAGGATGTATTGCACCCCCCTTAACCCCTTGGGGGCCAGACTGATGTCAGACTGCACCCATCCCAGCAAGGAAGGGGTTAAGGGACCCCCCTTCCTTGCTGGGAGGGGTGCAGTGCTTGGGAAGGGGTAAGGAGAGCTCTATACTCACCCCGATGTGTCCTCTTCGCTGGTCCGCAGCACAATGAAGTCACTGTACTGCGGACTCATTATATGTGCGCTCAGCCGATCAGCCAATCAGCTGAGCGCATATATAATTCTAAATGTTTCTTCTAATAATGCTATTGTGATAACATAATTAGAAGAAACATTTGATGTTTTAATTAAAGTAAAGTGATGATTAGTACAGAATGCTCTATTGCCGGCAATATGAATTAACAGCTTACTGGAGCTTCCTGTACTAATTAATATTTAATTAATAAAACACATTTTCGTTTAAATAAAATCAGTTTCGTTGGTCAATAATTAAATTTAAATGAATCCATCATTGTGCAATTAAATATACTGTCAAAAAATATATATATATATAAATATACATTTATTTATATATATATTTATTTTAACAGTATATTTAATTGCAAAATGACGGAATCGTTTAAATTTAATTATTGAACAATGAAAGGGACTTTATTACAACGAAAATGTAATTTATTAATTCAATATATTAACCACGAGATGCATCACCATCGGCATACTGCAGAGGATTGCAAACCCCGGTAATAGCGATTCCTGTAAACTGTGTTCCCTGCTTTCCCAGATGCATCCAGAGGTGTTTGCATCACTTTCCTAAGATTTTATTTGTTATTTTTAGTTGAACCAGATTTCCAAGTAAATGACCGTATGTTTTCAGCCGCATGTCTATTTTTTCCCACGGCCGTAGTTTCAGCCGCATAAAGCCGCAATTACAGCCGCATAAAAAATACAGCCGCACACATACATAGTGTGAACATAGCCTCAGGCTATGTTCACACATCATAAGAGACCGGCTGTTACGTGAGCCTGCCGGTCTCTGAAAACATCATCCCGGCCAGTACTGCAGTGGGTACAGCCGACAAAAGTATAAGGTATATAGGGACCTTTAGGCTGTTTTTACATCTGCATCGATTTTACAGTAGACACAAATTGCACCTGACAGAGCCAGTTGACTCAATGTCATTTTTATCCAGAAGAATAGTGCACTATTCTTCAAAAATATGATCAAATCTGCAACAGGTCCAAATGCAGATGTGAATGCAGCTTAATGAAGGATGCCCCAAGTCCACCGGAGCAGGAGCTGCTATTACAGAAGGATGCTTCATTCTGGCTCATATTAGGGGTCCAGAGCATGAGGCCTACTTCATAAGATCCATGTTCCCAAAATAGGTTATGTGCATAAGGGTTGTCATGGTGAGAAAACCCCATTTAAATGGAAACTATCAGCATCTAACCTGCTGATATGTCTCAATAGTGCACGGGGCACTGAGGAAAAAGGTAGGTTTCTTACCTCCATCCTCAGGGCTGTTTTTGTGCTATTAGGAGTTTAATCCCTGTGCTAATAGGGTGTTTTGGTTAATTGGAGCAAGTCCCGCCCCCAGAGCACCCAATGCCTAATTAGCATAGAGAATGACACCAAGGATGAAGGTAGGACACTTACAGTAGCTTCATCCTCAGCACCCCATACGCAATACGGACACATCAGCAGGTTAGATACTTTGAACTTGCTAATAGTTATCCTTTTAATGTCTAGATTACCCCAGTAAATATCCATTATCATAGGTACGGGCCAAGTTTTGTGAGCCTTTGTGGCCAAGTTCTAGCAATAACCAGAAAACTACATAACACTTTGCAGAAAATATACATCCTTTTATAATTGTAAAATACAACTGCTAAATTAACTGAGAAACATATGAGATTGTGATAGCCTTAAAACAACATATGTTCTTTTTTAGATGCAACACTCATAAAACAATATTGTTAATGTACCAGAGGAAATCTTCCTATTACGCCTTGTACTTCACAATCAAATTACAAATCAAGAGTTTCTCTTTCTGTAGTTTATTGCATGTGCTGCCAAGTGTGGTGCGCCAGCCCGAGCCGCTTCCTTCATAGGTAGAGATAATATTTCTGCACTTTGAAGATAAAAAAAAAAAATGCGTGTAACATATCGCTGCTACATTATAACTTGCAAATGCAAACAATATGCTCAAGATGAGCTGATTATTTAAGAAAAAAGGAACTCAAGATGTTCTATTTTTGGATCCTCATTTCATCTCTATCAATGAGAATTAGGTACTCTTAGCATAAGGCTTGCATTGGTTTTAGGCTTTTTTTTTTTCTCCTCTTTTTTTCTTAGAAATGTAAAATGTGGTTTGTTTTCCCATGTTTCATGAAGAGAACAGACTGAATGAATTACTCTCAGCTGACAATCTTCAATATGCAGTATTTCGGCCCGATTCTCACATCATCATCTCAGTGTGCACTCTATATTCACAGTGATTGCCGTGCTGTTTAAAGGGACATAAACACCTAGCAGAATGGTCTCATTTACCATTAAATGCTGTCACTCCTGGCACAGCATCAATAAAACAGATGCATTTGACACACATTCCACTTAATATTGTTTCTCTGTTGCTGTGCATAGTGTATGTGCATACGGCTGTTTCATGTTGCAGTGAGGCTTTTTGTTGTTGTTTTGTTTGTTTCTTTTTGCCTGTGCTATTCGTTGACTTGCCTAACTCCTTAACGACTCAAGTATTTTAGTTCTTATTGATCAGATACATATGAGTGAATTTTTTAAAAGGGCTGCATGAGGATGACAAAAATATATTTGCTAAGGGAAAAAGAAGCTATATTCACCCTAACCCCCAACAGCCCATTCATCCTGGATAGCTCTTTGCTGGATCAGCGCTCTGCTAATCACTCCGCCGGGCCTTCTGCACTGCTCCACTCCCTGCCGCACCACTCCGTGTGCCAGGGAAATGCTGGATCCATTCCTGGGAAACTGGGAGAAGTTCCCCAGGATTGAATCCTGCTTTTTCCCGCATCCTGGGAGGTGTGGCACAGAGCGGAGCAGTGCAGGAAGCCCAGCAGCGTGATCAGCAGCACCGATCAAATAAAGCGATTTGCTTCGGTGAACGCTTTGGCTCATCTCTACTGGTAACACCACAACTTCCCCAGACAATTCATCTACTATAAGGATATGCCACTGTTTTGTTTGCAATTTTTTTTTTTTTACTTTTTTTTTTTTTATTAAAACATAGGTTTAAAGCCTTCTACATAACATTTTGGGCAACTGCACGAATGCAAAATAAGTTAAATTAATACAGAGGTGCCTTGGATTACGAGCATAATTCGTTCCGGGACCGTGCTTGTAATCCAAATCCACTCTTAAACCAAAGCAAATTTTTCCATAAGAAATTATAGAAATGCAGACAATTGGTTCCACACCCCAAAAATAATGATTTATTATTCTGAATAACATGTAAAACTAATTAAACAAACATTCAGAAACAGCAGAATATGTGATATTATAAGTTACTGTACAGTTATGGCGAGGATGGGAAACACAAGGGCTGACAGAGACTGCAGGGAGCATGAAGGGAAGGAGCAGGACAGATGTGGGCACATACATGCAGCACTCTCTGTACGGGGAGAGAGGGGTTACAGCTATGGAGAGATTACCTCCACAGTCATGTCCCCTGATGTAAGCCCCAGCCTGAACGGGATCTGCTATGATTTGGAAGGTGAGGGAGACTTCCTGGGTCAGAGTACAGGGCTGTAGACCCCGCTATGCAGACCATGCCCCTCACCCACTCGCCCTCCCACCCAGTACAGGGAGCTCTTAAACCAAAGCAATGCTCTTAAACCAAGTCACAATTTTGAAAAACTATGAGCTCTTAAACCAAAACGCTTTTAGGCTATGTTCACACTACGTAAAAGTACGGCCGTTGTTGCCATCGGCAACAACGCCCGTACTTTTTGCAGAGCGCACCATAACCTTATCTGATATGGGATCCTGGCCGGAGCATATACACATCGTATATGCTCCGGCCGGGATCCCATACAGGGTCGCAAATAACTGACATGTCAGTTTTCTGCGGCCGGAATTCAGTGAATTCTGGTCGCAGAAAGACCTGTCAGTTCACACAGTGAAGTGAGTGGCTCCGGCCGATTGCTTCACTGTGCGCTATAAGAAGCTTTGATGCGGGCGCGCGCTCATGCGCCCGCATCAGAGCTCTGCGGCCGGACAGATCATCCGGCCGGCCGGCGATGATCCTGGCACAGACCGGCCGTTCTTTGACCCGGCCAGAGTCACGGAACGGCTGGTCTGATACGTTGTGTGAACATAGCCTTAAACCAAGTTACTCTTAAACAAGGTACCACTGTATTTCACATGGGTACATGCAATTAAAGGGGTATTCCAGTGAACCTATAAAAAATAAAATACTACAAGATAGTACTAAAAGGATATAGGTGCACTCACCTACCTATCATTTGACACCCATCCTGCTTGTCTACATTGCTCCTAGCGCCAAATTCAAACTTTTACAAGTGATCCCAGTTTTACATCATGGCACAGGGCCGAGAAACTCCCAGCATGCATTGTACCTCAGAGCTAACTGCCTAGTACCCACCCACCACTAGCTGGTTCTGCACCTGCTTTTGCTCGGTGATGATAGATGTGAGTCGGTTACAGAAGACATATTACAGCTGACAGAAAAGATGGAGATCACATGTCATCTGTCCCAGAAGGGAGGGGGAGGACAGAGGAGTGGAGACAGAGTGGACAAGGATAGAAGGAATTTCAGCAACTTCAGAGGGTGAGTCAGCATGTGATTCAGACAAATGGACCAATTCACCAATTCATATAATAGAAGCCTATTACAAACAAGCATGGGGTACAGGCCTAACTGAACTACTCCTTAAAACATTTGCCCCAGAGATATGTTGCTTCTGTACCTCTATTACGATGGGAAAAAAACATATTTTCTGATACAAGTGTACTGAAAAGAAATGTATACAGGCCAAGTGCATGTCGACAGGTCACTATTTGAATATATATTTGGCTATTATGCATTACCATTGTGGCCCTGCAGTGCTGGGAATCTGGGTTCAAATATGACCAGGGGCCACATTTGCTTGGAGGTCTTATTTTCTCACCATGTTTGGGTTTCTTCTAACAGCCCAAAAACACATTGAGGTTAATTTGGGTTTGGATGTATATTGTAAGCCTTAACAAGGACAGGGATAGATTTCAGATATGACAATCTCTGTACAGGGCTGTGGCATGTGTTGGTGCTATTTAACCCCTATACGACCCCGGATGTACAGTTACATCATGGATGTCTGTCAACAGACACCATGGACGTAAATGTACGTCATGGGCCTCTAAGGAGCTATGAAGAGTGCACCGGAGCACTCACCGTTAATGACAGGCTGCACCAATTGCGCGTCATTAACCTCTTAAATGCCGCTTACCGAACGGGACCCCCGCAGTATGACTGCGGGGGTCCGATTGCTTTCACGGACCACTGGAGGTCTCTTACCTTCCTCCGTGCGGTCTGATTGGCCACAGGCAGGCTCAATGAGCAGAGCGCCGATAACACTGTTATGCAATCAGTGTATGCAATCTAATGATTACATGTAAAAGTCCCCCAGGAGGACTCAAATTGTGTAAAAAAAGAAAAAAGAAAAAATGTTTTAAAAAATACCCCAAAGCCCCTCCCCCAATAAAGATCAAAATCACCCCCTATCCCAATATATAAATAAAACATAAAAAATAATTAAATAAATAAACATATTTAAGGCTGGGTTCACACTACGTATATTTCAGTCAGTATTGTGGTCCTCATATTGCAACCAAAACCAGGAGTGGATTAAAAACACAGAAAGGATCTGTTCACACAATGTTGAAATTGAGTGGATGGCCGCCATTTAAAGGCAAATATTTGCTGTTATTTTAAAACAACAGCTGTTGTATTGAAATAATGGCCGTTATTTACTGTTTTATGGCGGCCATCCACTCAATTTCAACATTGTGTGAACAGATCCTTTCTGTGTTTTTAATCCACTCCTGGTTTTGGTTGCAATATGAGGACCCCAATACTGACTGAAATATACGTAGTGTGAACCCAGCCATATACTGTATATAGTGTGCGTAATTGTCCGATCTATTAAAATATAACAATCATCATCGCGAACAGGGAACGGTGTAAATGAAAAAGGGGGAAAAAATTGCCAGGATTACCAATTTTTTGTTACATTATCTATAAAAAAAATGTATTAAAAAGTGATCAAAACATCCGAGCTACACAAATATGGTATTAATAAAAAGTAAAGATCATGGTGCAAAAAATGACACCCCATACTGCGATGTAGGTGAAAAACTTAAACCGTTATAGGAGTCACAATAGGGACATTTTATTAATAATTAAAGCGTAACTGTCATTTCAGGGCCATTTTTCTGAAAACATTAAATATCAACAGTACAAGCGATTTTAAAAAACTCTGTAATAGGTTTTATGTACTAAAAGAGTTTCCTTCTGTACTGAAAAAGCAATCTCCCTGCCTCCTCCCTCACATCAGATGAAGCAGGATTTCTGTCTCCATTATGTGGCTATGGAGAGGGGAGGGGCTGTTAGGAGTGACTGAGCACGGAGGATTCCTGCAAAGCACAACACCCTGCAATCTTCTCTCAGTAAGTTCATAGATAAGCACTGACCTTTCTGACACCTGAATTTAGCGTTTTAGGTGCCCAGAGAGTCTACAAACAGCTGACCTTCATGTCACCTCTTCCTGCTCCCTCATCTCCCTCGGCCCCTCCCCCCTTCATAGGCTTACAATGGAGAGAGCAGAACCCGTCTTCACTGGCTTCTCTGTAATGAAGACGTGTTTGCCTGATAATGCACAGATAAGAAGTCAGGGGGGGAGGCTGGGAGATTGCTTCTTGAGTACAGAAGGAGGCTTTTTTGGCTTATAAAACCTATTACAGAGTTTCTTAAAATCGCTTACACTACTGATTTCTGCAAAAAAAAAAAAAAAAATGACAGTTACGCTTTAACTGCAAATAAAAAAGGATTTGATAAAAAAATAAAAATAAATATATATATATATATATATATATATATATATATATATATATATAAAACATTAGAGAATCTGTGTGAACCTGCATATGGTTATGTTCGGACTGACCTATAAAATAATGGAGTCATGCCACTTTTACCATATAGTGCATTACGTAGACACAGGAACCCCCCAAAAGTTACCATATTGCATTCTTTTTTACGATTTCACCAATTCATATTTTCATAAATGATATTTTTGGAGTTCCATCATACATGTTATAGTAGAATAAGAGACGCCATTACAAAGTAAACCTATTCCTGAAAAAAACAAGCCCCCACATGGCCCTGTAGATAGAAAAAATGAAAGTTGAAGAGCTCTTAGAAGGGGAGGAGGAAAAAACGAAAAAGCAAAAATGAAAACTTGCCCGGTCCACTGGGTCATTTTGGGCTTGGCCCTCAAAGGGTTAAATGAATACTACAACAACAAAAGCAACAAGAACAACAATAATAATAATTATAAATAATACGAAGAAAAATAAGAAGAATGTTTAACATATCTCTTTAGGCATGGTGTAACCAAGCCTTTTACTGCAAGAGTATGCCTACAATCTGCAAGGAATTTCCTACACCCCTGGATGGCCTGCAGACCCATAAGCAAACAACATACTATAGGGTACAGGATATTGTAAAAACAGCCTGTGCCCATGGCTAGGTCTTCAGGGCATACTGTTTTTGTAGTTTTCTTCTCTAATGTTTAACGTCTCTCCTAGGTGGAGCTCCTCTTGAACCTATTTATTTTCCTAAGCTCTGAGCCCTTTGACTTTGCTGAATGTACAGAGACAGCTGTTTTCAAAGACTTATCTATTTCAGTTGCACAAATCTACTTGACAAGCATGATGATTTGCTATGTATTCAACTGCTTGAAGTGAATAGAGCTTTGTTTTTTAGTGAACATTACACACAACATGTACTTAGTCCTAATACTCATGACCTATAAACACTTTCTGCAACGGTTAATATACTGCAATGCGATTTTTTTTTTTCTTTTTCCGTGTAACAATCTTCCTTCCTCTGTATTATCCATCAGCCTCTACAAGTGTATACAGGAAATATGCTTTCACATGTGACAATATGAATGTTTAAACATATTTTTTGTCTGCAAGAGCTACACTGCCAAAAGCAAAATGCAAAAATATTACAACATTTCTCAGATTTCTTTTGTGCAGATAAGGTTGCTAAACTTTTGTATAAATAATACGATTTGACCCGAGGCCAAAATGCACAGCTATTATTAAACTGGAATTTAAATTCCAACCACACACAGAGTACAGTTGATTTTGAAAGCTATAATGTACTTTTTAGAGTCATTGAGATTTATGCACCTGAAGATTGAAAACAAATGGCTTTTTGTTTATTCATATAATATATGCCAGAATCCCATGCGCAGAAAAAGATTTTGTAAATTTAAGGTCCCCCGTACACTTATTGGCAATATACTGATGACAGATTTATTGGTGGCAAACCCCCAACATTAATGAGAGAGAGAGAAGGTTCATGTGAATACAAGGTTTTTTTGGCTTTTAAGATTACATAAATATTGTTACATTTCAAAGAAATATTCACACTGGAGAACATTCTATTTTTATCGAAGGACTTAAAAAAGTACAAATATGCAAAGCAAATGTTTACAAACCTGATGGAGACTGGAAATATCATTGTAAGCTTTTCTACTTATATGCAAAAAGAAAAACCTTAGAGGATCTATCAGTTCTCCTGCTGTGTTTTGTTTTAGAAGATACTCAAATTTCCCATAAAACAATGTTTTTTTTTAAGTGAATGTACCAGCAGGTACATCGTTTTAAGATTTTAACATCAATAGACCGGAGCCGACACAGGGATGCCTGTGCCGCGGTCCTTTTTTTGAATTGCGGCCTTGTCCCCATGCACAGCACCGGTGTAAGCACTGGAGGCGGGTCGGCGCACCCCCAGTGGGAGGAAACATTCTATCCTCTATGACGCGGCACCATTGATTCTAATGGAGCCACATAACAGAGGGGGGTTTCCTCCCACTGTGGCCGAGCCAGGCCAGTAACTGGGAATAGACCGGCACCGTGCACAGGCCACGGTTCAAAAAAAGGACTGTGGCACCGGAATGACCATACCGGCAGTGGTCTATTGATGTAAAAATCTTACAGCGATGTACCTGCTGGTAATGTGTTGGGCCTTTCCTCTTTTATCCATTCTCGAAATAATGAATAAATGTATAAGAGAAAGTCATCATCGCCCTTGATAATAGAGCATTTCTTGACACATTGGGGCTGATCTATTCGAAAATTGTCAATTTTATGTCAAAAATGCTATAAACCCAACCCACCTGTCTTTTTTGTAGACAAAAACTAAAATTGGGTGTGTCCCTTAAAAACCCGCTATAACCAACATATTTGATGGCCAGAAGGTCTGGTTTTAGTTTTGTCATGTGAAAACCCTGACAAGGGTTACTAAAGGCAATAAGACACATTAAGGAATCTGCCAGTTTGGGAAACTAAAACCCAGAGGTGTAGGGTTCTTGAAAACCTGACAATCTTAGTAAATAAGGCCCATTGACACTGTCCAGTCAATGCTCAAATTAAATTTATCATTAGAATATGATTTATTGTTTAAATCAAGTATTGGTGTTTTTTTTCAAACATTTATTTTTTAAGATTTTTTGGTGTTTTTTTTTTATTTCCATTTCACTGTCTATATTTTTAAATAATCCTGAAATCTTGCAATATTCATCCTGAACACTAGGCCTAAAACTAAGTTCAGACTTCCTGTTGTTGATGATTTGGAGGAGGCTGCTGGAAAGTGATCTGTATTGAATTACAGAGAAAGGTGACACCAGTAGATAAAAAAGACAATGGGAGCTCAGCCTCCCCTTCCCCTAAAAAATGACCTCTGGTCAGGTACAAAAAATAGGGTCTGGAGATGTTCATGGTATCAATGTCACTATGCTGTAACTAAAAGCTGTTAAATGAGCTCAGGCAAGATGGCTGGTGTCTGAATAATGTACTAAAAAAAAAAAAAAAATCTATTCATAAAAATGAAAAATTAGAAAAAAAAACACATTTCTGTATTTAAAAAAAAAATTGTAAAAGGGTCACACTTTTTACAAGACATGTTAATGATGATCAGCTGGTTTCAGGGTCGGTTTCATTTCAAGAAGGTGGTTGCCAAGACAAAACTCATAAAGGGAATGTGCCATCATAAAATTATCAAATTTTTTTTTTATAATGTCAAATCATACTTTAAAAATAACTTTTGACATGTCACGTCAAGGCATGCCAAAAGTTATTGATCACAGTGGGTCTCACTGCTGTGATCTGCTGTGATCAGAAGAAATAGCCAGGGAGAGAGCGCAACAGCAGTGCGATCTACTCTCCGGCAGGTCATTAATTCTGACAGTGTAGTTATAGACAGGGATACATATATAGGCATACGGCCAGTGAGTGGATTTCTCCCCGGCTATATCTCCTGATCACAGCTGGTTTCAGAAGTGAGACCCACATGTCAATAACTTTTGACATGCCTAATGATATCTTCAAAGTTATTTTTAATGACAGTGACTCTTTAAACAATATTGGTGACATTTTCAGTTTTTCCATATTACAAAATTTAATGTTTAAAAAAAAAAAAAACTAAAATTTTCACAATTTAACCACTGGGCCTCTACTGAATAGCTCATTTAACAACCATCTCCTTTATTATCACAGGCAGGATTACAGTGACATCAGTAGATAGATAACACAGTATTGCACAAATCAGATTAGGTGATCAGCCACAGTTCACCTCCCCATTATCGATGTACACTGAACAATGCACAGGTCACAGAGCATGCTCACAACACTTTCCCATAGAAGTCAGCTTTATATTACAGGTTCCTATGATCCATGTAACTATTTTAAGTAGCTCTCTAAATGTAATTGAAGGCATATTGAGCATTATTAAAAAATATACACCAGCCTGCTAGGGTTAGCATGTTAGGACAGCATGTTAACCTCTCCTGGCCCAATGCAAACTCTCTGGTCCATCCTAGTGACTGTGTTTACTTACTGTGATGATGTGCTGTCCCCCGCACTGCTGGTGACATTCTGATCCTCAGTGATTGGCTGCAGTTTGATTCAGAATGTCATCAGCAGTACAGGGAGAGCATATCATCAGGATAAATAAACAGAAGGATCATGGCAGAAAAATGTGCCAGCACTGGATCAGGTGACTTGAGTAAGGCCCCGTTCCCACTGAGGAAAGGTAGCGGAATTCCGCGACGGAATTGTCCGCCGCGGAATGCCGTTAGCCTCCCGCTCATAATGGGAGTCTATGGGAACATGTTCATTCTTCAGCGCGGACAGGGCAGGAGCGCGCGCCTCCCATAGACTCCCATTATGAGCGGGAGGCTAACGGCATTCCGCGGTGGACAATTCCGTCGCGGAATTCCGCTACCTTTCCTCAGTGGGAACGGGGCCTAAGATGTGGTTTTTAATTTTACAGCAAGATTGACATGCTGTAATGTTGTACAAAAATTAAAATCTAAAATCTGAAGATGAAAACAGATGTATCAGCACTTGGTTTTATTTAGTTAAAAAATAATAATAATAAATTGAAGTGGAGGAGCCGGCACTCCCGGATGTCAGAGCACTAGATCCTGTCTAATTTTTTTTTTTAAAATTTCATAATGAACACTAAACTAAACATTGAGCCAAGCAAAACTTTTCTTACAAATGACTCTGCATTGTAAACAGAACATAAGAGATTTCATTTTCTTATTTATAAGCAGCATTGGATAGCAATTTTCCGGTAAGCGCCTTTTAAATATTCACTTAGTCAGTAAATTCCTACAGTTATCTGTATGTTTTTATAGCTCAAAATAATTAAAAATCTGATATTAGTTTTGCAATGTGATTTCAGGTTCAGTACAACAATGAACACCAATCAAATAGTAGTATCTTTTTTTTCCCAGCCCTACATGAGAGGTTATTTTGTGAGAATCATACAATGATTATTATTTCTAGGCTTGGTTAATGTGTTCCTTCTTTTGTGACTAAATCACATCCATTATTTTGAATAATTGTAAGCTTGAGTACAATGCAAGGCCTGCATTTCTCATATCAGACGGCCCAGCATGGGGCATGGATTGTAAGTATATGCTCCATGGAATGGAATAATTTTATATATTAAGAAAAATTAATCTAAAAAAGTAAGCAACATCAAGAATGTGATAATGTTTCATGTATTGTTCAGTTTCTTTCTTTTGTAAAAGGAAAAAAAGTAGAAAAAATCAAGTTGCTTTGCAATAAAAATCCTTCAATATAATTTGTTCTGTATTGATACCACAACTAGTAAAATAATAATAACAATCATACATACAATACAATACACACAGTACACCTGATTTGTGATTGTGATGCTTATCCATACTGCAATGAAAATAACAAAGAACTTTAACAATCAAAAAGCTGTTTAACCTGGTAATGTCATGTTAGTGTTGTGGAAAAAGATCTGGTGTAAATTCTAACTTCTTGCACGAAATCCTTGCTTAGGTCCATTGAGCGGTCCTAATCAGCGACCAACATGTCTGTATGAAAAATTACATTGGAAAATCTGTCAATTACTGATACCACCCACTGGACTCCTGAGGCCAGAATAGGCAGTGATATTAATGAATAAGTTACAAGATATGCTAAATATTTTGCCATAAACCTATGGGGGACATTTATTAAGTCCGGCAATTTTAGCGCCAGACTTAAGAATGTCCACACAATGATGAGGTTCACCAGATTTATGTAGAGGCGTTGTGTAAACATAGCCTATGTCTAGCATGTTTGTGCACTGTCTGGTGTTAAGGAGTTACCTGCAGAGCAGAAAAAGTCCTACCTCTTCTGCCCGCCAGTGCTCTTCCTCTGACCATCTCTGCTGATAACTTCCACAGATGAGAGGAGGGCAGGGGCATGTTGCAGGCGTTGCTGCGTGCCAGTGATACCCCACGGCAGTGATGCAACATAGTGGATATGCTTTCCATTGATATTTGCCTCCTAATGGCTTCCATCACCCCACTATGTATGGAAAAAATGTGCCAATGGTCAATCAAAAATAGCCTAAATTGGCTTTTCTGGCCATCTAGAAAATCTGCTTATGGTCAACCTCAGTTTGGGTCATTAATCATTGGTTTGCTCTTTTAGAACAACCCTAGACTTCTTCTGCACACAACATTTTTTCATAAAAACACCACTTTTCATAGATACTTTTTGTTGTTTTTTGTGCGCAGCCAGATGTTATAGTGTATTATCAAATGCATTAATGTGTATTAAAAAAAATTGTGTTTGTAGCATTTTAGGCTATGTTTACACACAATAAAATAATACCAAAATACAGCTATCATTTTCAGGTAACATGTGACAGATGCACAGCGGGTTTCTCGCATGTAACAGATGCACAGCGGGTTTCTCGCTGTGAATTCACAGCGAGACCTGCTGCGGATCCCTGTCCTGTAAACTTATGGGCAGACAAACTCTCAGCAGGATGCACATCCCACTGCGAGTATGTCCGCAGCCCGCCCTGTTAACTCATCGGCAGCCGGAGTCTATACTTTACCTGGTCCCCGCTCCAGCTTGCTCCGGGGGTTCCCAGCACGTGCCGCTCAGCCAATCAGTGCGCTGCCCCGCCGCAGCACACTGATTGGCAAGAGGGATGTGAAGACACCGGGAGCCCCGGAGGCCGGGGGGTTAACGGGGCAGGCTGCGGACATCCCGCTGCGAGTTTGTCTGCCCATAGAGATTACAGGGCAGGGATCCGCGAATTTGCAATGAGAAACCCGCTGCGGATCTGTTACATGTGAACGCAGCTTAATAAAGGTGAATTCATGGTAAGTGCCGAGAGGACTTTCTTCTTTTATAATCTTTATGAACTATATGTACAGCTGAGCACCACCGAACACCAATACATCTGTTGTTGGACACTTTAAAAAAAACTGCTGGGTCCTATAGTGCCGGGGTTTCAGTGCTTAAAGCATAACTGTCATTTCAGGGCCATTTTTCTGAAAACATTAAATATCAACAGTACAAGCGATTTTAAGAAACTCTGTAATAGGTTTTATGTACTAAAAGAGTTTCCTTCTGTAGTGAAAAAGCAATCTCCCAGCCTCCCCCCTCAAATCAAATGAAGCAGGATTTCTGTCTCCATTATGTGGCTATGGAGAGGGGAGGGGCTGTTAGGAGTGACTGAGCACGGAGCAGTCCAGCACAGCACAACACCCTGCAATCTTCTCTCAGTAAGTTCCTAGATAAGCACTGACCTTTCTGATACCTGAATTTAGCGTTTTAGGTGCCCAGAGAGTCTACAGACAGCTGACTTTCATGTCACCTCTTCCTGCTACCTCATCTCCCTCGGCCCCTCCCCCCTTCATAGGCTTACAATGGAGAGAGCATAACCCGTCTTCACTGGCTTCTCTGTAATGAAGACGTGTTTGCCTGATAATGCACAGATAAGAAGTCAGGGGGGGAGCTGGGAGATTGCTTCTTGAGTACAGAAGGAGGCTTTTTTAGCTGATAAAACCTATTACAGAGTTTCTTAAAATCGCTTATACTACTGATTTCTGCAATAAAAAAAAACATGACAGTTACGCTTTAAAGATTTAAAAAAAAAACATGGCCGTGTTTTCAATATAATAACGCGCTTCATTAAGGTCAATAGGAAATTGGCCAGCAGTGCACACACAGTATAGAATAACAGCAGTATTTCATTACAACTGTCCAAATACCGAACATGCTCATTATTTTTGCAAAAAACAGTTTTTTACCTGTTCACACATTGTTTTATTTTCACTCAAAATTAGGTCTGTTACTTTAGTGTGTGTTAACCTAGCCTTAGGGTGTAATTTTTTTTAATGCGGCATGCTCTGTGTATGGCATTTTCCCCATAGGTTAGTCAACAGGACTCAAAGGATGGCAGAAAAAAAGCCATATAATATATGACATATATAACATTTAATATACCGAAGCGTGCGTAATTGTCCCATCTATTAAAATATAACAAGCGCCATTGCGAACGGTGAAAAAAGTGCGCGGATCACCGATGTTATTTTACATTTTATAAAAAAAAACAATAAAAAGTGATCAAAACGTCCGATCTTCACAGATGGTATAATTAAAAACTAGAGATCATGGCGGAAAAAAATGACACCCCATACAGCCCCATAGGTGAAAAAATAAAACTGTTATAAGCGTCACAATAGGCCCATTTTATTAATAACTAATTGCCAAAAAAGGATTTCATTTTAAAAAATATATATAACATTAGAGAATCTGTGTAAGCTGCATATGGTTGTGTTCGGACTGACCTATAGAATAATGGTATCATGTCGCTTTTACCATATAGTGCATTACGTAGACACAGGAACCCCCCAAACATTACCATATTGCATTCTTTTTTACAATTTAACTTATTTATATCTTCATAAATAATAACTTTGGGGTTCCATCATACGTGATATGGTACAAAGTACAACTATTCCCGTAAAAAACAAGCCCTCACATGGCCCTGGAGATAGAAAACTGAAAGTGCTAGAGCTTTTAGAAGGGGAGGAGGAAAAAACAAAAGCGCAAAGATCAAAATTTGTGCGGTCCACTGGGTCATTTTGGGCTTGGTCCTCAAAGGGTTAATCTCAAAATATCCACATAAAGGACTAAAGGCAAGGTAATAGCAACACTACACTATCTAAAGCTCTTATTTAAAGCAAAATAATCTATGCATACTTTCTTATGTATTACTTTATTACTTCCATTATACAGAATTAAAGCAAAAGGACAATGAGTTTGTTAATTGGTGACAATATACATACAGATAAGTAATCACAGGGACATCTTAGGCTGGATTCACACACAGAATATTGGATTAGTCCTCATTTGGGGGAGTAATTTATCCAAAACCAGGATTGGGTCCAAAGCATAGAAAAAGAAAAGTTAGTTTTTTTTTGTTTTTTTTTAATAGTCTTTCTATGCGTTGGTCCCACTCCTGGTTTTGGCTAATAATTAATACTAATGCCAGGAGATGGACCAATTGATGCTAGAGGAGGAGGTGGAGGAGTAGGTATGCAGGTTGGGGTCTAAAATACAGCTAGAAACCAGACAGACAGTTGTTAAAACAATGTAAAAAGTAATGCAAATTTATTTCCTGGGTAAAAAAGAGGAAGGACATTAAAAAAAACAAAGAAGAAGAGAAGGATATGGGTTAAAAGTAGGAATTCTTCCTCCAAAAGAGGGACACTTGGGGATAGGCTGTGTGCAGGGAGCCTGCAAAGTAGTATACATAGCCAGACCACCTCTGTTCACTGTTGTACAGACTGTCTGTCTGATGATATTTTCCTCTGAGGCTATGTTCACACGCTGTATGAGACAGGCCGTTCCGTGACCGGGCCGGGTCATGGAATGGCCGGTCTCATCAAAGATCATCCCGGCCGGTACTGCAGTATCGGAAGGATGATCTCTAGAGCCGCAGAGTTGTGGTGGCATCCGTGCACGCCCGCATCAGAACTCCCCACTGCTCCATAGTGTGCAATGACAGGGTTTTCTGTAACCGCTATTAAATGAATAGTGGCTGCAGAAAACTGACGTGTATATGCTCTGTCCGGGATTCCATAGAAGGCATGTAACGTATATTTTGGCATTAAGCACGGCTGTTGTTACAATGAGCAACAACGGACATACTTTTACGAAAATATACGTTGTGTGAACATGGCCTAATAGTGCATGCCATGATATGCCTTTATCAGGCATATGGAAAAAAAGGAGGACTATGATCAGCGCTGCTCTTGTGTGCTAGTTTGTTGTATTGTGCTGTCCTAACAAAGATTCCATCCACAAGAGCAGCGCCGATCGTGGTCCTCCTTTTTCTCCATATGCCAAACTGATTTTGAACTGGAGGGATTCCCCAAGCCGGATTGTGACCTTGGCTGCAGCTCCTCGTAACCCTATTTCTGCTGGGGTTTCTCCACCCAATACTTCTATCGGTGTTGTGCCCTATGCACAACCCGACCAGGTGAGCGAGTTTTTATCCCCCTCTCCTGTGTGGCTCCATCTTGTTTTCCTGCACATAGCACTCTCCTTTTTTCCTTCTATGATATGCCTTTATAAGATACTGCAGGCATAGGACAGGACAGTAGGGGCCCCGTCTATTTCTAAGGAAAGACCAGTGTGGTTCCATATAAGACCATAGAGGTTGTCTGGACAAAATAAAAAAAATGCAGGACATTTAAAAATAATAAACAATTTATATTCCCCTAACCCGATCCCTGGAAGCCACCGTGCCACCAGTCCCTGGTTGGTCTCCTTTATCTCCTGGTTCCTGTAACATCACATGACCATAGGGACTGTTTATTCTGCCAACGAGTGACTGAGCCAGGACACTCCTATAGCCTTTGCTGGCTGAGCAGGCAGTTCCTGTGCTGGTGTGATGATACAGGAGACCAGCAGGGAACTAGGAGCATTGGTGCAGTGGCTGCAGGGGACTAGGATGGGTAAGTGTAACTTTTTTTTGTTTGTTTGTTTGTTTTTTACGCCACTCCCTGCTGTCCTGTAATTTTTTATTTTTCCCAGACAACCCCTTTAATATAACCTATTGTACTTGATAATCAGGACATACCATGTTTTTCAATGTTTCATAGCATGCAACTATATAATATAAATACAATTTTAGATTGAAGAAATAAAATATTGTCTCTGCAGTTAAACAACCAAATGGTAAAGTAAATGAATTACATGTAAAGCATGCTACTAATGAACTCATTGATATGATTAAGGTGGATCTTGGCTTTAAGCTCTTGAGTGCCTCAGGGGCATGCAATGTATTACTAAACCATGCATTACAAGCCCATCTGTCACAGCCTAAGAAAAATATTCATATGCAGCACTGTTTTTCTTGATAGAACCCAGCAGAAATAGGAGTAATTATTGCTTAAAAGAGTAAACTGCTTCCCAATTCATAAACTGCCTGAGGAAATAGGCCTCTCGCTTTCGTTTAAAACCTTGGAAAGTTGAATTGCAGAATTCTTAAAACTATAAACAAATCTAAATGATAATGTGTAAGGAAAATGTAACATAAATGTGGATGTGTGCATGTTATGAGTATTACTTATTCATTTGATCATGGATACTGGGAATGGCTATGTTTACACCGTCAAAACGGCGTTGGTATTAATTGAATGGCCGTCATTTAACGACAAATAACCAACAAAATTTTATAACAGCGGTGGCTAATTGTAGAGTGAGAATAAAAATGGCCGTCATTTTGTGAACATGGCCTAGAGGTGTTTTAATTATTAAAGGGGTTGTTCACAGAAAAAAAATCTTTCAAATCAACTGGTGCCAGAAAGTGCCAAAGATTTGAAATTTACTACTGTTAAAAAATCTCTTATCTTCCAGTACTTATCAGCTGCTGTATGTCCTGCAGGAAGTGGCGTATTTTTTCCAGTCTGAAACAGTGCTCTCAGCTGCCACCACTGTTCTTGTCAGAAACTGTCCAGAGCAGCAGCTAATCCCCATAGAAATCCTCTCCTGCTCTCCAGACTGAAAAGAATACATCACATACAGCAGCTGATAAGTACTGGAAAACTTTTACAAAAAAGGGCCTAAAATAACAACAAAAACACCTCTACCCATCTCTCAGTTTGCTGCTTTGCCACCGCTGCCACACCACTGGTGTCCCCTGATGGAAGTACTGTGATTGATCATGTGACACTGCAGCTAAATACTGTGGGCTTAGTCATATGTATATGTCATATCTATTACATACAGAACGACCAATGACCTGCACAGTGCGGGGGAAGAGTCCACAGGCTGCAAAGTGCGTAGGGGGTGAGGAGGAAGAGTCCATAGGCTGCATAGTGCAGGTGGAGTAAAAATGAAGCCAAAACCAGGAGCTTCTGCCTTTATACAATATGTAGACCCCCTGGTTCTTTCTTGAAAAAAAAGAAAAAGTATGGCCATACACTAAGTATAAAAAAAAGAGAAAAGCCGAATTTTAATTGACCTCAATGCAATGCATTGAAATCAATGGAATCACGACCACCCAATGCACACAGTGTATAAAATGACAGACATTGTCTGCGCGGACTTCACAATAATGATCATGCCAATTATGACAATATGTAATTTGGTGCCATGTTTCTTATCTACTAATAGGGTCAGCGTGTGCGTAGCACAAAAAGCATGTGGTGAGTATGTTAGTGGCACATGTGGTATGTAGTGAGTATGTTACTGACACAATGGGCATATGATGAGTATGTTAGTGGCACATGTGGTATGTAGTGAGTATGTTACTGACACAATGGGCCTATGATGAGTATGTAAGTGGCACATGTGGTATGTAGTGAGTATGTTACTGACACAATGGGCATATGATGAGTATGTTAGTGGCACATGTGGTATGTAGTGAGTATGTTACTGACACAATGGGCATATGATGAGTATGTTAGTGGCACATGTGGTATGTAGTGAGTATGTTACTGACACAATGGGCCTATGATGAGTATGTTAGTGGCACATGTGGTATGTAGTGAGTATGTTAGTGACACAATGGGCATATGATGAGTATGTTAGTGGCACATGTGGTATGTAGTGAGTATGTTACTGACACAATGGGCATATGATGAGTATGTTAGTGGCACATGTGGTATGTAGTGAGTATGTTACTGACACAATGGGCATATGATGAGTATGTTAGTGGCACATGTGGTATGTAGTGAGTATGTTACTGACACAATGGGCATATGATGAGTATGTTAGTGGCACATGTGGTATGTAGTGAGTATGTTACTGACACAATGGGCATATGATGAGTATGTTAGTGGCACATGTGGTATGTAGTGAGTATGTTACTGACACAATGGGCATATGATGAGTATGTTAGTGGCACATGGTTATATATGGTAAGTATATTAGTGGTACATGGGGTGTGTTGAATATGTTAACGGCACATGCAGGTACGGCTCCTGCAGCAGCAATGTCACGGCCGGGTGTCCCATCCCAGTCACTGATTGGCTGGGTGGGGAATCACTCATCCGGAGTCGAGACGTTGCAGCTAGCGGAGCTACAGGACCGTGGCTGAAGTTAAAGAGACCCGGCAACGGGCTGCAGAGGCACAGGGACAGGTGAGTTTACTGGTTTATTTTCTCCCCCAACCCCCCCGCCTGCCTGACGTTTTTACAGTTTGTGGGATTTCTCCTTTAAGAGTGAAATACGATGCCAAATTAAATCACTATGAGGGGCCCTACTCTCACACAAACTAAATATAATACAGTTATAAGGCATTATCGCTGACTTTCTTGTATGTCACACTTGCCAAATGTACATACGGTACAGTATATGGGTTTTGAGGATGTTATTCTGAAAGGATTTTTTCACATGAGTGGATCCATACAACATGGCTGTCAATTTGTCCTATCAGTTATAATCAACTGTATCACATTGTAATCCGGCTGGATGTAATAACTTAGCTGTCCATCCACATCTATAATGTAATAATTACAATCATACTAATCCTCATAATACCAATGGTATAACAGTAATAGCTATAAATACAATGATAAGCTTGTGATAGCCATGAAAGCATAGCAGAATCATTCACTTGTGCTATGGCAAAAATTATATCTCATTAATGCAAAAGGGACAAGGTATAATCAGAACTCGAGATGAATTAGGCATTTACTGAATTTCAAAGACTAATTTGAAATCATTGCAAGAACCAAATCTTAAATAGTTTAAAAGCAATTTGTTCTCTTGTAAATGAATACAGCTTCCTGTATAGCAACAGAAAATAGCCATAAAGGCATGTCTGACCTCTACTGTATGATGGGAAACGCAGACTAAATAAAAGTCCTGTATTAAAATATTTAGGGGGAAATTCATTAAAGGGGTACTCCAGCGAAAATCTATTTGTTTCAAATCTTTCAACTGGCTTTAGAAAGTTATATAGATTTGTAATTTACTTCTGTTTAAAAATCTTGAGTCTTCCAGTACTTATCAGCTTCTGTATGCCCCGCAGGAAGTGGTGTATTTTTTCCAGTCTGACACTGTGATCTCTGTCTGATACAAGAACTGCTCAGAGCAGTAGCAAATCCCAATGGAAAACCTCTCTTGTTCTGGACAGTTCCTGACATGGACAGAGGTGGCAACAGAGAGCACTGTGTCACACTGCAAAGAATACACCACTTCCTGCAGGACGTACAGCAGCCGATAAGTACTGGAGGACTGGAGATATTTAAATAAAATTAAAATACTGGTTCAAACACTTTGTGACATTCCCATGTCTCCCCCACACTTGCAAAGTGGATGGGAAGGGGAGGTGGCATTGTGCGAAGGTGGGCATGGCCTCCCCTTGTCTTCAATTTATTACAATTTTCACTTTTACACAGGCATAAATTCGAGCCACGCGGGCAGCATTTCTGGCCATTATATAACTTACATGGCATTGTTCACCAGTCTTCCCCTTCATCAATCAGTTGTCCTTGACCTGATGGATGGAGCCTAGCTACTATAATATCTCATTATTTACTCAACACACACAGAGTGCATTTTTTGTGCCACGATCTCTAGGTTTTATTGGTATCATAATGGAGTAAAAAATTTTCACTTTTTATAATTTTTTTTATGATATGTAACATTAAGAAATCAGCAATTCTGGCTTTTTTCCCCTCTTTTTGTTTACGTAGTTAACCGTGCGGGAAAAATATTTTGATATTTTAATAGATCGGACAATTCCACATGCTACGATATATATGTTAATTTTTTTTTACATTTAAATTTTTTTTTATAATGTATAAGGAGGTAAATTGAACTTTTATTTAAATTTAAATTTAAAGTTTTTTTTATATTTTTAAAAGTTTTTTTTTTTATTTTTTACACTTTTTGGCTATGTTCACACAACGTCTTTTCATCTCCGTTTAAAATTACGTCCGTCATTTTGAGTCTACAATAACGGACGTTATTTAGCAGCCTGACCTCCCCTTAGTGCACTGACGGGTGTTTGTACATTATTCTAGTTTGGAATTACTAATTGCCCTTTGGGTGCGGCTTAATTTAAAAGTCCATTGAATTTAATAGTAAAAACGAAGACAGAACGGTGACAAAAGGAAAACTGTGTGTGAACTACAAATAAAAAACGTCCGCTGTTTGCAAAAGACGTCCGAAAATAATGATCATGTTCATTATTTTGATGCCCACGACAAAAACGTCCGTTATTCAATACACTGTGTGCATTGGACGCAATGCATTGCATTGCAGTCAGTTAAATCTTGGCAAAAACGGACGTTATTTTAAATTTGAAAATCGGCCGCCTTTTTAATATTTTTGACGTTGTGTGAACATAGCCTTTTTCTGAATTTCTTTTACAGTTAAACGTGCAATCATTAAATTGTATATACTGATCTATGCTAGGCCATAGCATAGCATAGATCAGTACTATTAGCAATCTGTACATAGAGTCTGAGTGAGAGCAGACTCTGTCTACAGATCGCCTATCCCACAGGACGCAGTTAAGAGGCTTTCCCCCACCTGTCAGTACATGTGCCTGCGAGGGTCCTGATCAGTAAGTGACAGGTGCTTAACCTTAAACATTGTGATTGCTATGCATCGTGGCATTTAATTGGTTAATGACAGGCAGCTGCGCAGCTGTCTGTCTTTATCTCTGGCCTGACTACACTGATGTGTGCAGAAATGCTCGCATTACAGCGGTCCGCACACAATTACAGCCCCATCAGTTAAGGAATGTATATGTACGTGCCTACTGCTTGGGGCATGTACATTAAGAACGTATATATACATATTGCTGACGTGAAGGGGTTAAAGAATAGTAAATATTTTACTTCCCAGTACAAATGTACAGAATGTTCTGGAGGAATAATAGACTAAGAGGAAGAGCTGATAGATTATTTACATAGATTTATTTAGATTCTTTAAAAAATACATATATAATTCTATCATACGGTGAAAATACTGTATGTCATACAAAAGTGCAGCCATCACACTAATGAATCTGAAACCTACCCATTTACATATACAGCATTATAATGGGTCAAAGCTGCTCATAAACAGCACCCCCCACTAGCCTTATTATCCTATTTCTCCAGACTAAGCAAGTATTTTTATTTTATGTAAGATTTTATAATAAGAACTCAACTATATAGTCCACGATTGTTATACTTCAAGTTATTCTCCAAGCTAAATTTAGTCCAGCAGATGATAATTAAAACCTGAATGCCTGGGCCCGGCGTTCATTTATATGGAGCCTTTAGAGTCTGTATACATTTTTCTATTTATATCTTTCATATTTCTCCGAGGATGTCAAGGTGAAAATATTGTATGTCAGCAGTTGTCAAGAAGCAAGCAACAGTATCCAGTTTATCAAATGCAGTGTAATGGGAGAATAAATATATCAAGAGCGATAGGAAGAATGCATGCAATTCAGATGGTAACAAAATGCATTGTTTTAATCTACAAAGAAAGCAAATATATAGATAATTCTCATTATAACTAATAGTGATAAGCAGAACTGGGAGCATTATAATGAAGGAATAAATGAGATAAGGATGAGTATCGCCTTTGTTCTTCCTGTGTCTTACAAACACATTTAAGCCACAATTAAACTTAGCAATAATAATCCGAACATAATAAATGTTACTGCTTGCATGGGAACAATGTAATTTTGGCTTCATTAATAACACAGGCTCCTTCTACATGGAATATGTATATGAAGATTATACATAGATAATTGCTTCCTATGACAATGGGTTTTTTTTTAAAGCTGAAAACGCATATAACTTATAAATACTGCACAACAATAAAGCCTCGGGGACTGTCTCTAGTCTTACGGAGCTGAAGGATAGAATTGAAATTAGATATGTTTAAGAGGGGTAATGTTAGCTGCCACTTGACCCTGAAACTGAAGAGTAAGGCTGGAATAATAGGACCTTCCTACATATCAGAAAAAGAGTTTTGGGGAATTATTAGTTTCAATTTATATACAAATAAACACATGTACTGAGCCTGCAGGGTGGCGGTCCTCGGCCCTCGGGCCCCCTACTATATTACATAATTGTCCACTTTTTTTTTTTTTTTTTTCAATTTCATATAAATGGATGAAATTTCTAATTCCATGAGAAAACCAATGTATAACATCACAGATACATGAAAGTACAGTATGACCCCCTAAAGGTCATTGTATAGCATCCATATTACTAGTTTTACCTTGAACTATAGATGTTAGACACTTAATTTGAGATGCATTTGCAATCCAATGTTTCATTTCCATGTTGCTTGCTCAGTTCTGTTGTTAGCCATACCCTCCCGCTATATCTGCTAGGGTTTTGTCTGGGAAAAATATCAGACATAAGCCAGCAGATCTGTGGGGGCCATTTGTGTCCGACACGCAGGTGGTGTGAACCAAGCCTCAAATTATTAGAAGCCTCAGAAGTTGTGGTGTTAAAGGAGTACTCCAGCAAAATTTTCAAAATGTTCAAAACGGCCATAGTTATAAAATAAGGGACATAATTTGCCATTAAACTGCCATTGTCCAATTTTAAGAGTGTGTGAACATAGCCTAAAGGAGTAGTCCAGTATCAGACATTTTTATGCAATTTAATGTATAACCATAAAATGTATACTAGTGTAATATATACAGGTACTTATGCAATAGTAATGCTTTCTTGAAGCTTTGACCACAATTGGAAAAAAAAAGTATAATTTCGCAGTGTACAGAATTAGTAAGTGTACTCACTGCCCTTACTGACAGCAGCTCCCTGTGTACTTCATAGAGCTAAAATCAGACTCCTCTCCTCCAGGCTGTGCTGTCCTGCTATGTGGTTAGTCTGTCCATAAGATGGAGGAGCATGTGACCATGCCCGGCCCTGGTGTCCTCCGTGGGCATACACAGGCTGGATACTGGGGACGGGGCATAGTCACATGCTCCTCCATGCCGGCCTTCTTATGGACAGACTCACCACAGAGCAAGGCCGCACAGCCTGGAGGAGGGGAGTCCAATTTCAGCTCTATGACGTACACAGGGAGTTAGTGCTGTGTGTACACTTACTAATACTGTACAATGAACAATTTTACTATAAAGTGGCCAATCCCTTTAATTTTGCCTCAGGGGGCTTGAGTTCATCTCTGAGTTGAAGCCCACCCTCTAAATGACATCACCACCTCAGGTAAGTACAGCTGAAGCATTACAACATTAAAAAGCATTACAATTGCCCATAACAATATATTATATTATATAGCTATACATTTAATAATACATAATTTTTAGATACCAGAATAGTCCTTTAATTTGTAATTTGCGAGGGTCCGGATATGTCAGAGTCCTTTATCCCCTTGCCGCAAAATGACATCCCAGAATTCATGAAAAGCACTTAATTGGTCCTGGCACGTGATGATGTGCAGGGGCCCTATAAAGCTAGCTCAGGAGCTAAAATCCTTTTACAGAGTTACCTGACCATTTATCGCACTGCTACCTGCCATTAACCTCTTAAATGCACTCCCGTCACTGTCTGAGCGGGACCCCCATAGTCTGAATGCAGGGTGCCTAACTCATTTTGCCTGATTGCTGAAAGAGTTATAATTACCTCCATGCTGTTCATTCTTCGCTCTTCTCATAGATCCTGCCTCAGGCAAACTCTATGGAAAGATTGCAGATGATATTGATCAATACTGATTGATTTTTTTTTTTAATTTAAGGGAGACCAAAAAGTTGTTAAAAATATTACATAGTCACTCCCCAAATAAAAGTTTAAATCACCTGTTCTTATTTTGAAAATGACACATAAAAATAAATAAATCAACATATTATATATTGTAGCGTGTGTAAATGTCTGATCTAGTAAAATACAACAACATTATACCTTCTACTGTATATTGAACAGCGTAAAGGAAAAGAGGAAAAAAGTGCAAGGGTTGCAGATTTTTTGACACTTTATGTATATGAAAAGAAATAATGAAAACCAATCAAAAATGCACATGTACACAAACAAGCTACTAGTAAAAACTAGAGATTGTGATGCAAAAAATGACACCCAAGAAGCCCTGTAGGTGGAGAAATAAAAGGTTCATGGCTTTTAGAAGGAGAGTAGGTAAAAAATTGCGATAATGAAAAATGATCTGGTCGTTAATGCCAAAATAGGCTGAAGAGGTTAAGGCGTTAAAGGGAATATGTGTAACGCCTGGAGTAGTGGATCCACTGGACCGTCACTAGCGATGGCACTAACCTCACCAGGGAGCGGAGTCTAAGGGGCCGCTGGTTTTCACCAGAGCCCGCCGCAAGGCGGGATGGACTTGCTGCGGCAGGCGACCCCCAGGTCGCTACCCCTGGCTTGGTTGCTAGTGACGGCAGGAGAGGCGTGGCAGGAGCAGTAGGCAGGAGATAGTGCTGGCAGAGGTCTGTAGGCGTAACCGCAGGTGACAGGCTGAACACAGGAGCAATGGAGTGACAGGGGAGCAGGAACCAGGAACAAGGACTAGGGACCAGGTAGCGGATAGGTATCAGGAACAAGGACTTGGGACCAGGTAGCGGATAGGAATCAGGAACAACAGGGGGCTGGGCCAAACGCTATGGGAAGCATGTAGAGGCTCCAACCCAAGGGACAGGGCATGCTGGGATTTATAGGGAGTGATAGGTGCAATTAACCAATTAAGGGCGGACTGGCCCTTTAAATCTGAGACAGCCGGCGCGCGCGCGCCCGAGGAGGCGGGGACGCGCGCGCCGGCCGGCACAGACGGAGACAGGAGCGGAGGAGAGGTGAGGCGCCCCCAGGGGCCGAACTAGCAGCAGCGCCGGGTCCCTACACAAGGACCCCGGCGGCTGCATGGGGCAGGAGGAGGTCGCGGCGGTGGCCCGGAACACGGGACGCCGCCGCGGCCGTGACAATATGTCAATCTGCACTTCACATTCCAAACTGCTGACACTGTTAAATAGTTGTTAGCGCAAGAAAACATATGATACTTTTTATATATCTGTCTGTGGCTATGTTCACACAACGTCAAAAATGGAGAAAAAACGTCCGATTTCGCTGTTTAAAAAAACGTCAGTTTTTGCAGCAATTTAACTGACTTTAATGCAATTGCATTGAAGTGAATGAGAAGACGGATGTCCTATGCACACAATGCATTGAAAAACATACGTTTTTGCCACTGACGTCAAAATAATGAACATGAACATTATTTCCGGACGTTTTTTGCATATAGCGGACGTTTTTATTAGTTGTTCACACAGTTCTTCTTTTGTCACCGTTCTTTCTCGGTTTTTGTTTTTATTATTAAATTCAATGGATTTGTCAATTAAGCCACAACCAAAGGCCAATTAGTAACCCCAAACTAAAATAATGTGCAAACACCCGTCATTGCACTAAGGGGATGCCAGGCTTCGAAAAACTTCAGTTATTTTAGACTCAAAATAATGGACGTAATTTTAAACGGAGCTGAAAAAAACGTTGTGTGAACATAGCCTTTCGAATACTTGTATTCCCTGGTGCACCTGAACTTCTGAGGGCTATAATGCCTCCTTGCTCCCCCTCACATCCCTATCCCTGCTTATTGACAGCCAGTTTGAAGCTAAATACTGTTTGCAAATCATACACCTGTGCACAATTTGTATTTATAGCATAGGGGTGAGATTTGAAAAAACAACTCACCTTCCAGGTGTCAATCAAGGATTGAAGGAGAAAGAAGCTTTGGACTCTTTAGAACAGAGAATAAGGCTATATTCAAACATTTTTCATCTGTTTTCACAGACCTGGAAATAAATCTGTTACAACCCATTCATTTTAATGGGTCTATTCATACATCCAGTAAATTTGCGGATCTGCTATCTGTGATGAAAAAAAAATTTCATCTGTTGTAATACGGTACATGAGTACGGAACGGACACCCACATAGTAGTCTATGGAGAGTGCAAAATTTTCAGAGGGTACATTTCAATTCGCAAAACTGTCCACAAAACCATCTGTATCATGGATCCGTTTTTTTTACATCACCAAGCTCCTCCTGCCAGAAATATCCTGCCTGATAGAAATGACTGTAAAATGGCCCCCAGATGACCATGTGACCTTTTTGGGGGGGTTGGGACACCTATCGACATCATTTTTTTCAGTACACCTCTTTTTTTCCCACTACACCTTTTTTTGCAGATCCGCCCAAAACAGGTTACAGTACGGAAGACACTATGGAAACAATACGGATAATTTTTTGGTGGACTGCGGATAAAAATTAGAGGATCCAGATTTTCATCCTTGAAAACAAATGGAGGTGTGAATGTAGCCTAAGGGCATTCTTCAATGTTCTGGAAGCACAGAGGGAGATATGCCAGGTACTATGTGTTTCCTTGACCTACAGTACCAGCTATCTAATAGTGTCAGCAGTTTATAACAAGAATCAAAGCTGACAGATTCCCTTTAAATTATGTAAAGAAAATAGGAAGCAAAGTATACATAAAAAAAACGAGAAAATAAATACATCTATTGTTAATAAATCATACAGAACAACATTTAATGTTTCTTTTCTGAATCCAAGGTAACGGTTATACAATGGTTATGGTTTACAAAATGTATACTGCAGTTCAGAAACTTGCTTAATAAAAATTATTTGCAAAGCGTGTCAGGATTTACTGACCTTACATTCCTGCTCTCAGGTTTTACAGAGACAAAACAGAAGACATGCTGCACATTCTAAAACACGGAGCAAATAATACCTCAGATCAGCAATTCTGAAGTGAGAAAAAGAATTCTAAGAAATGATAAATGACATTAGCTTTTTTGGAGAGCTGGAATATAGAGAGCTCTGTATTGTTGGCACTAAATCTTTGATGGCTTTTCATGAACACATATTTCTTTACTTGTAAAAATGAATTGCTGTGTGGGCACTTAAGGATTTCAGATGTTAAACAAATTGGATATGGACAAAGCAAGAAAAAATATAGCATCGCTAGTCGAACTTTTTCATTCAGACAATACACTTGCCTGCAAATAATGTTACTTCTACTGAAAGCAGATTTTACACATATTTCTTTTGCCGATCCTTTAAATGCTTTTTATTTTGGAAAACAAGGACAAATATTTTACTTTGATTTAATATAAAAAATAACATAGTATACAAAAACATTCCTCCATCTTCTTTTCCAGTCTTCGAAGAAGGGCCATAATAAAGGCCAGCCCTAGGTTTACATGGATCCCCTTATGACTCAACATCTTCTTTCTAATAATGGTCTCGGTGACGGGTTTTGTGTTCTTGTAATGGTTTTGCTGCATTTACTGATTTATTTATTTTTTTCAAAAATAAACTTTTGAACTTAAAATAACAGTTGTTGTTTTCAGCCTTCCATGATTTCCATTGAAGTCTATGGAAACAACGTCCGTTAGCTCAGACAATGTATAAAATAACGTCCGCTGTTTGCAGCGACCATCCAGTTAAAGTTTGTGTCATTATTTGTGTCCGTTACTGAGCAAACACCGGCTGTTATTTTATGTTGTTCATTTTCTTTTCTTTTTTCAATGAAATTTAATGGACCTTTTAAAACTAGCCCCACCCAAAAGGGCAATCAACCTGAGCTAGAATATTGTACCAAGGGCCGTCATTGTGAGGCTATGTTGCATAGCAACGGACGCTGTTAAAAAGCCGGCCGCCAGGCTGCACTCAGCCCGTTCCTGCAGCCGATACCTCCGTATCGACGGCAGGAACGTTCTTTTTTCCTAATTGATTTGCGGGCACCAGCCGCTGTGCCCGCAAATCAACTAGCCATTCACTCCAACGCAATGTGCAGCAATAAACTGCAAATATGGTAACTGAATCCAAAGTGGGTGTTGTATTTGTTGAGAGGGCGCATGATTTTTTTTCTTATCTTTTCACATTCATAACCATAATAACCACACTTTTTTTACTGTTAGGTCAACATATCTGCATGAGGTCTAGTAATCTGTAGTTTTTAAATACCATTAGGTACCATTTTTCCATACACAAAAGAAAAATTTGATTGTTATCTTATTATGAGTTAAATATAAAAAAGAAGCTATTTCAACATTTTATTTGCCAATTCCTATATATTATATGTTTGATGTATTGTATGGTCATGGAGGTGGGGAAACCATATGTGTCTTTGGGTTTCGATTATTA
The DNA here is from genome assembly GCF_027789765.1 of Dendropsophus ebraccatus. Taxonomy (NCBI): domain Eukaryota; kingdom Metazoa; phylum Chordata; class Amphibia; order Anura; family Hylidae; genus Dendropsophus; species Dendropsophus ebraccatus. The sequence continues at coordinate 44,399,937 of NC_091461.1, read as the reverse complement.
TTATTATTATTATTATTATTATTATTATTATTTTACCTTTATTTACAAAATGCATTTATTGTCATTGTTTTATAAAACTTAATTTTTACTTTACCCTTTTCTTTGACCCATTATTATATCTTTAAAAACTGGAAAATTATGCCTGTAAAGAAAAATACTTGAGGTTTGTTGGCAGAGATTATGCTACTGTTAGGGTATATTCACACATTGTAATAAAATCACACATTGTAACAAATCTGTTACAGATGTGCAGTTTGTGGTACCACAGATCTACACCAGAATTAGGTGCACTGTCTTTCAATGGAGTCTTCATTTGGCTTTTTGAATAGAAGCTGGAAAAATAAGTATCATGCTTTCATCAGACAGAAATTTTGAATAGCATTTTTGGGGGGCTTCTTGGCAGTTTTTTTTGGCATCTATAACATGGCACCATAACAATTTTGCATGTCAGCATGGCAGTTATATGAAGCACTGTATTTTTCCTAAAAAAAAATTCTGGAGAAGAACTGATGGTGGAGCAACTAGTAGACTTTGAGGGGAAAAAAGTAACGTAAGAAAAAGTGAAAATTTTGGCCCAGGCAATTTCTAATTTTAACAACCTACAATTACCGTCAGTTATTTGTTTGTGTATATGAATTTTGCCACTTTGTACCCAGAATAAATGGGAATGTATAATTTATATTAATCACACATCAGTCATTTGTGTCAGTGGATTATACTGTTTTGGGCCAGAAATAGCTGAGAATTTGTATAAATCAATCACATAGCAGTCATATCTTTTGCCAATTTCGACTTATTTATAATTAAAGCTTACAATTTATTTTTTCAAGATTTGATATTTGAATTAATACTGAAATTACAGTGCACTAGTATTAGGACATCAGTGAAGTTTAAAAATCCAGAGCGGGCTGGTGGGGATGGGGGTTGGGAGGTTGTGGTAGTTAACATAATTTAAAAAATTATACTTACCAGTACCCGCACAGTGCCACTCTTCATGGTAACCCACTGGTTTCTTGTAGCTCCAAGTTCTGTAATGTCACGATCCAGCTCAGAAATGCCCACTGAACCAGTCAGTGACTGAGGTAGGACACCTCTGCAGTCACTGACTGGCTGAAAGGGTAGTTCCTGCTGGTTCATGATCACACCAGAGCTGGAAGAAAACTGGAGACCGGCCTAGGTTACCGACCACTGCTCTCCACTGTGAGCGGTGACCAGGCTGCTGGTGTCCTCCGATGCTGGACCTGAGGTAGCACACTTTAGCTGGTGATTATTCTCAGCCAGCTTCTGTGTTTTCCACTGAGATCACAGACAGCTCCAGGGTTTGTGGATTGTGCATGAAGCCACCTGTGATCTCAGTTGGAGATGCAAAGACGCTGAGCGGAGTCTACAACATTTTGGGGATTTGGCTTCTTTGGAATAAAGGGGAGAAACAATTACTGAGACTTCTGAAATATTTAAAGCGTAACTATAAAATATTTTGACCTTTCAGTTTTAGTTAGCTTAGGGCATGATAACAATTTTTGCAATATACATTAATAACCTAAAATGAACAGTTTTTTAAATACATAAGGCTGATTATGCCCTTACAGCTCTGTCTGGCTCTGACTTATTTCTGCATTCCTGCTGGACACGCCCCCTCACTGCAGACCCAAACCTAGTGTACAGACTCTGAGAGCAGCATCAGATAACAGCCCTGACACAGAGAGAAACATAAACAAAACCTCCTCCCCACCTCCTAGCAGCACACTCTCCCCCCTCCCCTCACAGAGGTGACTAAGCAGAGCTCAGGGTGTTGTGTGTGAGGAGCAGCACAGGGGAGGAGATGGATGGAGGGACAAGTACTTAGTGCTTCAACAAGGAGGGACATGCCAGCCATGACTCCAATGTGCTGCATGAGGGAGAGTGGGTGAGTCACTAAGGGGAGGACTACAAGTCCCAACACAACACAGCTGTAGTCCTTCCATAGTACATATAACATTCACTATCAGATGTCTGCAGCAGGTGCCCCCACCTCCATGCCTGACATTATCCTACAGTGTAATGAGCAGATGACTGTATCCAATCCCACTGTGTGTGATACCATCGGCTGGTGCTTTGTATCTAATCTTACATTGTGATACTGTATGCTTAGGCTCTATCTGATCCTGCTATGTGTGATACATCTGCTAAGGTGCTGCTCAGTGAATGTAGGGACCCAGCCAGGGAGATGAGGGATAGGCCACGCCCACTTTCTCTCAGCCAGAAGAAAAATTCATTTATTCTTCTGAGCCAAACAACTGGGGATATCTCAGCGAGCGCACACACTATCAACACAGTTTAGGGTTCTTTTTAAAGGGTAACACGTGGGCTTTTTATTTGAGGAATTTCATTTTTTGGCTACTGAAATTATAGTTAAGCTTTAAATTTGAATGCTATAAAAGCAATGTAAAAAAAAAAAAATAGAGGTTTTACATCTGATGAAGCTGATGTCATAGATGGGGAAAAAAACTTGAATTACAGATTAGAACTGGCAGTTCATGACACTATTGTAGAATGAATGCAATAAACCTTTTAACCTTTTAAAGGCATTTATGGGAAGCATTTACATTGTTTACAGTCAATCTCCCAGAAACACAAATGAGTTAAAAACTGTTGAGTTCAGTTGAAGTTAGTTGTACTGTAGACAGCCTATGGATATTGAGAGGCTTTAGGACAGTTCAGGGTGCATGGAACAGTAAGGGTCCTATTACACGGGCCGATGAATACTATAAACAAGTGTCAATCTGCTAGATGGACGCTCGTTTACTGGGCCTATTACACGGCCTGATAATCATTTAGCAAGGGTTGCACGGACATTGTTACTGATGTACTTGCAGCCTCTGCTTAAACAGTATACATTACCTATCCACGATCCAGGGCTCCTCCTGCGGTCTGCTTCTTCCCGGGTCCCGCGCACTGCAGCTTCAAAGCGGCCTCTCTGAGCTGACAGGCCGCTCAGCCAATCACTGGCAGGGATCGCTGCCAGACACGGGAAGAAGCAGACCAAAGGAGGAGCCCTAGAGTGTTAATAGGTAATGTCTACTGTTTGCAGAATTGTCAGCCTCCAGGCATACATTACTATTACACGTGGCACAGTGATTTTAGGTTTCGGTCTAAAGCAACGATCATTTTATTGGCTGATCGTTGTCTCTATTACACTGAGCAATAATCGGCCGAATCGGGCCGATTCGGACGATTATCACTTTGTGTAATAGGGCCCTTACTCTTCCTTAACCCCTTAAGGACAGAGCCTGAAATGGCCTTAATGACAGAGACAAATTTTATGAATATGACCAGTGTCACTTTAGTCATTAATAACTTCGGGATGCTTTTACCTATCCGGCTGATTCTGAGATTGTTTTCTCGTGACATATTGTACTTTACATTTCTGGTAAATTGGAGTCGATACTCATAACAAATCTTTATGAAAAAAACCCAAATAATGTTAAAAAATGTGAAAAAATGCATTTTTCCAACTTTGAAACTTTTTTGCGTATACAGAAAGTGGTTATACCACATAAATTATATATTAAATAGCATTAGCAACATGTCTACTTTATGTTGGCAGCATTTATTAAACTATCTTTCATTTTTTTTAGACGATAGGAAGCTTAAAACATTAGCAGCAAATTTCCAAATTTTCAGTAAAATTTCAAAATCAGATATTTTTAGGGACCTGTTCAGGTTTAAAGTGTATTTGAGGGGCCTGTATGTTAGAAAGCCCCACAAAGCACCACATTTCAGAAACTGCACCCCCCAAACTCTGCAAAAGCACATCCAGAAAGTGTTTTAACCCTTTAGGGGAGTCACAGAAATAAAAGCTAAGTGTGTAAGGAATTTGAAAATTTTTATTTTCTGTGCAGAGATTTTATTGTAATCCAATATTTTTCATAATTATAAACCTATTACCAGAGAAATGCACCCCAATAATTATTGCCCCGTTTCTGCAGTTTATAGAAATACCCCATATGTGGCCCTATTGCGCTATTTGACGCAACCACAAGCCTCAGATATAAGGGAGCGCCTAGTGAATTTCAACGCCTCCGTTATATTTGGTCATTTTTGACTGTACCACTTCAGGTTGGCAGAGGCTCTGGGGTGTCAAAACCTAAAAAACACCCCTAAAGGGACACCATTTAGAAAACTACACCCCTCAAGGAATGTAACAAGGGGTGCGGTGAGCATCTGGACCCCACAGGTGCTTCACAGATTTTCCGAACAATATGGCGTGAAAAAAGAAAAATTTATTTTTTACACTAAAACGTTGTTCTAGCCTTCAATTTTTCATTTTCTTAAAGGGATAAGAGGCAAAAAAAGACAAAAAATGTGTAGCGCAGTTTCTCCCGAGTACAGAAATACCCCACATGTGGCGATAGAGTGCCAAGGGGGCGCAGGACGAGCCTCCAAAGGGAAGGAGAGCCAATTGGCTTTTGGAAGCTGAATTTCACTGAAAAGGATTTCAAGGGCCATGTCGCATTTACAGAGCCCTCGTGCTGCCAAAACACTGGAAATTCCCCACAAGTGACCCCATTCTGGAAACTACACCCCTCAAGGAATCTAACAAGGGGTGCAGTGAGCATATGGACCCCACTGGTGACGGGCACAAATGTGGAACAATGTGACGTGAAAGGGAAAAATTTCATTTTTTCACTTTCATGGCACAAATGTGCCCGTCATCAAGGGGTCCATATCCTCATTGCACCCCTTGTTAGATTCCCTGAGGGGTGCAGTTTCCAGAATGGGGTCACTTGTGGGGGATTTCCAGTGTTTTGGCAGCACGAGGGCTCTGTAAATGCGACATGGCGTTCATCATCCATTCTAGCCAAATCCAACCTCCAAAATCCAAATGGCGCTCCTTCCCTTCGGAGGCTTGCCCTGCGCCCACATGGCGCTTTATGTCCACATGTGGGGTATTTACGGACTCGGGGGAAATTGTTCTACACATATTGTGTGTTTTTTTCTCTTTTAACCGCTTGTGAAAATGATAAATTCAAGGCTAAACCAACATTATAGTGTAAAAAATGTAATATTTCATTTTCACGCCACATTGTTCCACATTTGTGCCCGTCACCAGTGGGGTCCATATGCTCACTACACCCCTTTTTACATTCCTTGAGGGGTGTAGTTTCCATAATGGGGTCACTTGTGGGGGGTTTCAACTGTCTTGGCAACACAGAGGCCTTTTGAATGCAACATGGCCCCTCAAAATCCATTCCATCCAAATCCAGCCTTCAAAAACGAAATGGTGCTCCTTCCCTTCGGAGGCTTGCCCTGCACCCGCATGGTGCTTTATGTCCACATGTGGGGTATTTACAGACTCGGGGGAAATTGCGCTACACATTTTGTTTTTTTTCTCCTCTTTTAACCCCTTGTGAAAATGATATATTCAAGGCTAAACCAACATTATAGTGTAAAAAATGTAATATTTCATTTTCACGCCACATTGTTCCACATTTGTGTCCGTCACCAGTGGGGTCCATATGCTCACTACACCCCTTGTTACATTCCTTGAGGGGTGCAGTTTCCATAATGGGGTCACTTGTGGGGGGTTTCAACTGTCTTGGCAACACAGGGGCCTTTTGAATGCAACATGGCCCCTCGAAATCCATTCCATCCAAATCCAGCCTTCAAAAACCAAATGGCGCTCCTTCCCTTTGGAGGCTTACCCTGCACCCGCATGGCGCTTTATGTACACATGTGGGGTATTTCCGTACTCAGGGGAAATTGCTCTACACATTAAATGTTTTTTTATCTTTTAGCCCCTTGTGAAAATGAAAAAACATGACAAGATTAATGATTTAGAGTAAAAATTTTACAAAAATTACACTAAATGTTGGTCTAGCCTTGATTTTTTTCCATTTCCACAAGGGGTTAAAAAAGAAAATGAACACAAAACGTGTAGGGTAGTGTCCCCTGAGTACGAAAATACCCCACATGTGGGCATAATGTGCCATATGGGCACAGGGCAAGTCACCAAAGGGACAGAGCGCCATTTAGAGGCTGGAATGGAGGATGGAGGCCATGTCACAATTACAAAGCTCCTGTGCTGCCAGGACAGTAGAAACCCCCGACAAGTGACACCATTCTGGAAACTACACCCCATAAGGAATCTAACAAGGGGTGCAGTGAGCATATGGACCCCACTGGTGACGGGCACTTACGTAAAACATGTGCCGAGAAAATAAAAAATACAATTTTTTTCATTTTCACGTCCCAAATGTGGCCGTCACCAGGGGGCCATATCCCCGCTGCCCCCCTTCATAGATTCCTTATGGGGTGTAGTTTCCAGAATGGGGTCACTTGTGGGGGGTTTCTACTGTCCTGGCCGCACAGAGGCTTTGTAATTGAATCATGGCATCCTCTAATGGGAATGGCGGCCATACCTATTTAGCTGGGGAAAAGGGACAATTCTAATTTATTTGGGGGTATTAGGCCAATTATTAGTTTATAAGGTTGAAAATGACAGGTGTCCATCAAATTCAACCTGTGTTGATCCAGAGGAAGGCAAAAAAAAACCCTCGTGAGGCAGACGACATTAGCCTCATCACAGGGGAAAAATTCCTTCCCGACTCCATAATGGCGATCAGAATAATCCCTGGATCAACGTGACCCCAGGAATTGGAATAAGGGACAGAATTTAGATAATGTAGAACCCCAGTGACGTGTGGTACGCCTTGGAGCGATCCAGTATGCAGAGGTCGGGGCGATCAGGACAGGTGTCACACGGGAAAATGGTGTCCTTCCTGATCCCCCTGTTATGCCACACTCTGCACTTCTTCTGGGGTCTCCCGTTCTCCAGTGTGGGGGACGTCACCTGGAAAATGTTGTCCTGGTGCGATACGGGGTCCTTCATATCCAGAAGCGCTGGGTCCGCTCCATGGCTGCTAAATATTAGGGCTCTATTACTGCTTCTGATATGTTCGGATCGTGCCGCAAGCTACAGGGCAGCGAGGGACCGGAAGAGGGGGTGCTGGTATAAAAGTTATCCCCGTACAGGTGGTGGTGACCTTTATCCAGCAGTGGGAAGATCAGTTCCCGGACGATCTTCCCACTAACTCCGAGGATGGGGGGGGGGGGGCATCTGGGGCTGGATTCGGGTGTCCCTTCCTACATACACTCTAAGGGTACATGCACACTGCGGAATCGCGACAGATAACCCTTCGTGCATTCCGCAGTTGGCACCCGCCGCCGGACTGATGCAGGCACACGTCTCCGTCCGTGTCATAGACTCCATTCTATGCACGGACGGATTCCGCTCTCCGTCCAACGTGTTCATTCTTTGGATGGACGACGGATTCCGCCCGTGCATAGAATGGAGTCTATGACACGGGTAGAGACATGCGCCCGCATCAGTCCGCCGGCGGGTGCCAGCTGCGGAATGCACAAAGGGTTATCCTTCGCCATTCCGCAGTGTGCACGTACCCGAAATCTGTAAGAGTACCCTGAGGTACGCTCACAGAGCTTGGAGAATTTCACGCCATACCGTCATCTCTTATTGGGACGGTACTGGCGGAAAAGACGTGTCTGGGGGGCAGCGTACGCTACGCTACCCCCAGACATGTCACTGGATGATGAGGATGAATGGAGGAAAGAAGGATCCCCCATTCATCCTCACTGGCTGTTTCGGTGTCGGAGGCAATAATAACGTATCCCTCTGACGCCGAAAACACCCTGGGGGCCATCTTTATACGGGGATTAGTATATGGGGTATGTAGTGGTGTAGTGTCAAACTTTATTCAATGTAGTGTGGTGTAATGTAGTGTTTTTTACGTGTTTTTTTACAGTAAGTATCAAAAAAAAACCTACGCCAACAAAGGAGTTGCTGATAAATGCCGCACTTATGTGCGGCACTTATCAGCAGACCGTGGCAGTAGAATATAGAAAAAAAACACCCTACGCCAAAAAGGAGGAGTTGCTGATTAGCAGCGCACTTTCGTGCGATGCTGATCAACACTCAGCGGCGATAGGGTGCGGAAAATAGAAAAAAAAAAAATTCTACATTCTGAACATTCCTGTAGCTGCTGCTAAGTGTATTACACATATCAGCCGCTAGAGGGCAGCAGAGCGCAAAATACGGAAAGAGCCGACGCTGGAGCCGAAAATAGCCGAGAGAAGCCGAACGTGACGTCACGGAAGAAGCCGAAGACCCGAACGAAGACGAGGATGCCGCGAACCCGGAAGACGCCGATCAGGAGCCCGGGACAGGTGAGTAATGTACAAATACCTGCTCTGGACCCCTCGGCTACCTAGCTGAGGGGTCCAGGGCAGGTATTTACTATTTTGTGGGACTCTGATCGCCGTGCCACCAGCCCGATCGCCGTGAACGTTCACGGCGATCGGGCCGGTGGCACGGCGACCACCATTACTTTTTACAGTAATGGCGGTCGGTGCCGTCCTCGGACAGCACCGACCGCCATTTTTTTCCGGGTCATCGGGTCGCCGATGACCCGGAAAGGTTCCGATCGCCGCTATTGGCTGATCTGAATTGATCAGCATATAGCGGCGATCGTAAGCACGGGGGGTGTTAACCACCCCCCGTGCCGTGAAGCTAAGATGGCCTGCTATGATTTATAGCAGGCCATCTTCCCCGACCGCTGTGTGTGAACACGCAGCGATCGGGGAAACATCGGGCGTAAATTTACGCCCTGATGCGCCAAGTACCAGGGCGCGAGGGCGTAAGTTTACGCCCGATGTCGTTAAGGGGTTAAACCAATATTTTAAAACAACTTCTCAAAACATGGCGGTTAGTGAATGACAGATCACAGTACTCACCTTTATGAATGCCTTGAGTCTACTGAAATGTTAAAAGCTCTAATGTATGATGTTCTTGAAAAAACGTCTTGTCTTTTTGTCACAGCTATAAAACATAGCCTGCACAGTTACTCGAGCAAGACAAATTAATTTGGCAACTTGTTTGCATGCTACTCACGAAGAGCGACAAACCTGGTATAAAGGAATGTTAAATTACTAATGCTGAGATTAGGATGGAGTTTAAAAGTGTTGCACTGTCCCAATACTTGGGAATGCTAAACATCAATAGTTTATAGCTCCTCACTAGCCCTGCCAATAATTTATAGGCAAGATGTTTTTGCACGGTAGCATCAAAATATTTTGCTTTCCATGACAATTGTGAGATGATAAAATACAAACAATTTCTCAGTGATTGTGAAGAAACTAGAAGACGCTGAGAATGGAAAAACTAATCCTCATTTCTAAAAAGACAAGATGAGAAAAAACTGTGCTCTTTATAAACAAGATTTCATTTCTGGTTTTAGAAATTTTTAGGATGGAGAAGAGAGTCCACTGATGAAACAAAATGCAAAACACTGTCATTAATTTAAGACAGATGATTTAGTTCCTTGAACAATATGACTATGTTCACACTGCATATGTCTCCGGCCGTACTGCGAACTGCGAATATACGCACGTAGTTTTGAGGTTGATGCGTTCTCTTGAAAATATACGATATACGCCCGCACAATGCACACTACGTATGAGCTTACGGCCGGATCGTATGCAGCGCCGTGAAAAATGAACAAGACCATTGTTTGAGGACGGAAATGTTCCAACTCACGGCCGTGGATTTCCATGCGGTCCCGTACGAAGTACTTATTTCAGCCAAATTGAACTTGATTTTTCGATCCAAGAGGTTCTGGGAGTTTAATTGGGCTGGGCGAACATTTCCAAGTAAATGACCTGTTTCAGATCGCTTCGAAACAAGCTAGGGAAGCATAACTGTACTACGGGCGTATGTTCGCGGTTTGTACGCATCCGGCCGCATGTCGATTTTTCCCACGCGCGTAGTTTCAGCTGCACATGTACGGTGGCGTATGAAATGCGGCCGGACTCATAAGCAGTGTGAACATAGCCTATAACTGCATCACATTTGCCTCCTAAACATGTTGCCCCTCTGATCCAAATTCAACAAAGGCCACCGCCCTCTTTATGGCATTCAACAGAAAAGGCTGGTCTCTATTTTAAGTGGAAAAATAAAAATATCACTATTTCGAATTCTTATATGATATCTAGCTAAAACTTAAAGGAGAAGTCTGAGGAAAAGTATTGTATTGCCCCCCAAAAGTTATACAAATCACCAATAAACACCTATTACAGGAAATGCTTATAAAGTGTTTTTTCCCTGCACTTACTACTGCATCAAGGCTTCACTTCCTGGATAAAATGGTGATGTCATGACCTGATTTCAAGAGCTGTGCGGGCTGTGGCTGCTGGAGAGGATGATGGCAGGGGGATGCTCAGTGTCTCTCCAGTGCCCTGTGTCCCTCAGTGTTCCCCTGCCATCATCCTCTCCAGCAGCCACAGCCCGCACAGCTCTGGGAGTCAGGTCGTGACATCATCATTTTATCCAGGAAGTAAAGCATTGATGCAGTAGTAAGTGGAGGGAAAAAAGCACTTTAAGGACATTTACAGTTGGTCTTTGGATCCCATGCATTCTGCGTCTATGATGTCCTACACTAATGAACAGTGTAATGGCAGATGTTACTATTGCTTTAAAAGACAGCATAGCACACTTTGCGACAGATGTGCAGCCCCAAAAATAAAGTTTGCATTAGCTACTTCTGTATTTAAATTAATCTAGGTTATGTTCACATGACATTTTTTTTATGTGCTTGTCTGTGGTTTAACATGTTTCAGCAGCTGTAAGTGCAATGATGGCCGCTGAAATATTATACAAGTTCAGGTGGCCTTTGGGTGTGCCTTTAATTGAAAAGACCCTTGAATTTAATAGTAAAACAATGGGAATCTACAGGGCCATGTAAGGGCTTGTTTTTTTACAGCAGTAGTTGTACTTTGTAATGGCGTCTTTCATTCTACCATAACATGTATGATGGAACCCCAAAATTATTATTTATGAAAATATAAATTGGTGAAATCGTAAAAAAGAATGCAATATGGTAACTTTTGGGGGGTTCCTGTGTCTTCATAATGCACTATACAGTTTAAGCGACATGATACTATTATTCTATAGGTCAGTTCGAACACAACCATATGCAGGTTCACACAGATACTCTAATGTTATATATTATTTTTTATTAAATCCTTTTTTTTTTTGCAATTAATTATTAATAAAATGGGCCTATTGTGACTCCTATAACGGTTTTAGTTTTTCACCCATGGGGCTGTATGGGGTGTCATTTTTTGTGACATGATCTCTACTTTTTATTGATACCATATTTGTGTAGCTAGGACGTTTTTAATCACTTTTTAATTAATTTTTTAAATAAATATAATATAACAAAAAATCTGCAATCCTGGTGCTTCTTTCCCTTTTTTTATTTACGCCGTTCACTGTACGCGATGAAGATTGTTATATTATGATAGATCGGACAATTACGCACGATATATACCGGTAACGGTATATAATATGTTTATTTGTTTATTTATTTTTATATGTTTTATTTATAAAATGGGATAGGGGGGTAATCTTAACTTTTATTGGGGGAGAGGCTTTAGGGTATTGTAAAAAAACCTTTTCACTGGGGGACTATTACATGCAATCAATAGACTACATACACTGATCACTGCTATGCCATAAGCATAGCATTGATCAGTGTAATAGGCGCTCTGCTGATTGAGCCTGCCTGTGGCAGACTTAATCTGCAGAGTGCCGATTGGACTGCACGAATCGGACCAATCAGACCTCCGGCGGTCCATGAAAGCTATTGGGACCGCCGCAGTCACACTGTGGAGGTCCTGATCAGTAAGTGACTGATGAGGGCTCATTAACAGTGAGGGCCGGGCTGCTCACTGCATCTGTCCCCCACCTGCTATAAAGCGCGATCTGGTCCGGAGCAGACTTCAAAGCAGGATAAACACCCAGGACGTACAGTTACTTCCAGGGTCGCCTGGTGACAGGGGCCAGGGCGTAACTGTACGTCCAGGGTCATCTAGGGGTTAATACACTGTGTGGATTGGGCGGCCATCATCCCATTGACCAATGCATTCCACTGACTTCAATCAAAATGCGGAAATAACTAATAGAAAACGTCCGCTGTTTGCAAAAGAAGTCTGAAAATAATTGTCATGATCATTATTTTGACATTGGCGCCGATAACGTCCATTATTTAATACATTGTGTGCACTGGACGTCTGTCTTCCCATTGACTGCAATGCATTGCATCGCAGTCAGTTAAATTGTGGCAATAACGGACGTTTTTTTAAAATTGCAAAAGCAGCCGCCTTTTCTCTGTTTTTGACGCTGTGTGAACATAGCCAATTAGTGGTCACCTGAGAGCTGGTAGACCCATGACCAGTTGTGTTTGACCAACATCTTGCTGACTTATAAAACAATATATTGTATATTTCAAGCAACAAAATATATAAAACCCCACATGATAATCTGTAGAAGCGTGTCTGAAATCCAACAGCTGCACAGAAATCACGTGCTATAATCTGAAAACCTTCATTAAATATGCTGTTTGTGATACTGACCTTAAACACGCTTCCTCTCTATTGTGCTTGTGGGTGTGTTGCTTTTGTTATTAGTATGTTTCTCTTTATTTAGTTTTATTTTTTATTTTTTTTCCCACCCTTAAAATTACAATATAGAAATGTATTATTGCTATTCTCAGAGTGGAAGATTTAGGACTGTGTGGGCGTCATTAGTGGAAATTACTGGCATCTAACAATATGAACATGCCATGCATTACTGCACCAAGGTGTGTTCTGTTTGTTTTATCACATCAAGCCAATTGAGGTCACTAGTGAAGGCTAAGAGATCTCTGTGCTCTGTATGTATTTCAGAATTATTTATACCTGATCGTCATAGCTGGATAACATCTTTATCTTTAACTTGAATGAAATATATCGCTTTATTGACCTTTCTGCACGTTTATTGTATCTATCATTCCTCGTGTCTGTGGGTTGCTGAGTATCAGGGCACTTTGTGATATTAAATTAGATGTTACTAATTAGTAAAGTCTCTTGTATATAAAGAGAGATATGGTCTTGTATTTTGTCCATACATTAAAAATAAAATCATAATATGGTTTACTGTATAATTAACCCTCAGTATCGGGGTCTAGCACTGAAAATGTGCAATATGTTGGCCAATTTACTGTATGTGACCAAGTCAGAATGATTAAAACTAGAGAGCTTTACAGTAAATTTTGGTTTCATGAAGCTATACATACTGTAAATTTGCAGATCTGTGTTTATAACTTTAATACTAATATATATATATATATATATATATATGCAGTTATAGGCTATGTTCACACAACGTCAAAAATATTAAAAAGACGGCCGATTTTCAGATTTAAAATAACGTCCGTTTTTGCCGAGATTTAACTGACTGCAAAGCAATGCATTGAAGTCAATGGGAAGACGGACATCCAATGCACATAGCGTATTGAATAACAGACGTTTTTGCAGCGGGCGTCAAAATAATGAACATGATCATTATTTTCGGACGTCTTTTGCAAACAGCGGACGTTTTTTATTTGTAGTTCACACAGTTTTCCTTTTGTCACCGTTCTATCTCCGTTTTTACTATTAAATTCAATGGACTTTTCAATTAAGCCGCATCCAAAGGCCAATTAGTAACCAAACTGGTATAATGTACAAACACCCGTCAGTCAAGGGGAGGTCAGGCTGCTAAATAACGTCCGTTATTTTAGCCTCAAAATGCCGGACTTCATTTTAAGGGGAAATGAAAAGACGTTGTGTGAACATAGCCATACAGTTATTATATATATATATATATATATATATATATATATATATATATATACACTCACCGGCCACTTTATTAGGTACACCTGTCCAACTGCACGTTACCACTTAATTTCTAATCAGCCAATCACATGGCGGCAACTCAGTGCATTTAGGCATGTAGACATGGTCAAGACAATCTCCTGCAGTTCAAACCGAGCATCAGTATGGGGAAGAATGGGGATTTGAGTGCCTTTGAACGTGGCATGGTTGTTGGTGCCAGAAGGGCTGGTCTGAGTATTTCAGAAACTGCTGATCTACTGGGATTTTCACGCACAACCATCTCTAGGGTTTACAGAGAATGGTCCGAAAAAGAAAAAACATCCAGTGAGCGGCAGTTCTGTGGGCGGAAATGCCTTGTTGATGCCAGAGGTCAGAGGAGAATGGGCAGACTGGTTCGAGCTGATAGAAAGGCAACAGTGACTCAAATAGCCAACCGTTACAACCAAGGTAGGCAGAAGAGCATCTCTGAACGCACAGTACGTCGAACTTTGAGGCAGATGGGCTACAGCAGCAGAAGACCACCCCGGGTGCCACTCCTTTCAGCTAAGAACAGGAAACTGAGGCTACAATTTGCACAAGCTCATCGAAATTTGACAGTAGAAGATTGGAAAAAGGTTGCCTGGTCTGATGAGTCTCGATTTCTGCTGCGACATTCGGATGGTAGGGTCAGAATTTGGCGCCAACAACATGAAAGCATGGATCCATCCTGCCTTGTATCAACGGTTCAGGCTGGTGGTGGTGGTGTCATGGTGTGGGGAATATTTTCTTGGCACTCTTTGTCCCCCTTGGTACCAATTGAGCATTGTTGCAACGCCACAGCCTACCTGAGTATTGTTGCTGACCATGTCCATCCCTTTATGACCACAATGTACCCAACATCTGATGGCTACTTTCAGCAGGATAATGCGCCATGTCATAAAGCTAGAATCATCTCAGACTGGTTTCTTGAACATGGCAATGAGTTCACTGTACTCAAATGGCCTCCACAGTCACCAGATCTCAATCCAATAGAGCATCTTTGGGATGTGGTGGAACGGGAGATTCGCATCATGGATGTGCAGCCGACAAATCTGCGGCAACTGTGTGATGCCATCATGTCAATATGGACCAAAACCTCTGAGGAAGCTTCCAGCACCTTGTTGAATCTATGCCACGAAGAATTGAGGCAGTTCTGAAGGCAAAAAGGGGTCCAACCCGTTACTAGCATGGTGTACCTAATAAAGTGGCCGGTGAGTGTATATGTCACATAAAAAACCATAATTATCTAAAATTAATTATGATTAATTATTATTATTTAAAGAGGGTAGCCTGGAGAAAGTTCTAATGCTAGAAAGTTATATAGAGTTGTAAATGATATTTAAAAAAAAAAACCTCAAGCTTCTGAGCTACTGTATTCCTTGCAGGAAGCGCTGTATTCTTTTCAGTATGACATAGTGCTCTCTGCTGCCACCTCTGTCTGTGACAGGAACTGTCTAGAGCTTTAGCAAATCCCCATAGAAACTCTTTCCTGCTCTTAACAGTTCCTGACATGGACAGTGGTGGCAGCAGAGAGCACTTTGTCAGACTGGAAAGAATATAAAACTTCCTGCAGGATGTACAGCAGCTGATAAGTACTGGAAAACTTATTTTTTTATAGCAGTAATTTACAAATTTATATATCTTTCTGGCACCAGCTGATTAAAAAACTGTATTGTTGTTTGCAGTGCTTCTTTATGAAAATATGAAAAAATGATCACAGCTTAATTGACAGTAAAACCGAAGCAGGAATAGGGATATGAGGGGGAGCGAGGAGGTTTTTAAGCTTGCAAATCAGCAATTTTTTACACTTGATTACACGTGATTTTTTATGTCTTAATGTTAAAAACATTTGTAAGAATTTTTGATGACATTATTTCTAATTTTTCATTTTACCTTTATATTAAAATAATTCGTCAATCTTGCAATTCTTCTTCTGGCCACTGAGCCTAAAACTAAGCTGACAATTCCTGTTCTGTAGAAAAACATTTTTAGCATTATCCTCCTTATGGGATTGAAATGAAAGGTGACACCTGTAGATAGATAAGAGTGTACCAGGCCATTCACAATAGGTCCTAGTTCCCCTCTTTTCCGTCCCTGCACAATGACCTCTGTACAGATATGTCTAGTGCATGCCTAGAAAACTTTGCCATAGAAGTCAATAGGGTTCCCTCCAAACTATTGCCTTTTTTTTCCATTAGCCTGACTTTAAGACATATCTTGAACAGAGCTTAGCAGATGCTCAGGCAATATGGCCTCCCTCGTTTATCCTAAAAGGTTTTTTTTTCTTTCAAATCAACTAAATTCAGAAAGTTATATAGATTTGTAATTAACTTCTATTTAAAAAATCTCAAGTCTTCCAGTACTTAGCAGCTGCTGTATGTCCTGCAGGAATTAGTGATTTATTTTCAGTCATAGAACAGCTCTGGACAGTTCCTGTCTTGGACAGAAATGTCAGTAGAGGGCACAGTGTCAGACTGAAAACAAAACACCAGTTCCTTCAGGACATACAGCAGCTGATAAGTATGGGAAGACATGAGATTTTAAAAACAGTAGGAGTAAATTACAAATCTATATAACTTCCTGAAACCAGTTGATTTAAAAGAAAAGATTTTTGCCGGATTATCCCTTTAATGAACAAAAAATTAATAATAATTAACAATAGAAAAAGATTACAAAAAAAAGAACATGTTTAAATATTTGGTTCTAATTTATAAAACATGTGACACATTCCCTTTAACTTCAGGAAGGGAAAAACCTAAACAGGAACAAAAACTTTCAGAAAACTGTTGTCCATTTCATATTAGGCCACAGTTGCTAAAAACATTACCCCCTTAATGAACTGTTGATATAAATGGACATTTTCACTGGAATATAATATAAAATAGCTATTTTCAAAATTATTTTTTTAATGCAAATCTGTATCCAGAAATGTAATCAGTCACCAATCTAAATGCCAGGTAAACATTTCCTTACGTTCAACCAAATCACAGCTTGGAAAATGTAATATGAATTTTTATAGCTGAAAAATATCTTTTATGTTTCAGGTAGTTCATTTAAAAGGCCATTTGCTGTATTAAAAAGTATAATGAAAACTATTCATAGGAAGATTAAGGTAGGAGTGTGTTTTTTTTCTACTTTTTAAATTTTTTTTATTTTTTTTACAGATGTCGGTCTTAGGTAAATGCAAGATATTAAAGTCATATGAACCACTTTTACTATTAAATGTTAATCAAGTCCGGTTCAATATATTAGGATTTGCTATCCAGCTTAGGCACTGATGCATGCAGGACCTTTATATTTTCACCTCTTACAATAATACATTTTGGCACATTGTAATAGGTATATGGCTGGGTGACTACATCAGTACCGAACGTGTAATACACTGAATAAAGTGGGTAATTTCTAAACATTTGTTCCTCGATGTTCCATAACAGAGGTGAAATTATATCAGCTTACCTATGGCACAGTGAACACCATTAACGTCTTGATTTAATGTAAATGTTTTACTTTATATTAACATTAACATTAAAAAAAATATTAAAAAATGCACCTACTATGTATAGGACCGTGAACTGTCCCTCTAAAAAGATAAAGGGGATGAAAAGTGACAAACTCAAAAATAAGGAAAAATACAGCTGTCATATATAACAGACCATAGAAGTAGTTAAAAAAAGGCTGCATTTTACTTTTAGATCATATTACAGCAGTATTTTTTATTACAGTTATATAATACTGCAAAAATAAAAAAACAGTATGTGAACATAGCCTACCTCCCTTCACCATTTTTTAGTATTAGGCTATGTTCACACAACGTTTTTTCAGCTCCGTTTAAAATTACGTCTGTTATTTTGAGTTTAAAATTACGTCCGTTATTTATTTTAAAATAACAGACGTTATTTAGCAGCCTGGCCTCCCCTTAGTGCAATGACTGGTGTTGGTACATTATTCTAGTTTGGGGTTACTAGTTGAACTTTGGATGCGGCTTAATTGAAAAGTCCATTGAATTTAATAATAAAACCGGAGAAAGAACGGTGACAAAAGTAAAACTGTGTGTGAACTGCTGATAAAAAACGTCCGTTGTTTGCAAAAGACATCCGAAAATAATGATCATGTTCATTATTTTAACGTCCATGGTAAAAACATCCGTTATTCAATACACTGTGTGCATTGGACGTCCGTCTTTTCATTGACTTCAATGCATTGCTATTGTAGTCAGTTTAATTGCGGCAATTTTTTTAAATATGAAAATCGGCCACCTTTTCAATATTTTTGACGTTGGGTGAACATAGCCTTAAATCTAATGGGCTTTTCACTAGACATTCCCAAAGGCCAATTAGTCCACCTAAACTAGAACAATGTACCAACAGCTGTCATTGCACTAACAGGCGGCCAAACAGCGAAATTACGGACGTCATCTTATATTCAAAATGACGGACATCATTTTTTTCTTTTTAAAAACAGAGAGGAAATAACGTTGTGAACATAGCCTATAGATGAGTGACTCTGGGTTGAATAGTATGAGATTTTTTTTTTGTCGCTTGAGGAGAGCAAATTTGCATACAATATCCCTGAGAGAGGTTCAATGTAAAGTATATTTAGCTTTTCCCAATCTTCATAATAATAATATTATTAATAATAATAATAATAACCTTTAATCCAAACAACTGATCAAACTTAACCCTTTGAAGACCAAGCCCACAATGACCCAGTGGACCGCGCACATTTTCATTTTTGTGTTTTTCGTTTTTTCCTCCTCCCCTTCTAAGAGCTCTAGCACTTTCAGTTTTCTATCTACAGGGCCATGTGGGGGCTTGTTTTTTACAGTAATAGTTGTACTGTGTAATAGTGTCTTTCATTTTACCATAACATGTATGATGGAATTCCAAATATATTATTTATGAAGATATAAATTGGTTAAATCATAAAAAAGAATGCAATATTGTAACTTTTGGGGGGTTCCTGTGTCTACGTAATGCACTATATGGTAACAGCGACATGATACCATTACTCTATAGGTCAGTCCGAACACAACCATATGCAGGTTTACACAGATTCTCTAATGTTATATATATATTTTTTTATGAATTTTTTTTTTTTGCAATTATTAATAAAATGGGCCTATTGTGACGCTTATAACGGTTTTATTTTTTCACCTACGGGGCTGTATGGGGTGTCATTTTTCCGCCATGATCTCTAGTTTTTATTAATACCATATTTGTGAAGATCTGATTTTTTGATCACTTTTTATTATTTTTTTTAATATATAATGTAACAAAAAAAAATCGGTAATCCTGGCACTTTTTTCTCTCTTTTCATCTACGCTGTTTGCCGTTGGTGATGACACTTGTTATATTTTAATAGATCGGACAATGACGCACTCTACGGTATATTATATGTTTATTCATTTTTATGTTTTATTTTTATAATGGGAAAGGGGGGTGATTTAAACTTTTATTGGGGGAGGGGCTTTGGGGTATTTCTAAAGACATTTTAACATTTTTTTTTACACATTTTAAGTCCCCTTGGTGGACTTTTGCATACAATTATTAGATTATACACACTGATCATTGTTATGTCATAGGCATAGCATTGATCAGTGTTATAGGCGCTCTGCTGATTAAGCCTGCCTGTGGCGGACTTAATCATCAGAGCGCCGATGGGACAGAGGAAGTTGAGAGATATCCGGCTGTCCGTTAAAATGATCGGAACCCCCGCAGTCACAGTTGAATGCGGCGTTTAAGGGGTTAATGACATGCTGCAGCGCGATCGCTGCAGCCTGTCATTAACCCTTAGAAGACCCTGACAATTTCAATTTTTGCATTTTCGTTTTTCCCTCCTTGTGCTTAAAAGGCCATAGCACTTGCATTTTTTCACTTAGAGACCCACATGAGCCCATATGTTTTGCGCCACTAATTGTACTTTGCAGTAACAGGCTGAATTTTTTCATAAAGTACACTGCGAAACCAGAAAAAAATTCAGTGTGGTGAAATTGAAAAACGCATGTCTTTTATTTGGGGTTTTTTCATTTTTACGCCGTTCGTCCTGGGGTAAACGGGACTTATTATATATGTTCCTCAAGTCGTTACGATTACGACGATATTTAACATGTATAACTTTCATTGTATCTGATGGCCTGTAAAAAATTCAAACCATTGTTAACAAATATATGTTCCTAAAAATTACTCCATTCCCAGGCTTATAGCGCTTTTATCCTTTGGTCTATGGGGCTGTGTTAGGTGTCATTTTTTCGGCCATAATGTGATCTTTCTATCTGTACCTTGATTGCGCATATGTGACTTTTTGATCGTTTTTTATTACAATTTTTCTGGATTTGATGCGACCAAAAATGCACAATTTTGCACTTTGGGATTTTTTTGCGCTTACGCCATTTACCGTGTGAAATCAGGAATATGATTAATTAATAGTTCGGGCAATTACGCACGTGGCGATAGCAAACATATTTATTTATTTATTTGTTTATTTATATTTATAACATGGGAAAAGGGGGTGATTCTGACTTTTATTAGGGGAGGGGGCTTTTTACTAATAACCACATTTTTATTTTAACTTTTACACTTATACTAGAGGCCCCCCTGGGGGACTTTTAGTATAAGTGCACTGATCTCTCATTGAGATCTATGCTGCATAGATATGCAGCACAGATCCATGAGATAGGCACATTGATTGCTTCCTCCCCACTAGACACCAGGGAACGGCTGAATTCAGTAATCAGATACAGCTGTCAACTTTGACAGCTGCATCCGATTACTGTATTAGCTGGCACGGCGATCGGACCGTGCTCGCTAATACCTGCGGTCTTGGGCTACGAGCGGCACCCAGGACCACGGTGAGGCGGCCCTGGACGTACGTGTACGTCCAGGGTCACCTAAGGGTTAATGCTGAGGGCCAGGCTGCACACTACAGCCGGCCTCCACCTCCCCAGCCGGCCTCCACTGTCCCCAGGGTCATCTGGGGACAGTAACCCATGGCGTACTGGTACGTCCGGGGTCGTCTAGGGGTTGAAGGTCCCTTTCCAAATAAGCCTAAAATGTACATGTAATAAGCAGAATGACACATAACTATGTCAATGAAAGGGGAAAAAATTTACCGTAGCTGTATAGTAAAAAAATTTATCCTTTAACTTCTTCCCCAAAATGGCCGTAGCTGCACGCTCATTTTACCACAAATAGGAAGACATTCCTGACAGTTAAGCCTTTAAATGCTGCAGTCAGTACGACCACAGCATCTAACAGGTTGATAGAGGTCAAAATCTCCCTCTGCTCTCTATAGGTGCCCTGCAATGCTAGAGTGGGGTGCTAATAGTAACCATGGCAACCAGAGGACTGACAACAGCCTCTGGTCTACTGGTTATCGAAGCCCATCAGACTCTGCCTGAAGTCACATACACAGCACACTTTTACCAACCTGGCGACTTAATGCTTTTTTAAACACCCTAGTAAATTTTATTGGCTGTATGTGATTTATCATACAATCAATTACGCATAAAATGACCGTCATTAAAGGCAGACTACTCTAAAGGGCATCTTCTGGTCTCCTCACTCATGACTAGAATGCCATGTCATGAAAATAATACATAGGAGACTATCCATCACACTGTATTTTATAAAAAAAAAGCTATCTTTCCATCAAATTGACAGGGACATCATCAATTGCATGTTGTGTCTCCTTCGCAGATCATTTATCAAAGTCTTTCAGCTGTACACTCAGAAGGGGAAAATAGTGCAGAAACAGCACTGGATTTATCAAAGCCGAATATTCAGTGGTTTTCAGTACAAGTTATTTTCTTGTGATAAATCAATTTCAGTTTCTTGCACGGCTTAGCAAAAGGCCATTAGGGGTTCATTTACAGGAGGTTGGATATCCCTGCACATGCCTATACGTGTTATACAACTATTATTCTCGTCTGATTATTTGTGCCAAAATGATCATGGACTGAATGATCATGATTTTATTTATTATTCATTAATAAGGCCAAAATATTCCCTTCTGCGTGCAACATACAAGGAGAATGTTTTTACTTGCATGTGTATCTGGAGTAACATGTAGTGTGGTGGGGGGGCATACAAAATGCATGCTTTTCACTAACATTTGTAAAGTATAATATTAAATCTGCTGTAAGCTATATAACTGCAGTCTATGGCCACGATCACACAATTTCTTTTCTTGGCTATTCGACGGATATTTTTTTTTTACATACATTATTTGACTGCGAAATGACGCCCCTTGAACGGTCATAAAAGGATGCATGGTCATGGCCTATGGCTGTATCCATGTTTACCAGGATTCCCCAGGGCTGCATCAAACTTCTTCATTCAAATGCCTTATGATTAGACTCAAGCATGCTTGATTTAAATCAAATTAGGTTTTTTTTCACTCCCTATACATGTGTCCAATTGTGTTTGTCAGGTTTTTTAGTGTTAAAAAACAAACAAAAAAAAACACAAGTGCTTAACCCCTTTCCCCCAGGTGTATTTTTGGATTTAATGGCTAAGCAATTTATTTATTTATTTTACTTATTTATTTATGTATTTATTTCATTTTTCCATTGTTTACATTCCAAGAGTCAGAACATTTTATTTTTCCATTGAGAATGTCAGTGGCGCTTGTTTTTTGTGGAATAGGTTTACTTTTAATTGCACCATTTTGAAGTTTATTTAACTTCAGTATGATTGGACAATTACATATGTGATGTGATGTTTGATTACAGTAAAGACCCATATCTTCATATATACCTTATGAAGGTATGGGGTGGAGCTTGTTTTTTTTTTTTTTTTTGTGGTTTTATGGGAAAACTTTTAGTATTTATTGTTTTCATTATTTTTTAATTGTTTCCTTTTCTTTTTTCGTGGCTCATTAAGGTTAAAATTAGAGATGAGCGAACCGGGTTAGGGTTCGAGTCGATCCGAACTGTCAAATTATTACTGTGGCGTCTAAGTAGTTTCTGGGGATGTGTCCCCCATATTTATTCTTTTTTCTGTTTTAAATAATCCTTTAGAAAAGAAAAAAAAACATAACTCTAAAATTATCTTATTATTTTCCCCGTATGGTAAAAAGTAAAAAAATTAAATTAAATTAAAAAGCCATAATTAATATATTTTAAGTAGAGACGAGCGAACCTCGAGCATGCTCGAGTCGATCCGAACCCGAACGTTCGGTATCTGATTAGCTGGGGCTGCTGAACTTGGATAAAGCTCTAAGGTTGTCTGGAAAACATGAATCCAGTTAATGACTATATCCATGATTTTGGCTTTTTAATTTAATTTAATTTTTTTACTTTTTACCATGCGGGGGAAATAATAAGATAATTTTAGAGTTATGTTTTTTTTTTCTTTTCTAAAGGATTATTTAAAACAGAAAAAAGAATAAATATGGGGGACACATCCCCAGAAACTACTTAGACGCCACAGTAATAATTTGACAATGGCATTTAAAGGATTCAACTACTGGGAGGTTTCTTCATTGCTGGCAGTTAGAGTGGGAGCCCAGCTGCATCCATGTGAACAGTGCCAGAGTGACATCACTGCAGACCTCCGCCTCTGTATTCATTTGCAGATTGAATAAAGTGGAGATTTACTGAAATCCGATGATGATGAAGGTAAGAAAATGATCTTCAGCCTCAGTATCCCAAATCCTATAGGAACATAACATCCAGTTAGGGCCAGTTCAAATGGACTAAAATCGGCAGAATTCCACGGTGGAGAGTTCCCGCCTGTCTCCGTGTGACACCGTTCCTCTATGGGAGTTCCCAATTGTTTGAGTGGGCAGCCCCGGAAAGCGTAGGTGCACAGGCCCTCCCACAGAGAAACGGTGTCACACTGAGGCAGGCGGGGTTCCGCTGATTTTACTCCGTGTGAATTGGCCCTTAGTGTGTACGTGTGAGTGTGTGTGTGTGTGTGTGTGTGAATGTGTGTGTGTGGAGGGAGCCTAATAAATACATATTTCAAAATGCATTTGTGTTTAATAGCAAGCCCTCACTTTTGTTTTCATGGAGGGGTTAGTGTCTAGCAGATGGCAATTCTTCTAGATAATAAGGTAAAATTTTATATTTTTTATTTCTTTTATTTTTCTATGTACACCTGATTATGAAAAGAAGCTTTCTTTGTTGAGTATTATTTAAAACCACAAAGCAGCCTTTTTAATAATGTATATAGCACATAATTTCTTACATTCTGCTGAATAGCAGACGATAAGTAGTTTGGCTATTAACTGATGTTCTGTTAGAAAAATACAACATTTATGAAAATATCTAGTAATAAACAGGGAAATGCAAATCTACATATTGTGGTTACAGCAGATCTTCAAGATTTTCAAGATAAACCACCCTTGATTTCAAAGTGCTATGCTAGCGATAGGGGTTAACAAACAGGAATATTACAAGATCTAATCACATTACATGAATAAGATAAATGGCAGACTGGTACAAGAGGTAAGAGGACCCTGCCCGCGAGGGCTTACAATTTGCATGACAGTTACCCGATAATCCTATCTTTCTTGGTTTAGGTAGTGTAGTTTAGAAGTTTCACCGAATATAGCTACGCTCAACTACTGTGTAAAGCATAGGGGAAGAACAGAGCAAAAAACTATTTTAGGCTATGCTCACACTATGTAAAAACAACGGCCGTATTTCAGTTGTTATTCTATACGGTGGGTGAACTGCCAGCCCATTTCTAATTGAATTGCATTATTATATTAAAAATACATCCGTATTTTAAAGGAAAATTCTAGCCTTCCTTCTTTTTTTTTGAATGAAAGGGGCAGGGAGTCGTGACTCATTACTCTCTTCCCTGCTGCCTGTCAAAAGTTAGCTGAGGCTGGACTTCTCTTTTAGGGTATGTCCACACTAAGTATATCACATGTAGACTCAGAGCCGTTTTAATACATTGGTGGGCCCAGTGCACAGCCCTCAAGAGTGGGCCCCCCCCCTTCCCTTTCGGCACATTGTATAATGTACTGAATTTGCCCCCACACTGTATCAAGAGCCCCAATACATACAGTAGTTACCTTATAACACTCCTACCACCATACAGTGATTACATATTACATAAAAACTGCACTAAACAAAACAGAAAGATATCACCAATGATACCATTACATAATACCGCCACATCATGACCCCTAACACTACAACCCTATAACAGAGTGCAGTTACATCCAGTGACTCACCGGGGGCGTCTTCTCCGATCAGAGTCTGTCACCTTTTCTTTTTCTCTCCATCCAGCGTAGGCCACCTTGAAGTCTTCTCCTGGCTGTGAATCTTCTCTCCAGAATCTGCCAGACAAATATTTTAGGCTCCAACACATACAGTAGTTAGGTCCCTTGTACCCCTATACAGTAGTTACACCCCTCTGTACCCCTACATAGTTACACCCCTCTGTGCCTCCATAGTTTTAAGGTGTCCCTGTAGTATATAGCCCCTCATGTGCTCCTCCAGTTATATACAGCCCTCCTGTGCGCTCCCCCATTAGTATATAGCCCCCCTGTGCACTCTCCCCAGTAGTATATAGCCCCCTGTGCTCTCCCACAATAGTATATAGCCCCCCTGTGCTCTCCCACAATAGTACATAGCCCCCCTGTGCTCTCCCCCAATAGTATATAGCCCCCCTGTGCTCTCCAACAGTATATAGACCCCTATGCTCTCCCACAACAGTATATAGCCCCCCTGTGCTCTCCCCCAACAGTATATAGCCCCCCTGTGCTCTCCCCCAATAGTATATAGCCCCCCTTTGCTCCCCCCAATAGTATATAGCCCCCTGTGCTCTCCCCAATAGTATATAGCCCCCCTGTGCTCTCCATAATATATAGCCCCCCTGTGCTCTCCCCCATAGTATATAGCCCCCCTGTGCTCTCCCACAATAGTATATAGCCCCCCTGTGCTCTCCCCCAATAGTATATAGCCCCCCTGTGCTCTCCAATAGTATATAGACCCCTATGCTCTCCCACAATAGTATATAGCCCCCTGTGCTCTCCCCCAATAGTATATAGCCCCCCTGTGCTCCCCCCCAATAGTATATAGCCCCCTGTGCTCTCCCCAATAGTATATAGCCCCCCTGTGCTCTCCATAATATATAGCCCCCCTGTGCTCTCCCCCATAGTATATAGACCCCTGTGCTCCTCAATAGTATATAGCTCCCTGTGCT
This sequence comes from Dendropsophus ebraccatus, assembly GCF_027789765.1. Classification (NCBI taxonomy): domain Eukaryota; kingdom Metazoa; phylum Chordata; class Amphibia; order Anura; family Hylidae; genus Dendropsophus; species Dendropsophus ebraccatus. The sequence continues at coordinate 44,374,009 of NC_091461.1, read as the reverse complement.
CCCCAATAGTATATAGCTCCCCTGTGCTCCCCAATAGTATATAGCCCCCTGTGCTCCCCAATAGTATATAGCTCCCCAGTAGTATATAGCCCCCTGTGCTCCCCCATAGTATATAGACCCCTGTGCTCCCCAGTAGTATATAGCTCCCCTGTGCTCCCCCATAGTATATAGCTCCCCTGTGCTCCCCATAGTATATAGCCCCCTGTGCTCCCCATAGTATATAGCCCCCTGTGCTCCCCATAGTATATAGCCCCCTGTGCTCCCCATAGTATATAGCCCCCTGTGCTCCCCAGTAGTATATAGCCCCCTGTGCTCCCCAGTAGTATATAGCCCCCTGTGCTCCCCCATAGTATATAGCCCCCTGTGCTCCCCAGTAGTATATAGCCCCCTGTCCTCCCCTATAGTATATAGCCCCCTGTCCTCCCCCATAGTATATAGCCCCCTGTGCCCCCCCATAGTATATAGCCCCCTGTCCTCCCCCATAGTATATAGCCCCCTGTGCCCCCGCATAGTATATAGCCCCCTGTGCCCCCCCCATAGTATATAGCCCCCTGTGCCCCCCCATAGTATATAGCTCCCCCTCCCATATAACATTGAAAAAAACAAACACTGTTACTCACCTAGGTCCACGCGTTCCTCTTCTCTTCCCTCTTGTGGCCGCACTTCCTGCGGTCACAAGAGGCTGCACTCCCCTTACCCTCGCGCCGACGCTCCAGTGACGTCGGGCGCTAGAGGGAGAGTGCGGCCTCTTGTGACCGCAGGAAGTGCGGCCACAAGAGGGACTGACAGGGAGGGAGCCAATGGCTCTCTCTCTGTCAGTGTCGCTGCTGGTGCAGCGCTGAGGCGCCGCAGCAGCAGCGGGCGGGGGCAGCGGCGAACGCCGGGGGGGCCCTGCAGGGGGCGCCATGGAGGGGTAAGTAGATTACCCATCCATGGCGCTCCCCCCTGACAGGCTGGTGTCCGGAGCTCTGTGCGACCGCATTGGTCGCACATAGCAACGGCCGGCCTGCTCGGGGGGGCCCCTTTAACCAGTGGGCCCGGTGCACGTGCACCATGTGCCCTCTGGTTAAAGCGGCCCTGCATAGACTGTATTCCAGGGTATTCCAGGGTCAGGCAGAATAGAGTCTCGTAATGTACACAAACCCTAAACATCAAAATTATGGGCATATTTTACCTTTATTCTGGCCCCCAGTAGGATGCTCTCCCCTTCCCTCTGTGACGCAGCTCCAATGATTCTAATGGAGCCATGTGACAGAAGGGAGGGGGTTTCGTCACACTGGGGGCCGGCAGGCCCATCCCCTGTTCTTCATGCTCGGCTGGTGCTTTGGAATAGACCTGCGCCGTGCAAGGGAAATGGGCGGCGGTTGAAAAAAAAAAAGGACCACAGCATTCCTGAGCTGGTGTCAGTCTGATCACACAAAAAACATAAAGCGGTGTACCTAGTGGTACATTCGCTTTAAGAAGTCATGACCTACTTCTACAGGGCAGCTTCATCTTGGACTTTTTGTTTAAGGGTCTGTTCACACGTACAGACTCGCTGCGTAAAACTGGCACAGAACTCGCATTAAACTCGCATGAAAGTAGCTGTGTTTTTTTGTGGTGTTGCACTTGCCTGTGAAAATCATGTGAAAATCAAAACTCGCACGTAAAAATCACACCAAACACGCAGCAAGAATACACATACATTGACTTGATAGCAATCAGTATCGCTGTGGATTTATGTGCGAGAAACTCACAGCAATAAATATGCAGCGAGTCTGTACGTGTGAACAGACCCTTAATGACTCTCCTGTGTGGATTTGTTGATCTATCTGACCATCTATGGAAATCAGTAAACACAGCCCAATAAACTGTGAAATGTTGCCTGCAAAAAAGTGACACAACCTGACCATGTTGGTTACAAACATATTCTTATTCAGGGTGCCTTCACACCTACCGCGAAATCTGCTTGGGATCCAGTGCCATTCATGCCTATAAGAGCACATACTCGCAGCAGGGTTGACATCCCACTGGGAGTATGGGAGTTAGCCTCCTGCTGCCTGCAGCCCCACAGCCCGCCACCGATAGCATACATTACCTGCTCGGCAACGCGGCTGCATGTGAGGCTCCCGGCTACAGTCCTTTTAATCCAATCAGTGCATGGCAGAACTAATTGGCTGAGCGGGACCGGAGCCGGGAGCCTCACATGCAGCAGCGTCGCCGATGTATGCTCTCAGTGGTGGGCTGTGGGGCGGCGGGCAACAGGGGGCTAACTCACATACTCACAGCAGGATGTCAATCCTGCTGCAAGTATGTGCTCTAATAGGCATGAATGGCACTGGATCCGCTGCGGATTTTGCTGCAAATCCGCAACGTGAAATCCGCTGTGGATCCGGTAGATGTGAAGGCACCCTCAAACACAATGGGCTCCATTTAAGCTGTAGTTTTCATCCCACTTTTTAATGCAAAACATGACTATAACTGACAAGAAGGATTAAGAGTAATATAGGGAGTCAACCAGCATGTACTCTCATGAGCTCCCAGTAGCTGCTTAGTCACACGAGTCACAGTTTAGTCACACTCAATTTTTAAGTCAAGTAATTTGCATACAAAGGGTAGAACATGCACAGCATACATATCAACCGTTTAGAAGGTTTAGAAAGTGACAAAATGATACTCCACTATTTCAGTGCTATATTATAGTAGATTTACCAGTAATGACATATTTTGACTATAGACTTTACATGGCCTAAAGGGAGAAATAAAATTGTTTCATCTAGTCCATACTATGACTCATGCCAAGAAATGAGTTGATCAGATTTGCATGCTAATCTTTGCAATAGTTGTTATGGACTGGGGATGAATAGTATGCATGGTGGTAACAATAGCCATAGCAGACACAGCAGCAGTTATCTGGCCTGCAAGAACTGTGTACCATTTTAAAGCACGGTTAGTGGTTATTTTTATTTTATTTTATTTATGCCTTTTCTATAAGATCCATTATTGTTTTTATTTTATTTGTAAGGGAACATCTTATCTATAAGACATCTTTTCAATAGTAATTGTATATTAAAAAGCTAATTAATAGAGATGAGAATATTTGATACTCAAACGAATATCCCGTGGGGCTTAAAAGTAGGGATGGTCCGAACCAAGTTCGGTTCAGGTTTGTAAGAACCTAAACGCTCGGCAATGATTCCCACTGTCTGCCCTCTCCGTGGAGAGGGTGGATACAGCAGGAGGACCGCCTGGGATACAGCCATAGCCATAGGCTATGTATCATAATACATATAATACATATTTCATCCCGTTCCCCACCCACACCACCCTGAGAGAGAGAAGGGGAAGAAAGAAAAAAAACAACAACAGATACACTAACCACCATCACCATCAATCCATGGAGACCATAGTTTACTACATCTTAGCACAGCCTTCCAGGAATTTTGATTTGCCCAGTATTTCTCATATTGTTGTATTCTAAGTTCCAGGTTATTCCATTCCTCAAACAAGAAAGCCTTATCCCCATACCATCTTCTGGATATAACAATTTTTACCAATACACTTAACTTATTTAATAGTGATCCCGTCAAACCATTATTATTTTATCCTCCTAAAAGTAGTCTAGGGACATTTATACTGACCACTGGGCCCATAACAGCCTCTATATGATTCTTCACTAAACTCCAAAAGTCTTGTAGTTTGGGACAGTCCCACAATAAGTGGAAAAAATCTATATCCCCGACAGAGCATTTGGGGTAATTAGAATTGGTTCTAAGTCCTCTCCTATAAAGATCCTTTGGAGAAAGATATAAACCAAACAGAGTTTTAAGCTGTATCAACCTATGGGAGGGATTAACTGAAATATATTTTATACCCTCACCAATCTCTGTCCACAGGTCGTCCAAAATAATTCCAATTCTCAGTTCCCACCTATCCCGTTCCCCTCACCATTAATAAACGTAAATATATTTCCAAAAGACATTTCTTCCCAAGCATAGGGGACCTTACGTATGTGACTGAACACACCACACCTCATTGTTCAGTGGCCATGCTGTGGAGTATTTGGATGTATGTGATGGAGCATTGTCCTGCATGAAAATCATGTTTTTCTTGAACGATACCAACTTCTTCATGTACTACTGCTTTAAGAAGGTGTCTTCCAGAAACTGGCAGTAGGTCTGGGAGTTGAGCTTCACTCCATCCTCAACCCGAAAAGGTCCCACAAGTTGATCTTTGATGATACCAGCCCATACCAGTACCCAACCTTCACCTTGCTGGCGTCTGAGTGTAGCACTCTGCCCTTTACTGATCCAGCCTCGGGCCCATCAAGAATCACTCTCATTTCATTAGTCCATAAAACCTTAGAAAAAGATATTTCTTAAGATATTTCTGGGCCCAGTCTTGACGTTTTATGTTATGTTTCTAATTTTTCAGCCATTTTCTCGTTTTTTACCTTGGCCATGTCCCAGAGTATTGCACACCTTGTGTTTTTTGATACTCCAGTAACGTTTCAGCTCTGAAATATGGCAAAACTGGTGGCTAATGGCATCTTGTCAGTTATTTTGCCCCTTTTGTCTTTCAACACGCTTTTTGTGACCCTGTTGGCTATTTGCCATGAAAATTGTTTGGTGATCATGCTTCAAAAGTTTGGCAATTTCAAGACTGTTGCATCCCTCTGCAAGACATCTCACATTTTTTGACTTTTCAGAGTCCGTCAAATCTCTCTTCAGACCTATTTTGCTAAAGAAAAGGAAGGTGTTTAATAATTAAGTACACCTTATACAGTTTAACCAAAGGCATAGTGCGACAGTCTAGACTAGTGGGAAGAGACGAGGACGTGGGCATGGTGAAAAACCATGCTGTTGAGAGACCGCTAGAATGCAGCTTAGCCAGGATCCCTAACTTTGTCTCCCGGTTAACAAGGTTACGTGGTACACCGCTATAGGATCCACAGCAGTGTGAGCAGGTGATGACGTAGATGGTGGATAATGCCTCTAGCAATTTGTCAACCATGTAGTCTTCCACGCTTTCCAATGTCCTTAGCCAGTGGACTGGAATGTGTCAATCCTTCATTTGATCCCCCTTGCTCCCAACTGAGCCACTCAAACCAACAGGGTGATTCCAACCTCTCAGGGTGATTCCAATTCTCTCCCCAGAATTGTTCTTAGGTCCTTTCCATGATTCGAAAGTGATGCTTCAGGAATCTCCAATGGAGGTTGTGTACCCTAATACCCAAAGCTTTGACCTTCCTTTGTGTCAGGGTGAGAAGGGGTCCATGATGATGAAAGACAGTTGTCGGTCACAGAGGTGGTTGTTAGATCAGGAAGTCAAGCAGAGGTATTGGGTGAGGTTATGGAAGAAGAGGGGTTGGATAACGAGGTGAACGACCACATGCAGGTCACTAGTGAGATTACTAGGAACAGCAATTCAGAGGGGGAGGAAACTGCATCACCACCACAGACTGGAAGAGGCCGTGGGGTGTTCAAAGGGCCATGGCAGTCTAAAACAAAAGGTCACGAAACTGTTACCCGGACACCTCCTTGCATCAAGCTAATGTGCAGTGGGGTTTGTCTTCATTGGTAAGAAAGCTCTATGGACAGGCACATTGAACAGAAACAGGACAGGCACAGAGAACAAGGGAGCCACCATTAACAACTTGACTACCACCAGCATGATTCAGAACAAATCAGCGAATCACCCGACAAGTTGGAACCAAGGCCATGGTCCACAACCAGCACTTGCATGTGACACGACAGAATCTTCCCCTTAGTTGCTCGCACTGCAAGCAATTTCCCATGTCCCAGGCCTCGGAAGCAGCCATGTTTACATTCCTTCTTGCTGTCGATTAGTGGGAATGTGTGCAGCATTTTTGCTGAATTAACCTCAAAGAGCAAAGAAGCGAGTGCCGGTATTTCTTTTCTACATTAGTAGATTTCTACCAGATGCACGGCAAAACTGATTTGTTCTGGAGGGCTGGTTGTTTCAAACAACATTATATACCCCCTTGAAACAGGCTTTTCATGTCCAGGGTCATCCGCATCGTCCAACAGAGTTTCCCATCCCAGCCCTCATTTCTCAATACCCCAAAGTCTGGAGCAAATCCGAAAATATGCTGCCACCCACCTGCATGCAGAGTAGCTCATCCACTTACCTTGGAGATGTTGTCATATAGGCCTGGAGGAAAATGAGGCATTCTGCAGCCTCATGGAGACATCCATTGCTTGGTACTCCATCCATAGCCAACACTATTTTTCATGTTGTGTCGTACCAGCCTTACAGCAGCATGTCACTTGTGCCCTGACCCATGTGATTTCAGGGAAGGTCCACTAAACCACAGAGGCGTAGACCAGTGCTTGTGGCCAAGGTTGCTACATTTTCCTGATGGGACACTGGGTGAACGTGGTGGACGCTAGGACAAATTTGGACTCAGGGTCCGCACACATCCTACCAACCCCGAGGATTTCGGGCCCTACTTTGGTCATGGTTTCCTGGTAGATTATTCCACCAACCTCTCCTACTCTAGCTCCCCCTCCATTTCCCAACGATCTTCAGTGAGCATGCCACCGTTAGTCGCAAGCTGAAAGCACATCAGCACTGTAGTGGGGAAGCCGCAACAGGCTTTGCTGAAACTGCGCAGCCTAGGTTAAAAAACGGCACACTGCCACAGAGCTGTTGAATGGTATTGGGCAGCAGACTGTTCTGTGGCTCTCACTGCTTAACTTAGAACCAGGCATAGTTGTGTGTGACAATGGCTGTAACCTGGTTGCGGCTCTGCAGCTCGGAAACCTCACATAAGTGCCATGCCAGGCCCACATCTTCAACTTTGTGGTTCAGTGTTTTCTAAAAACATACCCTGATTTGCATGAACTGTTCCACAAGGTGCATCACATGTATACCCATTTCAGAAAATTCCCCACTGATTGGGCTGTCCTGATGACACTGGAGCAGCGCTTTGGTTTGCCAGCTCACCAACTGTTGCCTGATCTGGCCACACATTGGAACTCCGCATTCTACATGTTGGCCAGGGTTTGCAAGCAGCAAAGAGCCATCAGAGAGTACCCACTGTAACATATCTGCTGGTTTGCCAGTCAACCACCAGTCTTCACTAACGAGAACTTGGCATGAATGGCTAACATCTGTGAGGTTTAACAAACTTTAAGAAGTCAATCCAAATGGTGAGTTGTAATATTGCTAGTGTGAGCTTAACCATACCACTACAGTGGATGTTAGCTAGACCACCCTCTTTTCAATTTCTCTGCTCAGATTGGATGAATGGGGGGAGGAGGAGCATGAACAGATGCAAGAGAGTATTGTGGACACTGCAGAGGGTAGTATCGGTTTCAAAACATCTGCTCGGCGCAGATGGCCTAAAGAGGAGGAGGAGATGGAGAGTCAACTTCCTGGTGAGGAAAGTGTCGCAGAAGAGGTGCACACACTAAAAATATTGGCAAAAATACAAGTGCAACAGTTTGGCATTATCAGTGGACAAAAATTTTGTGATGCATCACAGTTAGTACTTCTGGGCCTTAGTATTACATTGGTTCAAAAGTTCCCAACGTACACGCTAAAAATGTCCATTGGAGTCTGTTGTCAAATGAAAGCCAAAAGAGCGTCCTTTTGGCCAGTATGAACCTGTCTAGCAAAAAGAACAAAAGTAATAACTATGGAATAATGTAGTAGACTGCGCTGTTCTATACCTTGGTATCCTCTGACAAGAGTATGCATTAAACAGAAACCATATTAGCCTATATGAAAAGGTAATCAAACTATGGCATCCCAAGTAAAGTAATGTCCAGTAAGATACAGAAAAAAATACCATGATATAGGAAAACACCATGATGTTACTGTCTATTATCATTGGGGCTTCCCAGGCAATAATGCAAGCTCTTTTGTGTGTTGAGGAGCTGTTAGCAATACTGATGCTATGCAGGGAGCTCAGGAGGAAGAGAAGAAGAGTGGCTTCTTCAGCTGACAGCTCGTTATTATAATATATTCTAATGATGTGTTATCTAAAATTAGGAAATAATATATTTTGTTTCAGAAACGCCACTCCTGTCCATGGGCTGCATGTGGCATTGCAGCTTTGCCCCTTTCAATTGATTGTGGATGAGGTTTTGACCAATCATGTTGACTAGTACACATGGTGACCTTCTGACAAGCCAATCAGATGTCAGCAGGAGTGGTAAAATATTGTATTTAAAGGGAACCATTTACCCCGTGGCCCCAGGCAGAAACTGACATACAGTGACATAAAGGTCAATATACTTACCACATCGCTCCCAGTCCCGTCCCGGATCCCATTGTTGACATGGAGAAATCTCAGATTCTTCTTCTCGCGCCAGGGGCGTAGCTAGGGGTTCAGCCTAGGGGGGGCGAGTGAGTCTCAGTGGGCCCCCCACCGATTACAGTATGTTACCCATAGGGAACCTCAGCAGATGACAACGCTTTCTGAATAATATAGGGTATTACCTACCACATTATTCATAGTGAACAGGGACTGAGAACAGTGGAAAAGACTTTTTACATCTCACATATATAACCATGTAAAAAATAAAGGGGTTATCCAGCATTGCTAAAACATAGCTGTCTTTTTTTCCAGAAACAGCGTCACTCACCTCCAAAGCTTGGATGTGGTAGTGCAGCTCAGTTCCACTAAAAGAGATTACAACCAAGTTGTAATACCACACACAACATAGAGGAAGTTATGGTGCTGTTTCTGTTTTCTATCTAGCTATCCATCCATTCTTCTATCTCTTTTTTTTATATCTATCTGTCTAATATCTATTGGGCAGCATAAGGACTACACCATAGCTGATGGGCAATGACCAAATTAGCAACACCCAAAGGGGATAACCGCAGTACAAAGTAGTAGAGTGAATGTATAGTACAATTCTGGGTAATAATAAATAGTCCCATGCAGTTCAAGGCAACTATTTTAAATAACCTGTATACAAAAAAAGCCAGACTGCAACATAACTAAAAGGAATAATTACTTTATAAATCCATAGAAACAATACATGAAAAATGTAGGAGAAATCAGCACCACTAATCCTGGTGTACAGGGTATATGAGAGCAGCCAATTGATGCCTCCATGTAGTATTTAGACCCAATTTTACCCTCATATAGTTTGCAGGGTCCCACTATGCTCTCATATTGTAAAAAGCCCACCATCTATACCCTAACATTGTAGATTATCCCCCTTGTTCCTCCATATAGAAGATAGACCCTCCCTGTGCTTCCCCATATAGTATTGAGGTCCCTCTGTAGTTAGGCCATCTGTGCCCCAATATAGTTATTATTTTCCTCTGTTTCCATGTAGTACTAGTTAGGGCCCTCTGTGCCCTCATATAGAAGTTAGCTACCCCTCTGTGCATCTATCTAGTATTTAGACCTCCACATGTAGTATCCTCCATGTAGGCATCCCCTCCAGCACCATCTCATCTAGGTAATCCCCCTGGTATCTATTCCCCATGTGGCCACCCCCTTTCCCAGCAGTAATCTACCTGGTAATGCTCCTGGTGGTTAGACACCACCACCACCACTGTAAGTAGACTGTACTGTTCCTCCAAATTAGGTATACCCTTTTATGTTAGCCAGGACATCCCATACCCCAACCCCCATATATGAAATCCTTCCTAGGAGTTAGCCCCACCCACCCACATAGGTCTCCACCTCTATAACTAAGAGGAAAAAAGCCATACTTACCTGCTGTGCGGTTGCAGTACTGTAGTCTTCTGATGTCAACTCTCTCCCTGCTCTGTGAGCACACAAATGACATCATCTATGTCCCACAGCTCTAAGGGAGGAAACAGCCTCTTGTGGCCACAACAGTTATTGGCAGGGTGGAGAGCCAATGCTCTCCTCTCCTTGTCAATCACCCTGCTGCATTCAACTGTATCTTCTCCTCGCATACAAGCGCATACAGCTAAATAGTCAGACACAACATTCGGTAGCCGTGTGGGCCTCCCAGGAACACTAAGTGACCAATAAACATTTGTTAAGTCTGTCTGCAAAAGCAATAGCTTTTGTGGTCAGCATTAACTAGCGAAATCTTCAGTGGGCCCCCTGCCTGTGTGGGCCCGGGAGCATCCGCCCCCTCTGCCCCCACCAAATTACGCTACTGTCTCGCGCCCATTATGGTAATGAGCGCCGCTGGGCCCGAAGTCCAGCCTTCTCCCCGCCTCCGACACTTGATTGACGCCGGGTCTTCTTCCTCCTCGTCTTTTTTCTTCTCGCCGGATCCCGCGCAGGCGTCATGACGGTCGTTTTCGGCGCATGCGCAGTTCACAATTGAAGCCGCTCCGCAGCTTTACTGTTTACTGTGGTGCGCCGATTGTCTCGAGCACGTATCCTGTTTACCGCGCAGGCAAAGAAGAGGTGACGAGACCATCGCAACGGCGCCTGCGCGGGAATTTGTCAGAAGACTAAAGACGTCAATCAAGTTCCAGGAGGCGTGGATGGGCGGCGACAAGAAGAGGACCTCATGAATAAGTTGGACTTGTCCGTCTTCTATGGACGTTGGACTCATCTCAGCTCATTACCATAATGGGCGCGAGAAGAAGAATCTGCGATCTCTCCGTGTCAGCAATGGGATCCGGGACGGGACCGGGAGCGATGTGGTAAGTATATTGACCTTTATGTCACTGTATGTCAGTTTTTGCCTGGGGCCACGGGGTGAATGGTTCCCTTTAAATAGGGCTGAGTATGAGCAGAACCCCTTAGAAAATAAATAACAATAAATAGCAAAAACAATATTTTCAGTTAATAATCCTAAAAGATTTTATGCAAAAGAAAGAAATAATTAGAAACCCCATATTTTACTGAACAAAGGCACTTAAAATTCATCATGTGTGCGACAATATTGCTAGAAAAATAAAACGCGTATGATAATTCACAGCACAGATCCATCCAATAGGTCAGGACTTACAGGCTGAGAATTTTAAAAATAGATTTACTTTATAAGGGTCAGGCACTAAAAATGATATACATAGTTAGAGTGCAATGTTCCCTACACGTTTGTCTGTCCTTTGCTCAGCAATGTGAAGAGATTTATTAATCTTTTGTTGTAAATTTCATGGTGCTGGCAATTTCTGCGGTGTTGGGTATTATTTACATCAATAATAGAACAATGAAACCTGCGCTTCAAATGAAAATGCAATAATGAAGAACATTTATGAATGATATTTTGTATTAAGCTCTCCCATAATAAAGTATTTATCCCTGCAACACACAATATCCGGCAGAAAGACATGTTGATTAATGCTTTACAGGACAATTTACCTCCTCTTTTCTTCATCCATGTTGTTCTTTGTCTATATAAAATAACTGGCTCTTAGCAGGAGAATAAAAAATAGCTTACATCCCCTGTCGTTGTTATCAAGGATTTCAGTCACCAGTGAAAGAAGGAGCCTGCAATTCCTGATTCAAACCACATGCAGTATTCTGTAGCAATTAGCAGATAAACTGCTGACTAAAAAACTAAAGCATGAAGCATATTGTAGTCAAGGTCAAAACTGCTTCTTTTGGAATGATAAGAGATTTCATGTTTTCGAAATACATATCGGCTGTGTGCATTGTGCCTTAGTTGATAGAAATAGTTGCCAGTTCCCCTTGCTAGTAATTATGTGGATGTTATAAATATGTTAGCTGTCAAGAAAACCTGTCATGAAAGGAATGCTTTAAAAAGCAGCAATATAAAATACAACAAAAAACACACACACATACATTATGCAATGACAATAAAAACACTGATAAGTGAAGTAAATAACATTAATTATTTCAGAATTTCATCATTTATGTATGGGTATGTTCACATGGGCAAAAAAAGTGTCAAAAAGAACAGAGGGATATGTATGGGTATGTTCACAGCTCACCAAAAATCTGCCATAATTTCCTTAAAATATATATGGACCTCTTGGAGATCGTAGGATTAATATCACGGGCCGCAACCCGATAAGTCCACCAAAGAACGAAGGTTCCATCCACAGCTTCTTAACCCTTTCCCGAACGAGGACATAACTGTACATCCTCGCGCGGGTGTTCAGAGCGGGGCCGTGCGGCGACCCCACTCTGAATCACAGCGGTCCCGGGTGCCGCTTGTAGCCCGGGACCGCCGGTATACATGACAGCTGCATCCGATTACCGGATACAGCATTTCCCTGGTGTCTAGTGGCGGAGATCTAGAGGAGCGATCTCAGTTACTGAAGCCGCCCGGGGACCGCTCCAAGATGGCACCATCCCCGGCTCGGCACTCGTTTGTTTTCGGCTGTATATATCTATACAGCAAAGATCTCAATGAGAGATCAAAGTATATATACTAGAAGTCCCCTAGGGGGGCTTCTAGTATATGTGTAAAAAAAAAAAAAAAAAAAAGTGTTGTCATTAGTAAAAAGCCCCCTACCCTAATAAAAGTCTGAATTACCCCCCTTTTCCCAGGTTTTAAATAAAAATAAATAAATAAATAAACATGTTTGCTATCGCCGCGTGCGTAATCGCCAGAACTATTGATTAATCCCATTCCTGATCTTGCACGGTAAACGGCGTCAGCGCAAAAAAATCCCAAAGTGCAAAATTGCGCATTTTTGGTCGCATCAAATCCAGAAAAAAATGTAATAAAAAGCGAACAAAAAGTCGTATATGCGCAATCAAGGTATCGATAGAAAGTAAACATCATGGCGCAAAAAATGACACCTCATACAGCCCCATAGACCAAAGGATAAAAGCGCTATAAGTATGGGAATAGAGCGATTTTAAGGAACGTATAATTGTTAATGGTTTGAATTTTTTACAGGCCATCAGATACAATATAAGTTATAAATGTTATATATCGTTTTAATCGTAACTACTTGAGGAACATGCATAACAAGTCAGTTTTACCCCAGGGCGAATGGCGTAAAAACACATTCCCCCCAAATAAAAGAAATGCGTTTTTTTTTTCAATTTCACCACACTTTGAATTTTCTTCTGGTTTCGTAGTATACTTTATGCAAAACTTCAGCCTGTCACTGCAAAGAACAATTAGTGATGCAAAAAATAAGTGCTCATGTGGGTTTGTAGGTGTAAAAATGCAAGTGCTATATCCTTTTAAGCACAAGGAGGAAAAAACGAAAACGCAAAAACGAAAATTAGCCTGGTCCGGAAGGGGTTAAAATATTGAAACTTATTGAGACATCGGCAAAACATTTTGAAAAACCAGAGAGTGAGCGATAGTTATTAGACTGTTGCAGTTCGCACATCACTCAGGTGTTCCCTAATACGGGTTCTAAGCTTCCTGATACTGGATCCCACATACTGCAGGTCACACACAGTGCAGTGGGCAACATAAACCCTGTGTGTATAACTACAGTTAATGAAGGATCGGATCACAAAACTACGGCCCATAGTACTGGAAACTACTAAATATGGTTTAGATACAAAAGAACACATGCCCAGACCCGGGGGGGGGGGGGATTGGTCTCATTTGTCACATAAAAGAAGCACTGTGGATTCTTAATCTAAATACTAGACATCCTAAGAGACTTAATTATAAATCTGATTTATATTACATTTACTAAAATAATTTCATGCGATTTATTTGCTATTTATGTTTATTTTTTGTAATTTTTGTATTCTTCCTGTTGTAATATTTCTGTTGTGAGTAGTCATGAGACCTCCTGGAGTCAGGTGCTCCCGCTCTGGGTTTGGGGCGTGCCTTCTCTAGTGAAGCGAGACGTCACATCCTACACATTAAAAAATTGGCTGTTACCATTACACACTTGCCATGATTAAGGGGTTTTCACCCTGCAATGCGTCGGCGTGTTTTTAGCCTTTTTATTCTGTTTTTTTTGTGACGTCTCAATAAAAGTTTCAATATTTTAAGAAGCCGTGGATAGAACCTTCGTTCTTTAGCAGTTTTATTTTGACATACTGACTTTAAAGCCATGTTCACACAATCTCCTTTTTTGCCCATTTTACGGCAGTGTTTTTGTCTGGACATAGTTTTGATAGCTAAAAATTGGCATATTATGCAAATTATGAATGTAATTTGCTTAATACAGTCATGTTTTGTTGTTAAAACGATGGTCGTTCCAAAAAAAAAAGTCTGTAAAATGTCATTTGTGATCATAGCCTAAAATAGCATAAAAACAGTGATGAATAAAAATAAAAACCACACTGATTTACAGGCTGTTTTGGATGTGGCTTTTCCAACTTTTGCAACTTTTGGTTCCTGGTCCACCTTCCAATCTAAAATTATGTGTGGCAGTATGAACCAGAGTCCGTCAAAACCAGAGTCCATCAAGTTAAACCTATAGAAACTCTTCTGTGTTGATCCAGAGAAAGGGCAAAATGCCAATTGCCCAATCACAGGGTAAAAAATTCCTTCCTGACTCCAAAATGAAAATCAGAATAAATCCCAGGATCAACATCCTAGCTCATGTAATCTAGTGCCTATAACTTGCAATATTATTTTTTAAGAAAAGCATCCAGGCCTCCCTTGAACTTATGTAATGAATCAGCCATGACTCATCATGTTCCATAGTTTCACTGCTCTTACAGTAAAGATTCCCCCATCTGTGCTGGTGGTGAAACCTTCTTTCCTCTAGACGTGGAGGATGCCCCCTTTTCATGGTTACAGGCCTAGGTGTAAAATGATCACTAGAAAGATCTCTGTACTGTCCATTCATATATTTGTACATTGTAATCAAATGGCCCCTAAGACGTCTTTTTTTCTAAACTAAATAACCCCAAGCTTGATAAAATGTCTCGGTACTGTAATTCACCCATTCACTTAATGACCTAGGTCTCCCTCCTCTGCACCTGCTCCAGTTCAGCCATGTCCTTCTTATATATTGGTACCCAAAACTGTACATATTATTCCATGTGTGGTCTGACCATTTAGAAAGAGGCAAAACTTCCTCATCTTTAGCATCCATGCCTCTTTTGTTGCATCCTGTGATTTTATTAGCCTTGGCAGCCGCTGCCTGGCACTAATCACTAAAGTTGAGTTTACTGCCCAACAATACCAAGTCCTTTTCAGAAGCAGTTTTACCCAGTGTTTTATTATTTAGTACATAATTGTACTTATTATTTCTATTGGTCCAAGTGCATAACCTTACATTTATTCACATTAAACTTCATTTCCCATTTCTCTGCCCAAGCCTCAAGCTTCTCCAAATCCTTCTGTAATATTATATTCTCCTCTGTGGTGTTTACTTTACGGATTTAGTGTCTTCTGCAAAAATGGACATTCTACTCTGTATCCTCTTTACAAGGTTGATAATAAACATATTAAAAAGTACTGACCCCTGCGGTACCCCACTACTAACTGTGACCCAATTTGAACATGTTCCATCAATATGACCACCCTCTGCTTCCTATTACTCAGCCAGTTACCCATTTACATATATTTTCCCCTAGTCCCAGCATCCTCATTTTATGGACCAACTTTTTTATGAGGCACAGTATTAAATGCCTTTGAAAAGTCTAGATACACAACGTCCACAGCCTCCCCCAGGTCCAGTCTATAACTGACCTCCTCATAAAAGCCGATCAGATTAGTGTGACAGGACGGGTCCCTCATAAATCCATGCTGGTGCTGCGTTTTAAGATTATTTTCATTAAGATACACCAGTATAGCATCTCTTACAAAACCCTCAAATACTTTACCCACTATATTCATCAGACTTACAGGTCTATAGTTTCCAGGATCATTTTTGATCCCTTCTTGGACATTGCCACTACATTAGCTGTGCACCATTCTTGTGGAACAATCCCTGTCATTATAGAATCTCTAAATATTAGGAACAGGGGTCTGCCTAATACAATACTTCATTCATGCAAAACTCTGGGATAGATGCCTTCTGGGTCTGGTGATTCATTAATTTTTTGTCTTTAAGTTATCGCTTCACTTCTTGTTGTGTTAGGCACGTGAGATTTATGGTAGAATTTACATCATTCCTAGTCATGTCATATGTTTTAGGATTATCCTCTGTGAATACAGTAGAAAAGAATGTATTTCGTAGATTGGCCTTTTCCTTGTCCATTTCCACAATAACACCCAGATAATTTTTGAAGGGACTAACATTTTCAGTTTTAAGTCTCTTATTACTTCTGTAGGGGAAGAACATTTTGGGATTCATTTATTTTCTGTGGCAGTCATTCTTTCTGTTGCAATTTTGCTACGTTTATTTGTTTCTTCCACAATTTATTCATCTTTTATGGCCAGACAGCTAAAATATAAAGTAAAAGTACAATGTAGGATAATATCCTCCACAGTGGTGGTAAAAAATGAGCAATGAAAAGGCTCACCTTGATAGGTTGTGCTAAAAGTACAACATCTGAGAGCTGTATGTATACATCTTAAAGTACCAGCAAATCCCACAGGAGCACATGGGTCTGATGCCAAACAAATCCAGATTGTGATCAGGATGAAAAAGGTATGAAGTTCATGGTAACAGCCCAAAACCGAGAGGGGGACTGCATGGCCCAATAGGACAAAGTGCATAGTGACTCTGTGTAGAAATCAACAAGCTCAGCTGACAATGTGTTTCAGGGTTCATACTCAGTGGCGTAGCTACCATAGAGGCAGGGTAGGCAGTTGCTATGGGACCCTTGCAGGAGGGGGGCCCAGGGGAGAAGGTAAGAGTGTGTGTCCTTCTGCTTAACCCCTTATGTACTGCAGTGTGTAAGTGACCCAATGTTTACTTACATGCTGCAACACAAAAAAGGGTTAACAAGCAGAAGACAAATATCTCCTCTGACAACCTCTGACCTCTGTTCTCCAGCTGCCCAATTAAGTAGGAAAATGTGCAGAGCTCCATGCAGAGGTCAGGGGTTATCAGTGCACCAGCAGTAAGGCAGATATCTCCTTGTCCTGTAAACATCTGGTCACTTACACACTGCAGTACATAAGGCGTTAAGTAGAAGGTAGTCTGCTCCTGCACCTATGTATTTTACTACATGGGTTCCTAATGGGCCCTTATAGGTACAAACAGTGGACTGACAGAGCAAGCAGCCAATGTCTCTCTGCTCTGTCAGTCACTCCTGTGGCTGCAGTCAGGATTCTGCCTTTGGCCACAAGAGATTTTATTTTTGGCCACCTCACAGAGCTTTGTGTTGTGCGTAGGGGGGCCCCTTTAATTTTTTTGCTATAGGGCCCCGTGAATCCTAGCTACGCCCCTGTTCATACCTTGTTCTTCAAGTCACAGAGACAGTATGCCATTAAGAGCAAAGCTAGTGTTTATAAAGAATTTGTTGTTGATTTCTACATGCAGTCAATCTTTATTTAATTGCGCTCTGAAGTTTCCCCCTCAGTCTTGTGGCTTCTACCATGGACCTCACACCTTTCTCATCTTTTTTTATTGCTGCTTTTACAGACAAGTTTAATTTATTATTTATTTAAGTTTAGTTTTATTATTTATTTTATCATCTATGACTTTTTACATTTTGTGCAAATCCACACCAACTCTGAGCAGTCTTATCTGTAAGTTTTCAGTGTGACTTTGTGGACTAGTGCAAATTTTCACACCATGTGCGACTTTTTGGAAATTTTGCACATGCTACATAAAAACTTGCACGGATAAGACTGGTGGTACATACACCACAAATTATAAATTCCCCAAAAGACTCTAGTCTATTAGGTTCCACTGAGGTGTTAAAGAAGTTAAAAAAAGGCTAGGTTCGCACAATGTCTTCATTTTGGTCATTTTATTGCCGTCTTTTTGGACGACCGTCTATTTTATGCAACAAATGAACAAAATTTGCATAATGGTTACATGTTGCAGGCCAAAATGAAGGCTGACCAAAAAGGTCAAATGATGGCCTTCATTATGGTGCCAAAAAGATGTTGTGAGAACATTGCCTCTTAAGCTG
This sequence comes from Dendropsophus ebraccatus, assembly GCF_027789765.1. Classification (NCBI taxonomy): domain Eukaryota; kingdom Metazoa; phylum Chordata; class Amphibia; order Anura; family Hylidae; genus Dendropsophus; species Dendropsophus ebraccatus. The sequence continues at coordinate 44,356,179 of NC_091461.1, read as the reverse complement.
ATGAAAGAGCCTGTGGAAAGACCATCACTGCGTGTTTCTGATGCATTACGCAGTCTTAGTCAGGCTAAGTGATGACTAAGGCTGCGTAATGCAGCAGAAACGCGTTGGAATCTGGTTGGGGGAAATGTTACAGTGTGTGTACGTTGTATGGTGAAGAAAGTCATCTAATCTCACCTGACTGGATGCCAGATACTTTTCATACACGAAAGTAAACCGAGGCAACCCTTGTCTCAAATCAGTTAAAATTGCAATTGTAAATGAATACCATATCCTAGCAATATACTATCAGTGTGTTTTCAAAGATACCAATTTAGTATAACATTTTCAATTTGAGGTAAAATACAATGAAAACTTTAATTACCGTATTTTTCGGACTATAAGAAATTGTAAGTGCGCCTTATAGTCCAGTGCGCCTTATATATGGACCGGGACAGCTCCGGCCTCCATGGCGCAGATAGGCTGCTGAGCTCACATCTCCCCGCCACACAGCACAGCGCTCCCTCACCTGGACTCCCGGCCCATGGCTCCGCAGGCCTGTCCTGCTGTCCCGCTCTCCCGCTGTAGCGCTGTACCGCTCACCCGCTGTCCTGCTCTCCGCAGCCCGGATACAGGCTCAGGCATAGACTTTCATTCAATAGCGCCAACTAGTGGCCAGAGGTTGTAGAGCAACACTGTACTGTACTGAGGCTCCTAACTATGGTGGCCACAATGCTCCATGCAGAATTCGGCCAACGGGACTCGCTGGCAGAATTCTGCCTATCCTGCATGGTGCATTATGGCCACCATAGTTAGGAGCCTCAGTACTGTGACATAGTAAGGAGCTTCAGTAGATACAGTACTGTGATCAGCAGGTGACATAGTAAGGAGCCTCAGTAAGTACTGTGATCAGCAGGTGACTTACGTTTTTCGTTCGTTCAAACTTATACACTATAATGCGGTGCACCTTATAGTCCGGTGCGCCTTATATATGAACCTAGATGGCTTAGCAGACTAAAATTGAAGGTGCGCCTTATAGTCCAACTAGACTAAAGTGACCTATTTATTAAGATGTTAGTAACAAAACATCAATATATTTACAAGACCCTCCAGTCATAGGTCGGGGGTTACCAACTTATACACAATGCCAATCAATAAAGCCCCCTTAAGTTGGACCTAACTAAAAATTTACTTTTAATTTTTCATTTTTTAAAAGAATGTCTCTAAGAAAAACAAAAAATAATTAAAAACACAATTCAAACTGCTCCTGTTCCTATTGTCAAATATAGCAAGGCCACACAAACCTATAGATAGTTGCTATAGATGGCTGAGCTGTATATAAGTCACTATCTAAAAATCCCTATAGCTTCTTCAACATAACGTGCTCATAGCTTCATGGGTCAAACTGCATAATGTGTGTAATATAGACATTTTGTGAAGAATCTACCAAATAAGATGCAAAGACTAGCACCACCTAGTTCACATTATGCGGCAATGGAATTCTCAATCATTAACTCCTATGGAAGCTGGAGTAATGTACTGTATAGAGACACACAGTTGTGCTCAGCAAATAAAGAGATAGAGTTCAGCAAAATTCTTCAGATACAAGAGAAAAAAGAACAGCGGCACTCACCCTGTCTTATCTTCTAGCTTTATTGAAGTAAAAAAAATCATGATATTGGTACCAATCAGCACACAGGTGAGGGAGGAAAAACAAAGGTGCACAAAGCGATTAACCGTTTCGTGTGCACGCGCACTTCGTCTAGGTTTTGACATTCACACTGGTGTCAAGTCGCAGATGAAGTGCGCGTGCGCACAAAACGGTCCGTCGCTTTGTACACCTTTGTTTGTCCTCCCTCGCCTGTGTGCTGATTGGTATGAATATCTCGATTTTTTTTTTTTACTTCAATAAAGCTAGAAGAGAAGAAGGGGTGAGTGCCGCTGTTTTATTTTCTCTTGTATCTGTAGACATTTTGTGAATTAATACATTGTATTGCACCTCTTTTCAGCATGATATGGATGGCATTTTGCCTACCTGTATTTTAACTAGTGCCAACTGTTTAGGTTTAGCAAGATTCTCCAAAAGTGAACGCTCATTGTTTGACTTGCATGCGTTTGATGCCATGTTTTCTTGGCAGCCCTAGGGCAGCATCGAGCTTCTCCAGCCGCCGGGAGTCAAACACCAAGGATTTGGGTTTCGAGAATGTTGCCGAACCTGAATAGTTCTGCAAGTCCGCTCAACGCTAACTATAACATATGAATGAAATTTTGCAGACAGTCTTTAGCCACATCGAACATGAAATGCCATTGACTGCTTTAATATAAACTACATTAGCTTCTGCAATTATTTAGAGACGTAAATAAATAACAATGCAGATAATGATTGTTGCACATTCCGTATACAGTAATGAGCTTTTATAGGCAATTTAAGCTGCTGTTCTCAAGGACGTAACTTTCCTGAACCGATTGCCTTTCTTTCTCTATTCAATCTGTTTATGAGTATTTACTTAGCATTACCAGAGACCCTCTCTGCAGGAGTTGCCTCTTTTTCCCCTGGGTGTCAGTGTCTGATGTCTTACATCTGCTCAGTGATTGATGGAACCTGAATACACGTTATTACTCTCTCACAAGCAGAAATCAAACAGGCTATTAACTACATTACTTCAAAGAGCTGTTTCTATACAACGTACTTATCTTAATTGAAACTTTTTTTTCGTAAAGATATTTGTTATGTTGTGTAGATAAACTACAGGTGCAATCTGTATCCAATCTAATCTGTGATGGAAAAAAGATGTGGCTTAGCCAGTAAAGGATTGCAGGTTCAGATTCTAATTTGGTTAGACAGTTGTAGGATGATGGAGACATGTTTATAAAGGAAAATGTGACTGCAGTTTATCCCCTAACCAGAAGGGGCAGTATCTGAAAACATCAACTAAATTAGCTATTTCTTAACATGAATTGACTAACCCTAATCTATTTTAAGCACAACTCTACAGTATATGAAAAAAGAAGACAAATTAATGATAAATAGATGGTAAGTTGCTATAGCAAAGGACACATACAAGACTTCCCTATAGTTAGTGCCCTTTAAATTGTGTACAAATACAATGCAACGTGTACCAGCTCATGCAGTGTATCCTAAGCCCCACTATTATTTATTTTTAAGAAGAGTATTGGGAAAACAGGTAGTTACAATAATCAATTAGCAATAATTGATAATAAAATTAAAGAATATAATTAACAAAAAAAAGCATGAAAAGTCCAAATTAGATGCATTCTTCTAAAGTATGTGTATATGTATGTATGTATATAATCACCTAAGTGGTAAATACAGCCACAAAAATGTGTTCATTCTGGATCTCCGACACCAGACCTATAAATGACTACAATCACTAATATTGATACTATTGAAATTTGCAAATTGTACCAGAATCACACAGCGCCCCCCCACCCCCCCCCCCCCCGAAGTAGCATAATTGTATTCCTACTTTTGCGACCAAGAGAAAGGCATGTGGCCATGAAGAGTGTGAAAATGAATTAAAGGGTTTCCAAGGATAAATTTACTGTAAAAATTAAAGGGTTTCCAAGGCTAAATTAATTAATGATGAATCCTTATGCTGCGTTTACACACAGCGATAATTCGCCCAATCGAACGGTTAACGATTTCGAAATAACAATGTTTTTTATAACGATCGTTTGGAAAAATCATTATTGTGATCACTTTAAAATCACTTAAGCCTATCTCACACGTAGGATGAATCGGTGAATCGGCGATTTGAGAACATGTTAAAGGTTAAAATGAACGATTTCTCGTTCGTTGCTTGATTGTTCGCGGTTTTTACACAAGCCGATTATCACTCAAATGTGATCGTTATTGTGAAAATTCGAACGATAATCGTTCCGTGTAAATGCAGCATTAGAATATGGCATATCGTGGTAAATACTTGTGATAAAAGTATTTTAGGAGTGATACCTTTATTGGCCAAACAAAATTATGAACTTTCGGGATTCAAAAGATCCCTTCTTCAGACATGTTCACAAATGAATGACTTACAGAAACAGCACAACATTTTAGGGATGTTACAAACAAGAAGGGAGAGACTGTGAATGGGGGGTATATATAGATCACAAGATCACAAGTATTTACCACAATATGAATTTTTCTGGCTAACACGGTACCATACGATATTTCTTTCTTAGAATAAGGTCTTCTTCTTCCCAGAGCAACTACACCTGCACATATAGAGCAGAGCTGGAAACAAACAGCAGTGCCATACATTTTGTAGCGGTTGTACATAGCCCTCCTCTCATAGTCTGTAAGATCTTGCGATCAGGGCCCTCATTCCTCATGGATGGTTCAATCATTACATGTGTAGCTTTGTAATGTCTATGTATGAACCTCAAGAATTGCAAACTGTTTGGCGCTATATACATAAAAATTATTATTACTAAGTTGTCTGTATCCTGCTCTCCTTTGTGTAGCAGCTAATTGGTGGGGGTGCCAGGTGTCGTCAGAACACCAATCCTATACTCAGGGTAGGTCCTCAATAAATTTAGCGCAGAAAACTCCTTTTAGATATCTGACATTTTTGGAACAAATTATTGATAAAACTGAACACTTACTATGAGGTATCTTAAAGGGGTATTCAGCTCACAAAAGTTATCCCCTATCCACAAGATGGGCCATAACATGCTGATCGTTGGGAGTCCAACTGCTGGGACAAGCATGATCCCAAGAACGGGGACAAAATAGTTCTTGAAATGAAAAAAGTACAACGTGCATGTGTGGCCAGGGCTCTGGTCATTCTTTATGGGGCTTTGGAACATTGCCCAGAGATCAGACCCCCAGCATCAGCTTGTAAATGGGGCATCATTTTTTGAGATCGGGATACATCTTTATGAAAAAGAGAAATGTGTCAAATATGCCTAATAAATCATGCCACATGTAACAAATTGATAACTCTAGATTGCTTGTGAGGCTCCAAACTCTCAATTATTATTCAACGGCACATCCCCTATTACTCGGGGAGATGGGGCATATGTGCAGCCGGCAAACAGGGATTCGTAAAACATTTCAAAACCCTTTTGCATGTTTGTCATTCGACCGGTGGGCCTACTACACAGGGCAATTATCCTGCTGTTCGCTGATACCCGCCTCATGTAATAGGGCCCTTAGAGTGGCACTTGGGTGCTTACATGGGCCCCTCCCCATAAAGTCTGTGCAATGTATGGGACACCTGTCAATGTAAAGACAATGGCCGTTCTAGTTTCAAAGTATTGAACTATATGGGCAACAACAGCCATTATTCACACACTATATCAAACAACGACCATTGTTTCCCGACGACCACACAAATAATTGACATGTCAGGTAATTGCAGCCACTAATGCAGGAACAACGGCCGTTGTTCCTGCTTTGTCCACAAAATCTACGGCCGTTCCGATGGCCGTGCATTGTATGGACTTCCAAGGTTAATTAGATTGCTGGCACACCATGTTAAACAATGGCTTTTGTTTATATATAGTGTGAACATCGCCTAATGAAGGACTGAAGTGGTTGTAAAGAAGAGGAGAAAATCAGATTGAAAAGCCAAGCCCTGGAAGAGCATAATGATAAATCCTATATCCCAGACAATTCCTTTCACAATGTATATCTTTACAGAGCAATCTGCATTGACCTCGTCATGCAGAGCCCTTATGATATTTTACATTGTTAAATGTACTTAACAGTCATAACAAAGGAAGCCGAAGCCGATTGGTTACAGAATAGCCGGATAATATTAATAAGACAATCCGGCTCCTTTCTAAGATCCTAATAATTTGTATGCACGTGCGTGCGCCTAACGGAGCCTCGACAATCACCTTGAAATCCCATCCTGATACGGTTAATCAAAATGCATGTCATTTATCTTAGGTGCAAAATCTATGAATTTAATTGCTTTCTGCAGATGTCCAAATATATTAAGCAGTCATGCTACAATTGTTACCATCATGGAAAAAAAAAGGACCGATAACACAGCATGTAACTCTGTACATCTCAGCATAGCTTTCACTGACACAATGTTTCCAATTATACATAAAGTCTTTAAAAGACATTTTGAGACAAGAGCTTCAAATAAAAAGATTCCTGACTGCTGAAGAAAAATGCTAAGCATTGAAAAAATGGCATAATACTGTATCTACTTATGGAGATACCCCGAGGCTTTCAATTGGGTTTTTCTGCATTAATGTTTCTGCATTTGTTGAACAGTAAACTGACTGATTAACTGCGGAATGTCATCTCTTTAGAATACACACATTCAAGTCCTTTAGTACACATCATTTAGAGGCCTGAATAAATGAGACACAAATCAATATGCATCAAGTACAGAAACAACAGGGAGATCTTGAAAATAATTAAAGGTCATGTATGCTGCAAAATGGATTGGTAGGAAAAAGAAAAAAAAAATCATTGCACTGTTTAGGTATCTCCATTTATCGAATATCTGCAGGATTGTGTGTGATTATAGAGATGGAATGATCTGCATCAGAGGCGCTGTCATCATTCACTTCTATTCTTTCTAGTTCAGGGGCTTTTCATTGTGCTTTGGTTTGGTATGTTTTAAAGATAAGTACGTTCACATTATTTGATTCCCTTCTGTATATCATTGTACAATGTGTGGGAAAAAAAGACATAGGTAGAGAGAGGTAGACAGACAAAAGGGGCACACTTGGCATTCTTTTATTTATATAGCACCAACATATTCCACAGCATTGTACAGAATATATAGCACTCTTCCATAACATTAAAAGGTATTCCGGGAAAAAAATCACTTTTCTCCTATCCACAGGAAAGGGCAATCTCCGTATCGGACCCCGCCGCCTCTGTTATAAATATAGTGCCGAGAAGAGCCGAGAAGAGCGCTGTACTTGGCTTTTCCTGTCGCTTCATAGCAATGAATAGAGCCACTGGTCACATGCTGACCCGGAACTCTATTCATAACAGAGCAGGCGGGGTCCGATATGGAGACTGCCAGGGGGTTCAGGGGTCAGACATCCGCGATCTCCTACTTTTCCCCTATCCTTTGGATAAGTGAAAAGATACTTTTTCCCAGAATACCCATTTAAATTGGTGCCTTTGGTAGACTCAAGCCAGCCATGTATTATACCAACAGCCATTTATTTCAATCGTCCCCATGAGTTTTGAGCGAACTTGCCAAAAGTTCGGGATCGGCAAGGTTTGTCTTTAGGCTAGGTTCACACTGCGTTTTTGCAATCCGTTTAAAAAAAAAAAAAAAAATTCCATTGACCTCGATTGTAAAAAAATAAACGGATCAAAACGGATCCGTTTTTTTTTGATGGACACAAATGTAGTGTGTCCGTTTTGATCTGGGTCTTTTTTTAAATGGAAATCAATGGAAAAATAGATGCACACAAATGCAAAAAAACGGATAAAAAAACAGATTGCAAAAACGCAGTGTGAACCTAGCCTTACTTGAATGCTCGATATTTGACTTCCATCACAGGAGAAGTTGGATGCCGCCCTAGGGCTGCCAGAAAAACATAGATACAGCCTATTTTGCAGAACTCCCTAGGGATACATCTAACTTCACCAGCCACCCAGGCGTTGGGGTTTGGAACTGAACTGGACTTTAGTCACCATAGTAATGTATTTCCCCTGCAGTGGTTGCTGGTGGGCCACAGTTTTCTCTAGTAAATCTGACTGCTGCAATTATACTTTACTTTGTTTCGGATATTATTGGATAATTTTATGGTTCTGACATAGAAAGAAAAATGAATGGTCTTGAATATGCAAACCAATGATTGTATTGGTTTACACATATCGGTTTTCTTTTTCAAATCAACTGATGTCCAAAAGTTGTAGATTTGTAACTTACTTCCATATAAAAATCCCAAGTCTTCAAGTACTTATCAGCTGCCGTATGTCCTTCAGGAAGTGATGTATTCTTTCCAACCGGACAAAGTGCTCTCTGCTGCCACCTCTGTCTGAGACAGGAACTGTCCAGAGCAGAAGAGGTTTTTTTGTGGGAATTTGCTGCTGCTCTGGACAGTTCTTGTATCAGACAAAGATGTCAGCAGAGAACACAGTGTCAGTTTAAACGAAAACTCAATTTCCTACAGGACGTACAGCAGCTGATAAGTATGGGAAGACTTGAGATTTTTAAATAGAAGTAAATTACAAATCTATATAATTTTTTGACACCAGTTGATTTGAAAAAGGTAAGTACTCTTTTTTTCCACATTGAGCCATTATAGACTCTGCTAGACTATTTAAAGGGTTTATCCAGCATTAGAAAGAAACATAGCAGTTTCTTCCAGAAACAGTGCCATTTTGTTCTCCGGTTGTGTGTGGCTGTAGCTCAGTTCCATTAAAGTGAATGGAGCAAGGTGTAATACCACACACAACCTGAGGACAGAGGTGGTGCTGTTTTTAGCCATTTTTTTAAAATCCCAAATAGGTTTTTTAAAGGGTATTTTCATCTTGTAATGTGATGACATATTGTCAGGGACCCAACCTAACCTTACAATAAACAGTCACAGTCTCCCCCTGCAGTGAAGACCCTGGCCCCAGTACATAAAAAAGAGGGGGGAAGGGCTGAAATAAGAGATGAATCAGAGTGGCCTCTTCATTCACAGCATCAGTGGGTGACCCAGAAGTCAGATCCCCAACAATTATAAAGTAATGGCATGTTATTATTATATGTCATCACTGTGTGAAAAATAACTCTTTAATTTCTTCCTGGTTTTAAGTTTTTTAAGTTTTTATTTGAAATATTACATGCAAATGAACCATTGCAGTGTTGGAGAATTACCCATTTTATCCAGGTAGCCATTATTGAATATAAACTGTGCTTTAAATATAGTTATTATCTGTATATCATGTGGTGGTTTTATTATCCCCTGGCACTACTTTATTATTTATCTAGCCTTAAAGGGAAACTGTTACATAACATTTCTTTGTTTCCCTTACCTACACGTTACAAAGGCTGTGTTTGTGTTCCTGGGTTCTCAGCTATAGAAAAAATTCTACTTTATAGTAGTTGGAGGGTAAGTTCACATCTGTGTTAAAGCTCCAGTGCAAAATCTATATATTTAGGGACATCTGTGTGGGCAAAAAAAAAATTTCTATCCACTTCCTGCTAAATAAACAGACAGAAACCTAAAGGACCTCATTGAAGGCAAAAGGATCCATAAGGATCCATTGCTTTTCATTGTACAATGGACCATCCGACCGTGAATGGTGCTTCTAATGCAAAACCCGAGACAGTGACTATTGGGAATTGAGCGCTATAAATTTATCCTGACAATAGTTTATTATTAAAAACATGACTTAGGGCTTATTCCTACGTCCCATATTTTTTGGACTACACTGACAGGGAAGCCCTGTAGTGGACTGTTTCCCGTCCGGCATGATGTATCAATATCATGATGAGAACGGGGAAACCATTTGAATCTCTGCGGCACTGTATTGAAACAGACACACAGCTGTGTCATTACAGTACCATGGAGATTTAAACAGTTTCCCCGCTCCCGGTATGATGTTGATATATAATGCCGAGAAGGGAAACACTCCATTAAAGGGCTTCCCCATACTTGCCATCCATAAAATACAGGATGTGGGAATAAGCCCTAAGGGGGGGGGGTGGAATTTATCAAGACCGTGTATCTGTATGCCAGTCTTACCTAAATCCCTGTCCTCATGCCCCACTCTGGACTTACTGAGAGGTGCATGCTTCTTGGAGATGTAAATTCAGTATGGGTGAGGTCATGCTCTGCCTGTTGCTGCACCCTCTTGCCCATCCATCAGGTGAGCAGAACATAAATTGGGAAAAGTCACAAATTTTTGTCTAAACCTGTCCAGATCTGGGCTTTTTCTGATGTACATCGGGTATGGATGGTTCCTGGGTTTTATGAGGTTGGTCACCAATGGGTATTTTAGGGTTTAGGCTAATTTTAGGACCAATAGACATTACCTTATTGAAGCAGGTGGGCAGAATTCTTGTTCAACATATCAGGAGCGATTGTACTAATCAATATGATGAATTTTAGATGACAGACATTGAAGACATCTACGACAAAACATTTCCCTTCCATCTCCAATTACTGTAATGTCACAGAATGGGTTAGTGCGTGGGGGGGATGGGGGGGGCGTCTGCTCACGTCACTCATATGGATTATTCCTCTTAGTCATTTGAAGATCTTTCATTTTCTTTTTTTATCACTTCATGATGCAAGAAGCAAGCCCAATCTTGTTTTTTTTTTTTTTTTTTTGCTCATTGAGAAAAGTGGTTCAAGTGTCAAGTGTCTATAGTCCCTTAACAATCAAACCAAATCCGAGCGCTATAGAAAATTACATTAAGAATAAATATCCAGGGCAATTCTGCATCCGACTCCTCTATTGTCTCCTCTCCAACAAGAACTGCAGTCAGGAGAATATAAATTTTCATTGGAGTAATCCTGTGTGTACTAAACCTTATGACTAAAAGGTGAAACACTGCAAAAGCGTTAAAAATAGCTTGTGAGTAATAATTTCAACATCCTGTAATTTTATCGCAGATCAGATTTCAACTGTCATAATTCTCAATAGAGATCCTCTATGTTCTTAAGATCAGGCAAGATTTCTTCTGCTAAAATGTAGCCTTGCGCAATGAAGTTAGGAAATACGGCGCGGTGTAGATAAATTATTGGTATGATTGAGATGTAAAGAAAAATTGCTTCTCTCGGATCTGCCTTTTCATTGCTTTGTTGTTCATTTCCAATGTCCTAATGTTCTTAAGTTTCCTAGTGTTTGCATAATAACCCTGCTTCATGCAAACCCCTCAATGCTCCAGGGCTCAGGAACAATAAATATACACATTTAAAAGCTTTTTTATTGTCTCACGGTTCATGCCCCTGCTTTTCAACTGCTTCATTTCAGGGTTTAACTACTTTCAAGAATAGATCTTTTCTGTTTGAAACTATTATAGAGATGGTACTCCTCCTGAAAATCCCTAAACTAATTCCCTCCCATTACCACAACATGATAATCCTTGAATTATTTAGTATAGAGGGATTCCATCTCTTTTCGAAGACGTCAAGTATTTTGTTAAGAATAAATGAGTACACTTTGGACCTGATGTATTACCACTGTCTTGGAGTAAATGTATCCGTGTTGTCCCTAGTAACCAATCGGAGCCAATGGGGAACCTTGTGTACATGCTTTGCACCACAATTATTATGCGTCTTACATGCTTTCTGAGTATCACTCCTTTGTACCAAAGGACTATGGCCTAGCTCAGGGGTATGGAACACTGGCTCTCCAGCTGTTGCAAAACTACAACTCCCATCATGCCCAGACAGCTAAAGCTTTGATGGGAGTAGGAGTTTTGTAACAGCTCGAGAGCCAAGGTTCCCTACCCCTGGCCTAGCTGAAAGGCATGGCTTGAAATGTAAATAAAATCTAAATATTTTATGCAAAAGGAAAGGGAACGGATAGGTTGTATGAAGTTACAATTTACAATTTATCATACAACATGACCCAATTTAATACATTTGGTGCATCTTCTAACGGCCTGGTCCAGGCTTACTTTGTCTAAATATTGGATGTCCCAGACTCCATGACAGTGGCATAAGGGCCTGATGTCTACAAGTCAGTGTTAAGCTTACAGCCCAACAGTGTGCAGGGCAATTGGCATATGACATAGAAAACCAATATTGGCAGATTCGACATGAAAGGATGAGAGCAGGATCACACTGGGCAGATGTGAGAGAGTCTGGAGACGCTGTGAAGAATGTTCTGCTGCCTGCAACGTTCTCCAGCATGACTGGTTTGGCAGTGGGTCAATAATGGTGTGGGGCGGCATTTCTTTGGAGGACTGTACAGCCCTTCATGTGCTGCCAGAGGTACCCTGACTATTATTAGGTACTAAGATAATATCCTCAGACCCCTTGTGAGACCATATACAAGTGTAGTGGGTCCTGGGTTCCTTCTGATGTATAACAATAAGGTCTCATAAGGCTGAAGTGTGTCAGCAGTTCATTAAGGCATTAATGCTATCGACTGGCCCACCTGTTCCCCAGACCTGAATCCAATCAAGAAAATGAGGGGCATCATATCTTGTTCTATCCACCAATCTCATGTTGCACCCTAGACTGTCCAGTAGTTGACTGATGCTTTAATCCAGGTCTAGAAAGGAGAACATTCGTCACCTCATCAGGAGCATACCCAGGTGTTGTAGGGAGAACAAACAGGCACGTGGAGGCCACACACACTACTGGGCCTCATTTCCTTGTCTTTAGGCATTTCCACTGAAGTTGGATTAGCCTGTAATTTGACTGTCCACTTTGATTTTGAGTATCATTCCAAATCCAGACCTCCATGGAATATTCATTTTCATTTACATTGATCACTTTTATGTTTCATTGTTCCATTATGTATTCAATGAAGATGTGCAAATGAAATATTTCATTTAGTGAGATCTAGGATGTGGTCTTTTAGGGTTTATGCACACGTTCAGCATTTTTTTCATGTCCGTAGATTCCTCCCACTATCCACCCGTACAATGCGATAAAAATTACAGACAGGGCATCCGTATTTCTGTAAATCCATTTTTTTTAGAAACACAACCTTTAAACATGTGACTAATGACTCATCCCTATTTTTTTTAACAGAAATAAGGCTGCTAAAAGATTACATGGCGCAGAAAATAGCAAATCCCATTGGTTTCTCAGAGAGAATCCGCAAAAAAATCAAAAAAAAGTCCAAACTAAGGCCTTATTCACACATCCTTTAAAGTTGTCCGTAATTTGCGGATCCGTAATCACGATTCAACTTAGAGCACATTGATTTATATTGGGACATGGTCCTCGTTAATTTCGATTTGTAATTTGTTCCATTTAAAAAATGGACATGTCCTAGTGCGGATTGTGATTGCGGTACGTATTACCAATAGAAGTCTATGGGATTTGTATTTTTTACTGACATCACATGATATCTGTGACATCCGTAAAAAAATACAGATCAAATCTTTACCATGGATCACAGAGAAAAAATAGCGCGAGATTTTGCGGCCCAGAAAAATCACTGAACGCATGAATGAGGCCTATGACCTGTCCTTTTTTTCTGGATTGGTTTGGGTCCTTGTAATCTACTAATAGGGTGCCTTCACACCTACCGACTCGCAGCGTTAATAACGCTGCAAGTCGGCTAGGTCCTGGCAGATCACTGTCATTACATACACGCTGTGTGTATGTAAATCTGCCGGCCGCTTTACCCCTTCTGATGCCGCCCGCCTCCCGTTCCGCTCTGTATACATTACCTGTCCTCGCTGCACGGGGTCCCGGCGTCCTGCTCTCCCACCCGGCCAATCAGTGGCTGCGGCAGGGCAACACACTGATTGGCTGGGCGCAAGAGCAGTACGCCGGGACCCTGTGGAGCGAGGAGGTATGTATACGGAGCGGGAGGAGGGCGGCATCAGAAGGGGTTAAGCGGCCGGCAGATTTACATACACGCAGCGGTCGTTCAGACGCTGCGAGTCGGTAGGTGTGAAGGCACCCTTAATGTGTATAGCTCAATAGACAACAATGTGCATCAACTCGAATACAGATCCGTAGATTACAGGACGTGTGAGTAAGGCAAAAGTGTTCCCTTTATTTTTTTGAGCAGTGCATATATAAATAGCACACACATAAATGTATTTGGTATTATCGTAGTCCTACTGGCCCACAGAATAAAGGTAACATTATTTATCTTGCAGTGTCAAAATTAATCAAATGAATTAAGTTAATCAATTAAAAGCAAATTGTAACCTACACAACCTTTAAATCATCTCATGGAATATGGATGATCGCCATAAAATCGAATACAGAATGGATATGACCAAGCATAAGGTAAAGATCTTGTGAATATTTGACAAAAAAGCAAAACAACTGCTCAAGTAAACCATGGTAAAATAGCAAAGTGTTAAAGAGTTTGACATTTTGGGTAGAATTGCCATTTCATTTCAGAACACTCAATTTACTCTGAATGACAGGGATTACAGTAGTTAATAGAGAGGTGGTGACGGTACTGCATTGTAGGAGGCCGTATAGCTTTTCCTTAACATACAATACTTTAATTCCCCGGCATGTTTTAGATTGAGAGATTGTCACTCAGCCATGTACTTAAAGGTACAAGAGCAGATGTAGACTTCTTTTTCTGGGCTTATACTATTTAAGCTGTAAACTAAAATATCCGCTACTATAGCAAATGGATAGCATGATGAGCCAATAAAATGAGTGGTTAAATTACCAGCATGTATTCCTACAACCAGACACTGCCAGTGCGAGACCGGGCCAAAAGAGGCAAGAGGCTACATGCACACACTAATGGACAGAAGCAGGATCAAGCCTAAAGCGGTGAGCAGAACTGGTAAGACCAGAACCAGGACATCGCTGTTATAACTTTTTTTTTTTTTTTTTCATACATATAGTCATATGAGGAGTTATTTTTTGCAGGACAACATGTACTTTTAAATGACATCATTTTGGCGTTCATAAAGCCATAAAATTATTTATATTTATTTAAAAATAATTTATAAAAAAAAATTGAGAGGGATAGTAAAAAAAAATGTTTTGCCTCTATTCTCGCTTTGTTTTCAGCATATAATGGGTTATATTGCCAGGATCTGAGTTTTCCCTGGTTCTGACAGTTAGTGTGAGGCTCTCGTTGGCTCTCATTATGATTGTTGACCTCTTGCAATCCCGACACAGGACACCAGGTAGTTAGGCTGACAACATAAAAAATATATAAATCCACTGAGAAAAAGGGGCAGTAACTCACCAAACGTCTTCATGAAACCCCTATGATGGTGTGAAGTGGCTATAACCACATGGTGAGATCTGGCATCTGTTCACATTGCCCAAAGTGTGTTTATTATTGGGTGGTTACTCCAAATAAAGGCTAAAGTTTTGTGATGTTTGGCGAGTTGCTGTTCCTTTTTCTCAGTGGATTTATATGGATGTTTTTTCTGAGCATTGCGTCACCTGGTCTCTACCCTGACCTACATACATCTGCCTTAGTTTGGACGGAGAGGATTGAAGGTTGTAGTAGTGCAGACTGATCTCTTTGTTTCTTGAATTGATAAAGGTCCATTCACATGTACCGAGTTTCAGGGTTAAATTAGCTCCGATACTGATCACTATTAAAGTCTATGGTACTCCATTTTGAGTCTATAGCCTTATATATCTGTAAAAAAAAATATTATGCTACTGTTATAGTAAAAAAACAACAAGCCACTCAGCCAATCACTGCGCTTTCCTGCCACAGCCAAAAATTGACTGAATGAGCCGTCATTGATCGGCACCAGGGGGCAGCACAGGGTGCTCTTTTATATAATGTAGGGTGTATATAGAGACTAAAGTGTATTATTTGTTTACAGGGTATACGTTCCACTGAAATAGATAAGACGTGGATATTTTGGGAACATTGGCATTGCAGGTACTTAAAAAATAACTTTTTGGATATTCGGTACTGAAGGTGTTCTAGAACCAAGATCAAACTGGTAAAAGATTTGAAGCTTAGCAGAAGGCTGGAAAGAAACAATTGCCATTTGTGTCAGTTGATGAAGAGTTACAGCTCAAAAGAAGTGATCTTTGTGTCCTCAGGCACAGCAGTAATGACCGAACTGCCATCTACTTCAAGTGAAAGACTCCAAAATGTTGTGTAGTTTGTATAATATTTAGCAATAAATACAGAACAACGTAAGAAAAGAAGGGGATCCTTGAACAGTAGAGTATTTTACAAGTATCGCTCAGTAACAAATGATGCTAGTCCAAAGGCAAAAATATATATATATATATTTTATTTACATATATATTTATAATTTTAACCCTTAAGGTCAAAGCCAATTTTGGTTTTTGCACTTTTGCTTTTTCCACTTTATGTTTAAAAGGCCATAGCACTTGCATTTTTTCACCGAGAGACCCATATGAGCACTTATTTTTTGTGAAACCAATTGTAATTTGCAATGACAGGCATTATTTTTCCATAAAATATGCTGCGAAACCGGAAAAAAATCATTTGCGCTGTCAAATTGAAAAAAAAAGGAATTTGTTTTGATTTTAGGGAGTTTTGCATTTATGCCGTTCGCCCTATGGTAAAACTGACTTGTTATGCATGTTCCTCAAGTCATTACGATTACAATGATATGTAACACGTATAACTTTTATATTATCTGATGGCCTGTAAAAAATTCAAACCATTGTTAACAAATATATGTTCCTTAAAAATCGCTCTATTCCCATGCTTATAGCACTTTTATTCTTGGGTCTATGGGGTAATGTGAAATGTTATTTTTTTGCGCCATGACATGTACTTTCTATCGGTACCTTGATTGCACATATGCGACTTTTTGATCGCTTTTTATTACATTTTTTCTGGATTTGATGCGACCAAAAATGCACAATTTTGCACTTTGGAATTTTTTTGCGCTGACGCCGTTTACCATGCAATATCAGGAATGTGATAAATTAATAGTTCGGGCAATTACGCGCGCGGCGATACCAAATATGTTTGTTTATTTGTTTATTTATATTTGTAAAATGGGAAAAGGGGGGTGATTTGGACTTTTATTAGGGGAGGGGATTTTTTTATTAATAAAAAAAACATTTTTACTTTTTTTTTTACTGTAACTAGAAGTCCCCCTGGGGGACTTGTATATACACAGCACTGATCTCTCATAGAGATCAATGCTGTGTATATACACAGCAAAGATCGATTATATCGGTCATAGATTGCTTTGGCCTGCTGCAGGCCACAGCAATCTATTGCCGAGCCGGGATCAGCGTCATTGCGATGCTGAGGCCCGGCATGGGCAGAAGAACGGATCTCCCCCCCCCGTGATCGTATAGCAGGGGGGGAGATCCGTCCCACTAGACACCAGGGACTTGCGGCGTAAAGCCTCCAAATGCAGCTGTCAGGTTCGACAGCTGCATTTAGAGGCTTAATTAGCCGGCGCGGCAACGGGACCCACACCGGCTAATAGAGGCACTGCCCGGCTGTACATATCAGCCGGGATCAGCAGCGTTCAGAGCGGGGTCCCGGCAGGACCCCACTCTGAACACCCCCCGCGGCACCATGACGTATCAGATACGTGATGGGTCGCTAATGGGTTAAACATTGATTCTGTAACTTAAAAAGAAAGCACTTTTTAATATAGTTGTATTTTTTTTTTACTGTAGGAGCTGCACAATCTATTGTTGTAGATCACAGTCACATGGTCCAACATGCTGTGTAGTTTTTTTCCTGTTTGATGATGTGTCGATATATGTGACTGGGGAAACTGAACTGCAGCTGTAAGGGTATGTGCACACTATGGAATCCCGACAGAACACCCGTTGCGGATTCCACAGCTCATGTCTGCGAGCATCTCCACTGCTACCATAGGCTTCATTCTAGGGGGGGGATTGGAGTCTATGTGACCAGCGGAGATGTGCGAGTCCGCAAGTGTGTGCGAGCTGTGGAATCCGCAACGGGTGTTCTGTCGGGATCCCGTAGTGTGCACATAACCTCAGTACACTGAAAATGACTTTTCATACTATAATATACTATATCAGTGATAATGTGTGCAAAGAATAAAGCGGCCGGCACTACAAGACACCTGGGACACCTGGGACACGGTATTGCAAGCTACAGGGAAACGGGTAGTGAACTCTGCTTAGGCGGTGCAAACATCTCGGGAATGCAAGTCCGTAAAACACTTAACCATAGAAGAATCTTGAGAGTGCACTCACCATAAAAAGCTTTCTTTATTAGATCCTTTAAAAATCCAGACTTTAGCAGACGACAGCGCAGCACGCCAGCACCCTCCACTGATCGATCAACGATCAACGTTCAACGATCAGTGGAGGGTGCTGGCGTGCTGCGCTGTCGTCTGCTAAAGTCTGGATTTTTAAAGGATCTAATAAAGAAAGCTTTTTATGGTGAGTGCACTCTCAAGATTCTTCTATGGTTAACTATATCAGTGATGCCACTAAGTATAGGTGGGACATGAGAACACTTTATTTTATGCATGCACAGTATCTCTCAACCCCCTTTTATTATGGAACTGGGGAAATACTGGGAGATTGTCACCAATGCTCTGGTGATTGTCACCACTGGAATGAACCAGCCAGTGCCTAGAGCTTCCATGTGTCCAAATGCTGCTAAGCGTGGTTTCCATAGCAGCTTTGGGAGTGTGCATGGCCAAGTCATTAGCACTTATGCCACCTCCGTGCTGCTGATCTGAACCACTTATCAAGCATAAATGTCCCGTCCTGCAGAAAGCAAGAAGAGTGGGCACGACGCTGGACGGAGCAGAACAAGTGAGGTGGTACAACCCCTTTATATGTCACTGTCACTTAGGGGCATGTCAAAAGTTTTGATCAGTCAGGGTCTGAGTGCTGAGACTCCCACCAATTTCTAGAACGAGCAGGGAAAAGGACATGGTTTCTGTAATCCTGGCACAGGAAACCAAGCTGTTAGGTCCAACAGCATCGCTTGGTGGTTTCAAAATTTGGACTTCTTGGATTGCAGTTATATTAGCCAACTCTGTGGCTTCCGGCATGTATCCACTATCATGAAGACTACTGGGATCACTGGGGCTGTTGGACTCTCTTTACATTTGTAATGTCTCTATGACTATGTCAGTCTGTCAATCACTATTCAGATTCAAAAACTGCTCCTTTGCTTACCTTACATATACCAGCCTTTGGCAGAGGACATTGCCGTGAGATAATCAATGTCAAGCTCAAGCCATCAGAAATGACTGTTTTTTTTCAAAAGTGGCGCACCTTTATTGTAACTCATTATAACCAATCTGAAATTGCTGATATTATGAGGCCTTTCCGCTTGACAGATTGGTATTGCAAGTCGGATCTGGCAGGATCCCTTGGTCGCTTAAAGGTCTTCTGATGAAGGGGATGTAGCCTGGTTTTTAATCTAGGATGGGACTGTCATATTTGCTGGACCTGTACCCGCAGTCTGGTGCATGTATAATGGACCACGTTTTATTTTCCGCTTTGCCTCACTTGGTATCATCGTTGTCTTAATTCTAGAGCTTAGTACCTACTTTTCATAATTTGTATCTGCTGTTGAGTGTGTCAGAACATTCTCTTGATGTTTTCGTATTGTTCTCTTTTTTGAACTTTGTTTAAAAACCAAATAAACTTTATTTAAAAAAAAAAAAAAGAAATGACAGAGTTGCCAACAGCGCCTCTGATGGTGTGAAAAGTCATATTCACTTTACCTGCCAATGGTTGTAATGTTGAATCTTTAGGGGGAGATTTATCAAACATGGTGTAAAGTGAAACTGACTCAGTTGCCCCTAGCAACCAATCAGATTACACTTTTCATTCCTCACAGACTCTTTGGAAAATGAAAGGTGGAATCTGATTGGTTGCTAGGGGCAACTGAGCCAGTTCCCTATTACAAAATGTTTAATAAATCTCCCCTAGTGTCTACTGCAAATGGATGTGACTTTTCTGAATACATTAATTGAAGGATCTCATTCTCTTCAGTGTCATTGTACACTTTCTGCTCATCACTGAAATACCAGGGATTGGACCTCTATAGATCATACATGGTTTCCCTATCTATAGTCCTACAGTATTATACACTTTTATATACAGTACTT
Source organism: Dendropsophus ebraccatus (assembly GCF_027789765.1). NCBI lineage: Eukaryota > Metazoa > Chordata > Amphibia > Anura > Hylidae > Dendropsophus > Dendropsophus ebraccatus. The sequence continues at coordinate 44,336,572 of NC_091461.1, read as the reverse complement.
TAGACCATTTTAGGCTTTTGGTGTAAAGGTGACAAGTCCTTTATTGGTCTTATTTTGGTTGACTGCATTAATTTTTACAGGATATCATGAAAGCTATTATCAGACCTGACTAAAGCTATGTTCACATAATGTGATGCCGCAATGTAATTGACTTCAACGCAATGCATTGAAGTTTATAGAATGATGTCCCGTGCACACAGTGTATAAAATAACGGACGTTGTCTCTGGTTGTTACAAGAACTGTCTAGATCAGTAGCAAATCCCCATAGAAAAGCTCTCCTGCTCTCCAGGCTGTAAAGAATACCACTTCCTGCAGGACATACAGCACCTAATAAGTATTGGAAGGCTTGAGATTTTTTAATATGTATATATATATATATATATATATTTCCCCCCCCCCCCCCACTAAACTACCCCTTTAAATATAACACATATAACAAACTGCAGTCAACAACATGGGTCTTTTCAAAATGGAAAACCATAGTAATATCATGTATATGATTGATTCATGCACATCACGTATGTATGTATTTTCATGGGAACGTGCTGCTCCCCAAGGGGAGTGAAAGTGAAAGTTGTGCATTACTTACACTGTTTAAAAATGTTACATTGTGTTCCACCCACCTGAACTCCTACATATCACTTGTAAAGAAAATATTGCATTATGCAGACAGTGAACCTGCAGTCTCCCAGCATTATCTTTATACTCATCATTAAAGGGGTAGTGCGGCGGTAAAGAATTATTCTTAGACTAACACACATTACAAAGTTATACAACTTTGTAATGTATGTTAAGGCTGGGTTCACACTACGTACATTTCAGTCAGTATTGTGGTCCTCATATTGCAACCAAAACCAGGAGTGGATTAAAAACACAGAAAGGCTCTGTTCACACAATGTTGAAATTGAGTGGATGGCCGCCATTTATTGGCAAATATGTGCTGTTATTTTAGAACAACGGCTGTTATATTGAAATAATGGCCGTTATTTACTGTTATATCGCGGCCATCCACTCAATTTCAACATTGTGTGAACAGATCCTTTCTGTGTTTTTAATCCACTACTGGTTTTGGTTGCAATATGAGGACCACAATACTGACTGAAATATGCGTTGTGTGAACCCAGCCCTAGTAGGTCTGTAAATGACCCCCTTCCCCGTGTCCCACCACCCCCACCCGTGTACCCGGAAGTGTGGTGCGCTATACTCACCTGTCACGTGCAGACACCCGTCTTCGATCTTCAGCGAGTGACGTCTTTTTCGGGCGGCCGGTGAACAGCTCCGACTGTCCCGAATGCCGTCCGCCCTCTGCAGCGTCATCCGATGCTCAGCCACGATTGGCTGAGCATAACTGTCAGATAAAAAATCTGTCAGATAAATCTCTCTGTGTAAAGGCACCCTAATCCACAGATTTACACCAAATCTTGTATGAGTGCTTTGGAACCTGCCCCATTCATGCATATGTACAGTAAGCCTATATGTACACATACAAAGATATACAATACTAAACTGTATATACTGGATTTATACTACGGGGTTCCTTTTAACCATTAACGTACTCTCTAACTAATGAAGGTACTTATATTTCAAGTATATGTAAAGGGGCTTGTCCAAGGGTATATAGAATGATTAACACCCCCAAAAGCTGCCCCCTCCCCATTAAAATAATGAATTATTGAGCCTATTATGGTGTTGTGAGGGTGACACAATGACATCTCATTAATAAGATAATAATAATAATAATAATAATAATAATAATAATTAATAATCTTATTGATAATAATTTTAATAATAAACATTAACCCCTAGACGACCCAGGACGTAGAGTTACGTCATTGAAGTCTGTCCCCAGACGACCCTGGACGTAACTGTACGTCCTGGATGTTTCTCCCGCTATGAAGCGCGCTCCGGAGCGGAGCGCGCTTCATAGGAGGTGGGGGCCGGCTGCAGTGAGCAGCCGGGACCTCACCGGTAATGACACGCTGCAGCGATCACGGCGTTTAAGGGGTTAATGACACGCGGCAGCGCGATCGCTGCAGCGTGTCATTACCGGTGAGGTCCCGGCTGCTCACTGCAGCCGGCCCCCACCGCGGCGTTTAATTTTAAGTGACAGGGGGAGTCCCCTGCACTTACCGATCGTTGAAACGGAGCGCCGGAGGTCTCTCACCTGCCTCCATGCGGTCCGATCTGCGATCTGCTACACTAAGCCTGCACAGGCAGGCTCAATAAGCAGAGCGCCGATAACACTGATCAATGCTATGCCTATGGCATAGCAATCATCAGTGTAGAAATCAAACTAGTGAATGTAAAAGTCCCCCAAAGGGACTTCAAATGTGTAAAAAAAAAAAAAAAGTTCAAAACACTATTACACTACCCCAAAGCCCCTCCCCCAATAAAAGTTGAAATAACCCCCCCATCCTATTATATAAATATAACATATAAAAATAAATAAATAGATAAACATATAATATACCGTAGCGTGCGTAATTGTCCGATCTATTAAAATATAACAAGCGTCATTGTGGTCTGTGAACGGCGTACACGAAAAGAGGGGAAAAAGTGCACAGATTACCGATTTTATGTTACATTATATACTAAAAAAAATCAATAAAAAGTGATCAAAACGTCCGCTCTTCACAAATATGGTATTAATAAAAACTAGAGATCATGGCGGAAAAAATGACACCCCATACAGCCCCGTAGGTGAAAAAATAAAACTGTTATAAGTGTCACAATAGGCCCATTTTATTAATATTTAATTGCCAAAAAAAAGGATTTAAAAAAAAAATATATATATATATAACATTAGAGAATCTGTGTAACCTGCATATGGTTGTGTTCGGACTGACCTATAGAATAATAGTATCATGTCGCTGTTACCATATAGTGTATTACGTAGACACAGGAACCCCCCAAACGTTACCATATTGCATTCTATTTTACGATTTCACCTATTTATATCTTCATAAATAATATATTTGGAATTCCATCATACATGTTATGGTAAAATGAAAGACGCCATTACAAAGTACAACAACCCTGTAAAAAACAAGCACTTACATGGCCTGTAGATAGAAAACTGAAAGTGCTAGAGCTCTTAGAAGGGGAGGAGGGAAAAACGAAAACACTAAGATCAAAATTTGCGCGATCCACTGGGTCATTTTGGGCCTGGTACTCAAAGGGTTAATAATAAAGACATCATGAGATGTCTTTAGCCAATTTATATGACATCACTAGGGGATGAAACATTAGCAGGTGTCTGTCATTATTGCAGAATATTCTTGCACCACAAAGTAGTAGGGACTATTTTTAATGGGAAACAACTTTGATTGGGTAAAATTTCAATATACAGTGAAGGATGTATGCTGCTTCTTCTTAGAGATTGGGGTTGCATGTCCAGATACAGTCATGTCGCACCCTGTACTACGCCTAATGAAAATAAATAGGATCATGGCCTGCCAATTGCAAGAAATCCATTTGAAATGAAATTTCTTCCACTTGTTGGGTCATGGTCGCAGCAGAACCCCTATTTACTTGCATTAGCTGCGGTGCACCAGGATTTACAGTGTGTAACATGGCTGAATCTGGTCATGTGACACCTGTTGCAGTCAGAACCGCCATGTACCTCTAACCCTACCTAAGCTGGCAAGGCTAGGGCTACACCTTGACATTGCTGTCACAAAATTTATTACAGTTTCGGCTTGGTTTAATCCATGTTTTCCAGGACTTCCTAGGACTGCATCCAACTTCTTCAGCCATCGGTGGTCAAATGTAGAGCGTGCTCGAGGTTCACTCATCTCTAGTTGACAAGCAAGTGGAAGTCTCATGTGACTTGCATTGAACTCAATGGTGGCAAAGTCATGTGCAATTTGTAACCTGTGACCAAAGAACCATCAAACATGGACTCTTTGCAACTGACGTGTCACATTACATGTAGGTTACACAAACAAACGCACGTGTGCCACAGTTTGTGACTGAAAAGTACACTGCATGTGGACTTTAAAGGGGTTGGTCACACCATTTTTTTTTCTTTCACATTAACTGGTACCAGAAAGTTATATAGATTTGTAATTTACTTCTATTTTAAAAAAATCTAAAGTCTTCCAGTACTTATCAGCTACTGTATGTCCTGCAGGAAGTGGTATTCTTTCCAACCTGGAGAGCAGGAGAGGTTTTCTATCTGGACAATTCCTGACATGGACAGAGGTGGCAGCAGAGAGGACTGTGTCACACTGGAAAGAATACACCACTTCCTGGAGGACATACAGCAGCTGATAAGTACTGGAAGACTCGAGATTTTTTAATAGAAGTAAATTACAAAATCTTTAACACTCTCTGGCACCAGTTAATTTAAACCAAAAAAAAAAATGGTGAACAACCCCTTCAATTTCTTAATGGATGGATTTATAACACTGATATAAGATACATATGGGGAGATTTATTAAACCTTGAGTGAAGGAAAAGTGGAGCAGTTGCTCATGGCAACCAATTGAATTCAAACTTTTTTTAGAGGCCTTTTTAAAAATGAAAGCTTGAATCTGATTGGCTGCTGTGGGAAATGTACGTACCCACTGTCCCTTTGCTCAAGGTTTAATAACTTTCCCCAGTATATATATATATATATATATATATATATATATATATATATATGCTAATATTCTATTCAGATACTCTTTTTAGCAAGCTGGATAACACCCAGTATGGCTGACAGCTCAAGCTGAAGAGCGTTTTTACCCTACTTTCCCAGACATCAGAAGCTGGCCTGGTTTGGCAGTGCTATGACCCAGCTGTCTGGCAATCACAGAGTGACCGAGTCAAAAACACCTTATAGTTGCCCATTTTCCTGCTTTCTACACATCTGCATCAAGAACTGCCTGAGCACTTATGTATCCCCATCCTCTGACAGCCTCATGAAATAATAATGGTATTCAATTCACCTGTCAGTGGTGAAACATTATAGCGGATGGGTGAATATACAGACACGTATACATATGCATGCACATATACTGATATACTTGTGTTTCTAAATAAAAGACAAATATTTCAATCTGAACATTTCTTAAAGGTGTTTTGCGGATAATACTGTTTGTATTTATATCGCTTAAGCTTCAATGAAAAACACACAATAAGACACAATTCATACTACTACTATTTATTTGTATAGTGCCAACAGATTCCCAACCTACTGATGACTTTTGGCTCCCTGCTGGTTACACTTTCTGCTACCTCCAAGAGGGTGGTGACAGCCCGCTCAGCCAATCACTGACAACACTGGTGTCATACCTAATGGTGTGTTTACACTGAGAGATTTATCTGACAGATTTTTGAAGCCAAAGCCAGGAACAGACTATAAACAGAGAACAGGCCACAAAGGAAAGAGTGAGATCTCTACTCTTTAATAAATCTGTCTGTGTAAACGCACCATAAGACAATGATTGGGTAAGTGGGGCAGTTCCTGCAGGGCTGGCAGTAAATCACCAGAAAGCAGCAGTGATGAGCAGGGCAGTAAGTGTCGATAGGAGCAATAGAGGGGGGGGGGGGGGGGGGGGTGTATAGCGTCTTCATTTTTACACCATTTCGAGCCATTTTTTTTTAATTTATATATTTATTCCCGAGCAACCTATTTACTGAGTGCCGATTTGCTAGACTGAGTCATACTGGGCATGGACCCTCAGGCTGTGCTCCCACATGTATGCATCCGTACGTGTCTAAAACCACCCCCTTATGTTCACTAATATGAGAGTCTCACTAACCCTACGCGGGCATTGGAGAGCACAAGGGGGTGTGGGAAACTAGGTGACAACCATTGTAAATCTACCTAGTTATGCATACACGGGCATTGGAGAGCACAAGGGGGTGTGGGAAACTAGGTGACAACCATTGTAAATCTACCTAGTTATGCATACATGGCTGTATCATTGTATAAACCCCCAGATGGGCTGTTCCGGCATTTTAGAAAATTGAACGACTTGTTGAAGAGTATGTTTTTTTATAGGTGTGTCACTGTACCTGTAACATAATAAGTGTATGGTATATACTGTACAGTCAGTGGGCATATTTTACAGTATATAGTATAATGTGTATATTATGTATCAATATGCTGTATCCATCTCCTCCAACAATTATAAATATCAGAAATTATATATCCCCCAACAATTGTAAATATCCCTAATTATGCATACCAATCTGTATCACAGCATAAACCCCTAGATATGCCGTTCAGGAGTTTTAGAAGGTTGAATGATTTTTTTCTCTTTTTGGGGGGGGGGGGGGGGGGGGGGGGGAGAGCTGGTTAACAAGTCATTCAACTTTCTAAAACTCCTGAACAGCACATCTGGGGGTTTATACAGTGGTACAGACTGGTATGCGTAACTGGGTAGATTTAAAGTGGTTGTCATATAGGTGATATGCATATTAATATCATTTTCCATATACATAGCCACTTATAGGTGTCTGTTTTGTACATTATAAATACAATGGGTACAGCATAACCTAATACATAATACATATGTATGAACACATAATATACACATTATACTATATGCAGGTGAATATGTCCACTGTACAGTATATAACATACATTACAGGTACACATACATATATATATATATATATATATATATATATATATATAATCTCCATCCATCCATTTGGCAGTGCCTGAATCAGTGATATCTCGCAGCCATACATAACACACCAGTCCCTATCACCCCAGCATGCAGCTCATCCTCCACTAACACGTATCGATTAATCGTGGGCATCGTCCCTCGCCCTCCTCCCTCCCTCCAGCATCCCGGTTGTGTGCACACCGTGTGATCTCCGCCGAGTGTATTTTCCTGCCCTGAGAGCTGACAACAACTGCATTAATATTTATATGTTTATATAATAAAAGCCTTCTTCTTCTTCTTCTCCTCCTCCTCCTCTTCTCCCTCCTCCTCCCCTGTACACACCAGCAGCTGATCGTCCATCTATCACATTATAAACCCCAATAAAGTGGCCCTCCCGGAGCCCCCGATGTGCCGGTGGTGTCGGTGAGCGCTCCCTCCGCCGTGCCCGTCCGTTACACGAGCGCTCTATGAGCGAGCAGAGCGCCCCTGAATCTCTGCAGGAAACCTTCTTTATATTATACATATACACGCAGGTCCTGGCAGCTCGATAACAAGCCACAACGCCTTTCTCGCCTCTTAAAAAATAACCCCTTCACTGAGCCAAACCTAAGACCCCCCAATACCCTCCTCACATCGCCTTATCCCTAATAACGTAGATATTTGATTTTTCCATCGCTTTTAACTATATTTTTTCCCTCAGCTTCCTCCTTCCCATTGCCATGCGCGCTCTTTTTCTATTTTCACCGTGGCCATTTCGGGCTCCCGAGCTCTTAATTTTAACACGGCGATAAAATCGGGGTTCCCTAGAAATATTAGGGCTCCTCGGCGCTTATTTTTAACCCTTGCTTGCCGAGGAGTGTCTGTTTTATATTGACGAGCCGCGGCGCTGTTGCTTTGCCCTGCCAGGACCTGATAGAATCCATTGAAGCCAACAAGTTTGGAGAGAATGTTGAGTTCAATCAATTCAGAACGTCGAGATGGAGCCCAACTCAGTGAAGGTATGATCATCTGCTCTGTACCAGGGGCTGCAGGGGCACAGGCTGGCACCCCCTCACCCCCACAGCCACACAACACAACTTTTACTCAAACTTTCACCCATTGGAAGCTAAAAAGGCGCAGAATATTGGGATTTGTTGTGTTGTTGTCACATTCCTGTACTGATACATTGTATCCTTTCTGGGGGATCTGTTGCCTTTTACATGACATTGTTGTGTTTTTTTCCCTGTATTCCTCCTGCAGTGGGTCGGCTCACCCTGTGGTCTCCATGGACCTTATATCTTCTACAAGGCTTTTCAGTTCCACCTTGAAGACAGACCAAGAATCTTGTCCCTTGGCGACTTTTTCTTAGTCAGATGTAAGCCAGAGGATCCGATTTGCATAGCGGAGCTCCAGCTGTTATGGGAAGAGAGAACTAGCAAGCAACTTTTATCAAGCTCCAAACTTTATTTCCTTCCAGAAGATACTCCCTTGGGTAGGAATAGCGACCATGGAGAGGTGATTAACCCTTTGTGCTTACCGATCCCTATTGATGATGATGTATTGGGCGAGATCAGCACTGGAGGCTGCAGTCTACCTACTGTATGTTTTGCTACAGAGTTCTTCTGCTAGGATGGGGGGGCTTCCAGCTGTTGTGGTGGGATCACCATTGCAGATGCAGTGAAGATCATGAAGATCAAGCCTCCCCCCCTGCCTCCCACCCTGGGGGGTGATGTGATCTTGTATTTCTATAGATTTCTATAGATCCTGATTTATTTCTGCTTCCCATGATTGACAGTTCTATGAATAACCCAGCATTTTCTTCTTCTTCTTCTGCATATTGCAATGCTGCCCTGCTCTCACTCCTATGGCTGTGTGTATGTGTATGTGTGTTTTATTGCTGATTGCATCCATTACAGTCCCACTGGCTTATTATTGCAGTGCATGATATTGTTCCCAGCTCACTACTGGGGTTTGATATGTTTTAAGAGGGAGGAAATTATGAAATGGAGGCTGAGTGAGATCAAAAGCTCTTTGGCTGGCAAAGATGTGTTGAATAAAGTGATAAATGACAGCTACCTGAATAAATACATTCGGAATAACTTGCAGATCTGCTTGGGCAGATAGAGAGAGAGAGAAGGAAGAGAGGAGAGTAGAATCAGGCATGTAAACCAGCACAAACACGTTAAGCATTAACTGCTTAATCCTTAACAAGGAATCTGATGGCTGGAGACTATTTATTAAGATGACGCTTCCACTGGAAGGTATTTGCAGTTGTCATCGTGAATTAACCCCTGACGTGCTGCTGACCCTACAATACACAATGCAGTGTTTTATAATAATCAGCAAATGGACCCCCCCCCCTCCCCTACACTCCCCCTCCCCTTCTCCTCTTCTTCTTCTTCCTCTTCTACCCTGGCAGAAAATAATGTTTGATCTACAGTTGACATTTTTCAGATAATAGCCTAAATCATCAAAGCATGATCGCTTTACAATGTCTTTTTTTTTTTTTTACTCCCAGATCTGTAATTTCAAGTAGCGCTGCAATTATGCTGCTTTATTGTACTCCAATGGCTGCACTAGGTTACTGCTGAACTCTTTACAGTGTACATGCACAGCTCTGTGTTTAAGAGAATGGATTGCATGTTAAATCCTATAAACAGCATTGTTCCGGGGCACTCAGCTTTTTTTTTTTTTTTTTTTTTTTTTTTTTAAATCTCTCCTCTAAAAGACGAAATAGAAGTCATCCTATTTTTACAGATTGCTGCTTGCTTAAGTCGAACCTATCACCTAATGGACTTAATAGCAGTTTTGTCTTGCCTTTATTTAAAGCTTGGGTTACATTGCAGTTTAATATTACATGTTTGAAATGGCTTCAGTATTTTTAGTTGTGCTTGGCTGCCCCCCTATGCTCAGATTTAATGGCTTTGTTTTTCATTTACTCAAGTTTTTTTTTTTTATGTGTGTCCTATATCTTTTCTCATGGTTGAAAAAAAAAACCTGAAAAAAAAACAACACATTAGCAGGTTGACCTCACTTCTGCGAAGATCTGAACATGTCCTCTCCCCCTGTCTAACTTTCCTGTGCAGCTGTCTATACCGCCCCCCTCTTCAGCTACTCCCCCCCCCCCATAGGCAGGACTTATTATTTGCTTTTCAAATTTATTACTTCAACATGGTTTGCGATCTGGAAAAAAAAAAGGGGGGGGGGGGGGGTAAGGATTAAATATCAAGAAAGCAGTATGAATATCATCCATGTTCTCTTGCCACTTAAAGGAAATGACTCAGCCATTTTATTAGTGCCTGAACAGCATCAATAACAAGCTGCAAAACAGTTGTAGACAATGCAGTCCTGAGATCTCCTTTTAATAGTGGAACAATTGGCAGATTTAATGGCGTGCCATAAATAGATTATGATAGTGCTCTGTGACTTCAGGGCGGTGACATAGCTTTATTTATTCTCTTAATTACATTTTAATATTTTTTTTTCTTTCACCATTTTATTACGTGAAGCTTATTGTATTTATTTTTCAGCAGTTAATTTCCTTCTGTCACAGTAACTGGTTTGACAGCATTAAATAGTTTTTTTTTTTTTTCTGGAGGAGGAGGAGGAGGGGGCATTGACACTGGGAGGAATTATGCAAAGGTCTGGCTCTGTTCTACAAGATAATATTGATAAATAATTGAAACAGGTAGAAAGTTTCCTAATGCAGTTGTGCTTTACACCCTGGTGATGTCATTTCCCCTCTGGCCTGAGTTAGTCATTCATTAGCAGGATCGCAGAAGCAACAGAATCCAGTGTTACTTCATTGGCAGGCAGCCTACAGAAACCAGCACTGAGAGCCAGAGCCTAAAGAGGGCAACATAACACTCCCATGTTCACATACACTTTGTTTCCACTTGTCCCATTAACTTGTTTATATACATTCCCATGAATTTATTATTGATTGGAAATCTTTTTTTTTTTTTCTGTGTGTAAATATTGACTTATTTGGGTGAATCCACTTCCCCCTTCTGTCTATAATAAGCATTAATCCCAGGACTTATAGTGGAGGTCATGTTTGCTTTGATAATGGAGTATTGTTTTTCTTCTTGGCATTTATTTGTCTGTTATATTGTTGGGAAGTACACAGTCATTACAATACAATTTATTACCTTTTATAACTATTTCCTGGATACATTATAATAAAATATCTTTATATTACTGGTAGATATGACATATACCTGATACATGGAAAAAAAAAGTGTTTGTGTCACAACCGTAACATGGTGTTTTCAAAAGGAGTAGTTACTAAACTCATGTTCAGGATCTCTGTTAGCTGTCAGTGAATGGAATTTTTTTTTTGTTAGTTGGGTCTATTGGGCTCCACTTGTGTCTGTCCTATAGCAGTCTGGCCAGTTCCATTTGCTGCCACTGAATGGAATCTCTAACGGAGACCCCATACTTGGTGCAATATATAATGTAGGCCCCATACCTGGTGCAATATGTAATGTAGGCCCCAAACCTGGTGCAATATGTAACGGAGACCCCAAACCTGGTGCAATATGTAACGGAGACCCCAAACCTGGTGCAATATGTAACGGAGGCCCCAAATCTGGTGCAATATGTAATGGAGGCCCCTCACCTGGTGAAATATGTAACTGAGGCCCCATACCTGGTGGAATCTGTAACGGAGGCCCCAAACTTGGTGCAATATGTAAAGGAGGCCCAAACCTGGTGCAATAAGTAACTGAGGCCCCAAACTTGGTGCAATATGTAACGGAGGCCCCAAACCTGGTGCAATAAGTAACTGAGGCCCCAAACCTGGTGCAATAAGTAACTGAGGCCCCAAACCTGGTGCAATATGTAAGGGAGGCCCCAAACCTGGTGCAATATGTAACGGAGGCCCCAAACCTGGTGCAATAAGTAACTGAGGCCCCAAACCTGGTGCAATATGTAAGGGAGGCCCCATACCTGGTGCAATATGTAACGGAGGCCCCAAACCTGGTCACCAACACAGTTGTGAACCTACCGTAAGGTGGGCCATGGACATTAGATTGGCTTTCAGCCAACAATCCCATCCCTACCGTACACAAGTATGGGTATGCTCTAAATGGGAAGAGGGGAATAAGCAAAAGCCAGACACTTTATATCTGACTTTAGAAGAAGGATCAGGCATGTTGACATCCAGATTTCGAATCCTGTTGCCTCCAATATTTACTTTTAGGGGAGAGTTTGGAGACCGCTATACACTATAGATGGTTGGGTTGTCTGGTCCTACTAAAATTTTTGAGTTTGACTAAAAATAATCTAATGCTGTCAGAGTAATTCTTAGCTGCTATATGTCCTGCAGGAAGTGGTGTATTCTTTCCAGTCTGGAGAGCAGGAGAGGTCTTCTATGGGAATTTGCTACTGTTCTGGACAGTTCCTGACATGGACAGAGGTGGCAGCAGAGATCACTGTGTAAGACTGGAAAGAATACACCACTTCCTGCAGGACATACAGCAGCTGATAAATACTGGAAGACTTGAGATTTTTTAATAGAAGTAAGTTACAGATATTTGGCACTTTCTGACACCATTTGAAAGAAAATTTATTTTCGCTGGACTAACCCTTTATTAGTTTGTTACGGTTTACCATTCTAGGTAAAATGTATCAACATCACAGGACATGGTCTAGCCTGGATGCAACAATAGCATACCTTCTTTTGGTAGAAGTGATCGGTAGTATTCACATCTGTGTTTTTCAGTTGATGCTACACCCTAGTCAGCAGATATGGTAATATTGTTTTCTCACTTTTGAAGCTGTAGGTGTAAGCGTTCACACTCAAGCTCGGAGCCTTTGACATCGATTCAGGCACTTTTGACATTAGTCATTAGACCTCAATGATAACAGGTCAGGCAGAGCCTAAGGGCCCTATTCCACTGGACGATTATCGTTCGTATAATCGTTAACGATTAGCGATCTCAAACGACTGCTATTGCGAAAGACCTGAAAACATTCACTCATTTCGATGGAACGATAATCGTTAATTATGATCGTATTTTTGATCGTTTTTTTTTCGCTATTTCTTCGTAATTGCGTTCGTATCTACTGCGAACGACTGAACGACGTCTTATTCAATGCGAACGATTTGCAAACAACCAACAATAAAAATAGGTCCAGGTCTTATAAAGCGATCAACGATTTCTCGTTCGGTCGTTAATCATTAACTGCATTTCAACCGAACGATTATCGTTTAGATTCGAACGTTCTAACGATAATCTGAACGATAATCGTCCGGTGGAATAGGGCCCTTAGGTCAACCTGAGTAGGATTATCGCCATTCATTGAAAGCAAGCAGAGTTCTCAGCTGGACGGAACCTGCACATAACGTTTAGTGTTCATTTTACATTGGTTTTACTATATTTACATAAGACTAAAAGACAATGAGACATTCAACTAGAGATCCCAGTCCACATGAGGCTGTAACCAATAATTATAACCTATATATCAGGATAATCCAACAGTGTTTCCATAAGTCACTGTTGATATGTGGTATACATTGTTTAATTATAAGTGTAATAAAATATTAATAAGTAACCTGGCATATGTTACAGCCGCCTGCCAATTTCTGTTTCTACTAAGTCACATTGTAAGTGTTTATACTTGGCGCCATATCAGTTTGATTTTCCTTTGGCAGTATATGTTTCCCTGGGAACAATAATTGTCTCATAAGCCATCAGCCTGAGTGATCTATGAGCTCACTCCCATTAGAGGCTTGTCCAGCATACTGTTGAGCTGTCAAATGGTCTCTTATGTGCGTACGACGCTCGTAGTAGTGTGACTGCAGCTTTATAGGTAACATAAAGGGTGATGTTATGTGACTTATGGAAGAAGCAATGAGATATTTGGGGAAACTTGGTGTCAGTTTGTCCCTATAGGCCTGCTTGTCCAGGAGTTTGTCAAATGGATTGGTTTGTATGGATACATAAATGACTACTGCACAAGAGTTCAGGTGTTTTTTTTTTCTATGTATCTACAACTATCTGAAGATGTTCTTACGTTGTGACGGGTTGTATGCCATTGTGTTGGGCCTGAAAAGTTATCTGTTTATCTTAAACTTTGGCAAACTTTTTTCAGATTTTTATTTATTTTTTTGCTACAAATAACAAGTAATTTTAGAGGAATGTTGTCCTTTTGATTGTGGTTGTAATTAATTTTTTTTATTTTTATTTTGCTGGTTTTCCCTTCTATTTTTATTTGACTTTAAAGGAAATGTGTCAGTGGAAAATGCTTTTATTTTAATCTTTTTTTATTTTATTATTTTTGTAGTTTTCCATTTTATCATCCATACTATAAAATAACCCTTAAAGTGACTCTATCCACCAACCCCCCCCCCCTCCCCCACCAAACCCACCCCTACCATCTGTTTAATGAGAGTAAATCCTTACCGGACGTGTCTTTTAAAATGCGCCTGATGCCTTGGTTAGAGCAAAAAAATACCTTTTAATCTGCAGCTCTGTGTCATACTGGTGTGGCCTACAGTGTCTATGCCCCAGGTCTGCAACACCTCTCCTTCCTTCCTCCCAACCTCCTCATCATTAGGAACGCCCCCAGGCAGGATTTCTCCTATTCATCACTTGTATAAACTGCACCTAGGCTGTAGCGATACAGGTGCAGTTTAGACAAGCAATGAATAGAAATCCTGCCAGGGGATATTCCTAATGATGATGAGGGTGGAGAAGAAGTAAGCAGAGGTGTTGCATACCTGAGGTACAGACACTCTAGGCCACACCAGTATGACACAGCGCTGCAGATTAAAAGATAATTTTTTTGCTCTAACTAAGGGTGGGTTGAGGCTACGGAATTCTCACGGATAAATTCCGCAGAATTCCTTCACCTGTACGCGCTCTTGGCCATGCCCCTTTTCGCCGGCTCCATAGACACCATTCTATGGGCCGTCTGATTCCGCATTCCGCCGAAAGAATTGACGTGACCATTCTTTCGACGGAATGCGGAATCAGCCGGCCCATAGAATGGTGTCTATGGTGCCGGCGGAAAGGCGCGCCGCCGTGAGCACGTACAGGCAATGGAATTCCGCAGAATTTATCCGCGAGAATTCCGTAGTCTGAATCCAGCCTAAGACAACAGGCGCAAGTTTTTATTCTGGTCACTAGGCCTAATATTGAACTGACTTTTTCTGTAATGTTAACTTTTCAGCAGTGTGCTCCTTATCATCACAGATGGGATTACAATGAAAGGTGACACCAGTATATAGATTAACAGGGTGATGTTAGACCTCACCTTTCTTTTACAGTAATGTTTGCACAGGGCATAAAGCATGTCTAGAAAATTCTCCCATAGAGTGAATAAGGTACCCTCCAGTCTATTCTTCTCATGACTATGGGGCTTGGTGAAAAGCGCATATCTTTAAATGCTATAAAAACAGTATCTAGTTCTAATCAGTAATAGAGATGTCCGCAACTCCAGCATTTCTCAAGTCGGATCGTTCGCTTCTGAATACCAATGGCTGAAGAAGTTGGATACAGCTCTAGGCCTAGGGTGTTCATTAGGGATGAGCGAACTGGCCGAGGTTCGGGTTCATATGAACCTGAACTCTCGGCTTCTGATTCCCACTGTCTGCCCGCTCCGTGGAGAGGGTGGATACAACCTTGAGGACCGCCTGGAAAACTGGGATACAGCCATAGCCATAGGCTGTATCCCAGTTTTCTAGGCGGTCCTCAGGCCGTATCCACCCTCTTCACGGAGCGGGCAGACAGGGGGAATCAGAAGCGGAGAGTTCAGGTTCATACGAACCCGAACCTCGGCCGGTTCGCTCATCCCTAGTGTTCATGTATCCCAGGACTCCCTAGGGCTGCTTCCAACTTCTTCAACCACCAGTATTGGAGCGTCAAACCATCTGACTCAAGCCTTAAAAAAAAAAAAAAAAGTAGTAGTTGGTAAAACATTCCCTTTAAATCTGACATATTTTAGTTTAAAAAAATCACAGTTTGCCTCCTCTGTGTTTATGTACATCACTCCACTTCTTTCTTTTCTCGTAACCACATGAACTTGCTAAATGTTATGTCAACCCTTGATTTGGGTGTCTTACTATATGCCCTGCTAATTTAATGCTATTAGACCCCCATGCATAATAATAATAATAATAATTAATAATAATGGCCCATTTTGCTGGAACTGCTCAACTATTAGCGGAAAATGTCAAATGTAAGGATTGGGCATTTTAGATTTTAACTGCTTGATCCTTCTTGTTCTTGAATAAATAAATCGCTGCCAGAGGCGTCTAGAAGCAACTTAACCCCCTATGAATGTTTGCCCAAGAGTTACGGTATCATATGTGTATGGCTACCCTCAAAACACCACCATTCTACAGGCATGCCTCATCCAACACCCAGTAGGACCAGTGTTCACTTACTGATATGGCTATAAACAATGACAAATGGCAAAATAATTGTAATTTATTTGTTTATTTATTTTCAACTTCTGACATACATGAAAAAAACAGGAAGTGTTTGGCGTGTTGAATGTTTGAAGCATTTTTATAACTTGGAGAGTTTTCTTCTTCTATATTGCAGGGTAAAAAATAATGTGTCTGACACTGACAATACTAAGTTTTTTTCCTCCCAGAATAGTTTATCAGTTTGGAGGATAGAGTGTCAGACTACATTGCTGATGTTGTTTTTGTTTGTGTTATTTTGTATTGTTACCTTAATGCAGTGGGGTTTGTACAGTGCGGCTGAAAGTGAAAGAGGAACTGTCAATATTGTCTACAAAGGGAAGCTGTAATCTTTAATACAGACTCATATTGCCATTGTGCAGCTACTTTTACAATTAATGCCCAAAAGTATAACAGAAAAAAACTTACACAGAGCTTAGCGCTTTCAGTCAGACATAGAATTATTGCCCTGACATGTTCTATTGTTGGGAAAAAGGAAATTCAAGTCCGCCAGCTAGCAATAATAAGACTAACATGTTGTATCCCCTCTCTCACTGACAGCACAATTTGGGCCATGAATAGTCAGCAGAGGGTTACTTTTTACGGGATTCTGCTTAAAAAAATATACGCAACTGCCAATATGTCTCTGAAGCATGAATTGTAAATACAAATATACTACCATAGCATAGAGGTATGTCAGAAGATATGATGGTCTGGACTCTGAGACCCCACAGTTTGCAATGGCTTATTGACTCTTATTACCTCCCTGTAGCTTACTATGGGAAATGTATACAGACCAAACTTCACACTAAGCTTTCCAAGGTTACCTAAGGAAAGTCAATGGGATTGGATTTACAGGGGGTGGAACAAATAATTAAAGAAAAAAAAATCATAGATTGTTGGTCTACACCTGATATCAAATAAACATTCACCCTATTGACAGCCTTATTTCATGTGGAGGTGAAAGTAATTTAAAGGGAACCAATTTGGTTCTCTGCAGCACTGTATAAAGCTGTGCAGCTCGCAGCACACACCAGCCATGGCTGCAGCAGGAGCTTTATACCTGAGAAATTAAAGTTTAATCCCTCGGCGCGCGGCAGGTAGTCATCTGGGCGACTCCCCACCCGTGTCTAGTCATCACTCTGCCCGTCAGCGCCCTCAGCGGGAATGGGTGACAGACAGAGAGGCCCATTACTGGCACCCGCCGAGCGTGCTGACAGGGAGAAAGCAGTGACTACTCACAGATGGCTACCTGAGGCGCGCCAGGGGATTAAACTTTATTTTCTCAGGTATAAAGCTGCTGCTGTAGCCATGGCCAGTGTGTGCCGCGAGCTGCACAGGAGCTTTATACAGTGCTGCAGACAACCAAATCAGCCCAATTGTGCTAGTTGGTTCCCTTTAAACTCTACAGTTTCTTCAATTTTTTAAAAATATTATTAATATTGCATAACTATTCAAGCGCTGTTAACTGGTCAGCCACATAGTCTGAGGCCTCCTTCACGTGATCCTATTTCCAGGTCTGCATATTGTCCGTAGTTACAGACACAATAGCACCTGTCACGTTTCTGTTTTCCACACAAAAAAAGGGCCCACACTTATATGGTTCTTTTTTGCAACTGCTCAGAGATACCCATAGAAAACGATGAGTCAGTGAAGAATACGGATAACATGCAGATTACCATCCTTATGTCATCCGCTTGTATTTGCGTATTGGGTGTAGAGATGAGTCCGATCATCCTGCATTTGAATTCCCTTGGCTGAAGTAGTTAGATGTAGCCCTAGGAAGTCTGGGGGAATATGCATACAGCATAGGCTGTATCCATGTTTCCCCGGACTTCCTAGGGCTGCATCAGATGCGGTATTTAAATGGCGAACAATCAGACTCAAGCATGAGTTGCGTCCATCTCTAGGTGCATGTTAACCTTTATCCAGGCTCCTCGTGGTGGCCATCTAGCACTTTTTCTTGCTTCTTGATCCTCAAAAATGCAGATTGTGTATGGGGTCCGCATACACAATACAGTCATGTGAATGAGGCCTGAGTTGCATTACCTTTGGAATTTGCTGCAGGCCATTCCTTTGTAGCTTAGGATTGCTACAGAAAAAGAAACCTTACAAATTGTATTGCTCTTGCAGTCTGCAGCATGTTTTCATTCATCCCACCATCTTCTTTCACAAGCGTAGTTTCTTATATTAGTAATATATTATTTGCATATGAATGACCAGGACTTGTTTTGTACAGATTGTCCCTTTTACTGTATTGTATATTTCCTAGATCTGAACCCAAATTTATATTGAAAAACAAGAATGTGGTTCTTGTCAGTCACATAGCTGTGTTGCTTTTTTTTTTAAATATGACAAATGACTTCTTGGACAGTTCTATGACTCAGAGGACAGTGAACACTTACCGCTATGTGTATTACAGGAGGAACAGATACTTCCAGTCTTTAGATGATTAAATCACTCTTAAAGTGTTTTGTCATGGGTGGAACTTACATGTATAAGCTCCTGTTTGTTCTATTGTATTGTAAGTTGTAGAAAATGTAAAGTATGTACAGCAATGTATTATTACCAACACCTACTATGTATGATAAGACGTAAGAGATTGTGGATTTAATTTTCTCACAGAAGGGACATTACCCAGAAACCTGTTATCTCTGTGTACAGTTTACTGAAATATCGGCTTTTGGGACTTTGCTGTGAACGTCTCACATTTTTGTTTTGAGGTTTTTACTTACAACATGGCAGGTTGATGAATATATACAGTATACCGTCAGGTTTCAGATTTAGTCATCAAGATTATTTGTGTATTTCATTTTGACAGTTCATTCTTCATTTGTTCTTTTACAACTTCTGTATGAGTTTCAGGTTTCTTTTATTGTCATTTACTCACCGTTTTAGTTTGGCTCCTGAGCTCTAATGTTAGGGACTATATTTTATGGGCAGGTGTTCCATAGCAGTATAGCACGTTGCAAACATTGCATTTTATAGGCCTGTTAAATTGCAATATGATATATACGCTCACTTATGTTAAACTGTATCTGTTCTTTTGGGTAACTTTTCAGAATAAACTGTTTTGTGTGTATACATGGGGAGTTGGACCATTTTTTATTTTTAAATTTTTAGTTGTCCCTGAGGGAGTAGGTGAAGTCTAGAGTTTATGATAAATATATTGAAGAGTAGATCCTGCTATTTTCTGTCACTTTACATACCATTAGAGGCAGCAGCAGCATGGAGAACATTAAAGAGCAGTACTGAGCAGTCTAAGCTGAGGAACAAACCTTGGCCTAAGATCTAATACTGACAGTAGCCTTGTATAGTCTATTTATAGTTGCTGATTGCCTCTGTCTATCTCCAATCGATCCCACTCTCATTTCCTTTCCCCTTCACCTTTATAAAGTTGTTTAAACAGAATGTAACTTAATTCCCCAGCCCATTGTATATATACCAGGTAGAATTAAACTGTTTTTCAGAGTTGATGACAGATTAGGAAGGGTGGGGAAAGCAGAAAAAAAAGAAGCTTGATAAGAGGAGACAGAAGCACTTTCTCTGATAAGATATATTATAGAGATGAGTGCAACTCGAGCATGCTCCGATTATTCGAGATTAGAATACTGAAAAAGTTGTAAGCAGCCCTAGGGTGTCCTGGATAGAGATGGTCGAACAGGGCCGAAGTTCAGGTTCGTACAAACCCGAACCATCGCCATTTGTTTCCGCTGCCTTCCCGTCCCATGGGGAAGGTGGAGACAGCCCGAGTACCGCCTGGAAACAGTGATACAGCCTATTACCTAGTTCCCTGTTCAATCATCTCTAGTCCTGGAAAACATATTCAAACGCTGAGGTTCATTTTGGAAACTGTTTTGCAGCATGCAGAAATCAAAATGAGTATTTTTCAGTTTTATTAAAAATTTTATTTAAATAATGAAATATTTTATATGGAAACATTATTAATTTTATGGTTGACTTGGCAAGGATTAAAAAATTTGAGTTTGCACGCAACTGTATTCCACCTAATATTATTGAAAATGGCTTCTTGAATGACTGTATTGTGATGCTGAGAGTTTTATTGATTTTTAGCCCATTTGGGCTGTTTTTTGCCCGTGAAACAATAGATGCAGCACTGTCTCTTACAACCCAGTGCTGTGGTTTGCATAGGTTTTTAGCTATTATTTTGTACATGTAAGGTACCTTTTGTAAATGAATGCTGCTAACAAATTGTCCGCCATTAAGGGAAAGGCCCCAGGTTTCAAAAGCAACAGCTATAGAGTCAGAGTGACTGGTAAAGTGTAATGCTTACTAAACAAGTGATGTCTGAGGATGTGTAATACTTAGTTACTTCTTGGAATCTGAGCACTTGAATGATAAGGTACACCATAGAGGGGAAAGTCCTCGCCAGCACCACTGCCATTTACAGTAACTAAAATAGCCGGTGACACTTAACTAGTCTTTCAGAATAAATGTTGTAATCTGAACCCGTGTTATGCAGAATGGAAACTAAAAATGTTCTAATTGTGTCTTTTAAATAAGCATAAGAGTGAATTAATGAGAACATATTTTGCCTTCAGTTGCTTAGTTACAAAGTAGTATTTCTCAGCTCATGTGAGATAAATTGGCTCTTTTATGCGGCAAGTCCCCTAAACATAATGACTATATTGCTCTGGAGAGCGAAAATATGTAGATTTTACCTTTTTCAATAATTCTCACTGTGGAAACGGTACATCATCATTCTGTCACACCGATCTCCACTTATTGAAAAATCTATGCATTGTACTCTCCCAGTAGCTGTAACCTGGTCTCTGGGTGACATAAGTAGAACAATGCCTTACATATTGTATGTTTATACAGCACATTGAATTTCAAAGACAATTCATTATTACCTGCACAAAACATGATGTTAGTTTTTTTTTCTCCTATTGTGCATAGGAATTCTTAAAGGACACTTGTCGTCAATATGAAGGAGGTTGCAGTTAGTTTGACTAGAACATCCATGTTATTAACCACTAGTGAACTGAATAGCTAAGAGGATGAGATTCTTTAACTATACCATAGGTGTTTCTATTACCATCTTATTATAAGCACTCCTATGTTCAACCTGGGAACCTAACATATGCACTATTTGCATATAGCAGTTCAGTCTTCACAGCAACTGGTAATAGCGCCTTATGTCCTGTTAAAGAAATGAATATGTATAATATGAGTATATTAGTATAGAAAACAAAGTGTGTGCTCATTGGCATTCAGAAGACAGGAAGGTGTACATTTTCACCTAGAGCCGGGGATATCTAAGCTATACATCTAACATAGGGCCCTTGCACCCTACGGAAATTGTGTGGATAAGTTGCTGCAGATTCCCTGCATGCTCCTGCTTGATTCCCCACCTGTCCCATAGGCTCCATTCTATACTCGGGTGGATTCTGCCATCTGCCTCAAGAATTGCCATGTTCGGCGAAATTTAAAGCTGGACAATGGGGGGGGGGCGAGCTACGGAATCCACAGCAAGTTATCCACGTGATTTCCGTGTGCAAGGGCCCTTACAGAGATCATACCACCAACATAT
The DNA here is from genome assembly GCF_027789765.1 of Dendropsophus ebraccatus. Classification (NCBI taxonomy): domain Eukaryota; kingdom Metazoa; phylum Chordata; class Amphibia; order Anura; family Hylidae; genus Dendropsophus; species Dendropsophus ebraccatus. The sequence continues at coordinate 44,315,018 of NC_091461.1, read as the reverse complement.
TCTGCAGGGCTGTACAGAGATTGTTCTCATTCACATTACTTACCTGTTGGTGTTCTGAGCAAATAGTTTTTTCGGATTCAGCTGATATCAGATGGCCATAATAAAGCCCTTTCTTAGGCTCTGTATTACGCTATAGGAATTGGAATACATTTTTCTTAAGAATCAAACTTAGGGGGTACCTGTTATAAAAAAGAAACTTTTAACATGTCACAATGACATTTCAAAAGTAATTGGGTCAATGCCAGGTGGTCAGCTATCCCAAAAGCTCACACAATAATACTTCAACACGGAAAGAGTCCAATGGTATCCACTGAATAGAGAAATCTTCACGCTTTATTGCAAATCCGAGAAAACAACAGCACCGTTTTGACTGTATAGGTCTTTTTCGACCTCAATTGTCAATAAATTTCTGTTGTTTTTCTCGGATATTCAATAAAGATTTCTCTACCCATTGGATGCTCTTGGACTCTTTCCACTTTGACATGTCAAAACTTTTGATCACTGGGGTCTCCCTGCTGAGACCCCTACCGAGCAGTCAAACATCTTCACACACAGACTTACCCTGTAGATATCTTGCCTCCTTGAAAGTGTTATTGGTGGAGCAGAACAGAAAAGCCATTACCTTTGTTTTCACCCTGGTGCTCCACATTCGCCATAGTCTCTTTTTCAGTCATTATATGCGGCAAAGCCAACACACATGATGGCCAGTGGACAGGTGATACTGCAGCATCATACAACCATTGGCTAGCTCATGGGGGCATGTTTTTATGGTGTTTGCAAGTGAGTACCGTCCCATTCCTGTCTTGTACTTGAGAAACGAGACCGAGACAGAAGTGAATTGCTGAGAAGCGAGGAAAAGTTATATATTTTCTGCTTCCCAAATTAACCCTTTTAGGGGCCTTATACACCTTAATGAAAAATAAACCCAATCTTGCATGGTTCCTCAGGACTAGTTATAGCTGTCAACCAAACAAAACAAGCCTTCAGCCACCAGCTATTGATGATGCATGGACTTCATTTAAAGTGAATATACCATCAGGCCCAGGCTGAAGCACTGGAGGCAGGCTGACCCACCCCCAGTGGGAGAATCCCCGCCCCTCTATGATACGGCTCCATTGATTCTAATGGAGATGTGTCATAGACCGGCGGGGATTTCCTCCCACTGGGGATGGGTCAGCCCACTTCCAGTGCTTCAGCCCAGGCCTGATGGTTTTCTCACTTTGTGTGCATTTAAAATATTGCCTTATTATGGTGGTCAAAAACTGGCCTTGCCTTTTTTAGCATAGGACGGTATTGGAAAGGCTCAGCCACGGGCTGTGAGCTCAGTGTAGCTTTTGCTGTTATATGCATAATAAAAAGCACTATGTTTGACTATAGTATTAGTATAGTGCGTAAAAATTTAAGAAACAGATTTAGTGCATAGACTAAAACACGTTATAAAATGAATAGAACATTCTATAGACAACTCCTCCACTATTCCTTTGCCCTAGATTCAATAACTCTCCCCTGGTGAATCTAGCACACAGTTACTCTCAGGATGAAAGTTATTGCAGAGTCTCATGGACTTCTGTTGCGTAAGTAAAGACTCTTGGAGAAAAAAAAGACTCCCTGGAGCTGATTTTCCTTTTATAACAATTTTCCCCAGAGTTGTTAAAAAAAAAAAAAAACTTCTGCCGCTCAAAATAAAAGTAGATTTGCATACAAGCGCCGGCACTCGGTTCAGAGCCAGAGCAAGTACCCGTGTCAGTGTCTTGTGAGAGCGCAGGAATCTCAAGCACTTTTAGTTCTCATTTCCCATGTGACATACGTTGTATTTTGTAACATCCATATCACTGTATCCACATTCAAATTAACTGAACAGTTTGTACTTAGAGGAATCTTCTTTTAGCAGCAGCTTCTATGATTTAAACGAAAACGTTGTCATAAGGTCAGGGAAGCGGTGACTGTGTATGGCACCGTTCCAGTGACCTTAATATTTGGCAGCCGGCCATGTTTCTCCTCCGAGGTGCCACAATAGTAGATAACAGGAACATTTGTTTTCATTTCCAAAATATTTGAGCTTTTCAAATGTCACATTTTTTTTTCTTTCCTTCATCTTTTTATGAAATAATTTGCTTAACTTTAGGCAGAGAACTTGTGCTGCTCGGAGTCTCAGGCCCTCGCGTTGAATGGTTTTAATTTTGGGTGGAAATGGAACATGCATTGCAAACAAAAGAGGGAAAGCTTACTCATTGTTCTTTGTCTCTCATGTGTATAATATTCCTGCCCTTATGTTCCTGTGTGAATGCCAGTCTAGAGTGTAGGAATACGGCTACTAATAAATATCTTTATGAACAGAGCATGTATACATAATTTAAACAGCTATAAATATGTATTCTGGCTTAGGAAGAAAGTAATTACTGTATGGAGTTGTATTGTGCCTACACCCTGAATTGGTATATTCTAGTAAATTGCTTCTCTGTTTGACACTAGCAATATTGGCTGCCGAGATCTACACTATTTCTGATGGGAAAACCTTCTGGCTGAAACATTCTTCATGGTTTGATCTTATGACTGTTACATTGATAACGTGGAAAATGCTGTGTGATCCTCAGCCTGGAAGGATGAAATCAAACACAAGGATCTTAATGGTTGAAAAGCCGATATTCATAGACCCAAATCCATTTAGACAATGTTAATGGTTGAACTGCAGACGTCAACGTGATTGAAGAGAATCCCAAAATTGCGCTTCTGACATCTCTGTAAAGGGCTGTCTTGCTTTATACTGGAACAGTGTTTTGTGTAGTGTAAATTTACTGATGATTGAATAGACTGTCACACAAAATTCTCTGTAGACGACTGTAACTGATATAAGAAAAACTCATCTTTTTCCAGTTATATTTTGCTGGGGCTTATAAAATATTTATAGTTTTTTGCACTCTGACCTTCTTGAGAAAGTATCTCCATCTAGAATAACAAAAGTTCCCATTAAAATGTGTATTTGAAGCGGCCTCTTCTGTCAGATCATTGAACGCTTTATTCTATTGGCTCAGTAAAATAATCTCAAAGGGGCGCTGTATTGTAACTACCATAATGGTACTATAGCTACCGCTACTTGGGCCATTCTATAACTTTGTGATACTACGGAATGGTGTAAGGCTTCATGGACATAGCTGTTTTTTGGCTCCTATAGTGATGCGATAGGTCTAAGTATACTTCCATATATGATGTCAGTGGACATAATTGTTGGATGCTTCATCAAAGGACATCCGGATGATGCATTACTCATAGGGGAGAATAGCTTTATACATATAGCAGTGTTCTGCAGGACAGAGCCATAGTGGACGCCTTGTGCCACCATTAAAGGAGAAATCCAGCCATTTTTAAAATGCAGTAGGGGCAGGGGGGAATTTGATCAGAAGTACGAACCTACCTCTCCCTGCACCCACAGTGAATGGCGGGACTGGCCTTGGGACCCCTGCCAGAAGGCATTTTACCCCGAGTTGTGCTGACATCACGACTCAAGGGAAAATGCCTGTCCCGGATGATGGACTGGTCACTCAGCCAATCAGTGACTGGATCAGCGTCCTGCCCCAGTCACTGACTAGCTGAGCGGCAGGTCTCTCAGCCGGGTCGGAGCCTGGCAGGGATCCTGACGCCAGTCCCGCCGCTCAATGCTGGCACGGGGAGAAATAAGTTCCTACTCCTGACCAAATTCCCCCCTGCCCCTGCCAGATTTTAAAGATGGCTGGACTTCTCCTTTAAAGGACAACACTGGTGAAAAGCTTTTTCCCAGTAATTGCAACACATTACAAAGTTATATAACTTTGTCAGATGACTCAGGTTGCTCAGCTCTGATTGGCTGAGCAAGATATAAGCCATCTTAAAGTTCTACAGAGTCAGTTAGACATCACAGGAGACAAAGTGCATCATGGGAAAGGCCAAACCAGGAAGTGAAGAAGAAATGAAGACACCAACTAGAGCTTCAGTTCAGTGTTTTTATTTTATCAGCGCCGGAGTTGTCCTTTAAGGCTGAAGCCATATGCAGGAGTTATACTGTATGTATATAAGAGGCTCTTTTTAGGCTTATGTTCACACACTGGAAAATCAAGAAAAATATGGCCATATTTTCTATATAATAATGTGCGCCATTGAAGTCAATGTGAAATTGTCCAGCAGTGCACACAATAGAATATCAGCCACAATTGATTACGACCATCCAAATAATGATGTGAATACCCATGTGAATAATACAGGGTTTACCTTAGAAACAGTTCTTGTTTGTACAAATACTTGTACGTATATGGGAGTATACTGTATGTATTTTATAAGAGTACAAGATTAGTTGTCATGCTTCCATATATATACCTCAATGAAGTCTCCTTATCTCTTGACACGTCTGTTCTGAATTCACACATATAATGTGGACATACTGTTGAGTAGAACAAAGGTTAAAGTACATGACCTTAATTATTTACTGTAAGAGGAGCCTTGTAAATGATTAACTATAAGTGATTATGTGATATTTTTTTTTCTACGGCCGCATATAAATGCGAGTAAAATATTTACCACCCTATACTACATGTCAGTAATAGAGTGTAATGTGACCTGGGTAACTGTAGTACTTGTGGGTGTAAGTGAGAGTTCTACAAAGATGAAAGATGAAGGTTGTGTTTTCTTTTCTGTTTCGGTAACAATTTACACCAGATTATTCTGTCTTCTATTACAGGCCAGAATTTAACATTATTGTGTAACACATATAATGGAAAAACAGGTGGACAGCTCTGTCCTGACCTTACAAATATCTCGTATAACCAGAGGAAGCTGAGTAGTGGAAATAGTGTGTTCTGAGAATACCCCGGTCCCCGAGCTATTCTGCTTATTAATCATAATGTGGAACTAGCCTTTGTACTCTGTTTTCCAAGTGAATAATAATAGATAAAACAAAAAACCACACTATTTGCTGGGTATTGAATATTCCATAGTATTAGATGGCCAAGTGAATAAAACTTGCTTATATAGAATAGGGTAGAGAACAATAACAATGGCGAAGGTCAAAATGATACTTGAAAATAAAATCTTGCCATTATTTATGGGTTTCGAAACTGGTTGGCAAACATTGCCGTAGATATAAAGTGACGCTTTAAAAAAAAAAAAAATGGTTGCCACTACTCATGGGGGGTTTAGTGCATTACCTTTATGGCGTGGTGCTTTCCATGAAAAGCCGAAGTTCCAGCCGCAGAGTGGAATTAGGTCACCGGACTTTGTAACACTTTAAACTCATAGAAAGAAATTAAAGCCCAGGTAATCCCGAGGTGTTGTCAGAGACTGCCATTTTGACGCAATGATACAAATCATAAACTTGATTCACAGGGTTCCAGGATGGAATATGGCATAAGGATGCCCCCCCCCCCCCCCCATTTTAAAGATAGGTGAGGGTCTTTATTAGCTTAAATATATCAGCCATAGGTATTCATGATGAAAATAACCTTTTAAAGTAGACTGTCAATACTCCTCAAGACAGATCTGACCAATATGACTGCAGTGTAAAACATAGTCGAGGGCAGGGGCGTAGCTAGGATTTATGGGGCCCCATAGCAAAAAACTGTACGGGGCCCCATGAATCCTGTACACTCCCCTACCCCCCCCCCTCGCCAAACACAGACAATGACGCACATATACACACACAGAGGCACCATTAACATATATACAGAAACGTCACTGACATACACACACATATATACGCTGTAATGTGATTACACTAGTGCTGATGTATACGCCATGAGTAGACTGTACACAGGGAAATCGTCTCAGTGTAATAAGAAATACTGAACCAGAAATAAAAGAAAATGCAGTAGATATTAGTGGTGGGTTCTTTTATTAGAGCCCAGCATTAATAGAAGCTGCTGCAGAACATCTTTGGGAGCAAACCTGTCAATCACTTGAGACTCTGCTGACATACACAAACACACATATACACCAGTGCTACAGACATTGCTGACATACACAAACACACATATACACCAGTGCTACAGACATTGCTGACATACACACACATATAGCCACAGATACATACACATACTGACATATTAGTATATACACAGATACATATATACACACACTGACATATACATATACCCACAGATACATATATACACTCACTGACACACATACACAGCACTTACAGCTCCCAGGCTTCCCCTCCTCCTCCTGTAGTCCAGGCTGATCTTCACATAGAAGTATTCAGGACCTTTGGGTCATGTGACCCAAAGGTCCTTCACTCCTCTCCTGTGCTCCTCTGTTCAGTCCGCTCACCCGGCACTACAGTGAGGGGGCTGAACAGTGCAGTGGGGGTCCCTCTTCCTCTCTGGACCCCTGGGGGTACAGTGGTCGGTACCTAGCATGAAGGCAGGGCAGGCTTCCTCGAGCCTCCTTCATGCAGGGGCCCCATAGCAGTCGCCTTCCCTGCCTTCATGGTAGCTACGCCACTAGTCGAGGGATAAAGCAACAGACTGAGCCGCTGAAGGGGGTGGGTTCAAACTGCATGGAAGCACTTTCGCAAGTTGCTTTTGATGTGTCCTCACATATATAAAAAGTTACTGATTGCATCAGGTCTCACTCATGAGTGATTCCAAGATACAGCTAGAGGAAGTGCATGGCAGCATACCTCTTTTCAATTAAATTTGACTCTTTTACTTCATTATAACCTATGGAGCAAACAAGTCAGATGTACTGCTAGACAGTTGGATCTCTTGATTGCAACGGGTCTTGAGTGCGACCCGGTGCGATCACTAACTTTTGATATGTCTGATGGAATATCAGAAGTTTTTGCAAATGATAGTAATGTTTTAAGTCTGGGTACAGGGTACGAGGAGCTCTTCATCCATCACGCAACTTTAGAGGGACACCTTACTGGTCTCAACATTCCGTTTGGGAACACTTACAGAGAGAGGGAGAGTAAGAGAGAACCGGCAGTATGTTCTTCTAGATGTTTTGAACATAATAACTATAATATGATAGAGATGATGAAACTGCCTGACAGCTTAATATAACATGTCATTTGACTCTTGTAATAACTGTTTGTAGCCTATACTCTGTAGGCAGTCCTTGTTAGCACTGAAGCCGTACTCGTAAGAACATATAACTGACTGTGTGCCGCTAGTATTGGACAATTAATTTCCATTCATCTATGTTGATGGACAATGAGCGATATAGGGGTTGTGAGCCATGTGTCCTAATGGTGCGTTTACACAGACAGATTTATCTGACAGATCTTTGAAGCCAAAACCAGGAACAGACTATAAACAGGGATCAGGTCATAAAGGAAAGACTGGGATCTATTCTCTTTTCAAATCCATTCCTGGCTTTGGCTTCCAAAATCTGTCAGATAAATCTTTCTGTGTAAATGTACCATTAGTATCTGACGTTAGCATGGCCGCATATGTTGTGAATCACCTAAATTGCTTCCTATTATAATGCACATTTCTCCAGAAGCGAAACACTTGAATCATCTGCTCACTCAGGTAGGATAGATCCAGCGTTCTGCGCATTACCTAGGTTTTCTGGTTGCTTAGACAACAATGAGGCTGTGGAGTGCTTTTTATTTCAAATATCTCAAATTATAGGTAATTTACCAATGTATTAAGAAAATGAAAATAATGGATCAGGAATAAGGAACGTGTATTGAAATGTAACAGAACAGAAGAATTTCTCTGTTAATGCAGGCACGTTTTTTAAAGAACACTTCATTTAGACGAATACATTTTTATTGAATGAAATAGGACGAATTATTGCTTAAGGCAAATTTAGTTTTATGTCTAAAATAGTACCTCACTGTTTTAAAAATTGGTGTTGCTGTGAGGTAGATTGCCTTCAGTGTTCATTAATGGTGCGACTCAAAACATGAGAAGAAATCTGCTGGAAGCTCTTTGAATTTTTTTTTTCAAATGTTCTTTTTGAAATGTTTAGTGGTTTCTTTACTGTAGTGTTAAGGTTTAATGCTTAGTGTGGTTTAGGTTTAATAAGGCTGTGTCTTGCTGATGTACGATGGGGAGCATACCTGGGTCCAGCTCTTCTGTGATGCACTGGGCAGGATGGCTATAAAGGTGCTGGAAACAGGAAAGAGGCATGTATGTAAGTGGGCAACACCTGCAAATAGCAGCAGGCAATACTGCTACCCGACTCAGGGCCTAGGGTCTGTTCTTGGGAACTCCCAAGTTGCAGACCTTGCAATCGCATGAATAGGATGTGGCTGAGATGAATATGGTTAGGCAAGCCAGGTCAGTATTATGCACATAGTACTAGATTAGCAGTCAGAAAACAACAAGGCTCAAGGTGTTTTTTGAGAAACAAATGTGATATTTATTTTACTCCAAGGTTATTCCAACCAGACAAATAATATAAGGGATTCTTATAGCAATGATATCCAATAGCATATGAGAATAGGTAGCAATGTTTTGGTCCCTCTCTCAAGCTATAACTCTCTTTAGTAGACACAGTGGGAGCGAGGCCTAGAAGGATTGAGTACCAGTTAAGAAAACAAATCTGTAATCCAGGAACCGAAGAAAAAGTTTTATAACACGGTAGGAGCAGGTCAAGGTGGTACCAGCAGGCGGTAGTAGAAACCATGAAACAAACCAGGTCATAATGCAGGACCTGAGAAAATGTCAGTAAAATTGTCCATTTATTGTGTTTTGTAGATTTTTGTTTGGCAACGATGACCTTGGCCTGGACTGTAAGATCCAATATACCTCTGTTGTTGGGTCTGTGCAAGCCAAGGATGGGAAATCTCAGCCCCCTCTTCTTCACATCATACCTGGACAGCCAAAGCTTTAGATGGGAATTGGAGGGCTGAAGGTACCCCATCCTTGGTATAAGGAATAGGTCCCTGTTAGAAAAAGAACTAAATAGTTTAAAAAAAATAGTTTGGTTATTACATGCGACATACATTTATACTATTGTTTGAGGTTTCCCTGAATTATCCATAGGACAATGGCCCCTTTGGATAGGTGTCTAGTAGAGATGAGCACAACTCAAGTGTGATTGTTCTGAATTTGAATACCAGTGGCTGAAGAAGTAGGATGCAGCCCTAGGAAGTCTGGGAAAACATGGCTTCAGACTCTCTAGGGCTGCATCTAACGTCTTTAGCCACGGGTATTTACATGTTGAACGGACACACTCGAACATGCTTGAGTTACCCTCAAAACCAGTATGTCCTTTGGCACTAATAAATAGTAATACAGTATTTGTAACTGCTGTTTCTTACAACCTAGAAGAAATGCTTAGTTGAGTTTACACTAGTTCCATTAATAGCTTCCCTTTTATTTTTTTTTCTTCCTCTTATCAAAGGCATTCTTGTGCATTCCTTTGTCCTGTTGCCTAAGATTTAATGCATGTTGACTGCCTGTAGGCCTTTACTCCAGTTTTCATATTTTGTGTCACTGTAAAAGAGAACTTGCAATTCTTATTTGTGCAGTGTGAGCTATATATCTGAGTGCAGAATAAAATGACTTTGAAAATGAGGCTACATTTTTATTCAAAAATTTTATTGCGTTTTTAAGACAATACAAGAACAACATAAAAGAAAAGTATGTATGTATGTATGTATGTATGAAAGTTCTCAAGGCACAATTGGGTGTACAATATCAATATCAATTCAAAGAGAACATAAGTGCCACCTTTGCAGAAAGAAATAAGGCAGATTGATTCCAGTTCTACATTGTGCAGGAGGAAAAAATTAGAAATACTCAAGTACAAACAAGAGAATAACATAATAGAACCATGATTATGGGTATGATGCAGTTTAGTAAGTGAGATATGATGCAACTTTTTACCCTTTGAACAGTTGAATTTTTATGGTATAAACCAAATCTGTAGATTTTCAAAAGTATGAAACAGGGACCTGCTGAGTTATAATGGCGTGTGATTAACTTCAGAGAAACTTCAGAGAAATCATTGTCCTAATACTAAGAATAGGGCTCTAGGTCATTGGGACTGTCCCGCACCTCCATGGGCTTGATTGATAGATCTCTTTCCATATCCAAGCAGGAAGAGATCAATTATTCAATTTTGTCATTGATCACTGATCACCTCCAATGCCTGAAATTTCTGTTGTCTATCACTGCTTGCCTCCTTGATTAACAGCCCCTGTGCTATAAGGAATAGATTTGCTGGGCATTTGAGGTGATGGGCTCAGCCCTGTGGCACTTGCTTCTTGTTGTACATATGAAAGATGCAAATTGCTTAACTCATAAGCAGAAGTTCAAATCTAAATATGGATCAAGCAGGAAGTAGAAGTACAGAAGTACATTTATCATTTCTTTTTGCTTCACTACTGGTTTTGGTTGAAAAAAAAATGACAAAAAAAGAAAATACAACTGCAGAAAAAGAGAATAAGTTGCAAGAAAATTCGGTGCGACAGAACCCCCCTGGCCTGTGTTGACTCCAGTACAGGGTAGATCTTGCGTAGAGAGTGAGGAAGCCACAAAAGCTACTGTTGAGAGTTTGTTTGGATGCTATACAGTACTTTGTGGAAGTTGTGTTTAGGTGACGTAACCTGCTATTATGTATAGTTAGTGCCTAGACCGGCAGGAGTTTATTTTCTTTATTATTACATGTGTTATATGCTCAAAGTGCCTACACAACTTTGTTGATTTTGGATAAAATAAAACCAAGTTTGGACTTTAAAGCTGTGATGTGTCATCCCCCCCAATGTAAGATCCAGAGTAATAAATATATTTATAGAGAACATATAGACAATACAGTTCTGAATTGTTTATTAAAGTAGAGCAGGTAAAATTTTTATTCAGGGCCGTGTTCTCATGTTGTTTTGGCAGTTTTATTTTAATGTTTAATTTTTCATTTTGGTGAAAATCAGTGTTAACTGCAACAAAACTCATCGTATCATTTGAGAACACAGCCTTACCTTTTAGACCATTGTCCGCTGGTGCCTGCCGCACCAGATTGACAAGTGTCATTCTTTATCCTGGCCACATGTTCACTTGGCATGTTTTACAAATGACACCACTTTTCTTGTTTTTTGTATATATGACTAAAAGCTTGTTTAATATTTTTTTTTATAAAATCTTGAAATCCTTAAATGTTCAATCTAATCTAATCTCATCATTGTCATCACATGCAGGATTACAATCATAGGTAACTCCTTTATATAGATAGATTTCCAAACTATCGGCATTTGATTCCTGTAGCCTGGAGAAGATGGATGCAGCCCTAGGGCTGCCTGAAAAACATGGCTATAGTCATAGGTGCAAACCCGATCTTACTATATGTTCCCTCATCTCTACTTCTGGGTGTAACATCCCATTGCCTGTTGTAGCCATGTTTTTCAGGCAGCCCCAGGGCTGAATCTTCTGCAGGCTGTGGGAATTAAATGCTTGAGAGTTTGGGTGCACGTGAACCCGAACGTACTGTTTGCTCAACTCTATTAAACAGCCAAGATCAGGCCATTCTGGGAAGCATGCCTAAAAAACTGAGATCTTCTCCTGAGATCCTGAGATATTCTCCAGTTTGTATAAATGCAAATGTCTAGTTTAGTGCCCTGAGGGCGCTGGGCCCATCTCCAGTGCACCACACCAGACAGGTTACCGATCAGGTCATATGGAAATCCTTATTGACCCATTCTAGTGGTACTTTCTTTTTAAAGCAAATGTACAGCTTTAAGATCTTTATATCAATATTCCAAGTCACCAGCCTGGCCTGAAGCACTGGAGGCCAGCCTGCCCGCCCCCACTGTGACGTTCTGCCCTCCCCTGTGGGACTTGGCTTAATTGATTCCATTGCGCGGGAAGTGGGCCGCGGTTGAAAAAAAAAAAGGACCACGCCACTGACATCCCCGCGCCGGTCTATTGATATGAAAATCTTAAAGTCCTCATTATGCAGAAAATCTCTATAGAAGGCATTGCATAAAGTGATGAAGCCCACATTGCCAATAGACAACAGCAGTATTCTCATGTCTGAGAAATTGTTTTATTGCAGAGTCATGACGGCAGAGATTTTTCTTCAAGTGCTCAGATTTTGGTTTCTTTAGCCTGTGGGTGAATTATGTCTTAAAACCAATCAACCCAGCTACATCTACATTTTGGAATGCTTAGAACAGCACAGCAGTGGGGCTCTTTAAATATGTTTTTAGACTCTCAATGGGTGTCTGGGCTCATCCACTTTGAAATTCATGCAGCTAACATAATTGTAATGTTCTACAAGTCTGCTGGAAATCACTGAAACATGACCCTTTATTAAAGCTTTTTTTATCTCCTTAATCAAAGCATCTGGACAGCCGAAAGTAAACATATTCTCATAAAACATTGTAAACCCTACAAGATGGGAATTATTGTCTGTGATGAACGACGTTCCTATCAATTTGGTTATGCCTGTGTGATCTCTTGACTGATTATTGACTGACTTCACAGGTCGGATCTACAACCTGGCGTATTAGGCTCAGAAAGCTGAAGACAGCAATAAACAAATGTTATATTTCTCACGGATCAGAGAAAACTGTTTAAACCGATTTAGATCATTTTCTTCCTTTACCGAAACATGCCAAAAATAATCCTTTGTATGTTTTAAGATGGAATACATAGAAATTAATTATCCTAATAGAGCTGCCAAACATGGCCAGTAAGAGCTTCCTATGTAGCACTGGTTAGGTGATTTACATGAGGGCTATTAAGCTCACTAATACTGTAGATTTTTATTTTTTGTAGTTATTTATTTTTTTATGTTTTTAATAAAACGTTTTTATAAAACCTTCTGGAAAAAAAAAGAGAAGTGACCCAGATAATAAAGTTTAAGGCCACTAACAAGTAATCCAAAAACTGAAAAAAAATCCAGTATCAGCTAAGTCGGGGCTTAACTTGCAAGAAATCGGAAGAAATGAAAAAGACAAAACAACATTTAAAGAGCAATTCTGTAGGATGAAAGGTTAGGGCCAGTTCACATAGAGCAAAAGCGGTGGAATTCCACGGCGGAGAATTCCGCCTGCCTCAGTCTCCCACAGTGTATCTTTGGGAGGGCTTGCGCGCCTCGGCTTCCGTCACTCTCGCCGCTCAAGGGATTGACATGTCAATTCTTTGAGTGGAATTTCGCCACTTTTTCTCCATGTGAACTGGCCCTTACCAATACTTTTCCATGAAAACCTTATATAGTGTCAACAAAGCCATAAGAAAGTTGAGGTCAAAACCCATAGTAATTATGTTGCCCATCCTGATCTAATCACCTTCTCAGCAAATGTATGACTTCCAGCTAAGGGCAGCCTGTTGTGGATTTCATTGTGGCTATCTATAGGTTTTCTGTTAAAAAAGTGTAAACTTGCCCTTTGTTTAGATGTAATACATTCATGTAATAGCCCCTATAAATCAGAAAGTGGGGAAACAGGAAAATGATGGAACTACCGTATTTCCTAATAGGGGTCAGGTCATACTGTAATTGCAGATTGCAATACTTCAATCATCCACCACACCAGTAAGTACATATGCTCCAATGGTCTCTGTTGGTCCTGCAGCTTTTTTGTTCTTGATTTTTCAACCTATTTGATTACTGTTACTGGTGATGTTATTAGCATTTATCTGTTTTACAAGCTTTAGGTTAAGCCTATAATTTGGTGATTCCTCTGTATGCACCCCCTGAGTTTGGTTTTGTCCTCCTGTTCATGTGCTGTTCCCAGGATTTTCTATGGCCTCTCAGGCTAGCTGCTTCTATGACTCAATATTAACCTTGCAAGAATATACCTAGTAATAATGTTGGTTGTCTATGTGGAGATAGCGGTATGTTGTAAAATGTAAATACTAACAGATACAGTAACATGTTGGATTGAGAAGTTTTCTGCCTCCGCTATCCCCAAGCATGAATTTACAGACAAATAATTTTCTTTGCTGAAGCGTTAGACCCTCAGCTGACATTGACATCTGGGTGGTCTCATTTACCCCACTTGTATTGTTTTTTCGTGTTACAGTCTGATGGCCCTAGCTTGTGGCCTGTAAGTATGTTCACGCGTCACATTCTTGGCCGCCTCTAATGGAATCTTTGATGCCATCTTAATAAAGAAACTCTCCACAGGCCATCAGCGCTGTAGTTATTTATTATACTTAATAGTTTTGCATCTCTTTGTTTTTAATACTCATTTATTTATTTTTACTTTTATTAAGACATATGTCTTTTGAAGAGCAAAACATCTGTGATGTTTTTTCCGTAACTTAACGGCAGACTGGGATGTTTTGTGTTTTTTTTTTTTTTAAAGGGATTATGCAGTGTTAGAAAAACATGGCCACTTTCTTCATAAAAAGCACCACTTTTGTCTCCAGTTTAAGTGCAGATTTCGTAACTCAGTTCAATTGAAGTAAATGGAGTAGGGATGGTCCGAACCTGCCGACGTTCGGGTTCGTACGAACCCGGACTCTCGGCAATGATTCCCGTTGTCTTAAACCTTCGTGGAGAGGGTGGATAAAGCGGGAAGGCCGCCTGGAAAACTGGGATACAGCCTATGGCTGTGGCTGTATCCCGGTTTTCCAGGCGGTCCTCCCGCTGTATCCACCCTCTGCACGGAGGTTTAAGACAGCGAGAATCATTGCCGAGAGTCCGGGTTCGTACGAACCCGAACCTCAGCAGGTTCGGACCATCCCTAGAATGGAGCACAGTTGCAGACCTTAATTGGAGACACTAGTGGAGTGGTCTCTGGAAGAAAGTGGCCATGTTTTTCCAACCCTGGATAACCCCTTTAAGTTCCTACTTTGTGTCATTCTTTATGAGCACCCAGAAAGAAGCAATTGAGCAACGTTCTTATCAGCTAGTAATGCTACAGCATGTGTGAACCCAGCAGCCTGAGGCTTTGTTTTATAGCTCGAAAATTGCATTTTTTTACAGCTTTATTCCTAACTTTATTTCCCTTTGGCCTGTTTTTTGGAACATCCTTTAACTCTATTTGGGGCAGTTTATTTGACTAAGGTTATTGTCCCAAAAATGGCTACTTTCTTATAGGGCATATTTTGGTCCCAAGATACCTTCCACAATATGGCCTAATAAAATGGCCCAATGGAACTTTTTAACTTCAGCTGCTCTGTTTTGTACTTTGGAGTTAGATCCATGGACCTAGGAGTGAAGTTTGGGTGCATGATCTCACAGTAGTACATATACCTTTTGTATTGCTATACGACATTAGCAAGCCATAGGTAGTCTTTGGGATTCTTACCTTCTGTTAGTGCCAGTACTACAGAAACATGGCCACTTTTGCACCACCAGATTGGGTGGGGTTTAAAACTCTGTTCTGTTGAAGTAAATGGAGCTTAATTGCAAACCGCACCTGAACTGGTGACAAGAGTGGGGTAAAAGTGTAGTGCTGGATAACCCCTTTAAATGATGCTAGTTTGGCATGTCTCTAGTAGTCATCTAGTTAAAGCCCCTGCATTACATTTATAGACAGCTTGTATAGGGGTGTGTTTAGAAAGATTGCCCACAGCTATGTTAGGTGGTCATAAGCATATGTTATGATTGCCATGCAAACATTGCCCTAGGCCACATTACTGAACATTGAGCCACTCTGCTATCAGGGTTGCGAAAGAAAAAAAAAGCCTTAAGTTTGTCTAATTTTCTACTTCTTACAATTTCATACATTATGTATATTTAAAGTGTTTGCAAGAACATTCTGGAATTTGGTTTCATTTGCACAGTCTAATTAGCATTTGCTGTTATTCATACGAAGCAATTCCCCTTTTTTATTTAATGTATTGTGACATTTTATGGTGTTAAATATAGTGCCTATGAATAATATATCGCACATCTAGCACATATGGTGGTTAATTCTTAATAGAAGTCTGCGCAACAAACTACTTTGATAGGAACCAGCGGTAGTGTACATATCTCGGAAGATATTAAGAGAAATTTTTAATCTGATATGGAATATTGCAGACACATGGATAATTATACAAATTGCTGAAAGCAAGGTTAAAAAAGATGTGTGTACTCACTGGAAGCGTATCTAAATCACATGTTTGTACCAAGGTGAAGTTTGCATAAAAGAGAATATTTAGTTCTTTTTTTTTTCTATGAAGCTTTTAGCATAAGATGAATCACCTCCACCATTAGCCAGCTGAAGACAAATATGAATCCGAGTTATTTAAATGAATTTTTTTTTTCTCCTTGATCCTGTTGAATATATGCATTATGCAAATCACAACTGATTGCATTTTCCCCCCACTAAGTCTTATGTGTTACATCCAGATTGATAGGTGATGGCATATATAGCCAAGCCTGGTGGAGAAGAATTAGTCTCTTCAACTCTGTAATAAAAAAAGAAAAAAAGAAAAAAAAAAGAAAAAGGAGAGAATGGCTATTAGTGAGACTTAGCATTTTCACACTTTCTGCATGAATAATAGTTACACATTTATATTGTGACAGAGCCTGTAAACCTGTATATTTCTGCAAAACTTCACTAAACCTCTGTTCACATTACCATCACACTTTTCTGTTATAATGGATACCATGACAGCAGTGCCGGATCCATCATATGATAGAGACAAAAGGCACCTGATGGATCCTATTGACTGAGCATTGTGGTGTCTGTAAAATCCAAATGGAGACGTAGTGGGAATATAGCTGTAGGCTACTGCTATATATATATATCAGTACATAGAGTAACCCAGTGATTTACTATCTCTTATTATTTCTGCTTGAAAATATAATTTGTGTGACTTTCCAAGAATTTTCAATTACATATTTAATGCTGTTACACATGTTATACACAAGTCTAGTATTGTATATATGCCACACACATGCCCTGGGCTAAACATAATTGAAAAATGTTCATGTGACATGCATTATAGTTGGACATGTTTATTTCTTCTTACTGTATTGTTTAAAAATTGTGGTGTTTTGGGGGAAGAAGCAAATTTTTTGAAAAATTGGAAAAACAAAATCCTGTTTAGCTGGTTCCAGGAAAATCTGCATTACAAGACTTTTGTTGTAGGGACCTTAAAGTGAATCTGTAGGCACCAGCGACCCCTCCTAAAACCTCCAGAACTGTTGCATTGCCAGTGACCATCCATGTCGGGTCCTGGGGCCTGTTTCTCTCCTAGTGCTGGTACTTTCGCAAAAAAAAGAACTTTTGTTCTGGCAGCACAGTGTCAAAGAGGCAGGGCCTAAAGTGTCCAGGACTTAAGGCCCTATTCCACCGGACGATTATTGTTCAGAATATCGTTAAATTATTCGAATCTAAACGATATCCGTTTGGTTGAAATGCAGTTAACGATTAACGACCGAATGAGAAATCGTTGATCGCTTTATAAGACCTAGACCTATTTTTATCGTTGCTCATTCGCAAACCGTTCGCAAATCGTTCGCATTGAATAAGACGTTGCTCGGTCGTTCGCAGTAGATACAAACGCAGTAGCGAAGAGATAGTGAAGAAAAAACGATCGCAAATACGATCATAAGTAACTATTATCATTCCATGGCAATGAGTGAATGTTTTCAGGTCTTTCACAATAGCGGTCGTTTGAGATCGTTAATCATTAACGATTATGCGGACAATAATCGTCCGGTGGAATTGGGCCCTTAGGCCTATAAGCACTCCCCCAGCTTACTCAACTCCATAGGAATGAGTATGGCTCTATTTATAATACAGAAGTCAGGGGGGGGGGCTCTACATTTTTCTTGGAATACGCCTTTAATTTAGGCATGTTATATATTCTGATGTTAGGAAGGTACTGGGCTTTTGACTAAAATGTTGGACTTCGAGAAAAGCCCCTTTAACATCACAAAGAATGCCATCAAACTGAAACCTCAGGCTGTAATGGTGTTTTTCACACCTAGTTCTGTTTATTCGTACTATAGTGTCATATCGCTTTATTCTTTAAGATTTCTTCCCTATTGAAAGTAATGTTAATTACACAAGGCAGTAATTTCATTTTGACACTGTGCAGAATGCTCAATTTTTATTGATTCCTACCATTAATAAAATTATGGCTGGAAATTGAATTTTTCTTTGTTTTCATAATTTATATTCATGGGGATATTTACTGTATTATGCGTTGTTAGCAATTTAATGAAAGCAAAAGATCCAACAATTATTAGCTGTCAGATATCGGCTCGTTGGATGAATTGATTGGCAATTACTAAAATGTTACTACTACTTCAATGTCATGTAATGGTTGGGCTGAGTATGGTAATTGTGATATTATACATGTCACGTCAATTGTAGCCAGGTAGGATATAGGTGGTCATGTATTTTCTGACCTTCCCGACAATACTACAATCAGTAGTCATAGTGGAACTTCTTGTCATGAGGAATTCCCATTGGGGCCACCTTAGACTTTTGGCCTGTAATGTCTAGTGGTCATATGCAACAATAGTTGTGAGAGGGTTAGAACATGTATCACATTATTCATTACACAGCCTTTAAAGGAAAAATCTGGCCATTTTTAAAATCCCACAGGGGCAGGGGAGAATTTGACAACGAGTAGAAACTTACCTCTCCCCATGCCTGCGGTGAGCGGCCGGATTGGCCTTGGAAGCCCCGCCGGGCTCTGGAATCTCTGCTCTGCACATGTCACGACCTGGCTGATGGACTGGCCGCTCAGCCAGTCATTGACTGAGACAGGACGCCACTCCAGTCAGTGATTGGCTGAGCGGCCAGTCCATCAGCTGGTGCAGGCATTTTCCTCAAAGTCATGAAGTCATCACAACTCGGGGGGAAAATGCATTCTGGTTGGGGGGCCCAAGGCTGGTCCTGTCACTCACTATGGGCACAGGGAGAGGTTAGTTCCCACTCGTTATCAAACTCCCGGACGGACTTCTCCTTTAAATTGCCCTAGATGTCATCAGCAGTGTTGGAACAGAAATAAGGGTATGTTCACCCGTTTAGGTCTTTTATGCACTTTTTGAAGCCAAACCAATGAATGTATCATAAATACAGAATATATCCGAAGAAAAGACTTGAGATCTTTCCACTCTTATAAATCCATTCTTGGATTTTGGATTCAAAAACTGCATCTATAAAACATGAACTGTAAATGCAACCAGAAGCATGTGCTTTACCATGTGTAACCCAGATTATAGTGCTGTTTCTCCTGTTACTTCTTTTGTGCATTACCACGTGTAGATTACAAAGAAAAGCCCTTGTGCAATAACAGGTATTTCCAGCTGTCCTCAACATACAAACACTCTAAGACTGTGCGCACACAACGGCCCAGATTTATTTGTGCAAAATTGTGTTGTGTTTTTTGCATGTTCACACCTTTCCTGACAGATTTTTCTTGACCTTTCCATTATTTTTCCTATTCGATGCTGTTCTGAATATCCTAAAACGTGGCATGGCTTCAGTATTTTGTGCATTCTCAATACAAATTTCGCCATTCGCTCAAAGAATGAACAGGTTTATTTTTCGGACGGGCAGCGGAATCTGCCTGACCATAGAATGAAGTCTATGGGACAGGTGGGGACGACTTATCTGCGTAATTTCCTTAGTATGGACATACCCTTACAGGGCCATTTTTGCACATAGTCTTAAACTGGGTTCACTTGTAGTATTTTGGTCTGTATTTTAGCCAGAACTAGGCGTTGGTTCAAAAAAGGTGTAAATCTTTGCATTATAAATTTTTACTGTCCTGGTTTTGGCAAAAAATACTGAGGTCAGATTCAGACATAAAAGATTTGATGTAGATTTGTGGTGAGGATCAGCAAGTGGATTGTGTGCACAGAAACTCTCTCAGATATACTAGAGTTTAATCTTCACGGACTGTATGGTGTATGAATGCGTATTATAAGGCCATGTTCAGACTGCGTATGAGACCAGCCGTTCCGTGACCCGGCCTGGTTACGGAATGGCTGGTCTTAGAAAAGATCATACGCAGAGTTCTGATGTGGGCGCATCCGGAGCTGCTCGCTCCATAGTGTGCACTGAACGGGTTTTCTGCGGCCACTAATTGTTGAATTGCGCCCCTGAAAACTGACATGTCAGTTTCTTACAGCGCCGCTAGGGATCCCGGTCGGAGTGTATACCATGTGTATAAACTCCGGCCGGGATCCCATAGACAGCAGTGTAAAGTATATTTTCGTATAAATCATAGCCGTTGTTGCAAACAGCAACAACGGCCGTAGTTATACGAAAATATACTTAGTGTGAACATAGCCTAACTTCGGATTTCATTAAGTGAACTTGTCCATGGATTTATAGATGTTTCAAATGTGGCAAAATCTATGGTGGAAATGATCATCCATGTTTGGATTTACCCTCATTATTGGGAAATTAGGAGGAGGATGGTAGCGATTGTATTCCTAATGATGGCGATTAATAGCAGCAATGACTTTATTGTCCCCGTGCCTTTATCTTCCCAAGCAATGTATATTAATTTCCCGAATGTTATTTCTCATACAATTTGATAACTTTCCCCTGGATAGCTGTACACTGGCACACGATGATAATTCTGTTCTGCTATAAATGTCAAAATACGGTTGTCACAGCAACCACTTACTAAGTTATAAAATACAATTAATTGTGTGCCGTCATGTTACTTCTTATTGAATTATCACAGGCTTTTTCAATTCATCAAAATAAAAGACAAAGGAAAGACAATGTTAGCCACTCAGATAATAATGCCAGATAGTGTGGTTTTTTTTCTTAAGCACTGGATGATGTTATTTAATGCTTTTCTCTACTCTTCTAGCAGTAGTTGCCACTTATTTTCTCCAGACATTTTAAAGACTCTGACAGATATTATCCGCAGTCTCATACTTTTTGTGCTTGCTGTGAAACAAAGCCATTTGTTTTTTGTTTTTTCTTGTGACCTTCTTTAATGTACATTGTGTTGCTGCCCTTAAGCGATCAAGTTGTCGTATGTTTAGACCGATAATATGTCTTCATAAAGGTAATTGTTACAAGTATAGGGCACCAGAGGGATCACATACTGTATATTCAATTAATGGAAACATTTTATCCTTCAAATTTTGAATGTCTATAATCATCCTGACAGTAAAGTGTAATCATGCAAGCGTTAAAGGGGTAGTTCACCAAAAAAGATTTCTTTCGGATCAACTTTTGCCAGAAAGTGACAGAAGTATGTAATTTACTTCTATGACGAAATCTCAAGTCATACAGTACTTATCAGCTGCTGTATGTCCTGCGGGAACTGTTATTGTTTCCAGTGTGGAGAGCAGAAGAGGTTTTCTATGGGTTACCGATCTGGACAATTCCTGTCATGGACAGAGATGGCTGCAGAGAGCACTGTGTCAGATTGTAAAGAATACACCATGTCCTGCAGGATATACAGCAGCTGATAAGTACTGGAACAGTTGAGATGTTTTAATAGAAGTAAATTACAAATCTCTGGCACTTACTGGAACCAGGAAAGAAAATGGTGAACAACCCCTTTAAATGGCTATTTGTGGCCTTAAAGGCACCATCTCACCAGATCAAACCCTTTCCATAGAGAGATTATATGAAAGAGCACCTTGTAGGGTCATTTTAAATGGGCCAGTTTGCTGCAGGAAATGAGAGATGATCCCTGTGCTGTATTATAGAGCCTGTACAAGGCTCAATCAGTCATACAGCACTTCAAATTCATCTTAATCTGCGGCACATCACCTATTCACACAGAGCAATGTGCGGCCAGTAGTGATGATTTTATTGGCTACACATACTATTAAAATAGCCAACAAATGTTTGCTTTTACCTGGGCAGATTATCAGGAACAAGTGTTAGGCTTTAGGCTATGTTCACACTGCGTACGAGTCCGGCCGCATTTTGTACGCCGCCGTACATGTGCGGCTGAAACTACGGGCCCGTAGTACAGTTATGCTTCCCTAGCTTGTTTCGAAGCGATCTGAGGCAGGTCATTTACTTGGAAATCTTCGCCCAGCCCCGTAAACCACACAGAACCTTTTGGATCGAAAAATAAAGTTCAATTTGGCTGGAATAAGTACTCCATACGGGACCGCATGGAAATCCACGGCCGTGAGTTTCAACATTTCCGTCCTCAAACAATGGTCTTGTTCATTTTTCACGGCGCCGTATACGATCCGGCCGTAGGCTCATACGTAGTGTGCACTGTGCAGCCGTATATCGTATACTTTCCAGCGTACGCATTAACCTCAAAACTACAGGCGAATATTTGCGGTTCACACTACGGCCGGAAACATACGTAGTGTGAACATAGCCCTAGCCTGTAAAAAGGTGGACCCGAACTGTCCTTATGTAACAAACTGTGGTGAACACTGCCATGGAGCTTTAAAGGGGTTGTGTCGTGGAACAAAGCTGGTAAAGGTAAATGCGTACCACATAAATGTGTGTAAAAATTAGTTAAGCAACGTACATCCCCGTACTCTTTTTCTCACCCATGGACCTAATCACTTCCTGGTTTCTTTTCTTTACTATGATCTGCTTTGGCCATGCAATAGTGCACATACTTTCCCACAAACCCCCTTGTTTGCAGGCTTAGTGGAGACCTACTCCCAGTACTCTCTGGACATTGCAGTTGAACTGAGCATGCCTGGCCTGCCTTAGTGGGTCATGACCAAGGACGACAGGTTATCAAAATGATGCATGCACATAGGGGATTAGTAATTTTATATTGCTTAAACAAAACATTTCACATAATGTTTAATTTCACATAATGCATTTTCTTAATGATACCCTCCCTTTAAGTTCCCAGGTTGTATTTGAACCAAACGCAACATCTGCCTGGATTTTGATATGTTTTCCCTGTGTTTTTATGTGAGTTTTTCTAAGTATTTCAAGTACAATATATACTGATTGTGAGTCCCAGTTGGAAGACTGATGTGAGAGATTAACTTCTCAGTACAGTCCTGCAGAATATGTTGGTGCTATATAAAATAATAACATTTTTAAGACTTTGTCCAGGAAAAAGTTCAAAAGTAGGAGGTTGTGGGGTTCCGACCTTTGTACCCCCTCCTTATCAGGCCCTGTCGGCTCTGTTATAAAGAGCCGCTTGAATGGCATGCAACCCAAATCTCTATTCATTTCCATGGAGCTGATGGAAAGAGCTGAGTACAGCGCTCTTCCAGCGTATTCTGCTCTTTCCGTTGCTCCATAGGAATGAATAGAGCTGTGGGTCTCGTGCTCTATTTATAACAGAGCCGGCGGGCCCGATAAGGAGATTGGCGGGGGATACAAAGGTCAGACCCCCCGTGGCCTCCTAGTTAATTTTTCCTGGACAACCTCCCAATGACACAACAGTCAGCTCCCGTACAGTGATGGAAAAGTACCTTGCCAACTGCAGCCTCCCAGATGATTGCAACCAATCTCTAGGGGGTTCTGAAGACCTGCTGGAATCATTTGGGAATGATGGGGATTTTGTTTTTTCAATTTTGCACTGATGTTTTTCACTGACTAAAGGAACTACTGTATCTGATAGAGAAGTAAGCCTCTGGTGACATTTTACCACATAAAAATCTATGTTGCTATAGAAGTCATTGTGGCCATTGATGACTAATCTGTGAGTAAATTGTTACATACATAGAGACATAAATAGTAACTCAACGCCATATAGTTATAAAAACAATGGAGATAGTGGTAATAAAAGACAACACTCCAGGTGTCGAAAGAAAATGTGTAGGCCTGAAAAAGACTCCATAGAGGAGTTGAAATGTTGTCTTATGGGTAACTAAAGCCTACACACTATATAGGGGGAGATTTATCAAACATGGTGTAAAGTAGAATTGTCTCAGTTGCCCCTAGCAACTAATCAGATTACACCTTTAATTTTCCAAAGAGTCTGTGAGGAATAAAAGGTGGAATTTGGTTGCTAGGGGCAACTGAGCCAGTTTTACTTTACGCCATGTTTGATAAATGTCCCCCTATCTTTCTGTATGTGTACTGAGTTAAATGTGGAATATGTATATATTCTATACCTGTAATTAATAGTCATAATGGGGGAGAATTATTAAACATGGTGTCAAGTGAAACTGGCTCAGTTGCCCCTAGCAACCAATCAGATTCCACCTTTCATTTTCCAAAGAGTCTGTGAGGAATGAAAGGTGGAATCTGATTGGTTGCTAGGGGCAACTGAGCCAGTTTCACTTTACACCATGCTTGATAAATCTCCCCCATTAAGTGTGTCCTTTAGGCCTTGTCTAGCGGGTATATCACAAATGCCTGTATAAAAGTGATATGATAGTAAGCTATGCTATGTGAAAAACCATAAATATAGCATTATATGGCATCCGTCATATTCATCGAAAATGGTAGCAGTATTTTATTGTCTTGCAATGAGTCCCTGTAGATGGTGGTAGCTACTGTATGGCATCCATCATGGCTTTTGTTAAGCATACTGTATACCCCATAAACTTTTCCCAGCGTATGTGCTAAATAGAAGCTATTAAGATGATGTGAACAGGGCTTTACTGTGTATGCAGCATGGCGGTTATGATTGTTATGTGTGCTGTAACAGCAGGAGATATGTAACAGCTCCAACAAATCTGTTGTTAGAATCTTACTTGATTTTCAAGTTGCACAAAGTATAAATCTCGCTGCTGGTTACCATAGTCCTTTTGAGAGTTAAACCCCGAACCTCCCACTCTCTGTGCCTCAATATAATAGAGTAGTTTGTGGAAAAGGTTCAGCACATAGGAGTATTCTGCTGGAGAATAAATGCTGTATTTGTTCTTCTGATATCTTATAACCCTCTAGCTTTTAAGCGAATTCATATATGCATTTAGATACCATCATTTGAACAGGGCAGCGAACAATATAGCTTTATTGTTTCTTCATGTGGAAATGGGAACAGGATGCCAATAAAAATAGAGATATTATAATCCTGCCTGTAGAGTATTTCCAGCATGAGAGAAACTGAGCCATTAGCTTAGTTGCCAAGTGACAAACCTTCCTAAGAAACTATTCCATTCGCTGAGCCAGCTCCTAAGCCAGGCCATGTTCTTGTTAATGAAACATTGTAACAATATGGCGGCTCTATGTATGGAGAAGGGAACGCTTCCATTATTTGCAGTTTTTAAGACGCGCTTGGCACTCGGATAGGCTTGCCTATATCTAGCTTTGGATATTAATAATATTTAGGGATTAGCTGGATGTGAGGAACTCCGAACCCGACCTAAAGTTCTGCTCGGTGCAATAACACGTTACAAACGCCATCAATTACTCCACAGCAGAGGTCATGTCTGCAATATTGGGACTTTCCTGTGATGTTACCTACACTTAGCGTAGCCATGAATACCATAAATTGCTGCTTAATCTCGGTTTTTAAAGAAAATATTTTAGGACTTCTAATGCTTTCAGGTATACTCGGGCCTTTTACTTTTACTGGCAAAAGTTAAAAGCAACCACTGAGTCAAATATTTTTTATCGTCAAAAACTAAAACTACTTACACTGCAGTCGCTGTTTAATTTTCCGAGTTTTATGCTGCATCACATAAAATACTAGAAGGGTTGTACAGTGATAAAGGGTGAACTTTATTTCTCCTCTGTCATGTGAACAGGACCTTGTGCTTTGTGAACTTCACTGGTTTTCTGTTCTGAATTCTTTTTATTTTTTATTTTGCCTTCAACAATAAAAAAAAGTTGCTGCCATTAAAAATAATTTTTGACATGTCATCAGGCATATCGTGTGTATGCCAGGGGGATTATGTACAGTAAGCGCTTGCACCAGTAGGTTGCTGTTGCACTTTTTGTTTTTATGTCTCACTGACTTGTCAAAAGTTATTAATAGCATATGCTGTGATCAGGGGAGAGAGCATGGCGGCCGTGCCATCCACTCCCCGGCTGTATGTTCTTTTTGGCTAATTCCAACAATGTAAGACGATGAGGCTACAGTACATTGTCGGAATTAGTGAGCAACCGGGGAGTGGATGGCCTGGTTATATTTTTGACATGCCTGATAACCTGTCAAAAGTTATTTTAAATGACAGGTACTCTTTAAGTTCCAGTGATCTTTGATAATCTGTAATATCTAATAATCCAGCATTTGTCTGGTTAGTAATAAAGGAATATTATTATTGTATATACCACATTCCACATTCCACCTGGCCATATACTCCCTGAGTTTCAATGAGATCCACTGTTATGTGAGGTATGTCATTATGGCCATATAAAGCAGGGTAGTAATTAGGATTATTATCCTCTAGAAGGTTAACGCTTCACTTCATTCATCCCAACTCTTTGGGATGTAGTCAAATAACTAAATATGACAAACACAGGAAACACAGGAGGTGGGGGGCAGGGGGTATAATAACAAAGGGTATAATTGCTGTGGATAATGTAAAGGTAGCCTAGACAGTCAAAGAATGCACCAGGTCTTAAAAGTGACTCTTTTTATTTTTTATTTTGCCTTCAACAATAAAAAAAAAGTCACTGTCATTAAAAATTATTTTTGACATGGCTGTCTAGGCTAAGTTTATATCATTCATGTTTCTGTTAAAGGAGTTGTTCACCCACCCAAAAAATTCTTTCAAAACAACTGGTGCCAGATAGTGACAGAGATTTGTAATTAACCTCTAGTAAAAATTGCACTCCTTATCATCTGCTGTGTGTCCTGCAGCAAGTGGTGTATTTTTCCAATCTGACACAGTGCTCTCTGCTGCCACCTCTGTCCATGTCAGGAATTGTCCAGAGCAGTAGCAATTCCCCATAGAAAACTCTCTCCTGCTCTCCAGACTGAAAGGAATACCACTTGCCGCAGGTTATACACCTTTTTTTTTTTTTTTTTTGTGAACTACCCCTTTAAGCTACTCATTTTCTTGAGCAAGGCACAAAAGTTTGTAAAACTCAATAACAAATTAGGAAATGTCCTGTTAGCCATGTTTTTAAGCACCATATCTTTTTTTATTGTAGCCTGTTTTGTGTTATTGCCCTCATTATTTGTAAATAAACTACATTTAATAAAAACAGTACCGGATAACATACAACGTATCTCCTACACTTGGTCTCCCACGTTGTATAAATATACACCAATTAGCCATATAAAATAAAGAAAACACTGGCCGGTGAGGTGAATAACATGGATAACCTAATATAAAGCAGCAAGTAAAAAGTCAGTTTTCAGAGTTGTAGTGTCAAAAGTGAAAAAATGGATAAGTGTAAGGACCTGTGTGACTTTGACTTTGTTGAGCAGACTTGACAAAATGTTTGGGTTCGACAATGTTCTCCAAACCCAAATGCTCGGATTTTGACTTCCAGCAGACAGAAAAGTTGGATGCTGTTTTGAGGAGTCCTGGAAAACATGCATATAGCCATAGGCTGCCAGGAGTTAATGATGCCGAGTATTCGGGTTCAGAGACCAATGTTAGGCCCAAACAGTTCTGCACGTCCGCTCAACACTAGAAATGGATTGACGACCAGGACAGCTGAATGCAGGTGATTGGGTTCCTGTGTGCCACTTACCTAGGGAAGAAATGGCTCCAGGATGCATTGTTAGTGTAATGTTCCGGCCAAGGTTCTGCTAGGAAATGGCTCTTGGCATTCATGCGGATGTTACTTTAATACGTACCTTCTACCTAAACATTGTTGCAGCTCAGTTCCACCCCTTCATGACAGGGGTTTTCACTTAAGGCAGCGCTACACTCTCAGAAGGAAAATGCCCTTGCCGCAATGAAAAATAAAGTGCTCAGTAATGGGTTTTTTTTTTGGAACATAAGAGTTCAAGGTTTTAACTTTACCCCAAAATTCCCTATATATATTAAAGTGTCACTGTAACTTCACAAAACTTTTGACATGTCATAAGTTTTGATCAGTCCAGGTCTGAGTGTTCAGACCCTTACCGATCGGGAGATAGAGCCAGAAGAAGACGTGCTGCAGCGCGTCCTCTCCCGGCTCTGTGTCACGTGATTAGTCGGACTTATTAAGAAGCTCTATGGAGCCCGACTGATCAGTCCGACTGATCAAGTCACACTGCAGCCCGTCTTTTCCTGCCTCTATCTCCCGATCGGTAAGGGTCTGAACACTCAAATGACATGTCAGAAGTTTTGTGAAGTTATAGTGCCACTTTAAGACTAAAATATTGAGGTTGCAAATTACAGGACTTAAAGGATCTGCTGCTAATGTGTTGATGCCATATACAATATACGTTCATAATTTTTGTGAAATCTATGCATTGTAGTGGCAGATCTGTTTTGATGGCACGAGGGAACGTATAGGTTTACCTATTCTAGGTCTGCAAGAAGTATAGTTAAAAATAAAGTGGAAACAAATATCTGAAGTATAGATTTTCCAAGACTGTATGTACAGTGCAAATAGAAAGAAAACGTTTCTCGTGGCTGGGTCCTAAAGGGTTAAATGGTATTCCTTATGTAGAATATAAGCTGTTTTTCTAAACGTCTCTATCTGGTGAAAGCTTTCCTTTCACACCTATTCACTGGAATAGGGCCAGTGTGACTGTCTTGAAAATATGAGTCATTTATAATTGGCATTTGCATTGTGTTAATACTAAAGCAATTAGGTGACATCAGTAGGTGGCGAGGTTATTGGTCAGTTCATCATTTTCAGAGCTTCAATTATTATTATTTGTTAACTCCGTTCTTTAAAGTTGTCATGATGATGTCAAGATGACATCAGGGGACTAACATTGTGCTTTTCTTACACGATTGTACTTTCCTTAAAGAGCCATGTCAGCGTTAGCAGTAGATTGGGATAACACTATATGATAAATACGCATGGTGCAATGTATTGCTGAAGGATAGATCAACTTCCTCCATCTGCTACAATATATCACTTATTGAACACTGGGTCTTGGGAGGGATTTTGACCGCCATGGATTTTTTTTTTTTTAATTAACTGGTGTCAGAATGAAAGTATACTACTTCTTAAAAAAAAAAGTATTCCAATAATTATCATCTGCTGTATGTCCTGCAGGAAGTGGTGTAATATTTTCAGTCTGACACAGTGCTCTCTGCCGGTGATAGGAACTGTCCAAAACAGGAGAGGTTTTCAATGGAGAGTTGCTACTGGTCTAGTCAGTTCCTATCAGGGACAGAGGTGGCAGCAGAGAGCAGTCTGGAACGAATACACCACTTCCTGCAAGACAAACAGCAGTTGATAAGTACTGGAATGGTAAGTTTTTTAAAAAAATAGAAGTAATTTACAAAGCTCTCACTCTATATTTTTTTCTCTTTAGAGTACCCCTTTAAATGTCTGCCTACACATTTTCAGAATAGAAACAACTTGACAAAGCACATGGCAGCTAGGAAGAGCCAGAGGGGTGGGGGGAGCACAAAAGGATAGATTCCCGGATGACTTTCTGTGCTGTTTTCATAGGAGGCAACCCCATAGAAAGCTACACTGACTGTTCATAGTTGTTGTCACCTTTGACTTCCTGCCATTACCAGGATTCTAGCAGTGCAAAACCAGAACAGAGCATGTATTACATACTGTATGTATCATGTTGTAAATCGCTGTGTTTGGACGGGGTTTTACCCTAGAGTTAACATTCACTCTAGAGAACATATGATGCGGAACACAATCTGCAATATTAGCTTTTAAGGTTGCCAAAGGCGCATTCTCTGTTGTTGTAGCGGCTATAATATTGTTTGTTTACACTCTGTAATATCTATATATATTTTAACAAAGAAATTCATCACCATTGTTAAAAGAGATGTCTGTCTGAAAAGTGCTGTTCACCCTGAGGGTGTTCCCATTGTTACTGACCGGCATTCATTGCATGCCAGCAATGAGCAGAACACCCACAGGTATTGGCTGATGGTGACATAAGCCGTACTATGTAATGTGAACTTGATGAGAATGGACCTGTTATTTTTGTGGTAGCACAACTCACTATTTTCTGATGAAAAAAATATATTTTTTATTTCTGGTAAGGAACAGTGGGGGAGATTTATCAAACATGGTGTAAAGTGAAACTGTCTCAGTTGCCCCTAGCAACCAATCAGATTCCACCTTTCATTTTCCAAAAGAGTCTGTGAGGAATGAAAAGTGGAATCAGATTGGTTGCTAGGGGCAACTGAGCCAGTTTAGTTTTACACCATGTTTGATAAATCTCTCCCAGTGTTTTTACAGTGAAAAATCGCTCATGGGTGGTGTTGAGCGGACCTGTCAAATGTTCCTCAACATTCTTCAAGCTGTAACACTTGCCATTTGATTCCCTGCGGCTGCAGAACTTGGATGCCACCCTGGGGAGTCCTGGAAAACATGGATACAGCCATAGGCCATAGGCTGTATCCATGTTTTCCTGGCAGCCCTAGGGAAGCATCCAGGCAGTGTGACTGGTCCGCTCAACATTACTTATGAGACATCCAGAAATATCAGACCTACCTGGTTATAAAGGGAGAACGGCAGAGGTATAGTGTGAAGATCCTGACGCCCTATGGAAATTCAGTAACATGGTCCCTCAACTATAACAACTATAAGGGACAGAGGGACCTATGCGTCTCTCTACCTGCAAATTGACTTGTCGACTATCTATAGGTACACCGATAAAAGGATGAATAGTTATTAAGGTAGATGTGTAACAAACTTTAACAATTAACACATTACATACAGTGACACAGTATTGAAAATGTCAGGTTAAAGTTTACCGCCTTATCATATATAAAGCTGTAAATGTCAAGTTTAGGTTTGCTATATTTACTGTTTAGAAGTGTGCGGGGGGGTTTCTGGGACTAAAAATGCCCATACACCTTATTCAAAAGTTGGATGAACCTGCCACATTTGGGCAGGTTTGACCATTAATATAAAATGTATGGGGGTCTTATGACTTTCAAGATCAGGTGTAAAGGCTTTTCAGTACACAACCCTATTGTTCTGGGAGTGATAAGCCACCATTAGAGCTGCCTGGCTGCAGCTTATTTGCCCCTATAGAGAACACTTGTTCATGTGTAGGAGTAGGGCAAGATCACTGTCATTTGGCTGTCAGTCATTGAAGGTGTACGGGCACCTTTAGATTTCTCTGACGCTGGGTTTTGGTGTGATGGTAACATAGGGTTATCCTGATGTAAAGTTTATTCTAATGTACATTAGAGATCAAACATAAATATCTGTACAGGAAAATCTTAACTTGATTGTCCAAACAATTTCCATACACCTTCTGTTTAGGATCCCCTTCTCTTTGCCAGAGTAAAGGGTGACTACAAAGAGCATCTCTCACTGTGGAGGACAGGTGTTGTCCGGCAAAACCCTGACAGCCTATGGATTTGAATGAACACTGTGTAATACTTTATTTCTCCTGTGGTGGCGCTACAGAAAAACTGAACACTTAAAGGGGTACTCCAGCGCTGATAAAAAAACAATCAATTGAACATAGTTTTTACATTTACCATCCCTCCTGAGTCTGTCTCCATTTGAATTTCCTGCAGGTCTCTGAAGCTCCAGTTGGTGTCTTCATTTTTTCTGGCTTGGGCTTCCCTATGATGCACTTTGTTTCCTGCGATGTCTAACTGACTCTGTAAAACTGTTAGATGGCTTACATCTTGTTCAGCCAATCAGAGCTGAGCAACCTGTGTCATCTGACAAAGGGAGGCTGGCCTAACAGGGCTTAGACCCACCTCCCTCTTGATGATGTCATTGTCACAAAATGGCTGCCACAGAACAGCCTGGGGTCAACAGTCATTAGGTAAGAATGAGTTTACTTCACTTTCTGGTGGAGGGTTGAGGGGGGGGGGGGGGAGATAGGAAAGGGGGGCAGATAGGTGATTGAAGCATATTACATAGTCATGTAACTTTGTAATGTGTTTCAATTACTGGGAAAAAGCTTTTTGCTGGAGTACCCCTTAAAGCCAGGTTTCCTCATAACACTGCTTAATGTTGCAGGGTATGGGGCACTTTGTAAATAGCCAGCTATTAGGGACCCATTAACAAGTAGCGCCTCTTTTATAAAACAATAGAAGGGGTATATTACCATGGAGGAACATAATTGTGCAGTCTAATTCAACATAGATGACTGGCTGGCTAAAATGAACTGAAATAGCTCTATCCATTCTGCTAAATGATTACATAATGAGTTAGGAAGTTGAGCAACAATTTACTCTCAAATTGTTTACCCAGAACTTGAAATGAATCAGATATAAAAACATAATAATTATTACAACAATGTTTTAGTTGTTTGCTCCGATGTCGCAAGACCTGATAATGAAAACTTCACTCAGGAGGATTACTTATCAAAAAATACAACTATCTCCCATTACAATTAAATATTTGTTGTGTAAGTTGCACCCGAGTGATACTTCATATACGTCAGTAGAACTGGCCGTTGAGCAATATTGACAAGAGCAAAGTAACCAATGCATCTAGAAATCTGCTTTAGTTTTTTGTGATATGTGTTTTTTTTTCCATCTTTGAACTGTCTCTTTCTTTACAATAATTTCTGGTCACTGCTATTAATTCCTGTAAAGGTCAAACCACAGAAAAACAATTGTACATGTGAACACGCCTTAAATTTTTTTACTCCAGTGCTTTAGTTTAGCAGATTGACCTGTGTAATGTAATGTAAGACTTTCCTGTAACAAAAACACTACAGCTATATATTAAAAAAAAAAACTACAGTTCAAATAGACTTTTGTATATTTCGAGTGATTGAACATATGGGGTAATATATTTCTTTAATTTTTTTTGCTAAAAAGAAGTAGTTCACTTTGTTTGCATTATGAAATTTTCCAGGTAAATCTGTTCCTTTTAAGTTAATGAGATTTCACACTATTCATCTGCATTCATGAACTGTAAATTCAGATGAAAGGTCAACTGCCAATTATGGCGATAGTGTGTTCTGAGCTCTGCTCGAATTACAACAGGTGGCGGGGAATGGAAATAGAAATTCCCTGTAAATGCTATAGGATTGTCTTCAGATTTTATTTATCTTTCTGTAGAACTCACAGCTAAACAGTTTGATTTTAACTTTTTTTTATGATTTTTTTTTTTTTTATGAAATCCATATAAAATATGGAGTTCTTCACATATCTTTACGTATCCCCATAATTCCCAACATTGCAGTGTTGTTTGAAAAGTTGTACAATTTGTAGCAGAATTGCACCGTTTTTGGGCTAATGTCACAGAAATGAGTAGGTTTTGGCTGGGTAATATGTGTGGATTGGTGACGTATGGAAATGTTGTAAAGCTGTGAGCTCACTCATCAATTAGCACTGTCCTGTTAACAGTATGTGAGGTGTGCTGCTCCATTGAATTTAAAGCTGAGTAACCGCAATATTTACTGTGTATACTACCGGTTTTAGGTAACTTCTCTGCATGTTCTTTGCTTGATTTAGGCTGTTTAAGCTTACATATACATTTCTAACAATGAAGCTGCCCTGGCTTTTGCTGATCATCAAGGTATAGGGAGGGCAAACTGGAGAGATAAGCTGGCAGCCTGCCATAGATATATCTGGCTACTCACGCTGTACTACTGCATGGTGATGTAGCATGATATGGGGCCCATGGAAGCGTAGTGTTGTCTTCTAGTATAGGAGCACTTGTTGCAGCAGTACTTTGTTCTGGCACAATACAGTAGAGACCATCTTTGCTGGAATCCATAGTCTGTCATTTCCTCTCAGTTGCCAGTGGGTAGTTATACTAAAGTTGTCCTCCTTTTAATAGCTGTTGCCTAAACTTTCATTTAGCTAACAGCTACCTCACTTATTGACCCCATACACATTATCATATAGCTCCCCTGATCCCCGATGTTTTCTGAATGGGGAAAATGGAGGAAAGCTGCTACCCGTCATTTTTCCCACTCTGATACTGGGCAGTTGCTATTCAACATGACTGATCCTTTCCTCCCCCAACATTACCTGTCAAGAGGCCTCCATACACATCTGAGAATCATCTGATTCTTGGATTGGTAGGTATGGTTGGCCAACCTTTCACTAATGTGCATCGGAGCCTTAAGTGGCTTCCCTGTTTTTAATAGAGCAGTCATGACCATCCAGTTGATAGTGTTGGTCCTCATTTGCATATTGGACACTGAGACTTATGGCACCGCTAGTTAATTAGTCAACCGGCCCAATATCATCCCGTGTAATAGGACCAGCGATCAGTCAGTGAACAAGCAAATGCTTATTTGTCACTCTCTTCTTTTTGATGGGTTAAAAAAATCATTGTTTTTCATCTACCCATCTCCCTGAGCAATAGGGGATGTGCAGCTTACAACTGTTCCAATGATGCAGTCCTCACCACACATTAGGCTCTGTAATAGATTGTTAATATACCAGATTGGTGCATGTCGGCCTATATAATAAGGTCTTAGCAAGAGCCACATATCCGCTCTTCAGAATCTTGGAAAAGCTGACAATGAATAGAATTTTTACCAACTGTCTATCATTTACCTTGATTTCAGCTCTGAATTTAGAGGAAAATACTATTTTTTTTTTTACTATAAAAATAATTGTGTTTTTTCTCTTGACCAGTAATGCTGCCATTCACTATATCATTAAAAGTAGTCACGGGTTTCATGTGGTAGAATGATGGATGAGCTATCACCCTGACACTTTGAGCTAAGGCTTAGGTGGCTTTTCACTAGTCCAGCTGATGACAGGTATACTAATTTATCCATTCAAGTTAAGTCCGTGAAAGGAAGAAATCTAAATTGTTTTCACACAGAAACCTTTTGGCACACGGTTTACTTTATGTAATCTACTACAGGAACATCCTTCAATTCCCAAAAATACAGAGCCACCAAGAGAACTATTTTAAGAAGTTATTTATTTAGCTTCTGTGAGAGCTTCCAGTTGGCGGTTCTTCTTCAGAAAATGTGCCAGTGTCCTATATTTGGACATCTGGAATAGGAAAATAAGGCGCCTTCACTTTTTACGTCCTCAACGTGTATGTGTGTGTTGGGAGACTCGAAAATGTGCATCAACTACGGAAGATGGTTCTTGGGCAATTATTTCATGGTTTTACGTTATTTTTTTCTTTTGCAGTAGAAAGCTTAAATCAATACTTTGTGCCCAAAACCCGGCAAAACACATTCTAAACAAGAGGCCGCTCTTAGATGAGTCAGAGTTTCAAGAATTTATATTAACTTACTTCATTTCTGTAAAGATCAGCAATCCATTAGTCATCTCAGCGTGACAAGTTACATTTGCTTCTAAATGGACCTAAAAGTCTTCATTCACTATGCAGCCCTTCTCTGCTGGTGATGTGAAATAGCTGAAGTGTTACACTGCGGAATTTGTGTTTTTTCACGGATGCATTTTTTTAAATTTAACTTCATCATTTCTTCAATTCACTCTATTTCCGTTTGTCTTTGTTGCCTCTCCTTCACAGCAGATTGTAACGTTGGATAATTAATGTGCCCGTAGGGAGGTCTCCAAATTTTTTTTGTGTGTTGTCTTATTGCTGAATATTATTTTTAGAATATTGATAAGACGTAAACCTAGCAACAAAGCTCAGTGTTTGTGCCTTGTCTTGTCCTGAGCATTTATGTAGTATGCAGGAAAAACTGTCAGCATGGTGGGAAAAAAGTGCATTCAGGAGGATTGTAAGGGTTAGCTTAGTTCTGTGTGCTTCCAAGTTCAACTAGTTCCTGGTGGGTAACAAATTAAGGATATAATATTGGACTATGAATAAGGATGGAGCTTCATGGCTACTGGTGTCCAGTGTCATTTTTACGTAGCTTAAGGTTTTTCTCAGCACTGATGAAAATGCTGGAAGCAGTTTTTAGAATGTTATTTATCAGTTATGACACCTAATAGTTCAGCACTCCTGCACATATTTGTTAGAAGTTCTGGACCTAACATGTTAAAGTTTTGGGGGTTTTTTGCGCTTGTTACTAGACTTTTCTGTGCCTATTACATAAAACTAATTGTTACTTTAATGCTGCCCGAACCACTAGTCATTGGGGCAATGGAACAGAGGGAGGATGAGAGATCTGTCAATCAAGAAAAAAACAGGGACCACCCTGAAGACTTGAACACTTGTGCATGAAAATGATGACATTTTCCTCTTAAGTTGTTTTATAGGACAATTCCAGGCAGGGCCTTTTTTTTTCAAAACTGCCCGGGAGGGAGTGGATGAAAAAAAACAGCATGCACTAACACCCGCCCCTCGGCTCCAGCACTCGTGTCCTTTGCTGGGTTGGCCAGCCACCTCCCGGTCTCAGTGGGGATCTGGGACTTGATGTGTCAGGATAGTCAGCGACAGAGGGGAAATATCAGCAGACTGGCTGAGCAAGCCTAGAACGTCACGTCTCTCTAGACCAGGAAGCAGCAGGGGACTAGAGCAGAGGACAACGGACATAAGCACTAGAGTCGGGGAGTGAGTGCAGGTTGTTTTTTCCACCCTTCTTGGCAGTTTTGACAAAATTGTCCCTGCCCGTAATCCTCCTTTAGGCTAGATCCACACGTAATGAATCTGCAGTGGAATTCACGTTGCAAGTTTGCAGAGAAATCCGCTGCTAATCTCTCACTGTCATTCTGAATAGGGTTACACACTTGCAGAGGAATTTCATGTAAACGCCATCGCCCTAAACCCACGCCGGCCCAGTGTATACATTACCTGGTCCACACTCCGGCCTCCTACTGTGGCTCCCAGGATCCTGACATCAGCCACTGCTGCAGCTGCATGCCGGAAGCCACAGGAGGAGGCTCTATTACACAGAAGCTGGGGCCTGACAAGGAGATCACTGGGTGGTACAGAGGTCGGACCCCCAGCGATCTTCTGTGGATAGGGGAAAAGTTGTCTTTTCCTGCAATACCCCTTTAATATAATCTTTAAACCATAATTTTCTCTATTAAAATACCTACATAAAAGCATGTCTCTGTGCAAATCCTTTCTCATCTGCTTTTACTCTAGTTTGAACAATGGAGCAGTGACAATGAGTCCATCACTGTGTTTGTGCTGTTTGTTTAGACAAAAGAGGCTCAAATGTTATTTTCAAACTCAACCCCGTCAGGTCAGATTGAAGCTGCTAAACAATATTTAACTTGCTATAGGCTGCCGTTCTACCAATGCAAAAATGCCCACCGTTGCTTTTGGGAGGTTCATTGGTGTGATGAATAATATGTGCCCAGCATTATTGTCTGTATTTGCTTTGTTTTTTACTTTTTTTCAATTTATGGATTCCTTGTAAATACCCTATTAAGGAATTGTACTTGTTTCTTCAAAAGGAGTGTCTTTTCAAAAGCTGTTTATATCTTCTCGCTACTGTACTGACATGAAGTGTCATTACAGTAGAACAAACACTTAAAGAATGAATGATGATGCCGGGTGCTCCGAACTCTCTTCTGTAGCACATTGTCCATATCTTGTGCAGCCTGTGATATACGGCTCATGTAGTGGCCGAATCTCACTGATTGAGCACATACCGGTAAACAGGATTCATAGCATCATAATGAGTTATGATGCACTGAGCTCCTGAACGGCCAGACCACTACACTACCTGACTGACACAACTACAGATAAGTGTACAGTCTGTGATATGTGGCCTTCACACAGGGCTATATATCATGGGTTGCACACCTTGCTTACAGCCTTACTGCCAGGTGTCACAAAGTTTACAATTATTTGGAATCAAGGCGTTAAAAATTCTTTATGATATTGCAAAGTTACAGCCTCTAATGGCGGCCATTGCTGGGTTTACACTTTGCTTCCCCAGAGGCATGAAAAGCAAAAGTTATGCTGCAGGTTTTACAGTTTCTTTATGTTTTGTTACAGGATGAAGTAATTGCAGTTTCCGAAAAAGTAATAGTCAGACTTGAAGATTTAACAAAATGGGCACAATCGGATTATTCAAAATGGAAATGTGGACTCCGAGCCTTACCCTTAAAGCTAAAAGAACTGGGAAAAAATGGCCAAAAAGAATGTATTTTAAAGTACAGACAATCCTCATTAAATAGCGGTCTCAACTTCAAGGATGTCTTCAAAGAAAAGGTGGAACTAGGTAACTATTTAATTCTGAAATATTTCAGTATCTGTGATCAGTTCGTATATGTGTTCTCATAACAATGTGGCCATACTAAGGCCTCATGCGCATGGTCTGTGCACCAGGTATATATGGACAGTGTACAACCAATTGGATTATCAGAATTGTGTCAGTACAGCAGCGCAAGGATTTTAGAAACTCCTGGTATCATAATGATACATGATGCTGGGAGTTCCAATAATCCATTCCGTTGCACACTGTTGATATATATATATATGGACCATGCACAGAATGTGTGCATGAGGCCTTAGTATGGATTATCCTATGAGTAGGCCATTATGTAGTGCCTGGTAACCTCTTTTGATCTTAAGAACAGATTTTGTGTTGTGTCTATTATTCGATTAATAGTAATGTACACAATACGTTGTCTAAATGCTGCCCACTGTACACTATGTAACAATCTGTGTACAGTGGTATACTGTATACTTACTATGTATATTCATGTTTCTTTCGTTAAGGCAGGTCTAAACATTGAAACATCTCCATACTGCCTAATTTTCTATGATTTGTGATATATTGGGTCCTTTTAATGTCCATGGTAAACCAACTCTGCACCCTACAATTACTGGGCATGCAAGGGTTATATGTAACTAATATATATAGCTTTGCTGCTTTGCTGCAGAAGTGACTATTCCGCTGAATTACCAGTCCAGAAATGATCGCTCAACTGAATAAAGCTTCAGTCTGCAAATGTGTAGAGGAAAAAGAGGTCCCTAAAAATGTATGATATGTTTGTCTATGATTTACTTGAACAGATGCTACATTCTTAACGTACGCACGTAAGCTTGATAGATAGGAGATAGAGGGATAAATAATAGAGAGAGATAGGAGAGAGCAGATAGAGAGATGATAGATAAGATAGATATAGATAGATAGATAGATAGATAGATAGATAGATAGATAGATAGATAGATAGATAGCACAAGGTAATCCCTGAGCAGCACACCTCACCATAAATGTTCCGGTGCCTGTAGATGAGTCCCGACCACGGACTCCCACTGGATAGATAAGTATATTCCACGGCACACGTATGAAGTTCCAAACGAAAAGTGTTTATTCCATCAAAGGTGATAATATAACATAGTGCAGCACAGCAAGTTTAGGGTAGATGCGACGTTTCGACGGCCTCAACGCCGTCCTCCTCAAGCATGCTTGAGGAGGACGGCGTTGAGGCCGTCGAAACGTCGCATCTACCCTAAACTTGCTGTGCTGCACTATGTTATATTATCACCTTTGATGGAATAAACACTTTTCGTTTGGAACTTCATACGTGTGCCGTGGAATATACTTATCTAGATAGATAGATAGATAGATAGATAGATAGATAGATAGAGCTAGATAGATTTTAATCAGGCTGCTGTTCAGACCCTGACTGATCACTAGAATGAACCTTAAGAATTACAAGCTAGGCATGTTCTCTCTCAGTTGGTGACATGTGATGGACTCTCAACATAACTCAGTGGGACTGTACTGATTGCAGGCACAGAAAGCTGATAGCGAAGCGCTCAGCCATGCGCTTCTCTCCCTACTTGTTTTATCAATTGGTTGAGGTTTGAACTACAACTTCCAGGCATGATGGCAGCAGCTGGAAAGCCACATGTTGAGAAGCACTAGTGTCTGGTCCATGCTCTTCCATGGCTTCTTTTTTTCAGACGAGCTCAGACCTTCCCCCCATAGCATCTCCAGCTTGTTTAGTATCTGCACCAAGCTTTCTCTTATTCCAGGAACTGATGTCTTTACACCAGACACTGTTCAGTAATCTGATTTAGAAAAAGAAAACTAATTGTTCTATCGCATTATAGGAGCTCAGCTAAGCTGTTAGGGATGTGTTTGTCAACTAGCCATGGACCAAATCCAATAACATCCAGCAGCGAGTTGAATCCAGCTCTAGGCTATAATATAGGCTGTAACTAAGGTCCAGCGCAAGATAAGTAATGCAATCTACTTGCAAAGTTTTATATAGATTATTTCCAAATATCAACAGTAAAACGACGCTCAAATGGTTCTTCATTCTTCTTTTTATTTTTTCCTTATTCCATATAATTTCCTAGGAACGGAAAGCGTAGCATAATGGGTGTCAGCCTGATTAATGCTTTTGTTTAGCAGAAATGTCTGTATGTGCATGTTTTCTGTAGAACTAGGTAGCATCTGTGATCACGAAACATGCCTAGTTGGCAAATAGTAGGTAAAAAAAGAAAGAAAAAAAAAAAAGGCTGAATGAATAATAATTTGTAAGAGCTGCAGCAGCAATGTAGTGTAAACATTATCAGCTGAACGTTGGGTTGTAATTCATCTGGTAATAGTTTATAGAAAAAAAATTCTGACTATTTTCTCTACCAGCACCTTTTACAATATCCCTTTAAGTGAAGCAAGAAGGAGCAGTGTAAGCTTTATTGCCCTATAAATATGTCATTACAGTCGGACTACATTTATATTCTTTGGATTGTTGTTTAAGCCAAGAAAATATGCTTCTACAGGTTGACTATTTTATTGAAAGCCTTAGAGGCATCGAGCGGAATATGTTCTAGGTTGAGGTTATTAAAACAGTACTTTTATTCTAGGATCTGATGCAGTGTCAATTATAGGTCTATAGATTTTTTTCCCTATTCGGTGCACATTTAGCTCTTTTTCATTTAATATGGTGTACAGTATGTAGTTACCAGAATCAACGGGAGGGGGTCAGTTCTAGTCTTTGGTGCATTAGATGAACCTATAATATTACAGTGGTTTTGGTGACAATACATATGACGTCATATAATCATGAGAACAATATTGGGTTAACCGTAGAATGTTATTAAAGGGAAAATCCACTGGAATGTCACAGACATGGGTTAGCTTAGGCCATAGGTGACAACTGGAACCACTTCAGAGCTCATCAGCTATAACAGGGAATAAAAAGCTCAGTGACTGTCCCAATGGCATATTGTTGTATGCCTATGTTACATGCTGAAAGTATAAAAGGGGTACTTCAGAAAAAAAAAATCTTTTAAATTAACTGTTTGCAGAAAGTCATATAGATTTGTAATTTACTTTCTATTCTCACATATTGCTTTCTGCTGCCACCTCTGTCTATGTCAAGAACTGTCCAAAGCAGGAACGTTTTTCTATGGGGATTAGCTACTGCCAACAGAGGTGGCAGCAAAGGGCACCACAGGACTGGAAAGAATACACCACTTCCTGCAGGGCATACAGCAGCTGATAAGTACCAGAAGACATGAGATATTTAAATAGAAGTACATTTCACGGAATACCCCTTTAAGGTCTATTTCATGTTTAACCTCTTAAGGACATATGACGTACCGGTACGTCATATGTCCTCACTTGCACTTCAAAGCGGGGCCGCGCGGCGGCCCCGCTTTGAAGTGCCGCGATCCCGGGTGCCGCGAGTAGCCCGGGACCGCTGCTATTAGCGGGCACGGTCGGATCGCCGTGCCCGCTAATTAGCTAATCGGAGGCAGCTGTCAAAGTTGACAGCTGCCTCCGATTACCGGAGGCAACGTTTCCCTGGTGTCTAGTGGGGGAGACCTTGTCCCGGAGGAGCGATCTCCGTTACTGATGCCGGCCGGGGACGCGTCCAAGATGGCGCCGTCCCCGGCTCGGCACTCGTTTACTTCCGGCTGCAGCAGCCGAAAGCAAACGAGTGCCGATCTCATGGATCTCTGCAGCATATCTATGCTGCAGAGATCTCAATGAGAGATCACAGTGTATATACTAGAAGTCCCCTAGGGGGGCTTCTAGTATATGTGTAAAAAAAATAAATAAAGTGTTGTTTATAGTAAAAAGCCCCCTCCCCTAATAAAAGTCTGAATCACCCCCCTTTTCCCAGGTTTTAAATAAAAGTAAACAAATAAATAAATAAATAAACATGTTTGGTATCGCCGCGTGCGTAATCGCCCGAACTATTAATTAATCACATTCCTGATCTCGTACGGTAAACGGCGTCAGCGCAAAAAAATCCCAAAGTGCAAAATTGCGCATTTTTGGTCGCATCAAATCCAGAAAAAATGTAATAAAAAGCGATCAAAAAGACGTATATGGGCAATCTAGGTACCGATAGAAAGATCACATCACGGCGCAAAAAATGACACCTCGCACAGCCCCATAGACCAAAGGATAAAAGCGCTATAAGCCTGGGAATGGAGCGATTTTAAGGAACGTATATTGGTTAACAACGGTTTGAATTTTTTACAGGCCATCAGATACAATATAAGTTATACATGTTACATATCGTTTTAATCGTAACAACTTGAGGAACATGCATAACAAGTCAGTTTTACCCCAGGGCGAATGGCGTAAAAACACATTTCCCCCAAATAAAAGAAATGCGTTTTTTTTTTTTCAATTTCACCACACTTTGAATTTTTTTCTGGTTTCGCAGTGTACTTTATGCAAAAATTCAGCCTGTAATTGCAAAGTACAATTAGTGACGCAAAAAATAAGGGCTCATGTGGGTTTCTAGGTGGAAAAATGCAAGTGCTATGGCCTTTTATGCACAAGGAGGAAAAACCGAAAACGTAAAAACGAAAATGGGCCATGTCCTTAAAGGGTTAATTTATGATATGAGTCTTCCATAATAATAATAATAATAATAAAAAAAATAATAATATATACAGTGTATATATATATATATATATATATATATGTATATATATACTTGACTGTTAGGGTAGTTTCATACTAGGATATTAAAGGGGTTACCCAGGCTTAAAAAACATGAATGCTTTTTTCCAGAAACAGCACCACTACTGTCCTCAGTTTAGGTGCGGGTTTTGCAGCTCATTTCCTTTGAGCTGAATTGTAACACAACACAGCACCTGAAGACAGCTGTGGTGCTGTCTTTGCTAGATAGTAGCTGTGCTTTTTCTATTCCTGGGGAACCCCTTTAATTGTGAACTCACCCTTAGTTCTTTTTTCCTACATTTCCTATTCCTATTTAATCCCCTTCTGAATTAGGATTTTTTGAAAAAAGGGGAAAAAAACTGCCACGAAAAAACTTTGTATCACCCCCCCCCCCCCTATGCATTTATTTTTATAATAAGAAAATATAAACCCATGAAATAGACCTAAAAAAAAGGCATCAGCCCAAGCAGACGTAACTTATTTGGGTATAATTTCAATGTAAAAGAAAGCCAATTTTTTTTTCCTTTTAAATAAACAATAGAGAACAAAAGGTTTGCAGCATAAATCCTAATTTCAATAACCATGTTTTCATTACTGCATTAAGTTCACATGTCAAGAATATTTTTACAAGAAATGAACAAGATGGTGAATAATTGTGTTTCTCTTAAGGCGAGGTTACCATGGTGAACGAGGGGCTGCAGCTTCATAATTACAGGCGTAATAAGAGAAAAAATAGGTCTTTGGAAAATCTCACAATGTTATTTGGAAACATGGGCCGAGCTGAATTAGTGATACGGAGCTGGCTGTATTCTCTGCGGATGTGTGCGTGGTCCTGCCATTTTAATGAAACAAAACACCCCTACCAGTATGCTTTTTGTCAATCCATTTGTTAGAACAAATTAGTATCAAAGCTATCACGTTCTGAAGGACAAATAATGCATGCCCAAAAGCCTGCTGCTTGACAGATGGTTTAGTGGCAGGATGGATACATAATATGAAGAGGAGTACGCAGTAGCATCTCATAAAATATAAAGGTGAATTAACACATCTGTGAGGATTCGCGTAATTGAGAGACGCACAAACTTTAACGGGGGAAGCGAATGGCCGCCGCGCGACAACACATTTAAATTTTTTCGGTAACATTTATTTACGTGGATTTGTCTCACGCTGAGATTTTAAGACGCTTGTTAATGTCTTTATGAGAACATTGCATTGCATGTGGTTTGAGT
The DNA here is from genome assembly GCF_027789765.1 of Dendropsophus ebraccatus. Taxonomy (NCBI): domain Eukaryota; kingdom Metazoa; phylum Chordata; class Amphibia; order Anura; family Hylidae; genus Dendropsophus; species Dendropsophus ebraccatus. Next base: position 44,271,364 of record NC_091461.1, on the reverse strand, counting down.
AAATGGGTCAGGATTTGCTAGGTAAGCAGTATTACCCAGACAGCGCACCAAAGGCCATTTATACTTTGCTGTCGCGCTGTTTTTTGTTTTTTTTTCTTTTTGTGATGTGGGAGGAAAAAAATAAAGCATTGTCCTGTCGACTGGAAATGGGGTTCTTATAAGTAGTGATAGTAGATAAAGTTAATATAATAAGTAGGCTACATCATAAAATAACTAGCACACACAGTGGAGACTTTCTGAATGTGTCGATTTAACCCACACAATGCTGAAAGCAAGGAATAAACCTCAAAAAAATCCTATGGCAGCTAATACTCTACTATTATTTCACCATTGCATCTAGGCACATCAATAGCCCTAGTGTCTCAGCAGACTACAGGCATCCTGTTCTTGTCTTTGTATAAGCTGGTGAAATTACGTAGAACGTGTAGGAAATAACTGAGAACGACTTCGGACACACTCCATTGTCTGCCAATAATCTGCGGCCTGTACGTTGAATGGGCTTTATTGTGGGTTATCATCCGTGACTCGTAAGAATAGAAAGCACATATCAATGGTTACAGAGTTATGATCCACAACCGATACGTTTTAAAAGTTGTGTGGAGAATTTTCTAAAAAAGTTGTGCATTATCAGTTGGATCTATTCGTTTTCCAGTCTTAGGCTTAGGATTTATTGTCATGGACTCTCATGACTTGGCACATCGGATGTGAAGCTTTAAGCTGGTGACAATAAATGTTATGATTGAGAATTGCTAAGTCTATGGCTACGTTCCCACTTTGGGAAAATATCAGTAAAGGCGGCCGTCTTGTTAAATAGACGGATACTAATAATGATCATGATATTTATTAGCTGGCATCTATTTAACGGCCGCCTTTACCAAATATTTTCCAGAAGTTAGAACCTAGTCTATGAATGTAAAGTCTTGATTTTCAAGATAGCTATCAGCCAAACAATGTGCTACCCTAACCTTGCAGTGTATTATAAATATGTGTGGGTGAGGTTTTGATATGCCCATCCACCTGCACTGTGTTATAAATATGTGTGGACGGAATTTCAATATCCCCATCCACTTGGACCATACTATAAATATGTGTGAGGGGGGTTTCCATATCCCCATCCATCTGTACTGTATTCTAAATATACTTGGGCAGGATTTTGATATCCCCATCCATGTGGACTCTATTTTAAATATGTGTTGGCGGGTTTTCGATATCCCCAACCATTTAGACTATATTATAAATATATGTGGGTGGGGTTTTGACACTCCACTTGGACCGTATTATAAATATATGTGGGCGGGGTTTCGATATCCACATCCTTTTGCACTGTGTTATAAATAGCTGTAGATTTACCATGCAGAATAGACCCAGCCAAACCCTCTTGCATGTCATATTTGCAAAAAAAAAAAAAAAAGCAACAATAAAAAACGAATACTGTTTTGATGTCATGTGGAATGCAGCTTTACTGTACTGTACTTAACAATAACACTGCAATGTTTTCCCTCCTCTGCATATAAACATACTTTTAATACACATCTTGGCAGGAAACCTGCATTCCTGTCTAGAAACACCTTAAAAGCTGTCTTATTCCCCCCCCCCCTTTTCCTTTTTTGTCAGTGATTGATCTTTTACCCTAGAATCTATGCTGCAAGATTAGCATTTGTTACATCATGTGACCGTGCTCTGAGCCTTTAAATGGGACAAGGCGCTCCACAGAAATGTCATGAGTATGCAAATAAGTCCACCAGAATTCCCACAATTGTCACAGTGTTTGTTCTGCGGCAGGAATACAAACAATAATGAGGCTTGTGTCTGCATAAATCATATAGTAAAATTCCCTATCATCAGGCATCCAATAATTCTGGTGGCATGATTTCTATAGTCACTGAGACAGGATGTGAGAACTAGTCTTATTATATACTTTTTGTATCGGTAATTTGCCGACATCATTGCTTCAGATGGACCCTTCATTGTTTATTTCCTGAGTATGGATATTAGTTCTTTACCATTGACACAGGTGAACAGTTACAAGACACGGCACGGATAACTGTAACAAGTGGTACCTATGTGGGATCATCACACGAATAGGACCCATGTTCACCTTCTGGAAGTAAAAAAAAATAAAGGAACCCATTGAAAAACTGAACCTATGAGTTACTAACGCATGGGATATTAGTTAATTGTATAAGTGATACATTTTATTAGCTGAAACTGGAACAACCCTTTAAATTTTTATTAGCTGAAACTAGAATACCTTCATTATATGGTCTCTATTGTTTCAAGCAACTCACACGGAGGTCTCTGATCACCCGTGAAACTCTAGGCATCGGTGTGTAAATAGTTGTGTTTTTAGTATGTAGACAATGTTGCCTCCTTAATGTAATCACCTTACATTGGTCATCATCATTATAAGCAGTTGGCTGCTTAATCCAGGGCTGCCTCCATCTTATAACCCCTTTCTTGCTGTGATCATGTTGCTTTAATCTTTATCTTGCAAACATGTGTTTTTTTTTTTTATATTTATTTTCAAGTTCACAATATAACAAAGATATAAACATACAGATCTGAACACGCATCTTAAAAACATTGCAGTCCCGTCACATCGCAGTCCCACACATACTTAATAACCCCCCTCCCCTATCCCCTTCCCCACCCAGCCTCGGCAGTGGGAAAAGGAAAAAAAAAAAGGAGCCATTTCACCCTTGCTCGGAACCCTCCCTCCAATACTTCCGAATTCTCAAATGATGCCCCCAAACCTTATGAGAACTTTTACACAGAACTTTTACACAGTTCAAAATCCTATTAATGAAGGAGTTAACCCCCCCATCTTCAGACAAACCGCCCAAGACCATTTCAGCATCCTCTATGATAGGTATTACTTTTTTCTTAAATAGTTGACCCACAGTCTGCCACACTTTATCCCACAACCCGCGTATTTGTGGGCATGACCAAACCAGGTGAAACATATCTACATCCCTTTCGTGACATTTCCTGCAGAGAATGCAAACATGACTCTTTAGCTTTTGCCAATATGTTCTCTCCACATACTCTACCATAAATGTCCATCATCCATTAAAGGACAACTGCGGCATCAGGAAAAAAAAACACTAACAGACATAGACGCTATACTCACCATCCCTCCTGAGTCAATCGCCATTCAAAAATTCCTGCCGGCCGTGGTCCCCATCAACCCCGTCCGCGTCTTCAGATCTTCTTTACTTCCGGGTTCTCATGACATGAATGAGAGCGAAAAGCCTGCAGATGCGCGTGTGCACCAGCAGCCTTTTTTTTTTTGGGCTGGATTGCATCACATGGCTTCCAGCTTGCTCAGTCAATCAGAGCTAAGCAAGCTGGAAGCCATGTGATGCATTCCAGCCAATGAAAAGGCTGCAGGTGCGCGTGCGCACTGGCAGCCTTTTCCCTTCTATTCATTCTGAAGAAGAGGAAGACCGGGCCCGCCCCCACGGGAGAAGAAGACGGGGTCGACAGTAAATGTGTAAGTATAGGGTTTTTTTTTTACTTCCGGGGGGGGGGGGAGGGGGAAAAAATGTCGGAGTTGTCTTTTAACTCCTAATTCATGGTGGCTTAGATATAGTTGTACTAAACAATGTCTGATTATAGTGTTGTACATAGTGAGGTAACACCACCCAGCATGTTCTGTTTAGTCTCTATCAGAAAAGCCATGAAAAGAATGTTCTCTTAATTCCCATAGGCCAAAATGATACCTTTTGTTTTATTGCTTAGGCTTGTACAGGAGTATTTCACAATTAAGAATTTAGGTTTCAGTGCCAAAAGAATGCAGTATGTTAACAAACCGAGAAAACATTTGTGCTGCTCCCAAGTGACAGTCCAGTCCACACAAGCTGTGCTTCTAATAGCCTTCTCATCCTCCTCCTCCTCTTCCTTACCAACTAAATACAAAAATAATTACTATTTCTTTCAATGTTTTATCACAAGGAAAGAAAACCACACTGATTTTTTTTTTAAATTTCTACAACTTTATCAACTTCCGTTCTAGGGTTTTGTTTTATTCAGTTATATTTTTTCCTCTTTGTTTGTGGAAAAACATCAGAAGCGTCAATGAGATGCAGTAAGAGAAAATCAATATTTGAAGTTCAACACTGGAGCAAACTCTAGTTTGTCAGAGATGTGAACAAAGTTATATTCCCTTTATTTTAGTCTTGTGTAGCGTTTGCTCATAACCTGAAAATACTTTGATGTCTATCAAATTACCAATATACACTTATTACGGGGAATGCACATAAGGCATCAAGGCTTCACTTCCTGGATAAAATGGTGATGTCACGACCCGACTCCCAGAGCTGTGCGGGCTGTGGCTGCTGGAGAGGATGATGGCAGGCAGATGCTCATCATCCTCTCCAGCAGCCACAGCCCGCACAGCTCTGGGAGTCGGGTTGTGACATCAACATGTTATCCAGGAAGTGAAGCCTTGATGCAGTAGTAAGTGCAGGGAAAAAGCTCTTTTATAAGCTTTTCCCGTAATAAGTGTATATTGGGGATTTGTGTAACTTTTGAGGGGCAATACAATACTTTAATAAAAAAAATTTGCTGGACTTTTCTTTTAATTGCAGGCCATACCTAACATATGACCCTTTAAAAGGAAACTATCAGTTCTAGATCATGTTTAGAACTCACATGTCAAAGAGACCTTGCTCATGCAACCCCTCCCCCTCCCCCATGGTATGGAAGGGTGGGGGAGGAAGAAGGTATGCTTGCTGCATCTTTTGAGCATTGAGCATTATCTAGAACCAACAATTTTCCTGTAAAAAACAGACAATTTTTTTCCATTTCTTGAGCTATAAAAATGGATGTGTAAACATAACTTAGTGATATGTTTTTACACAATTTTGAACCCTGGATTACCTTCATTGTATGGTCACTGTTTCAAGCAACTCAGCGGTCTCTGATCACCCATGAAGCTCTAGGCAGCTGTATCTTGTGTAAATACTTGTGTTCTTACTATGTACACAGTGTTGCCCCCTGAATGTAATACCCTCCCATTGGTAATCATTGTTATCAGCACTATTTAGGATTATTTATTTAACTGCACTGTGTGGCATAAAACAATATACAAGCTACTTACCCTGCCTGCCGCTCATGCTGTGTGATCATCCAGTCCCCATTTTGTTCCTATTCTGCTAGTTTCTGATGACCTCCCACTTCCCAGCTCAACCAATCACAGAGCTGAACAAGGGAGCAGGACATCAGTGGAAACCAGCAGAATGGGAACACAGCTGGGACTAGAAGATCGCTCAGCGGGAGGAGCAAGGGGTGGCAAGTATGGCTTGTTTGTTGTTGTATGCCACAGGGAGGCAGTAGGGAGAGTTTGTTTTCTCCAGACAACCTCTTTATCTTAGATAATCTATTCAATGAGTAATCCAAAAAGGGATAATATTAAAATGATTTATGCTGGTGTCAGCCATCCATCATGGAGGTCCTCTCACTTTATAATAAAGTTTTATATATTTTGCTATACCTGTATAGTAATTCAGAACATGTGCACCTAATCCTGCACCCATCTATTATAGTAGGAAATAAATTTTACTTTATTATCACAGAAGTAATGCTGTTCAGATATCCATATCTAGCTTTGCTACTTTTAGCACATTTAGGCTATTATTATTATTATTATTATTATTTCAATATAAAATTTTACCAGATTGAGGCCCGACAGTCATCATCTCTGTGTCACAAATGGGAATCTTTGTGTCTTTTAGCTTAACTTGGAGTTTAGACAGGTTCATTTAATGAAATGGCCACACTGCCAGACAGTATTGGGAAGAACAAAGTGCAAATTTCACATGAGAAAACTAAAGGCAACAACTGTCTGCAGTATCACTAGAAACAATACGCTCCCTGTTTCCAGAGTGTAACAATGAGGCTGCTATTAGGAAATGTCTCTTTTAATAAGTAACCTTGCAAATTGAAATAAATGCAATACGAAGCTTAATGTTTCTAATGAGCGTGATTCAGTTGTGAATGGTTAATGCCATATTAATTATTTTCAAGTATGTGCCTGTTCATATAGGCATTTTTAATCTTTCTCTTCTTAATAGAGCGAGGATAAAGTCATTCTATGAACAAGAATGGTTTGTGTACAGTGGGTGGAAATGAAAGCCATTGCCTAGCAGCTGCAGATGGAGCTGAAGTTATTGTTAATGAAGTCAAGAATTTGTGTGGCCCTGGAATTAGCTCGGAAAAAGTTATCTGTCATGTTCTGTATTGTGCAGCAACTAATTCTGCTCCTCCTGTAGATCAGTCCGCAGGAATGCAGATGGTGACTTTTTTGTTATAGTGGTGAAAAGCGGGAGCACAATTTACCATAGATGTCAGTTGTTGTTTTTTTGTGTAGAAATACTATGTAAACCACAGAATAATATTATCTATATCATAAAAATCAAAGTCTGTCTGTCTGTCCTTCTGTCTGTCTGTCTGTCTGTCCTCTATAGACTTCCAAACGCCTGAACCGTTTGACCCCAAATTTGGCACACAGATACATTGGGTGCCCGGGAAGGTTATTGCGAAGGTCCCGTCCCCGCCAGATGTACAGGTGGGGAGGGGGAGAGGGAAGAGAGGCGCCCCATAGAGATGAATGGGAAAATCTCCTCACTGCACACACAGGTGATATAATTAGCTGCAGCAGACACGGCAGTTGGAGCCTTAGCAACCAATAGGATTACTGCTTTCATTTTCACAGGGAGCAATGGTTGCTAGGGAAGCTGCCTCACAACATCCACAGTAATAACTGGTAGACCCCCTACTCCAACTATACAGTACAGGTATACAGGACCCCCTACTCAATCTATACAGTACATGTATACAGGACCCCCTACTCCATCTATACAGTACATGTATACAGGACCCCCTACTCCATCTATACAGTACATGTATACAGGACCCCCTACTCCATCTATACAGTACATGTATATACAGGACCCCCTACTCCATCTATACAGTACATGTATATACAGGACCCCCTACTCCATCTATACAGTACATGTATATACAGGACCCCCTACTCCATCTATACAGTACATGTATATACAGGACCCCCTACTCCATCTATACAGTACATGTATACAGGGTCCCCTACTCCATCCATACAGTACATGTATATACAGGGCACAACAGGTATACCAAACTGTGACTGGGTAACACTGCTACACCAGACCTGACCAATACCGCCATACTGTGCTGGATAACACTGCCAGACCTGACCAATACCGCCATACTGTGACTGGATAACACCTCCATACCAGACCTGACCAATACCGCCATACTGTGACTGGACAACATCTCCATACCAGACCTGACCAATACCGCCATACTGTGACTGGGTAACACCACCACACCAGACCTGACCAATACCGCCATACTGTGACTGGATAACACTGCCACACCAGACCTGACCAATACCGCCATACTGTGACTGGATAACACTGCCATACCAGACCTGACCAATACTGCCATACTGTGACTGGATAACACCGATATACCAGACCTTACCAATACCACCATACCGTGACTGGATAACACCGCCACACCAGACCTGACCAATACCGCCATACTGTGACTGGATAACACCCCCATACCAGACATGACCAATACCGACACACTGTGACTGAATAACACTGCCATACGGGTAAATACAACCCTGCAGGTATACAGGACACTACAGGTATACAGAACCCCAAAACTATACACTACAAGTGCACGGGACCTCCACAAAACTATATACTACAGGTATACAGGACCCCAAACTGTACACTACAGGTATACAGGACCCCAAACTTTACACTACAGGTATACAGGACCCCAAAACTATATACTACAGGTAATAAATAAAAACCAGGACAAGTACTGCTTTAAGAAATTTTTGTTTGGAAATATTACTCTTTTTGCAATGCAATTTTCACAAGAAAAACAAAAATTAACATCACCACAGTGCTCAGGGATTGGGGATCCGATGTTCACGCCGTAGCGCTGGTATGTTCCATTCCCTTACTGAAGACTCTCACTCTCCATAGGACGTAAGATGACGACCACACGTCTTGCTACATTTCGGGCGTATGCCCCCTTTCTCAAGCATAATGGAAGTGCACCCTTCACCATATTTATAGCAGTTGTTCAATTACATATCAATTCACTATAAAAACAATAAATATCGGTTACAGATCTAAAATGCAAATGGTAACTTTAACTGGTTTTTATATATACATTTTCAGCATATTTAGAACTTTTTTTCAATAATATAAACCATCTACATTATATACGTCATCTAAGTCAAATAATGAAATTGCTAATCTACCCTTACAAAAACACTGTAAAATTACACACTTCATTTAACCCTTTAGGGTGTAAACTTTCTAACTGATGTATCCAGAACGTTTCTTTTTGTAACAACTTTCTTTTGATGTTACTGACACTAACTCCACTCACTTCCTCTAGTACAAGCCACCTCACGTCACACACCTTGTGACCAAATTCGTGGAAATGGCGTGCAACAGAGGTTTCTCCAAAAAAAAAAAAAAAAAAAAAAGAATTTGGAGAAACCTCTGTTGCACGCCACTTCCACGAATTTGGTCACAAGGTGTGTGACGTGAGGTGGCTTGTACTAGAGGAAGTGAGTGGAGTTAGTGTCAGTGACATCAAAAGAAAGTTGTTACAAAAAGAAACGTTCTGGATACATCAATTAGAAAGTTTACACCCTAAAGGGTTAAATGAAGTGTGTAATTTTACAGTGTTTTTGTAAGGGTAGATTAGCAATTTCATTATTTCACTTAGATGACGTATATAATGTAGATGGTTTATATTATTGAAAAAAAGTTCTAAATATGCTGAAAATGTATATATAAAAACCAGTTAAAGTTACCATTTGCATTTTAGATCTGTAACCGATATTTATTGTTTTTATAGTAAATTGATATGTAATTGAACAACTGCTATAAATATGGTGAAGGGTGCACTTCCATTATGCTTGAGAAAGGGGGCATACCCCCAAAACGTAGCAAGACGTGTGGTCGTCATCTTACGTCCTATGGAGAGTGAGAGTCTTCAGTAAGGGAATGGAACATACCAACGCTACGGCGTGAACATCGGATCCCCAATCCCTGAGCACTGTGGTGATGTTAATTTCTGTTTTTCTTGTGAAAATTGCATTGCAAAAAGAGTAATATTTCCAAACAAGAATTTCTTAAAGCAGTACTTGTCCTGGTTTTTATTTATTGGATGTTGCATTAACCCAAGTTGGCGACTGGGTACGGGACTATTCACACACAGTGCGATTAGGCACAAAGATTTTGTTTTTTGAGTATATACTACAGGTATACAGGACCTCCACCAACTATATACTTCAGGTATACAGGACCTCCACCAACTATATACTACAGGTATACAGGACCCCAAACTATACACTACAGGTATACAGGACCCCAAAACTATACACTACAGGTATACAGGAACTCCACCAACTATATACTACAGGTATATAGGACCCCAAACTATACACTACAGGTATACAGGACCTCAAAACCATACACTACAGGTATACAGGACCTACACCAACTCTATAATGCAGGTATACAGCACCTTCACCAAATCTATACTACAAGTATACAGGACGCCAAATATACTACAGGTATACAGGAACTCCACCAGCTATATACTACAGGTATATAGGACCCCAAACTATACACTACAGGTATACAGGACCTCCACCAACTCTATACTATAGTTATACATGACCCTCAAACTATTTACTACAGGTATACAGGACCCCCGAACTATATACTACAGGTATACAAGACCTCCACCAATTATACACTACAGGTATCCAGGACCCTCAAACTATAAACTACAGGTATACAAGACCTCCACCAACTATACATTACAGGTATACAGCACCAACTACATACTACAGGTATACAGGTCCCCCGAACTATACAGGAAAGGTATACAGGACCTTCACCAACTGTACACTGCAGATATACAGGACCTCCCTTAACTATACACTATAGGTATACAGCCCCCCCAACTATGCACTACAGATATGCGAGACCCCTAAAAACGATACATTGTGGGTATTTAGAACCCCTCCAACTATGCACTACAGGTATACACTAATTCCACTGATTAACTCAGATGAAACAATACCTTCAGCTTGGCCTCCTGGGCACCTTAGAACAAATCTAATTAACACACTGACACTTTATACCCGGGCAGCGCCGGGTACATTTTCTAGTAGTGTATATAATAAACTGTATGGCATCACTCCATGTGACCACCCCCTTATCCAGACCGGATTTTCAATCCACTATACATTTGAGAAGACAACCCTTTGGCTATGTTCACTCACAATAAAATAATACCAAATGCAGCCGTAATTTTGAGGTAAAAATACAGCTGTATTTTCAATGTAATAACATGCTCCATTAAAAAAGTCAATAGGAAATGAACACCCCGTATAGAATAAAATCTGTAATTGATTACAACTGTCTAAATAATTAACATTATTTACCACTTGTTTTTCCAAAACGGCTGTTTTTTTTTGGTTTTTTTTGCAGCCGTATTTTTGTAGTATTTGCGGTTTCAAACAACGGTCAATACGGTCCATTATTTTAAGACAAGAACGGCCGTTGTTTTAATCAGCAACAACGAACGTTCTTGTCTTAAAAAATTCTCTGTGTGAACATAGCCTTGTATAGTTATTTTACTGCTCATTTACCTTTATTTTACTGTGTGTGACGTTAGCCTTAAATTTACCATTGTATCTTGTATTGATAAGGGCTGGTTATTTAGACCCCCACTTATTGCTAGAAGGATTCTCACTTTTCTCCCCGGAGTACCCCTTTAAGGTGCCCATACATATTAGAAAGATGTAGGTTGAAGGACCGTGGAATAAATATCTGATACACATTTATTTTGCGGAAGCAGTCATGCACATTTTAGGTTATATTGGCCTTTACAGTTGTTTTAACTGGCCATAAAAGATCAATGACACCAGACGAAGGACAAATGATTTTTCTACGTATATTCTAATAACGTTCTAAGAACAAAAAGTATCGAAAACAATAATGACGGTTTGTTGCCCTTCGACCGGGTCCATGCTATGTATCCTTTGATGAGCGATCGTCCTGGTTAAGTTTCACCCGTTTTCATCAATTTTAATCTAATGTGTATCATCATACACATTAGATTAAAATTGATGAAAACGGGTGAAACTTAACCAGGACGATCGCTCATCAAAGGATACATGTAGCTATATCAGTGAACATACCCTCTAGTACAGTCCACCTTAGACATCTGGAGAATCAGACTAATCACGGCCATGGCATTACACTAGGTAAGCTTGTTCACAATCCTATCCTAATGTTGTAGTTTCTAAGGGTGCAGCAAATCTCATTTAGTAAGCACATGTAATAAATCTTAATAAACAGGTTAATAAACTCATAAAAAAGGATTACGCAAGCATTTCTTAGAGCAAACAGAAACTTTTAACACTCTTCTTGGGAGAAGGGAAAACAAGCTTTGCACTTGATAGTCTTTTCTCAGCAGACCATGCTTGTTTACCTTGAACAAGAAATGACATTTTGCGAGTACAATACCGTTTCACAACGTGTCCTTATACTATGGAGAGGTAGCCAGTTCTCTGATAATGAAGTCAATTGATTTCTTTCTCTCTTTATACATATTTAGATGAATACCATGAGCCTCAGAAGCAATGCCAAACATTGTGAAATGTGAATAGCAGTCTAATTTATTAAAACATAACTTCTGTGATTTAATAGCCAGGAACAACACATTTCCCCACTTTTTCCTTTCCAAAAAAGGAGTTTTTAACGTGAGTTTTCTCATTTGTTATGCTTCATGCTTTAACAATAATCCCAGTGATGGGTAGGCTGAACATTTCCTGTTTGAGCATAGTCTATAAATGTCTTGCAGTTAAGGCTTGGGCAATAAGTTCACTTTGAGTGTACAGCTCAGACTATATTACAAAACTATGATAAATCCCCCAAAGCCATAACTTCACATTTTCCCCTTTTTTTATATTCTTGTCTACTCATTCTCAGAACAATCTTGTCTAGACTTTATAATGTTTAATGTGTATTGTGAGGTTTAAAGTGACTCATGAATCTGGAGGCCGTCATAAAATTCTATTGGCAAGTAGTTATTTTTTCTTTTTTAACTTTTATGTTTACCTGTTTAATATTACGGTTTACCCTGGGGTGAAGGAAATGTGACAGCTTTAAAGGGTTCAGTGTAGGAGAGGAATACTAATGCTTAAAAGAACAATATTCTGTGTCAGTTCTATAATCTATTGATGATTGTTCCATTGTGGTAGAAGAGCAGGATGGTTTACTATTCATATATCCAGAAATCATCCCAAATAGATAATACCAAAACCAGATACCCGGCATTTCAATGAAAGTTAAAGCTTCTAATTTCAATTCATATTACAACACGTTTTAAGCATGTGTAATGCTCTTAAAGGGGAACTCCAGGTAGAGGTTAAAAAAAAAATGAAACTTCTGCAGAAGCATATAGCATTACTTACCTGTCTATCCCAGTTTTGAAACTACAAAAAATCCATTTGTTTGGGAGATTTTTGTTCTGTATTGTGTTTCTGTACTTCCTGGTTGAGCAGTTCCCAGAATGCAATGCTGATCATCACAGTCCCCCACCCGTCACAATCAGTAAAATTAGTGCTGCACCTGCTTCTGGCCATTCAGAGATGGTGGATCACTCAGGGGATTGGGGGATCAAGCCAAGTCTCCTGTGAGATCACGCCCTGCCCCCTGTCTGCATTAACAGCAAACACACACAATGTGAGACAGAGGCATGGAAGATTTGTCTCCTAAGGTGGGAGAGCAGTGGGAGCAGGAGACAATGTGAATTGGCACAGGGGCCATTTTTCTTCACTTCCTGGATTTCTACCAGTGTGGCAGAACCACGCAGATACGGTACTACATTGTATAGACACATTTTTAATAGAAAACAAGTTTTTCTTATCCGGAATTCCCCTTTAATCATTGCTATAGTGGTAATAAAACAAATATGTTAAGGCTATGTTCCCACAAGGTAAAAATAAGGATAAATAACGGCCATTGTTGCAACAATGGCTGCTATTTGTTCCTATTTTTATTTTGTGGGAACATAGTCTAAAAGTAACCGGCCAATCAGAAACACAGTGGAATATACTGTAGTTTGCTAAGTGTCCAACTGCATTGTACATTGTGTATTTTTACATTTATTTTTTTTTTTGTAAATTCGGTCTCTGTTGCAAAAGGTCTGAGCATGTACAGTAGTGTCGAAAATAGTTGTGCTACGACAATAAAAAAAAAACCTGTTGTACTGTCGCTAGTTAGAGGGCCATTTCAGATGAAAAACTTTTTGTCTTGCAGCAGAGGTTTGGTCCTTTAGGCCATATTCAGATGCTGTATGAACATCGGCCGTGATAAACATCACTTGATTGTAATTGGAATGTGGGCACATTCGGGTGTGCCCGCACGCTAATTTGCCATAGACCATAGTGTAAAGTATGGTCAGGAGCCGTACTTTACTCTGAGCATAGCCTATTTTGTGCGGATGCTGTTCACTGAACTGCGGCTGTACAAAATAGTCTTGTCAATTATTTTGTGTGGCCATGAAGAACCACGGCCGTAGTGTATACAGGGTGTAAACACTACAGCCGTGGTTCCATAGACTGCTATGCAGTTAAGCAGTACTGTTAAACAACCGCCGTTGTTGCTCTCTTCAACAACAGCCATTGGTTAACGGCAAAATAAAGTGTGTGAACATGGCCATAAAAGGAAGTTGAGGGCTAAAAAAGAAAGTGATATAGCTGCTTTCTTCTAAAAACAGCACTACTCCTGTCCTCAGGTTTTGTGAGGAATTGCAACTCTGCTCTCTATTCACTTCAATGGTACTGAGCTGCAATCCCACATACAACCTGACGACAAGAGTGGAGCTGTTTCTGAAAGAGAACAGCTGTGTTTTTTCTAATCTTTAAGTATAAAAGTCTAATAATTGCTATATCTACAATTTTGTCAGACACTCTCACAATTTTACATCGTACACAACCTTCAACGTTTAGAGGATTGTTGCTAGTGACCTCAGCCCGTAGTAGTATGTGTAGGATTGGCAAGTATAAAGCAGAGGAGATCCAGGCAAGACAATACAAGTTTCCAAGCTTAAATAGGAAATGTTTGTAATGTTAAAAATGGACAAAAATCAAGAAAACCTGTGATTAAGTCTTGTTTACAAGCTCCCAGCTAGTCTTCATTGACCTCGGTGACACAACAGTTACTAGTGAATTTATATTTAGTTTCTTATAATAGCTGTGGAGTGTACTAAGCACGTCTTTGGATGGGAAGTTTAGATGGTACTAAAGTTTTAGTACAGTACATTAAGTCACTAGAGTGAACATTTCACGGTGATATATGAATATATTGACAGCGTGGCGTTGTTGCTGTTCTGTTTGCTTCATATTAGTTTGTTGTCAGGCACGAAAAAAAATGGAATGAAAATGGAGCTGATTTATGTGTGGACCGATTTTGGCATAATGCCTTCTTGGCTTTTTGTGTTTTATGTGAAACATTTTTAATATGCCCTTAAAGGCAAAGACGCTGCAGTCATCATATTTATTTTTTTTTATTAAAAATTAACTTTAGAGAAGAACACACACAGTGAGAATACGATCATGACAAAAAATTTCCTCGGATTGGGTGTATCTAAGGGTGCGTTTACACTGACAAATTTATCTGACAGATCTTTGAAGCCAAAGCCAGGAACAGACTATAAACAGAGAACAGGTCATAAAGGAAAGACTGGGATCTATCCCATTTCCAAATCCATTTCTGGCTTTGGCTTCAGAAATCTGTCAGATAAATCTTTCTGTGTAAACGCAGCATAAGGCAGGGATGGGGAACCTGTGGCCCTCTAGCTGTTACATAACTACAATTCCCATCATGCTTGGACGGTCAAAGCTTTAGGTTTGCAACAGCTGGAAAACTGAAGGTTAGAAGACAGAATGATTATGTAGTAGATACTGTTCAGAATTATATTTAGTAAAAATATAGAAATGTATAAATGAACATAGTAAATGTAGAAATAGGCCCAAAATGTGTAAAACTGAAACTATTGTAAACTGCCCATAGCAACCAATCACAGCTCAGCTTTTAACTCTGCTAAATTGAAAACTGAGCAGTCCAATCACAGTAGAAAAATAGTAATACCACGGCACTCACCAGATGCTAGTCTTCATGCTTTATTGTAGCCAAAAGTACAGGAATTCAATCCAACATAGAGGACAGGTGAGGGAGGACGTATATAGGGTGCATATCAGGCGACGGACCATATCAGGTCCGTCGCCTGATATGCACCCTATGTACGTCCTCCCTCACCTGTCCTCTATGTTAGATTGAATTCCTGTACTTTTGGCTACAATAAAGCATGAAGACTAGCATCTGGTGAGTGCCGCGGTGTTACTATTTTTCTACTGTGATTGGACTTTACGTTTGCATCTTTGCTATTTCCGATCGAGCACCACTCTATTTGCTGTATGATTTCCAGCTCCCTGAGTCCATGGAACAGGTGAACTAATCAATCTGTGACTGCAGTAGTGCCGACCGCTTTTGCTGTTCTATTGTGCTGAAAACTGAGCAGTGATTGGTTGCTGTGGGCAGTTTATACCAGTCTCTATTTTTCACGCTTTGATGAATGTGGGTCTAAAGTTTCTAAACTGTACATCAGTCTAAGGCTATGTTCACATAATGAGGGAGATTTATCAAACTGGTGTAAAGTAGAATAGTCTTAGTTGCCCCTAGCAACCAATCAGATTCCACCTTTTATGTTTCAAAGAATCTGTGAGGAATGAAAAGTGGAATCTGATTGGTAGCTAGGGGCAACTAAGACAATTCTACTGTACTCCAGTCTGACTAATTTCCCCCAGTGTCTTTTTTAGGCAAAAAATAAAAAAAACTACTTTTTTGATACTGATGGCCTTTAAAAATGATGTTATTACAAAAACAATAGCTGTAATTTTGCCTAAAAAGACGTTGTGGGAACATAGCATAATAGAGGGGAAGATTACTCACTAAACAGTCTGAAAATCATTCAGTATCAGGCTATGTACACATGATGTTTTTTCTTGTCCGTTTCTGGTCCGGCCGCCCCTCATTACATTATGCTAGAGCAGGTGGACTGATTGCCCTTTAGGTGTGTCTTTAATTGAAAGCCCATTGGGTCCATTGGATGGTAAGAATAAAAACTGTGTGAACAACAAAAAAATAATGTCCGCTCTTTGCAAAAGATGTCCGTGAATAACTGTCATGTCATTATTTTGACGTCCCCACAAACAACGTCCATTTAATACATGTAAATTGGGTGGCTGTCATTCCATTAACTCCAGTGCATACCATTGACTTCAATTAAAATGCGGAAGCCTTTTTTTTTTTTTTATTTAGTGTGAACACTAGTGTAAATTTTAAGGTTAAAATACAGCCATACTTTCAATGCTGTAATAAGCTCCATTGAAGTCAATGGGATATCGGCAGTCAGTGCAAACACTATATAGAACAACGGCTGTAATTGTGAGATAGTAGTCACATGCCCCAGACTTGTAGCCTCCAGTTTCCTGTTTGAGTACATTTTTAGGAAGAATAACGTCACATCAGAGCTGTAAGGAATGATGCTCCAGTATCTGTATCCATGTATTTACTAAAATAGACAAGACAGGCTACAGGTCATTTTCAAGTGGCAGGGTACCCTCTGTAACCATCTGTAAGGTACTAGAACACTGATGTATCTGCTACCATTGCATCCCCTATAGCTATGATCCTGGTCACACACTAAACTCTGTTTCACACCGTCAGAAGTTCATATGTATTTCTTCTTTTTCCACACCTTGCGTCTCTGACCTTCTTCCCTAGTAATTGTTAATGTTTTGTACAGATGAGGGTTTTTTTTATTGATGATGTTTATTGATGTCTGTTTTGATTATGTCTGTAAAGTCTAGAAAACATATTTTTCTAAGTAATGGATGTAATTCTTTTTCTTTTTGGCAACTTCTTCAGATTGTGAATATCCCTTTTGCTGAGTTTCCATTTTAGCATGTGTTATTGTTTTGAGTCATATTGTATATTTCCCACACGCTTTAATTTATAAAACAGGACATCTTCTTTGAAATGTCAGAATGACTGATCTACTTTATAGAAATCTCATGCATGACAAAAGCAACACTTATAAATAGAAAAGGTTTTAATGCAATTACTTACTTGGGCCCCCATGAGCCCATGTGACTCACACAATACTGTATCTTCAATGTAATGTCTTTCCAAAGCTGACTGTTTGCGGTACTTTTTTTTTTTTTGTACTGTGTAGGGTCATGTGACAGTGGTTAAATGACATTCTTGTGTGGCTTAAACTGTTACCTTGACCTGGGGTGGAATGCAATAAGAATAAAGCACAACTTACATATATACCCAAAAATAACAACAAATAGCTAAGACTGGTTTCACACCATGTTTTTGCATCCTGTTGAAACATTGTGTTTTTTGTTGTGCAAATTTACTTTTCTTTCTTACTTATCTTTTATAAGAAGGTGATTTAGATGAATCCTGTAGATTGTGTTTATAAATCACAGTAGCGAGTATTCCAGCCATGGTTTCCAGCATCGGCCAATAATCAATGATCGCTCCGTTCTGTTATGCTTAAAGAGAATATACCATCAGGTACATTTGCTTTAAGTATTGCACATGAATAGAATGGCACCGGTGTGGGAAAGCTGGTGCTATAGTCCTTTTTTTGAAGCACTGGAGGCAGGTCGGCCCGTCCCCAGTGGGAGGAAACCCCCGCGCCTCTATGATGAGCCTTCTTTGATTCTAATTGAACCGCGTCACAGAGGGGAGGGGGTTTCCTCCACTGGAGGCAGGTCGGCCTGCCTCCAGTGCTTAAGACCTGGCCAGTGCTTGCTAATAGATCTCCACCATGTGCGAGAAAGGACCGCATCAACGGCTGTACTAGCTTTACATTTACTAAGTGGCTCGGTCATATGATACAGCCTTTATGAAATCTAATAGTAAAATCTAATTTACTATTATCCATTTTAATTTAGATCTAACCAAGTCCAAAGATTCTGTTGCCTGTTCATAAATAGCAGCTATTACAATTTTAGCTGCTAAAAGTAAGACAGCTAGAAGCTAAGGCTAGGTTCTACCTTGCGGGGTTTTTTGGTGTCCGTTTAACATATCCGTTTTATAAAGAAAAAAAGATGGTAAAAATTGATGCAGTTTTATGCCATCTATCATGATCTGTTTTCCATTGACTCACATTATAAAAAAAGTATTGAAAACCAGCCTTTAAGAAAAAAAAAAAAAAAATTATAGCATACACAAAAACATCGTTGACCATGTTTTTCTGTATGTAAAATTAAACATTTAAAAAGGGATCCATTAAATAGATAGCAAAAATGCAGTTTGAAACTAGCCTAAGGCCTGCCCGTTGATCACTTTATGACAGGATTCCATCAATCAGAGTCAAGGTTTTTTTTTTTTTTTTTCAGTTTCTTTCTAAGGGTATGTGCACACTTTGGAATTATGAGGGGAATTTCAAGTGGAGTCTGCGTGGCGACATGTCAATTCTTTGGGCGGATCGTGGATTGCACTTGAGAAATCACTTTGAGTCAATGGGACAGGCGCAACTTCAAGTGGAACCCGCCATGCAGACTCCGCTTAAAATTCCTCGCTTATTTCCGTAGTGTGCACATACCCTAAAACCTATGCCTGTGTGAAAACTCTTTATATCGCAAAATAGCTATAAACCCATATAAGCCTGACAGCTGATAGTTTGCCATCACCCCTGATTACATTAGTTGCACACATTTCTCTGATTTCATGGTAGCGTACTATAATGTTTCTATTCAGTACTGTTTACCCTACAGAGGATAGCCTAGATTGGATATAAACCATCAAGGGTGAGATGCATTAGGTTTGTACTGGTTTTTGGCTTCTAGGTATAAACAAGTTTGTTTTCAGTAACTGACGGCAAGCAGAGATCTTGTAACGATAAACGATGTCTGAGCTGTAGTAAAACATAGTAAAAGTACCAATAAAATATATATGGGTTTTGTTTATTAAATATCCTGATTCTGCTATTTTATAGGGAATATATAGCATTGATTAGCACAAATTAGTTTTCTATTCTCATTACAATAGAGCTTTGTTTGTCCGGCTGTAGAACACAGGGCAGTGTCACAGTTCTAGGCAGCCGAGTGCTTTAATCTAACAGCTAATGTGTAATCTACAAACAAAACGCAGTGTTCATAGACAACATAGAAGCAAAATCTTCTTGTAACTGGGTCAAGCTGTAGGGTTAATTACCTGCTAGAGAATGATGAGCCGCTCTTCTGATCCTTGTCATTGAACACTGCTCTTCTATTGGACAGCAGAGACTTTGCGGATATATCATGGATTTCAAAAGCTGGAAAACCTTACTGTTCACTTCATTGTGTTAAATTGAATTTTCACTATACAGTACATGCTGCCTGTGCATTTCTTTACTTAATACGTGACAATAGATTTTATTAGTATATCACACTACAGGGCTAAGTTTACACTATGTATAATAACAACGGGCATCAGTCTTCAAATAATGTCTGCTATTTCTAAAATAACAGACGTTATTTGTGCAATGATGGCGCTTAATATGAAAGACAGACGTAATTTTTACATGGTGTGAACCTAGCTCAATACAGTATTGACATCTTATGAACCTGTGTTGTATTTTTCAGTTTATTTGTATCAATGACAATCTTTAGCACCACAGAGTTCTGATGCGGGCGCATCAGTGTGGGCCCGCATCAGAACTCCCCACAGTACACTATGGAGCTTGCGGCCGGAGCCGCTGGCTCCACAGTGTGCACTGACAGGGTTCTCTGCTGCCGCTATTTGCTGAATAGCAGCCGCAGAAAACTGACATGTCAGTTGTTTGCGGCGCCGCTACGGATCCCGGGTGGAGCGTATACCACATATATTTTCATAATAATCACGGCTGTTGTTGAAATGTGCAACAACGGGCATAGTTTTACGAAAATATACGTAGTGTGAACATAGCTTAAAGGTAAAATACTTTACAGTGTAAACCTAGCCCTAAAGGGACTCCGGAGTGTGTGTACATGACTGGGAGGACTTCATAGCTGCCTATGATATAACATGACTTTATAAGAATAGCTACTGTATATTGACCAGTAAGTGATACACCACTATAGTCAGGGTATCTGTCACTAGGTTAGGCTGTTCTGGTGGCAGATTTACGCTGACACGTTACTGTTATTGTAGACATGTCAAAAGTTTTGCTAAAACTACAGCAACGCACTTCACTCCTCAGTTTCTTGTTTGCTTCGAGGATGGGTTCCAAGTCTATTGAGCCTATGGAGCCCATCTCCTGCAATGAGACCCTGACCATGCCCCCGACCATGCTGAAACCCTGACCAATAAAAACCTTGTCATGTCTATCTGACGGATACACACTAAAGTGAATCTGACATCTTTCCATATTTTATTGCAGACAAAGGATGTAATCTATACAATAAACAAAAAAGTCTAAGAGATTCGTGACTCACGAGACCTGGCCTACTGCCTGTCTTTCTTTACTAACCATTACCACAAGGCTTTTATAAGAGATGAAGCATTGTTCTTCCCATGTGCACTGACTGGTAGTACACCAAAGAAGAATCCAGGCAGGTCAAATGCTGCCACTATAGAGCCTATTATAGTTTTCTTGCCACCATAGATTGTTTTTCCCTGTCCACAGTGGTGAATTGCACGTCGCTGTGAAGACTGGTCCTTTGCTCCAATCATTGTCTATGGGAGTGATAAAGATAGCCGAACGCTGTGTTGTTCCATCTTCGGCACTCTCATAGACAGATGGAGCAACAATCAAGTCTGCACACTGCTGCTATAGTTGAGCCTTGTTTGTGAGTCCCATGTTTGAGATTGCGAAGGCCGTCCGCCATGTCTGTCTCTCTGTGAATATACAGAACACTATGTATATTCTATATTTTTCTTCTTGGCAAGTATGTGTAATAAATTTTTTGATGCCTGTTCTTGCATCGTAACCCTTAAAGTGTCCATTTTTTTCATAGTAAAAATTATTCTGTATATGCATATTATATCATTGGCATACCTGGCGCTCTCCTTTTCATTCTTGCTGCTATTGGTTCATACTCTTCCCAGTCCCCTCTCCAATTTGCCACCAGAATTTTAGACTACCCTATGCACAGTGTGCCTCAGTATACACTGCTCCTTGCTCTCAGATGGACTAGTGCTGATGTTGCAGGTTCTGGCAGTCATTGTACATCCATGAGAATGGGATGACCCACAGTATTATGATTGGGGGTGTAGCTTTAGGGGATGCAGAGTATACAGTTACACCAGGGCCCAGGATCCTGAGGAAGCCCATATAGTACTAATAATGAAGTACTTTGATTGAGGGGCCCTGTGACAGATATTGCATTGGGGCCCACTGGCTTCAAGTTTCACCTCTTATTATCATCGAGTGGGCACCGGGTATGTTAACTACACAGTCTGTATGTATAATACATTGTTTACTGTGAACGGGAGAATTGCTTTTAGACTAAAATTGTCCAAAGGTTCCAAGAATACACAGAAGGAATTAATTTTTATAGCTGAGATTTTTTTTCTGTTGGAAAGCCTAATAAATGGAAGTGACTGTTTCAGTACCCTGTGATTGTGCTTTGGCGCAGTACCTTTATCTTATATGCAAACGGTACCTGATGTGCCTAATGTTTTATTTTCCTTCCTGGTTGCAATGGGATAACTTGCTTAGTTGGTAAGCAGCAAAATATTGTGTGCTTTTCCAAGTGTGACCTTTAAGAGAAATGAATAGTTTTATTGTGTGTCCATTGCTTTGCCTGAAAAAAGCCTTGTGAGTTATGAATTTAACCTGCCCTATAAATAAAGAATTCAGAATGCAGGGCGGCAGAAATACACACCCAATATTGTAGAGAACAAACTGAAAACGCAGCTCAGAGGCTGGTGATTCACAGTACTAAGAGTATTTACGTTTTTCTACTTCAGCAACCTTTTTATATATCCCTCGGTGCTCGGAGATTAAGCCTTGAATCTCTCTGTGCTAAATACATGATGACTTTAACAAAAGGAACAGCGAAAACAGAGGAGCGACGTACGTGAGAAGTAATGTTTCTTGTCTCTCGTGTAACAATATGAAGCATTTTTCTCCTTTGTCTGTGGAATAGATCAGACAAGAATTGTCAAAATCTGATTTCTGTTTTATTAGTTAAACCTGTGGTCAGACGGTATTGATTATCAAACTACATCCTTCCTATGTCCCTGCCGGGGGGCTGCTGTGGCCCTTATTCCTTGCTGATCAGGAGACGTAAAGTTAACATTTCTGGAAAGGCTTTGATAATGGAAATAATCTTCCCGTATGATACATTACTTGCATATAATATACCATACACCAACTATAGCTATAACACAGGGGTTACTTCCTGTGGACGCTAAGGTCAATGATAAGTGCATAAGGTGGTAGGCGATAAAGTAATGACATAGCGGTAAACTTAGTTTTTCTTACACTGGTTCCATTTGGTATTAAATATGTTAAAGGGGAACTATCAGTAGGTTGGAAGAATCTAATCTGCTGATAGTCCCCTACAGCATCGGGGACGCTGAGGAGGCTTGTATGTGTCTTACCTTCCTCCTCGGCACTGTGGTCCTGCACTGTTAGTCAGGGGTAAACTCTTAGGAGCGCTGCCGTGTCATCCAGCCCGCCCCTTCTAATGGTAATCAATGGAGGAGGTGGGCCAAATGGTGCGGCATTGCTCTTAATGGTGCTCCGGAGCAGATTTTACCCCGACTAACAGCGCAGAACTGGTGCCGAGGAAGAAGGTAAGACACATACCTTCCTCCTCTGTGTCCCCAATGCTATAGGGGACAGGTTGGATTTGTCTAACCTGATAGTTCCCCATTAAAATCTCTTTAATTCTCTTAAAGGGTACTTCAACTAATATAGTTAAACTTGAAGGACTCGTCAAGGTAAATATTGTTGTGAATATATTCATTTAGCAAACTTGACTCCTTCTCATGATATCCTGTTATTTCCCTTCCATTGTTGACAGCTCAGTGTCTTAGTTACCGACCACCACTCTACTCTAAAAACAGTGGTATGGTTGGTGCATATATAGCTATAATGTAAATATATAGAGAGAGGGACATTTATTAAGTCCGGCATTTTTTTGTGCTGGGCTTAAAATTGTTCCCACAGTGCCGAGGCTCTGAGGATTTACGTAGAGGCACAATGCCTCTACATAAATCCCCTGGGCACCAGAGCCCCTCTGTGCACACAAAGTTAAACCTACGCCAGCTCTGAGCTGGCATAGGTTTTAATTAAAATTTTCCAGCGTAAATTCGGAGCATGCAGAGGCTTCGCCCTTCTACGCAGCTGCTCCCCTTCCCTATCTCTTAGGCGAAAGTGGCGCAGAGGGATCTGATGGAAATAAAATATTTGCAAAACCAGTGTTTGTGAATATATTTACACCCATTGGGCCCATCTGCAACATAAAGCGGCATTTTAGCATGATATTAAATGTCCTCCATAGTATATATACAGTACTATATTATATACATGTATACACCAGCCAGACCTTTGCTTTTAGAGCAGAGTGGTGGTCTGTAACCGAGACAACGAGCTTTCAACAATAGGAGGAAAACAGCGGCATATCAGGAGAAGGAGGCAAGTTTGGTAAATGAATGTATTTTCAATGTTTAAACTGACGAGACCTACAAGTATATTTATATTAGGTGAGATGGTAATACCCCTTTGATGGTCTGCGTACAAGAATTTCTAGAGACTTGCTTCAAAGGTTTCCTAAAAAATAGATCCTATACTTTGCCTCCCTTTACCACCATGTTGGTTTTTAGGAAATGGTATAGAATTGGAATCTTACACGAGACTTCCAGCACAGAACACCTCGATATTTGCTGACTTTACTGTCAAATCTGGTATTTTCTGACATGACCAAATGAGTGTATCCTATCCTATTGATTAGACAGTTCTTACCATTTAGCTGCTACCTGTAGAATGATAAGATAAATCTGTTGGCTTTCTGCTCCCTCAGGGTTATAGATATCAGCAGGGAGGTGAAGGGCAGAACAGACCAGCTCAGATTGTGAATGTGGGGAGAGAAACCTTGGAGGGCAGCTCGCATAGATTGAATAAAAAGAGGAGAGCAAATAAAAGGCATTTAGCAGAGGAAAATCATGTGAGGTGTGTGCATAAGGTGGGAAGAGAAAGCAAATCTTATACAGCAATAAGTAGTGGATGTAAAAGAGAAACTAAGTAATTTTTTATATAAAGACCTATGGAGAAATAATAAGTATGGGGCAAAAAATAAAAGAAAATGCTTTTTGCACATGTCCTCTGCCTTTACTTCTTTTCCTTCTAAAACAATGTTAAATTACTTTATGGTTTCATAGTATAGCAGTGGTTAGCATTGTTACATTGCACCAATTGGATCCTGAGTTCAAATGCAATAAAGCTCAACATCTGAAGGGAGTTTGTATTTTCTTATCACGTTTGTGTTGGTTTCCTCCATATTCTTGCAGTTTCCTTCTGTACTCCAAAAGCATTCTGATTAATATGGAATCTAGATTGTTAAATCTATTGGAGAGAAAGACTAATGTGAGGGATAATATACTGTGTATTGTACTGCTGGCTAAGTTCACTCTGTATAAATAAATTATTACTCTTATTATTATAATGTTACTTTTGAAAGTGCATCTATTTCAGCTTGGAAGCTTTGTGATAATAATTTGTAGCCTCAGTTTGCTGATGATTTGGCAGGATGACTGCTAGGAATTACAGAACTCTTAATTTAGTCAAGGGAACATTCCAATAATAATAATAATGAGGCAGTTCCCAAGTAGCAATGCTTTTAAAGAATAATATAAACCAGAGTAAGGTTAAAGGGGTTATCCAACCTTTAAAAATTGATGGCCTGTTATCAGGATTGACCATCAACATTAGATTGGCAGGGGACAAGGAAAAGATATCCAATTTAAATCCTTAAAGTGCCGCTGTCATTATAACTTTCAAAATCTAAATCAACAGATGTGAAATAAAGCAAGTTTGCTGTATACATTCATTATTTATTTTTTTAGTTATCATTGGAAAACATGGCACTTCCTGTCATGTTATGGATCTGTATTGTGCAGACCTGTAATAAGGTCTCTATTGGACGAATATACAGTAATAACTAAGGGTACTATTACACGGAACGATAATTGGCCGAATCGGCCCTATCCGGCTGATTATTGTTCAGTGTAATAAACACAATGATCAGCCAATGACAACGATCATCAGCTGATGGTTGATATAGATTTGCACCTATAATTGTCGGGCACTGACCACGCACCGCAACGCGTAATAGCAGTGCATACATTACCTATCCATGGTCCAGGGTTCCTTCTGCGCTCTGCTTCTCCCCGGGTCCCGCACGCTGCAGCTTCAGAGTGGCCTGTCTTAGCTGATAGGCCAATCACTGGCCGCGGCGGTCCTAGCCAGTTTAAGCAAGGGCTGCAAGGACATTGATAATGATGTCCATGCAGCCCTTGTTAAACAATTATCAGGCCATGTAATAGACCCAGTAAATAAGTGCTGATCTAGCAGATCGGCGCTCCTTTACAGTTATTATTGGGCCCCCATCGAGCTTTGCAACAGTACCCTAAGGGTGGTATTACACGGGCCGAGCAGGGCCCGATAATACCTGTAAACGAGCAGCGATCTGCTAGATCGTTGCTCGTTTACTGGGCCTATTACACGGCCCGATAATTGTTTGACAAGAGCTGCAAGGACATCGTTACCGATGTCCTTGCAGCCCTTGCTAAACTGGCATACATTACCCATCCACGTTCCAGGGCTGCTCCTGCCGTCCGCTTCTCCTGGGGTCCCGTGCACGCTCTAGCTTCACAGCGGCCTGTCAGCTGGTAGGCCGCTCAGCCAATCACAGGCCGGGACCGCCTTAGTACGTTTGTCTGCAGTGAAACATCAGCCTTTTCTGTGTTGGTTCATGAAAAATGTAGGCTGCAAATAATATTACAGGCCCAACATGGGCTTTACACCTTCTTAGCGCAAAGGGGCCTACAACAGTATAACACTACATATCAATATGTAACTATTATGTTCTGCCATTCTGTCCAAGCTGGATGATAACCCCTTGAAGATTGTGTAATATCAGAGGGTTCATGTGGCCACCGCCTTCAGCTATACAGAACATGAGCACATCCACTTTATACTGTACCGTGGTACATATTACACTTCCCATCAGTACTCGTACTATATATATATCTTTTTTTCCATCTTTTTTTTTTAATCACAATATCAAATCAATTGCAAATGAGTTTTTCTCTCTACATTATAGCCACAGAAAAAAATAGCTGCTGATCTCATGGGTTCATTTAAAATTCATGCTTACATACAAAGCCCTGGAATGTTCAAATGCCCTTTGGTGAAAATCGAAATACAAGTTACACAATGAGTACTTTTAAATGCTATAGGTGAATCATAATTTAAGAGAAAAAAAATCCTAATGAAATCCGCCCCGTGTATAATGAGTTTTTTTCTTTACGTTTTCCAGGTTTCATTACCTATTCATCAGATTAAATCTTCTGTTAAATGCCATAGCTGGGGGGAGAATAAGGCAATAATACAAATCTAAGGGGGTTTGTAAAACCTTCTCGAATAGAAAGTCAGGCACTTGGAGGATTGGTTTTCAGGACTGGTATCACATTTGTTTTATTGTCAGTAATTGAATACATTTTAGTTGCATATTACTATTCATTGTCTTTTTGGTATCTTCACTTTTCTGCGTTGATACTAAGCCTATACATGAGATCAGTGGCTCTCTACAAATCCCATCATGTCACGACAGCCCCAACATGTGACGCCTCTTCTTTTGCAAAACTACAATTCCCATCATGCCCTGACAGACCCAACTTGTGGATCTCCAGAAGCTGCAAAATAACATCTCCCTTTATGGCCGCCAGGGCACAATGGGAGTTGTAGTTTTGCTATAGCTCGATAGCCACAGATTGGAGAGCATTGTATTAGATCAACTGGTATCAGAAAGTGACAGAGATTTGTGATTTACTTCTATTTAAAAAATCTCAAGTCTTCCAGTTATCTTATCAACTGCTGTATATTGTGCAGGAAGTGGTGTATTCTTTACAGTCTGGAGAGCAGGAGACATTTTCTATGGGGATTCTTTATTGCTCTGGATAGTTCCTGTCACAGACAGAGGTAGCAGCAGAGAGCACAGTGTCAGACTGGATAGAATACACCACTTCCTGTAGGACATACAGCAGGTGATAAGTACTGGAAGACTGGAGATTTTTTAATAGAGGTAAATTACAAATCTCTGGCACTTTATGGCACCAGTTGATTTGAAAGAAAAAATTTTTGGGTGAACAACAATCTCAAGGGATTTGATCTAATCCCTGGATTCTATCATTTCACTGCAACATATATACACTCCAGTTGGGATTCCATAGGGGCTAATGCGATCGGCAGCTGTGATTAAACAACGGCCATTGCTGCAAACTTTTCAATTAAAACAACAGCCTTTCTTGGCTTGTGAAATGTGTGGCACTGAAGTCAATGCAAACAACGGTCATTGTTCACACAGTGTATTGGACAAGGTCCGTTGTCAACTATTTTTGGTCAATGTGCATTGATATCAATGCAATTTTCAATGTAACAACGTCCGTTCTTTGACACTGACTGCAACGGCCATTGTTTTTGAGTGCCAAACAACGGCCATTGTCCGTACCGTGTGTGAACACAGCCTTAAAATAAACCAGGACAGAAGTTTTTGACCTAAATTGTCAGCTTTTTTAATAGTGCTGAGTAAAAAAAGTTATAACATGTTAAGTCTGCAGATTAGAAGTTACTGTGGTGAATTGGAAATGGGGCATGCTGTGTGAGAATGATTACCTTCTAGAGATATGGCAAGGTATAATTAAATAGCATTTACTGGAGAATATGACACATGTTCTATCATGCCTGGCGCACATTATCTCTCTGTTTACACCAGAAGTTATCCTGTAAGAAATCATTTCAATCATTCAGCATTATTTTAATGAACAGACTTGTTTAAGTGTGACAACTGTGTGTACGGGCTAAATCTTCTGTATTTCCTCAATGAAACGATCCTGCGGCTGCATGCAGCAACAAGTAACACCAGGATCCTTCATGTAGCTGTCAGGCTGGGTCACTGCATAACACAATAATACCGCATAGAGTTGATAAACAGTACTTTACATATATATCATTTCGGTTCTTGAAAACAGCCCTAGGCTAGGTTGAAACTATGTAAAAATGACGTCCGTCTTTCACAACAACGGCTGTCCTTGCGCAAATAATGTCCATTATTTTTGAAACATCAGAGGTTATTTGCGCAGTGATGGCCGTTGTTACAAAAGACGTACATAGTTTTACATAGTGTCAGCCTTTATTTATTTTGTTTACTCTTTGCATTTTTGTTGTGCTGATTTGTTTATTTATTATTTATTTATTTTGATTAGTGGAAAATCACCAATTAAAAAAAATGGAACATTTTTAAATATGTATATTTTCTGTTCTGTGTCAGAATGTACAACGGTAGTTGGTGAAGGTAACAACAGGGTAAGGCTATGTTCCCACACAGTATTTATACTCAGTATTTTGGTCAGTATTTATCAACCAAAATCAGGAGTGGACGGAAGACAAACAAAGGCTATGTTAACACACTAATTTAGTGGATGGCCATTATTTAACTGCAAATATTTTTAAAACAATGGCCGTTCTTTTAAGATAATGGTAATTATTTGCCATTAAATGGAGACCATCCACTCAATTTCAACAGATTGTGAACGTAGCCTTTCTGTGTTTTCAATCCACTTCTGGTTTGACCAAAATACTAAGCAAAAATAATGTGCGGGAACACAGCCTAAAAGTGTGTCTGTGAAACCTTATTCTAAATTGTTTTCTGCTAATAGTTTTTATGCCTTAATGTTTAATGTGGGCGTCGTGATGTCTGTCAGAAGGGGATAGAGCAGTCTTTACATTTCTTTACGTTTCCTTTTTGGTCAGATAAACACTGTATTTTTTGTTTATGAATTAAGAACAGGAAATAAAGACGGAGGAAGTCACCTTTTTTTTTATAGACTGTACATTCAAAATTACACAAAGGTGTGAATGCGGTGTCCACATTGTATTATATTATATTGTCTTTCTCAGAAATTATAGTCATTCCTATAGTAGTATTTAAATAGGAACTTTCACTTCATACCTTGCCTACAGTAAATCAAGAAAATAAAAGGAACCTTGTACTATATGTTATTTCATTATAATAGGCCACTCAGATGTGTCCTGAAAGACAAGATGGACTAGCAGCTTGCTGAGGGATCAGGTTCTATGCTATTCTATGGAAAATTGAGGGGGAATAGGCAGAGGAGCGGGCAGTAAGCAGTGAGACTGCAGAGCTTAGAACGAGTATTAGATCTCATCCAAGGGCGTGATATAGGAATGCAGGTTCTCTTCTTCTCTGCTTCTCTGTGTCTACAGTGTATAGGCAAATCCAAAGGCTAGTCTCCATCCAATAAAGAAAATAAAAAAATTCACCTGAAGCAACAACTCTATTTTAATGACACAAAAGGTGCCTTCACTTCTCTGACCCTGTGATGTCATAAACATCCATCACCTCTAATGAGCTCTGTAAAGTAGCTTTGCGTGCCTTTACACAGAGAGATTTATCTGACAGATTTTTGAAGCCAAAGCCAGGAATGGATGTAAAAAAAGGAGACATCAGTCAGATAAATCTCTTATGTGTAAACACACCCTTAGGCCATGTTCCCACTGCGTAAGTTTTGTAATAATCACGGCTGTTGTAACAACGGCCATGATTACTACGGAACTTAGAAGGTAGTGGTACCTTCTATGGAATCTTGGCCGGAGTGTATACACATAGTATACACTCTGGCTGTCAGTTTTCTGTGGACGCTATTAATTGAAAGCCCTGTCAGTTCACACAATGGAGCGAGCAGCTCCGGCCACACGCTCCATTGTGTGCAGCGGGGAATTTGGGTGCACACAATGCAGCAGCAGTAAAGATCATCTTTTCTGACACCAGCAGTTCCGTGTCCCGGCCGGGTCACGGAACAGCCGGTGTCTTACAGATTGGGAACATAGCCTTATGCTGCATTTATAAGTCCCGTAAAAATTGTCCGTGGTCGCGGATCTGCGACCGCTGACAATTTTAGGGTCCATTGGAGTGAATAAAGCCATTTACATGATCCGTGCCGTGACCTGCACTGCAAAAAAATAGGACATGTCCTAGTGCGGATCGCAGCAATTTAACAATTATCAACATGCAGTACTATAGGACCAATTATATACATAAGAGAAGCTAATCCTGACAGGCTTCCTTATATTTATTACCAAATATCCACCCTTCTCTTGTCCATCCTATAATCTTCCACTGTTCAAGATTATTTAGTATTTATACTATGTGATTATTTAACTTAAATAACCTGGTTATATTACGTCTTTTGAACATGTAGCTCCTTGCTATACAATGTATCCATTATGACCCATACAACCTTGTACATTACTAATGTCTTGTATCAGTGTTTAGTCACATATTTTTAAACGTAGTCACCCAACTAAAATGATTTAGTGTCATTTGCCTTCATAACAGTGTAATATCATCACTTCCTCATTGAGTATTCATCAAACTGTAAAAAAAATATTCAGGTTACCCAGCAGACTAAAATGTAAGCCATCTATGACTGTTTAGTATACTGTGTATGTTTTCCCTTATGCACCGAGCTGCCTAGATAGATCAAAAATATCAAAGCTTTCAGAAAAATTCAAAATGTTTATTCATACGGGAGGTGATTGAATGATTATATCTTATGGACTAGGTTCATACATACAAAATGTAAGCCTATGGCTTCCTATAAACCTTTGTATGTTTGTGATACCGGATAATTTAAACACTACAGAAAAAAATCATTCCATATCTTCTGAAAGCCTTTCTCTTCAAACACAAAAATGTTCAAGAGTGACTATGAATTGGCTGCCTGGAAAACATGGATACAGCCATAGGCTTTATCTATGTTTTCGTGGCAGCCTTAGGGCTGCATCTAACTTCAGCAGCCACCACTAATCAAATGCTGCAGGCTCGGGCTTGGATGACCTTTAGCATGCTTGAAGTTGGCTCAACACTAGCACCGACCTAATAATCTCACTTTTTACTTTGCTGAAGTAGCATAAACAGTTGTTTGTGGCAGGTAGAGATGAACGAACCTTGAACACTCATCCGAACCTGAGTGTGCGGCATTTGATTACGGATGGCTGCCTGGAAAACATGGATACAGTCATATACTGTATTCATGTTTTTCAGGAATTCCTAGGGCTGCATTTAACTTCTGCAGCCACCGGTAATCAAATGCTTGGGCTCTGACGGACCCAAGCGTGCTTAAGGTTTACTCATCTCTAGTGGTGGGTCAAAGTTCTGTGTTCTCTGGAGAAATGTGCCAACTTTCTTTTAAAATTAGTGGGGGCCACTCTTACACTGGTCAAGTACATATGATGGCCAACAGCTATCTCTTCTTTTCTTCCAATGTATATGAACAATTGGCATGGCCAAGTATTCAAGTACTGTGAACAGAGATAAAGGATAGGAAAGTAAGCTGCTGCCGGACTCTCCTGGCAGCCTACCTCCTCAAAACAAAAGGATTGGATATTTAAAATTCATAATCTTCATCAGAATTCTTAATTCTCGGTTTTGTCTGAACCTGAGAATGCAGAATTTACTTACTGGTGGCTAAAGATGTTTGATGCAACCCTAGGTAGTCCTGGAAACAAAGATACGGCCTATGTCTGTATCCATATTTTCCAGGCAGCCTTAGGGCAACATCCAACTTCTTTAGCCAGCGGTAATTAAATGCCGCATTCTCAGGTTCAGACGAAACCGAGCGTGCTCAAGATTCACTCAGAGGCCACCATACACATTAGTGAAGAGCCAGGAAAGGAAAACCAGTTATAGGACTACTGATCAATTCCAAAAGGTCCTTTATTAATGAGGACACCTTTCAGGACCTGCTGAAGAAAGTGTGTTGTCTCTCGAAACACGTCTTAATAATGGTCTTTTGGAATTGATGCAGCACTCCTGTAATCTTTTTCCTATTCTTCACTTCCTGATAAGCTGCACACTCTACTAGATGCCAAAGGAGCTGCAGGGACTCTCTTCTGGGGAGGTAAGGGTCCATTCCACTCCCCTACGCTATGGTGTTTTTATACATAGTGCTTAAAGTGCTAGAAAATCCAGTCAAATCCATTTCATCGTGCGCGTAATGTGGGACCTGGACACCTACCGCTATGACTCTTGTGACATGCCTGGTGTGTGTTTTTTTTATACTTTTTTTTTTTTATTGTTGCTCCATAACTCGTGCAACTCATCGATGTATAAAAATGTGTTTATTGCGTGTTTTATTATAACATGAGATTGTCCATAACCCATTAGCTTTGAATGAATAGTAGTAATAATACATGTTGTTTCCTTAAAGTTTTGTTAAGAGACTGTTCTGAACGTTGAACATCTGCAATATAACTTAACAGCGGAGACATTAAATACCTCAGATCTTGACTTGTTAATGTGTTTAAGAAATTTTCAGTAAGAATGTCTGTAAAGTAAACATCTCCATGTAACAGCACTAGCGTAACCTTTTTCTCTTTTTTTCTCCTGTACACTTCTACATACTGAAAGCCCTGAAGGGATTATTTAATGTAGTATAGAATGGTGATTGTTGTAGCACATTCATCTGGCGAGTTATAGTGCTGGAGCGAGGCCAGGAAAATATAGCTTTATTACACACATTGACATTTAGATTTATTTGTTTTTTCCTCTGTTTCGTTGATTTCACAGCAAATTTCTACATTTTTTCTACTTTTTTTTTCACCAGAGAGGCTGGTGGGGAGCGGTCTGTACCAGCTGACTTACAGTACTAACCATTTCTCAAAATAACCACCGCAGCACAATAATGTAGTGTCATTTACGTCACTGCATGTTTTTATTTGATGGTCTGTAGCGTGTTCAGTTAGGAACTTTCTTAGAAGATTCTGCACTGGGTCTTTCTCTTTCTTAGGTCTGTGGTTCCATCCCTATTACCTTGTGTCAACTCAGAGTGAAACTTCTTGATGTATAGTAGACATATCTGACTACCTATTCTATTTTATTTGTATTTTTTTATTTTCTGCTTGAATTATTAAAGAGCAATTACAGAACACCTTTTTTTTTTACGTAACAAATATATATATATATATATATATATATATATATATATATATATATATATATATATATAATATATTACGTTTTCCTGTTCAGATAACATAGATGAAGTGGTGTATATGAATTTTCATTTTCATTTCCTGATCAAGAACATGTTTATCTGACTATGCCAAGAGCAATGTGTTCACACTTTCTATTTGAGAAATAGTTTAGAAAAAAAAAGAAGAACATTCTATTGTAAAATCTGAGCCCTGTTTAGATGTACAGTACGCTGGGTACTTAAAGTGTTACTGTGGGAAAACCCCAAAAAATTGCAGTTTTTGCCCGAACAAGAGCAAAATATAGTATAAACACGTAAGAGTAAAAGAGACAGTGATCGAAAGCAGGCTAGTGTGTAAAAGAGACAGTGGGGAATATGAAGGTCATCATTTTAGTGCCACAAATAATGCTCATGATCATTATTTGTGGGTGTCGTTTAGCTAAAATGACGGCCTTCTAGAAAGACGGCCATCTTTTTCGCCTTGTGGGAACATAGCCTTACATGTATGTATTCATTCTTCATGTTAACGTGAACCGTGTACTACAGATCCAAGATCCAATATCTTGAAATCCACATGCCTAATGCTATCTCCTTGTCTTTGCGTTCTTTCACAGAGGTTTTTTGCCATGGATTTTGTGAAAATTTGCACCCACCATTACATGTTATATTATAAAGGTTTTATCTCCTAGATGGATTCCCTCACCTATGGCAATAAGACTTTTAAAGTTGGCTCAAATATAGAAATGTGCACAGTCTGCGATAATATTAAAGGGAATATATTGATTAGTAACTGAATGTTCTTTTTTTCTCTATTCTCTTTCTATTTTCTGATTGTAATTTCATAATATTTATTATGGGGACTGCCATCTTGGCTGAGCTGTTTTAAAGCGAATGTACCACTAGGTACATTCGATTTAAGTTCTGCACATGTATATAACGGCACCGGTGCGGGGAAGCCGATGCCGTGTTCAGTTTTTTGAACTGTGGCCCATTTCCTGCGTACGGCGCCATTCTATCCCCAGAAACCGTCCCGAGCTAAAGCACTAGAGGTGGGCTCACCTGCCCTCAGTGGGAGGAAACCCCTACCCCTCTATAATGTGACTCTATGATGCCTCCAGTGCTTGAGCCTGGGGATAGAACAGAGCTGTACGCGGGAACCAGGCCATGGTTCAAAAAAAGGACTGCGGCAGCGGCTTCCCCGGGCTGCTACTGTTCTATTCACGTGCAGTACTTAAAGCGAATTTACCATCAGGTACATTTGCTTTAACAGCATCTAGAAATATCCTTTACAGCAGTAACATAATAGACAAAAACCTGTCCTATTAAAATCAATGTGAAAAGTTTCTGGGCATTCCCAATGACCTTTATAGAGCTCTTTCTATAGGGAGGGGACTGTACGTTCATTCAGTGGAGAACTGGGGGTCAGTATGGGTACTCTGTGGATAGGGCAGGGATGTGGAACCTTTTACCCTCCAGCTGTTGCAAAACTACACGTGTTTATTGTTCCTGATTCCAACACAACATCAAGATCTGACTGTATATCCCACTGCCATACAGGCACCATTATCTCAAGATTATCAGTATTATTCACTTCCCCTATCAGTGGAGTTTATTATTATAGTTGCTCTACTTATACCTTGCTGCATAAGAGGAATCAAAGTCCTCCGAAAAATCCCCTAGTGATTGAATTCTAGCTCTTCTTAGTAATTCCAGCTCTTCCATTTTCCCCATGAGAATTAGGTCCTCCAGGAAGTCCTTGACTATACAAATTAATATCTTTTTAATAAGACTATAAAGCTCTTAGCTTCTTTACTCACAGTCGTTTCATATTCTAAATTATCAGCTGCTTTTATACTGCGGTATCCGATGCCAAAAAAAGAGAAATGATACAGTAAATTTTAGAGATTTTTTATTTCACTTCCCATTTACTGGAAAAAAATCCTTTTCTTGTTTAGAGCTTCATACTGAAGCGGCTACACAATGTTTATCTCTACCCGTTCATAGGAAATCACCCGTCTTTAAAGCCTGATTATGCCCTTGACACACTGGGCAAGCCTGCTGCTCTTGGCAGAGTTGTGGTCACACTTTGAAATGTGTCCCAGACTCTTTCCTGCAGTGTCTGTGACTCTCTGGGAACACGGCAATGCTGGGATCTAACATCATTCAGAGGGTGGGAAAAAAGGATGTAAATTGAGATGCTAGTAAAATACTCTAATCATCTTACATAAGTGATTGATTTTATAGCAAATATGTTCCCTGTGAAGAGCTTTGTGCTCTTTATAGAAGTCATTTCCTCCTTTTGTTATGATTAAATGTCTCGTTGCAGAAACGGTTTCTTAAGAATTACATTGGCCAATCCTTGAATTATATATAAAAAAAAAAGTGTGAAGAAATGGTGGGGGAAAGGAGGGGGTCTGCATACATTTTATATTGATCTGCATTGTGGTTGGAGAACACAGGGTGGAAAATGCAGTGACATTAACATCTTTAAGATAAGCATCAGCGAGCTAGATAAGCAGTGGTTTGTTTTCCTTTCAGTAAAAGTTCTTGCAATGAACCCTTAAGTATAACCTAAAATTGAATTTATTTTTAACTTCTACTTTATGCATGTAAACTACATTTACTTTTTGAATAGTTTGGTCTGAATTTGTTTTTTCACGTCATGTCTGAAAAGCTTTAACTAATTCAACGGCAATTTCACACTTGTCAAATATTGCAAAATTCTTTTTTTTTTTTTTACCTGAATTTATTTTTCATTGTGGATATAGTAACATAGTTACACATTGTATCCACTCACATCACTTCCTATACCAAACATATTCACATATTGTATCTACTCACATCAGTGAGGTTTGGTGGCTGAAGTGTAACCCCGGCCAATCAGTAACCTATATATGTACTTATATATGTCAGAAGTTACTAAAATTACACTAACATTTTAACTTACATAGCCAGGTGCCATATATTATACTCATAATTAGGGATGGTCCGAACCCTCCGTGGTTCGGGTTCGTATGAACCCGAACGCTCGGCATCAGATTCCCGCTGCCTGCCCGCTATGGCTATGGCTGTATCCCAGTTTTCCAGGCGGTCCTCCCACTGGATCCGCCCGCTGCACGGAGCAGGCAGACAGCGGGAATCATTACCGAGAGTTCAGGTTCGTACCTGATACCTTATAATATATATATATATATATAAATATATATATATTTGAATTTGTACTATCCTCTTTGAAACCTTTATTCTTTTTACTCTCGCAGGTCCATTACTTCCTTCTCAATTAGTCATGGCAAAAACCATTAATTTGTAATCTATACCACCTAGAATACAACACTGTCTCAAATTTCTAAGCTAGCAAAATTTCAATGTATCTAACAATGCTGTGACATGCTTTGTATTCTTTGAAGTTAAACGTAAGGGGGGTGGCAAGATGTGTAACTTGGTCTTGTTGTCAGTGTACCCATAAAAAGTATCATATTACTAGTTCTTTGTAAGAAAGTGTTTATTTTGATCTTTTTTTAGTACTTGGTTAAAGGGAACCAATCAGCACATGTTTGCTGATAGGGCTCCCAGAATGGCTTCATGCACCTGGCAGGCCGCTCTCCGGTAGTGTTGGAGATACTGGGCTCCATGGGCATCATGTGCGGTAAAATGCATTTTAATACGGCACGTGAGGAAGGAGGCGAGCCGTGAAGTAGTCATCTGAGCTGTGACTGGTCACGGCTCTCGGTCCTGTCAGCGTGCTTGACAAGCAAGGAGGATCTGATCAGCTGACAAATGAGCGATTTCTAGTTCGTCTGCCCATTGCTGGCCCTTCTATGTGGCCAAATTATCGTCCTGTGTGACACGGGGTCCTAATGCATTATAGCTGAGAACAGTTATAAAGAATATAACACTCTCTGGAGACTCCGGCAATTGATCATTGTTCATGAACAACCTTTTTATATAATATGTACCTGTCATCAGCCGCGATTTCCCCTGTTCATCCGGAAGTTCGGATCTTCATGGATACAAACACACAATAAGACCGTAATATGCTATGTAATACTCCACAGACCACAGCCGATCACTGGGGCTTCCAGCAGTTATAACCTGCAATCATCTTATTGTCAGGGAGCGCGTCTAACAAGAATAGTTAATGCATCGTAGAAAAACCTTTATAGAAATAGATTTGACAATATACCTTGAAATTGAATTCCCAGGTTCCCGCTTTTGTGATTTGCATTGTCACTGACCATTGTAACTGATATAATAATTATAAAATTGCATCACACTTTCCACACTTGCATGTTGCTTATCTGGAAATATTAAAACTAGATTGTCACCAGCTGTTTTAAGCCTTTACCCCCCCCTTCTGGTTGCTATGCTCACTAAGAAAGTAAAAAGCTTAGAGAATGGAATGTCTAATGCAATAAACTAACTCAAGGCAACATAAATCACTTCAAGAGAACTTTGTATTGACACCATATTGCTTAAATACACTTTAAACAAGGTGTTTAGTTTCCTAACTCGAGCAAATTAATTCCTGTTCCTACAAATACCTGGACGTTTCTTTTGAAAAGAATGAAGACGTATTGTTTCGGACGGCGTTTTTAATGCATCTCAAGGATCTTTAGCGCTGAAATCATTAAATATTTGTTTCGATTGGCATCCAAATGCATTCACACTAATACGATTAAGAAAACCAAAGGGCAAAATATTTGGCAGATTTTGAGGTTGAGGTAATTAGGTACAGGAAGGAACATGCATAATTTTTCCATTTAGCTTCAAAGAATCTTTGTGTTCATAAACTATGTGAGGCTCTAACCATGCGTATGGGCAGACTTTTTTTTTTTTTTTTTACAAAATAGCTACTATTGTATAATGTATTATATGAATTACTCAATTGTGAATACACTTAAAAAGCTCGAGATGAACAGCTAGAGTATTTGCATATTATTTGCATATGGCTAGTATTGATAATTAGGTTACCAGAGTGACATCAAAGGATGATATTTAAAGTGGTACTGGTTTCAGATATATGGATTTGTAATTTATTTCTATTTAAAAATATAAACTTTTGCATTACTTTTCAGCTGATGTATGTCCTGCAGAAAGTGGTGGATTCTTTCCAGTCTGACACAGTGCTCTCTGCTGACACCTCTGTTCATGTCAGGAACTGCCCGGAGCAGGAGCAAATCCCTATAGAAAGTCTCTCCTGCTCTGGACAGTTCCAGACATGGGTCAGAGATGTCAGCAAAGAGCTCTGTGTCAGACTGGAATAAAAACACCACTTTCTACCGGACATACAGCAGCTGATAAGTACTGGAAGATTAAGGACTTTTAAATAGAGGTAATATCTATATAACTTTCTGAAACCAGTTGATTTGAAGAAAAAAATAAATAAATAAATAATAATAATAATAATTCGCCAGAGTTGTTGGTTTTAGGCAATCACTTTTAGTTAGAAGAGTCTTTTGAAAATAACATAGTATTATAGTATTTAGCTGAATCCCCCCACACCTACAATCTGTGGGGAACTTGGCTACCAAGGAACGAGTCAACTAGATTACTGATCAAGCCAGGTACACATGTTCTTTTTTTATTTTTACATTATATTGGGGGCAGTCTGAGCTTTCTGCATAACATTTAGAGGGATGCTTTACAGCAGTCACATGGATACAGGAAGCAATGGACTGCTGGGCACTCTTGTGCAGGAGGGAGGTGAGCTCTTACCATCAATTGTGATTGGCCTGATCTTATTATCTATATACTGGTGTCTTGTTTTATTGCAATCCTCTCTGTGATGGTGAAAAGACTGCAGGATTTGAAAGAGAAACGACTGCAATGATCAACCAACATCGTTCATGTCGGCTGATCGCTGCCTTCTATTACATTTTATTTGCAGGTACAATTCCTTTTAATATACTAGATTAAAGAAAATAAATTGTGGTAAACTTCAAGCTTTGAAGGCTGTTCTGGGGCCTTTATCAGGAGTGGTATAACAAAATATATAAAGAAACAAAATCATAAGGGGGGGGTGATATAGTAAAAAAAATAACAGAATGAATTAGGAGAATAAACCCTAAATGAGCTCACAGATAAGCAGTGTGAGAATTTTATTGTCTCTAAATTGATGTTAGTTCATAGACCTGATGCCCCCACTATCTCTAGAGCAGATTCCTTAGATGTTGTAACATGACATAAATCCTTGCAACAAACTCATTCCTGTTAAGTGTGTCAAAGGCTATCATAAATCTGCATTTCCAGACTCTTCCCCTTTTTGTGCTGTAAAATGGCATTTGAAATCTTTAATTATCTACTTTTATATGTTTTGTTTTGTGTCCTTGTTTTTAACTATGTGGGTAAGGGACCTTATTCTTGCTTTAAGTCCTGTCCTGTTTCCTCAGTATAAAGAACCTGCGTATGTCCCAGGTATCTTACAACCTGTTTGTATTCGGCCTGTGGTTATTATATGAAAACAGGTTTTGCAGCTCCTTATATTGATAGGTTCCTTTCATCATACTGTTTCTCAAATTTAGAGGTTTTCTGTATGTAACATGGCAGGGAAGGGTCTAGATATATTAAATTCAGATAGTCATCCTTTTTTTATTATATGCCGGATGAATTCCGTCCTCGGTGCGGTGTAGCACAGACTCAGAAACAATCCCATTAGTCTGAAGATACACCTAAAGAGACCACATCTTAAGATTAGGTATTTTAGACAGCAATGTCAAGCATTTTGTTTCTGTGATTCTGATGTTTTAAGTCCAAAAGCTTTGTATACTCTGCAGACAGACTTCTGATGACCCTATCCAGCTTCCTTGAGTTGAGTCTTTATCTGATTGAGTAGTTTTTGTTTGTTTGTTTGTTTGTTTCTATCTGGTCATGTTCCTGTCATGTGTCTTCTTTTCATTAGGACTATAGCACCACCTTATTATTATTAGCAGGCATAAAGGGGTTGTTTGGGGAACAAAAGCCAGTTTAAAGCGACTCTGTACCCACAATCTGACCCCCCCCCCCAAACCGCTTGTACCTTCAAATAGCTTCTTTTTATCCAAGATCTGTCCTGGGGTCCGTTCAGCAGGTGATGCAGTTATTGTCTTAAAAAACAACTTTTAAACCTACAGCCTCGTGCCTTACGGGCGTGGCTTAGGATATCTGTGCCCTAACTTTGCATCACCCCTCCGTCCCTCCTCCCCACCCTCTTCATCATCAGGAATGCCATTGGAACATTTTCTCCATGCTGAACATTGCACGGGTCCTTAATCGATCCAGCCCATGTGCCAGGCTGCCACAGTTGGGGAATAGGAAGCAATCTGCCTGGAGCATTCCTAATGATGAGGAGGGTGGGGAGGAGGGATAGAGCGGTTGTGCCAGCCTAATGCATATGCAATTTAGGCCACTCCCTTAGGGTACGGGCCTGCAAATTTAAAAGTTGTTTTTTTTTTATGACAATAACTGAACCGAACGGACTGCAGGACAGATCTTGGATTAAAAGCAGCTATCTGAAGGTTTGGGGGGGGGGGGGGGGTCAGATTGTGGGTACAGAGTCACTTTAAGCCTTCCTGCATTTCCAA
The DNA here is from genome assembly GCF_027789765.1 of Dendropsophus ebraccatus. Classification (NCBI taxonomy): domain Eukaryota; kingdom Metazoa; phylum Chordata; class Amphibia; order Anura; family Hylidae; genus Dendropsophus; species Dendropsophus ebraccatus. Next base: position 44,230,380 of record NC_091461.1, on the reverse strand, counting down.
AATGTCTATTCCGATTATTGCATGTGGGTGAATTCAAGCCACGCGCCAACTTCTGCTCCAACTTCTGCTCCACACACAACCGCTTTATGTTTGCACTAAGGCTAGGTTCACACAAAATCTTTTTTTGGCCATTTGACGGCCCTCTTTTTAGACATTTGGTCATTTTGAGGACAAATAACATCTGTTATTTTGCAATAACGGCCGTGATTTCAAAATAATGGATATTATTTGGCCTCAAAATGACGGTCATCAAAAAAGACAGCCATCAAACGGCCAAAAAAAGATGTTGTGGGAACCTAGCCTAACAGATATGTTGGAAGCATGGAAGCACTTCTAATTTCCTAATTTGTTAAACCAGTCCCCTTCATAGACAAATCCATTTCCATACTCTACTTGGCATCCCCATCCTGGAAATTGAACACATGACTAGACAAAACCATCAGCAAGTAGCATTGAAAACACTGCATATGGGAAAGCAATGTTTTAACCTTGATAATTATTATTATGAATGCAAACATTTTCTGTTTTGTCTACAAACCTATGGGGCTATTAACAGTATTATTGGCTGAATTTTTAGTAGGTAGTTTTGTGGTTTACCTCCAAATTTATGTGGGAATAAACAATCAATCAAAAAACCACAATGGCCGAACGCCCCAGCAATTTTTGGCTACATTAAGGATACGTTACCACTATTCATGTGGCCTTAATTTTAAACCTCTTTGAAATTGATGTTTAGTTCTTCCTTGCATTTAGCAAAAATAAAAATGTCACTGTCCATGTTTTTTTTTAGTTCTTTCTGTTTACGGTACATGTATTAAGAGCAATGAGAGTTATTTCAACTGGCTAACATGGTACCAAACCTACTTTACCATTCTGCATGGTTTGCTAAATCGCTGGAATAAAATAGCTTCTTCCCATGTGGAAATAAATAGATCAGATTCACCCTCTTCTAAATTATAACTGGGTTGATCCCAAGGTCGGTGAGAATATTCTATTCTGAAGACCGCAGATGTTTTTAAGACATTAAACTTACATTTATTTTTCTGGTTACTTCTGCAAGATCCACTAAATTGCTTTGGCATCCTTTCCCCACTAATTACAACTTTTGGTTCAGAGTTATTTTTTTGTACATTTAGTTTTATACTGTGTATAAACTGGACACCTGTTTTTCCCTGCAGATGCAAGTTCAGGAGCCTTGAGGCAATTGTAACAGTCTGTCTGGAAAAATAATACCTTCCCTGCAACACAGTGAATCTGAATGTAAATGTAAATAATTTCATGGTTTGGTGTGCGTATGTAAACCCAGTGTGTGTGTGATAGATGGGCGGTGGAAAAGGATTGTGCTTAAATATTTGCATGCAGGAAAAAATGCTCTTGAAAACACTCATTGAAGGTGCACCCGTTGCTTAAATACACAATGGAGACAGTCACTTGGCTGGCTGAACTAATAATATTCATATCAAAGCAGCCCATGATTGAAAATACTTGGGTTGGATTATAAGGTTACAATTAAACATAATTTGTATTGTCTTCATATCTTCAACAGTTAGCATGGTGGCTGAGTATTTAAAGTGGAGCTCCATTGGTAGAGCTGCATTAAAAATGAGAATTGCTTGAAGGATTATACCTTATACAATTAAGCATATGCCATCAATGTTTGGTAGATGTGAATCTCCTGATCGATATTCTCCATCCTCCCTTCTTAAGGCGATACTGTAACCACCAACCCACCCCCCAAATCACCGGTACCGTCTATTTGATGAGAGTAAGGGCCCTATTGCACGGGATGATTATCGTTCGGATAATCGTTTACGATTAACAATCCAAACAACCGCTATTGCGAAAGACCGAAAATCGTTCACCCATTTACATGGAATGATAATCGTTACTTACGATTCTTCTTGCGGTCATCTTGTCGTTGCTATTGTGTTCGTCACTACTGCGAACGACCGAACGACATCTTATTCAATGCGAACGATTTACAAACAAGCAAGGATAAAAATAGGTCCAGGTCTTATTAAACGATCAACGATTTCTCGTTCGGTCGTTAATCGTTAACTGCTATTCAAATGAATGGTTATCGTTTAGATTCAAATGATTTAACGATAATCTGAACGATAATCGTCCCGTGGAATAGGGCGCTTAGTCCTTTTTGAACATGTCTTTTAAAATGTTCCTGGTGCCTTGGGTAGGGTAAAAAAAAATTTTTTAATCTGCAGCAGCCGAGTCATTAAGGCATGGCAATGTTTAGACAAGTGATAAATAGGATAACTCTCTGGGGCGTTAGGGGAGGAAGAAAGGCCTAGGGTACAGACACTGTAGGCCATGCCTCATTGACTTGGTTGCTGCAGATTAATTATTTTTTACCCTAACCTAAGCACCAGGCACATTTTAAAACATGGCCAGAAGGACATACTTTCTTAAAATGGATGGTACCAGCGGTTGGGTGGGGTGGATACAGTATTGCTTTAAACACCTACACACCTCAGTTCTCTTGATTGTAAGGGACTCATAAAAACTGTTGAAGTAATGTAGGGGCATGACCTTGTGATTCCAAAACAGCAAAGTGAGAGCACCATGTTACAGGTCCAACACTAGGTATAATACAGTTTTTCTTGAAGTACTGTATATTGGACTACAATTGTCAAGATTGTAGAAAGTATCAACTGCATTCTGAAGCCATTGTTTTATTACAGCTAACACCCACTCGTAGCCAGGATCAGAGGTATCTCCATTCAACCACTTGGAAGAGGGAAAGGCTACCTTTGTCAGACAGTCAGGGAATGGCAAGAAGTTATATCATGTTACCACGGCTACGGCCTACCAGATGTAATAGGATCATGATCACAGCTCAATACACTGCAGTACATTAGTATTGCAGTTTAATCTGTGAGAATGAAGCCCCGTGTGGTCAACAACCACAGTGGGTTTAAAAAATTAAAAATAAAACAACGCAAAAAAGTAAAAAAAGAAACAACTTATTCACAATATTAAAAAATGACAAATAAAAGGCATTAATAGTATAATTCCACAAATAAAAGAAAAAATGAACACTGTTGCATAAAGTTGTGTTGACCACAGCGCTTTGGCATATCTGCCACTTTATAGAAACTCTTAGAAGGGATTGAGGACCCCCTTTTCCTAACCATTGGTTGGTGTGACAGCCTAATCCAATGGGTGATACCATTTTTTTTTACTAAAATACGTCTTTACTTGCATGGATGAAAGCTCCACAGAATGAACCTCTGCATGATCTGTGATGTTTCACAGTGTAACAAGGGCTTTTAATTGATTTATCACCGTTTCAGTATTTCACCGTGAAGTATGAAAGAAAACTGCACATTCGCTTTCAAATTATGATAGCTATGTGAAAAATGTCTCTGGCTTGAACCACAAATGAGCCAATGCAGAACTATTGTACCAGTTAGTTTGCTTGAAAAAATCTTAAAAATGACTGATCATTTGCTGTCAACTTATATCAAGCTGACAGTGTCCTGGGGCCTGTGAGGGATTCATTTAATTTGGGTTGTTTTTGGCGGTCAGTATTACATATCCTGAGCTGATGAGCCTCATGGGCCTTTCTGATGAATTGTCCAAACGCGGAAAAACAAAGATGCAACAGCATCATGTGGGCGCTAAGATTTCTGCAAACATAATATGTCATTAGTTTAAACTATATTATTGTTATATTAACTTTTCAGATAAATATAAGGATGGTCCCATCAGTCAATAGGAGAAAAGCTCACTCAGATCATTCTGTACACCAAATTCAGGGAGGATGCAGAATCCTATATACCCGATAAAGAATTTAATTAAAGGAGTTTACTAGACAAAAATGATTGCTGACCTGTTCTCATAATAGCTGATCAATTGGATATTGACACCCGACACCCTCACCGATCAGCTGTATTGCTGCTGTGGCTATTTTGAATGAGGAAGGAAGCAGTTGGCTATGTTTACTGCAATAATGGTCATACCTGGTTACTGCAGCTCCTCTTGAAGGGAATGGGAGCTGAGCTGCAGTAACCAGAATCAACCACTATGCCTTGAATTGTGCCAACTGCCTCAAGCCATGTTGGTATCGTAGATCCAGCCATAATAGCTCTGCATGACAGCTTATTCTTGGAGGTCCAGGATGTTGGTAACCCGCACTATGTTTTCCTTCCATCTCTTTCCTCCCCACTTCATAGACTTGTAGCTAGCTCAGATATCAGAAGACAAATCGCATCCAGTGAACAAAAGTCCTTGCTAAGCTAATTTGTAGAATGGATGACAGTTTAGCAGGAACGGGTGAGAGGGCAGATGCTTGATAACAGGCGAAGGAAGCATTTTTGGCTGATCTATGCAAAGGTTGCTGACAGGACACTGCCTACAGTATATGTAATTTTGTATATTTATACATTTGCAAAAAAAATAAAAAAAAATTGTATTGGCCTTTTTGTAAAGATCCATAATCTGTAATCAATCCATACAGAATGATAGTTTTGCATGTTTGGAAAATTCAGGACAAATTGACAGCAGTTTGTGTCAGTTTATTAATTCTTAGTCCACTTCATGGACATCAATGGTAAGAAAAGTAATTGTTAGGAATTTGATGAAGACTGATCCACTTTTCACAGGTGTAGAAATAAATACAATCATTTTAAAAGAAAAAAACTGCAGAAAAATGTAAACCTAATCCAACAATTCAAGATTTTAAGAAAAGTGCAAGTGGCTTTTAAATCACTTCCTCAATACCCTTGGCATTTTTTTTTTTAAATATGGATTTTGTCTAAAAATATGTCCCTGTGGTGTAACTAGTGGCTATTTTTTCACCATCTCTGGAATTGCAAAATGATATATTGTTAGTGTATCTGAGGAAACACATTAGTGGCATTCCAACCACAGCACCATATCATTTAACAGTGCTCCCATTGTGTAAGGACTTCTAGATTTCAAAGTAATAATAAAGTATAAATTATAATGTTAGTAATGAACTACTAAGCCAGTGTCAGCATCTTCTATGTGATATATATTTATATATTTTTTTTTTTTAATTACTTTGCTCAAACCACCATCACTGCCTCTATTGTTTCTGCCCAGTTGTCATCATCACTATCTTCTAAAGCTTTGGGGTCTGATTTGTGGTTTGTAGAAGAGTGAACAACGTTTATAAAAGGGGGTCGGGTCTGGGATCTGCATTCATGAAGGTTTTGGCTAATATATATAAAGGGTGTGGTTTATATCATTATTTTTTTTTGGGGAGGGGGTGCTTAATGGCTTTAATGTGGGTATTATAAGGGCAAACATTTTATCACAACCTTTTTTAACAAAAGCCATGATGCAGTGCAAGATCTATGAAACTACGGACACATTTGACACCCCAGGGGCTTCATTAACTTGTAACTGTGTCCATCATTTTAATGGGAAGAACATCGTTGCACTATTCTCCGCATACACTCCTCTTACAGCAGTGTGAGCATAAACTTAATTTGTTAAGAATTATACATTTTGATTAGGTTAATCAGCTGAAATGTCTTATTACGGTGTGCGTGCGTGTGTGTGTCTGCGCAGATGACCTGGGAAACACAAGACTTCCTGTGTTTAGACTCTTTGAAAAAAAGAGTCCGCACAAAGGAAGTGCCTTTCTAAGTGTTTTCTATGATAACTGCAAAAAAAAAAAAAAAAGAATGTAAATTGCAAACTTGCTTTACATCACATCTACTGTTGATTTAGGTTTTAAATGTTATAAAAGTAGTGACACTTTAATATGCAAGAATCATTTTTTCCTCTAGGTTTTAATCACTAATTTTGCTTCCTTTTGCCTCTATAGCCCTTACAATGTGCTGTACTGGGTGAGCCCCCTTTACTCTCTACACCTATCTGATAGGGATGGTCCGAACCTGCCGAGCTATGAACCCGAACTCTACTCTCGGCAATGATTCCTGCTGTCTGCCCACTCCGTGGAGAGGGTGGATACAGCGGGAGGACCGCCTGGAAAACTGGGATACAGCCATAGCCATAGGCTGTATCCCAGTTTTCCAGTCGGTCCTCCCGCTGTATCCACCCGCTGCACGGATCGGGCAGACAGCGGGAATCATTGCCGAGAGTAGAGTTCGGGTTCATAGCTCGGCAGGTTCGGACCATCCTTACTATCTGATTCTATCCAGCAGACTGCATGTTGTATGCTCTTCTCTTTCTTTCCAGCCTGTGTGAGCTGTCCTAAAGGATTTCCTTCCCCCCTTTCTTAGTGGCTCTGTAAACTCCTCTTTGCTGTTATCGATAATACTGAGAGAGCCGAAAATACATAAAAGATTTATTCTATTTTTCTCTAATTCGCAGCTAAATGGTAGAAAATTTCAAATGAAGACTAACCTTGCTTCATTTTACATTTAGGAAACAAACACCCAAAAAGAAATCAGCCAAGGAGTCCATACTGTATATACAATGTGTGGCTAGTTATCATATTTTATGTTAAAGTATAAACATGACTACCTATGGCTATAACCGCACCATTAGCATACCTGATTTACTATGTGCTGCTTATGGGTAGCATTTCCATTTTTTGCAGTTGTGATCTGTGGTGCACAGTTGACACTACTTCTACTGTACATACAGTATGACAGCTTACATCTGCCCGGTTTCAGATTACCATTCCTGTCACCAATGGACTTTGTTTTATTAGCAAAAACAACCAATAAAACTGTAAAGTCTAAAATGTATTCACTAGTTCAAATAGTGGAACTTTTATAAACCACTTATTAAGTAAGTGGGAAACCATTTATAAACCGCAGTTCGGGAGATGTTGCATAAATCATTGATTCAATTCAGGGCACTCTAAATATACAGTACTCTTCTGAGCCCCGTACTGTTCTGTATATTGACGTCATGTTTTATTTCATATTTTTGGATTGTTACTAGGAATTCTGGAAAAGAGAACATTCTGTTTTCAAGAACGAGCAATGTTTTTCAACCTCTTCAAACATTAAATGCCAGTGCCAAGATGCAAAGTGAAATAAAATACATGACTTCACTTCTTTCTGTTACCAGCTTTCACAGGAAACTACATTAAAAAAAATCTCAATTGACTTTGAACTGGAAAACAAAATTATATTTACACTTTAGTATTTGCTTCTTTGATAGAAAACCAGACGCCTTCCCTATCTGTTCTTTTTACAGCTGTCCGCAACATCTTTTTTTTTCCTTCTAAATGGGCAGTATATGGCAACATGACTGCCTTTTCATAATAATTTGGGACATGTATAACGTAGGAGAGAGAAGTCTTTTAAAAGGTGTTACATTCTCTGAAATGACATCTTGCTTTTACGTGTTTGATTTTGTTTTGACACAGTCTCTAGGGGTTGTTTGACTCCATGTTATCAAAGGAGTCATCCTTTGTGCATTTTACTGTTTCTGCTCTTCATGTGCTATAGCAAAGAAAGGTTTCGTTCCTTTTGTGAGTCCCTATCCATTGTTGGGAGTACTCTTAGGCATTCCCCTAATATGTTATTATAAGGACACCTTGCTTCCTTACTTTTAAATTTCACATGGCTACATTGGTTGCACATGTTGAGTAGTCTATACTCCGTAAATGGACTCCGCGTAGACACTGTTGTATGTCACACTTCTGATCACTGCGTGAATGGCTAGAAAGACCATTACTTTGATGTCTTTTCCAGTTTAAAAAATAGTGCGCTATAATGCATTGAGTGCAATGGGTAGATGGAAATAGAAGATGCATAGTACTGGTGCAGACCATGCCATTTTCTAGTTCTATTCAAATAAAAAAAGGAAGCTGTTTGTTTTTTAACTCCAATGCAGTGCTCTCTGCTGCCACCTCTGTCCATGTCTGAAAGTGTCCAGAACAGGATGACAAATAGGTTTGGTTTTTGGGTTTGCTCCTGCTGGTTTGTAACCATCATGGACAGAGGTGGCAACAGGGAGCACTTATTTTTGACTGATAAAAACTGTTAGAGATGAGCGTGACAAGGGTATGTGCATACTACATATTCCGTGTGGATAACCCTCTACAGATTCCTGACGCTTGCCCCCCCTTGCGCCCAAGCGCTTCTCCGCCAGTGCCATATACTCCATTCTATGCACAGGTAGATTCCGCCGTCCGCCCACAGAATGAACAGGCATTTGAATACTGGTGACTGATGAAGTTGGATGCAGCCCTAGGGAGTCCTGGAAAACATGGTTACAGCCATAAGCTATAGAACTTCCTAGGGCTGCATCCAACTTCGTCAGCCACCACTATCTAAATGCTGAGCGGCTCTACTGGAGCATGCTGAGTCTAAAAACTGCGTGTCTACCCCTAGCTGATCAGTATTATAAGAATACCTGTTACCTCATTTTGTTTAGATGGCACCTATCTAATGTAGTTTATCGCTAGTCATAGAAAGTTCTCATATTCTTCTCACCTACTGATAAAATATTTGTACAGTGTCAAAATTGATCTTTTATCAGCAGTTAAATACTGTATATTTTTGTTTGTCAAAGATTGATTGGCTATAGTTTTACCTTATAATAACCAAGGAATGCTGGCAAGTGAAGTTAAATTGTGACGTCCACCTTGGATTTAACTAGGAGTCATTAAAGTCGGCTACCTGGGGCATAATTGTCGGAAAAGGACGGTAACACATGGAGTTTTTAGCAGGTTTTTGTTCACCCTGAGATGTAAATTATGAGCATATTTTTATTTTAATCTTTGGAAGTATGCTTTATAGGTGATCTAATCTTCATGAAAGGCCTAATTCTAACCAATTAGGAATGTCTTGTTTAACAGGCAAGTCAAACATAATTTTACAGTACTAGAAACAGGTGGCTAAAACAACCAGGGTCATTGATGGCAACAGTGTGATAATATCATCACCCGTTGTATGAAGCAAGTATTGGAAAGATGTTGTAACTCCACTAAGTACCGTTGATAAGGAAATGATTCACTGTGGAGTAAAATAGTTGCTGTATGACTGCTTCAGATTTTTTTTTTTACTTTATTTGGGAGACGTTGGCAACTTTACTGCTCTACAGGTTGAGAGGTTGGGCTCTACTCGTAGAGCAATAAATGCAATTACTAGTGGTAGTACTGGAATAATAAAACAAACACTTTGGTGCTGGAACCGAGAAGGCTTGATGGTTCCAACATGTATTGTTTATATGGTTATTCACTAGTAGCTACACCCAGGAATTATACCAGGCTTAAGCAATATAATATGATGTGGATGACTATATAATTTGTAGAAGTACTAGAGTGTAATTTACTCAAAATAATACACTTTCTGAAAAGGTTCACGGCAAAATATAGAGCCGGGGAATTCATTAACTTAAATTTAATTTCCATTACTTTGTGTAAATTAAGTATAATGGAATCAATTTCTAATGGTAAATGTTTTTTTTTTCAGACTATTATCTAGAATCCAAGACTGATTAATGTTAGAGATGAGCGAATTTTTTAAAAAGTTGTTTAGCCAGGTTTAAATTTTTGGATGTAAAATTTGCGAACTTGCAAACTGATTAATTAATTAAGCGCTCTCTCTCTTGTCCTCTTCTGTGTCTCTGGTGTCTTCTTCTGTGCCATCTCCAGCCCACACAACCAATTACTGACTGAGACAGGACAGTGGCAGCCAGTAATTTTTTGAGAGGGCTGTCACTGTCCAGACAACAGTGACTTCCACTCAACCAGTCAGTGACTGACTGAGAAAGGACAGCGCCATGGCCTGTGATTGGAGAGTGACAGCCCACTCATCCAATCACTGGCCATCACTATCCCATGTTCATCAGTAATTGGCTGTGTGCGCTGGAGATGGCAAAGAAGAAGACACCGAAGACGCAGAAGAGGACACCAGGCAGCGTGAACATTTTTTTTTACCACATTTTTCAAAAGACGCTTGCATAAATTAACTTCATCCCCTAAGCGAAGTACAATAACTCTGAACAACTCTGAATATCAATACATCTCAGATTAAGATATATTGATATTTTTGTAATGTTTTTTGGTTATTACTTATTAGTCAGTGTTAGCATAATCTTTATCATAGTATTTTGTGAGTTTTTTGTGAGTTTATTATCATTCAGTCCTTTAAAATTATTTGTATTCTTTTATTGCAGGAGAAGATGAAAATGAGGGAAATGTGATGGTGTTAAGTTACCCCCAATATTGCCGATATCGTTCCATTTTGAAACGTATCCAGGAAAAACCTTCCTCAGTCTTGGCCGATCAATTTGTTCAGGCATTAGGTGGAATTCCTATCATCAACAAGAACACAAAGATCCTTTACTGTCGGGACACTTTTGACCACCCCACCCTTATAGATAATGAAAGTGTATGTGATGAATTTGGTAAGTCACCCTACAACAAGTCGCATCTGATATACTGTATGTATAAAATGTTCCGTTCTGTGGCTTCTGTTGCTGGTCAGAAATAATAATGAAAGTAATGATTATGCAGGGGCGGTAAAAGTTATGGCAAGACTAAAGGTCTTTAAAGGGGGTTGTCCGGCGATAAAAAATTATTCACAGAATAACACACATTACAAAGTTATACAACTTTGTAATGTATGTTATGTCTGTGAATGGCCCCCTTCCCCGTGTTTCCCCCCACCCACGCTAGACCCGGAAGTGTGGTGCATTATACTCACCGCATGTCGTGTCGTCCACGGTCTCCGATCGTCAGCAGTGACGTCTTCTTCGTGAGTCCGGCGGATCTTCCCGAGTGCCGGCCGCCCTCTGCAGCGTCATCCGAAGCTCAGCCGCGATTGGCTGAGCATAACTGTGCTCAGCCAATCGCGGCTGAGCGGCTGATGACGCGGCCACGTCATCAGCTGCTCAGCCGCGATTGGCTGAGCACAGTTATGCTCAGCCAATCGCGGCTGAGCTTCGGATGACGCTGCAGAGGGCGGCCGGCACTCGGGAAGATCCGCCGGACTCACGAAGAAGACGTCACTGCTGACGATCGGAGACCGTGGACGACACGACATGCGGTGAGTATAATGCACCACACTTCCGGGTCTAGCGTGGGTGGGGGGAAACACGGGGAAGGGGGCCATTCACAGACATAACATACATTACAAAGTTATACAACTTTGTAATGTATGTTATGTCTGTGAATGGCCCCCTTCCCCGTGTTTCCCCCCACCCACGCTAGACCCGGAAGTGTGGTGCATTATACTCACCGCATGTCGTGTCGTCCACGGTCTCCGATCGTCAGCAGTGACGTCTTCTTCGTGAGTCCGGCGGATCTTCCCGAGTGCCGGCCGCCCTCTGCAGCGTCATCCGAAGCTCAGCCGCGATTGGCTGAGCATAACTGTGCTCAGCCAATCGCGGCTGAGCGGCTGATGACGCGGCCACGTCATCAGCTGCTCAGCCGCGATTGGCTGAGCACAGTTATGCTCAGCCAATCGCGGCTGAGCTTCGGATGACGCTGCAGAGGGCGGCCAGCACTCGGGAAGATCCGCTGGCCTCCCGAAGAAGACGTCACTGCTGAGGATCGGAGACCGTGGTCGGCACGTGACAGGTAATGTATAGCGCACCACACTTCCGGGTACACGGGTGGGGGCGGTGGGACACGGGGAAGGGGGCCATTCACAGACATAACATACATTACAAAGTTGTATAACTTTGTAATGTGTGTTATTCTGTGAATAATTTTTTTCGCCGGACAACCCCTTTAAGTCAATGGTTTTGATCAAACAGTAGCAAACATGTAAACTCTCTCCTTTTCCAGCATCAAATGCTTAATAATTCTTATTGTATATGCTTCTAGAGGAGGCTATCTACAACCATGGGCTGGATACTATGTTTTTATGATATTGCAACTAAATTTGACTAGAAAGAACAAAATAAGTACATTCTGCATGATAAGTTTTATGTTATGAAGACATGCCTTTCCTTGAAATATACTAAAAGAATGGCATTTCTATTGTTGGGTACTATCTGAATTATACTGGTATCTGATTTATTCAGTGGTTTATTTCCTGCACAGCCATATTATGTTTGCACATGTAGCACAATATTTCCTCTGGGATAGAGGCACTTCAATTTAACTTCCAGGTTTAGATGGCTCACAAAAATTCTGGGAAGAAGTATATGTAAATTTGGGAGTGTTTAGACCATAACTCAAAATTAAACAGAGCCAAAAGTAGTGCTCAGCGTGGCGCTACTTCCATCCCCTCCATGGAAATAGAGTGCTTCTCCTGCCTAACTAATGAAGAGCATGTCAACAGTTCTTTAACCACTTAGCGTCCCATGACGTATCTAATACGTCATGGTGACGCGGGCGGAGTTCAGAGAGGGGTCCCACAGGGACCCCGCTCTGAACGGCGCTGCTCATGGCTGTTATGTACAGCCGGGGAGTGCCTCTATTAGACGGCGCGGTCCAGTTGCACATTCAGGTGTGCCCGTGCTCCAATTTGCCATAGACCACAATGTAAAGCACGGCTGGGAGCTGTACTTTACACTGTGTCGCAGGCTCTTGTACAGCCACTGTTCATTGAATAGCAGCCGCACAAAATAGACCTGTCAATTATTTTTTGCATTCGCAGAGAACCACAGCCGTAGCGTATACAGGGTTTATACACAATGGCCATGGTTCCATAGAATGCTATTCAATGAAGCAGTGCTGTCAACAACGGCCGTTGTTGCACTCTGTGACAGCAGCAGTTGTTTAACAACCAAATACACTGCGTGAACGTGGCCCTAAGCAAGCACTTTCCCCACCCCTATATGAAGCTTCTTTAAAGGATGAATGGAAGAATAGGTTCCCTGGGAGTAGACAAATTGTTTAGGTTTCCCTCATGCCTAAAAAGTTGGCCATCACAATATACTCAAAGCTATATTGAAACCCATCATGCTGCATATTGCTTTCCACATATATTGGTATGCCGTATTTTAATAGTCACACTAGGCCCATGCGAAATAGCTTTAAATGTAAACATGTTTTTCAGCCGAGGACCAAGCCCGTAGGGTTATCCGTTGCCTTGATTATTGATAGATGAGGAATGACTTAAATATCCTTATCTGCACCTGCTTCCATAAGAACTTTATTAGCTGCGTAAACAATCCATAAGAATTACATTTCCTTGTTTTCTCCATGTCTCCTGCAGTAACCGCGTTACATATAATCCATCTTTTTCCAATAAATTTGAACACATGCTCTGTGTGAGAATACAATCTGAACATATTGATTCCCCTGAGCATGAGCTAGTACAACATGCCCTTGCATAGCTGAAACACGATTATATCTAGCATGCTAATTTTCAAAATAATTAGTGAAGGAATCATGTATGAATGCCAAATGATATTATTAAAGCTATTTATAGAAGGCTCTTTTTTTACAGCTATATTACCTGTGATTAAAATATGATGAGATTTTGCGTTTTATAAATCTCCCAGGTATCTTCGGATTGAATTATAAAACTGTATTGTATATTATTACTACTTCTTAACACCGTCTGTATAACTTACTTTCCAATTATTATTCTCAGCTGCTTCTTTATAATGTTTGTCTAATTAGTTTAATGTGATAGATTTTTGCCTGATTCCTCTGTTTGATGAAATACTGGATGTAAGCAAAATTGTGATTAAATATTTTTGTTTCTTATTATAATCATCATAATTATCCAACTCTGTGCTGTAAATAATGTGGAGGCTTATGCATACAAGTGTGGTGGAAAATTGCCATTATTTTGTTCTTTCCAATTGGGCCATATATTATGATATGATGTATACATGTGGCTGATGTTCGTGGTCTTATGATCCTTAAATATGATGACGGTCCCTTAGGTTTAGTTGATGTTTCTGGGTCAAACCAATTTCACAACCACATTCAACTTTATGGCAAGTGATTGGTATGGAGGTTCCACCAATGAGCAGGTGTATTTCAAAGATAAAATGTATGCAATTGGTCGTAGTGACAAGCCAGTTATAGGCAATGTAGAGTCAATCATCAGACTCCATATTATTGAAGTTATTGTTCTGATTGGATATCTAGTAGCACCTTACTACTATATGTACCATATTGCTCCCTGCCTGTATTACATGCACTGTACTGCCCTCTATCTTTATAACATGTACTGTACTGCTGTCTACATGTACTGCTTGTACTGTACTGCACTCCACCTGTACTACATGTCCTGTACTTATATTGATCTTTGCTGCATGGTCTACAACAGCATCTACTTGTACTACATATAGTTTACTACTCTTCATTAGGGTCAGGATGAGCTGCTCCTGCTTGTACTGTATAATAACCGAACAAAGCTGATGTCCTCACTATAGAAAGTGATTGACAGATTCCAGCACTGCTTTCAGACTTACAGTGTATGTCAGGACTTTGTGTATTAGGTAGAATTAAAGCAGTGTTTACTCAGTCTCTAGGGGTTTTTTTTTATGTTGAAGACACTTTAGAGCCTATTGCACAGAGGCACATAGAAGGGGATTTATCAAGTTCAGGATATCTATTTTCTTACCTAAATCCCCGCTCCCATGCCCCAAACCAATTTATTCATAGGCCCACATGTCTCAGTAAATCTAGTGAATGTGAGGCTGCCATGCGTCAGTCCTAGCTCTGAGCTGGTGTAGAATTTTCCCATGATGGTAAATCAGGTGCATGATGAGGCCATGTCCCCTATGGGCCATACTGAAAATCGGATTATTTATTTATTTCTAACATGTTATTTCAAGATAGTTGCAACGTACATTTCCACTGTTAATGAGAATGTAACTTTTTATTCTTCCCCCCAAAATTTCCCCCCATAATATCAGATATAGTCTATTTATACAGTATGGACTCCACCAATGTTGAATAATGATAAAAATGCAATCTTAAGGTATAAGCCCTGGGTGTTGGTTGACATGAGTTGGGGAGGGGATAGATATTAGAGATAGAAGTATTACTGCAAACTGAAGGAAATCCTAGCCACGATTGGACCATTGAGGATATAGAAATAAATCACAGAATAAAACTTTCATAAAACTGAAATAGAAAACTTGCATTTCTCCGTATATTTTTTAATAGGATTAATATTTAGTTTTACTGTATCCTGGCCATATATAAAATTCTGTTCTGTATTTTTAGCCCTCTGTCTGAGAAAATACCATTCTCTAACCACATGTAATATTACATTTCTAAACATAAGCAGTTTACTGTATATAAAGTGCATTCCGTTAATGCTGTTCCCTTTCTGATCCATTTGTGTGTTGCAACTTCTGCCCCTGACACTTACCTCCTATAATCAAATAGGAAACATATTTACATAGTCTTTACTGGTAAGGAAATCTCATTCCACTGGCCTGTACAATGATATTGCTGTTAATGGCAAAAATATTGTTTACACTATTGTGCAATTTCTGTCTGAAGCTTTGAAATGCAAATATAAATGTCTTCCTTTTTATTTACTGGTACATTACTTAGAATGACTGTTTCTGCATACTTTAGGCATGAATAATTCCCTTCACAAAATGACTGTTTCAAAAACCACATTTGCTTCTCATTCTGTTTCTTACACCCACTCACAATAATTGTCTTTCATAGCTGTTTTTTTTTGTCCTTGTGTTTAAGAATATTTCAAATTGAAAGCTTGTAGATGGGATCAAATAGAAAATAAAGGCATGTTCTAATATGTTATTGCTTTACAGCTGTTGTACATGGTAATATGCTGTAATTGATTATTTTAACAAACTAATAGATATTATTAACACGTAGTAGTTAATGTAGTTGTGTAGTTATTCTATTGCACCAACATAGTGATATAGACAGGGTTAGTGCCAAGTATGCATTTTAGGAGCCTGCAGCTGTAGTGTCTTTAACCCCTTAAGGTCAAAGCCAATTTTCGTTTTTGCGCTTTTGCTTTTTCCATTTTATGTTTAACCCTTAGACGACCCAGGGCGTATAGTTACGCCATGGAAGTCTGTCCCCAGACGACCTAGGGCGTAACTGTACGCCCTGGGTGTTTCTCCCGCTATGAAGCGTGCTCCGGAGCGGAGCGCGCTTCATAGCAGGTGGGGGCCGGCTGCAGTGAGCAGCCGGGACCTCACCGGTAATGACACGCTGCAGCGATCGCGCTGCCGCGTGTCATTAACTCCTTAAACGCCGCGATCGCGGCGCGACCGCGGCGTTTAAGTGTAAGTGACAGGGGGAGTCCCCTGTCACTTACCGATCGGGACCCCCGCAGTGTGACTGCGGGGGTCCCGATCGGTAAAACGGACTGCCGGAGGTCTCTCACCTGCCTCCGTGCGGTCCGATCGGCGATCTGCTACTCTAAGCCTGCACAGGCAGGCTCAATGAGCAGATCGCCGAGAACACTGATCAATGCTATGCCTATGGCATAGCATTCATCAGTGTAGAAATCAAACTAGTGAATGTAAAAGTCCCCCAAAGGGACTTCAAATGTGTAAAAAAGAAACAGTTAAAAACACTAACACACTACCCCAAAACCCCTCCCCCAATAAAAGTTGAAATCACCCCCCTTTCCCATTATATAAATAAAACATATAAAAATAAATAAATAGATAAACATATAATATACCGTAGCGTGCGTAATTGTCCGATCTATTAAAATATAACAAGCGTCATTGTGATCGGTAAACGGCGTACACGAAAAGAGGGAAAAAAGTGCGCGGATTACCGATTTTATGTTACATTATATATATAAAAAAATTAATAAAAAGTGATCAAAACGTCCGATCTTCACAAATATGGTATTAATAAAAACTAGAGATCATGGCGGAAAAAATGACACCCCACACAGCCCCGTAGGTGAAAAAATAAAACCGTTATAAGCGTCACAATAGTCCCATTTTATTTATAATTAATTGCCAAAAAAAAGGATTTCATTTAAAAAAAATATATAACATTAGAGAATTTGCGTAAACCTGCATATGGTTGTGTTCGGACTGACCTATAGAATAATGGTATCATGTCGCTTTTACCATATAGTGCATTACGTAGACACAGGAACCCCCCAAACCTTACCATATTGCATTCTTATTTACGATTTCACCTATTTATATCTTCATAAATAATATATTTGGAATTCCATCATACATGTTATGGTAAAATGAATGACGCCATTACACAGTACAACTATTCCTGTAACAAATAAGCCCTTACATGGCTTGTAGATAGAAAACAGAGTGCTAGAGCTCTTAGAAGGGGAGGAGGGAAAAACGGAAACACTAAGATCAAAATTTGCGCGGTCCACTGGGTCATTTTGGGCCTGGTCCTCAAAGGGTTAAAAGTCCATAGCACTTGCATTTTTTCACCGAGAGACTTATATGAGCGCTTATTTTTTGCGAAACCAATTGTACTTTGCAATGACTGGCATTATTTTTCCATAAAATATGCTGCGAAACCGGAAAAAAATCATTTGCGCTGTCAAATTGAAAACAAAAACGAATTTGTTTTGATTTCGGGGAGTTTTGCATTTACGCCGTTCGCCCTATGGTAAAACTGACTTGTTATGCATGTTCCTCAAGTCGTTATGATTACAATGATATATAACATGTATAACTTTTATTGTATCTGATGGCTTTTAAAAAAATAAAAACATTGTTAACAAATACACGTTCCTTAAAACCGCTCCATTCCCAGGCTTATAGCGCTTTTATCCTTTGGTCTATGGGGCTGTGTCAGGTGTCATTTTTTGCGCCATGATGTGTTCTTTCTATCTGTACCCTGATTGCGCATATACGACTTTTTGATCACTTTTTATTACATTTTTTCTGGATTTCATGTGACCAAAAATGCGCAATTTTGCACTTTGGAATTTTTTTGCGCTGACGCCGTTTACCGTGCGAGATCAGGAATGTGATTAATTAATAGTTCGGGCGATTACGTGTGCGGCGATACTAAATATGTTTATTTATTTGTTTATTTATTAATTTATATTTATAAAATGGGAAAAGGGGGGTGCTTTGGACTTTTATTAGGGGAGGGGATTTTTTATTAATAAAAACACTACAGCCCTGGGGGGCTTGTATATACATAGCACTGATCTCTCATAGAGATCAATGCTGTGTATATACACAGCAAAGATCGATTAGATTGGTCATAAATTGCTATGGCCTGCTGCAGGCCATAGCAATCTATTGCCCAGCCGGGATCAGCGTCATTCCGACGCTGAGGTCCAGCACGGGCAGAAGAACGGATCTCCCCCCCGCGATCGCATCGCGGGGGGGAGATCCGACCCACTAGACACCAGGGATAGTGTGCATAAAGCACTTCAATGCAGCTGTCAGGTTTGACAGCTGCATAGAAGTGCTTAATTAGCCGGCGCGGCAACGGGACCCGCGCCGGCTAACAGAGGCACTGCCCGGCTGCACGTGTCAGCCGGGATCAGCGCCGTTCAGAGCGGGGTCCCGGCGGGACCCCGCTCTGAACACCTTCCGCGGCACCATGACGTATCAGATACGTCATGGGTCGCTAAGGGGTTAAAAAGAAAAGAAAAGAAAAATATGACAGTAAATTAGGTATAAAACACAGCCATATTTTGATTCTAATAATGTGTCTATGGAAATATATCAGTCTGTGCATGTTAAGAAATATATTTTTTAGATTGTGTTTACAGACTGGCATGTTTCCATAGACTTTAAATGGGCACTGTCATTACCAATAAAGAATGTTAAATCAGAAGGGTAGGTGATATTCTTCATATTTGCAATTTACTTCATTTATTCTTTTGCTTGTGTTCTATATGAAATACAGTGCTATAAAATTGGCCACTAGGTGTCTCACTTTATGGAAAACTGCATTTGAGGCTCCGACACTAAGGCCATTTGGTCTTTAATAACAAAAAAAAAAAGAGACCAAATGCGGGAAGTGATGTCCGTTGTCCCTCATCTCTGTACAGCTTGGCCCAGTAGAGATGAATACTCATAAGCAAAATAGACTAGACTGAACCCTATCCACTTAACCTTACTCAACCCTACTCATATCAGGCATGATATGAGGTCACTGTGCAGGGAGTATGGTAGGGGATGTGTGAATGGTCTGATACCATGCTATCAATATATTGGCCTCAGTTTTCACTGTTATCCCATCTGTGATGAAAAGGTGGACTGATCAGTACAGAACAGGAAGTTACCTTATTATTAGGTCTAGTGGCCAGATTGAAAAACTGCATTATTTCAGGATTATTTTATAATATAGATTTTAAAGTTGAAACAAGGAGAAAACAAAACATTTTATATTTAAATATGTTTAACCCTTAGACGACCCAGGGCGTATAGTTACGCCATGGAAGTCTGTCCCCAGACGACCTAGGGCGTAACTGTACGCCCTGGGTGTTTCTCCCGCTTTGAAGCGTGCTCCGGAGCGGAGCGCGCTTCATAGCAGGTGGGGGCCGGCTGCAATCAGCAGCCGGGACCTCACCGGTAATGACACGCTGCAGCGATCGCGCTGCCGCGTGTCATTAACCCCCTAAACGCCGCGATCGCGGCGCGACCCCGGCGTTTAAGTGTAAGTGACAGGGGGAGTCCCCTGTCACTTACCGATCGGGACCCCCGCAGTGTGACTGCGGGGGTCCCGATCGGTAAAACGGACTGCAGGAGGTCTCTCACCTGCCTCCATGCGGTCCGATCGGCGATCTGCTGCACTAAGCCTGCACAGGCAGGCTCAATGAGCAGATCGCCGATAACACTGATCAATGCTATGTCTATGGCATAGCATTCATCAGTGTAGAAATCAGACTAATCTATGTACAAGTCCCCCAAAGGGACTTCAAATGTGTAAAAAAAAAAAAGTTAAAAACTCTAACACACAACCCCAAAACCCCTCCCCCAATAAAAGTTGAAATCACCCCCCTTTCCCATTATATAAATAAAACATATAAAAATAAATAAATAGATAAACATATAATATACCGTAGCGTGCGTAATTGTCCGATCTATTAAAATATAACAAGCGTCATTGCGAATGGTAAACGGCGTACACGAAAAGAGGGAAAAAAGTGCGCGGATTACCGATTTTATGTTCCATTATATATATAAAAAAATTAATAAAAAGTGATCAAAACGTCCGATCTTCACAAATATGGTATTAATAAAAACTAGAGATCATGGCGGAAAAAATGACACCCCATACAGCCCCGTAGGTGAAAAAATAAAACTGTTATAAGCGTCACAATAGTCCCATTTTATTTATAATTAATTGCCAAAAAAAAGGATTTCATTTAAAAAAAATATATAACATTAGAGAATCTGTGTAACCTGCATATGGTTGTGTTTAGACTGACCTATAGAATAATTGTATCATGTCGCTTTTACCATATAGTGCATTACGTAGGCACAGGAACCCCCCAAACGTTACCATATTGCATTCTTTTTTACGATTTCACCAATTTATATCTTCATAAATAATATATTTGGGATTCCATCATACATGTTATGGTAAAATGAATGACGCCATTACACAGTACAACTATTCCTGTAACAAATAAGCCCTTACATGGCTTGTAGATAGAAAACAGAGTGCTAGAGCTGTTAGAAGGGGAGGAGGGAAAAACGGAAACACTAAGATCAAAATTTGCGCGGTCCACTGGGTCATTTTGGGCCTGGTCCTCAAAGGGTTAACACAAACATTTTTAAACAATAGCTCATTTTTTGATGACACATTCACATTAAAGGAGAAGTCAGACTCAAAGCTAAATTGAAGTATGTTATTGCAACATAAATGTTGTACAAATTCTCAATAGACGCTTATTACGGGAAATGGACATAAAGTGCTTTTTTCCCTCCACTTCGCTAGGCTTCACTTCCTGGATAAAATGGTGATGTCAGTTCATACTGTATAAGTCCCTGATACACTGTATAAGTCTCTTGCCGGAGTCGTCATCCTGTTTGCACCCACACAGCAGCCACTGCACAGCCTGCACCTCCAGGAGTTACAGAGTCGTGGTCTCTCTCCCATCCCAAGACACTGTTACTCCCAGAGGACAGAAAGTGGGCAGAAAGTTATGTAGATTTGTAATTTACTTCTGTTTAAAAATCTCAAGCCTGAAACAGTGCTCTCTGCTGACATCTCTGGACAAGGCAGGAACTGTCCAGAGCAGGAGAGGTTTTCTATAGGGGATTCTCATAGAAAACCTCTCCTGCTCTGGACAGTTCCTGTCTCAGCCAGAGATGGCAGCGGAGAGCACTGTGTCTTAATGTAAATAAAATACCACTCTCTGTATGATATACAGTAGCTTATAAGTATGGGAAGACTTGAGATTTTTAAATAGAAGTAAATTGCAAATCTATATAAATTTCTGACACCAGTTGATTTGAAAAAGATTTTTCGCTGGACGACTCCTTTAATAAATGGCTAGCACCTTGCACAGTCTCTCGTTCATCCCTGCAGTGTCCTAGTCTCATTCCCACAGCTTCATATTCTGCCATTACCCTAGTATGTTGTTTAACAGAACTTCTTTCTGTCAAGCATTCCAGGCTCTCAGATGGAGAGAAGATAAAGGTGTCTATGTTATTGATCTGTACATCTATCTGCCCGTCTACCTCTAACACATACATTGCTTTCATCACTTTTTTATCAAGAGACTGCGATTTGGGGCAGAATGTAAATCCACCTAGTTTCCCGATCGCCCCTATAAAACATCACGGCTTTTGTCTTAAAAAACAGGTTGTATAAGTGTGGAGGCAGTTGCTTTGGTATCTATAAAGCGATGACAGATTAACCTTAGCTGCAACAGAATGGAACCGGCAATGCTTGTATTATTAAAAGACTGATATTTATCCAAAGGATTTGTATAGAGATCAGAAGAATTTAAGCATTTTGTAAATGCTTTGCAAAGAGCAAGAAAATAATGAGGAAGTTGTTGGAATTTAACTCTGCGATTCCAGGTAACGTCATGCACCAAATCAGATTTATGCAGAACTTTTTCCCTGTAAGTGCTGACACTTTTGCCTTTTAGTGTGCCGTAATAAACATGGATTTCTACCTACAACCTAAAATGTCCATTTATTAGTAAATGATAGCAGTAACCAGAGTTAGCAGATGATGATCATTTTCTCAAGGCTGTTTTCAGATGGCGGTAATTCAGTTGCTTAGATCACATTGGAAACCTCCTGGTGATATTGACATTTTCATATTGAATTGCAGTGGCCATTTCTTGAATTGTTCCAACAGAAAGTGCAGTCATATCGGTTGTTGCTTTTAAGTTATTTGTGTTATGTTATATAATCTAATGGAATTGAAGGTTTGTTATTGACTTAAAGGGGTATTCTCATCTGAGCATATTTACCCCTAACCTGATCACTAGGGACCACCACTAATCTTAAAGCAAATGTAGCATCAGGTACATCAGTTTTTTTTTACATTACCCGGTTGATTCCAGCACGGTGATCTCAGTGTTGAGGCCCTTTTTAAAAACACCAGCCGGTTCCTGCACTTGGTGACCTTCTCTGCTCATACACGGGCCCGGCTCTATGCACTGGAGTTGGGCCTGATGCCCCCCAGTATTGCGATATCCTCTCCCCTCTATGACGCGGTCCTTTTCATTCTAATGCCTAGATCCAGGCTGGTGCACAAGAAGAAAACGGTGCCAAGAATGGAACCGGAGGGTGCTTTAAAAAAAGTGATGTACCTAAGAAAGGGGTGCAATGGGAAGTGGAGACTTCAGCGTGGCCTGTGTGGCCACCGTAGGTGACAGTATTCATTCTTTATAGAACCAAGGACTGCCTCAGAATTCAGTGCTTGGAGTTGATGGGGGTCCCTGTGGTGAGATAGGGGATAACAAGCTCAGATGGAAATACCCCTTTCAAATACTGTCAATATAACATGTAGACATGGGTGTAACCATAGCCAGAGCAGCAGCAGCAGCACCCACTATGGGGCCTAGAGGTTTCGGGGACACATGTTAGAACACATTTACCTTTTTGTAGGGAATAATAAATAGGCGGCTTTCTGTTATCTAGCATTACTATGTGATTTGTCTGATATATGGCGCTATTATTTTGCCTACTTTTGCTACTTACGCTGCTGTTTCTGGTTCCAGTCTTTAGATAGTAGAGCCTAAAGTAGAGCCTAGAGATCTAATTTTGCTATGGGGCTTTGCTATGAGTTTTAGTCACTGTACGCCCCTGCTTGTGGACATCAGTATTTGTGATTTAATGTTCTTTTATACTCTATTTATGGTGACCTCTGCTGAACAATGAATATACATATGTGGCTTGGCCGGAGTATTGTAAGTAGTGATAGCACCACTGCTATAGGCATATTGTAAATCAGAAAGTGGTTGTTACTTTGTCACTGGTTCAGCTACTGAATTGTACTTACTAAGCTCAGTTTATTTTCTACACCAGCAATAACTACTGTAATATTGCACCCTATAGAGTAGAAGAGGAACCTAGGGAGCAGTAGAATATTCATATGTGACCAGGATTGCACTTTAACCATAACAAAGGGAAAGGTTCAATTATCAGAGAATCTATGTGACAGATGTGTGTCTAACCCTTTGAGATTGCCCTACTTGAGTAGATATTCCGCAAGATGACTCTCAGTGATCGCTTTTATGCTGACCTTGTCATTGTCCTCTCTCTCGCCATGTGCCTCAGGCATTGCAACTAGATGTAGTTCTCTCCAGTTCTGTGAAATGTAATATACTGTACTGCCGGCTTTGTTCACTTTGTAAACCATCCGTTTATGGGAAATGTCTTTTAATATAAAATTGCAAAATAATATTACACTGTGGCCCGACTGTGGAGCCATAGATCATACTTTGTATTGCCCAAGTCTGTTTAGCTCTGCGATGAGTTTTTGTTGCTGCACATTTGGAAATGTTAAAAGCCTCTGTACTTACCATAAGTGTATAGTCAGCTCTCTTAGCAATGTCGATGAAAGCCCTTATCTATGTAATGTAAGTTAGTGTGTTTGTTCAACTGTTCCAGACAAATACATCACTGGCTGGGAAATCAGAGTTGATTGAAGTACATTTGTTAAAGCGCTTCATATTTTACACTGGATCTCACTTGATTTGAAGAACTAAATGTTCTTTTTCTCCTGCTTTATATTTTTACACAATGCATTTGGAAGGGGACAGGGTGTTTGTTCATCAGGGACTGTGAAAATTTAATGAAAACATTATTTGGGAAAAGCTAAAACAAAATAATAATATTAAAGGGGTTATCCAGTATTAGGAGTTTTTTTAAAAATAAAATGCTACCCTATTTGAATACATGACAAACAAATGTTATGCTGTCCTCGGTCCCCCGTTGTCCTGCTGTGGGCTCTCCGATGTCCCCCGCTGATTGCAGCAACCACTTATGTGACAAAATCGTTTTGGGTGTGGCAGCCCGCTCAGCCAATCAGTGACTGAGACAGGACAGCGCAGCAGTCAGTGATTGGCTGAACAGGCTGTGACTCCCCAGATGAGCACTAGGGGTTCACTCATCTCTAATAGTAAGTATCATAGTTTGGAGGACTGAAGTACATTGCATGGTGAATATTTTTGCCAGGAATATTAGTGTTCTATGCCACTGTCGGACACTGCTGCTTTTATCTGTCCAACTATTTTGTGTCGCTTTCTATCTGCATTCATGTCCACACCAGTTTTCTATTGTAAAGATTTTTATCTAGGCTGACAATATGATGCATATCTGGCGACCGACATTCAAGGCTTCTTATCATTAGGTATAAAAAACAGCAAATAGCAAACCGCATGTAAGAGATGTTAGATTTATGTTGAAATGGTGTCTCTTCATCAAACTTAATCATGGAAAGGAAATTTCACTTCCCTACTGCAAAACGGTTTTCCTCTCTGCTGAAAAACACTTCCTTATGCAATTTTCAGTTTTCGTTGTTCTTTTTAGCACGATAACGTGTTGCCGTCATCGTGGTATTGATTGTTATCAAGGTTGTGTTTATATTTAATTGTTTTATGTAAATATTTGTACTGCAGATGCCCATACGTGTGCTGGCAGGTAAAAAAAAAAAAAATAGATGAGCTTGAGGCTTCTGCTTTAATGGGTATATGAGAGGCTCGCATAGCTAGAATGTTCATAAAGTAATCTTGTGGACCACGGCAGCTTTTCTGCAGGCAGGACCAACAGGATAAAGGCATTATTTATGGTAGCTGGTGTTTTCTTTATATGTAGGAGCTTCTACCTTATACTAGCCATGCAATTCTCTAATGTGATATTTAATGTGGTTGTAATGTAATATTAACCAGCTGCATTCACACAGCTGAGGCATATGTGAGCCAGCATTTCAATATGCAATATATGAATTTACTGGCAGCCATTGTGGCCTCATTGGAGGAGTTATACCCTCAAAGATTACATGAAGAAAATTCTGCAGTCTTTGTTTCCACATTTAGTTAGATTTGTTTAGAAATTAGGTATGGGATTTCATTGTTTCTGAAATTCCAATATGGCTTGAAACACATACAGTATATAATCAATGGGTTTACACAGTACACAGTATATAATCAATGGGTTTATCCAATTTTTCTGTTTTATATCTGGGTGGAGTTCTGTAACTTGTCCATATTATTATATAACAGATCAATGCGAATGGTTTTCCTTCACCGCTAAGGGCCAGTTCACACTATGGAATCAGCGCCGAAATTCCATGCAGAACTCCCCCACATGGACTCTGCACCAAATCCTGCCTGCTATTCGTTTGAATGATAGGGCTTGCACGGCTCCGCTCTCCACGCCTCTCCGCTTAAAGAATTGAGATAGCAGACAGGATTCTGCGCAGGGAAGTTCCGTGCGGAATTTCAGCGCCGATTCCGTAGTGTGAATGGGCCCTAAAAGATGGGATTATTTTGAGCCACCTTTACTTATGTTTTTGTACAATCACCAGCTACAGGCGACATCCAATAAGGCAAACATTTTATTTTTACTGTGTACAACTTTGTGTATGTCGATGCAAAAAAAAATAAAAAATTACGTAAACCAAACCATTTACTATGATAGGGATGGCTTGCAGACATGGTTACACTCATTGTGGACTGTGATGGTACGTGGAGAAAAATCTCAGAAATTTGAATTAGCCCAAAGTACAGGTATTTTACAGTAGAACACATATATGAGCACTGATGCAAGAGCACTATGTGACGTGTTTTTTACCTATCATTTATCAATCACTTTAATTTGCTGAAGACTCATATCATGAGTGAAGAATGTCATTAGAATAAAGAAAATATGATAAATAGGTGTTTTAATAGCTAAACCGCTATGGAATATGTCTTCAATATATATTAGCAAAATATCCCCAGGCTGTAAGCTGCTAATGATAACTGTCAAAGTGTTTTCAGCATGTTTAAAACTGACTCCACTAGTAAACACTAGTGCTGGGAAAAAATCTACACGTTTTATGGTTTTCAATGGGATGTCCAGGTTTATGTCCAGTACTGAAATTTAAGATCATGGGAATAAAATTTGCGAATAATTAAAATATTGATGTTCAAGAAATACATTAAAATTGACTAATTTTTCTAATATTGTGTTTGGATTGACCAACAAATGTTGTTTGCCCTATAAAAGCATAGATGCCCACGTACAGAAGATTTATGTGGACTTCTGGTCTCCTGGTTGTCCTCTGCAAATGTTAGGGAAAACTTACGATTGGCCATGTTAGGTTTTATCCTTTAAGTTATATGTTGAACTTGATGGACTTATATCTTTATACTTGATACTTATATTTTTAAAACCATCATTATTTTTTAACCAAGCATCCATGTTTAGGGAACTTTCAGAGGAGATACTTCCTGGCTGAATAAAAAGTACCTTCTGATAGCTGTTTTGTATAATTTTCTAGAACGTCGTCTGTTCTGGTTGGTCCTAGATGTTTTATTAGATGTTTCACACTGTTTTTTATTGAGCATGTTTTGTTGATTTGTTCCCAGTTTTGAGTTTTGCATACAAAGCACAATTTGTTTCTATATTCTGAACAGGGAACCTCTCCTTTTTGGGGGGATTCTGCTGAGCATATAAAAATAATATCACATCAGTGAACTGTTCTTTTACTACAGTCAGCAAAACTTTAAAGGCAAATTCCTGGAAGATTTAAGAAAAGATATTGTTGAGGATCCTTCAGCTTGGATCCGTGCCATGTCCTTAAACCAATATACTTGAGCTTCTGATAGAATGCTCACTTTCAGGATTGTGCTAAATTTCCTGGTAAACTGGGCTCCAACCTGCAAAACATCGAGTAATTATACATCTTTCTCATACACTGTTTCAAGACAGGACAGTCTGTTCTTATTCATGGTGACCGTAGGGAAAAATAAAAAAAACCCCAGATCTATGGACTATGACATGTCTTCAGAATAAGGTTGCTGTACAGTATATGACTGTGGTAATGTGCTGTAGGGTATACTTTGAATTTCTCCTAAATCAGTTGTAATAACGTTAGCCAAATAGTGTATAACAAGAGAGGTAATAAAACGGGATTGATATTCATCACATAAATATAGACTTTCTTTGTTGTTTGTTTATGATTCCTTGTACATGACGGCTTCAGTAGAGTAACACTGTGTGATTGTGGTCCTTAGAGCCTATTATAGGTTTAGAAGTTGACATATGGGTGACATTAAAGCTTTTAAAGTAATTGGTAGTTTGGGAACAGATCACTTAGTTGACCAAGGACAAATTAATAAATGTCTAGTTGCGGAAAGTTACCACTAAAATCTGGTGTGTTCTTCTATTTCCAACGCTGCGTGCCAGGGGCTGTGTTGAACATAACGTGATTATACATTTATTATAGAGGTCATCAATTAAGCTAGTTTACGTCACAATTATTTTTGGCTATTTACATGTGTAGGTCAGTAAAATTAAAAGGATATTACATTTATAACATCTCACAGGAAAAGGTCATATTTACTGATGCAAGGGCAGGTTCAAACACCGGTTCTCAGCAGACTGCAGATAAGCCTCAGTGTTTGTGGTGGAAGGAACACAATTGCTAAAATGCTGATGAACAGTCATTCACATACCTGCCATCCATGAGTGCTTAGTATTCTAATGGCTCACAGATGCACCATGCACCATGCTTGCTAACACTGGTCTTACCCAACTATTAGATCAAGCAACCGCCCAGTGCCTTCATTATACACCCCCCACAAAACAATGACACCCCATTCTCCCCCAACATCACAAAGCCAGGATGTATGTGGTAAGAAGGATACGTTTGCTGTATTGGGTCATATTTTGGCCAAAATACACAGTAATGGCTGCCCATCATTGTGTGAGTCTCTATACTAAAATCTAAATCCACTGTCCGATCAATGGCCCAATTACTGAAACAAGGGCTTGTTAAAACACCAGGCCCCAGTAGGAAGCAGACAAGCCAAAGTGCTATATACATGTAAAAGTAAACTAGAATATAGCCAATTTATAGGCCCTGATTTTCTATGAGTTTGGTTTTTTTTCACACTTGCTTCCCCTGTGAACTATGGCTAAGAAGCTGGGGAGCTTCTTTTAGACTAAATTCACACTGGTGTTTTTTCATGCGCTTATAAGTTGTAGTATTTTTTCATGACAAGAAAACCAGCTCCTTAATGGAAACCCAATTCCTTATTATAAGTTAGTGGTTTTCATTAGGATTCTGAAGTATTTGGAAACGGATCTGACATAGCGGTCATAACATAACAAGTGTGAACATAGCCTTAATAAGTTGTGTTTCGTAAAATACAACTAAGTGGAGGGATCCGTCATTATTTTATACTATGAACCTTTTAAATCTGGCACATTATTGGTTGTGGTTTTAGTTGCCTTTTATTATTGTTTTTTTTTTGTTGTTTTTTTTTTCCTCCCGACATTTTTCTCCCGACACTGAAGCAAAGTGCCAGGAAATATAAAACATTTCAAGCTGAATTTTAAATATTGATGTATGCGAATGACTCTTGGAAATAGCAATGATATCCTCTGGGAAACGAAGGAAGACCTTTACTTCCAGGCAGAGTTAGATGTAACACAGTGGCTTTCAGATTATTTTTAAGACCCTGTTAACATCACGTTAATGGCTTCCTTTTGACAAATACTCTGGAAATAGCTCCTGAAAACTGCCAGCTGAAGCCTATGATGACTTCTACTATATAAGTGTTCATTGGGACATGTCAGCCACCCATAGGGAAACAATGTCTCCTATATACAGAATTTTTTACACTATACATTCTATAACTAGAACTAAATTCTAAAACTATACATTTTCTTTTTAGTACATTGGCTCAATACGGTGAATATTTAGTCCTATGGAAAAAGCTTAGCATTTGGAACATTACTATTATATATAAGTACGCATTCCTAACCTGTGATCTAACTACTAGATAAACTACATGTTTAAAGTGACTGTACCACCATGCCCAGGCTGAAGCACTGGAGGCGGACCGACCCACCCTTAGTGGGAGGAAACCCTAGCTCCTCTATGATAGGGTTGCATTGATTCCAATGGAGTCACGTCATGGTGGGGCTGGAGTTTCTTCCCACTAAGGATGGGTTGGCCCGCCTCCAGTGCTTCAGCCTGGGCCTGGTGGTACAGTCACTTTAAGGAACTATGGTCTACCTAAAGTACTGACTCTCAAAGTATGATTCTAAAGGTGGCCATACACCTTCAATAACTGGTGGCCGAACGATCATTGTCTCTCCCAACCAGCCCCCATCTTCTCCATACACAGGAATGTTTGGCACAGCAGAGCAATCCTGTGTTCTCTATTACACGGGCCAAATTTGCCGCAAGAGGTGTGTTTGGCCTTTAAAGTTTGTATATGGTATAGGGAACCTTCTAGAGTATTCAATTAGTGATTAAATCATTTTCAATTCGCAAATGATTTTAGTTCAACTATCAGTGTTATGACCTTAGCAAAGTTGCCATTACTGTGGTGCCTAGGGAGGTTTTACACTCAGCTTTTATGTTAGTTTTTCATTCTGTTTTTGAGCCACAGCCAGGATTGGATTCTGAAGAAATAGAAAATATAAAGACGGAGTTATACTTCTTTTTAATGCTGGATCCACTGTGTGAAACCTTCTTTATGGAAAGGCAAACCAGGTAGCCTTGCAAATAAGAAGAAAGCTTCAACTATTTTTTTATGCTTTAGTTTATATAATAGAAGCCTCCAAAATTCACTTCAAAGCTTAAAGGGGTTGTCCAGGCAGAGAGTGGGTATAGTGGCTGGGACTGCACAGAAAATAAGATGTACAGTATACATACCCTTATTACATGTAAAAATGTTCATGCTGAACATCATCTTACTGATCTGCAAGCAGCACCGGAATTTATGTAATACTTTGTGTCATAGTAACAAAGCATAATATTCACATAAGTGGTTGAATGGTGACAGATAGCTGTCAGTTATATGATGATAAGTATAGTGTAAAAGATATTCTATTCATATTCTATGATAAAAGGTAATGTGCATAGTCAGCTGTGTGGTTTTAATTACACGGGAGAAGCAAAATCACACACAATAATTGTAAGTGGCACATTGCCGGATTTAGCCTTCAGTGTGGGAGCCTTGTATATATTCTACTTAACAATACTATGGATTGAGTAACAGGCTGACCTGATTTTAAAGGTCACCAAGTTTTGTTTGCACAATAGAATAGAATAAATCAGTACGGTAAACATACGAAGGACTGGGATACAGTTATGAAATCTTAGCATTTCATTTGAAAGGTAAATATGTGAACTCTTTGAAAGCATCTTCAGGAGGAGTTGTGCCGATCGCACTTGCGGCCTTTTTAGTGCCCTGCAGTTATGTTGGGGAATGTTTTGAAAGGTCATACAACATTTTATTTTTGTTCTGTTTTGCAGCAACAACAAAAAAAAAGTTCTAGGTTTCCTGGGGAATGTTTGTAAGATGAAGTCTGTAATAAACTCACCTTTGAATGTGCCCGGAGCTAAAGATAATGTCAGATCTTTCGGGAGATCTCCAGTTATGGTTTTTGCACATTATGCAAAGTGAATATCAGGATTCGTTTATTTTAACATTGTAGTTTTTTTTTTTTTTTTAGCAGATGACCTAACTGAATTGCCTCGGGTGCCAGAATACTGGTTTTACGCATCTGGTTTGTAGAAGTATTACTAACACAGATACTGCCGAGGATCCCTTCCTTAAATTGGTTATACCAAGATAAGAAGTTATCCTGTGGATAGGCAATAACTAGGCGTCCATTTGCTGGGACCCCCACCAACCAAGAGAATAGAGACCCCTTGACCCTGCGTTAATCATGATTTTCAGATTGGCAAGAACTAAAGTCGGCTGTTTGGAAGCCCCATAGACTGTCAATGGAGCAGTGGTCAAGTGTGTGTGCTGGTTCTTTCAAACTTATCTTGAAACAGAGCTGCAAGCCAAGCCCCACATGCCATACAGGACAGGAGGCATAGGGGAATAGGGAGGCATGTGATGGTGCGGAAAGTTAGCAAGTACTTGATACTCTCTCCCATATGAAAATTTGCTTTTATAAGTCATGTTTTATTTAATTTGCTTTCCCTATCACCTAATCAACAATGCAGTTTGACAGACCGCCTTTAAACCAGGCAGCTTCTATATACTGTATGAAATTCATAAGGGTTTAAGTAAATAAGATGAAACATTAAAAACAAAGACAATAATTATGGGCTTAAAGAGCGAATGACTCGTACAAAGGGAGAGAGGACTCTGCCCATAATGAATTACAACCTACATAGGAATATGAGACGAGACATTAGGTGAAAGTTACTTATATAGTAGAGTATTGCCAGCAGGGTTATTGTAGGTTGTAGGCCTGTCTGATAAGGTAGTAAAGAGTAACTTGAGTTCCAAATATGGGAAAATGTAGAGGAGAAGGTTTTGTGGGAAGGTATGCAAAAATCAGGTTTTGGGGGACAGGTTTTGGACAGCATTTTCAATTCTCATGGACGATGGTGCTCAATGAAAGGACGGACAGTGAGGAAAGGTATATAAACCGGACAGTGTAGTTGAGACCATGGAGAAGGATGTTGCGGTAGTCTAGGTAGGATGATGATGAGGACATGTACTAACCCACCTGTTTTGATATCTTTCTTTTATACACTGTTTTCTAATCCTTTTCCCTCATTTTACTTTAATCCCAATTGTCAAGACGGTCACCTCACATTTCTGTGTTCTCTTATACCCAAAGTACAGTATCTCCGTTCAACTAAAACTTCTCATTACGTTGTACATAGCACACTGTATGTGCATGACTACATATCCTGTACTTTTTCCATATACCGTATATGGTTGAGGATTCCATGTGTTACATGGACATGGTCTGGCCTCAACTGGGTTTTACAAAACATAATAAGCATGCATGTGGGTCATGTGTTCATAAATGGAATAGTTTATAGTGAAATTGGCTTAAACAAAAGAGAAGGATAGCAGGAAATGTCTGGAATTCCTGATGGGATATTTCCATGATGGCTTATATTCCAATTAAAAAAAAAAAAAAAAAAGGAAAAAAAAAGCCAATTATTAATAGATCCCAGGTGTCACACTTAACAATCGATTTCTTTTGCTGATAAATAATACTTTAAGTCGTTTTAAATGTGCGGCATGCTATAGAGCTGGGACGGGGGGAGCAGAATCGCCTTGTTTGTATGACTAATATAATTGCTTCTGTTAAGTGTGCTCTTCAGTTTTACATTTCGGCTCTTAATTGCTTCTTTTCCCATGCAGCTAAAAATAAATATTTGCAAGTTTTGCATTCTGCCACTCATTACAGTACATGAAATATGTCTGCTCTTTGACAAAACTATTCTCGTATAACATCAGTAACGTGTTTTACTGACATTACTGATAGAAATATAACTTTTGTTTGTGATATCTGCGAAAAATCTACATTGGCACGTTCTTCTTACATTATTATATTAGCAGTGTAGCAGCGCTGATTTTAACACTTAAAGGAACCTAAACATAGAATATAAACTAGTGTTTTTAGATCAGAATTGTGTTTATCCATCTGTTTCATGTAAACATAAGCTGTTTCCCTGCTGTCAGCTTTCTCTATATAGTTTGCATTGTTTACTTGAAGGGGATTGTCCATTGGGGTATTTTCTTTTAAAAAGAGATTACTTTTTTTAAGCAAAAATAATTAATAATAATAATAATAATAATAATAATAATCATAACTTGCCTACCCGATTCCCCATTGCTACTGTTCTGAGTTTCTCCAAGTCCCCCATTCTTGTTCCCATTTTGACTTACAGGACATGCTAATACCTAGCCCACTGAGAAGCCAGTGGTTGGGTGAATTGCCATTTTTAATACATTTCTTATGTGTGTGCGGAGATAGGACCAGGAAATGGAGATTATTGGGCAGTAGTGTTGAGCGGACCTGTTAAATTGTTCAGATTCTTCAGTGTTCTCCGGACCTGAACGCTCGGCATCTGATTCTCTACAGCTGCAGAAGTTGGATGGAGCCTTATGGCTGCCAGAAAAACATGGTTCCTCCTATGGTGTGGCCGATTCCTAGGTGAATATTTGTGTGCCCTTAAATACTTTAGTAATGTGCTTAATTTTTTACCAGTCTTGAAAAAATTGAATGACATGTGTGAGCTTGTTCAGTGACAACCAGTGGGAAAGACAAGGACACTGACAGTGAGCCCTGCTCTGTTTCCACTCACTGTCCCCGCCAACTTGCCACTAACAGCCCTAGACAGCTGCGGACAACAATGAGGATGGTCTCTGCACTGATATAGGTGGTACACGAAACACAGACAGACAAACAAACACAATAATTTTTAGTGGACAATCCGGGTCAGCAACAGCGGGCAGCAAAGGTACAAAATTGAGGCACTCAATAGGTCAGGCAGAAAGGTCTAGGCAGTCGGCAGACAGGGAAGTCAAAGAACAAAGCCAAAGGTTAGGGATTCACAGATAGATTGCAGAGGTGCAAGCTGAAGCAGAGATTTAAAACTCAATAGCCAGGAGAGATAATGGTGGAGATTGTGGACAATGGGTAGTGGGGGGGGGGGGGGTTATATCCCTAGCCCATTGAATGTTTGCTTATTCACAGCAATTTGCAGGTCTTACAGTATCATTTTTTAGCTTTTCCGGAGATCTGCACTCACAAATTCGACCATTTAAAGTGGTTGTGTAGGCGTATTTACACACTGAAACTATGGTAAGCAATGTTCAAATTTAGCCAAATAATAAGCATTATCGCAGCATTTAAATGCCCTGTTAACCTTCAGAAACAGATGAAATAGATGTTATTCTGATATTCTTTAGTTACTGAAACCTTGGCATCTCTTCACACATAAGTTTGCCTAATGGTTTAAATAAATGTTCTGATAAAAATATTGGATCATGAGTTAAAAATATTATCACCATGTTTACTTTTAGAAAAATCTGATTAATACTTCAGTCCAAGATGCACATTAGAATGACTCACCTCCTGCTTTTCTAACTCTGCCGTCAGTCCAATGCTAGTCCTGCTTTTAGCTGAACAGCTGACATTTTAGTTATCTGAGATGCTTCTCCCAACAAGTAGGGCTAAAAAATAAAGCTTTTGAGCCCCAGTGCAAAATTAGTAATGTGACCCTAAATACTAGGACTTGTCTGGGGAGCAGAAGACTACTGAATCTAATGTAGCAGCAACACCACACAGTTATTGGACATCAGGTGTGGAAATGGTTTCTCCCACACAAGATGATCAGGATACGCATTCAACCCCTCCACATCTCAGAAGGTAATCACTGGAAGTGAGCGGCGGTAAGGGGTCAGCTTCAGCTCTAACCCTAATAAAGCAAATCTGAACTGCCAGACATGCCCCCCAAACCACCGTTACCGTTCTCTTGTGTTCCTTAAACCATGTCTGGTCTCAGGTTCTGTCTGTCTCCTGAGACCTGTATTCGAGCTAAAAACAACTTTTATTCCATTACCTTGGTGTCAATGAGGCAGGGCCTAGAGCATCTGTGCCCTTAGCCTGCATCGCCTCCCTCCCCACTTTTCTACTGTCATGACGCCCCTAGGCTGGATCTTCATCTTCGTGAGGCCAAGGCATGGATGATCTAGGCCCCACTTCATTGACACTGCACCGTTGTTATAAAAGTTGGTTTTAGCCCAAATACTGTCCCCAGGAGACAGACAGACCAAGGGACCAGGTACGCATTGTGGGACACAACAGAACGGTTCCAGCGGTTTTTGGGGAGTGTCCGGTGGTACAGATTACAGGACTCCTAACTAAAACTCTTTTCAGTGTAGTTGTCAAGTAGCGTATGTCTAATAGGCTACATCTACATGGTGACTTTGATAATGTGACATGAAGATCACTATGTTGCATTGCAACATTGTATCTAATTACTGCCTATGTGGATGCATTAAGGTATGCAGCATAATGCTATCATTAAACAGTCTTTGCCCAAAATAGAGACTGGATGGATTTTTGCCTACCGGTTGTCTGCCACTACTCACTTAAGCCTTCTCTGTGATTTGCCAATTTTTAAGGCCAAATCGCAACTGTTACAGATTTGATTGACAACAGGCAGATCACGTAAAAAATTTTGATCACACAGTTTAAATGTGATTTGCTGTCACGTGACCCATGTTGCTGTATGGCCGTGGTCATAATCTACCAGATTATTCCAATATTCTATGTCAGAACAGATTGCTAGCTTTCTTACTGGTGCATACCGAAATATATATATTTTTTTTTTGGTAAATAGTTAATATACAGTAGGTGGAGTGACACTTCATGATCCTTTGTCTATAGCGATAAACAATAAAACAGATACAGCTTGCAAGATCAGACATTATCTCATTGGTGTGATCAAAAATGTAAACATCTGCACTACTTCTACCTTTTCAACTTATTACATGATTTTTCCACTTACAGTTTACAAAAAAAAAAATCTAAACTCTCGACTATTGAAGATTGTTTTGGAATGGAGATGTAATCTGCACACATATAGATGGAATTGTTACAGAGTTGAAGAGGTCAGGTAGAGTTGTAAAGAAATTTTTGAGATGCCTCCAATTCTCGATAGTACATTAATGTTTCTGATCACAACACAGTGGTGCAGAGATGAATAGAGATAAGCGAACCGGGTTCGGGTTCGACTCGTTCCGAACCCGAACGTTCAGCATCTGATTAGCGGGGGCTGCTGAACTTGGATAAAGCTCTAAGGTTGTCTGGAAAACATGGATACAGCCAATGACTATATCCATGTTTTCCACATAGCCTTAGGGCTTTATCCAACTTCAGCAGCCACCGCTAATCAAATGCCGAAGGTTCGGGTTGGGATCGACTTGAGCATGCTTGAGGTTCGCTCATCTTTAGAGACGAAACACCTTTAGCAAAAAACTGTAAGCAATCATGTAAAGTGCTATATAGGATACATGATATAAAGAACACTGATGAGCACTACCAGTCCAGGGGATGATTTCTCCTTAGCTGTAACATTCACAAGTGCTTCCATTTATTTGATCTACTTCTGTAACTTGTTCTCTTCTTATGTACTTTGTTTTTTTTTAGGTGGTTTTGATAAATATTGCACAATTTTTGCATTTTTTGCAGGCTTAAAAAACTAACAACTACGCCTCTACGAGTCTGACTGAAGTACCGCTGAACAGTATTTTTGGTGCAAAATAAAAAATTGCACATGATAAATCTGGCTAAAAAAGTAGCTAATGTAAACCATACCCCAACCATGCTCCCTCCGAATAAAAAAAATTGAAAAAGGTGCAGTCAGCATAAACTGCTCAAAAACCACCCTTTTCACTAAAATAATTGTGCAAAAAGAATGATACAAATGCCCCTTTATGTCTAAATTAATGGGCCATTTTTGAAGTTCACAAGTACATGTGAAAGTTACCATGAAAAAAAACAGTATAAATAATTAAAAACAAAAAATATATTTCTTTAGATTTGAATTCCATGTCTAGTTTTTAAAATCCACAGCTTCAAAAGAAGCTTTAAATAGTCAAATAAATGATCATCTTTTCAAAAAAGGTTGCATATGGTGTTTTGCAACCAAGAAACATGATTAAAAAAGCATGTTGATATGCCACACTTCTCTCTTTTATACAGCAAGATGTAAGTATTCTGAGGAAGTGGAAGTTCTGCATTTGGAATGACTTAATTTGGCCATATATCTAGTGTGCCGGGTAGCATTACAAAGCATCGGGGGATTATCTATATTAGAAAATAAGTTCTCACAAGAAACACAGTTTACACGTCAAGATCCCCTTTCCCTCCCTCTTATCCTCAGAAACACAATCAGATGGACATCCAGATAATGAATTATTACACGCAGAGATAGTCTGCAAGGACGAGAACGGGCAAAACGTTCCCATCCCAGCAAAATTAACTCCTGCTGTCCCTTATAATAGGATACAGTGGTTGTTGCAGTATTGGTGACCAGCTCGGGAACATTTATTTGCATGATGGATCCAGATGGATCTATTGATTGTGACTTTTTTTTACAACTATATTAGAATATGCCTACATGTGAATCCACCTATATGTGATTATGAGAATGTTACAACCATAGTAATTGAACAGCATCTAGAATACCAGTGGTCCGCACGCTCTTCGGCTGTTGCAAAGCTACAACTCCCAGCATGCCTTGATCAGAGCATGCTGGGAGTTGTAGTTTCCCAACAGCTGGAGAGCGACAAGTTGCTGACCACTGTGCTTACAATGTTTATGTGAACAGTAGCTGGATGAGGATAAAAATAAAAGAATCATTTATTAGTCACTTCCTCTACCTTAGTACTCTGTTGAATCACTTTTAGTTGACAGCTTGCCAGCATGTAGAGAACAATTAGAGGTGGAGTTATTCTTCAATGGATTTCTTTCAGGTCTTTAGACGAGATTGTAATACTAAGTGGAACGATGCTAGTAACAGGGGAGAGGCCATAACCACTTCTCCTTTATGCAGTGTTTGTCAATAAGAATAGTTATTGTTGTCAGCATCTCATGAACAGACTCTGCAACAGCTACCCAACATTGTTTCCAATAGAATGGGGATGATTTAATCTGGCGCAGGCCATGTATTTGATGCATTTTGTTAAGTTAATGTTAAGTTGTGCAAGGCTGGGTTCACACTGCATTTTTGAAGTCCGTTTTTATTATCCGTTTTATGCAAAAAATATTGTGATCTGCTGTTGGAACATGTGATGTCATGGGATGTAGTAATATAATGGGGCCTTTTGATGTCATAGGATGTTATGATTCCATTAAAGGAAAAGTCTGGCCATTTTTAAAAATTGGCAGTCGGGGCAGGGGGGAATTTGATATTGAGTATGCACTTACTTCTCCCTGTTCCTGTGGTGAGCAGCGGGACTGGCCTGGGACCCCCGCCAAAAGGCATTTCCCCCCGAGTTGTGATGACATCATGACCCGGGGGGAAATGTCTGCCCCGGCCGATGGACTGGCTGCTCAGCCAATCAGTGACTGGAATGGAGACCTGCCTCAGTCACTGACTGGCTGAGTGGCCAGCCCATCAGCTGGGCTTTGACGTATGCAGCAAAAGAGATGCCGGAGTCTGGAGGGGGTCCCAAGGCTGGTCCCAACTCTCACTGCGGGCACGGGGAGAGGTAAGTTCATAATTGTTATCAAATTCCCCCCTGCACCTGCCGGGGCCAGATTTTCAAAATGACCGGACATCTCCTTTAAATGTTTGATGTCATGGTGTACTGGATTAGTGTAGCTTGCCACTTGCACCAGTCATAAATATGTAACCAACAAAAATTAATTTAGTTCATCTCTATGTGGAAGATCCAGTCATTAAGACCAATGGAAATCCATCAAATTATTATCTGTCCCCTGATGATAGCGATGTAGTCAACAAACTAAGGGCCCTATGACACGAAGCAATAATCGGCCGAATCGGCCCGATCCAACCGATTATCACTCCGTGTAATAGAGACGACGATTAGCCAATGACAACGATCATCGTGATCGTTGATTTGCAAACAGTATACATTACATGATTATCTGGCCGTCTAATAGGCCCAGTAAATGAGCGCCGATCTAGCAGATCGGTGCTTATTTACAGTTATAATCGGGACCCCATCGGCCCTCACATGAATCCAGTAAAAATCTAATCCTATATCCTACTGGTGTTTTGCTGGATGTAGTCAGATTTCCTTAATTCTAGCATGATGCCTACATGTATGTCATTATTGTACCAGCCTTCAAGTATGATATCGTGCGTCTGATCCGCAGGGAATCTCTACGTCTGTTACTGCCATTGTGCCGGGCTATATTGTGTTATATAATTGGTGTAGAAGCCTGGTAGTAATTGAATGCGGCTACATCAATAAGATGTTTGTCAGATTTGTGCAAAACCTCATTTTATTGCTTATATGCCCTTACTTTGCTGCTGTGTTGACACAGGCCTTTTCTCACAAGCACTAACTGGTGGGAGATAATTCCTAATGAATAGGGCTTTTGCTGATAAAAGTAGCTCTGAGCCTTTGTTTGAGCTGACTTATCAGTAAGTCCATAGGGTATATGCTGTATTTTTTAGCTTTGTTAAGGAGGAAAGTGAATTTAGTCATTCATACTAAACAGCCTTTTATACTTTTTTTCATATCCTTTTTTTTTTCTTTAACTCCCCTATGTTATTTTTCAGCCATTGCTTTCATACAGCCTTTGAAGCATCCCTATTAAAATGTTTCTCAAATTTCTATTTCTAGCTTTTGTAGACCACAGTGAACGTCAGCCGAAAGATCTTATTTTCCCTCCTCCCTTTACTTGAGCGTATCATTAGGTATTTATTTCTTTAATGCAGGTTTGACATTCAGTGTCCATAAAAATTACCGCAATTCTCATTTTTCCCCCTGATGATATATTATGGCTGAGGTTTTACTAAAGCCATTTTTGTTAATATTGTTTTTATTCATTGATCCTATTATGGTGGGCACTGAGACATGTCATGTTATTTATAAGGTTCTGAATTGTATGTTCGAGGGTGTGTTGCCACAGCCAGACATTTGTCAGTCTACCTCTCATTTAGGAGTCTTGCACTGTAGCTCTCAAGGCTATTTTTCTTGTCTACTCTGGCTTTATGGCCACCCTTGGATAATTTAGTAGATTGAGGGTATTCCCATATGAACTTGTTACCCCTTTTCCTAGGATAAGGGATAAAAAGTTGATCACTATGGTCTGACCACCGGGACCAACACCGATCCCAAAAACTTGCCATATTGCAATGTTTCATTTCTTTATAAGGCTATGTTCACACAACATATTATTTCAGTAAATAACAGACGCTAATTGCAATGGAATCAGCGTCTGTTCTTTACTGCAGGGGGTGGCATTGTATCTAAGTCAATGCAGTGCCGCCCGCTGTGTTCATACATTGTCCTATTAACTCCCATTCTTTAGAACGGGGATTAAAATAATGTACCTGCCTATTATTTCCGGACGTTGTCCACCGAACAGTGTCCAGCAATAATAGATGTTCACAGAATGTAATGTGTGGCGGCGGCCTCACATTACATTGAAGTGAATGGCTAATTGTTAAAAAAGAATGTTCCTGCAGCCGATACAGAGGAATGTCCTGAATGCAACCCAATGGCCAGCAATTTGACATAGCAACAGATGCTGTTAAACCAAGTGTGGACATAGCCTAAGGAATCATTTCTAACAAAAAAGAAATCCCATGGTGTTCCCTGTATCTCCCCTGGTAAGATTAGGTAAGTAATGTAAGGTGGCCATATACCTTCAATAACTGTCTGTCAAACAATCGGCAGATAGTCATCTCTCCTCCCCATACACAGGAACATTCAGCACTGCTCTGGCAGCGGCTTATCTGTTTGGGGAAAAAGGGGTCAGCTTAGGATTTTATATCCCACCCAACCCATATCTCCACTGACCACTGGGGTTTTAGAAGGGCCCCATACATTGTACACCAACGACCCAACCCGCTGCAAGTGCAGGCCTCTGAGTAACCTTTTTAAAGTGGCCAGAAAACCCCTGATTTGCATTTTGGATCATTTTAGTTATTTTAATCCTATAGTCACATTGTAGTATATGGGAGAAAGTATTAATATCCACTGCTCAACCTGCCCCCGTCTGTTATTGCTAGCACAACTGTTAAAGCATAAGCACATGTTAATTTCTGGGAACAGGTGCACTTTAAAATCTAAAAAATGATGTATTTATTCCTCAATAAAAGGTTATTCATATTTCCAGGAAGATTCCATACTCTTAAGCTTTGCATGTCATTTGTTAAAGCCTAAACCTCATGGCTCAACATCTGCCACTACTGTATATTAGTCAGGCTCCTATCAGCATTAAGGAGAAAAATGTAATTTAAACATAGGCTGACATAACCCGTGATAAACACTCATTGGAAAATATTACAATGTTTTCCTCTCTCTCTTTCTCTCTTTTGAGTGGAATTAAGAATAACTATGCAGCTATATACTAAAATAAACCACTTCTCTTTTCCATTGTACTGGCTTAAGGAATGTTGGCACTGGAAAGGCTAAAGTTCTCGCTCTGTTCATAAGAAAAATGTTTATCCATAGATTAACTCTTTCAGTCCCTAGTGTCTAAATTATATTTAATATACAGTATGAAGTGGAGGGGAAAAAAATCAAGTACATGATACCTTCAAGCTTTGTGTTTCAGCTAAGGTTAGAGAATGTTATTACTACTGCATATATTTTATTGTTAAGGGAAGAATTTGCAAATTATACTAGGTGAACAGAAAAACTGTTCCTCTGCTGTCCTCCAGGAACTGTCAGCAGAATACAAGCTCCCTTACAGCAGAATACAGTAGCAGGCTATGTTCACACAATGTAAGTTAAGTATTAATCACGGCCGTTGTTGCAGATTTGCAACACGGTCGTGATTAATACTTAACTTACAATGTGCTGCTGCAGGAAATCCCGGCCGGGATCGCAAGCGGCCCTGCCAAAAAACTGCCATTTTAGTTTTCTGCAGCAGCTATTAAATAGCAGCCGCAGAGAACCTGTCAGTTCACACAATGTAGTGTGTGGCTCCGGCCGCACACTCCATTGTGTGCAGCGGGGAATTCGGATGCAGGTGCACACTGATGCCCTCGCATCCAAATTCATTAGTAGTGAAGATTATAAAGCACTGCAGTACCGCCCGTGATGATCTTCAGTAACACCGGCTGTTCTGTGATCCGGCCGGGTCAAAGAACGGCCGGTGTTATACCAAGTGGGAACATGGCTTCAGATTGTAAAAGGCATAGGAAGCACTACTTGTATTCTGGTATTGGGTATCTTACTGCTGTCCTACTTAAGTATGCATTTGATGCCTATTTTACTTTTTTACTATTTATTTCCACATGAATTTCCATGGGGATTCACCCCAAAATCTACACTTCATTCCCTGCCTCAAGAATTGACATTTTGATTCCTTAAGAAGGCTTTCAGGTGGAAATATGCTTTTGCCCTTTAAAGTTCCTTAAAAAGGAATTGACAAGGAAATCACATGGAAGTGAAGAAGATTTTGATGAGGTTTGTTTTTTATTTTTAGTTCCTCAAGACATTTTAGTCCATGTTCACTCAGGGTTCACTCATTTTTTCCAATCTTTTTTTTCTTTTTCTTTCTTTCTTTTTTTTTTTCAACCAAACTTAGGAGTGGGTTTTAATTGAAAAAAGACTTACCAAAAAAACTGATGGAAATACTATGTGTGAACATAGTCAACTTTGCCTTATACTGAGTCCTGTTGGTTACAACTGTGTAAATTCAGTTAATATAAACTTAAAAAAAAAAAAAAACTCTAGGCCATGTTCACATTTGCATTGGAGACTCCATCAAGATCCTCCTTTCCACAGTCTGTCATATTTGATGGGAAGAAAAGCTCAGCATGTAGCTCTTCTCTTCCCATTAAAGCAATGAGTGCTGTGGTGCAATCCCACAGAACCCATTACAAGTCATGAAAATCTGATGTTTGCCACAGGTGTCTGTAAACATATGACAGTGGATTGCTGTTGCCATTTAGGGAGCGTTCACATTGAGGAATCTGCGCAGAGAAGTTTCAGGGGATTCCGCAGCTTGCCCCAGCGCGATCCCGCTCGCATCTCTGCCCGTCATATAGACTCCATTCTATGGTCTCGGGGTTTCCGCTGTCCACCCAAAGAATGGACATGTCAATTCTTTGAGCGGACGGTGGAATCTGCCTGACCATAGAATGAAGTCTATGGTATGGGCGGATATGCGAGCAAGAGCGCGTGTGGGCAAATAACGGAATCCGCAGGAACTTCACTGTGCAGATTCCTCAGTGTGAACGCACCTAATGATGGAAAAGTGTACAATAGATATGAACAGAGCTTTATTTGATTTTAGCAAAAAATAAATAAAACATGAATGAATTTCACAAATATAAACAGACAATATAATATGTAATATACCCACATTGTATAAAACACATCCAACTAAACAAAACAAAAAAGAAATATTAAATATTTATTTTAATAATATTATTTTATTTAAATTTAAATCCTTACTATAATCCCAACAAAGTACCCGTAATGCAATCCCATAAGCTATTAAAGAAATTCCAGAGTTGTATTTGTTCAATTTTACTTCCCCAAACCTTTCATTTCATTTCCATTTTATGAAATTATTTAATTGGCTTCAATTTCTCTGCCCCAGAATTTCCAACACACCATCAAGCCCCTGTTGTGTGTTAAGAGCATTTGATACGCCGAGTTATTTTTATATTTTTTTTATTTTATTTTTTCCCTTTGTAGATTTATAGAGAGGAACACCCTTAATGTAGTCACAAGCCACATTATGCCTTCAGGGACCTGTCAGAACTGGTTTAAAAGCATTACCATATATACCAAGTCATGCAATTCATGTCAGCACTTGAGGCTGTCTGTCAATAAAAACAAATGTAATTTTACATAATGCCATCTTGAGCAGAGCGAGCAAGTATAATAAAGTCAACAGGTTTTTTGCATTGTTTTGGTGCTTTACCAACTATTTTATTTTGGAATAAATTTACTAGGTGCAAACTGGAAAAAAAGAAAAATTCACGCATGATTTCTAGCTGTTTTATGGCCGTTTATGCAAATACATTGTTGGTTTAGAAAAAGAAAATATTGAATAACCAGAGGCTTTGAAATATGGAATTAGCAGCATAACAGGAATAGGGTGTGTGCACGTTGCATCAGACAAATGTTTGTCTTTTATAGCGTTCCATTTATTTTACACAATATTTGAAAAGGGATTCATGTTCTAATATTACACATCAATGGGCAATGTTCATTGATAGGTGTGTAAATAATACCTAATATAATCTGATTATACAGCTTTCTTTTAGGTTACTTTCACACCACACTCGGGAGATCTCTTCTCAGTATGTCTTTTTAGATCAAAAGATCTTGATCTCTCTTTTTTATGGGAATCTTGTTCATCGACTACAAATATATAGGTAGTGGGCCAAAAATCTTTATTGCATGGATTGCCAATGGCAAGACTATAAATATGTGTAAATCAATATTTTACAGAAAAGACCATATATTTTTTTGCCAAAAAGGTGCAAAATTCTGAACTGCTTAATTTTTTAACTATAAAGTTATTGCACTTGAAGCTCTGAAGCCATAACATGTAATCTATAGGCAGCTACCACTAGAGGAAGCTTATGAGCTTACCATATACCTCTATATATACATTCAATTCAATAGGACAGTAAACAGTAAGCCCTCATGCTGTGTTTAGTGGTTAATATAGGATGCCAGCATGGTGGGAGTTGGTATGATTATTTTTATCTCTATTATATAAAATAGTATGCCAAGTGTCTTAAAACTTGCCTTGTCTGCAATTAGAGCCTGTGCCGTACAAGGACCATGGATGGTTATACTGGTAGTGTGTCTGTCTTCTGCCCTTTAATGGAACTATTCTTTGCAATTTTGGGTATTTTTGTGGTTTATGTCAAATTGGTAGCTTCACAGTGTAGCCATGTGCTGTAAGGGTCACTAGAAGGAGTTGGCATAAAGCTCTAAAGTTGTCTAGAAAACATGGATACAGCCAATGACTATATCCATGTTTTCCACATAACCTTAGGGCTTTATCCAAGTTCAGCAGCCGACGGTAATCAAAT
The DNA here is from genome assembly GCF_027789765.1 of Dendropsophus ebraccatus. Lineage (NCBI taxonomy): Eukaryota > Metazoa > Chordata > Amphibia > Anura > Hylidae > Dendropsophus > Dendropsophus ebraccatus. Next base: position 44,185,427 of record NC_091461.1, on the reverse strand, counting down.
GCCGAAAGTTCAGGTTCGGATCGACTCGAGCATGCTCCAGGTTCGCTCATCTCTAGTTGGCAGCCTATTCAAATCCTTCTTTGGACACCATTTTATTTAGGCACAGGCACAGATAACAAATGGGAATTTGATCTGTTACTTGTGTGACAGACCATGTGGTGTCTTTCAAGGCACTTTCAAAATCTTCGAAGAACCACCAGTTGAGTACTGTTAACTGGGCCTAGAGCTTGCATTACCCATGGTATCTATCGGGCCTTGTCAGGCCGCCTGAAGCCCATATTCCCTTTTGTGTCACCTGGGCTTAGGTAGGGCCTAGAGCCTACATTAGTAGGGCTTTTCATTTCAGAAGCAGACTGTGTAAGTGGGGGGTCTATAGAAGGACCCCTTCTGTGTTACCAAAAGACATTTGCAAGAAGAAATAAAAGCAACTTCTAGTGTGTGCAACTAAAGGGCCTATTACACGGGTCGTCAGAGGAGCAAACGAGCGCTCTCAGTGCTCGTTTGCTCCTTGTTCCCCGCTCCCTGCCGCCGCTATTCCCCGCCGCGGGTGAGTGCGGGAGGGGGCGGCGGGGAGCTGCCCGGGTGATCGCTAGATTGTCCGGGCAGCCCATAGGATATAGCAGCGTCTGCTGCCGACGCTCCTATTCAACGGAGCGACGGCAGCAGATCGCTGCTATATCAGTCGCTTGTTTTTCAACATGTTGAAAAAGAAGCGACTGCAACGATCAGCCGACATGAACGATATCGGCTGATCGTTGCACTCTATTTCACGGGACGATTATCGTCCGTAGCGGCCGATATCGGCCGAATACGGACGATAATCGTTCCGTGGAATAGGGCCTTAAGTTGAGTCTGCAGAATGTTCTTTAAGGGGAAGAGCTTCTCACCGAAAAAATCCAGCATGGCCAATCATGCTTTTCTTTTACAAGAATAAGTCTGCCGTCAACCATCGCTGACGATAGGTAAAGCATGGTCTACAGATGATTGTTAACCAAAAAAAGAATCATTAATATGACCATCTTTAGAATCAGGAGTGGGATAAATACCCATCACACATTGAGGCCATGACCCGTGCAGGCCATAATAGGAAAAGCAAAACTCAGATTACTATGACAAAATGATAAGAAATATTCAGACACAATTTTGGATCGAAAAGCATCCCAACCTAATGGAGTTTGTCAGGGTTTTGGGATTCTCTGTTTTTGCTCTCCCACAAGACTGGAAAACCTGATTATCATTTCACAAGTGTGAAGAGAGTCTTAGAATGGGAAACAAACAATGTTGAAAGCAAATGTTTATTATGTATTATGCAATCAGAACAATAATAATGTCAGCACTAATACTATTCATAGAACTAATGATAATTGGTAACAGATACAGTCTCTTTTTATTATGTCCTCTATAGAAAGTCACCATGTGCTTGTCTGGCTGACTAACAGTTCAGCTTAGGCAGAGATCAGAATAAATGGACATTTATTTGATACAGGATCTGAAAAACCAACTATCAAACAGGAAAGAAGCTAAGAACTTGAGTGCAGTATACATCATTATTCCCATCCACGGTTCATTAGGTCACTTCTTGCAATGATCCCTTTGTCGGGCTCAGTAAGCAGTGAACAATAGCGAGTGAGAACCCAGAATGAAGTTTAAAGATGCTTGTTTGTTCAAGAACCTTTTAGGGAAATGGTATCTACACCTAGTGAAAGGAAAACGGAGGCCTTGAAGCACAGAGGTCATGTAGTAAGTTGTATTTAGAGACCTGGTAGCTTGTATGATCTGTCATTGGTGGCAGTAGGAAGAAGTCTACATGACCTGTATATTATTTTTGTTTAGTTTTTATTAAGTAATAAGTTATCCAAAGTTTATGTAATAAGTTCAAGTTTAAAGGGACACGTGGAGGACTACTTGTTTTTTAGATCATACTGTAGTTCTTAATGACATTGGTTGTATGTTTGGGGTCCTGCTGCAGAATAAAAATGTTGGGGCTAATCAGACACCCACTTAAATTCTCTGGTCAATGCTGTACATGGTTCTTTTTGTTGGAACCATTTGGTAAGAATGAGTTAAAACATTTAACACAACATGTTTAGTCAGTTTATGTGAAGGGATATAAAGTAGTCTTCATTTTCTGTAACAGTGTTTGCTATATTTTCTTCTTTTAAGGGAATGTTCACACTGAGGAATAGGCGGAAAAATTTAAAATTTCTTGAAATTTCCTCTTCTTCAGCCCTGGCAGAAAAGGCGTGGAATTTGAGCGGAAAGCGGAAATTCAAAGCGCCAATGACTTCTACAGTATGTGATTTCTCTAGTAGAATCCACCAAAGAACATTCCGTGTGTAAATTCCACAGTGTGAAATCCTATTGAACACAATGGGACATTGCTCTGTACATATTTTACAGGTGGAATTTCAAGCAGAATATGCATAAAATAAAGCGCTGATTCAGCTTAAAATTTCTCGCCTTTTCCTCAGTGTGAATGTACCCCAACAAAGCAAACATTTATCCATTCTTTAGGAAAGGTTGTGAGGGCAATGATGGTGATTTATCTCACTTTATTTCTCCATGACCTTCCTCCTCTCACCCATCCCTACACGACTGAGAAAAATAAACATCCATGAGATTTACCATATGAGGAAGTCAGCACAAAGAGCCTAAAAACACGGTGGATGATACAAGGCTGCAGTGTAATGTTTTGTAGTTCCTTGGTGTGCTGATGGATCCATAGAAGTCTCTGATAGATGTACCCTTACAATGTGGAACACATTGCAAATATTAGTCATCCAAGCCCCAGTCTATAGATTGAACATGAGTTATCCAGATGGATGTTCTCAGAGCCTGAGTTGAGTAACTGTAAGGAAAATACATCAGGCAACATGCCCATTTAAATGGATTAGTATTGCTGAAATGTATTTCATTGTAGTAAATTCTACTGTCTGACAATCAGTATAATGCAATTTCATTAAAATCCTTTCATTGGCAATCTGATTCTATAGTCAGGTTATTTGGGCGTCTAATGGATGTCATTTTTATTTGACATTCTAAAGTTACTTCAAAGACATTGTCTACCATTACAACCAGTGCTTATTATATGGAAAAGGGAAAAAGTTTTACAGGTTATCTTGAGAAGAAAAAAAAAATTAAAAAATTCAGCTTCTAACCAATATCTCATATACTCTAGTTCTCATATAGTTTAGTCAAAAAGTCAGACAAATCAGGAGCAGCCGACTGTCAAGGATGTATGGGGGTTCCTCCCTTAAAGGGAGCCAATTACTGTAAAAATGCTGTTACAGCTCCAAATAAGTAAATGCGAGATAGGCTTAAGCGATCGCAAAACGATTGCAAAACGATTTTTCCGTACGATATATCGTTCCGTCTAAACGCTGATCGTTATAAAAAAAAATCGTTACTTTGAAATCGTTAATCGTATGATCGGGCGAATTATCGCTCTGTGTAAACGCAGCATAAACATTATCAATATTTGGAGATAAAGCACCAATTACGGTTGACTAGCAGCGACTTACCTTCCCTCTCTCTATTTGGAAGACACACATTCAGCTATGCCAAACTTTTATATTTTTAGGGAGGACTGGAGAGATAGCTGTTTTGTAGAAAGCTGATAAAAATGTATGGCCACTTTAAGGTAACTGATTACAAACTGTGTCGATGGTTCTGTTATCATTTTGCTATCCCATTTTTTCTGTTCTATCTAAAAAACAAATATATTATAATGAGATTTAGGGGACTGATGGAGAGGAGTGTGATTACAGAATCAGACTACTAAGTTATGTTTGTAGTCTGGTACCATAGAAACCTATAAAGGTATAAGCTGTAGACACAAAATAATTAGATATATTTAAGACATATTTACTAGAGATGAGCGAACCGGGTTCGAGTCGATCCGAACCCGAACATTCGGTATTTGATTAGCTGGGGCTGCTGAACTTGGATAAAGCTCTAAGGTTGTTTGGAAAACATGAATACAGCCAATAACTATATCCATGTTTTCCACATAGCCTTAGGGCTTTATCCAAGTTCAGCAGCCACTGCTAATCAAATGCCGAAAGTTCAGGTTCGGATCGACTCGAGCATGCTCGAGGTTCGCTCATCTCTAATATTTACATAATTATTGTTAATTTTTAATTATGAAGGTAGACCTTCCCTTTAAGCCATTACGTATAGGCTTACAGATAATGGTAGGTCAGGTATCGGGAACCTTCAGCCCTCCAGCTGTTTAGCAAAAACTGGAGGGCCATAATTTCCCCATTCCTGCCATAACTGATCATGATGTAGTTTGAGCTTAGAGAGGTATGTTTATCTAGGTGAGTGTAAATGTATTACCAATATTTGCATTTCTAAAAGTTCTTACTACTACATGGTCACTGGTACATGACTTTTACTCACCATAAATACTGAATATATGGGAAAATTCCTGGAATGAAACAGTGTGTAGGTGGCAGCCGACAGAGACAGGTCAATTAGCTCTGTCCAAATGATCATTAAATATCCCATTACATTTTGTACTGATTAATTATTTTGGTTGCATTTGAGTGCCTAATGTACAGTAAATTGTAGCTGGTTTTATTAAAATAATGAATACAGATGGTTTGATTATCTGCCTTTTTTACCTAAATGTCAAAAACCAATTATTGTAAATTTTATGTTATTTTTATCATGCTAAAAAATTAGACCTTCTCCTATCCAAAACAATAAGGGCATGTGAGATTCTTTGACTGCTGAATGAATCTTAAAAAAACTAAACAAATTGTCAGAAGGTTTAGATTCAAGCAAAAATAAAAAAAAAAATAACCTGCAGTGTCGCTCATCTTCACTGGCAACTTTTAGGCTATGTTCACACTACGTAAGTTTCCGGCCGTAGCGCGCTCCGTGAATAAGCGGCCGGAGATTTACGTAGTTTGCGTACAATGGAAAGTATAGGATCTACGGCTGACAGGTCACAGTACGTAAAAACTTACGCCCGGATCATATGCGGCGCCGTAAAAAATGAACCAGACCATTGTTTCGGGACGGAAATGCTGTAACTTACGCCCGTAGCGTAACATGCGGTCCTGTACGGAGTGGTGATATCTTCATTTTTACACTTTGATTTGTCGATCCAAAAGGTTCTGTGGGGTGCCCGGGGCTAGCCAAAGATATCCAAGTAAAATACCACTGTCAGATCCCTACATACGCCGCTCGGGAAGCGTACGTAGCTTACAGGCGTAAGTTCGCGGACTGTACGTAGCCGTCCGCAACTTGCGTAAATCCCGGCCGGAGTTTTACATGTATATGTCCGGCCGCGAAAAATATGCGGCCGGACATATACATAGTGTGAACATAGCCTTAAAGTGTACGTGTCATGACTTTTAGGATAAGCTGTCCTGTGTGTACACGTGAGGAGCAGCACTATCAACTGAAATTATATATTGTTCATATGGCATTTTTCATCTTTAATTTTCAGTTCTCACACAGTTGGTAGACAGAGCTTAAATTGTGTGTAAAGCCCTGGGATGAGATCTTTTAAATATAGAGTTGCCTTTTAGCTGTTTCGCTCTGCAGCCTGTGTGTTCACAAACATTCCTCCTCACATCTTCCTCATCCCCCTCTGTAGATTTGTATTGCTTCTAATTTGATACGTGAGCTGCTTTGTCATCAGAATGGACAGTTTAGTGTGTGTGTGTGTGTGTGTGTGTGTGTGCCCTTGATAACAGGAGAAGGCATTTTCATCTTATAAGATATATCACAAGTTTCTTTTATTCCTTGCACTAATGATCTATGCTTCTGGAAACAATGCTACCTATTTAATAGCATTTTCCACATTGTTAGGCTATGTTCAGACGCTGTATGAGGCCGGCCGGTCTCATTAAAGATCATCCCGGCCAGTACTGCATTACCGGCCGGATAATCTTTAGTGCCACTGAGTTCTGATGCGGGCGCATCCACGCGTGCCTGCATCATAACTCTCCACTGCAAATAATGGAGCAGGCTCGCTCCAGGCACGCTCCACAGTGTGCACTGACAGGGTTTTCTGCGGCCACTATTCACAGAAAACTGACATGACTTGTTTGTGGTGCCGCTAGGGATCCCGTCCGGAGCGTATACTGTGTGTATATGCTCCGGCCGGGATTCCATACACAGCAATGTAATGTATATTTTCGTATTAATCACGGCCGTTGTTGCAATCGGCCGTACTTTTACAAAAATATATGTTGAGTGAATATGGCCTAAGGGTGCGTTCACACCTACAGGATCTGCAGCAGATCTGCAGCAGATTTGATGCTGTGTTCAGTTATTTAAATGAAATCTGCTGCAGAAAATCTGCTGCATATCCTGTAGGTGTGAACGCACCATTAAGGTATATTCACAAGAAGCAGAATTGACTGAAAATTTGTTTCATTCACCTTACTGTGGTTGTTTTGATTTCTGCAATAAATCTGTCATGTGTGAATTCAAGCGACTTTGTACCCACTTTGTGCCCCCCACAACTACTCATACCTTCCTGTAGCTGATGATAAGTTCTTGCTGGTGGTATGTTTATCATCGCTGGTGTCGCTTTCCAGTGCCCGAAAATCATACTTTACTGTAGCTGGGACCGTGTCTAAGAGGCGTGGCCTAGATCGATTGTGCCCTAGGCCAGCACCGCCTATGTGGTGGTCTTCTCTGTCTCCCCCGTCTCCCGCTCCGCCCGCTGACCGCCCTCTGTCTGGCGCCCAGTCATGGCATTGATTGCGCATGCGCCGCCTCGTAACCCCCGGCGCCGATGCAATGACGTGTTTGGGTCACCGCCGCCTCTCTGGTGTGGCCGCTCAGCTCCATCCCCGCCCTGTGTTTCTGAAGTTCCTGGCCTTTCCCCGCCTCTCTTGCCTGTACCCGCCCCACCGCCGCATGCCATGGTGCTGCCTGCTGCCATCAGCTTGTTGTCTTCCTGGCCCATGCACCATTGCGCACCCAAGCCGCACACGCGCAGTGATGCTTCCAGCTTTCTCCGACTAGCCGTGTGCATCACTGCGCGTGCGCGGGTTATGAGAGCAATGGCGCATGGGCCGAGAAGAAGACCAGCTGATGACAGTGGGTGGTACCATGGTATGCGGCGGGGGGGCGGGGACAGGCAAGAGAGGCGGGGAAAGGCCAGGAACTTCAGAAACACAGGGCGGGGATGGCGCTGAGCGGCCACACCAGAGAGGCGGCGGTGACCCAAACACGTCATTGCGTCGGCGCCGGGGGGTTACTAGGCGGCGCATGCGCAATCAATGCGATGACTGGGTGCCGGACAGAGGGCGGAGCGGAAGGCGGGGGAGACAGAGAAGACCACCACACAGGCGGTGCTGGCCCAGGGCACAATCGCTCTAGGCCACGCCTCTTAGACACGGTTCCAGCTACAGTAAAGTATGATTTTCGGGCACTGGAAAGCGACACCAGCGATGATAAACATACCACCAGCAAGAACTTATCATCAGCTACAGGAAGGTATGAGTAGTTGTGGAGGGCACAAAGTGGGTACAAAGTCGCTTTCACTTTAAGTGTGGGGATTGTTTAAGTAACTGATCAAAATGAAAGGGCAACAGGGATATTACTCTTTTTGGATTGAGTTTTTTTAAGCATACAGTATTAGCAGACATGCGGATTGTATAAAACCTTGTCTAAAGGCCCCCCATACACCTTTTACTTTTGTCAGTATAAGGTGTATGGGAGGAGGGGTCTCCTGACCAACCACCAATAGATGATGTCGGAGTGGTTAGGTGTGATTCACTGCCTGACCCCTTTGCTCTGGAAAAGATAAGCCACAGCCAGAGCTGGCAATGAGTGTAACATAAGCATTTATGAGTGGGTTAATATTATTATCGACCCCTTAAATGTTGATTAGTGGCATTTGAGCTTTAAATAAAAGGTAAGGTAATAAAACTCTTAAATGTCACCCGTTTAACCAAGACTGGCATTAGAAGCACAAAGGTCAGAGGGCAGCATGCTAAACCCTGCATGTTGGCAGCATTTCAAAGCTTTAATGTCTAGCTGTGATGTGTGTTAATGAGCTGTGTGTGTCGCTTAACCAAGATCATGAGGTCTGTCACATGAATCTATAAAAAAAAATCTGCAACAATATGCATTACAGTATTGCTCTTGTATTTTGGCTCCAATGTAATTAAATATCTCTTAGAAGGCCTTGTTACATTTCTCAAGCATAAAGCCCTTTTAAGACAATTAAGCGTAAGCTCTTTTCCACAGATAATGTGCTTAAATGCAGTTATTGAGGAATAGCAGAAACACATTTTTTTTTATTGCCACAGATGTTATTCCATTTTGGGGAGAAAAAAAATATCTTTGGATAGATATTGGCCCCACTTCTTTGCCTTTGTGAACATGTTATTCATTTGTTGAGACATCCAAATGTGAAACATATGGGGAAATGCTTGGTGTTCTAGAAGCGGCTCGAAGAATGCGAATCTTTCAGGCATCGCACTAGGGCATCTGTTTGTTTAGAGGAGATTGTGCGGACTAGTTGACAAAGTTTTGTAAACACACTGTGATATTTATGTGACTGAGCGGAAGACTAGAGAGATCCAGGCTCGCTGTAATACCACTAGGAGCTTTACAATTGAGAAGGCTTCATAAATGCAAATAGTAGAGGGGGGAGTAATGAGAAATAAGAGGCTTGTGCAGACTCAGCAAATAGAAATAAACATGTGGATGGGCTGTGTTGTTTTCTGTAATTCTTGCTTAAGTACCAGCAGGACCTTCTTCTTCTAGAACTATTGTTGCAGGAGAAAATTACAGATCCGCAGTATCTTATCATCATCTCACTTTGTATAATATAGCTATAAGGCTATGTTTGCACTACATAAAAGTACGGCCGATGGCAACAACGGCCGTGCTTTTGGCGCCCATATCAGAGCTCTGCGGCCAGACGGATCATCCAACCAGTACTTAAGTACCGGCCGCGATGATCCGGGCACAGACCGGCTGTTCCGCGACCCGGCCGTGGTAACGGAACGGCCGGTCTGATACGTAGTGTGAACATAGCCTAAATATGTACTCTAAATATGTACTATGTGGTGACACAAGAAAACTGGCTATTTTCGACCAGGTTGCGAACCTGCCAAAGTAACCGGTCCTGAGTGGCCACCTGTCCATTGATATTACTAGCATCAAGTATTTTTTACATTTTCTTAAATATTTTATGCATTTTTTATTACAGTAAAATATTTAGCATACTTAAAGCAAATGTACCACTAGGCACATCTCTTTGTGTTTTTTACTTGAAGAGACTGGCATCGTCACAGGGATCTGGATGCTACAGTCCTTTTTTTGAACCACCACCCAGTTCCCACGCCGGTGCCGGTCTATTCCCAAGCACCTGCGGGCTATGATGTACTGGGGACGGGCCTACCAACCCCGAGTGTAATGATCCTCCCTCCCTCTGTGACACAGCTCCATTGATTCTAAAGGAGCCATCGGGAAATAAACTGGTGCCATGCGTGGTAACAGGACGGCGGTTCAAAAAAAGCACAGCACCAGCGGTATCCCTGCTCCGGTGTCAGTCTGTTCATGTTAAAAGCCCATAGCAATGAACTTAGTGGTACAGTCACTTTAAAATATCAGCAAAAAAATATAGGACTGCAAGAAATCTAACCTAAAAAAACATTTCATGTAGTTCTGGTTTTTACGTCACAACAATAGACACCGTTATAGCGAAATATGGTCCATCATATGTTGCATAAGAAACCTATAAAATAATAATGCTAAATCTTCATTTATTATGGGATGAGGTAAAATATAAGCTTCTTTATACAATTGAAGTAAAAGATAAGTGTTTTTAAGTGGGTTTTTAATCTCATCTCCAGTAAAAAAAAAAATAGTGTTTTTATTGGTGACATCCCTCTTGCATATAGTTTAATGGGAACCACAAATGTTTTACCAAGTGCCTATACACCTTCAATAGCTATCCCATTTGCCCCATGCACGTGAACATTGATGTGCTCTAAATGGGGAGAAAGGAAGAAAACCACTGCTATGATGACTAGACAACTATGGCAGCAGCTTATCTCCCAAATAAGCCAATATACCTGTCCCCTCTATACCCTGTCTCTGTCAGGCCAGAGTCCTGCTAATATCAGTGGGGTCAGGTGAATTTTCACTAGTGTGCCATGTGGGGACCTTTACCTTTCCCATTACTGTGCCACAAATGTCTAATTGTACTCAGCGCCAAACAAAAAAACGTATAACCTGTCATATTGTGCTTGACGGCTCCTAAAAAACTTGTGAGACGAATCAGAAATCTTGTGTGTCTTTACAACCACATAAAAAAGGAAACAATTGCTAAAAATATTGACAAATGCTGCAGATAAAGCCATAGAATATTCACTGTACATTGAGAAGTATATGCACCTGTTGTATGTATGTGCACTGCACAGGTTCTGCAGTTTGCAAACTGAATCTTAATTTAGCAGCATGCCAATACCACTCGAAAGAACATTAATAGCTTTTTGCAATCTGCCAGCACTGTTACATACACTTTTTCTTTTAATAATTTATTCTTCAGCTAAATTACACTTAGGATTGCAGCCCTGTATCGATACAGCTCATCTGGGTCTATAGTGCCACTTCAGCAGTATTTTCTCATTAGTTAGTTACAGGCAGTAGATAACTGGCAGCCTTCATAACATTTAATTGAAGTCTTCATGTTTGTAACATCACTGCTGATTTACATTAAAAGAGAATTCCGCTCTCCACATCATCATCATCTTCCATTGATGATCCCTCTATTTTTTTTCAATTGTTGAATGGAGATGTATTAAGGCTCCATTTCCTACTTATCTCTTCTCGCTGAGCCTGTCGCATTTGCTGGAATCAGAACATATGTTTCCGAGAAGATAACAGCCACTAGTAGCTAAAATGCAGAAACTATACTGTTATACGGACGTTTTGGAGCACTACAACTAAGTAATCACTATGGAAAATACAAGTTTTTGTCGGACATTTCCTGTAATGTTTCTATTTACAAGGCTAAGGAAAGTGGACTTAATGCTGATGTTAATATTGTATATTAGGGTTATTTAGCGGTCTCTAAATAACATAATGAATAATAAATTAGTACACGACAGGAAGTGCATTTTACTTTGATACATATGGTTTGGTGAAGTGAGCAGTAATGTGTACAGTGTATACATCACTGCTCAATACTCTATATCATCCAGTACATATTCTACTGAGTCTAACCACCCTTTTCCTACGTTATATACAAGAACAATTCTCTGTAGATACTAAACTATACTGAAAAGGAGCAGGGACTTCTGTCTATAATCAGGTTTCCTACTCTTGGACCTGGTGGCCCATTGATCCTTATATTGGGACCCTTGTGTCAGTTGGACCCGGTAACCCATTAATTCTTATATAGGCGCCTTTGTGTCAGTTGAACCTGGTAGCCCATTAACCCTTATTTTGTTGCCCTTGTGGCAGTTGGACTCGTTAGCCCATTAATCCCTATATTGGTGCCCTGGTGTCAGGTGGACCTGGTAGCCCATTAATCCTTATATTGCGCCCTGGTGTCAGGTGGACCTGGTACGACCATTAATCCTAATTTTGGCATCCTTGTGTCTGTTGGACCCGGTAGCCCATTAATCCTTATATTGGTGCTCTTGTGTCAGTTGGACCTGGTAGCCCATTAATCCTTATATTTGTTCCCTTGTGTCAGTTTGACATTGTAGCCCATTAATCCCTATATTAGTGCCATGGGGTCAGTTGGACGTAGTAGCCCATTAATACTTATATTGGCACCCTGGTGTCAGGTGGACCCGGTAGCCCATTAATCCTTATATTAGTGCCCTGGTGTCATTTGGACCTGGTAGCCCATTAATACTTACATTGGCATCGTGGTATCAGTTGGACGTGGTAGCCCATTAATAATTATATTGGCACCGTGTTGTCAGGTGGACCTGGTAGCCCATTAATCCTTATATTAGTGCCCTGGTGTCATTTGGACCTGGTAGGAAATTAATCCTTATATTGGCGCCCTGGTGTCATTTGGACCTGGTAGCCTATTTATCCTTATATTGGTGCCCTGGTGTCAGGTGGACCTGGTAGCCCATTAATCTTTATATTGGCACCCTGGTGTCAGGTGGACCTGGTAGCCCATAAATCCTTATATTTGCACCCTTCTGTCAGTTGAACCTGGTAGCCTATTTATCCTTATATTGGTGCCCTGGTGTCAGGTGGACCTGGTAGCCCATTAATCCTTATATTGGCACCTTTGTGTCAGTTGAACCTGGTAGCCTATTTATCCTTATATTGGTGCCCTGGTGTCAGGTGGACCTGGTAGCCCATTAATCCTTATATTGGCGCCCTTGTGTCAGTTGGAGCTGGTAGCCCATTAATACTTATATCGGCATCCTTGTGTCAGTTGAACCTGGTTAGGATAAGTTTTAAAGGTAAACAATGACTGTTTCCATTCACAGATGGCAAGCTGAAATCTAGATAGGAATGGAAACACAAGCTGTTAAAGGAGAAGTCCGGCCAAAATTAATTTTTGATATGTTGTTACTTATGAAAAGTTATACAAATTTCTAATGTACATTAATTATGGGAAATGCACATATAGAGCTATTTCCCTTAATTTAGTAGATCAGGAAGTGTTAGAAATATCTCTGAAGAAGTGACGTCACGACCCAGGGTGTAATTCCTATGGAGTGTCCAGCAGGGGGCGCTCTCTATATAGAAGTCTATGGGACTTTATTGTTTCTATGGGTTTCTATGTAATGTAATGTAGTGTACAGTGCTTTATTGAATGAATACATCTATGGAATACTTTGGGGAGCAAGTGTCCTTGCTCCCCAAAGTATTGCATAAATGTATTCATTCAATACATTCAATACACAGTAAGCCCGCCGATCCGCCGCATTTCCGCCGAATTTCCGCCGCATTCCCGCCGATCCGCCACACGCTGATCCGCCGCATTCCCGCCGATCCGGACCATATACATTGAACTACAGCTCCCATCATCTGCTTCTAGTATGAACAGGTGATGGGATATGACATGCCGCCGGGCGCAGGGGGGAGCCGCTCAGTACACAGGAGCGCTCCCCCCTCCTCCTCCTCCTCCTCCTTCCGTGATAACTTCCGCCTATACCAATGCTGAGTCCCTGCCTGGCCGCCGCTCTCCGCTCTCCCCCCATACATACCGGCTCCCGATGCATCCTGGTGTCCGCGCTGATGCCGGGAGCCGGTATATGTGAGCGGAGAGCGGCGGCAGGCAGGGAGTCAGCATTGGTATAGGCGGAAGTTATCCCGGAAGGAGGAGGAGGAGGGGGAGCGCTCCTGTGTACTGAGCGGCTCCCCCCTGCGCCCGGCGGCATGTGATATCCATTACCCAGCTACAGCTCCCATCACCTGTTCATACTAGAAGCAGATGATGGGAGCTGTAGTTCAATGTATATGGTCCGGATCGGCGGGAATGCGGCGGATCAGCGGGAATGCGGCGGAAATGCGGCGGATCGGCGGGCTTACTATGTATTGAATGAATACATTTATGCAATACTTTGGGGAGCAAGGACACTTGCTCCCCAAAGTATTCCATAGATGTATTCATTCAATAAAGCACTGTACACTACATTACATTACATTACATAGAAACCCATAGAAACAATAAAGTCCCATAGACTTCTATATAGAGAGCGCCCCCTGCTGGACACTCCATAGGAATTACACCCTGGGTCGTGACGTCACTTCTTCAGAGATATTTCTAACACTTCCTGATCTACTAAATTAAGGGAAATAGCAGTATATGTGCATTTCCCATAATTAATGTACATTAGAAATTTGTATAACTTTTCATAAGTAACAACATATCAAAAATTAATTTTGGCCGGACTTCTCCTTTAAGGGATGGAAACACAACGTATTTTAGAAAGTTTCGTATCTTTCATTGCCTGTTAATCTTTAGACACATAAAAGTTAAAAATGTCCTTTATAGTTTCCCATAGTAAGTGCTGCACTTGTATATATGTGTTTAATACACTTTTACAATCCCAGTAAAATCATTTTATTCTATTGAGAGTTAGATGGAAGCTATCTTGGAGGGCCGACCGCATTGGGCAGGGACTAAAAAGCTCAGCACAGTAGAGGATCCACTAAACTGCATAATTCATTAGCTGTTTGTTTTTGGTCTATATCAGCTGTTCTGCTGTACATTGCCCAACAACTGGACAGTCTCCTATGAATATGAGAACGGAAAGCTGTTTGGCAGCACTCGGGCTGTGTACTTCCCAGGCTCAGCTGCTCCCTTTACATATTTTTGTTTAATTTCTGTTAATATTTTAATTATGACGTGAGCATTAAAATAACTTAATAAATAATATTAATAGATTCTTATGTTATTGCACTTGGAAGTGCATGAGACTTAATGAGAACTTAAGCCTCGGGGAAAGATTAGCCACTTGTGTATTATTTTGCCACAAAGCTGCATTTGTGCTCTTGCCAAAACATCCTCTTGTGGTTTTGCCAAACTGTTCTCTTGCGATTTAGCAAAATGCCATTAAAGTCAATGAAATAGCATAAAAACAAATCACATGTTAGTTGATATAGCTAATGAAATGGTAATTTACATGATGAAAATCTAAATGTTAATAACCAATAGTCAGCCTCGTTTTTCATTTGCAGAAGTTGGACAACTAAAGCACTTGCAGTGCCAGACTGCTCTTGGAAAAGATCTCCCATAAATCCTCATTGTGGAATATTTACTCTTTACCACTGGAAATCATGGAACATTTCAGCTGTGAGAGAAAAAAAAAGACTGTCGTAGCAACAGATAATGGACATTTACCAGAATAACACCTGTCATAATTACTTTGACAAACGCCTCTAAAATACAGTACTGTACGTACTTCAACAGCAAGCTCAGGTGTAGGGGAAAACTGACATTTTAGGCATTTTTGCAGTTTTTATGTTTAGAAAAACTGAAATGAATACCAATACTCACTGGAATATTTCTCCTTTCTTGGGTTGTATCCCATATTAGTAGAACAATTAATTTATATAGTGTCAACACATAAAGCCATGTTTTGTAACTAAAGGAAATTACTAAACATGTAGACATTGTTAAAAAAAAAAAAAAAAAACATACACCGTAACAAAAAAAAAAAAAAAATTATGCTAAAAACCTTAAACTATGTGTTGGATGTCTGATAGGAGGTTCTTGCCTTAGACAGCTACACCTATTAGCAAAACAGCAGCTTTTATCCCTAAAAACAGAAGGGTTGGAAAGTTGAACTCTTAACACACCCAACACTTTTCTCCCACAACACAATTTGTCAGGAGTTCTGGTGCAATTTTCATGTCTGTTAGACAAGGGGTATGACTCTGCTTAAAAATGAGGAGTAGCTAAGCTAATATAGGAATGGCTTAATAGGCGATGTTACATACCAAAATTGCAATGCAAATTTAGCCAACAAATAGGTGGTAAGACCTATAGCATAAGCTATTTTGATACATTTGGTGCATCATCAGTCTAAGTTTACCCTGTCTATGACATTATTATATTAACTCTGCTATTATTATTTTAGTAACTCTATTGTGTATAAATTAGCTCTTTCCAGCATGTTTCAGGTCCACATTGTATTGTCTCTCTGCTGTCCAGAGCAGCAGCACATCCCCATAGAAAACCTCTCCTGCTCTGGACAGTTCCTGTCTCGGACAGAGGTGGCAGCAGAGGGCACTGTGTCTGAATGTAAATAAAACACTTCCTGCAGGACATACAACAGCTGATAAAAATGGAAACACTTAAGATTTTTAAATAAAAGTAAATTACACATTTGTATAACTTTCTGACACCAGTTGATTTGAAAGAAAAGGATTCTCATTGGAAAATCCCTTTAAGTTTAATCCTCCACCCTCCATAAAATAAAAATGTAAGTGACTCATCCTTATTCTGTTATTTGGTTTTTAAGTTATTCCTCCTTTTATTTTATTTTTATCATACAAGGATTTTACATGCAACAGAAAAATACGCGTTATATCTCCTAATACTGCAATATGCAATGAGGCAATGAACCTTTTTGAGTCATCCTCACCAAACATGTCTGACTTCACTGGTGAAGCATCCAGAACGTGCTGAGTTGTACTTGTTTACAGGCCGGGCTCTGAACTATGTCAACACAGCGTACGGGACATAACTAAGCCGCACAAAACAAACACTGTACATATTCCTTCCATGTTGCTGCCTAATATAAATAGCTGTATGGTAAATTAGTGAACTGGGACCGAACTGAGGGAGGTTAATAAAACAGTGGAAGCCTTGTCCTTAGTGGCATCTCTGCTCTGACTTTATAAACTCATGTCTCACATGTGGCGTCTATGTGCAGAAGTCACAATAGCAGTAAAGCGATAGAAATGTACATAATCACTCGGCTTCAGTAATAACATACCAGTATACTACTTTCTCTCTACATACAACCAGAAGGGTAGCAGTAGGATCTCAGAAGGAACCCTCTTACATATGGAGCAGTGGTGCCAGAGTTTTGCTGAGGAACAGTTCTTTATTGCTCTTGTATGTAATAGAGATGAGCAAACTTACAGTACTGAACACTCTATATCTGAATCTTGCTGCCAGGAGAAGATGCATGCTGCCCAAGGGCTGCATTCCTCTTCTCCGGGCTGCGGGAATAAAATGCAGAGAGTTCAGTAAGTTTGCAAACCAAGCTTACTGTAAGTTCACTCATCTCTAGTACATACCTGTTCACTAACATTGCTCTGTGCCTTATGCATGGTCAGTCCTTGTTGCTGCAAAATGTTCGCTTAGTGTTATTGTAAAATGTTGCTATAGTGTGCTTTTTTAGGGCTGTCTCTGATAATGTAATCTAGAGATTTACTATATAAACTCAGCCCGTTCTTTCTCTCATTGTGTGTGTATCTGTGTCTAAGAGTCTTATTACACTGGCCAACTACGGCCCGATCATTTTAGTAAACGGGTGCTGGTCTGCTAAATCGGCGTTTGTTTACTGGACCTATTAGCTGGCTGTCTATGCAGCCCCTGCCTAAACCCCTGCCCCTGCTCAAACTTACCTCTCCCCGCTCCGGTTCTCCTCCCCTGTGCTCCACAGCTTCCCGGTGGCAGCAACGTCTGAGCGGTCTATCAGTTGTCGGCTGATCATTGTCTCTATTACACACAGCAATAATTGGCCGAATTAGCCCGATTCAGGTGATTATAGCTCCGTATAATAGGGTCCATAGAATACATGGCCTCTAGCCTGTTATATATCTATTTTTTCTATGTGTTACAATTGATTCTCCTTATATTTTTGCCCTATTTGCCCATTGCTAATACTTTCACTGTTAAGACCTACTGTTCAAGCATTAAAGGGGTTATCCAGTGTGGGGGCACTTTTTTGGGGGGACCTTTTTTCCAACTTTTTTCTTTAAAGGGGTGCTCCAGCATGGGGGCACTTTCTGGGGGGGACCTGGGAGGAGGTGGCTGAAATAAAAGACGTCCACTCACCTCCCCGGTTCCAGCGGCAGGTCACTCATCGCGGCGCTCCGGTCCCCGGTTCCCGGACGCTTCCTGGTGTCTGACGCCGCCCGAGACGCTACGTCTCAGGGCCGCTCAGCCACTCATTGAAGGAGGCGGGATCCGAGCGGACTTCAAACGGATCCCGCCTCCTTCACTGAGTGGCTGAGCGGCCCTGAGACGTAGCGTCTCGGGCGGCGTCAGACACCAGGAAGCCTCCGGGGACCGGAGCGCCGCGATGAGTGACCTGCCGCTTGAACCAGGGAGGTGAGTGGACGTCTTTTATTTCAGCCACCTCCTCCCAGGTCCCCCCAGAAAGTGCCCCCATGCTGGAGCACCCCTTTAAAGAAAAAAGGTGGTTAGTTAGTCCTACCAAAATAGGAAGGTTCAGACAACTCTTCTTTAATATTTTAGTCTTAGATTTTTCCAGCTGAAAACTTTGTTGTAGAATCCGCAATAAAAAACCAAAGCATATCGGATTTGCAGCATGTACGCTTATGGATTCACTTAAGACTTTGTTAGATGGGTTAGCTCTATTCAGTTGAGCTAATATATGTGCCTAGGCCACCTAAAGCTGAAGTTTCCTCGATTCCACATAAAAGAAGTAACATCTTTTTTTCTCCAAAATGTAGATTTCAAATCTGCATTAAAAAAATCCTTACTATAATTCACAGTGTGAATTATTGCACAGATACCCGGTGAAAACAGCGGGGAGCGAATTTCATGTGGATTCCAATGTGGAATCGACATTAAAGAAAACTGTGCGAACAAGGCCTAAGGGGGGCCTTTAGGAATGAAAAAGAAAAAAAAATGAAACTGTAAAAAAGAAAAAAAACTGGAACTGTAGATTTCAGATCTTAATATAAATGTAAGAATGAAAAACTTTCTAACACGTTCACCTTACCGATTCCTTTTTTGCTCCCCGTCTTCTAACGCTTTCTGCCAGTCTTTGAAACGAATGTGACAGTATGACAAGTTTTTTTCATTTTCACATTTTACGCCATCGGAAACCAATTGTTACAATCGGGAAAACCCCTTTAGCTTCTGACCCTTAAATAAAGTATTTCTACCGCCTGCACTGTGAAACTCTGTGGAACTCTGCATTGCCCAAAACATTATAAGGACACTTAGATCATTGATCCCTATGCCTACCTTCCTTCGATTCGTACAAACTAAACAACGTGCACACAATAATAGATAGCAACTATAATATTCATGTAAACCTAAAAAAAAAAGTTAAAAAAAAAAGTGTATTGTGCTCATGGAGTCCAGAAATGATTTCTTTCTAAATCCCTGATGGTTTTATCCTTTTTTAAGCAATCTTAAAAGAGGATTTATGTCTGTTGCCATAGTAAAGTGAAGTGGGGGGAAAAATAGGCAGTTTTAATTATCTGTTAAACATAACGTCTGTTGGTTCGGTCACCGGAGAAGTTAAATGAGATCACACAATCAATCACAAGGGTTCAGACAGCAGGGAACACCCCTTTTACTAATTTTTGTTTTTCCTAGACCGGCTTTCCTGCACAGAAAAGACCTTTTGTCCTCGGCATAATGTATTATAATGTGCTGTGCTAACAATGCCTTATTTGTACAGTAACTTTACGACTTCCAGTCATCATTCTGAGCAAGAGAATTAAAAAAAAAACGAAAAAAAAAAACTCCCTGTTAATGGACACAAAAGAGCACAAGCCAGAAGTAACATTAGTGTGAGCCTTATGATACATGACCCCAATTGCTCCAGCAGGTTTTGGGGGATACAATTTTTTTGTGCATACCTGGTAATGTTTAATGTTAGGAAGGTGACTTGTATCTAGCGAGATGATCCGATGTAATGTAATCTACAGCTTCTTTTCATGCATGGCTGCACAAAGCTTGTGTAACAGTTTATTATTGTAAAAATTAGTATAGCATAGCATGGAGCACACTGGGCCGGCAGCCAGGAGAAATAGACAATGAGGAGTTATATAAGATTCTAAAGTAGAACACAAGCTCTCTGTATTTTCCTCCTGGATCTTCTGCTGTTTGTAATATTTTCATTTTTCTACATGGCTACTTCTCCGTGTAATGGGCACTCTAAGTGATAGTTTTATTAGTTTTGTTTTTTTAGTATGCTGATTGTATGTATTTTATTAGGCTTGTTTGGAGATGCGATGGACGCAGAGTAAAATGTTTATAAATGTGACTTCTTATTAATAGGGCGAAGGTGTTTCCTGGTGGCCTTAGTGCAGATTGAGTTAAAATGGTCATTAATGGGTCATAGAACTTATGCTGCGTTTACACGTAACAATTATCGTGCAAATTTACACGATAACGATCGAATTCGAACGACAATCGTACGTGTAAACGCATCGAACGATCAAATGACGAGCGAGAAATCGTTCATTTTGATGTTTGAACATGTTCTCAAATCGTCGTTGATAGTTCGCAAAAAATCCGCAGATCGTTCCGTGTGAACAGTCGTTCGCCGATTTAACCAATGTATGAGATAGGCTTAAGCGATTGCAAAACGAATTTTCCGTACGATATATCGTACCGTCTAAACGCTGATCGTTATGAAAAAAAAAAAAGTTACTCCGACATCGTTAATCGTACGATCGGGCCAATTATCGTTTTGTGTAAATGCAACATTATGGAGCACAATAAGTAATACACTTGTAAGTGACTCCAATTTAATATACAAAAAAACAACACCAATACTGTATAAGCATTAGTAGAAAGAAGGCCATAGATAAGAAGAACAATACCTGCACATACATATAATGTATGAATTTATATAATGACGTGTGTAGGAAATATTGCCCTTCTCCCTCCACACTCAGTTGTTTTTATTTGATTCTAGTGTGATGGTCATTGTTATGTTAAAGGGGTTGTCTGACGATTTCTTTACATTTTTTATATGGTTAGTCTGTAAAAATAAGGAATAATCCATACTCACCTGCCACAATACCATTGCTATTGCCTTTCTGACAGTGCTTGTTTCCCACTGCACACCATTTCCTGGTTTCCTCTTGACATAATGAGGTGCCCACTCAACCAATCACCATCTGCAATGCTGACGAGATACGCGAACCTAGAGCATGCTCGGGTTCAGACCCTCTGCATTTGATTATTGTTGGCTGAAGAAGTTGGATGCAGCCCTAAGGAGTCCTGCAAAATATGGATACATAAAAGAGAGGAAGTCCTTGTGGCACTCACCCGAATATCACCTTTATTGCAAAAACCGCATCACAATAGACAATGTGAAACACTCCTTCCCTGGCCTCTTTCACATTGTCTACTGCGATGCGTTTTTTGCAATAAAAGTGATATTTGGGTGAGTGCCGCAAGAACTTCCTCTCTTTTACTTATACAAATATTGCATACTGTGCAGAGCACCACCTACACCGTAGGTTTGTTGGGGGATTATTGGACAAGTCTGCTTAGTCTAGTAGTGCCGGTGTTTCTTTATTACTATAAAATATGGATATAGCCTATATACTCCCTAGTGCTGTATCAAATTCCTTCAGTTACTGGTAATCAAATGCCAAGGGTCGAACACAAGTGGGCTAGAGGTTCCCTCATCTCTAGTACTAACCCATCTCAACCAGTGATTGGCCAAGTGGGCACTTTGTGTCAAGAGGAGACCAGAAAGCAGCAAGCAGCATGCATGCAAGCATTAAGCACCATTTCATTCAAAGCATAAAGAGATTGTGTTGTGTTTTTTTGATTTTTGTTTTTTTTACTTTTAAAGCTCAAACTGGATACTTTTAAAAATAAGATAAAATCATTGGATGACCCCATTTAAATAGAAACTATTAGCAGCTTTTATGAATCTAACCTTCTGATAGAGTCCTGTTGCGCAGGAGGCACATAGGATGAAGGTATGTCTCTTACCTTCATCCTCAACGCCATTCTTTTGCGTCTTTTACTCCTCAGTCTAGTAAGACCATTAGGAGCACTGGGGCACTGTTAAGAGCAACGCCCCACCCCTATATCGCCAATCTGCCCCCAGACCTGCACTACGGGGGACTGAGGACTAAACAACTACACGGGTATGGCGCCAAGGATGAAGGTAAGAGACCTACCTTCATCCTCCAGGCCTCCTGCACAAAAGGGGGCTATTAGCAGGTTAGATTCATCATACCTGCTGATTGTCCTGTTTTAAATCACCAATATAAATAACGTATGCTTTATAGGTTTATATTTCCTATTGATATTTCTCGAATAATTTGCCTGTGTGAGGTTCTTCAGTCACAGAACATGCATGCCAACAGTTATGTAAAATCCACCCAAATAGTAGAGTTTAACTGTCCCATTCTAGGCTTAGAAAATGTTGGTGACTTTGTAGAGTAATAAAAGTTTCATAGAAACGCTTGGTCTTTAGACTCTCTCTCTCTGGCACCTCATGTTAAGGCTTCAGTCTGAATTCAATTAGATTGCATCTTGGGTATTGACAAGCCAGAAAAAGAGAAGTTTCACAATGAAAATGTAGTGTTTTAATACAGTATCCCGAGGGAGGTTTTATAGCAAAAACTGGAGATCTGCTTTAATCATTTTATGCTTTGTGATTTGAGAATTTTATAGTGCACAATAGTTTCCTTTTGTTAGCCTACTTATGTAAGCACTTAAGCAGAAAAAAAGACAGTTCTGTTCATAAAAAACAGACATAATATGACTTTTCCTTTAATAGTTTTAGAATCTTAGAACTTCCTAGGACCAATTCTGTAATGTAAGGAAATGGTATTCACTCAGACAGTAGGATATAAGGTTCATAGAAGCCTGAGGACCCTGTAGAATTCCTTATGAGAGAAAGGCAATAAGAACATGAACCTAATATGTGCAAAGGTGTGTAATATTAATTATAGTATGTGTCAGCATTATTCGCATTGGTGTGGGGGGCTATAAGGGATTTCATTTTCTATGAGCCATGACATGTGATCATGCCATAAAGGCTGCTTGACATTGAGTTTTACTATTAAAGGGATTGTCCAGTATTAGGCTATGTTCACACAACGTTTTTTCTTGTCCGTCTATAATTTTTAAAATGGCATCCGTCATTTTGAGTGCAAAATTATGTTATTTTGAGGATTGGCCACCTGCAATGACGGCTGTTGGTACATTATTCTAGTTTAGGTGCACTGATTGGCCTTTGGGTGTGTTTTTAATTGAAAAGTCCATTGAATTTAATAATAAAAATGGAGAAAGGATGGTGAAAAAAGAAAAACTGTGTAAACAACTAAAAAATAACATTTGTTGTCTGCAAAAGACATCTGAAAATAATTAAACATGATCATTATTTTGAGATAATGTCCGTCATTTTATACACTGTGTGCATTGGACGTCCATCATTCCATTGCTGCATTGCTTTGCAGTCAGTTATATTGTGGCAATACTGCACATTTTTTTAAATAGAAAAAGCAGACGCCATTTCCATGCAGACAGCCACAATTGAGGTTGCATGAAACGCAAATATATTTTATAACAAGATTAAAGTTATGCTGTATCCATAGGATACTGATTGTAAAGGTCCAACCACTGATCACGAGAATAAACGTCAATCGTTCCCAAATGAATGGTGATGCAACGTGCATGGGTAGCCAGCATTTTAATTGTTTTCTTTGGGGTATCCAAACATTGCCAAAAGCTGAGAATGAATGGAGTGATGGTTTCCCTTCATTACTCCACAAGATAGCTTACCAGCCACTGGGGTTCAGACACCCTGTTTATTACCTGCACTACACAGTGACCAGGGCCTGAAGCAGTTGTCTCCCTTCTTTGTCTAGCACTGCCAACCTGTAACAATGGGTTCACACGATGGAATCCAGATGGATAACCTGCCTCGGATTCTGCCTTTTGCACCTGCACGCATCTCCTCCTGTGCTATAGACTCCATTCTATGATCAGGCAGATTCCGACATTCGCCCAAAGATTTGACATATCAATTCCATGGGTGGACGTACCGCGATCGGCAGAATCCGCAGCGGGTTATCTGCCCGGATTCTGTAGTGTAAACGCACCCTAACTTCAGCTCAGCTGCCATTTGGTCTCCAAACAGCTGATAGGCTGGAGTGTGGGGTGTTGTCAGCTCTTAATCAGTCTATTTTTCCTGGAGAACCCCTTTAAATGTCCCCCTAATAAACATAAATAGAAGAAACAAGATCTTCTGTTGATTGATTCCTCCTTCCACTAATTCCTACACTCATTCTCTCTTCCACCGCTCATCCACTTAGCATGGCTCACCCTATGCCCCACTCGTGTACAATAATCTTCTCTCTGGTTGACATCTCTTCGACACCATCCTCCCTGATTTCTGTTCCATACTAACATCTACAGTAAATATTTATGTGATATATACCTGTATATAGTAGAAGAACTGATAATAAGCTTGGGAGTGTAGGATTTCTAATTGCCGAAATGATAGGCTTTATATGAAGTAGGTATTCTGTTTTGAGTG
Source organism: Dendropsophus ebraccatus (assembly GCF_027789765.1). Lineage (NCBI taxonomy): Eukaryota > Metazoa > Chordata > Amphibia > Anura > Hylidae > Dendropsophus > Dendropsophus ebraccatus. Next base: position 44,161,506 of record NC_091461.1, on the reverse strand, counting down.
TTTATTGAACGGTTTCTTTCTTTCTCTATGTTATATTCAAAGTAATTTTTTTTTTCAATCAATATAAAAGCATTGCTTTAAACTTCTAGAATGTCACTCCGAGGAGAATCTTTTGTAGCTACAGCTCAGTCCGGCTTTTTCTTCCAAACCTCATTTTTCATTGATCTTGCAAGAGTTCTAGTCTATTCTCTCTTTTTTACTGGGCATTTTACACGTGATCTCATTAGCATTTTATTGATGTTATTTTTCCAGCCGGTGAGGTTACATAGATGTAAAATTGCTTCAGAGAAGAAAAAGTACATTTTGTGCAGTACATTCCGCTTACTCAACCATTACGTTAATTGTATGGCATGCAGAATCTTGTCCCTTTTTTTTTCTTCTGAGGGTCTTTGGCTGAGAAAAGGGCCTTTTCTTCGCCTAATGAAAGATTGTACAGTGATTCATTTATTATATAGAAAGTACAGCTCGGTGGAAAAGGTGCAATCTTATAAAAAAAAAAAAAAAAAAAAGCAATTGGTGTGATTGTGAATGTTCACAGATGCATTTGTGAGGTGTAAAAATACGGAGTTTATTTGCAGGACTCCATTGTGAAATAACAGTGTGTCATCTGTGGTTGTGCATAGGAATGCAGGTAAACCTAGTACATTATTTGGAGGGGAGTCTGTCAGCAGATTTGACCCCTCAAAACTGCTGACAGGACCAGATAGGTGAGGAGTAAGGCAGCGTGAGCATACATAGATGGATAGATTGCTTGACCAAAAAGTTTTAATCCTTCTCGTGTGTGACCTCGGCTGACCCTTGAGCAATGTCCTGGGTGTTAAGATCACTGTATAGTCAGGATTTTAGTAGTTATGTTTTAATACTTTTTTTAACCCCTTCATGCCAAAGGTCATTGATGCACAGATGTCCAGGTCAAATTGACGCAGTTTTTTTTCCTCGCCTTCTAAGAGCAATAATTCCACCTACAGGACGTTATTTTTTGCACCATGATCTATCGTTTTTATTAGTATCATATTGGTTTAAAAGAAAAATTTTGATAGCTTTTTATAATTTTTTTCTGATTATATAGTTAAAAAAAACTGCAATCCTGGTGTTTTTTCTTCTTTTTGTTTATGCCATTCACCGTACGAGAACAATATTGTTATATTTTAATAGATCGGACAATTTTGCATGCTACGATATATAATATGTTTATTTTTTATATTTTTATTTGTATAATGGGAAAGCAGGTAATTCAAACATTTATTGGGGCTTTATTTTAATAAGGTTTTTTTTAAATATGTTTTAAAACTTTTTTTTTACACATTTTTGTGGAATTATATATGCATTGCTCAGATTGCATATATTGAACAATGCTATGCCATTGCATAGCATTGATCAGTACTATCGGCGATCTGTGCATAGAGTCTGCCTGAGAGCAGACTCTATGCCCAGATTGCCAATCTAACAGGACAGAGATAAGTGTTTTACCCGCACCTGCCAGTGTTAGTGATCAGGACACCCGCAGGCATGCTGCAGGGGGTCCCGATCAGTCAGTGACAAGTACTTAACCTGTCAATGACTTTTTTAAACGCTGCAAGTGCTATGCATTGCAGTGTTTAAGGGATTAACGACAGGCAACCTCCAATACCGGCGACACTGATGTTTGCAGGACTGCTTGCATTGGAACAGCCTTGCACACATTAAAAGCCCCTACAGGATTTACTAATACAGACAGGTCAGGGTTGGTCACAGGTTTCCTTCAAATGGTCTCTGACACTGACTTGACTCTTCTGCACTTAACACCTCCATAATACTATACTGAACATACAAAACCATCCAGGAAAAGTTGAGTTTATGTCTGTTGTGACCATCATAAAGCAGGATTGCCATGTGAAAAGTGTTATCTCATTTATTAGCTGTAATCTTGGCTAATTAATGAGTAGTTATTTTGTTCCTATAAATGTATTACAAGTTACTACAAGCGTCGTGTGAAATGGGTAGTGAGTGAAACCTTTTACATCTATGTTTGTGGTTGTATTTTTATAAAGTTGGAATTACCCTTCCTTTATCTGGAATATATACAGAAATACCGAGTGTCACAACAATCAACCAGGAAGTTGAAACAAAAGGCATTTTATAATCTAATAAAGTTCTGCTGTAAAACAAAATAATGAACGTTATTCTTCAGCGAGACCAGATGCCTGTATTCAACAGTGAACTGAAATGATTCTTGGCATCCAATTCCACATTTTGGTTATGAGTTGCCTTAAAGCATGCATAATTATTTGTGTGTAAGGGTACATAAAAAAAAAAAAATCTCAGTGCTTATGCCGAAAGTATTGACTGAAATATTTACTAAGTAGGAAAGAAACCAAGAGAGAATCCTGGCAGAGCTTACCGCCAAATAGTCTTCTTTCTGTCGTAATACTGAGATTTCTGGTACTGATGTGGTGATCTGAGAGCATCATCCTTCTATAAGTTATCTTAGCCTTGTGCATGTCTGATGATGATTAGTATAGTGTATGTATAGCAGTCTATATACTTTACCAGTCCTCACTGGTTGCTATGACCAAATCAATAGGTCTACAGTCAGTGTCTACTTTTAAACACAATTTTAAAAAAAACTAAATCAAATGCTTAGTTGATATGGCTTTATAGCGGTTACAGCTTTGTTGTTCTGAAATTGAGACTTCTATATAGATGTAGATGTAAAACAAAGTATTCTGTCTGTCTACAGTGACCACTAGATGGAGCAAGGCTACATACTGTTAGTATGTTGAACTCTGTAATACAATGGTATGCAGCAAGCTCCTTAGCACCATCTAGTGGTGGGTGCAAGCAGGCAGAGTATTACATCTAAGATTATTCATTTGTAAATCAAAAAAAGATATCTGATCTATGACTGCCAAAAAGATATATTAAGAGATTAAAGGGGTTACTCAGGATCCAAGGAACTTAGGTGTATTCTTCTAGGAACACTATCCAATGTGTTTACTATTGCAGCTCATTTCTATAGAAGTGAATAATGTATAGTTGTAATACCACATACAACCTGAGGACAAGAGTTTTGTTTTTGCATTAAAGCAGCTATGCAGCTGGTGGACAGGCGCTTAGATCACTTAGTTTTTTCAGTTACATCAGTGTACAGGGGCGTGTATGGCTGCTGGCCAATCAGAATTCATCTTCACTGGGCCTGTCTGTGCAGAGGGATAACTGACGTCACTTCCTGTATATGGTCTATTTTTTGCTACTAAAGACAAAATGGCATTAGTGATGGAGCCTCAACTGCAGTTTTTTCAGTAAGTGAGACACCTAGTGGCCAAATTAGCACTGTATTTCGTATAAGAAAACATGCAAAAAAAATAATTGAAGTAAATTGCAGAGATGTACTATATAATCTCCTCTGTTGATTTAACATCATTTATTGGTAATATATAAATGCGAAATCGGACCAGGACCATTATGTAGAAGAAAGAATATGTATTACGCACATCTGATTATGGCCATTTAAGGAAAACGTATACAATCACTGGTAAAAGTAGTCATCATCTTCTACCCAATTATTATTATTACTTATCATTTCTCTCATTTTGTATTACAACCAGACCTCATATTTGTATCGGTGTCACATGCAGACATACTGAAGAATGTGTGGCCAGCTTAACACTTGAAGATTCCCGTTTTAAAAGGCTTACACTTTGTGAAGCTATAGTCTATTAATAAGCCATTGATATGCACTTTCAGAAATAAGCCAGTGTCATGTTACCAGCAGATGGGTCTTAGCGTCTTTTCAAGTTAATAACCTTACTTTTAAGAACCTTGCTGCAGTAAGGCACTGTCTACAATATTGTAATTGGTATTTTGCCGGGAATAATTGGTTGGAATATTCCCCTATGTAAAATACCTCTTGATTTTACAGCGGTGCTCCTGACGGAGGAAATAATAAACTAAAACAAATTCTTTTCCAAGTGTTCTTTGTGAATACTCCGATTTAATAGTCACATATTGTCCTGGCCATTTGGGATTATTCGATAAAAGAGTAATAGGGAATTCGGCTTTCCTTCAGCCCGGTATGAAAATAAACAGTTTTAAATGAATGATCTCCTATAATGTGCTCAGCAAATGTGTGTAATCAAAGCAATAAGACATTCGGAGGCCTTTTTTTTTTTTTTTTTACACACACATCTTGGCCAGAGAAGCAAAATGGAAAAATCCCTGTAAAAAATAAACACTTAGAACATGAGACACTCTTGTGTTACATTTGGAGAGAATTTGCAGTTATCATTTGCTGTTATAACTGTAATGACTCATTTCAACAATCCTGGAATACAAACTTTTAAAATGCGCTTCTGTACATGTACAAAAAGTCATTCAACGGAATTGTCCGTTCTGGTAGAGAGGCGAAATGCTGTATTATGTCACAGCTAGACCATGTCCTGTCTACAAATGTTTAAACAGCTATTCCAGATGGCTCTCGTATATGGCCGCATTGTTTATTGGTGGTAATTACATTTATTGACGAAAAAAGTATGATTTAGATTCTTCTGTATTCTATGTCAACGGCTTTTACTGCAATGTCCCATCCATAGGATGCAGGAAAGTGAATGTCAGAATTACCAGACTGTCAGGATCACTGGGATGAGACTATGGATCACTGAGGCCACTAGTGGAATCATTTCCGGGCTCACATATAAAACTTTATGTTAGCAGTCTTGTTACATTCAGAAAGTACCATCAGCAGGGTCAAACAGGTCTAGGGGTTATCTAGTAACAAACAGACCCTAGTAGCAAATAGGTTAAAGTCAGTTTAGGGGGATTTGATGTATCTATGGGTCCTATATTGTGCCAGAGCCAGGGCTCATTAGGGAATTCGGTTGTACTCTAGTCTACAATTCTGGATGGAGGTGACAGGAAAGAAGAACATTAAAGGGGTTGGCTACTTTATAGTAAAATAGTTCAATGTACAGTATTAGTAAGTGTACTTACTGACAGCATCTCCCTGTGTACCTCATAGAACTAATATCAGACTCCCCTCCTCCAGGCTGTGCTGCCCTGTTGTGTGGCCATGCTCCGCCCCAGTGTCCATCACTGAGCCTGTATATGCCTATGGAGAACACTGGGGGCGGGGCATGGTCACATGCTCCTCCATGTCGGCCATCTTATGGACAGACTCATTACAGAGCAGGACAACACAACCTGGAGGAGGGGAGTCTGATTTTAGCTCTATGAGGTACACAGGGAGCTGCTGTCAGTATATACTCCCTAATATGTTCCCGAAATGGGAACATAAACTAAAAATCGAACAGCTACGTCATCTGACCCACCCATAGACATGTACATGTAGTTCAGCCAAGCGTGATAGAAGGGGAAGCCCCTGACAGACATCTGTAGCAGTGTTTTATCTCCCCAAAAAGAACTGGACATATTGAAATAAAAAATGACATTCTCTTTTTTTGACATCTGCCATTGGAGGAGGATTGGAAAGCCCCCAGATCCCATCAAAACTAGGGGGGGGGGGGGGGGGGGGGGGGGGGCAGACAACATTAATGTAATGTGTATGTCCAGTTTTAGGCTATGTTGATACACAGTTAAATAAAGGTAAAATACATCAGCAAATTTGAGTGAAAATATGTCCATAACACACTCCACACCTTGTTTTATTTTCACTCAAAATTAAAAATTACGGCTGTATTTTGGCATTATTTTACTGTGTGTGAACTTAGCCTTAGACTAGAAATGAATACAGAATTAATGTTGTTTGTATCTACAGTGTATACAAGAACTTCCTTTTGGATTTTTTTTTATATTCTCTATGCTGATAAAGTATTTTATTGCATCACTATAACCAAAGGAAGCAGTGTTAAGTATTTCATCACTAAGCACAATAGAGCACAATTACTCTGTTTCTGTAGGCTTTATATTTCTTAGTATTTATCCCATTAAAGCTACTGTATGTTCCCACAATGTAAAAATAAGGGCAAATCACCATCATGACACAACGGCTGTAATTTTCCTCATTTTAAAATTGGGGAAACATAGTCTTAGGCTATGTTCAGACATAGTATTTCCGTCAGTCTTTTGGTCAGTCTTTTTTCAACCAAAACCAGGAGTGGAACTGACAGGGCAAAATTATAAAGGAAAGAGTTGTACAGTTGCTGTGTTTTCAACCCACTCCTGGTTTTGGTTGAAAAAAAGACTGACAGAAATAATATGTGTGAACATAGCCTTAAGCTACGTCACAAAACGTTAAAAAACAGAGAAATGGCGGACGCTTACGCTAATTTAAAAACCGTCAGTTTTTGCCGCGATTTAACTGACTGCGATGGCAATGCATTGAAGTCAATGGATAGACGGACGTCCAATGCACACAATGTATTGAATAACAGACGTTCTTACCGCGGGCGTCAAAATAATGAACATGATCATTATTTTTGGATGTCTTTTGCAAACAGCGGACGTTTTTTATTAGTTTTTCACACAGTTTTTCTTTTGTCACAGTTCTTTCTCAGTTTTTACGATTAAATTCAATGGACTTTTCAATTAAGCCACAGCCAAAGGGCAAATAGTAACCCAAACTAGAATAATGTACAAACATCAGTATATATCCATATGCACTAACAGACATGCAATGTTTTTGATATCTATCTCTCAATTCCTACTACCTAACCAACAAAGCAAACTCTATTTATATCCAGCAAACATAGAATGGGAGAAGCCGCAATGATGTCTTCACCCGCTATAGCTAGTGTTAAAGTATATTGTTATAATGTATGTGAAATAATCTGAGGGCTGATACAAAGTATACGAGACATCAGACGCACATGATCAGCACACACTGACCTTATCCCAGCCTCACTGCCAGGGTGAAGTATTCTCATACTAATCACCTCTCGTATTATATGAAATTATTGTACAACGCTCCAATCAGAAATCAGCAGATCAGGCGACTTAACTCAGTCTTAAGTATTAAAAACATATGGATTTTTTTTTTTTTTTAGTCCCATACTGTTCTCATTCTGCACACTAATGTAATTCACCTTCTCGAATGTCACTAAGCGTCCTTATTGTTAAGGTATCCCACTTTGAACCCATATAGATCAATCAGTGTCACTCAGCCATTGATTTACTAGCCTGCAATAAATAACATATCTATTCTTATCTTACCTGTCTACTATACTGCAGCGTATAACTACACAGAGTCTTCGTTTTCTTTAATAATTTGTAATGGGATGTGAAAAGAGAAGTTGGATGGGAAATCCTGCACCAAAGTTTCTAGTTGACTAATTTATAGTTGATTTGGCACAATACAGCTGTTCATAGATCTGAGCCTTTTAACTTGTTTATTTAAAGAGACGTCACCTCCCAAACAATCCTTAAGTTAACAAAGAGGTCTAAGTATCTCTGCCCATTATATTTTTGAGCTTAGTAGCCCTCTCTATATATCAGTATCCTCTGTTTGCATATTTTATCCTATTTACAGAGGACCTTGAAGGGGTTGTCCAGTGAAAATCTTTTTCTTTCAAATCAACTGGTTTCAGAAACGTATATAGGTTAGTTATTTACTTTTATTTCAAAATCTCCAGTCGTTCAGTACGTATCAGCTGCTGTATGTCCTACAGGAAGTGGGATATTCTCTCCAGTCTCTCTGCTGCCACCTCTTTCAATATCAGGAACTGTCCAGAGCATTGGCAAATCCCCAGAGAAAACCTCCCCTGCTCTGGACAGTTCCTGACATGGACAGAGGTCTGTGTCAGACTGAAGAGAATACAGCACTTTCTGCAGAACATACAGCAGCTGATAAGTACTGGAAGAGTTAAGATTTTTAAATAAAAGTATATTACATATCTATAATTTTCTGAAACCAGTTGATTTAAAAAAAAAAAAAAAAAAAAAAAGATTTTTGCCAGAGTACACCTTTAATTTAGGGATGGGGGTGGAGTCCCTTCTAGTTGTCCAAACAGGCCTGGATATCTGTGGTGGAATAACTTCTGATGGGAGGTAGAAGTCACCACTAGATATATTCTAAAACACTTCCTCCAAGAAAACAAAAGGATCAGATACAATGGGGGTTCTGGGGTTGGGGAGGGGGTGTATGAGGTATCAATACAGACAAACTGAGAGTAGAGATGAGAAAGCGGGCTTCGTTTAGCTTTGTATGTAGCTAAATGATCGGCTTTTGAATTCCAATGTCTGCCCGCTCCGTGGAGAAGGTGGAGACAACCTGAGGACCACCTGGAATTCATGAATACAGCCATGGGCTATGTGCAGACTGCGTATGAGAACGGACGGTCTCAGAAAAGATCATCAATACCAGCTGGATGATCTTTAGGGCCGCGGAGTTCTTATGCAGGCACATCAGTGTGCGCGCGCATCAGAACTCTCCACTGCACACTATAGAGCGTACGGCTAGAGCGTTTTCTGTGGTTGCTATTCAATGAATACGGAAAACGGACACGTCAGTTGTTTGCTGCGCCGCTAAGGATCCCGGTCGGAGTGTATACCATGTTGCAATCTGCTACAACGGCTGTAGTTTTTGAAAATATACGTTGTGTGAACATAGCCATAGGCTGTATCCATGTTTTCCTGGGCTGTATACATGTTTCTTTTATGTGGTCCTCAGGCTGTCTCCACCTTTTCCACGGAGCGTTTAGCTTCATACTTGATTAAGAGCTAGAGAAAAACCTTGTGTAAATTATATCAGGAAATCTTTTACATTAAACAGGTTGCTGGGAGTTGCATCTGACAACAGTATATAGCGGTGCTTCTCAAACTGTGAGGCGGGGCTCACCAGTGAGGTGCCCCCTAGTTGTTAGTGAGGCCCAGCTGGGGAGCCAGTTTTCACAAAGTAACTATGATCTGCACAGTTCTTTTTACTGTTGGCAAAAATCTCTATTTTAGCCACATTATTAATTTATTTCGTACTTGCTTTATTAGTATATAGAGCTTGGGAGACAGGTGAAAGGTAGCCCTAGCATTATTTTCAGCTTTCAAATGGACTTTCACCACAGATAGTGAGGCCCAGGCACCCTCTTGGTCAGTCTAGTGAGGCCCAGGCATTGCCTTGGTCTGTTGGGTGAGGCTCCAGTAGAAAAAGTTTGAGAAGCACTGGTATATAGGATAGTACAGGTCTTAGGCAATATATTCCTAGCAATTAGTTTTATATCTCTAGGCATAAAAGAGGAACCATAGAATTATCATTAGAACAGCAAGTAGTGTATGATAGAACACTATAAATAACAGCATCACTATGCAAAAAAAAAAACCCACACCTCAGCTGAAACGTGTATGTGCCCTTGAATGTTCCTGTTTTAGCTACACTATGTGTGACTGTATTTATAGTTTGTACTTGTCCTACTTTCAATATTGACAAAATGTTGCAATCATAGTTAGATTGTGCACAGATATGTATGGTGCCCCAGATAGTATCACTGGATGGAACAAGCTTGAATGGATCTGTTGCATGTAATGGGGCACATTGCCAGACCTTTGGGCCCTCCGGCAGAGTTGCCCTCTAGCGTGGAGCATGCAACATTTTTTAAATCTGGAGCAACCCTACCGGTTGACATGCTATGTTGCAGTGCTGGACAGTAGTCAAATAATGTCAAAAACAGTAATGTCAAAAATAGAGAAAAGGCGTCCGATTTTGATATTTAAAAAAACGTCCTTTTTTGCCGCAATTTAACTGCAATGGCAATGGATTGAAGTCAATGGGGGGACGGACATCCAATGCACACAATGTATTGAATAAAAACGTTGTGTAAACATAGCCAGATAGAGACTCCCATCCATACATCCAGAACCTCACCTTATAGTTGGGCACTGTGCAGGAGAAAGTAGCTACTGTTTAAAAATAGTGTATGTACAGTGTTTTCCTCGTATGCCCTAAAGCACAGCTCTTGAATAAAGTTTGAACAAACAGCTTTAATTGTCCATTATCAGTGTTCTTCTGTGTCAATAGAAAAGATGTGTTCACCGCGCTCAAAATAAACTTGTCATCCTGGATATGCTCTTCTCACAATTTCACAGTGCAATTTAACTTTCAAGGTGATAAGAATATCTAAATGGATTCTACATGCAGAGAGTGTATATATATATATATATATATATATATATATATATATATATATATATGACAGCGCAAAACCGGCATTATAAAAGCACCCAGGTTTAATAACAACGGGGCAGACTCTTTTTTTTTTTCGGGGGAGAGAATACAGCTATGTAAGATTTAAAAAAATGTGCTTGTAAAACAAGAGGTAGAAATGTAGATTTGCATTGAAGATCACAGACTCTCAATGTTCCCTTCTAATTTAGTTTCTATTGGAATTTAAAGCTATGTCCTACTCCTGGCCTCCTCTTATTCACAGTATCGGTTACAGGACTTGGAATTTATGTCAATAAATCATTCTCCCAAACAGATGAACACTGTAATTGCATTGATTTCTCCAGCACAAATGGCATTGCAGTGTACTAAGAAGGTAAGTATTTATAAGCTGAAGTCTTCACTCCCGTCTTTTAAAAATAAGAGCTGAAAGTCGTTTTTATTCCGAGATGCTTGTGAGGGAACAGGGTTTGCAGATGGTCCTTTAAATTTCTAAGTTATATTTAAATATTGTTCATAGTTTGTCCTAAAGTCCTAAAGGGCTATTGCAAAAAAATAAACATTTCTCCTATTTGTAAGATAGGGGAAAAGTAGGAGATAGCAGGGGGTCTGACCTCTGTACTCCCCACCACCACCACTGATCTACATATCGGGCCCCTGGCTTCTATATTATAAATAGAGCTGTGGGTACGGCACGTGACCCGTGGCTTTATTTATTCCTATGGATCGAGGAAAAGAGCCAAGTATGCCAAAAGAGTGCTGTACTTTCCGTCAGCTCTAGAGATGAGCGAACCTTGAGCATGCTCGAGTCCATCCGAACCCGAGCATTCGGCATTTCATTAGTGGTAACTGCTGAGGTTGGATAAAGCCCTAAGGCTATGTGGAAAACATGGATATAGTCATTGGCTGTATCCATGTTTTCAAGACAACCTTAGAGCTTTACCCAACTTCAGTAGCCCCAGCTAATCAGATGCCGATCGGGTTCAGATGGACTCGAGCATGCTCAAGGTTTGCTCATCTCTAGAGCTCCATAGGAATGAATAGAGCCACAGGTCATGTGCTGTATCAATGGCTCTATTCATAATATAGAAGCTGGAGACCCGATACGGAGATCGGCGGGGGGAACAGAGGGTCCGACCCCCCGCATTCTCAGACTTTTCCCCTATCCACAGGATATTTGATTTTTTTTTTAAATACCTCTTTAAACTGTGGTCAGTGCTTGCCTATTAACTACTTGACTGACTAGTAACTTAATTATAGCAGAAGTACCAGCAAACATATCCAACACCATATACACCACAGAGGCATATGGGGCGGTCTATCAATCAGTATAGAGAAAAAATCTCATACCTATGGCCGAATTAGAAAAAAAAGAGAAAAGCCTGGAGTAAGTCATATTCAATAGGGACCAAGTGAGCCTGAAGTTTATCTCTTCTCTAGAACCCCAAAGACACTGCTTAGTCCCCTATACTTTATACTGCAGCTTTTGCCTACGTCAACTAATGCATGTACAGGAAGTTAGTGCATATGGTGAGGATTTCTAATATATTAGTAGTAGAATTATAAATTACTAGCAACGAAACTACAAATAGAGAAAAAAGATGAGAGAAGCATTGAGTACTGAAGCAGTGGCGACCAACTGATAGTTGAAGGCTTGGCTCTCTAGACGCTCATCAAACAGTTTGGTTATCTTTGTGGAAATGTAATATTACTTGACAACCATTCATATAGATGGCTAAATCTATCAGAGTAAGAGTCAATGGAACTCTCTAGCTCATTGGAAGACTGGACATGTGTGTTAGAGTAGAAAGATTGCACTTTGTGGGTTAGTGATGCTTGTGGTAGGGAAATCCAGAAATATTTATGAAAGAATCCAGGCACTCACCAAAATTGATTGCTTATTTATTCAGTGTAGTAAGTCATAGATAGGCTACAAGGACACATAAGTACAGTTGATGAAGGCCAGTGGGCCAAAACGCGTCCTTGTTACCTATCTGTGATTTTCTACACTGAATAAATAAGCATCAGTTAATTTTGGTGAGTGCCTGGATTCTTTACTAAAGGACACATGGACAGGGATTGTTCTGATGGGACAGACACTTTTTATCACCACCCTTAGCCAATTTAACTCTGATAAGTCGGGATTGTGAAGTCTGCTATAAATGTTAATACTTTGACTGCTGTAAAGCCATTGAATATCATTTCAGGCCTTATGGATGTGATATTATAGGCAGAGCCAGTTTTCTTACTAAATTAGGGACATTCTGAGGCCTCAGCGTCCCTGCTAGTCTATAGTTCAGTGGTAAACTTTATCTTGCTTGAGGTTTTCTTTAAGAAGAATCAGATATTATAGCTAATGTAATAGTCCAGAATAAACAGAACAATAGAACAGATGCTCTATATAAGGCAGCCTTTGCTGCAGACACATCTGGCAGTTATGTATGCAATTCACATACTGTGGAAACTACCACTTGGTATTGAAAGGCCATTAGCTCATGTCTTTGTGGCTCCAGCAGATACAGTACAATAAACAGTAATAAGATGATGGGAAAGCGAGCACAGCCCACCGCTGAGTCAGCCTTACTTCACAAGTACTTTAGATTGTCTAGAAATTGTTGTTGTTCTTTCATCTTCCCTAATATTGTACTTTTGCATTGTCAAGGCATCCAGTACAAGATTTATTGTGTTCTGGGTATTAAGTTCCCTGCTAATTTTATCTGGTGCTCTAAATATTGAGTAAACATTTTGCACACTCTGCATAATGCAGCATCTTATAAATTGTGCTTTTAAGACTAAGAGCTTTATGTATATAAATCATGTTTTTGTTTAGGTATATAACTCAATTTTTTTAAATAACCTTTTTAGGCATTGTTCACACTACGTAAAAGTACGGACGTTGTTGCCATCAGCAACAACAGCCGTACTTTATGCAGAGTGGAACATTGCCTTATCTGCTATGGGATCCCGGCCGGAGCGTATACACATCGTATACGCTCCGGCCGGGATCCCAATGCGTACCCGCAAATAACTGACATGTCAGTTTTCTGTGGCCGCAATTCAGTGAATTGTGGCTGCAGAAAGACCTGTTAGTTCACACAATGAAGCGAGCGGCTCCGGTCGCTTGCTTCATTGTGTCCTATGGGGAGTTCTGATGCGGGTGCGCGCTAATGCGCCCGCATCAGAACACTGCGGCTGGAAAGATCATCCGCCCGGTACTTAAGTACCGGCCGTGATGATCTGGGCAGAGACCAGCTGTTCCATGACGGAACGGCCGGTCTCTTTCCATTGTGTGAACATAGCCTTAACCAAGTAGCTATAAACCCAGGGTTACAAAGAGGGCTATAAACCGTCATTGCCCATATAGTGCCCTACAGAAAATAAAATATAGTTTAATAAATAATCATTTGTGGAACCAAGAAAAAATGTATTCATTGGTACGCTGACTTTGGTAAATGTTTGTTGGGTGGTAGATTGCACACTAGATGGATCAGTATAAGGGAAATCTGCTGCAGATTGAATGCAGAGGATTTTTATCAATATAAATAAATTGCGAAAGTTTAAATCAGAAAATTAACAGCATGAAATTTAACAGATCAGGTGTGTGTGAAAGTAGACTTGAGGACTTATTGCCCTATATCACCCTATATAATGGGTTTAGCAATGAGCCAATGAACGAGCAGAAACACTCGTTAGCTGATCACTTAGTTCTGACCTGTCAAAAAGTAATCTGCCATCATTTGCACATCTCATGTAACAGTGTAATCTTCCTGTGTAATTTAGCCAACAAGGGAATCTATCGATTGTTCGAGCAGCCTGGGCCACATGAATATTAAGCCATGTAGGCCCAGTAAACGAGCGCTGATCTAAAAGATAGGTGTCCATGTTAAGCGTAGTTTGAGGTGTCTAATACGCCCTCCAGGGAATGTTCAGATATGCAGATCTGCTGCAGATCAGTTAAAGAAAGTCTGCCTGTGTGAACATACCCTTAAAGTAACACTGTCACCCCCTTTGTGCATTCTTTTTTTTTTAAACTGTGATTTTTATTATTATTAAAGTTTTATACAACAGAAAAACATGAAACAACAGGTTGTAAAGCCAAGAACAGGTGACTCTACAGTACGGCATATTATGAGCATTGAGCTCCCGAGTGAGGTCGCAGAGCACGTGGCAGGCGGAGAGCACATAGTTCTTTCAGAAAAGCCGTCATAGAAACACTGGAACATCGTGAGGAAGTAAATCAACATAAACAATCTCCAAGCCTGTATAAGTAGTGCGAAATCGGGTACTGACGTCACATCATAAGTATATAAGACCAGAAGAGGACACATAGTTGGAGACCAAACGACAGGAGACACGTACTAGGAGAAGAAAGATGGACAGACATGACAAATAGCGACAGGGGGGGGGGGGGAGGAGGGGGAAGGGGGGAGGGAAGGTAAGGCAGCGATCCAGACTTCTCAGGCATATCCCTGTTGTGTACAATAGGCGTCCCATGGGGACCACACTGCATCAAAGGTATCTAGGCGGTTTGCCAATGAGGCCGTGAGATGATCCATGGTCCTCATATCCTTTATTCTAGCTATCAGGTCCATCAATGCAGGGGGTAGGGTCTGCTTCCACTGCCGCGCTATCAAAGTTTTGGCCGCTGACAGTAATTGCAGTGTAAGCTTAGTAGCTTTTTTCCAATATTCTTGGGGGTCAAATTGAGGAGGCAGGCCAGAGGATCACACGGGAAGGGTTTCTGTATAATAGTGGACACCATGCCGCACACAGCGGCCCAGTAAGGCCTAATGATCGGGCAGTCCCAAAAGATATGTTGAACCGTTCCGGTTCCCCCCAGGCATCTCCAGCACAGGGGGGAGATGGAAGGATTCAGTCTGTTCAGTAATTCGGGGGTGTGATACCACAGCATAAGCAGTTTGTACTGGGTTTCCTTGTACGCAGTGCATATGGACGTTTTGGCTGCCCTCTCCCATATGATCCTCCAACACTCTGGAGAGATAGTCTTGGCCAAAGCCGCCTCCCATTTCGCCATGTATTTATGGCAGGTCGGGGTGTCGTCCGGAGGCGAGCCTAATATCTTGTAGATATCAGAGATCATTCCCTGCATATTAGGACCTAGTCTAGACAATTGCTCAAAAGCTGTGGGCCTTGATACCGTGGTGGAAGCCATTAGGGTTGTCATGAAGTGATGTAGTTGCAGGTAAGTGAAATGTTCAGTCCGAGGGAGTCCATATTTCTCACGCAGGTCCGCAAAAGGTAGCAGAGTGCGGGTTAGTGGGTTGACAATGTCAGCGAATTGAAACAGGTTGTGTTCCCCCCACGTCCGGGCTATTGCAGTCTGCATGCCCGGGGGAAATGCGGGGGTAAGAAGGAATGAGACTAAGGGTGATGCTTCAGAGGTAAGTTTAAATTTGGCCGAGCATGTCTGCCAGATGTGCCTCGTATGTTTGATAGGGCCAAGGAGTGAATCAGGGAAGGTGGCAGCTGGGTTAGAGAGCCAGAGGATAGAGTTAGGATGGGTAGGGGCCAGCCACCTTCGCTCTATGGCCATCCATTTACTGTAGGCGTGATAGGCAGTCCAGGAAGGGATATAACGGAGATGGGCCGCCCAGTAATAATGTGTGACATTTGGGACCGCCAAGCCACCCTGTAGTTTACTAGCCATCATCACTGTTTTGGGGATCCTATGCCTCTTCTCATCCCATATAAATCTAAACATAGCCGCCTGCATGGCCTTAAGTTCCTGCATAGGGACCCTGACAGGTAAGGTTTCAAATAGGTACAGCAGTTTGGGGAGTATAGTCATCTTTACCGCTGCTATTCGACCCAGGAGGGAGATGTAGTGTTTGCTCCATTTTGCCATAAGGGTCTTAACGTCCCTAAAGAGTGTGGGGAAGTTAGCCTGGTACAAGGAGAGATAGGATGCGGTCAGACGAATCCCCAGATAGCGGATAGAGTCCGTAGACCAGCGAAATTTAAAGGTCGCCCGTAGGTGCTGCAGCTCTCCAGCTCGCAAGTTGAGGGGAAGCGCTTCAGTTTTGGCTGTGTTGACCTTGTACCCTGATAACACCCCGAACTCTCGCAACAGTGCATTTAAATTAGGTAGTGATATGAGTGGGTTAGTGAGGGTCAACAGGACGTCATCTGCGAACAACATCAGCTTGTATTCCCTCCCCCTGATAGTGACTCCGCTGATATCTACATTACTCCTGATGGCCGCCGCCAGAGGCTCTATACAGAGAACAAACAATAATGGCGAAAGTGGGCAGCCCTGGCGGGTGCCATTAGAGAGGGGGAATATTCCCGACCGTTGGTGCGAGGATACAATGGATGCTGTCGGGCAAGAATATAGACCCTGAATCGCTGCCAGAAAGGGACCGGAGAACCCGTAAAGCGAAAGGGCTTCCATTAAGAAGGGCCAGCCCAAGCGATCGAACGCCTTTTCAGCATCCAGGCTCAAGACCAGTGCCTTGTCGTTTTGGAGGTTGACAGCATCGATTATATCGATCGCTCCCCTGGTATTGTCTGACCCATGCCTACCCATAACGAATCCAACTTGATCCTTATCTACTAATGACGGTAGATAGAGCCCAAGGCGTGTGGCCAAGATTTTTGTGAAAAGCTTTAAATCCGTATTTAACAAGGCGATGGGCCGATAGCTAGAACAATCTAGAGGGTCTTTGTCCGGTTTGGGTATTAAAGTTATGTGGGAATGAAGCATGGAGGAGGGGATGGGGGAGCCCTGCATATAGGTATTAAAGAGCGAAACCAGTTGGGGGGAGAGGAGTTCAGAGAAAGTTTTGTAATATAGATAGGTGTAGCCATCCGGCCCCGGGGATTTCCCCGAGGGCAGATGTTTCAGCACCTCCTGTAATTCCTCAAGAGTGACTGGGGAATTTAAGTGTTCCACTGCTTCCGGGGTTAGAGTGGGTAGATTGCAGGTGGTCAGAAAGTCCCTTATCTTCTGGGCTCGAGCGGCTGGGTCGGATGGCAGAGAGGATGGGAGGGAATATAGAGCGGAGAAGTATGTCTCAAAAATTCGGGATATATCTGCCGGGTGGTATTTTGTGTTCCCCTGTTCGTCTCTGAGAGCCTGCGGAGATTGTGCTGCCGAGCGTTCAGAAAGCATACGAGCTAAAAGGGTATGCGCCTTGTTCCCCTTCTCATAAAAGCGTTGTCTAGAAAATAGAAGTAAACGCTCTACCTTATGGATAGAGAGATCCTTAAGCTTAGCTCTGGCCGCCACCAACCTACGCAGGGTACTCACCGAGGGACGGGAAGACATGGAGGCCTCTAGGGTGCGGATACTGCGCTTAGCTTCTAGGATACCAGCTTGGCGGTCCCTTTTGAGTTTAGAACTGAGTGCTATACAGTGCCCTCTTGTGACCGCCTTATGGGCTTCCCACAGAACTGAGTGGGAGGAAACTGATCCCTCATTCTCCCTGAAATAATTCTCGATACATAGTTTAATAGAGTCTCGGGATACTTGGGTTTTAAGTAGGGATTCATTGAGACGCCAATGACACTGTCGGGTGGGTGAGAGCATGGGGGCCAGGGTGATGCGAACAGGGCCGTGGTCAGACCACGAGATGGGTTCTATGTCTGCTTTCCGGAGTAAGCGAACTGTCGGGATATTCCCAAAAAAATAGTCAATTCTAGTGTGTGTTTGATGGGGGTGGGAGTAAAAGGAATAAGCTTTCTCCAGGGGGTGCACAATACGCCAGAGATCATAAAGGTTATGTCGGCGAATCAATTTACGGAATTCAACCGACAACCTACGTAAATCATGAGAGGGAGGAATACCTGAGTAAGAGCATCTGTCCATCTGATCTGAGAATGGAAGATTGAAATCACCCCCTAGTATTCTGGGGGAGGGCGGATAGGCTGCAAGCCGCTTGAGCACCCCTCGGAGAAAGGGAATTTGCCTGCGATTCGGGGCATACACATTACAGAGTAGGAGGGGTTTACCCTGTAGGGTCCCCTCCACTACCACAAATCTCCCCCCAGGGTCTGAGTAGGAGGAAGTCACTTGTATAGGACAGTGTCGGGAGATCAGAATAGCTACCCCTCCCCTTTTACATCCCATTGAGGCCGAATAGGCGTGTGGATAGAAGTGTTTAGAGAAGTTGAAGTTGGCTGTAGCATCAAAGTGGGTCTCCTGTACAAAGGCGATGTCTGCTCTCAAGGAGCGCAGTTCCTGCAGGAGCAGGCGCCTTTTAATGTTAGAGTTTAGCCCTTTGGCATTAATGGTGACTATCTGAGCCATAGGGAGGTCAGGTGGAACATAAGGCTAGTGAGAGCATAAAACTCACCCGAATCCACAACATAGGGGATCCACCACGGGAGGCAATCCGAGAAGGCGGGAATTCCATTCGAAGTCTGGAGCTGCTTGGGAGGGGGAGGAAAGAGAGGGGGGGGAGGTACATAAAGGGTACATAGAAAAAAGAAAAGGGTAAACAATGCATCAATAAACATTTCAGAAAAATCCCAAAAAAGGAAGTTTACGGCTCTAGGCCATATACCCATGCAAAATGGGCATGGGGAGGAGCAAAAAAAACAAAAAAGGTTCTCCCTACGAAACACAGATAAATGTAGAATCAAAAAAAGCATAGGGATAAGGCTCCTGGGGGGAGGGAGAGACCAGGTTACGAACCAGACAGGCAACAGGGTGTACGGTAGTCAGGTTGGCAACCCGTCCATGCAGCCTAAGTAGCTGTAGAAGTAAAAAATAGGCCAAATGTAAAGCAATAATCAATAAAAGGAAAAGACAGTCCCACCGCCAGGTGGTAGCTCAATGGGCCCTGAAGGCAGGGCGCTAGATCAGCGGGGAGAGGAAGAAGAACCTCCAGGGTCGCGAGCTGGAGGAGGTGAGGGGCGAGAGGAGGATCTGCGCCGCTTCTGCTGTGTGGAGTGCCAGACAGTCTCGGGAGGGGCGGGAGGATGTGCGACAGTCCATTCCGTTATCCGAGGGATGGGGAGGGCAAAAGTCTCGCAAAAGGCAGGAAGGTCGGAGAGGTCTCTCAGAGTTGCCGATCTGCCATCCTTCCTAGCCACCAAGGCGAATGGAAAGTTCCAGCGGTACCTGACTTGGCTATCTTTCAGAGTAATGAGGAGGGGACGGAGAAGCCGTCTCTTTTGCAGAGTGAGCCAGGACAGATCTGGGAAGAGCTGAATAGGGGCTCCATCGAACTCAAGATCCTTCATTGCCCGGGCTTTAGTCATGATGCGTTCTTTCACCTCGTAATCATGCACACAGCAGATAACGTCTCTAGGGACGCCAGAGTTCAGCTTAGGCCGGAGGGCCCTGTGAGCCCTGTCCAGCTTGATTTTGTGTGAGGAGGGCTCTCCCAGGACAATGTTGAATATGGCCTCAAGAGTTTCAGAGAGGTCCTCATCGTGTGTTGCCTCAGGAAGCCCCCGGACCCTGATGTTGTTGCGCCGTCCCCTATTGTCCAAGTCCTCCATGTGGCGTTGCATGTCATTGAGGGCGGAAGATTGCACCCCTACTGTAGCGTGGAGTTGTGCAATGTAGGAGCGAGTGGCGTCATGTTCCTCCTCCAGATTTTCTACTCGTTCTGACACATGTTGGATATCTTTGCGGATTTCCGATATTTCCACCCTACACGCCTTGATCTCCGAGAGTAGGGCTCTGAAATCATTTCGTGTGGGGAGCTGAGAGAGAAGTTGTCTAACATTGCCCTGAGATTGAGCCCCAAATATAGACGAGTCAGAGTCAGAGTCTCCCCCAGGTTGCCAAGAAGTCTCATGTGGCGGCGTGGTTGTGAGGGAATTGCCCCCATTTTTAGCTTTAGTAGATTGTCTCTGGGAGGATTTCTGTTGTGGGTTTTTTGTATGAGATTTGTCACTTCTTGGAGGCAAAGGTGCTGCAGCCATGCCTAGATTATATTTTATAGAAGATGCAGACCCACAGGAGGGAGAGAGGGCAGGGTGCAGGGTATTCCGCAAGGGGGGGGTGGGAGAGGCAGGTAGAGGGTCCCTCTGCGAGACGGGGGGTTGTGTAGGAGGCTGTATGGGAGCCGCTTCCTCCTGTGTTATGTGTCCCTGGAGGGTTCCCTGGGGCCAAGATGGCGCCGGCTCTGGGATTTGGGGGAGTCCAGATAGGTCTAGAGTCCCCTCAGGAGGTTGTGGGCTATTGGGGGGGTCCCCCGGTCTCAGGGCCTCACTTACTGTGTGCTTGTATGGTGTCTCAGGGTGCCGGGGTGTCTGTTCTGCGTCCCGTGCAGCCGGGCCCAGCGCCCCACGTGGACAAGATGGCGCCCGCTTTCCTTCCCGGTGCTCAGAGCGTGTCCTCGGCTCTGCGCTCACCGCTAACAAGTGAGCCGCCCGGGTTCCGCAGCAGTCCGGTGCAGGTGCGGGAGGTAAGCTGAGGGAGCGGGTCGGGTCAGTGGCTTCTGACCCTCCGGGTGGCTGGCGCTGGCTGCGGGATTCACGGCCTCCAGACGTACCGCGCGGGAAGAAGCGCTCAAGCGTCTGTAAGCGGGTCTTCCGTGGCGCCGCTGGAGTCGGGGTAAGTGAGCGTCCCCCGGTGGTCTTCCCCATGTGCCGGTGTGCGATTCTGGCGGTGGGAACACCGGTAATTAGGCCTGTTCAGGGCTGCATGGACGGAGCTCTCTCTGTGCACGTCCGTTCACATGGCCGGCTAGCTCCCGCCCCCCCCTTTGTGCATTCTGACATCATTCCACAGGTATATAGGGTAAATTTAGCGTTTTTCATACCTTATTTCATATCATACGTCATGGTGTTTGTTCAAGTAAAAAGTGTCCTTTTATAAACTGCAGATTGTATGAAGTGGGTGTTGGCCCCGCCCCCTTGATGCCCATTGGTTGGCTGATGTAAAGGGGGTGGAGTCTAGACCTTTCGGCCAGCCTGTTCCAATGGCCGGTAAGGGGGCGGGGCCAACGGTACCATTGTGAAATAAGGTATGAAAAACGCTAAATTTACCCTTTACACCTTTGGAGAGATGTCAGAATGCGCAAAGGGGGACACTTTAAGGCCCTTTTGCACATGCCGATTATCATTCATGAGCTTTTATAAAAAACGCTCCTTCACCCAATAATCGACCCATGGAAAAGGTCCAACGATCAGCAAACACCCTCTGGTCGACTGATTTGTAGTGTTGAGCAGACTTGAGGAAACTGTCCGGGTTCAGGAACGTCTCCGAACCCAAACACTTAGCATTTGATTTCCTGCATCTGGAGAAGTTGAATGGTTGAATGCCACTCTAGGGCTGCCAGGAAAACATGGATACAGCCATAGGTTGTATCCATGTTTTCCAGGACTCCCTAGGGCAGCATCTAACTTTTCAAGATGCCGGAAATAAAATGCCTAGTGTTTGGGTTCGGAGATGTTTCTGAACCTGGATAGTTTCCTAAAGTCCACTCAACTATGTAAACGGAATATGTACGGCTAATGACCATGTATATAAATGGCCCTACACACTATCCCATCCGCACGAACACCCGGGCACGCCATTAATCGTGCCTTATAAAGGCTGCAAGTGACACCAGGGAAACGCGGTGAGGTAAGAATAAGATGCTCAGTATGTTGTATAAAACCAAAACATTATGAAAACATTTTAAAGTGCCGGTGTACCCCTTTAAGCTCTAAAAATCCCAAAGTCCAAAATAAGAAGCTTCATAATAATAAAAGTCTAGTGTTGATGGGACAGTCGCTGTTTTGTGTGCAGCTTCCTTAGGTGGCCGCATCCTCTCTCTATGTTTGTGTTGTCAGCACCAGGAGAGCAGTCATGGGGAATTTGGCTTTTGTGAACCTGCCCCCCTATAAATGCATTCCCTTAATATATTCAGGACCCCCTATAAATACATTCCCTAATATATTCAGGACCCCCTATAAATGCATTTCCCTAATATATTAAGGACCCCCCTATAAATGCATTCCCCTAATATATTAAGGATGGGTGCAACGCAGGCAAACCTTTGCATTAATTTGCAGCTGCTCAATTTGTTCTGGAATTTAGTTGATTTTTATAGCTTTAAACAATCCTCGGAGCAGAGTTTATTGTGTGGAGTCTCAATGTAAATATTCCTCTCTTGGTCATATTATGTGGCATCTCAGCTATGTTACAAGGAAAACTGTTGCCTTCAGAAAGACATTTTTAGTAGCTGGTATTTGGCAACTTGGCTGTTTTGTTTCATGATACATAGTGTTAGGCAATCGAGCCCATTGAAGATTGCTGCAGCTCTGCAAACACTTTGACGGCTGAACTGCTTTGCTCCCTTCTCAGAAGAATGTATACTGTGCAACTCCACAGAAATGGGAGCTGGGTAGTGAAAACACAAGAGGGAATAGAAAGTTTTATTTTATAGCTGTCTTTAGTGTTAGTCATTTGTTTTGTTTGCAGTCACGAGGGCTAATGTTGTATATAAACTCCTGCTGTGAGCAATCTTCTTTGAAGATTTCAGATGAACATAATATGGCTGTATCTTTGCCTCCGTATTACGGCTGCATGCTCCGTCTTGACTTCAGGTTTAATGACCCCGATAGAAAGCATCATATAGGGATCTATGATGCTTTGTGTTCCAGTCATTAGACCTGCAGAAAAATGCTTTTATTCTTTTGTGCAATGTGTCAGAGAGGCTTCCCAGCGCTCCTACATTGATGCAAGGTGGAATACCTCCTTGCTCCCCCTCCCATCCCTATATCTGCTTTTGGCGTAGCTTCTAGCTGACTGTCAATCAAGCAGGATCAGGGATGGGAAGGGGAGTAAGATTATATTCCAGGTTGCAGTAATTCAGGGACTTGGGAAAAAGTCTTTGACATTTTGCACAGGAGAATTAAAGCATTTTTCTACTTTATGGAATCACAGACAGCTATATGAAAGGTACCACGTGTCTCATGCTCTGACAGCTATCTAAAAGTGTCAGCAGTGGGGAACATGAATTTTCGGAGGTATGCAGCCATCTTGTTAAATAGACATCTGCTAATAAAGAATAAGATCTTTATTGGTGGCTATTTCACCAAATGGTCACGCTCCTTTGATATTGTATGTTCCCAAAGTGGGAACATAGCCTACCTAAAGTGTACTTTTATCATGTTAAACATTTTGATTGGTCAGAATCTGAGTGTTCAGACCCTAACCAATTGCTTGAATTGCTAGAACAATTGCTAGTGCACAGCTCCTCCCCCTGCATAACTAAGACAGTACAATAGACTTACATTGTGAGTCCATGCACACTTCTTTTGGTTTGTTCTACCGATCCATTGAGGTCTCAACATGTAAAAAAAAAAAAACTAAACTCACAGTGCCACTTTAAGGCCACTTTAAGGCTCGCAGTAGCTCTCCCTACCATGTGAAGATTTTTAGATGCGGTGAGTTGCCACTTACTTTCTTCCTCAGTATTGTTTGGAGACTTGGGCTATTACATGAGTGAGCACCCTGCAGGTGTATGCCTATGAGTCGTGAGTGGGATTGCACTACCAGCAGGTGAATGTTCAGTTCTGCACAGAACATGGACGTAGAATGCCTGTAACGGACTCTCCTCCACGCTGGGCAGCATCTGTGATAAGATGCTGGGAGCGGGGGAGCTGTATACATATGTGCTGCTCTGTAATGACTTTACAGCGCAGTGTATATCTGTACAGTTCCTCTGCTCCAAGCATCTTATCACAGATGCTGCCCTGGCGGGGGAGAGTCCGTTACAGGCATTCCACGTCCGTGTTCCATGCAGAACACAGAATGGGTGAATGCGGCCATAGTTCACTTAAGGCCATAATGTGGACACCGTAGGCAAATCTAATGTATTTAAGTGCTGTAATATGCTGTGCTGACAATGTTGTTCTATTGCATAAATATAATGAAATGACACAGCACCGATGTACATAATATAAAAATATCTCCAATGATACAACTTTCTATAATTTTTTCTTATTACATTATATATGTATGTGTGGTGTGTATGTGAAAGGGGTGCACAGTACAAGCCCCAGATAAGAACATATAACCAATGTATACATATTTATTATTATTCATAGATAGATAGATATAGATAGATAGATAGATAGATAGATTTTTCTTTTTTTTTTTTCTTTTTTGCATGACCTTTGACTGCAATATGAAATAAAAGAATAACTGTACATCATGCACTTACTCTGCTCAGTTCCACAATATGGGATACTAGTTATTGCTAATCTATGGCTCTTCAGTTTGTGCAAAACTACAACTCCCAGCATTCCCTGACAGCGTGCATCTATCACTACATGCTGGGAGTTGTAGTCTTGCACCAGCTGAAGAGCCATATCTTGGGCATCACTGCTGTACAGTACTGTATATTGTTCTGCCATCACTAGCAGCTCTTGAACACCAGAGGGCGCCTTAGAGGTTTCTGCTAAGCGAGCTGTAAATGGTTTTACAGCAGCTAAAGGTTTATTTTTCACTGCCTGGAAATCCTAATGCATGTAACCCCTAGATGGCTAAAGCAAAGTCCGAGAGCCTATTTAGTATAGTGCCCCTTTTTATTTAGCCAGATATGTCAGGTCTCGTCCCCTGTGTGCTGAAGTGACAGCTGCTCATGAGTTAATAACGCTGCACTATTCAGACCATGTGCTATTAAACAAGAATACAAGTGAAAGATTAGGAACTTGGAGCCCTGCGTAAATGACTTTACCCTGTAATTACCTCTTTTTTGAGTCATCAAGATTACTATAAAAGATTATTGTCTGAAAGGCAGAAACTGCAAGCCGATTGTTTCCAATGTACATAGTGCGGAACAAGGAAAACATATGAAAAGTGGTTTGTGTTGAGACATGAAGGAGAGCGGTTGTATAACAGGATCAAATTGTTTTTCTCCTCCGGGCTGCTTGCAGAATTTCCTGTATTTTCCTTTTGCAGTGTTTATTGTGATATCTGTAATCACCTGGACACTGTAAAAGGGTGGATTCATCTTATGTGTGCTGTAATACTGCGCTGCTACTGGCACTGATCACACAGCAGATTTATGGGAAAATCAGACCCTGCGTTATGAGGGTCATATATCATGTGCCGCACTGTCCAATGTGGGATACTTATGTGCAACGTTGTATTGCATCATATAGAGGTTTTACAACTTAGAGAAATACAGTTTTATAAAAATCCACTAACACCCCACACATTGCCCAGGGGGGTTGGGGTAGCTTCTTCGTCATGTGATTTAAAAAAAAAAAAAATTATAATAGTGTGTTTAGTATATGCATTTTTGGCTTGCATTTTGTTTTTCTTATTTTAAATTTGATTTCATGCCATTCAAGGCCTTTGCTTTTATTTGCATTAATCAATAGTACGGGCAAATGTAAGAAACTTTGTATTGTACATTATCAGAAAAAAATGCTGCTTTCCCCTATTTGCAGGCTATTTTCCACCCCTGCTAATATAGTTCAATTTCATCTTGTTTTTCACAAGAAAGACTAGTAGCTCACTTAAGGTTCAGGTTACATGTTGTCCATACAAGTCTATGGAGATGGAAGAAGGAGATGGAAGTGCTTGAGTGGAGAGAGCCAGTAGCTACAGAGTGTGTACAAGAGACTACAAGCTTACATTGAGTATTAGATCTCAACCCAGGACTGGATTCACAGCTAACACTGCTCAGTACTGCTCCATAATATTGTACAGCTGCTCCCTTTTTTAGGTATAGGAAAATTGGCGAAAAGTTCTTAAATACTGAGAAAGTGGCTAGAAAATTGGTAAAAAAAAATTCTGTGTGTGATCACGGCTGAACGCTGTGTTCACACAACGTAATTTTTTGGACGTATTTTGCCATCTTTTCTAAGTGAAAATATTGCCCTATTATGCAAATTGCGTACATATATATCCATATTTTAGCTTCAAAATGACAGCTGTCCCTAAAGACGGACGAAATATGTCCAGAAAAAGACGTTATGTGAGCATAGCCTTATAATGTCTTCTATTGGCAACTGCTGTCTCGCAGCTCATAGTCATTAGCAGCAATTGGTGGGTCCTGGTGACACGATAAGATGTATAGGGGATGTATAGGGGATCATGCTGGTGGAGATAAGGGTCAGGGATTCTGGATTTTCACTGCCCAACCTTTTGTTCTTGGAGGGAGAAGCCAGTGCCATCTAGATGTTTGCATAACTGCCACTATCAGTATTTTTTTTACCTACTAGTGGATTCATACAATGAGATCAATTATATGATTTAATCACACTTGTGTTTTTGGCCACCAGTAGACTTTAACCTTTCCTTTGTGTAATCTCTGAAATGTAATGTAAAACTTTGATATGCTCTGATGAAAGACATTTTGAATTACCTATTTAATCTCTACAAGATGAAAATGAATGTTAATTCTAACTTATTAATAACTATAATACCATCTGACTAACCCATTAGCTTTCACAGCTCTCTACACTTTGATCTTGGTCTGTTGAATCTAATAGTCAATGGCTTTTGCTATTTGGCCAGCGCTCAGAACTTCCCTTTCAATCATTGCACTAAACTCTAATACAAACCCGCGTGCACATATACACGTATATACACACAGCGGGTAATATAGTCTTGTGGAAGGAGAATGACTTAGATTGCACACTGTAAGACCCAGTGCACACACTGTAACTCTTTCATGGTGACCAGTAAAATCTCTTTTGCAGAACATGTTGTACTTAGTCTAATGCTGATGGGCTCATGTTTCTGCTTCTTGATCAGGGGGTAAAAACCATTTCCACGACTGCTGCCATAGATTTAAGTATGAAATAATTAGCTATTGTTATGTGAAAATCAGATTTAACCTAATACAGTAAATGCACCCAAGGTACCAATATTTCTTGTTAAAGTGTCTTTATGGAGTTTGCTGCTGGTAAATTCTAGTGACCTGAAGATAAAGATTGCATTGAGTGATGTACAAAAGGGAACCTGTCACTATGATAATGCTGCCCACTTCTTCAGCTTTATACTATAAAGCAGATAGATATGTAGTTGTGTGGTAAAAGTGTAACTCGTAACTTATTGGTTGAAATCTCTACGGGTTCTGAGCCCAGAGGTTGGCTCTAATCAGTAATGTGTGTGCATATATATGTAGCTGTCAATCACTGATTCAGACCACCCACTGGACTCCCACGGGAGCCCACCAACTGGACCACCCACTGGACTTCTGAGACCAGAATTGGCATATAAATATAGCTGTCAGTCACTGATTCGGACCACCCACTGGACTCGCACTGGACTCCTAAAACCAGATTAGGCAGAATTGGCATATATATATATATATATATATATATATATATATATATATATATGTGTATCTGTCAGATAAGGAAATACCTGGTGTGAACAGGGACACACCGCTGAGTTACCCAGTGACTGCAGCAGTAATTCTGTGGTGGTACCTATCTATCTATCTATTTTTCTATATATATCTGTCAGTGACTGATTCGGACAACCCACTGGACTCCCACTGGAGACCACCCACTGGACTCCTAAGACCAGAATTAGCAGAAATAAATAAAATACAAGTTATACGGTGTATTTTTCCACAACATTTTATATCAATCTTCTCGGCTCTTCATGTTCTATAACATTATCCTGGTTGATCAGATGACTTGTACATGCCAGGTACACTTTTAAGTAATGTTATCCATTTGCATAATCATATTGCTTCAGTTTCTATACACCATATTGCATCAATTTTATACAACCATGTTACTATGAATATAAAATAGTATAGGTTTCCATGTCACTTAGTGTGGCAATTCACATTTGTGTGTAAAATATCTATGGACATATAAAAAAAACAGCATGTGCTCTTTTCATCAATTTTTCCAATGGAGAATGAGAATGTCTAATGAAGTCTGTGAAGAGTGTTGAAAATGGTGATGCATCTGTATATGATCTTTATGATATCTGAATTGTACAAGTATTGTATTTGTGTTTCAAAGGGGCTCTTTTATATTTTCCATAGCCCCATAGCACCATACATACCACTGTGGTTAGCTTTGGTACTGTAGTGCTGTCCCTTTTAATTGTTGCTGCATAGCCTCTGAGTATAGTTGTAAAACACTGGACCAGATTAGATGAATGTGAACAAGAATCTACTTTCATGTAGGTTATTTTACAATAGACTATTGCACAAGACCGCTGTAAGGGATAGTAATCTTACCATCTCCTAATTGTTTTACAGAACTCTTGAGTTCTCCTGGAAATGTAATGGAAGGTTAAGCAATCAAGATTAGATGACACATTCTGTTAACCCACGACATGCTATTTCTTCTTGCTTACTAAAGTTCTCTAAAAGTGCCCAAATAGTTGATAATAATTAATATTAATATTAATTAATATTAATAGATAATAGTAATTAATGACATAAAGATCCATAATACAAAGGTGGCTTTATTTCCCATTAGCCCATTTTGGTACCATTACAAAATATAATTCATCCTGCTAAAACAAGTTTTTAGGAACAAACTTTTGTGTCCAATAAACAGATTAAAAACTAAATCAAATATTTTGGAATTCCTGTTTACCAGTAGAGATGACAGAACACAGGCTAGGCTGTAGGCTGCATCCATGTCTTCCAGGCAGCCTTAGAGTGGGTTCACACTACGGAATCCGCATGGATAAGTTCCTGGCAGATTCCATCACTCGTACCCGCTAGCTCTGGCTCCATAGTGGTCAATTCTTTCTGGCGGAGAGGCGCACCACCGTGAACAGGAACGAGCGACGGAATCTGCCAGAACTTATCTGCGCAGATTCCGTAGTGTGAACCCTCCCTTAGGGTTGCATCTAGGTTCTCCAGCCCAAAATAATATACCTACCTACAAAAAACAAGCACTTGTATAGTTATATCAATGAAAAAGTAAAAAAAAAACGTATAGTTCTCGGAATGCAGGGGCTGTTTTTTCTGCCCCTCAGTCAACTACTTTGCAATTATTGTGTTATTTCTCCATTGACTTCAAAACCAAAGAGACATACGGGCCACTAGAAAGATTAGGAGACTCTGCTGTATACAGCTAACCAATACCACATAAAAGATCAAATATGCCTGTGATTGCTGAATGTAGGATTTATCTAACTTTAAATTTACCATGCTGTGCTTGAAAGCAAAACGAAAATGTCAAGCTGGAAAGCATATATATATAGTGCACGCTGCATTTGCTTATTTTCATTGCCACCTCTTGTTGATATTGGAATACTGGAGTTATTTTCGACTTTATTTTTCTAAATATGTTATCCATATTTATTCTGGCAATTTCTATCAGAGGCTTTTAAATATAGCAGATCTTTTGTTCGCCATAAGCTACATTCATGTTTCATTTCCCATTTGAAAACAGCCTTGTGAAATCAGCTTTTCAGACTAATCAAGTGCTCTCTTCAATTGCATTATCATGCAACGATGCACCAATCAGGAGTCAGTGGACCACGTTCCTGCTCATCCAGAATGAGGAGAAAAGCCGCATTAAACTAAGCATTCATTGGTCTTTACAGGTCTGTAATCTCACTTTGAATCGCACCATTTTAATGCTGTAGGTTTTTTGGCAATTTTTGTGTTATCGGGTATAGAATGCCTGAATAAGTACTTCGCCACCATTATAATATCGCCATTATGATATTTACTGAAAGAAACAGACCCTAAAACATAACTGTAATTAAAGACATTGGAAAAAAATAAAAGAACATAACATTGCCTAGTGAATGGACAGGCTAATCAATAACAGCTGGTCTATATCTTACTATCCTATTGTGTCCCTATCCAGTGATGGAGCTATTCCTCTGAGTATCACATAAGTCTATCCCTATGATATGGCTATTGCACCAGAGCATTCAGAGGAATGGACTCAAAACAAAAGTCTGTCCCTTCATATATCACGTGGCTGTTAGGCAGAGTCTTAATTGATAGAAAGTTAAAGTGTACCTGTCGTTTAATTTATTTTTTGCAGAAGTCAATAGTACAAGCGATTTTAGGAAACTTTGTATTTGGGTTTATTAGCGAAAAATGCATTTTTATCATGAGAAAGCAGTTTGAAGCCCTGTCTTCATTATTTTCTATGGAGAGGGGAGGGGTGGAGGAAGGGAGATGAGGCACCAAAACAGGACAACAAAGAGTTAATTTACAGCTATCTCCTCTGAAGTCAGCACTGACCTCTAACCTCTGAATCGAGGCCTTCACACAGCTCCCGCCGTGTAATCCTTTGTTCTCTGCTCTCTGCTGCCGACAGAGATTGTTGCAGCCAGGTAAAGGACTGTGCAGCTTATAGTCACTTTTATGAAAACTGCCTTCTCGGCTGTGCTCACCAGCAACTAGGGGGCGCCTCACAGTTTGAGAAGTATTGCTCTATGCAATATCAGTGAATATAATGTATAACACTGTGCTTAAAGTCGTAACACTAGATGAGATGGTTACCTTTCTGTATATGTCACTGTAACCACTATATTCTATAGTAATCTAGGTTCATCTCATATAGGACCGTCCCTGTGGGCACTATATGACACCATTATGATTTACAGTAAATAACAAAATGTTATCTTTGGGTGCTATTAAAAGTGCTATTTAAGTTCTGTAGCACAATTCCATAAGCTAATTTACATGTCTCTTCAAATCAGCCCTTTATAGGCACTCAATGATATGTATATTTCGATCTCCCTACTTGTTTGGTACGATATGTTCTACAACAGACCTTGTAGTAGTGTCACACACAATGCCCCATTTATCCAGCTGCTACAGTGATCTCAATGGGGATGTTTATTGAGTATTCACAATCGGCAGCATATTATATTACGGATATATTTATTGTAAACTGAGGTAATGTGAAGTGGGACCTTGTATCTTATCGGTTGAAGTAAACCACTTTCCTACTGTCATAGTTTCCTATGTGTTAGACTTGCAAAGTGGTTCCATTTTGCACTTTATACAGAGAATACTTTTATCTTTCATATAGTTGCATGACCTTCTGCAGGCTTATAGATGTACATTATTACAAAACCCACAGCTAACTAAAATACAACAAAAGCCACAAACTGCTAAACCACACAATAACATAGGAGACAACACTTATACATTCTGAGCCACACAGACAACAATTCTGAAGCAAAGAAATAAATACATGTATTTGGACTGTTCTATTTATACATTATACAAGGGACGCACAAATATTAATATCATTATTAGTAATAATAATAAATAGTAAACATTTACAACATACTAACATTGACCCTTCAGGCTACGTTCACACAGAGCAAAAGGGGTGGATTACGCGAGGAAATATTTCCGCCTGAAATCAACTGACGCTGAATTCCGAGCAGTATATAAGCAGAATGTAAGCAGAATCCCTGCGTATTCTGCTAGGAAAGTGTTCAGCTCGTAATCAGCTCTTGACAAATTCAGAGCGGAATACTCGAGGAATCCGCACTGAATCCGCATGCATTCAGCGCTGAAATTCAGCGAGTATTTGGCGAGTAAACTAGACTATACCAGAACATATACTAGAATCCTCCTCCCCCCCTTTTTTCCACATTTCCGCGCTGATTCAGCGCGTAATTTCCGCTTGTATTACGCTTGTATTCCGCGCTGAATACGCGCATATTCCATGCTGAAACAGAAAATCAGAGTCCCATTGGTTTGTATAGGCTTCCGCTAGCGGAAGAATGAACATTTTCATTCTTCTGGCGGAAAGCGGATTAGTTCAGTGCGGAAATTCCACTGTGTGAACTGCAGAGCAGAATTTCCATTCAACACAATGGAAATTAGCTCTGTACCTATTTTAACGCCTGAAACTTCAGCGCTGATTCAGCGCAGAAATTCAGCTGCTTTTGCTCTGTGTGAACGAGCCCATATAGTGGTAGCGGGGTGGTTTTGGTGCTCTCACTGCTGAGACCCCTCCAGGGTGCCAGCTTTTTTTCATTCTCTCCGTATCAGAGGGCAGAACCAGAGCTGGGTGATTTGTCTGTAGTGCGCACATAGTTATTAGACAGACTCTATTCTTTACTGCTATGCGATGACGTACGGATAAGTTCCGGTGGATTGCGTCGCTCATACCCGCTCACGTCGGCGTGCATATCCGCCAGTGCCATAGACTCCATTCTATGGCAAGGCTGATTCCACCGTCCGCTGAAAGAATTGACATGTCAGTTCTTTCAAGAGAAGTTGGAATCGGCCCGGACATAGAATTGTGTCCATGGCACTGGTGGATACGTGCGCCGCCCTGATCGGTACGAGCGCCGCAATCCACCAGAAGTTATCTGCATGGATTCTGTATTGTGAACCCTTCCTGAAAGGTCTTATCCAGGATTAGGAAAAGCAAAGCTAGATTCTTGCAAAAACTGTGCCACCCAAGTTCATGGGTTGGGTGTGGTATTACACTTCAGCGCTATTCACTTCAATTTAACTGAGCTGCAAAATCCAAACCCAAACTGAGGACAAGCATTACCATTTCTGGTAGAAATCAGCCATGTTTTTCTATTCTGGACAACCCCTTTATTCTACCTTCTTTGAACAGTGCAGATTCCCTGGAGCACAGCGAAAGCCTCAATTTGCATCCTTATAGCCAATGGTCACTCCCTTCCTCCCTCCTTCTCTCCTGCTTGCAGCACCTGCTAAGCTATGTTCCCACTTGCTGTATTCTGTCTTGCTGTCTCTGTTACTACAAATGAATTTCCCCTAACAACAAACAGTAAACAGCAGATTGCAGAAAAGTGGGACACCTAGTGGCCAAAACTTTAGAACCGTTTTTCTGGGAGTAAGGAGTTCTTTTAGATAATATAACTGAACTACAAATATGTCATAGCGACCATTTAATATTTTACATCTATTTTTTTTTTTTACGTCTACTGTTCTTCAGAAATCATTACATGTGGTTATTTTTAGGTTTCTGTGGAAATGCTCTATAAAGTGGTGTCTATTGTGGCAGTCACAATGCCTGTGAGCTGTGCCCGTATCCTGCCGTTGGCACTTGAAGAGCAGCACTAGAGGAGTTAAGGTTCCTTATAGCCTGCAGGGATGCAATGGCTTGTCATAGGGGGATACGGTTTGGGTAGCTTTACATTTGTTTGTTTCTTTCCATCTTCTTTGGCTGTTTACATTGTTCAGTATTGTAACACATTGTAACAATTACAGTACGAGTGTGATACAGGCAAACAGCATCAGTGATCATATGATCCAATAAATAGTATCCATCCCCTTGCAATCCTATTAATTATATTGTAGTGCGGTTACTTCCTCACGATGTCACATCATAGTCACACGCTCTGATTTGCTTCGTTCTAGTTGTTTATTGTCCTATAAAGAAAGAAGTAATGCTCAGAGGCACAGGCTGTTGTGAAACCCTCGCATCCCAGCCATCAAGTCTTCTTTTTATGTCTCTAAGTGCTCTGTTTGTGCCAAGTGCAGGTTGTCTCGTCTGCAAAGAGTTAACGCCTTGGTTTTGTTCCCATCTTGGGTTTGTTTTTAGGTGGGCTTTTTGTGGTGTCAGCTGAGAGGAAAACTATATCAAAGAGGCAGAGGCCATTGAGGAGGCTGAAAAAAAAAAGAACAATTAAGACAAAATGTCATAACCTACATTGAAAAGGTGGTGTAAGTGCAGCCCCAACTGGCAGCCAGCTAAAGTCATTCCTCTCCTAGCCACTAATGTAATCTGTGTTTATACGAGTAATGTACTGTAGCTAAGGGGGAGGGGGAGTTGTAAGCACACAGCAGATACTCAAAGTGTTCATTTTGTGTTAAGCTCACATCCCCACCAAGTCGAGACTTCCAGGGATTTAATGGGCAGTCAAATGCAGTGTAGCATTCATGAGAACTGATATAAGTGAGACAGATGCTAGCCGACTGGAATGGGTAACGCCACCTTTATCTTTTTCCTGTTTTTTTTTTGTTCTTTTGTAACCTGATTTTGCATGTTTTATGTCTTGTTAGTTTCAGGACTGCATGCAGGGGGCAAACTTTAAACAGGCTGCCTGCGTTCTTTAGAATGTTACTCTTTGTTTTGTGAGATGAGATGCTTGGACATGGCAATCTCCTTCTGAAAATCTGCTTGACGTGTTTAATTCTTATACACGGGATAAAGGGGGAATAGCATCTTTTGCAAATGCAGGATTTTTTTTTTTAAATGAGTGCCAAATTGCACAGTATTTGCAGACTGATTAAAATGTAAATGTAACATGTCAAGAGCATTGCCAGTTCTCTGGGTGACAAATTTAAAGTGAAAAACAATTAGGAGAGACGATAGATCTGCTGTGGATTCAATGGTGACAGCTTCTCTCTGCTGTGTTTTTTTTTTTTTTTTGGGCGGTTGAGGGAGGGCGAGTAGTTGAATTATATGTACCAAGAGAATACTGTAATCCTTTAAATCAGTATGTCATATATTCAGCAGCCGCTGATTGATTTGTCATTCATATGTTTTTTTTCTTACTTTTACATGGTTACTTGTGTTAATGTACACCGTGTAATATGATTTAATGGTGTGAACTGGTATCGGAGGGAAATTGGGACATTCAGGGATGAGGTGCACATGGTAGGAATGTTTATAAAGGGATGTGATGGTACAATATGTGATACGTCAGCGTTTGCTGCTGCTGCTTATCAGAAAGGGGGAATAGACTGCAGGCTGGCGGTCTACGTAGGATGACTTGTATCCCTGGTCAATTATGATGTCAATTATTGATGGGTTACGTCAATTAGTCCAATGCTCGCCAATATTCCCTGCAAACTTTAATGTCTTCTTAAACAGGATACAATGTCTTTTTACATTGGAGGAAAGTAACAATTAACAAGACATGATTAATGGTTCAAGAAGAGGGAAATAAGATCTGCCTACCTTGAATGGATCAGGAAGACAGTACAAGTGTGCAGTGCACTGGATGGATGGATGGATGGATGGATGGATGGATGGATGGATGGATAGATAGATAGATAGATAGATAGATAGATAGATAGATAGATAGATAGATGGATGATAGGAGATAGATGGATGATAGGAGATAGATGGATGATAGGAGATAGATAGATAGATGGATGATAGGAGATAGATAGATAGATGGATGATAGGAAATAGATAGATAGATAGATAGATAATAGATAGATAGATGATAGTGATTATTAATAAATGAGCACATACACTCTTACTGCTGTGTGATGCTTGGTCCCAGCCCCTGTGGTTTCCATCCACAATGGAAGCAATTTGCATATAATTAATGTGTTTTCATTGTAAAGCATATCACAATGAGCTGCCAGTCATATGTGGCCTGCAATGACATGGCAACCGCTGTGTTGCTGCCGGTTAATTGGTTATCATCGCGGTCGCCAGAAGAGTCTGGGCACATTAGGCTTTTTCACAGATGTAGGTGAATTCAATGCTTGTAAATGGGAAAGTGTCACAATTGGACTTTTATGTTCCCACTTTATGGGTTCCATAGCTGAGTGATAATGATTACACGTTGGTATTGGTTATACTTACTGTACATAGTGTAATACAGATCTTTTATGGAATGGTCTTTTAAGAAAAATGAAGGCCTAATGACCTGTAAGATGAGAAGCCATATAACTGATGTGTCACCTATACCTGGAACAATGATGTACAGTATTGTCTAGGTGTTGATGTAAATTGTATTAAGTACTTTATTATTACTTAGTCTTACCTAATATTCAGAATATCCTAGATATGGATGTACTCGGACTAGCATTTACCGGATTTATCCTTTATAGCATCATAGGACACTTCTCACAACAGTTTTGTCATTAAAGGGGTACACCGTAGGAAAAAAATGTTTTTAAATTATCTAGCGTTAGATTTGGAACTTTGATTTTAAGTTTTCCATTACTTCTCAGCTGCTGTATGTCCTGCAGAAAGTAGTGTATTTTTTCCAGTCTGACACAGTGCTCTCTGCTGCCACCTCTGTCTGTGTCAGGAACTGCCCAGGGGAGTAGAGGTTCTCTATGGAGATTTGCTACAGCTCTGGACAGTTTCTAGCACAGCCAGAGGTGGCAGCAGAGAGCACTGTGTCAGTCTGGAAAGAATACACCACTTCCTTCAGGATATACAGATAAAAAAAAATAAAGTGATGGTTTCTTGGTGATTTTCTTTCAGAAACCCTGCTCATATTATCTATAGGTTAAAGAGGACCTGTCACCCCCTCGTGCTGGGGTGACAGGCTCCCAACCCCCAGCTAGATCCCCTTATACTGACCTCATCTGGCCAAGTTCCGCTCCTGGAGCCGGTCCCAGGATGGAGATATCCCGGTCAGAAGCCAGCACGTGCGCTGTGGGGAGAGGTCCGGCGTCCATAGAGAATGAATGGAGCAGGACTCATCTCTGCAGCGTATGCACGGCTCCATTCATTCTCTATGGACGCCGGACCTCTCCCCACAGCGTGCACGCTGGCTGCTGACCGGGTTATCTCCGTCCCAGGACTGGCTCCGTGAGTGGGACTCGGCCAGATAAGGTCTGTATAAGGGGATCTAGCTGGGGGTTGGGAGCCTGTAACCCCGGCACGGGGGGTGACAGGTCTCCTTTAACTGAATGTTTAACCAAGTGGTTTCATGTGGGTACCATTGTCTACCATTGGGCGTCTTTATAAATATTTACAGATGACAGATATATGTTTTGTATTTGGTATATATATATATATATATATATATATTGGTTTTATTGCTAATGCTCACAATATGGAAGATATATATATATATAGAGAGAGAGAGAGTCAGTGACATTGGCATATGAAGGAATGATGAGGTTTTCCTGGAGTGGCGAATACATGTACATTATATTGCCTAGAGTATGTACGTCTGCATCCCAATAGGGTTGGGAATCTAAGTGTCTGGGCACAAGGCTGTGACTTATGTTTGCCAGAAATGATGTTCAGTGATTACTTAGTGACAGTGTCTGTTATAACTCAACCTCTGCAAATGAGCAACCAAAATTGGGAAATCCATTAATTGGTTATGTCAGCCAGCAATTAACACGGCTAGGTTATTCATTGGTCAGCTTCAGGTGGCTGGAGGAACGCCAGAGCTGCTTTTGACGCAGTTTATTTTCAAGCCAAAACCATTAGTTGTTTCAAAAGAAAAGGAAAATATGTAGAAAAAACAGACACACTGTTTTTGGCAGAGTTAAATAACAAAAAACAAACAAAAAAACAACAACTTTATATTAGTAAGACAGATTATTTTTTTTACTTCACACAGTTTAAAGATATGGTTTTGTAACTTTTGGTTTGTAACTTTATATCCACTAATTTACCTTTTGTGATGGGCCATACATTTTTTTTTAGCACCAACAATTAGAGTGTCTACTGCACATTGCAAAACTGCTCGTTCTCATTGTTGTGTATGTCCTTTTTATGTACAAAAACATGTTCATTCATTGGTGGACAGTGTCAAAGAGGCGGAGCTTCTCATCTATTGAGGCCCTTTATTTTGGTGTTATGTAATCCCCTCCCCCCTGGATGGGCAGTAATTAAATTAAAAAACTGCTGTTTTTTTTTTTTTTTTTTTTTTTTAAATAAAAGCAGCTTATTGATAATGAGCTTGTGCATTATTTTTACACCAGCACTCAGTTATAGCTGTTATTCTGTGTGTGCACTGACAGATAATTCCCCATAGACTCCAGCAGAGCTCATTATTTTATTTGAAATACTGCCCTATTTTTACTCAATTTTACTCACGTATTTTGGTATTATTTTGCTGTGTGTGAACATACAAAATACTTCTTCCTGCAGGATACACTTCTGGCTTGTATTGTGCCTTTTGGGTTTATTTTGTCATTTGGTGATATAGACTCATACAGTATATGGGCAGTGTCAGTGAACCATGAAGGCATGGAGGAATGATAAGGGGACCTAGGTGGTCTGCCTTTATGGCACGGAACAGACGGCAACTCCCCCCCCCCCCAAGACATTGACTTGCACCAGCAGTCTCCTGCTACCACCCACACCTGGACTGCTGCTCCCCCTGCTGGCCAACAGTTCAAAGAACAAAATAAGACCCCCAAGGACTTGCACACACACCAGCTGCAGTAGGTAGTGGGGAGCTGGGAGAAGGCCAG
This sequence comes from Dendropsophus ebraccatus, assembly GCF_027789765.1. NCBI lineage: Eukaryota > Metazoa > Chordata > Amphibia > Anura > Hylidae > Dendropsophus > Dendropsophus ebraccatus. The sequence continues at coordinate 44,123,424 of NC_091461.1, read as the reverse complement.
GTATGGGGGGGGCGTACACCAGGTATGGGGGGGCGTACAGTATTCATGGGACCCCATACAGTTTTTTGCTATGGGGCCCCATGAATCCTAGCTACACCCCTGGGCAGTGTCCATCAGTGGGGGATGGGTGGCAGGTGAGTAAATGTTTTGGGGGTTTTTTTTGCCACCCTAAGCAGTTTTAAATGTAAAAACATATTTCCTGGCAAACCTCTTTAAAAGCCCTAACATTTTTACACGTTATGCTGTAATTTTTGTCTTAAGTTCCAATGCAGTTTACTAGAAGAAAAGTTGGTTACAAAAAGTAAACTTCTCTAATAAGCCAATAAATCTGCATCTTCAAAGAGAAACGTAGAGTATTTCTAGTAAGTGATTAGTCATACGTGAAAATGTCAGTGCTGTGAGTCAGCCTCTGTTCTAAAGTCATATTTGTAATGCTGCTTCTGATAAATTCTTGTTAGTTTGTCAGTTGCATTTATTTGCAAGGTACTAAAAAGAACATTACTCATAATATGTATAATATGTTAATAATTGCCATTCAAGTGACGCATTGCTCGTTTGGATCATTCTTACCTTTGACATGTTTTTCATGGAATAATATGCCACTTAGACATGAAACAAAGTCCTGTGGAGAGCCATTAGGTGATGTTCTCTGGTATCCATCTACTAGAAGATGTTTTGATAATAGTACTTGTAATATATTGCGCACAGACCTTCTATATAAATAATAGCTCTGCAATTAAAACCTAGAATTAAAGAGATGGAACACCTATATTATGTTTGTTTACAAAAACAGAAACTATCATATATTTATCTTTGTGTAAGGGCGCGTTCACACAGAGTGAAGCCCGTGCTGTGGACTCTGCTAGAAGTTCTGCCTGTCCTATTCATTGAATAGGATGCATCGTGCGCCCTCCGCTCTCCACTGAAAGAATTGCCTACAGTGGAGGGCACATGATGCGTTTTGATCTGTTTTTTTTTTGTTTGTTTTTTTTATAATAGAAGTCAATGGAAAAGCTGATCAAAACGGATGCACACAAATGCATACATTTTTTCATCCTTTTCTAACATAAAACGGATTGCAAAAACGTGTGAACCCAGCATAATCTTAAAGCGACTCTACCCTCAATCTGACCCCCCCAAACCGCTTGTACCTTCGGATAGCTGCTTCTAATCCGAGATCTGTCCTGGGGTCCATTCGGCAGGTGATGCAGTTATTGTCCTAAAAAACAACTTTTAAACTTGCAGCCCATGTCAAAGGGTAGTATCTGTGCCCTAACTTTGCACCACCCCTCAGTCCCTCCTCCCCACCTTCTTCATCATTAGGAATGCTCCAGGCAGATTGTCTCCTATTCCCCACCTGTGGCAACCCGGCACATGGGCTGGATCGTTAAGCCACCTGTGCAATGTTTAGTATAGAGAAAATGTTCCAGTGGCATTCCTAATGATGAAAAGGGTGGGGAGGAGGGACGGAGGGGTGGTGCAAAGTTAGGGCACAGATACTCCCGTTTTTTACAGGGCTGCAAGTTTAAAAGTTGTTTTTTTAGGACAATAACTACATCACCTGCCGAACAGACCCCAGGAAAGATCTTGGATTAAAAAGCAGCTATCCGAAGGTACAAGTGGTTTGGGGGGGTCAGATTGTGTCTACAGAGTCACTTTAATTCTTGATTGTATATTCTTAAATTCTATCTTCTGTACATGATTATAAGGGCAGCCATCTTGCCGAAGTTGCTGTTAAAACCTAAAGATATTTAGAGAGATTCTTCATTGTAGCTACACAGACCACATGAACATGTAGTCTGGGAATCATTGACTTTTTTTGAGCGTTTTCTTGACATGCTCTGTAACCTGTGCAGAAGGAAGGGGACATTTGCTGGTGTGCTCCTATGTATGACATATCTCTGTTCTCTCAGTGGTTTATGTATATTGGTTTGTCTTAGGAAACACCCTACTCTCCTACTGCTTCGGTAGTGCAGGCCCCTACTCTCTTTAAGTATGGAAGGGGAGAGGAGATCATCATCATTAGGTGACAATCACCTAATGTAAATGATGTAAATTTGTGTTACCTATGGTATATGTATGTGTCTCTCCTGCCTGTGTTATCTATAGTATATATGTGTTTCTCCCGCCTGTGCTAAGTAGATGACTGCCGAAAAGGGATCTTTACAGAATCAAAGCTTATTATTAGGCTTAGCGGCTTATGTGAAAACACCAAGATTCCAGCATTTTTATGGAATAGACAGTGACGTGAGAAATTCTTAGAATTTGTATAAACCTGATTCAAACAATATGACATTTTCTGAAGACACATTCCCTCTAAATACATCATAAAGATTGCATATTTGTTTCACATACCCCTTTATTTGTTATATACACATACTCTTTTGTATTATAAGAGTGGTATCTATATCTTAGACCAGATTCTATCATGTTCAAAAGGAGAAATTACCCTGAGGCCACCACCATTTAGGGGTTTTCCCATTCATCACATGGAGGTTATCTCTATAGGACATTAGGGCACCATCTGTAGTAGTATGAGGCAGTGGTTGGTGCTGTTACGTGTTCATTGTTCTGTTATTCATCCCAGTATGGTGTAAATGTAGCATAGTACAGCACTGTTTCTCATCATTTACACATTTTTTGCACGTGACCTTCACAGACATTTTATTGTGGAAAGATTTTTAACTTTTCACAGTCTCAATACAGTGCACCTAAACTTCTAATAGTCACAACACTCCTCAGTTTGTTTTTTCAGCCTCCTCTGGTAGACATTATTGAAGGGGTTAACTAGTTAAGTAAAATACATGTTCAGTAATCCCTCTTCCTGGAAACTAACACTCTGCTCCATACTTGTTATATCAGTCTCCGTCACGTGTTCTGAGTCTGCTGCCTTCTGCTGAAGACACAGAAATCTGTGTCTAAGCAGCTCACCCCGTTCTACTCTGAAGCCCCCCCCCCCTCCTTTCAGAGATGGACATTTGCACTCTGTGAGGCCACAAGGGTTTTTTAGTGACCTTACTGGGAGCCACCCAGCATCACTCATTACATGAGGGTCCCTGGAGGAAGGGGAAAAGAGGGAGTTTAGAGCGAGATGGAGAGAACTGCTCAGACACATTTTTCTGTTTCTTGAGCAGAAAGCAGCAGACTCGGAACTTGGGAAGTATGGAGCAGTTAGTCTCCAGGAGGGGGGATTATTGAACATGGATTTTACTTCACAGGATTACCTCTTTAATTCATTGCTGGTCTGCACCAAGACAGTCATGAGTCAATGAACCACAACCCTTCTCTATCTTGATGACAACGTAGATACAAAGACTACATCTGTATTTGAGGAATGTATTGAGACAAGTAAATGAGGCAGCTATTTGTTCCATCTGAAAGGGGTGAAAAAATGTTTTAAATTAATCTGGTGTCAGAAACGTATAGAGATTTGTAAATTATCTCTATTCAAAAAACTCAAGTACTTATCAGCTGCTGTATGTCCTGCAGGAAGTGGTGTATTCTTTCCAGTCTGACACAGTGCTCTTTGCTGCCACCTCTGTCCATGTCAGTAACTGTCCAGAGCAGGAGAGGTTTTCTATGAGGGATAGGAATATCAGATCAGATAAAATTGCATTTATTGTGATGTCAAGTACCAGTAATATTAGCTTCATGGTACTGAGTGCGAGTAGTGATATGGCCCCTCAAGTGCTGGGGAGTTTGTTGTTTGGAGACTGCTTAGAAACAATAGTTTTATATGACATGATTAAAATACTTCCAGGTCCTTGTTCTGATTTGGCCACTGGAATTCTGTAATTAAGCATGTGTTTTCCCAGGAATTCTAATATGTTTCTAATTGTTTATTCTCATTGCACAATAACGGATGTAAACAGTCCAAAATAGTCCAGAATGAGACAATAAAATGGAATTACTCTGGAATTACTGCAGATTGACAGATTACAGGCCAAAATAAAGGGCGTTGACTGATCCTTTGCTTCCCCAAAATAGTAAAGTAACATTTATCTAAAAAGTCTTTCTTGTTTTTTAAGCTTTGAATGGAGCAACACCTTAGTCTGACAGGTCACCTGGATACTTTTGCCATGTTACCGCATCAGACGACCATGTGGCACACTTTGAAGATGATTAATAGGAATACATATCTAATAGGAATACATATACTGTAGAAGTCTTTTGGGGCAACAGTTTATATCAGGATGTGCATCAGATCTGGGCTTTCCACCGTTGTATATCTGATTATGGGGATTGTTCAGTTGGGGTTTATGGGTAGCTCACAATCAGCAGTTTTTGTAGAGGAAACTTTTTTGGTGAATGTTGGATTTCTCTTTTATCGCCCCTGAAAAATGAAATACTACCTTCACCAACTCAAGTGATGTTCCTGGAGCGCAGTAAATTTTTGAAGTTCTCCAGATCTCATGGCTATGTTCACACACTGTACAAAGAACTGCCGTTTCTCGTGAATGGCCATTGTCTAATGCTACCTATGGCCGGAATTAATGATCCTAATCATTATTTAAGATTTTTAAATAGAAGTGAATCACAAAAAAAATTTCGCTGGAGTATCCCTTTAAGTTGTTAGGGAGAAGTTTCCAGGCATGCTCTTTGCCCTGTGCATAGGTCATAGTATAGAGGGGGGGAGAATGAGCTCTATCAGATACTGTGCCACCTTTCAATGTTATTCTGTTTGGGATAATAAGGAGGACACCGTTGTAAAGTATTCTATGTAGAACAAGTGTCAGGTTATTTGTGGTTAGGTGGGGAACTAACAACTGAGACCAACCAATCAAATCCTTATAGCTAGGACATGCCATAAGCGCTTTTATATGACAGATAAACTTTAAGAAACTGTGTGTCTGACCTTTCAGTTAATTTATTAACCTCGTAAATGATAACTTTTTTTCTACGTTGAGCACAAAGTATCCACCATGTTTAATAGGTCAATTGATTTTTCTTTTTCTTTTTTTACATCTTCTGCATTAATGAATTGATTTGCATTTTTTTCCAGCCCCAAACCTGAAAGGCCGACCACGTAAAAAGAAGCAATGCCCGCAGAGGAGAGATTCAGTGAACGGAGTGAAGGATGCCTCCAATATTTGTGATGGCAAAACTGTTGCCAAGGTAATCTTTTAAGAGCTCACTTTCATTTCTGCTGCCTCTTGATTGTTTATTGTTCCAGTGTCTCCGATGGAGATTGCCTATTTTTAGCACAAAGGATTTTTTTTTTTCTCCTGTAAAAATGCAGTGTTAGTTTGACACTGGACTGATTTTGTCGTAAGAATGGAGCTGAAAGTAGGACAGTGTTCTTCCATTCATGTCATGTAGTGTTAGCTTAATCTTGGTGACATAATAACTTTATTGAATGTTTTTACAGTCGGAGAATAAACAAAACAGCCTTGTGGGTAAATGCTGGATCTGTGCTGGGCAGGGGGAGATGTCTGTCCAACTTTCTTCAACGTTATTGTGCAAACTAGAAAACAAAAGGGCTTACACTCACTAATATTAGCAGTGTATAATCTCAGGGACCATTAGTCCTCGGAAGTAGATACTCATTATTACATGAGGCTTCTTTGTACACTGCTGCATGAGATACTCAGGGCCCTATTCCACTGGACGATTATCGTTCAGATAATCGTTAATGATAAACAATCTCAAAAGACCGCTATTGCAAACGACCTGAAATCGTTTACCCAATTACACGGAACGATGATTGTTACTTATGATTGTTCTTGCAGTCCTCTTGTCATTGCTATTGCGTTCGTAGCTACTGCGAACGACGTCTTATTCCATGCGAACAATTTGTGAACGAGCAACAAAAAAAATAGGTCCAGCTCTCATTAAGCGATCAACGATTTCTCATGTGTCGTTAACTGATATTTAACTGAACGATTATCGCTTTGTTTCAAACGATTTAACGATTATCCGCTCAATAATCGCCCCATGGAATAGGGCCCTTACTGTAGCTCTCTGGATGGGGCTTATCTGTACTAAGGTCTTTATGCACACATACTTTTTTTATCTCCAAACCCTCCATAGCAAAAAAAAAAAAAGAAACACATGCAATGCCTCCATATGACATCCATATGTTATTCATATTTGCCAATCTGCTAAAAAGACATGGCCACCGGTAGGAGCCCAGCCAGCACACAAATGTTAAACTGTGTATTGTTTGTATTTTTCACTGACCCACTGACTTCTATGGGCACTGCCATGCTGCAAACATGGACCTCTGTGACCATGAGAAATTGGGAGCTCCCCTTAAACAATTGATAACCAGTCCTGTCTATATCAATGGGTTCTGTAAATGTCTATGGTCAGACTGAGACTTTTTTCACACTGCATTAGCATTGAGATAGCTCCCAGCATACTGTATACGGCAAGCATATTCACAGACCACTATTACTTGACGGAGGCCAAAGAGTCATAAGAGCTTGACAAGAGTAACAAAATACCCATTGAAATTAATGGGAGACCCAAGATTTTAACCAGGTGCGTCCTGCTTAGAATGCGCAGAATGGTGGGTGCCTGGTTCACTTCCATTGGGTCTTGCAGTAACCTACAGTATTACATTTTTTCAATTCTGATTGTTTGTATATTTTGTCCCTTGAAGGGATATTGAAATCTAATATGCAAAAATTAGAGCAAAAATGCAATAGACGCAAGACGCATTAGAACAGTAGCATGAATATTTAAAAAGCACATGAGCACCCCAAAATGCTCAGTCGAGCATCGGTTACATACAAAATAGAGATGTCTGCTGCACACTTCTATATGGACGCAAGTTTTTATGCTATGTATAAGTAGCACAACCGATAGCAAGGGCCATAGGCAATTATAAGTGCCTATGTTAAAAAGAATTCTTACAGGCAATGAACTTTCTGCATGTTTTGATTTAGAAAAACATTTCGGATAAAATGACCAGTCAGGTATTCTCATATGTTAGAGCCAACAGAAAGGAATCACTAGATTATTTTATCAGCCCACGTGCAGTCATTTCCCCCAACACACTAACACATTCATCTCTCCTCCATCTCCTAGTGTGTGTGCATATTTGAGTCAAAGTATGTATTTTGCCTGTGAATTGGAACGCTGTGGTATTAAAGCTCATGCACTGTGCACGATTCTTCTAGGTAAAGTGTGAAATTAAGGCAGTGCTGCCAAAAGCCAAGACTGCCAACGGCAACTGCAAGAAAATCACAACAGAGGATAAACCCAATGTGGCTGCAGCAGGAGACGGATGTAAGAGTGAAGAGTGCAAAGCCGATGAGCAGGCATTTCTTGTAGAACTGTATAAATATATGAAAGAGCGGAAAACGCCCATTGAGAGGATACCATATTTAGGGTTTAAGCAAAGTAAGTACAGGATTTTTATTACATCTATATATGCTTAAATGAAGTACTGTGATATAGGTTTGTGCTTTATGATAGCTTGTCAAATGTGGAGACATGTCTTTCCTATAAGAACCGAGTTCTAGTATTTAGGAATGTAATATATTTTGTCTTTGCTGTATGTAACCTGCATGGGTTAGCACTTGTATAAATGATAATGCCGGGTAAACGGTGGTATTGATCTTGCCTACCGTTAATATGTTTCATTATGTTTTCCAACCTTAATTGCCAATGTTTTCGCAAATATTTGTATTTTTTGCCATTGTTTATTGAGTTTAGAAGCTTAAGCCATGAACACTAAATTATAGTGCGAGAGCTGAAGAGTGCATGATAAAACCTAAAGTATTCCAATCAAATCCAACATTTTTGGCCTGTCAAGGTATTGACTGTAAACTATGCTTAGCTTAATTTTGCATTGAAGTAGCGTGTCAATTAAAATATAACAATATTAACATTGCCAATACAATCCAAGGTACAAAGGCACCGCACCATTGTACTCTGTACTTTGTTACATTATCATCGGAGAAATGTCATTTTCTCTACATATCAGTACAAAGTAATCCATTTGGAGTGATTGTCTCGCCAAGGTCATAAGAGACATATCTTAATTAAACAACTCATTTAAACCAGCTTTGCATACTCCCGAACCGCTGATAATATGGTGGTAGTTAGAAGCAAAAGCTGCAAAATAGACAGAAACAATAGTTTAATAATTTTGAAAAGAGGGAAACATTTTATAAAAAGTTTTAGCATATTTCTTGTTTATAAGTATTTAGACCCTGGTAGTTCTCTACTCATGGGATTTTCTATCATTTGATTTATTATTCATGTAAAAAATCTGTTTAAATGCTGCCAGGACTTATAGAAAAGCCTGAGAACCCTTCTTCCTCCGCCCACACACAGTGATTGGCTGCATTTTGCCTATTGGTGTATATTTAGAAAAAGTAGCCAATCAGCTCAGTGTGGGCGGGGAAACAGGACTCACAGGCTTTTCTGCAAGCCCTGGTAGAATTTAAACAGCTTTTTAAGTGGATATACAGAACCAAACAGAGCAAACTATATCCATTTTAATCATGTCTCTCTATATACTATAATGCTTTTGTGTAAAACAATATGGAAGATCTGATAATTCGGATAATGCAGAAAAAAATTCTTTCAAATCAACCGGTGTCAGAAAGTTATATAGATTTGTAATTTACTTCTATTTAAAATTCTGAAGTCTTCCCATACTTATCAGCTACTATATGTCCTGCAGGAAATGTTGTTTTATTTACATTCAGAAACAGTGCTCTCTGCTGCCACTTCTGTCCATATCAGGAACTGACCAGAGCAGCAGCAAATCCCCATTAAAAAACCTCTCCTGCTCAGGACAGTTCCTGTTTTGGCCAGAGATGTCAGCAGAGAGCACTGTGTCTGAATGTAAATAAAACACCATTTCCTGCAGGACATATAGTAGCTGATAAGTATGGGAAGACTTGACATTTTTAAATAGAAGTAAATTAAATATCTATATAACTTTCTGACACCAGTTGATTTGAAAGAAAAAACTTTTCGCTGGACAACCCCTTTGAACTACAGTTGTGCATAAGACTATAGTATTATGTAGGTCTGTGGTTGTTTTAGGGTTAGCAAAGAAAGAAATATAATGTCTTGTATAGTCATCAAAAGGTCAAAGAAGTGGTATGCTGTATTGTAAAAGTAGTAACAACTGGCTGTATGGTGTTCAATATTAATTACCTACAATTAGGATAACCATCCAACCACTACTTTATTCCCCCAACTCCTTTCCCCAAATTTGTAATATATACTTGGAAATATTTTCCCACTTCATTAAAGCCATGTGTTCCTTTTATGAGGAATGTCACCCCTTTGCATGTTTTACATAACAATTTACATACCTAATTGGCACTGATTGCTGCGGAGCTCTGGCAGCCATGGTGCATCTGAATAGCTGCAGATGATTACAATGTTTGTCTCCAAACTGACTGTTTGAAATAGAAGAGCAATGAATGTTCTCTGAACAGCTTTGTTACATTATGTATTGATTTAGATTAAATCAAGACCTAAGCAAATCTGTTAATGGATTTGAAAAACATTGGAAGGTTCAGCTAGGCTTTCCAAATTGTTTTCTGTTGAAGGGTGCGTTGTCTAATTTTAATTTCTTGAATGTCCCATAAACAAGAGAGTATTAAACAGATAGGGCTAAATCCCGGGCTATGGAGCTGCTTTTAATTTGATGGCAAGCAGTGTGTACTTAGTAAGTGGATAAGGGCCTATGAATGTAACTGAGTTACAGTAATAGTTTTCTCCTCCTTTAGCATTGCCTCATTCAGGACTGTTCTGTTAGGAAGTAAAGAATATGACATTTTTCTTGGGAAAATGCTAATCTTATGTCCATCATTGTTACATTCCTAAAGAATTATCGCATGAATAATGTTGGATAAATCTGTTTGCAGTTAAGACAAGCAGCTAATGTAAGTTTTTCATTTGCATATATGTAATCTGAGGGTTTTAGTTCTGGAGGGATATCTGGACTTTCAGCCCAGTTTATATAACTAGGTATATGGCCAATTTGGTAGCGCATCAATCAGTTATGTCACATGGACCCAATGGTGGTCAGAATGACACATAGTTAATAAGGTTTGAAAAAAGATTAGAGCCTATAAAGATTACCCTACTGTGTTGATCCAGAGGAAGTCACTTAGACACAGTCTCAAGGCCCTATTACATGGGTTGAGGAGGAAGTGAGCGGTGCGCAGCAGACCGTTGCAGTGCTGATCGTTTGGTTTCAGCATGTTGGAAGATGACAATCAGCCGACATTGTGCATACCAGCTGATCGTTACCTTTCAACAAGCCCTAATACACCAAGCAATTATCCCCTGGAACGGTTGGTAATCAGCAAAGTACAGCCAATAATTGCTTTGTGTAATAGGTCCTTAAAGGGGTACTCCAGGCTGGGGTTATTTTTAGTGTACGGCCGGGGAGGGGCTAGGTCCTGAAACGCGCAACCTGTTCTCCCATCCGACTGCCGCTCCCTGGTCTGAGCTGCCTTGAGACGTTACGTCTCAAGCCGCAATTCCAACCAGGAAGCGGCAGCCGAACAGGAGAACGGGGCGGCGCGATTTAGGACCTGCCGCTGGAAACGGGGAGGTAAGTGACCAGCGACTTCTATATCCACCCCCTGCCGCGCTATAGAAAGCTACCTCCAAAAGAAGAATACTTTGCATATCCTTATTAGTGATGAGCGAATAGTGAAATATTCGAATATTCGATATTTGTACGAATATCTCCTTGATATTCGACTATTCGATCAAATATTCGATCCCATTAAAGTCTATGGGAACAAGTATTCGATTATTGAAAAACATCTATTCGACCACTTGGAGGTTCACCAAGTCCACAATGACACCTCAGGGAAAGGGAAGGGGGGATTAGAACGCTTATCGAATATTTATCAAATATTCTATGTACTTTTCGATACTATCGAATACTTTACTATTCGATTGAATATCTTTTCGATCGAACAGTATTTGCTCATCACTAATCCTTATCCCAGAATTCCCAGTGGAGCACGAATGGCCTATAAGTCTCCACATGTCTTTATGGCACTGTCTTCTAGAAGAAACATAACCCCTTTGGTTCCACATAAAATACATAGTCATTTAGTGCTTTTCAACTTTCGGCATAAGGCTATGTTCACACCGTCAAAAAGATGGCCATCAATATTGGTCACCTGTCATTTACCGCCAAATAACCGTTATTTTGTAACAATGGGCCTTGTTTGTAAAGTATCGGATGTTGTTATAAAATAACGATCCTTATTTGTTGTTCAGTGACGTCCATCCAAGGAAAACGGCTGTTGTCTTGACGGTGTGTGAACATAACCTTAAAAACATTCAACAGTAAAGCACAAGTTAGCAGCGTTTAGTTTTTAGTTTTTTTTATAATTATTGGGATAGGGAGTGTAATGCTATGTTAAAAATGCTAAATATCACGGTATTTTGAAAGTAAATTTGTAAGAAAAGTGATGTTGTGACAGTCACACTTCCTCTGTTAGAGTCTAATCTGCTTTTAGTGTACAGACAGGATTTTCTAGTTTAAGAACTGAATGTTTGCTATATATACTGGTATTTTATTATATATATATATATATATATATATATATATATATATATATATATATATCATTTTTATGTATTTAACAAAAAAAAAATGTTGTGGTTTATTTTTATTATCAAAGCCATGTAACATGTATAGCACGGCCTATAAACAACCGTCTCTAAGCTTTCTCCATGTGCAGATTTCATTAATTTTTCATCATATATTACATCTGCTTATGCTGAAAGAAATACAACTGTGTTCTGCACCACTGTGAAATATATCCAGATTTCCGTCTTTGTGTTTGATCTGTTTATTATGAGTCTATTGTTATCTTTTCATATGTATTTGTTTGAGGTGCTCTGGATAATGCAATGCTTATCTAAATACCTATTGTCCTTCTAACAGTTAACCTTTGGACTATGTTTCAAGCTGCTCAAAAACTGGGAGGATATGAAACAGTAAGTGTTGTGAATATTTTATTCTTCTACTTTTTCTTGCTCCCAGGTTCCCATATATAGTGTTCTACTTAATCAAACTGATGCATTAAAGAGTGTGTCTATTTTTGAGCGCTTCTTGTATATGGAATAAAGAGATCTGGGAGTTAGGTCTGAAAGGCAGGAGCCAGAATAACATACTGTGAGTCCCAAAACCTAGATAAGGAGCTACTGATGCACATTTAAAAGGAAAAAAATAAAAACACAAATAAAATCATAAAATAGCAGCCAAATGCAATGTAACCAGAGATATTTGAGCCTGGCCGTACATGTAACTAGAATAAAGCATAACTATAGAAATATAGTGGATATGTTGGTTAACAGTAGCACCTCCACCTTCTTTCTTAGCCCAAGACCCCTCTGCCACATAAGTGATTAGTATTCCATACAGAGACATATTTGCATTTGGACCCAGGAGTTTAAAGTTAATTTACATTTCTTTTGTAAATGGCACCCCAGGAGTTTCTCCCATCCCCTCAACTTTTCCCCTATAATTATTATAGTATACTGTAGTTCCATTATGGTAGGGCATTCCCTTGATTCCCGAATAGTTGCAGCAGAAGTCCCTCCTCATTACCTCAGCTTTCTAAGGAAAAATAATTGATGGCCTATCCACAGAATAAGCTGGTCAATAGCTGGTCAGCACAGCTGCTGCACCTGGAAGTAAACAAGAGCTGAAATGCTTTGTCTCCGTACATTGATGGTGTCAAAGATTGTTTCCCAAGCTCTTGCTGAGGGCTGTAATGCCTCCTCACTCCCCCTCCTTTCGCTATCCCTATCCCTACTTCCAGCTCATTGTTAATTAAGCAGGGTAGGTATAGAAGGGAAATGAGGAGGCATTCCAGCTTCCTGCACCTCAAGAACTTGGGAACACCTCTTTGACACTTTGCTTTGGAGAATATCATGTTTCTACATTTTTTAAGCACAGACAATATATTAAAGGTTCTATGTGTCGTCTTGACCTAACAGTGTCAGCAGTTTGGAATAAAAATTTCAGCTGGTAGATTCACTTTAAATCTCCTCTCTACTTCTTCAGTAGTCATGGTAGTCCATCTCATCTCCTATTAGTCACAGCAGGACTTTCTGCAACTCGCCTCTTATCTGCTCCCAGTAGTCATGGCATGGAGTTCACTCCCTCCATGTACTAACATTCCACATGCTGGCAAAAGACAACATCGGGTACTGTATACAGTATATGTTTTCCCTTTCTATTAACAGACTAAGGCTGGGTTCACACAGCGTATGACATCTAGCCGTTTTGTGACACAGCCATGTCACAGAACGGTCCTTGTCAGTGAAGTTCATACCGGCCGCTACTGCAGTAGTGGCCGGGTGAACTTCATTTCTTTAGAATTGGGATGTGGGCACATTTCGGTGTGCCCGCGTTCCAATTACCCATAGCACACAATGTAAAGTGCGGCTGGAGCTGCACTTTACATTGTCTGCACAGTCAGTTTTGTGCAGCCGCTATTCAATGAATAGCGGCCGCACAAAACTGGCATGTCAGTTTTTCGTGTGGCCGCAAGGAATCCCGGACAGATTGTATACAGAGTGTGCACTTCCGGGATTCCATAGACTTCAATGCCATGTATATTTTCAATAAATCACGGCCGGTGTTGCAATTTGCAACAAAGGACATGATTAATTGAAAATATACATGGTGTGAATTTAGGTGAATTTAGCCTAATGCAGGGTGAGCACACAGCACTACCATTATATGACATTATCAGTGTGCCTACTCCGCCTGGCTGTAGCAGACTACACCAACTACCTCAGCATATAGCTCCATACACTGGATGGAAGCACCTGGCCACAATGTACAGGAAGAGCAGTCAGCAAAATCCAGTCACCAGGGTAGAATTTCTCATTGTCCTGGAGACCTGACAAATGGGTTTTGTCCAACTCTTAAATAGATAGATATAGATATTAGAACATAAACCACAAGGAATAAGACAGGTAACTCTAACTGAGCCAGGTAACCAGAATCAATATATTGCCCCACAAGTCTTTGAATTTAATACCCAGTTCCAACACACAAATACAATAAGCTCTCCACTTTACTGCGGATTCTGTTATTCATTTACAGTAACTGCTATTGCACAAATAGATTTTCCTGCTGGGGGTGACTCAGGCTTTTGCCAGTGAACACCTTAGAAAATAATGCATTAGCTCATGAGATTGCACTAGCAGAACGAATTGTGAAATGTAACTTTTCCTCTGTTTAACAAATTTGGAGTAAAAGCTTAAATAAACAATATTTCAGAATAGCAATTCACATAGGGGGTTTATTGAACTAGCCTTGGAGAGACGCCTGATTAATTCCAGCTTTAGAACTATTGTAAACTTGTCGTAAAAAAAAAAAAAAAAATGTACAAGTGGAAAACACATGTAACTCTTCCCCGTCAAGGAAATTAGTTGGGTCTGTAATTTTTTCCCATGTTAAGAAAGAGCTTATTATTGTATAAGCAGCCAAGATTGTATAAAAAAGAAAACTCCGCTTGGCAAAATACCTGACATCTGCTCATGTCTAATAATGTGGAATGTCTTTTAAAAGCTTTAAAACATAATCATCAGCAGCAGCAACGGCCATTAAGAAATTGGGTTTTGCACTTATCTGCTTTAATTGTAGTGTAAAATAGCTTAATGGGTGAAATGCCACGAGCGGATAAACAGGAAGTTATCAGTTATTCCGAAAACTCTCTCCACTCGTTTTTATTAACTAATGCTATCTGGCATGAGCGCTCTATATTTAGCTCACAAATACATTTTGATGGTCACAGACTGAACATTATGTTCTTTGAACCAAGAAAACATTAGATAAGGCAGAAAAGATTAAGATCCTTTTTTTTTTTTTGTTCCCCAATGTAAACCATTCAGCTATAACACACACTCCCAGATGACAAGTCCAACAGAGAAATGAAAGATGTCATCTCTAATTGTTTCCAGATTCGGCTTTGATTAAATGAAACCTATTCCTGTTTAATTGTGAGATACTCTAATCAGAGCCATAGTCTCCCTCGCTAACTTCGCATGCATGTAAACATTAGACATGAGGTTCGTGCAGTCGGCGGATCTAGGATATGAGGTCATGCGTTAGGCAGCAGTATGTAAGGTCTGCAAATACAATCTCACAAAATAGTCCATTCCAGCCATTCTGGCTTCAGGACAAACAATCTAGAATATGAAGACGCTGCTCAACACATTTACTTTGGTTTACTTGAGAAATGATGGACTAAAAAGGAATTATATTAGCTGCAGCACACTATAAGGCTGTGTTCACACAACGTCAAAAAAAGAGAAATGGCGGCCGCTTTTTCGATTTAAAAAGATTTGATTGACTTGAATGCACACAGTGTATAAAATGACGAACATTGTTTGCGCTGACATCAAAATCATGATCATGTAATGACGTCTTTTGCAAACAGCGGACGTTATTTTTTAGTTGTTCACACGTTTTTTCTTTTTTCACCATCCTGAGCGACACCTTTAACAGGTGCAATAAAGCCACTACTGTAATTCAGTTACATAATATCTCCAGTATGATTTGACATCTATGAAAACATAAAATCTCAACCAGAAAAATGTTATTAGCGTTATTTTTACATAACTGTTAAACAAGAAGGTTTTCTTTGTTTGTTTGTTTGTTTTTATAATTGAATTAGATTTGAATTAGATGTATAATTTGAATTGAAATAGACTTATAATTGAATTAGATTTCATAATGGAAAGCTCCACCTCAATATTCCAATGTGCAAACTGATAAGCGATGACACTGAATACAGTAACTATGGAGCCCTATCATAAATTTTAAGTAAAGAAGACTGAGACCTACTGTACTACCCAATCTACCCCATGACACCCTCCACTTGCAAGCCGCTATCTTTTATGACCAGGGCAATAGATAACCTAATTTTTTTATGGTCAGGATTGCTGTGATTAATCACAATATAAATGAAGGCTGCAATATGTGTATGTAAAAAAAACAAAAACATTCTCCCTTACCCTTAAAGAAGGTGTTTATTAAAGAAATGTATTGTTCTCATTAGTTTGGATGCCTGTAACTAATTATCTGTGCACTTTAGCTTTTTATGTCTGTATAGTCAAATGCATTTAAGCCATAAATGTAAGCATAAAGAACAAAAACCATCATCTTCCAATTGCAATCAATAGGGCATTCTGTTCACTCATTAAATGCCTATAAGAGCCAGGACTGTAAAGTGGATGTGTGCTTTGCAGACAGGGACAGGTTAAAGGCTGATATTTACCTTTGACATTTCACAACTGCTGCTGAAATGCTAAATTTATTTTTCCTGTTGCTGTTCTGGAATAAGTGTAAATCAGGTTCTTTGTCTTGAAAACATATGAGAGTGAAGATGTAGTCAAGTGTAATAAACCCCCTCTGTGGCTTACAGAAACTAGGGCAGGGTAATAACTCTTCCACCAATAATTTGAGTCAAGAGTCTTGAATCTATGGATCATACAGTTCTCGGCTATATAAAATGTTCTTGTAGATCATTTTACAATGTTGTTCTTGCCTGATGTAAAATGTGTACTCTGCAGACTGTAATATAGAAAACATTACTATTCAAATAAATACGCCTCTTGCTTTTGTACAGATTACAGCTCGGAGGCAATGGAAACATATTTACGATGAATTGGGTGGGAATCCAGGAAGTACCAGTGCAGCCACCTGCACTCGGAGGCATTACGAGAGGTAAACCTTCTATTATTTGCCAATGAATGCAACTTTGGATCCTGATGTGTTTATAGTTATTTATTTATTTTTTGACTGTGCGTTGTATTAAAGTACAAATATTGACATATTGACAATTATTCCTGGAAAAGACAATGTTCACATATGTATCATGTTAAAGAGGATGTACCACCAGGTACATCCTCTTTAACCTGAAGCCACGGATCGAACGGCACCGGCATGGGGAAGCCGGTGCCGTAGTCCTTTTTCCGGACCAAGGTCCGATTCCCGTACACGGCGCCGTTCTATGCACCGGAGCCGGCCGGTGCTCAAGCACTGGAGGTAGGCCGGCCCGCCCCCAGTGGGAGGGAATTCCCTCCCCTCTATGACGCGGCTCCATTCATTCTAAGGGAGCCGCGTCATACAGGGGAGGGAATTCCCTCCCACTGGGGACGGGACGGCCCACCTCCAGTGCTTGAGCACCGGCCGGTTCCTGTGCATAGAACGGCGCCGTGCACGGGAACCGGGCCTCGGTTCGAAAAATGGACCGCGGCACCTGCTTCCCCCTGCCGGCGCTGTTCGATCCATGACTTCAGGTTAAAGAGGATGCACCTGGTGGTACATCCTCTTTAAGGAAGCAATACTTGAGTATATAGATGACGGGGAACAAATTAGATTTCCCCATTTCAATATGATCTGCATAGAGCTGTACTAAATAGCAAATGTCTAATTATGAAAGGTATGGTAAAGAGATGCTGGGGGAAGAAAACAAATTCAGGACATATTTTCGGCCATATTGAATCTGGGTCTAAATTTTTGGTTATGATTACATGTTCTGAACTGTTGAAACATGCTAAGCTCTTTTGTGCTATTTAACACCTTATGTACAGTTTGATATTACATTTTGGGGTTGATGGTTGGTGTTGGTGTATGGGCTGACTGTAAAAGAGGATTTTTATATATAATGTACCATGTAAGTGGGCCCTTAGTCTCACCCCAAGGGCCCTATTACACGGGATGATTATCGTGCGAAAAATCATTAAATCGTTCGAATTAAAACAATAATTGTTCTATGTAATTTCAGGCAACGATCGGAAAATCGTTCGTATGTCGTTGATTGTTGATATAGATCTGAACCTAAAATTATCGTTAATCGTTCACTAATCGTTCGCTGTAATTCCACGTTTGTTCGCTCAAGTTCCGCATTTTTTCACTAAACGTTCAGTGTAATAGCACATTTTTAATTGTTCTTCTGGGATCAGAAGGAATAAACGATCATAGTAACAATCGTAACTAACGATTATTGCTCTGTGTAATATGGTGAACGATTTCAGGTTAACTATAAACAATCTCGTTTGCGACCGTTTATAGTTAGTCGTTAATCGGTAAAAATCGCTCAATGTAACAGGACCCTAAGAAGCAAAGTTTACCATCACTGTCCAATGTCAGTCCTGTACTTTTCTCCAGTATGGCTGTATATCTTATCAGAAAAAATGTTTTTCCTCTTATTAAGCTTATATTTGTCCATATACTCTGAAGAACAGTTTACTGGTGAGAGATCAGGTTGCATACTGTCCATACAAACAAGACTTTGTTGAGGGCTGGAGTAAGGCAGAAGGAAATAGGAGGAACAAATGGAGAAATCAGAAACACTAAGAGAGAGAGACACAAATACACTACACATCAGCTGGCACCTTAGGTCCTGATTTACAGCTGATATTGCTCATTACTAGAGATGAGCGAACCGGATTCGGGTTCAAGTCCATCCGAACCCGAACGTTCGGCATTTGATTAGCTGGGGCTGCTGAACTTGGATAAAGCTCTAAGGTTGTCTGGAAAACATGGATACAGCCAATTACTATATCCATGTTTTCCACATAGCCTTAGGGCTTTATCCAACTTCAGCAGCCACCGCTAATCAAATGCCGAAAGTTCGGGTTTGGATGGACTCGAGCATGCTGGAGGTTCGCTCATCTCTACTCATTACTGTTCTCTATGCTGCTCTTACTTCTTAGGATCCATATAGAGACATATCATTGCAGCATCCCCTCTTCTTTGTATTATTGTATGGGAGACATCATGGAGGCTAGCCTTCGCCCACTAGCTCAGGGACAACTGTACAGAAATGAGTCTATATAACAAAATCTAATGCATAATGCCATATACATGTTATATAATGTTCAGAAACGTTGCAAACCCTTATGTACACACATGAGAGGTTATCCTGAGATGAGAGGTACACGTATTCTTATCTTTAGTGTATGAAATGGTTATATGATTAGCAGTTTGCATCTTTGTTATGGATGAGTTATGCTCATGGTAGATGATATTATGCATGTAACCACTGTAAGAAAAACAGCATTTCTCTTCCTTGAATTGGGACAACAGATTTTATGTTTCTCGACTGAAACACAACCCCACCCCCCCACCCCCGCCCCCAATCTTCAGATTTAATACATTTGGCCGTTGTTCTTATGAGATCTTTTAATGTGCATTTTTAATGCACAATGACTATTACATTTAATTACATACAGACTTAAAGGGTAATATTTCAGGATGTGAAAGAAAAAAAGTATAATGTGATGCAGGTACCCCTAGTACTAAAGGGATCCAGTTTCACTGTTTTAGTGCAGCTCTAAAATTCATTGCAAATGTCATGTCCCTTTGAACACATATCTCCTGTTTTACACATTGCGTGCATAGTTTTATTTATCTTAACTAGTAAAAAACAACGTTTTCTGAGTCATTTTCTCAAATTTTATCACCTCTCATTGGAAAAATAATATGCCAAACGGTTTAATTTACTGGAATGGTTCTGCAGACATGAGGAACAATGCCTTGGATGAGGAATGAAATAATTTCCTTAAATATGTAAGCGATTAAAGCATTCATCCAGCTTTATGTAATAAAAATTACCCACTTTGTAATTAATTGTACCAAAAAAATGTGAGTTGTCTTAAATTTCCTAATTCGCTCCCGATCCTGTAAAGTACATTACAAGACTCTAGAAGAGCATTGCAGTGCCACGATGTAAACAGTCTGCTGCTTGTATCTGACATTTTAATCAATCGAAACATTTCTTAATGAAAGTATAATTGCTTCCAATAGTAAATGAATGCCTAACCACATCCTCAGGAATAAGGAGCATGTGACTTCCAAACCTTTAAAATTAGAATTTAAACAGATATCTATTTCTCCTTGACTAAAAACAGCTGGAACATTTGAGGATCTATTAGAGATACAAGATGTATTATTAATAGTGCGAGACGGGCAAAGAGTAAGAATGTAGGTTAAAGTGAATGTACCATCAGGCCCGGGCTGAAGCACTGGAGGCAGGCCGACCCACCCCCAGTGGGAGGAAACACCCACCCCTCTATGATATGGATCCATTGATTGTAATGGAGCCGCGTCATAGAGGGGCAGGGGTTTTCTCCCACTGGGGATGGGTCGGCCTGCCTCCAGTGCTTCAGCCCAGGCCTGATGATACATTCACTTTAAATAGGTATTTGGTCCCAGCTCAATGTTGACTGCATAGGAAATAAGATGGTATGTCAAGGACTGTATATTCAGATATGCACACCGATTACACAATATAATCTTATGACCAATACTTTTTATAATTGTGAATTAATTTATTAAAGTGTCTCTGTCATTTAAAAAACAGAGAGTTTTTATGGATCAGGGTGTGGGTGTTCAGATCCTCACCGACCATGGCCCTCTACTTTTCTCCTCTCGCATTAGGAAGCGGTGAATCTATGGAGCTGGTCTCCAGCAGAAAGATGGGGGAAAAAAACCCTTAAGACCCTATTACACAAAACCATTATCGGCCGTATTCGGCCGACATCAGCCGTTACAGCTGCTAATTGTCTTGTGTAATAGAAGACAACGATCAGCTGACATGAACGTCGTTGTCTGTCGTTGCCTTTTAATATGTTGAAAGACAAATAACAAATGACTGCTGCCATCGCTCTGTAGAATATGAGTGGCAGACCGCTGCTATCTTCTATGGGCTGCCCAGACAATCTAGCGATCACCTGGGCAGACCCCCCCCCCCCCGTACTCGCTTGCTGCCGACACGTGCAATAGCACCAGCAGCGAGTGGAGAACGAGGACCAAGCGAGCGCTGACACCGCTTGTTTGCTCCTCTCCATCGCCCCGTGCCCCATAAATTGGGGCTTTAAGCAAGTGCTTCTCTGAGCTCTCTCTAGTGATTGGAGGGGTGTTGAACACCCAAACCCCAACTGGTAAAAAAAAAAAAAGTTTGACATTTCTCTGTGAAAACCCAACAAAAAGAGAGTCCAACAGTCCAAGGCTTGACAAAGACCTGAAGATTGAAACATTGCTCTGTTTACCTTATTATGTAACTAAACTGGTCTTATTTTATTACAGATTCTGTTACATTTCTAGGTAACAAGTCAAACGTTTTTGTTTTTTTTTAAATGGCAAGGACACGTTAATGTATTAAAAACCATCAAGGAGACTTGAAATTATATTGACCCCCCCCCCAAAAAAAAAAATAAATGATGTGTTCAATCTTGACTGTAGACTGGCTGCAGACAGTAGATCTGGTAGCTGCTGTCTTATCATGCTTTGCCCAAGTATTACAGAAATGAAGTGTTAAATGGTTATGTTCATATGCTGCATTTACTGTACGCTGCAAATTCCATGCAGTGATCGTTTTAATATTCACTATGTGAAATCCTCTGTGTATAGGCCATGTGTAAACATAACAGATTCATCATTTCTTTGAGTAGGATACATTGACACCAAGAAGTAGGTCGAAGGCACAGGGGACCCTTCGGTGTATGTCCTGTGCAGCAGCATGCAGGTTCTAGGCCTTGGTCTATTGCTCCGCTGTTCTCTATTCTGCCCATGATTATGTTACAAAACATTGGTATCAGATATCATAAATATTTCTCTGGGAGCTGGTATCCCTGGTCAGCTCGAAGGACATGGCAGAAAATCAATTGAGGTGAAATTCCTCTTTTACTTAAATGGGCGCTGTTACTTTAAAAAACATTTGACATGTGCTAAACACTGGGCAGAAGTGCTTGGCTAGTTGCTTTACTCCCTGGTAGTCTTCACTTTAAAGTGTCACTGCCGTTTGAAAAAACTTTTCACATGTCATAGAGACATGTCAAAAGTTTTGATTGGTTCATGTCTAAGAGGAACATTTACTAAGGAGTCTAATTTGTGTGACTATTCTAATGGGGATTGGTGGATATTTTGTTCCACTATCTTGGGAATGATTTATGAAAATGTAGTACTGCCATAGTGAATGTATCTAAGTAAAAAGTTGCAGAAAATAGAACTTAGACCAAAAATGGGCAGAAAAAATTCAATTATTCACCTAAAAGGTGCAAAACCCTTAATAAATTTCCCCCTAAGTGTTCTGATCTGTACTGATAATGAGAATGAGTCAGGAGAAGACCACTCTAAGTGGTCAGGCTCCTAATGTAAGTATATGGTTTGTTAAAGTGACAGAGGCACTATAAGATTTTGTTTTGGGTCAACCTTACTGTAAGAAGGCGGCACCAAATCTAAAGCTATATCTGCCCATACCAGTAGGATATGTAATGTAGTAAAATATCAAAGTAGGAAAAGGTATGACATTCAGCAAAATCCAGAAACAAAAAAAAATTAAACAAAAACACTGACCTTTCTGGGCACCCAATGAGCAATACTCCTCTAGTTCCCATTGGTCTCTGTCCTCCCGGCCCCTGATTATGTCATCATATCGGCTGCAGATTTTCCTTTTTTTTTTTCCTGCAGCAAATTTTTCCAACAATTCTGCTACTTGTCAACATTACCCAAAACTCTTCAACTGCAGATTCTCGGTCACAATGCTTTGCAGTTAAAAGACCAAATGCATTAGTAGGTGACCTTTAAGAAATACGCTGCCTGTTCTTCTTTATATAGCCCTAGTCTAATGGTAGACAGATCAATACAGACATGGTTTCTGTACATTGTATCTATAAATGTCAATAGCCTCTGCTGCCCATTGATGTGTAAGGATCTATAGTTAATAATTAAGTGTATATTCACTGTCAGTGTATCCAGCCGCATCAACCTTACAAAATGGCAGTACCATACAGTACACCAATGGTTTGTGACAACCCCAGCAGATCCTTACCGGGAGACATGAGAGATGTGTTAATTGTAATTGCTCCTAATTTGGTGGGTTACGCAGATACTTTCCCATCTGTAATTATAGCACTTACATTGTTATACAGTGGTATAGGACCTAATATTCTCATTAGAAAGCGATGCAGTGCAGGCTTTAACACTTTAAAAAGATCTGCATTTGCTTTTCAAACTGTGGCGGATGGGTTGATGTAAATGACATTTTCTATGAACTAGTCATTTCTACCCTGTGTGAGCGTTGTGGAGGAGATGTCAATTTAGTGCTTCACTGCCAGTAGGTATTGCAATTTGTATAGGCTTCTGTATCCAGCTGCGAGTCTGAACATTTCTTGTCTATGAGATATTAAATCACCAATGTAACATTGTGATTTATAGTCGCTATTACATTTTCTTTTGTTTGGCATGGTTCAAAAGGTATTTTTAAAGCTTTTTAGGTTCTGCTTTTTTGTCCTGTACATTGGTTTGCTAAAATGACCACATTTTTCCCTGTAGGAGACTCTATAGTAAATTGCATATTTTTTTTAAGTCAGCGTATTTTATTTGAGGCAAACGTCATCATGCTAATAGTTACGATTGGTTGTAAAATGGTAAAGTACAGCCTTAATGCAGCCTTAAAATTGGAACCTTTGTCATATTTCTGAAACCATTCCTGAAGAGTTTTTGTAGTGTGGATCTGTCCCATGCAGACCTTAAAGTGTCCCTGCCGTTATAACTTTCAAAATCTAAATGAACAGTAGACGTGATATAAAGCAAGTTTGCAATATACATTCATTACTTTTTGTTGTTGTTATCATGCTGTAAAACAAAGCTGTACTTACCAGAAGTCCAGGTCCAGTCTCCTGAAGGCAGATTTTCTGACTGGTTAAAAAAAACAGACTAAATACAGGAATTCCGTCTAGTAGAGAGAGTCACGGCTCAACGTGTCCGTCAGTCACATGACTGCCTTCTCTCTGTAAGCACTCAGACAGCCTGGGATACACAGGACTTTCTGTTTTCCGACTGTTTCTTGTTTTTTGAGAAAAAAAAGTCAGAAAACAGGAAGTGCCGTGTTTTCCATGATAACTTGAAAATGAATGTAATTAGGAAACTTGCTTTATATCACATCTACTGTTGATTTACATTTTGCATGACAGTGACACTTTAGGCTATGTTCACACTACGGATGAGACCGGCCGTTCTGTGACTTCGGCCGGGTCATGGAACGGCCGGTCTCTGGCCGGATCATCTCGGCCGGTACTTAAGTACCGGCCGGATGATTTTCCAGCCGCAGAGCTCTGATGCGGGCGCATCAGCACGCGCCCGCATCAGAGCTTCCCATAGCCCACAGTGAAGCAAGCGGCCGGAGCGGCTCGCTTCATTGTGTGAACTGACAGGTCTTTCTGCGACGGAATTCACTGATTTCTGAATTCACTGTCAGTTCTTTGCGGCGCCGCATAGATCCCGGCCGGAGCATATACGATGTGTGTACCCTCCGGCCAGGATCCCATTGAAAGTAAGGTTATGTTCCACCCCGCAAAACTACGGCCGTAGTTCTGCGGCGAGAACTACGGCTGTACTTTTACGTAGTGTGAACATAGCCTTAAAGTGTATATGTTTCTTTAAAAAAAGTTTGACATTTCGTAAAGATATGATAAAAGTCTCAATCAGTTGGCGTTTTCAGACCCTGACCGATATATACACTCTTCACTTTCTGCTCATTCTAAGTGTTTCTCTCGGTGTCATCTGGGCACATGACTGAGTCTCATAGACTTATATTAGTAATCTGTTTCAATCACGTGGCACAGAGTCGGAAGAACATGCTTAGCTCGCACTTCTTCTGGCTCGTTCTAGCATCTCTATAACATGTGACAATGCCCATTTAAAGTGCCTACAGATGGGAGATTCACTACAGTATCCTGGCACCACTGCTACACAATGTATATAGCCATGGCTTTGAGTTCTGGGCATTGCATACATCCAGTTGTGCTATTGGTGGTGACATTTTAGTTTGCCTTATCCTATAATTATAATAGCTAACAGAGCAGCATTAGGTAAGTGGAAGGGGGTCGTATTTCTGCACAAAATCTAAGGAAACTATTTGAGAAAGGGGTTAATGTCCTACTTGGATTTTCTCCCTTGAGCTGTTAAATGATGTCATCATTCATGTCATCAGCTTAATCACTCCATTATCTAAATATGTCTTTTGTTGAGGCTTATATAATGAGATTCTTATTCCATCTAAGCAGCATGCATCAACCGAGTGTGTAAAATAAAAAAAGTGCTTTAACGTAACCCAAGTACTTAAGCATCTGACCTTTCAGCCATAAAGCAGTCACACATGCTTAACCAAACTATCTAGTTATTAGGAAATCCTTTGGAAAGGTCACTTTCAAGCATTAGTTACCATTGAAAAAAGAGAAAGAGACACGGATGAAAATGCAGCTCGTAATATTTTGTACATCTTCAGTTTTATTTTATTTCCATTTAATGAGATTAACATTTGTAATATTCTATTTAAAACATCAAGACGTAGATTGAAACCACACATTGAATTCTACTGAAAGACGTGTATAGAAAGATAATGTCAAATTGTTCAAAATAAACATATCCTTGATAGAGCTGTCAAAAGATAGTCTACTTTTGTCTTTTTTGTGTCCACTACAGTAGAAGCGTGCGTTTAGGTCTACGCTCAGGCGCAGGTCCATATTAAGGCTGGGTTCACACTATGTATATTTGAGGCTGTATTTGGTCCTCATGTCAGGTCCTCATAGCAACCAAAACCAGGAGTGGATTAAAAACACAGAAAGGATCTGTTCACATAATGTTGTAATTGAGTGGATGGCCGCCATATAATGGTAAATAACTTCCATTATTTCAATATAACAGCCGTTGTTTTAAAATAACAGCACATATTTACCATTATATGACGGCCATCCACTCAATTACAACATTATGTGAACATAGCCTTTCTGTGTTTTCAATCAACTCCTTGTTTTGGTTGCTATACAGCCTCAAAAATACAGCCTCAAATATACGTAGTGTGAACCCAGCCTAAATATGTAATAGCGGAGCAATTACGAGGAGAAGAGAAGAGTCATACAAAAAGATTAATTGAAAAAAAAAAAAAAATATATATATATATATATATATATATATATATATAAATTAGCCGTAAAAAGGACTATTGGGTTCTTAAATTTTTTCACAGCGGACGCCTGGTCATTACAGGGTTAAGAAATAAATCCTTATAGTGCTTAGACGCTGGATATTGTCACCCTCCCTACACTGATAATTTCAAAATGTTCTAAGTCCTACTCGGTCAACTCTCCCTCCCTAACCTGACTAACTACCACTGTGAATCTTGCTGCCTGACTAAATTCAGATTGTGACCCTGCTCATTCCACTCTCCCTACTAAACGGCACAAGAATCAGGAAAGTCTGTGCGAAAATCCGCCTCAGTGTCGCGTTTTTATTGCATGTACATAACATACGTAATGACGCTAATCTTACAGCCATTCACAGTAATGCCAGTGGTGAATATGGCTACTGCATTACTTGATGTGCCCTTCCTCCCCCACACGTTTATTGGCTCTTTCAAATTGGTTGGAGCAAACTTTCACAGTTGCATACATCGCAAGATGAACAGTTGGATGTTCGAGTTTGTAAAAAAATGATCATTATAACTATTCTGACCATCGAACAAATTGTTTGTGATCGTCGAACACGAAACAATTAGCGTCAAGTTTGTAGAAACATACGAACATGTTTGCTCATCACTTGTCCCTATCTTTGAGTGTCCTAAAAGAATGCAATCTCCCACCTTTCTCACTTGTGGTCCTACAATGCAGAAATCTGGACGTTATTCTAGCCTACTGCCTGTAAAGCATGAAACCCAAATCACATTGTCATAATGCATCTAGTCACTTATATAAATAAAGATTGCCTCTGATGATATTTATATACAGATCTATGGGCAGTTCAAGATTGCTCTTTCTGCGTTTCGTGCTTCAGAGGCAACAGACCAGAAAACCCCTCCAGATCTCTTCATCACAGAATGATGTGCTTAGACTTTAATGGTCTGCTCGCAGCTTCCTAGGGCTGTGTGAAAACCCTATTTAAATAAGGTTAGGGCTCTGAGCCCTTCTCACATTGAACAATAGATCTAATAATTAGAACATTGTAGCGTTGCAAAGAGAACCAGAAATAAAGTAAGAGGTTAGGCTGAGGAGCGTAACCATAGCATGTATCTTGCTAATACCTATCATGTCCTCTGTAGTAGTTGGTCTTGATCGGCAGAGCAGCCATTGCCTGTATGTCAAGTCAAAAGCAGAAAATGCCGCTCAGTTTGGACCAGCCACTATCAGGATGGTATGTTTTATATATTTTTTTTACTTTGAGACAGGCATGGGGAGCCTTGGGCCCTCCAGCTCTAGCAAAACTACAACTCCTATCAAGCTAAAGCTTTGCATGATGGGAGTTGTCATTTTGCAACAGCTAGATGGTCGAAGATTCTACATCCCTGGCCGATGTCCATGCTACAAAGTTGTGGCTTTGTATAACCATAAACTATTGGGAGTTTGTCAAATAAAAGCAGACCTGTACCCATGATTGATGAACCAGATTAATGGAAAAGTAACTTGTTAAGAGAGTATGAATAACACACTGAAATTTAGGTAGTTTGTGGTGTCCTCTCACTGTGGTTCGGATGGTGAGTGTAGGTGAAACCTCTATAGGCGCCGTACGGAGGAGTATCCAAAACAGGTACTAATAAAAGTACATTTAGTTGTCTCATGCAACAACGCATTTCGGGGTACAGGGCCCCATTTCTCTTAACTTGAGAAAGGGTCTCTGTACCCCAAAACGCGTTGTTGCGTGAGACAACTAAATGTACTTTTATTAGTACCTGTTTTGGATACTCCTCCGTACAGCGCCTATAGAGGTTTCACCTACACTCACCATCCGAACCACAGTGAGAGGACACCACAAACTACTTGCCTCCTGGCTCCTGACCCCCGCAACCTTGGAAGCTATGGCTGCTCTGGGCCACCTCACTTTCTCCACTGATAGCGTTTGTAGATGTTGTGCTCTTTGTACATCACAAGGTGAGCAAATTCAGTCAGTTTACTCTCACCGCTACCTCTCTTCACCCTATGGAACCTTGCACAATTCTTTCAGCCTTCTATTGACCAGCATTAAAATTAGGGTGACCACTTGAAGAATTCTTAATTCTAGCGTCTACACACCCTACTCTATATACCTAGGTGTGTGTGTGTGTGTGTGTGTGTGTGTATATATATATATATATATATATCTCCTTTTTGTAATGGTGAGACATTTTTAAGGCTTTAAAAATAGGATGTCTTCAAAATAGCATAATAGAAATAAAGGTTAGCATCAGTCGATGTAGATTAAAGAGGCTTGTTAAATACAGCATTAAAACAAATCTGTTTCAAAATCTACAACAGATGTTCATTCAAATTACTTTTATGGCAGAGACAAGAAAAAAGAATAAAGTGTGTGTTATTGACATTGAACTATGTTTACTAAGTCGTGCTCCATCATGTAACACTGCGCACTGTCAGGATGCCAGATAGGAACATAACAATGATTACCACTCACGGTAGATCATATATACGTTGTTACATCCACTGTTTTTAAAGAGACATGAACCCTATGAATATATGGTACTTTCCTGTGCTGTTGGATATGGTGTGACATTTCAGGCGGCCTTCAATGGATTCACTGACAAAATATCTGTCCCTTTAATCACTTCATATACATCTAGTACTAATTTATTCTTTAGATGAATTGTCCCTTGAAAATATAATACTGAAAGGCACTGTCTGTAGATATATGCTATATTGTCTAAAGCAGGAATTGGAAATCTGTGGCCTGCCAGCTGTCGCAAAACTACAATCATGCCTGGACATCCGAAGCTTTAGCTATAGTATAAGCGTACCTTGGTTTAAGCGTAACTTGGTTTAAGAGCGTTTTGGTTTAAGAGCTCACAGATTTTCAAAATTGTGACTTGGTTTAAGAGCATTGCTTTGGTTTAAGAGCTCCCTGTATGGGGTGGGAGCGCGAGTGGAGGAGGGGTATGGTCATAGCGGGGTCTACAGCCCTGTACTCTGACCCAGGAAGTCTCCCTCACCTTCCAAATCATAGCAGATCCACTTCAGGCTGGGGCTCACATCAGGGGACAAGACTGTGGAGGTAACCTCTTCATGTAGCTGTAACCCCTCTCTCCCTGGACAGAGAGTGCTGCATGTATGTACCCACATCTGTACTGCTCATTCCCTCATACTTCCTGCAGTCTCTGTCAGTCCTTGTGTTTCCCATCCTCTCCATTACTGTACAGTAACTTATAATATCACATATTCTGCTGTTTCTGAATGTTTGTTTCTTCTGTCTTACATGTTATTCAGAATAATAAATCATTATTTTTGGGGTGTGGAACCGATTGTTTACATTTCTATGATTTCTTATGGGAAAATCTGCTTTGGTTTAAGAGTGGATTTGGATTACAAGCATGGTCCCGGAACGAATTATGCTCGTAATCCAAGGCACCACTGTATATATATACATATATATATATATATGTATATATATATATATATATACAATATTTTTTTTTTTATAAGTAACCAGATTAGTTCCTTTTCATATAATATAATACAGTGACAATTCTAGTCGGTAACACAATATTATAATGCAGACCTGTCAACATGAAATGGTTTAGGACATCGCTTGAAGCCCCCATGTGTTCATAATTTAAGTTTATAGAAAATGATTCACTTGGGACTTCAGTAGCCGCGGTATCGGATTTTATTCCTCAGAAACATCTGCAGATGAAACACTGGCCACAGAAGGTTTCTGTACCATCCCATCATTGCTTAAGAAGAAAATCTTTTTCAAAATGAAGATTTACATATGTAATGCGTTGGTCTATGTTACTACTTTTATAGGCCCCCTTATTACTGCCGCTGTAATAAGGAAAACATTGAGTCAGTCGGGATCAGAAGTCCTGGTGGCCGGCTCTGTTCATAGGAGCCTTATACTTGTATAATGGAGGCTGTTACAGAGCCCTTCTTCAGTGGATTTTTTTCAGACCCCATTGATGGGGGTCTTCAGGATGAGGATTGATAGAAAATCACAACACAACAAAGTCACTAAATGGATAAGGTTGAAAAAAAGACCATTAAGTCCAAACTATCACCCTACTGTGTTGATCCAAGGGAAAGCAAAAACTTAAGAGTCAGAT
This sequence comes from Dendropsophus ebraccatus, assembly GCF_027789765.1. NCBI lineage: Eukaryota > Metazoa > Chordata > Amphibia > Anura > Hylidae > Dendropsophus > Dendropsophus ebraccatus. The sequence goes on along the minus strand of NC_091461.1, from coordinate 44,093,368 downwards.
GGCACTTGCCCCATCCCAGAGGAGAAAATCCTTCCCAACTCCAAACATGGCGATCAGAGTAAATCACTGGATCATTGTCAACAGAAATCTGATCCACTTAACTTGCAATATTATATTTTTCTAGAAAAGCATCCAGGCTTCCCTTGAACTTATTTAATGAATTAGCCATGACAACATCATGTGGCAGAGGGTCCCATAGTCTCACTGCTCTTACAGTAAAGAACCCGCGTCGATGCTGATGGTGAAATCTTCTTTCCTCTAGACGTAGCATACGCCTCCCCTTGTCATGGTTACAGACCTAGGAGTAAAAATATCACTACAAAGATCTCTGTACTGTCCATTCATATATTTGTATATTGTAATCAGTTTGCCCCTAAGACGTCTTTTTTCTAAATTAAACAACCCCAAGCTTGATAATCTATCAGATTTTCATGATGTCACCAGTAGTTAACAGATTTGGGGTGCTACATAGGAGACAGTAAGAATATATTTAATAGGTAGACAAAACAAAAATTGTGTCCCTTTTTTGGTTAAAGAGGTTGTCCAGCAAAATTCTTTTTCTTTCAAATCAACTGGTTTCAGAAAGTTATATAGATGTGTAATTTACTTCTATTAAAAAATCTCAAGTCTTCCCATATTTATCAGCTGCTGTATGTCCTGCAGGAAATGTTGTTTTCTTTTCAGTCTGACACGCAGCTCTCTGCTGCCACCTCTGTCCATGTCAAGAACTGTCCAGAGCAGCAGCAAATCCAAATAGAAAACCTCTCCTGCTCTGTACAGTTCCTGACTCCGCCAGAGATGTCAGCAGAGAGCGCTGTGTCAGACTGGAAATAAAACAACATTTCCTGCAGGACATACAGCAGCTAATAAGTATGGCAAGACTTAGAAGAAGTAAATTACAAATCTATATCACTTTCTGACACCAGTTAATTTGAAAGAAAAACATTTTCGTTGGACAACCCCTTTAAAGTAGAACATATGTTTTCACATTAGAGATTACAGTTTCTTCCCAAATATCATCGACTCTTAAATGTGCAAAACATGAAATTCATCTGTCTCACAAGATTATATTCTTAAGGAACATTCTTCTGCTTTACTCTCCGCATGTCTGTTGGGATAGAGCGAGACCTAAGAGGCCTATCTTTAAACAATCTTTCATTCTTTGCTTGTTTTGATACAGAAGAGAGGCTTTTAGACTATCTTGACTGTATTTAGAATTGCTCTATAAACAGTGACTTCATGTTTTAAGCATGTTCATCTGCTCTCTTATTGAAATATATTGAATGTCATTCTCGCACACATTTTAGCATATGGGAAACAAAGTGGGGCATATTAACCGGAGCAATTACCCCTGTAGTTTGATGTAATTGCACTTAAAGGGATAACGTATACGAAGCCACCCACCGCTATTCTCTACATTTTCCCAAGAAGCCCGCTAAAAGGAGACACGACATTTAGGTCCCTGGGCTACTTATTTGCTAAGGGTTTAAAAAAAAAAGTGTCACACAGTTACTCCTGCCATATAGTAACTTGCTAGCTGTGTAACATTCATCAAATGGCGTGTCACTTAAAGGGATATTGAGCACACTAAAGTGACTCCTAGTTTACATGCTTGCTGTGGGAATGATGATTAATGCCCCTCCAGGAAAATGTCCTCCTATACACAACAAATCCATCCAGAAGAAAAAGCTTGTTTCAAATAATCGTTATTGTAATTGTTGAAAGACCGACCTAATAACTGATGTGATGACTGACATATTTATTTTTCATTTAGATTTAGTGTTGACGTTCCTTAGAAAACTATTGCCTAATATATACCATATGAAACTAGTGGTGTTGTTTTTTTTTTAATTATTTTGCGTGTTGTGTAACTTTTTTTTAGTGTTATTTTTTTAACCATTTATTTTTAGCACTTTTTAGATATTTCCTGTCCATTCCATTTGGAATTTGTTCTATTGAAATATTGAATTCCTCGGTTATAAATTCCTCTTTTAGGTTACAAACACACTTGCCGGATCTGCAGCGAGTCTCCTTGCTGCGTTTTTGCAGCGAGACTCGCTGCAGATCCCGGCCCTATACTTTCAATAGCAGAGAAACTCGCAGCAGGGATGTACATCCCTGCTGCGATTTTGTCTGCAGCCCGCCCCATTAACCCCCCGGCCGCCGGACATTATACATTACCGGGTCCCCGTTCCTGCTTGCTTCGGGGCTCCCGGTGTCTTCACGGCCCGCCCGGCCAATCAGTGCACTGCGGCGGGGCAGCGCACTGATTGGCCAGGCGGAACGTGCCAGGAGCCGCTGAAGCAAGCAGGAGCCGGGATCAGGTAATGTATATCGCCCCCAGCCCCCGGCCGCACGATCGCCCCCAGCCCTGCAGCCCCCGACCGCACGATCGCCCCCAGCATCGCAGCCCCCGGCCGCACGATCGCCCCCAGTGGGTGATCGTGCAGCCGGGGGCTGCGGGGCTGGGGGGCTGCGGGGCTGGGGGGCTGCGGGGCTGGGGGCGATCGTGCGGCCGGGGGCTGCGGGGCTGGGGGCGATCGTGCGGCCGGGAGCTGCGGGGCTGGGGGCGATCATGCGGCCGGGGGCTGGGGGCGGGCAGGATATACATTACCTGATCCCGGCTCCTGCTTGCTTCGGCGGCTCCGAAGCAAGCAGGAACGGGGACCGGGTAATGTATAATGTCTGGCGGCCAGGGGGTTAATGGGGCGGGCTGCAGACAAAATCGCAGCAGGGATGTACATCCCTGCTGCGAGTTTCTCTGCTATTGAAAGTATAGGGCCGGGATCTGCAGCGAGTCTCGCTGCAAAAACGCAGCAAGGAGACTCGCTGCAGATCCGGCAAGTGTGTTTGTAACCTTAGAAACATTGCACAGTTTAAGGCCAGGTTCGCACAACGTATGGCACCAGCCATTCTGTGACCTGGCCGCGATAGACTTCATTTCTATTAAATTGGGATGTGGGCGCATCCATGTGCGCTCGCATCCCAATTCACAGTTGCACACAATGGAAAGTGCAGCCAGAGCCGCACTCTGTATTGTGTGCACTGTCAGGGTTGTGTGGCCGCTATTCAATGAATAGCGGCAGCACAAAACTGACAAATACTATTGGGGGGACTTACGAAGACTGGCGTACAAGTACGCCGGTCTTATATAAGGCCCCGCCCCCTTTTTCGCGGCAGAGTTCACTAAGAGGCGTACTGCTCCGGAGTACCAAATCTACACCTGCTTCCAGAAGGTGTAGATTTGCGCCATGATTTGCGTATGTGAGCAGGCGTAAATCATGATAAATGAGGTGTGGGGGAAGCCACGCCCCCACAAGCTCCACCAGCCTGCCAATCAGGCGAGCGGGGCGCATGGGAGGCGTACGCCAGGGAGAAGGGACGAATCTGCACCTTCTCCCTTGCGTACTCTGGCGTAATACTCTTAAATCCCCCCCATGTGTATACACTCCGGCTAAGAATCCATTGTCTGCAGCACAATGTAAATTGTCAATCAATCATGGCCGTTGTTGCAAATCGCAACAACAGCCATGATTAATTGATCATTTACATTCTGTGAACTTAACCTAAAAATAAAATTGTGAATAGCTTTTTTTTTTTTTTTTAAGATTTGCTTTCCTGTTTCCCGACATACTTATTTTACCTCATGAAAGGTACCGATTTTTTTTGCCTAGCTTTTAAATTCTTAGATTCCTAATATTTCTGTTAGATGAAATAAAGCATTCCATAGGAGAGACATATATGGCGGTATGTCATGGCATACCACTGGTATGTCTATTATGAATCTTATGACTGAACATTGCCAGACAACACAGTCACTGACTGCTCCAGTAAAGTAAATTGAGCAGATAGATTTGTTGCCTTTGCTTCTTTAGTCTTGTATTCTATAACTTTCCAGAAGTTCCAGGACATGACTGTAGTCAGGGTTCCATGACGTGCACTTACAGCAGCTATAGAGGCCGGTTTTGCTGAGGCAAGCTACTCAGGATGTGTGGAAAATATATCAGGCTACAGCATCACATTTCTGCCTGGTTGATGTATTTTTTTTCCCTGTCCTTTTCTTTATGGTAATTTTGAACGTTACAAATTACAACCTTGTTTTTTTGCAATTCAACTCTTGTTTCAGCCTGAGCTTTTGGAATGTATAATAAAAACCAGCATTTCCTCTTTAACACATTAGGTACTTGTGTAGGTGGCACCTTTGTAATAATGGGCCATTTAAAAATACTATGACTTAAAGGAAAGTCTATTTTGAACATCCCTTTAAAAACATTCCACAGTTAAAATCTACATAAGCTGCTGAATAAATCTGCTTTACTGTTTTGGCGCTTATGTGCAGGTCTATGGTGTTTTTTTTCCATTCACATCCGGAAATTAAAGGGGTTCTCCAGCGGAAATATTTTTCTTTCAAATCAACTGGTTTCAGAAAGTTATATACTGTAGATTTGTTATTTACTTCTATTTAAAAATCCCAAGTCTTCTCATACTTATAAGCTGCTGTATGCCATGCAGGAAATGTTTTTGTCTGACACAGTGCTCTCTGCTGCCATGTCCAGAGCAGTAGCAAATCTCCATATAAAAAACCTTTCCTGCTTTAGACAGTTCCTGACATGGACAGAGCTGGCAGCAGGGAACACTGTGAAAAAAACAACATTCCCTGCAGGACATACAGCCGCTGATAAGTACTGGAACACTAGAAATTTTTAAATAGAAGTAAATTACAAATCTATATAAACAGATTTCCTGCTGCCAGTGAGCAACCATTGTGGGACCATTGTGCCTGACAAGGGAGTGACGCTAAACTGTCCGGATCCAAAAAAAAAAAACAATTAAAATACTTCAAACAGCTCAGTGTACAAAATAGTTCTTCTCTTAAAGAGAGACAATGGTCTTTCTAGTTCCACCTTAAATGGGCACTGTTATTCCAAAAACTTTTGATATGTCAGAGAGACATATCAAAAGTTTTGATCAGTCGGGGTTTTAGTGTTCAGACTGCAACCGATTAGGCGAACGAGCCAGGAGAAGAAGTTAGTGCACAGCGCATTCACTCCCAGTCCTGTGTCACATGACCTAGGCTGACTTCCAATGTAAGTCTATGGGGCCATCTAGGTCCCTGACAGAGCGGAGAATTTTCCTGGGGAGTCAAGGTCTGGACATTTGGCATGTCTCTTACATATCACAGCTTTTTTTTAAAATCACATGTACTCTTTAAGGGGGCTCTGCACTACCTTATACTTTAAAGAACCTAAAATTCCCAGTTCAGCTGGTGTCTAAATCCTGCTTCCCCTAACAATAGAAAAACAGATGATTGACACTAGATTCACTGAAAAGGTCACTTTAATTCCATTGGTTTAAGACCAATTACATCTGTATGTGAAACACTCAAAGTGTCCAGCTGATGCATTTATGATCTTCCCTCGGGCACATATAGTATTTTGCGCCTCGCTCTTATCAGCATTTCTACCAAAGCCATGTGTCAAATACACGGAAATAGGTGCAGATGTGTCCATTATAGTTTTTACCTGTGTCAGCTCCACTCCTGACCAAAATAGAAACATTAGACCTCTCCTCCCCTAAATCACACGTCAGTAGAAATGATTAAACAGGTGAACAACATCCTACTAAAAGCAAAAAAAAACAATATACAACCATATCGTACTTACACACAGCATGGTATCTAAGTGGCGCCCCCTCTGTTTACCCTGCAACGCCATTGCAGAAGGATAATAATTTTTAATAGCAACCACAAGCTTTAGAAAGGAGCCCAGTTCTGCCTTAATACCTATTAGGACCTACTAGAGGAAGGGGCTAATAGGCTGACTGGCTAGACAAACACATAGAAAGTGCTTATAAATAATAGCATGGCTATGTGTCCAAAAGGGGAAGAAAAATAAGTATCAGTAGGAAAATAATAAGTTGTATCATCCATAATATAATATGAGCAAGCAGGGCCTGGACTGGCTAACTTCCCATGCACATTGCCACTGGGCATGACTTCTTCAGGGGAAACACTGTTTTGGAGTTCTGTGTGAGATGTAAGGCTCTTGGATATTGACTTATAACTTTTACTAGAAAGACTTCTAAAGGAAATTGGCTTTCCATGCTTTATCTCCAGGGCGGGGATATTGCAGTGTCTTCTTTATCAGGTTAAACTTTACAGTGGATCTGTATCAATATCTCTATTGGGCTAGGTTCACCCAACGTACTATATTTTAAAAGAATGGTCGTTGTTTTCCATTTAAACAACAGCCTTTATTTTCATACTTGAATAATATGCATTGAAGTCAATAGAAAAACGGCCATTGTTTTGGCCGTTCAATGCATTGTGTGAAAACAATGGCCATTGTTTCATTGACTTGAGTGCATATCATTGCAGTGTAAAAAAAAACAGCTGTTGTGGAAATCAATGGCCATTCTTTAAAAAAAACAAAAAAACTTGTCAGTGTGAACATAGCCTAGAGGCCGGTTTCACACATTACGGACATATTTTTGTGTCTGTAAACTGGCACATCCTAACATACCTAGATGCTGACAATAGTTGATCTACATTCAAATAAGACTTATAGTTTTACTGGTGGCCATAGACGTTTTATATCAATGAACACTAGCATTGCACACTGCCTGCCACCGGTGACACCTATTGAAATGAGTAAGCGATGTGTGTGCATAAAAAAAAAAAGTTTACATAGATTTCTTCCTTGTGAGACAGAAGCTTTACTGTCCCTGGGGCTTTACCATTAACACTGAGTAACTTTACTCTTATGCATACCATTGCACAATCAGCTTTACAATTATGGGAGTAGCAGATGCTTTCACAAAGAATCTATTGAAAATAAGGAAGCAAGTTAAGAAAAAGTGCAAAACGCAGATGACAGGAGAATGTGATTAATATGCATTAAAAATCATGACATACGTTTAGCAGATGAGATCAGTTATGTTCTTCATTCTAGAATTTCACTTTTTCCCTTTTAACAGCTTTCCTTTGTATGGTGTATATAATAACCGTGGACATTTGATGCTTTGATGACTTGATGAAACACAATAGATTTCCACCGGGGGGCGCCTGCCACTCAGGAAAGTTTCTCTTTAGGGCAGGGGTTCCTTATTTTATGAGTAATTATAAATAATAATAATAATCATAATAATAAGCATTGTAATACACATATTTATTTCACCGTGTAGTTATTAAATAATAAATTATTCATATGAATAGTATTGGGCAGTCAATTAATCCAAGGAATTGTCCAAGATTGGACAAAGTACAATTTTTATTGTTTCAGAAACGTCACCAAGGTTGTCCATGGGTGGTGTCTCGTATTTAAGTTTATTACCATTCAAGTGTATAGCGCTGAGCTGCAATTCAAGGCACTGCTTATAGACTGACAGGGAAACTGCTGCTTTAGAGGAAACTTGGGCAATATTTTTGCAGTTTATTAAAGGGGGTATCCAGCAAAAAATTCTTTTAAATCAACTGGTTTCAGAAAGTTATATAGATTTGTAATCTACTACTTTTTAAAAATCTCCAGTCTTCCATTTCTTATCAGCTGCTGTATGTCCTGCAGAAAGTGGTGTATTCTTTTCAGTCTGACACAGTGCTCTCTGCTGCCTCCTCTGTCCGTGACAGGAATTGAACAAAGCATACAAGGTTTTCTATGGGAATTTTCTACTGCTCTGGAGAGTTTTTTTTATGGACAGAGGTGTCAGCAGAGAGCACTGTGTCAGTCTGGAAAGAATATACCACTTCATACAGGACATACAGCAGCTGATAAGTACTGGAAGACTGGACATTTTAAAATTAAAGTAAACCAGTTTTGACACCAGTTCAAAATGCTGGTTCCCCTTTACGACTGGCATTTAGTTTTTTTTTGTCTTAAAGCAAAGTGTATCAGAGCAAGATGATGCTATTAGGAGGCTCCCCACCTAGTCCTGGCCATTTTTTCAAAGGAGTCACAATTCTAAAAGTCACAATTAGGGATGGTCCGAACTCTTGGTAATGATTCCCGCTGTCTGCCCGCTCCGTGCAGTGGGCGGATCCAGCGGGAGGACCGCCTGGAAAACTGGGATACAGCCATAGCCATAGGCTGTATCCCAGTTTTCCAGGCGGTCCTACCGCTGTATCCACCCGCTCCACGGATCGGGCAGACAGTGGGAATCTGATGCCGAGCATTCGGGTTCATACGAACCCGAGCCTCGGAGAGTTCGGACCATCCCAAGTCACAATCTTACAACTTTTGTACACCTAAGACCTAGCTTAGAATACAGGATAGATTACCCCCCTGTGTACAGAACATAGAGATGTAGTATTTATAGAAGGGGAATAATATTTTTTCTGGCTACCCAATTAGCTCAAATCTATTGTAAAAAAAAAATCTAATTTCTAGTCCAGGAATTGTGGCCGGTTAGGAGTCATTGGAGCCAGCTGCTTGCAATGGGATGACATTCCAGCGTGTGTTACAAAGACAAATATAGTGACAATGTTACATCTGATATCGGGGCTTAAAGGATTGCTTGATGAATCATTTGGTAACATTTCTTACATAAAAGCAGTGTGTACAGATACGTGACCTCCACATGACTCCTGTTTAATAAGATATTAAAAGGATTTCTTCTTAAGAGCCCTACCCAACTGTTTCCCAGTTGTTTTGCAAAAATAACACCACATCTACTTACAGAAACCAGTCGAGCAAGTAGCATGGAGCAAACAGCCTATAATTGATGTGGTCAGGTCTCCCTACTGGAATAGTCACACAGTAGTATAGGTATTACTATTTATATGGACTATGGAAAGAGAACATTGCACAATTCCAGATCCATTAACTGGAAGTAATCTGCATGTTTCTATAGTAGACAACTTCTAAGGCTATGTTTACGCGGAGCAAAAAATGGCCATAAAATAAGGGAATATGGCACAGTATAACAAAACGACCATATCGCTAACAAATCAATTAAAATAATGAATTGGCCGTACCAAAATATAAATCACTGGCTGAAAGTGACAGACTCCAAAATAAGGTGAATATATGGATGAATTGCCTGAATACATATGTGAATATTTACAGTATAAGGGGCCCGTAGGGCTGCGAGTATATTGGAGATGAGAGAGTTTGCTCCATTCATACCTTGTTTTTCATTAATTCTAGCAACGTGAGATTAATGTCTCAGCAGTGAAAGCTCTTAGAAACCGGATACATACAAAGGTACGAGATACAGTGGGAGTAGACAGCTAAGACCAAGACTGAGAGATTAGGTAATTTTCTAGTGTGGGATGGCACCGAAATAGTAATAATTAAGATTGTAGGTTGTTTGTACAAAGGTGCTCCACCTCATTTACCTGAGGACTTTCCATATGTATGTCAATATTTACTGATGTCTCTGCTGGAAATAGAAAAACACTCCGATTCACAATCATACGATGTACGATTATTATGGATTCCTAATGAGCTCAGTGGAAACTACAAGAATGATTCACGTGGTACTAAGCAAAGCACGGTATATGTACAATATAAATGTGTGCTCAGAGAATAAAATAGTATTTTTTACTATATAAATACAGTAATTTCACTATATTTTCAGCCAGTGGTATTCCATTCCTTATTCGGTTTTCAAAAATTTGAATAATTTACCTGACATCTTTTTTGGGGGGACTGCAAATATATAATTTCTAAAAGCCTATGTCCTTTAGCCACCACTAGGGGGAGCTTACAGTGCATTGTTAGTACATTGTACTAAAAGTATATCATAGTAGACAGTTTGCCGTGCAGATAACCCTAGTGGTGGGTACTGGTAACAGGTTTTGTCTTTTTATATGCTGTTTGATGTCCGTAAGATAGATTGATGGATAGATAGATTAGATTACTTTAATCAGCACTAGAGATGAGCGAACCTCGAGCATGCTCGAGTCGATCCGAACCCGAACTTTCGGCATTTGATTAGCGGTGGCTGCTGAACTTGGATAAAGCCCTAAGGCTATGTGGAAAACATGGATATAGTCATTGGCTGTATCCATGTTTTCCAGATTTATCCAAGTTTAGCAGCTACCACTAATCTAATGCCGAACGTTCGGGTTCGGATTGAACCCGAACCCCAATCGCTCGTCTCTAATTAGCACAGAATGTTGCCCCTAAAAACTCTGTTTTCTATCTCATAAACAGTTTATGGACAGAACTGGAATAATATTTACATACAATGAGGCCTACATACCTGACTCATTTACCAGTTCTGCTGGAAGGAGTGAGCCAAAATATCCAAAGTACATTCACACATATGCTATTTTTGTCCACAATTGCAGACAGACTAAGGGCCCATTCAGACTGTAGGTGTTACAGGGATGTGATCTGTGCTGCAAAAAAAATCTGAGTGGCCTTCAATTGCCACAAGGATCACCATTCACCTATGTATGGGTCCGTGCAATTGTGGACGACTACGGATGTGTGAACCTGTCCTTATTGGGAGGGAGAAGCACGTGGACAGGTAATCAAATTGTGTGACCTAAGTTAGACAATTTAAAGACAAAGCTATTGAATACTAACCACATACTGTATATGTAAACTTCAAAGCCGCTGGGAATGTGATGCAAATAGCTGAAATAAATCATTGTCTCCTGTATGATCCTGACATTTCCCATTCTAGAAGTAGCGATCCTATATATACACATACACAGAGAATTCCTGCTATCATTTACAGTAAATATCTCTGCATAACCACTTTGAAGGACGTATGTATGATCTTGCCATGAAATAAAAATTTCCTCAAAATAACCTTTTCTTAATACAGTGATTTTGATTGAGAAAGAAATGATGTCCCTGGAGAGTTTTACAATTTGCAAATGTAAAATTGTCCTCCTCCGTCTTTCCTAGACCCACTGGCAGGAGTCCAGATTACTTACTGTAATAGATGTGTGACCTTTCCTGAAGCCTTGCATTGGATTTTCATAAATTCTGCTGGAAAAAAAAAAACAACAACTAAAGCCCATGTTTTTCCCCACACCTTTATTTAATTTGAGAGCAGTGTCTGAAACACGTTTCTATGTAGATGAATTGCAGCGGGAGCCGCAGTGACTTCAGCAGGGGAAAATCTATTTCCCAAGTATATGTATGAAAACAGAACTATTGATATGTGAAATGACTAGGCGAATATTACTTTGCTTTCCTTTTATCAATTAAAACGTACTCGTGCTTCAGCCCTAGGAAGAGAAGACACATTCATTTAAGTAGAAGCTTTGTCGTCAGAGAAGAAAGTTCTGCCACCCACTGTTTCCAGGTTTTTCTTCTTCATCCCCCCCTCTCCCCCTCTCTCTTATGTTAATCTTACATTACAGAGGAAAATAAAAGGAAATGATGGCTGTATCTGAGTAGATTATTTCCTTTATAACATACGACTGTACTGTGGTTGTATTAGTTACTTCATAGGTCGGATTTGCAATTTATGAATCTTAATACCAGCTTTTTGATACAAGCTTCAAAAATGACATTATCCTTTCTGAAAAACTGATCACTTTGCAGAACTCATTAGCGCACAGAGAGAATACTTTATCAAGGCTGCCGGCTTCTAATGTATATTAAAGCGGACTGACGGGTGTTTTTAGTGGATGGAATACCAATTCCTTAGTGACTAAAACTGCTAAAGAAATCTGTAAGGGATTCAGTATGTAACATTCACCCAAATAGCCATAAGTTTTCCTTCATTCTTCTAAATTGCTGAATAGACCAGTATATGAAACTAGAAAAGTGATCAGATGCCTGGATTCTTAAAGTGATTTTTTTTTTTTTTTATAAATAGCTGATCAATAATTCTACTAGTAATCTGGAAGTTATCAGGTTAGGAGGATGACTGATTACAGACTTGCCATAGTGCTGTGTGATTGTGGATAGTTTAACAATGACCTCACTATTTCAAGGAATTATACACGTAATAAGAAGACTAATATAAATAGTAAAACATATTGTTTTTACAGTCTTTATGTATTGTGGTGTAAAATAATTGACTTAAAAAAAAAAATTGGTTTGGTTCATTGTCGCCATCTGCTGGTTATGAGTGATAATGCACACTGATAACTTTTTTTTTACTGTATGTCTGTTAATAGTACATAAAAAAACAAAAAATTATTATAAAATTTTCCGGGATTCCATGTAAATACAAATTTTTAACTGCATATTTTGCAAGCATTTTTGGATAAATTTGATTTGTTTTATACATAGATGTTTATTGTCTAATGGAGAAGGCTATGGAGGCAAATAAAATCAGAGGAGGAAAGGTTGTGGGGAAAAAAATCACATCACTGTGGAATATGTTGGTGCAATATAAGGGTATGTTCAGGAATAGGCGAGTATTCAGCAAGGAATTGAAGAGGAAAGTTTTCTGCTTGAAATTCCTTACCTATTCAGCTCAAGCAAAATTTCAAGCAGAATTCAAGCCCCATTGACTTCTTTAGGATTCCTCTAGCGAAATCTGGCCAAAGAATTGACATGTGAATCCGCGGCAGAGTTCTCGGCGTGGAAATTCCACCGTGTGAACAACAGTGCAGAAATTGTATGAAAATCAATGGGACAATGCTAATTTCATAATTTACGGGCTGAATTTTAAGTGGAATCTGTGGCAAATTTGCTGTGGATTTCTTAGTATGAACAATATGGAACAAAATAATAACTCTTGCACAGTTCATAAACAGTTTTATGGTTATGGTGTCGTATTCAGTTTTATGCTTTGTCACCACCAGGGCTGCCCTTGACTTCTAAAGCAAATTTACTAAAGAGCATACAGACTAGAAGCTGGAGAATGTGAGCTATCCGCGACCATCGTCTATTTAGAGCAATATTTCTGGTGCAACATCAGCATTTGGATTTGTCGTCTTTTGTCAAAAACCTAAGATAAACTAATTCCAGTAAAGACAAGGTTTGAGCCAACGATGAGGAATGTAGCGGCGTCTCCCAGTGTGGAGTTACTTCCTTCTGTTGTCAGGGTTTAAGGAGTAATTCTAATATGTCATCAGTTGTCAGCGCCGCTGCTGATAGAGGCCATAAACCATTCTATAAGGCTCTTTATTTTGACACTTCATCGATTTCATGCTTGACATGTAGCTCGGAGTAACAGGTGTAGAGTAAGATACCATGCGGACATAGCGAGGCAATAAACTCCCCAACAAGAGCTTCAAGGGCAAGATTCCAAAATGTAATACTGTGATGTTTACGGTGCCTGGTCATGGCTCTTCCTACCTCTGGTTTCCTTCCTGTACTTGCCGTACTGATGCTGGACAGATCAGTTGTGTCTTCATGGATGAGACAAGAATCTAACACTTTATAGGTATCAGAAATACCAGGCATTAGTGCAGTAAACGTGGGATAAGTTTTCCTCATATATTTGCTCAGTTTTACAGCTTAAACTCTATGTACTGTATATATCTCACGCTATGGATGAGTAATGTACATAGCATTTAGGATATGCGGGAAGTAGCTTTCTCTCAGGTACAACCTTTTGGAGGTAGTGGCTCCGTGATTCACTTGTTTTGAGGTTGTACCTCCAATAGGTGGCATCAGAGAGCAATATTTTTTCTTTCTGGGAGAGAACTACTTTGCATATCTTTTTCCCTAGTGGAGCCGAAGGGCCTGTAAGTCTCCACTTGCCTTTAGGCACTCTCCTCAAGGAAAAACATAACCCCCCTATATAATCATGGTTGTATGATACATCTGGAGGCTACTTTCACACAACGTAACTTTTCTTTTAATCACGGCCATTGTTGCCGATTTGCAACACGGCCATGATTAATGGAAAGTTATGCTGTACTGCAATCAGAGGGAATCCACATAGTATAAATTCCGTCCAAGATCGCTAGCAGCCGCAGGAAAAACTGACATGTCAGTCTTGTGCGGCTGCTATTCATTGAATAACGGCCACACAACAGTGACAGCTCCCACAATGGAGTGTGCAGCTCTGGACGCATCCTCCATTGTGTGCTATGGTGAATTCGGATGCGGGTGCACACGGATGAGCCTGCATCCCAATTCAGCACAAATGAAATTCATCCATGAACTTCACTGACACCGGCCGTTCTGGGACCTGGACGTGTCACAGAACGGCTGGTGTCTCATGTAGTGTGAACCCAGCCTGAATCTGTACAACCATAGGAAGTAGCAGGCAAGAATCTAGTGATATCAGGGACTAGGGTGTGTTCTCTCTTACGTACCCTAACTTGTATAGCTCCAACTTTATGTATGCAGCTTTGTCAGTGGATGAGTAGTGTCAGGATATGCAAAGTAGCTCTATTCCAGAAAGAAAACAGCTTTGCTTTCTGGCGCCACCTGTTGAACATTGCATCTCTGTAGTCAGGGTTTGGCTTCTTTAAAAAGCGTTAGAACATGACTAGGTATTTACCAGCCACAAGAGAATGTTACCCATCTATAGACAACAGTCTTGGTGTTGTACCTCCAGTAGGCGGCACCAGAGAGCAAGCCCCTTTCCTTTTGGGAGAGGGCTACTTTGCATATTATTTATCCAAGTGGTTCATAGGAAAAAAGACTCGTTTTAGAACTCTCTCCGAGGAGAAACATTACCCTCTCAGTGTATGCATGCTTATCCATAGATGAGATCTAAAATTAAAGTTTCCTGAGTAATTTACTATTTAGTGTTATGTATAAGGAAACATAAATGTTAAAAGCATAAAAGCATTGTGCCTCCTTAAACTGCTCTTAGCTGGGCTTATTAGAGATAATAGAATATAATCCCACTTTAGTGTTTGTCTTATGTAGCAGCCTATAGATGATGTTTTTTTAGCCCTTTATCCAATGTTGATGATGTCCTTTATGTAATCAGTGGATATATAATGAGGGTTTATGTACACTACAGCTACTATACTGTATTCCCATGCTATTATGCTGCCTTTATAGTCACAACCTATTATTTCATGCATGGCTAGATAAATATAACCCTCATTAGTGCCTGGACGAGGAGGGGGGCTCAGTTTACTTTACAATGACCTCTGCTGATTCTTTAGTGTTGCAGCTTGAAAATACCAGAAATCCATTTAGAATAGCTCTTGTGCTGTTAAGAGCGAGCAGAAAATACAACCTCTCTCATAATCAAATGATAAGATCACATCCTGTGGGCATTTGTGTTGTACTATTACCAGGATGGCTGGGGGGGAGACGGAAAAAAAAAAGAAACTTTCAGAGAAAATTACAGAGACCTTTTTAAAACAGCAATTGTTCATATGGTTTTAGAATTCCATGTAATCCCTGGAGCTGTGCAGTAAATATGTATGTACTTTATTATTGATGGAACAACATAACGTATTAATTTCAGAATGCAGCCAGTGAGGTACGTGGACGCATGACATTTAAAGGTGTAGTCCGATATAATTATAAGGTGATGTGTTATTACCTTCATTTATCAAAAGGCGTTTTCTATCTTAATATAAGATATTTTATGTATACATTTCTATATATTAGATAATTAATGTTCTTAAAGGGAATTTGTTATTATGAAAATGCAGTGTGACCTGATGACAGCATGTTATAAAGCAGAAGGAGCTGAGTAGATTGATGTATAGGTATGCAGTATAGCTCATAAGTAAGTTAAATCCCTGGGCATTCTGGGCTTAGAGTCCAGTGGGCAGTCCTACTCAGTGATTGACAGCTGTCTCTCTGTGCAAGGCTCATACAAGGCTAATCATTGAGTGGTAACAATATAGCAGGGAATTGTGTGTAAATCATTGGACCCCACCCATTTGACTTTTAAACCCAGAATGTTCAGGAATTTCAATTAGTTGGTATACTGACTCTGTTCTCTGCTCTATAACATGATGTCGATACAAATTTTGACAGAGTTGTGATGGAATATCTTTAGATTATACCATTACATACAGAATTTCTCGTTGTTCTCAAGATGGATGGAAACCACATATGGTGGACTGTGTGTGACAGGATAATCTAGCGTTTGGCCCTAGCATTTTACATTGGCATTAAAGCCAATCCGGTGCCTCTTCGTGGCCTACTGAGCTGGCGATTCTGCTGGATAGATATCAATGAGCTTGGTTGGGGGTTAAGAGGTGATAGAATTTGTTATATGCAATATACACAATTGTGCAGATTTACTATTGTAGATGCACCAGAATTCTTACGTAATTTGTTCCAAAAACCTGGCTTACACGACTTGTCCCACATTTTAGACAGTTTAGACACTTTTTAGACAACTTTCCACCATGTTCACCATAGGTCTAGTGCAAGATACTGGTACAGTTTAAGGCTGGGTTCACACTATGTATATTTGAGACTGTATTTGTGAGGCTGTATAGCAACCAAAACCAGGAGTGGATTGAAAACACAGAAAGGCTATGTTCACATAATGTTGTAATTGAGTGGATGGCCGTCATTTAATGGCAAATATTTGCTGTTATTTTAAAACAACGGCTGTGGTATTGAAATAATGGCCGTTATTTACTGTTATATGACGGCCATCCACTCAATTTCAACATTGTGTGAACAGAGCCTTTCTGTGTTTTCAATCCACTCCTGGTTTTGGTTGCTATGAGGACCTGACTTGAGGACCAAATACTGCCTGAAGTATACAGTGTGTGAACCCAGCCTAAGCCAGCGACTAGTATAGAGTAACCAGTTTTAGGGTATGTTCACTGTCATTTTGAGGTGAAAATAGGTCCAAAAATAAAGATGATTTTTAATTAAATTCAGTGGGGCACATTATATTTTTTAAAATCACGGTCATATTTTGCCCTTATTTTTACATTGTGTGAACAAAGCCTAAAAATGCAAGAGATTCAAACAGCCTGTGCCTCTGAAAATGTTGTCTCATTCTTTAGACTGTCTAGTCTAGGTTTAGGACAGGATGTGGTGCGATTTCTGGAACAGAGAAAGTGGATAAAGAAAAAAATATGTTACACATTTATTAATAAAAAATAAAAAGCATAATGTATAGGCTGAATAGTATAAAATGTTGCTTGGAACAAGTTGGATAAGCTAACTCCTACAGCATTTAAGCTAAGCTATTCTGAATATGAGCTTCAGCATGGCCGCCTTGTGTTTTCATTCACTTTTACCTTAGTCATGGCTCTTTTTAGATACAAGAAACATTTAATTCCAGATTTTCAGCTCTTGGCTCTAGGCCTATGACCAGCTGTGTGAAATGTATTTCTGCTGCTGTCTTACTGCCAACTGCTGAGCTCAGTGAAAAAAAAAAGAACTTAACATGAAAATGTTTCTCTACTTCATAAACTCCTCTATGTTCTCGTGAATGCTATGGGGGGACCCCAATTAGCCGTGAACTGAAGAACAAAGTAATAGAACGGTTATCTCAATGAGAAATGACTATAAAACATTTATGGCTTAGTGTATCACAAGCGTATAGAATCCAAACCAACCTCCTCTCGGATCTGCCATAGACCATGGTCAGGATACATTATGGCCGGGTCGCTAACTGCTGCCGTTATTTAATAGAGATGGGGTTGCAGCTGCAGAATACTTTTTGTCTGATGAAATACTTGAATTAAAATATTGAAAATGAATTCTAGAAGACAAAGAAGTACATTATGTTGAGTTATCCTATTAAGCTAATAATGAGGACCGCGGAATCCACCAGCATTACAATGGATGTTAAATATTTCGGAAAAGACATAGCGGCTGATGCATTGCCTCGTGTGATGCCATCATTTACAACCCTAATGAGCCCTAAAATGTTCACTGCGCCTCACTTGTTGTGATATTAGAATTTTGTTTGATCACAATGTTCATTAGAGCTGATGTTTTGTTACTATAATGTTTATTTCTTATGTTGCTGACAAATTGTATTTTATAGTGTTTATGGCCGTTGTACAGATGAGTCGAAAGACACAAGCTTATGGTTAAAGACAATGATGAGACCCATCAGACATCTCTGGAAGAGACTATGTAGAAATAGCTATCGATTTGAGTTGATCTTAAAGGGAGATACCATAAATGTCTGATAGATGGGGTCTTACTCAAGGACCATCTATAGAACATGGACAAGAGTTGGTTGGGAAGTCAAAAACAGCCAAATAAGCTATGTAGTTTCTCCCAAGTTACATAAATTACATAGCTTACCATATTATGCTATCTACACAACTTTATTACTCTATTAACCTTTGTAGCTATGTTTGCATGACATTTTTTTTTCTTTTTCTTCGAAATTGACATCCGTCATTTCTTGTTTTTGGTGCCCATCATTACAATGACAGACGTTGGTATATTATTCTAGTTCTGGCTCTTTTGGGTTAAAAATAACGTCCATTGTTTGCAAAATAACATCTGTGAATCGTTGTCATGAACATTAATTTGATGTCTGTGCAAACAATGTCCGTTATTCAATACGCTGATGTGTATTACACAGCCGTCATTCCATCCAGATATAATTCGGTAATAATGGATGGTATTTAAAAAAAAAAAAAAACGGATGTCCCTTCTCTTTTTTTTTTTTTTTTTTTTACACAGTATGAACATAGCCTATGGGAGTAAAATAGATAAAACAACCCATTTGGCTTTTTTTGGCCCCCAACCACCTTATATACTGTATACTATATACTATAATCCATTTCCCCGTTTCATGATATCTAGAAAGGTTATAAAACACATTTTTAAAAATATTGTGCAAATATCCCCGGATCCTCCCGCTCTATCCAGATATTATTGCTCAATGTGAAAAACAGCATTTTATTTATTCATTCACCATATTGACAATATGGTCACAGGCCAAGAGAACTAATATGATCAGCCAGGGTGCTTTTTTATTTAGTGATAATGTATGGCTTTTTTTCACTACCCTCTGCTACTGTATATTGCTTAGAGCACATCAGTTGCCAGGGGAGATCCCACTGTTCTGTATACACCGACCCCTTCTGTTCTTTTTTCCATCCTCTTTATTATGTAAATATGGACAGTAACATTACAGCAGGAGGCCGGCATTTGGCAGCCATATATTATTTTGGTAAGTCTTCATAGAGGGAACAGTTTACAGTTTCAGCAGCTGTAACATGTTTAAACTCAGTTTGTAATGGGATCTGAGGATGAATATTCCCCGTAGGCTCTGTTTAGCCTCATTGGCTGACTGCCAATCCCCGGGCTAGAGAACATTATTTATGTTATTTTCTTACACATACAATGTCAGAGCATGCACCCTTAATGAATTATGTTGTTGACGGTTCATTCTTCTAAACTTTATGACAATGAGTCTAGTTGAGGAGCGGAGGTGTATACAGCATTAAGTCACCATAACTTCTAGGGTCAGTTAGAAAATGAGAGCACATTTTTTATGATTGGTTTACAAGTCTCATGTCTATAAAGTTTTGTACCTCTCAACTGTATGTCAGGTTCTGTCACTGGTGGTACAACAATAGTTAGTCCTTTTGTATGCTATTGGGAGGAGGAGAGCCTGTTTTTTGTATTAAATCTGGGAAAGTAATACCTGAAAAGGTGGAAAAGCCGCTCCTGACCCCCTTAATGGCAGCCAGTGTGCACCCTAGAGGCAGCAATGCAGACTAGTTTTCCTACAAACTCGTATCTTTAAATGGAACAAGCAGTCAGAGAAAACAGCTGTAAAAATAATAAAAGGACCTCAGCCAGAATCCAGCTTTAATTCTGTAAACTGCGCTGTAATATGAAACATGAAAACTTGTTGGTAGCTAAGAACAGCAGGGTCATGTATTTCATACAAAAGGCTGACAATATTTCACCCTTTTACTCTTAGGATGTACCTATACTCGAGGCACAAGTGGTTACGATATTGGAAGTATGGACATGCACCATACTTGGCACATGCAGTAATTAGAGTGCATTGGAATACAGTACAAAAAAAAAAACAACAATAACACAGAAACAACAAAAAAAGGAACAAAAAAATGTTGTTGACAATAAAGTGTCAGTTTCTTACTGAACCGGTCACATTAAAGGGAAACTATCAGCAGGTTAGATACATCTAAGCTCCCTATTGCACAGGAGACTCTGAGGAGGAAGTTATGTCTCTTACCTTCCTCCTCTGCATGGTTCCGGTGCAGTTAGTCGTTTGCTTCACGGTCCGGTGAGACTGTTAGGAGCACTGCCCGCCCCCATGGCACTGATCTGCCCCCGGCAGGCCCGCCTCTTTCTAATGATCATGAATGGAGCATGCCGGCCGGGGATAGATCAGAGCTATGGGGGTGGGCAGTGCTTTTAATGGTGGGCAGTGCTCCTAACAGTCTCACCAGACCATGTAGCACGCGACTAACTGCACCAGAACTACACAAAGGAGGAAGGTCAACGTCTCCTGTGCAGTAGGAACATATCAGCAGGTTAGATTTGTTCCTTTTCAAATGTATTCCAGTCTATAGGCAGCACATTACAGAGCAGGAGGAGCTGAGCAGAGTTATATATCGTTTTTAGAAAAAGTTCCTAGATAACTTTAATTTATTCATGTAAACATGTAAAGTAGTCAAGTAGGCGGTCCTGCTAAGTGGTTGACAGCTTTCTATGTATGCACATCAATACAGAGGTGTCAGTCACTGAGCAGGACCGCCCACATGACCTCTGAGCCCAAAAATAAACCGAAGTTTACATGAATAAATGAGACATTATAATGGAACTTTTCCCAAAATCTGCTCAGTTCCTCCTGCTTTATATGATGCCTGCAGATCGTATTTTCAATAAGGACTGTATTTTCAATTTGATAAGTTCCCTTTAAGTAAAAAAAATAAATAAATCTAAAACTATTTCAATATGTTATCAAAGTGATTGAATGATCTGCATGGCAGTGGGGGTGTAAAAAAGAAAAAAAAATGTAGAAAAAGGTCATATAAATAAAAGGCTTATAATACCTAACTTGAAAATAGCATGTAGAAAGTACAACTCATCCTGCAAAACAGAAGACCTCATTTATCAAACTGAAAAAATCCATCCACCTGAAGTCTGAAATTAGCTTAAAGGGGTTAACTTGGCAGAAATATCTGGAAATGTCATGTCATTCTGTGCTGCATTTCTTACCCTTCTCTGTGTAACTAAACATGCTTCTCTACAATGAGTGTATGTCTTATAAACAAAGCTTTGGCTCCACTAAATTAATTTGTCTTTAAAACAACATAATGTTCTGGATAACAGTCTTCATATTGTGAAGTCGCTGAGTTGTGCATTAATCCCACAGTGAGTCATTAATCATGCCAAATGCATTTGGAAGAAGAAAAAAAAAAGTTCATCATTGAAGTTGAAACTGAGATTGTAATATAATCCATCTATTCTAATTATAACACAGTTATGTTCTTCTTTAAGATCAAGAACTCAGCAATGACTGGAAAACAGATTATTAAGTAGTACATTGTTTGATGTGTCTAGTTTTCTATAATTGTGATTAAAGTTTTAATGTCGTAAATCCCCCAGTAGTTGCGTATGGCCTGAGATTGCTCATGTCTGGGCTCTGGTACAAGGGAACATATCTGTGGTCATTGTTACTGTCATTGTCTTCTTCTTGGAATAATAATAAAAAAAATAGCTGTGTTGTTTGTTGATGGGCGAAGCCATGAGTGTGGCAGATCTCATTGTGAGGGGTTTCTGCAATTGTTGTCATGACCTGTGCTACTCCTGATTTTGTACAGAGCCATAATATGACATGAGCATAAGGTGGAGTCTGGCACTGATATTTGAAGTGGTTTTCCCACCAACCACACACTTTACCTTTCCACAGGTAGGGTATGTGCACACTGAGCAATTCTTGAAGATTCCGCAAGGAATTGAAGAGGAAAGATCTGCTTGAAATTCCTCTCCTTTTCTGCTCTGGTACAATAGGAAAAGAATAGGAGCGGAATTTGAGCGGAATGCAAGTGGAATTTAAGTGAATTTCAAGCAGAATTTAAGTCCTATTGACTTCTTTAGCATTCCTCTAGCGGAATCCGCCCAAAGAATTGACATGTTAATTCTTTGGGCGGAACGGGGAATCCGGACGGAATTTCGTACAGAATTCCAGACAGAAATTTCCACCGTGTGCGCTAATGTTCGGTAATACAATAGAAAACAATGGGAGCCAAGACTGCTCATTTTTTTACGGGCGGATTTATGAGCGGCTTCCGCGCGCATTTCTGTTCGAAATTCCACGAGAATTGCTCAGTGTGCACATACCCGTTGGTGATAAGTGTCAGTTCGGTGGCCATTCGACCACTGGGATACTGCGACGTATGTTGATGCTCCATTCAAGTTTATGAACCTGATAAAGATAGCTAATATTTCAGTCGGTTGCCATGAATTATTTTTATGGTAGTATAGCTATAACAACTTTGTTATCATAGATTTCCCTATAATCCGACTATTGGTTATTGATCAGGTTAGCTGCATCACTAGTCTATTCTTGGTCCCCTTCATTCCAATTGATTTGAAAATTAAATTATTTTATAAATTATTTCCCGTTCCATGTAGACAATATCACCCATAACAAAACCACTTCCTGTCTATGTTGTATAAGTCCTCTAGTGGCCTAAGAATATAGCATGGCCTCCACAAGACCTTTGTGCTGTGATATGTGACACCAAGACGTTCTAAGTGCTGTAAGTTATGAGCTGTGGCCTCTATGGACCAGACTTGTTTTTCCAGCATGTCCCACAGACGTCTAATTGGATTGGGCTCTTGGGAGTTTTAAGGCTACCTTGAAGTTTTTATCATGTTCTTCATGGGTAGGCATGACCCTATCATTAGTTTACCATTTGTCTTCTCATAGACCCCTTTTTGTAGGTAATAACATGTTCATGCCTAGAACTCCCCAGGAGACCTGCTACTTGGAACAAGCTATAAACCAGTCATCTAGCCATCACTATTTGGCTCTTGTCAAAGTTGCCTAATTATTCTTGCCAGTGTTCAACAAATCAACTTAGGGAACTAGGGAACTGTTCAAGTGATACTTTCCCGAGTCTGTGTAATTCACTTCACCTGTCAGTGGTTTTATTGTTATGGTTGATTACTGTATTTCTCAGCAGATTATTATTACATTAATGTAATTGCTATCTTTATTCACAGGAAAAAAAATAATCCTACAAAATGGCCTGGACATGAAAGTATTTAAGTGCATTTTCAGTAATTCTTTTAAATGCGTTTACAATGTGGAGCTAATGTATTTTTCTTGCTTATTTAGATTAATCCTGCCTTATGAAAGGTTTATTAAAGGAGAAGAGGACAAACCGCTACCTCCTGTAAAGCCTCGGAAACCAGAAAGTAATTCCCCAGAAGTGGAGGTGAAAACGAAAATGTGCAATACAAAACGTATTAAACAGGAAGGCCAAAAGATGAAGAAGGAGAAGGATGCGGCGGGAAAATCTGAAGAATCTGAGGTAACTAATAGTGCACTGTATCCCCCCTCCCCATAAGCAAATTTTGGAAAAAATGGTATAAACCCTTCACTCCAATGATTGCTGGGTCTCTATTTCCTACTTTCTGCTTCCTATGCATTGTAACCGATTAAGCCAGTCACATGCTCCATGCTGAGAGGAAGTGGGAGTGGTAAGCTGCCTATGACTTTTTCTAATGGTGTTCCCAGTTTTCCAACAATAAACATCATATTGTTATAGTGTTCTATGCCAATTTATTACATATTTTCGGAGCTTTGACCCTTCTGCAGAAACCTTATGAAATTAATCAGCCCCGAATTTTGGACCAAAAACTACATGATGATGTTCATAGTTGGACGTTGACTCGCCAAGACTTATCACATAAAACTTGTTTCCATGCACCAATTATCATCAATGTGTCCTTGGAAATGATTTTTATATGTTGGCAAGTGTGCTGTAAATACTTTGACACTGCAGCTCAAGTGTAGAAAATCTATGGTTACGATTCTGCTCACTGAATATTTAGAGCCAAGTGACTGAACATTTCTAGTTTCTCTACTTAAACCAAGACTAAGAGTAGTCTGATGAAGTAGTGAATTCATAGTGAGATCCTAAGGAGAAGTAGTGAATTCCTAGTAAGGTCCTAAGGAGAAGTAGTGAGGTCCAAAGGAGAAGTAGTGAATTTGTAGAGAGGTATTGAATTCATAGTGAGGTAGAGTAGAGATGAGCGAACTGGTTGGGCCGGTATGGGATCCGGTTTGGAGTCCGATCGGATTCGGATTTTTGGAAGTCCGCTCCGATTTTTTTTTCTTGCTTTTTAAAATGGCAGCCACCATTTTAGAAAGCAGGAAGTGGTCTGGGCGGGAAAAGCGCTTTCCCATGATGCCCGGAACACATCCAATCAGCATGGATCTTGCACTAGCCCACCCCCTGTGACGTCGGTATTGCTTTAAGAGGAGCGGTCACGACACAGTCTGCGCGGAGAGAGAGAGAGAGAGAGAGGAAGCATACTGTTAGCAGTGCACAGAGCTTGTCATTGACAAAATATATATAAAAAAGTGCTATATATATATATATATATATGCCCTTGCCTCCATGTTGGCTACTGCTGATCCTGCCTGGCCTCCATGTTGGCTACTGCTGCTTCTGCCTGCCCTCCAAGTTGGCTATTGCTGCTCCTGTCTGGCCTCCATGTTGACTACTGCTGCTCCTGTACTGGCCTAAAATGACTACTGATGGACCTCCACTAGCCTCCAATGACTACTGCTGCTCCTTCACTGCATTTGTGACCTTTTTTCTGCATAGACCCTGTAATGGTGAATTTCCTGCATAGACCCTGTAATGGTGAATTTCCTGCATAGACCCTGTAATGGTGAATATTAAAGTCTAAAAAAAAAAATTCAACCAAATACACTACCCTCGTATCATATAGATGCTTTAAACTATGAAATCCGAAGAAATCCGAAATTCGGTCAAACCGAACTTTTCAAAAAAGTCCGGAAGTCTGGTCGGAATGAACTTTTGAAAAGTTTGCTCGTCTCTAGTAGAGATGAGCGAACCTCAAACATGCTTGAGTCGATCCGAACCCGAACTTTCGGCATTTGATTAGCGGTGGCTGCTGAACTTGGATAAAGCCCTAAGTTTATGTGGAATACATGGATATAGTCATAGGCTGTATCCATGTTTTCCAGACAACCTTAGAGCTTTTTTTCAACTTCAGCAGCCACCACTAATCAAATGCTGATCGTTCGGGTTCGGATGGACTCGAACCCGAACCCAGTTCGCTCATCTCTAATCTCTAGTTCTAAGGAGAAGTAGTGAGGTCCTAAGGAGAAGTAGTGAATTTGTAGAGAGGTAGTAAATTCATAGTAAGGTCCTAAGGAGAAGTAATGAATTTGAAGTGAGGTCCTAAGGAGAAGTAATGAATTTGGAGTGAGGTCCTAAGGAGAAGTAGTAAATTTGTAGTGAGGTCCTAAGGAGAAGTAGTAAATTCATAGTAAGGTCCTAAAAAGAAGTAGTGAATTCGGAGTGAAGTCCTAAAGAGAAGTAGTAGATTCTTAGAGAGGTCCTAAGGAGGACCAAGGCCAAAGCAGTTCTATCACTACTTAGAGTCTGCCCATGTAAAAGGGCCAGTGATCATCTGATGAATGAGAAATTTGTGGACAACTATCATCAAGTCGATAGGTCACTCGAATAATCCAGCGATTGTTCATGTGGCCTTGTCCCATGGGATTCTACACACCAGTAGTGATCTCTCTGATCAGGGTCACTTACAGTCCAGTGTCACCCGATGTAAAAACACTTGTGAACTCTTTGTTTTATTTGAAGTAAATAAAATGGTTATCTCTGCACACTGCCTATTGCCATTCATGGGCCACAAAGGAGAGGTAGAAAAAAAACACAAAGAGGACTGTGTGCAGACGTCGGACTATTTCTTCATTTTTGTCATAATTAAAATGCTTGTTGTTACCCTATGATGTTTTCTTAACATGTGAATGCTGAAGAGGATGTTTAATTTGTGTCGAAGTAAACTGAAAGCAGATGTAAAGAAGAAATCTATAAGTAGAGCCTCCTTGTTTCTGACGTTCAGCATGTTCTTAAAAAGCTTGCTTTAACTAGGCTTTTCTCCAGTTCTGAAAGAAACATCTGAGAATTACTGTTGATGTATAGTAAATAATGACAGCTCAGAGCAGCGGGGATGAATATTCTCAGGTTTAGCGGCATAATAAAGCCGCTCATTCTTCACATTGTGGGAGGGCAATTTATATGTGGGGGGTCATTGTGCATCATTTTAAATTGGGCTGTGGGATTATTAAAATAGAAATATGGCAATACAGCTTCAATTTATACAGGGAAATAATATGAATGTGGCCAACATCTTTTTTATTTTTATATTAAATCTGTCAACCAAACTGATGCACTTCAAATTATTGACATCTGAAATATGTCTTTAAAGCGACTCTGTACCCACAATCTGACCCCCCAAACTACTTGTACCTTCGGATAGCTGCTTTTAATCCAAGATCTTTCCTGTGGTCCTTTCGGCAGATGATACAGTTATTGTACTAAAAAATAACTTTTAAACTTACAGCCCCGTGCCAAACGGGAGTATCTGTGCCCTAACTTTGCACCACCCCTCCGTCCCTCCTCCTCACCCTCTTCATCATTAGGAATGTCACTGGAACATTTTCTCCATGCTGAACATTGCACAGGTCCTTAACAATCCAGCCCATGTGCCGGGCTGACCCAGCTGACGAATAGTAGGCAATCTGCCTGGAGCATTCCTAATGATGATGAGGGTGGGGAGGAGGGACAGAGAGGTTGTGCCAACCTAATGCATACAAAATCTAGGCCATGCTCGTAGGGCACAGGGCTGCCAGTTTAAAAGTTGTTTTTAGGACAATAACTGTATCACCTTCCAAAAAGGCCGCAGGACACATCTTGGATTAAAAGCAGCTATCAAAGGTACAAGTGGTTTGGGGGGGGGGGCAGATTGTGGGTACAGAGTTGTTTTAAACACTTAATGTCCCCTTACACTTTAGTGAAATCTCATCCAACATTTGGAGGGATCAGCTGACTCTCCAATGTGTATCCTGACTCTCCCCCAAGAGATGTTTGAACTAATATTTAAGAACTACTGAGTAGGACCCAATACACAAATTGGTGCCTAATTGGTGGTCTTAGGCTATGTTCACACTACATTAGGATTGTAGTAATTTCTACAGTACTTACGTAGTGCTGCAGCTGAGGGGATCCCGGCCGGAGTGTATATACATAGTATATGCTCCGGCGGGGATCCCCAGGGGCGCCGCAAGAAACTGACATGCCAGTTTTCGTTGTCGGCTATTCAGTGAATAGCGACCGCAGAAAACCCTGTCAGTTCGCACAATGGAGCTCTGCACACTCCATTGTGACCAGTTGGGAATTCAGATGCGGGCGTTTACGGATGCGCCTGCATCCAAATTCACTGCAGTACCAGCCGGGATGATCTTTTCTGACACTGGCCATTCCGTGTGAACATAGCCTATCTGTGTTTTCAAACCACTCCTGGTTTTTGTTGCAATATGAGGACCAAAATACTGAGCAAAAATACTCTGTGTGAACATAGCCTTATATTGCTATTTAAACACAGTACACATTAGATAAATGTCGGTGAAGTCCTCTAATTTCAGTTGTTGTAACCATCTAATGTATATTGAGGTTTTCCAACTTTCTCCTATAAGTTAAAGCGACTCTGTAACCACAATCTGTTCCCCCCAAACCACTTGTACCTTCGGATAGCTGCTTTTAATCCAAGATCTGTCCTGGGGTCCGTTGAGCAGGGGATGTAGTTATTGTCATAAAAATAACTTTTAATCCGGAAGCGCTGTGTCTAACGGCCGGGGCTTACATTTTTATATGCATTAGGCTGGCGCACCCTCTCTGTCCTTCCTTTCCACCCTCCTCAACATTTACTGCTGTTTGAGCTTTGCACAGGTGTATTAACGATCCAGCCCATGTTCAATATACACACAGGTGGGGAATAGGGAGCAATCTGCCTGGAGCATTCCTAATGATGAGGAGGGTGGGGAGGAGGGACAGAGAGGGTGTGCCAGCCTAATGCATACACAAATGTAAGCCGCGGCTGTTAGAAACAGCGCTGCTGGATTAAAAGTTATTTTTATGACAATAACTGCATCCCCTGCTGAGCGGACCCCAGGACAGATCTTGGATTAAAAGCAGCTATCCGAAGGTACAAGTGGTTTGGAGGGGTTAGACTGTGGGTACAGAGTCGCTTTAAGGATTTATCAGTTGGATTTTACCATGCCCTATTCTTTTAACCTCAGGAAGCCTGATTATGGCTTTTTATGGCTCAAGTGAGCCAATCATATATGTGTATAGTGGAATTGGAGGAGATCACTGTTTAAAGGTGAATTAAAAGCAGGGAGATTTTTTTGCCAGATTTTTTTGAGGGAGGATGAAAAAATAATGTGCACTTACCAGTGCTGAAGCTGTAAGTGCTTTTTATTTTTTATCCTGCTTGCACTTTGGCAAAAAAAATCCCCCTGCCCGGAATTGGCACCCAGAGAACAGAAGAAAGGTCATGATAAATTGGGGAAAACTTAGAATCTCAATGTAAATGTAGGCCTGAGTGGGACTCCATCGTTGTAGTGCAACAGGGCAAAAGATGACAACCATTGGGTCATGGGGCTAGCTTGAGAATTCAAGATGTAATTCAGTAGACCTTCTCCATATGTTCTAATAATCTTTGGGTTTGTTTACTTTTAAGATTACATTTCTGCCCCCAGTATTCTAGGACGCCTAGGTTTCACCTTGACTACTTAGCATTTTTACTTTTTGCGCTTGGCTCTTACCCCGATTCTGCCCCGCAGCCTCCATTTAATCTCCACATTCCACCGAACGCTAGAGCTCCAACATTTCTTTTTCTGTTTTGCATTCTGGTATTAAAAGTATATACTGATTATAATCCAGTGGTGGGATTTTCTCTGTAATGATATTAATTTCACTCCCTCTCTAAGTTTTCTCATCCGTCTGGTATTTTCATGTAATTGAATAAGCCCTAGAGACCACAGATAATGCAATACTTATTAAGCAGCTAATAATGGCATTTTGGCTGAATTGAGAAAAGAAAATATGAATAGAACTTAAGAGGGGAAAAAAAAATCTAAGCGTAGAGATAGTGGAGGATTCTGCATAGAAACAGGCAGCTGTAAAACAGTTGTGAATCATTAGGCTCTTTATATTCACCTTAAAGTAAAGACCAGCAGCTTGGCATTTAGATAATGCGCTTCTTTATGTTATATCAACGTCTGTTATCGTAATGAGACAGAAGAAAAATAAGATTTCACACAATGGCTCAGAATTGCTTTCATGCAAGGCAGTGACGCTATTGTTCATATCAATCAGTCTGCAGTATGGTAGAGAGAACACACCACTGACCCTAGGGTCTTGGGGGTTACTAGACAGTAAAAAGTAATGTTGTACACTGCCTAAGACTGATTAAAGGAAAATAAATATCTAACAGAAAAACAAAAAACAAGATAAAATATTTCTCAGCCTCCTGATTAAATAGTTATTTATTTTTTTATTTATGTTTTTATTATTCTTAACAAAAAATGTTACTCTTAGTTACCATACATATAAGGAGCAATCATTTGTCTATACACCCCCTATACATAAATATTTTTTTAGGTTCCTTAAATAATCGACTAGTTTTTACAGTTGTTCCACACATAAGATAGCCGTCGATTAATGTTCATCAGGCAGGCAACTACATCTCCCAACCCCGCTTTATCCAAATGGATCCTTGGGAGTCCACCATACACATAGATGGTCAGCAACTCTTGCCAATTTGTATACTGGCCTTAAAGTTTAAAAATCCAATTTTATCCAGGCCGACTTTTTACTTGCTGGTATTAAGGAAAAGTGCATTGGTGCAAGACGCACCAAACTTGTTAAGAGGCACAAGCCTTCTAATAAACCGGTCGCCTCTTGCAGCTATGAGATATTAGATTTTAGTTATAATTTACATAAATTTCTGGTGTGAATTATAGCAAAACCGCAGGACTGAGGAAGGACACGTTCCTCCTGCTAAGCCATGCCTTTTTATTTATTTTTTGAAAGCGCTTAGAGTAGCATAAAAACAAAAAAAAAATTACATTGTTGCACTAGGCTTGCACAGAATTTTACAACTTTTGTGCATTCATAGTATGTTGAATTAAATCATGACACTTCGGTTTGCTATATACAAATACAGCTTTATTGCAGAGTTTGCAGTAAGCTCCCCCTAGAGGACACAGCATGCATTTATAAGGGTATCTTATCTATCTGTGTCTATTCTGGGGATTTGGAGCTCTCTGACAGCTATTAAAGTATATTTAGTTCATATATTGATTGACAGTCCCATCCCTACTACTAATATGACTGGGACTGTCAACAGATGATGCAGAGGAATCAACTAAACATTATCTCTGCCAAGATTACTGACCTGTGACTAGGGTATGTGTTGAAACAGTATATTGATACTACTGCCAACAGACAGGGGTCAAATAGTCAAAATCCAATACACCAAGTATAAAATTACTATTTACAATGAATAGACTATGATATTAATTCTGGATGACTGTTCCAATGATTTTGCTTACAACACTAAAACATTATTTCTGTTATTTTAGGCTTCACCACAGGAGGATATAGATGTCGATGAGAAAAACCTTACTTGTGATTCAGAGGAGACAAAGTTAGAAAACGCTGATTTGATAGAAGACAGTCTATCCACACATATGGATGATGAAGAATTGGATGAGTCCATTCCTAGCGTATGCCACGTGAAAGAAGATCAAATGGACTCGGAACCTATTTCCATTGACTCATTCCCCAATGTTCTGAAAGAGAATAACTCCAGTTTAGACGATGATGAAACAGAAACACTTATAGAAAGTGCAACTGTACTAAAAGCAGAGCATTGCAAGCAAGAATTGCCAGATCCATCAGAAAGGGAAGTACGGGAAGGACATTACAATATGTTTCCCTCAATTCAGGTCCAGCTGCAGCATGAAATTCACGATGCAGATGATAAATTGCCAGATATGCCGGATTATATTGCAAACTGCACCGTAAAGATGGACCCTTTGGTCTCTGAGGATCTTAAAAATCCTTTGGACAGTAACATTTTACAGAATGCATTGAAGCAGAATCCCAAAGTGTACTTGGTTCAGACTCTGGACATGCTGAAAGAGAAGGATACTTCATCATCATCGAATGAAGACTCATCATTCAGTTACACCCCTTTGCTTTATTCGAGGGGAAACCCGGGAATAATGTCCCCATTAGCAAAAAAGAAGCTTTTGTCGCAGGTTAGTGGGGCTTCGCAAACTGGAAGTTACCCCTATGGCTCACCACCTCCACTTATTAGCAAAAAAAAATTAAATTCCAAAA
Source organism: Dendropsophus ebraccatus (assembly GCF_027789765.1). Lineage (NCBI taxonomy): Eukaryota > Metazoa > Chordata > Amphibia > Anura > Hylidae > Dendropsophus > Dendropsophus ebraccatus. The sequence goes on along the minus strand of NC_091461.1, from coordinate 44,062,137 downwards.
TAGAAGTATCTCAACCCTTAGGGCAAACCCATCAGGTATCGAACTCACAAACAGTGGCTATAAACAGACCATCTGTGATACAGCATGTTCAAAGTTTTAAGCAAAAATCAGCAGATGACAAAAAGAGCATAAATGACCTGTACAAAAGCAGTGCTTTAAGCAAAACAGACTCTTATCGCTGTGAATATGCCAAGCAGCATCAGAGCGTGCTGGCCGAGTCATACTCCTTAAAGTCCAGTATGCTTGAATGCAAAGAGCAAATGGCTGAGAAGAGAGCCGCGCACAACTCCAACATGCCAGCCTTTTTGGCCGAGTTCTATTCATCGCCTCATCTGCATAGGCTTTACCGGCATACAGAGCACCATCTTCATAATGAACATTCATCTAAATATCATCCTCGGGAAATGTATAGAGAAAGTGAAAATATGTCCTCTACACACAAACATCAAGAGAAACTTCACTATCATCACTCGGTACACCAACAAGAAAAACACAATGTCTCCGATAATATGGATGACCAGCCGACTGATTTGAGCCTCCCGAAATCTATGCACAAGCACACTTCAAAAATGCCGGGAAGCAACCTCTCCCATCATTTCATACAGCAAGAAAGCAAAACCCATCAAAGTCCATTTCAAGTTCCAAACAGTAAGGCTATTGGCATAGACTGTAACCCAAAGGCCTGTAGAGTTTCACCAATGCCGATACAAGTATCAAAAAGGCACGCAGAATCGGTTCACAGGCCCATTAAGGCCCACAGTTTAAGACTTGATAATGTAAGAAAGATGGAAGCCACTGTCCATCCCATCACGGTTGGTAAAGCCAGTCCGCAGAACTTCGGGACCTCACGATCTTTGAAAAGAAATCTAGATGATATGGACAGCCCTCTCTGTGAGAAAAAAATAAGAGCAGTGTCTCCTTTAAATTTACCTAAAGATGTATCAGGTCAAGAGGGTGAAAGCAGCAAATCACTGCATGATATTCACTCTGGTAGTATGATGGAGAGTCACAAATATCCACTATCAGCGCCAATCTTTACTGGGATCTATCCTGGAGGCCTATGTAGTGGGCTAAGCACACGCATACCACCTGCCTATTCTCATCCACTGCAGTACTTGAAAAACCAGAGTGTGCTTTCACCACTAATGCAACCCTTAGCTCTCCATTCCTTGATGATGCAAAGACAATATCTAAACTCCGCTAACTCCCAGCAGCTATATAGACATTTGGCTTCAGCCACCCCTGTAGGATCTTCATACGGCGACCTACTACACAACAACCTTTACCCTTTAACAGCTATCAACCCGCAGTCCTCTTTTCCTTCATCCCAGCTATCATCCGTACACCCCAGCACAAAACTTTAAGCAATTTCCCTTTGGCAAAACAAAAAAATCTAATTGTTAATACTTTAGCTACATTCCTTGCCTAGCACAATATTCTGCATAAAAAACATTCTTTTACTGTGTGAGCCACACTGTAACTCTATATGTAACATATAAGAGGTAAAAACAATGGCGTCAAGGTCACACTTTCCTGGGTTAGTTCAGTTTTATATTGAAAACAGCTTGCACAAAAAAGTAGAGAACCTAGTGTGCTCCACACATTTGTGACAGAAGATTAAAAAAAAAAAACTAACAAAAAAAGCTGGAATATTGTAGGTTCAGATGTCATGAATTACTCTAGAGGCAACGCTTTTGCTTTTTTTTTTTTTTGTCTTTTTTGACTGTTAACGGTTCAATCAATGCAATGTATAGTTACAAGTAAATTTACAAGTAAAATTTAACACTATAAAGGCAGAAGAAGGTTAAACACTGTTTATTTGACTGTACATATCTGCCGGTGTCACTGTCTGTTCTATTAATTTATATGGAATAAGCCCTCAGTTGATTTCTTTGCTTTTTTTATCTTTTTGTTTTTTTTTATTAAACAGTTGTGTGTAAACAGCAAGGTCACTTTGAGAGGTTGATTTTGTGTGTTGTCAGGATTATAACTTAAGAAGCAGCTTTTCCTATCCATGCATGTTTACATATACAAGGAAACAAACCATACCCATTGCCTGCACCATTTTCTTGGCTGAGCAAATACTATTGTGTACACAACAGCTATTGCTGGAGTATATAATTGTTACTTAAAGGAAAACTCCAGTCATCAATGGAACATTTGTTATGATGTAGAGTACTGTTTGTGTTTGTTATATGGCAGGTCATTTAAGTTCCACCCCCCATTTTGTTCAAAAAAATTTACATAAACTCTGCTTCCCTTTGTTTGACCGGAGTTTTTCTTTCAAATTTAAATTTTTTCCATTTTTATTTCATCACCAACAGTATATTACAGTGTTATATAAATGATAAATGTTACCTTTCACCTTTGTACATTACAATCAATACTAGACTAGCATGGGAACACAATTGTGTTCCTGCTTTGGGACATCTAATCTCTATAGAAAAACAAAGCCAAACTGAGCAAGAATTTGACAATTCTAGGTTCCTGTCCTTTGAGTATGTATTTATCAGAACAATAACCAGCGGAGGGTTAAAAAAAATGTTACTATGAAGTATAATTAGAATTAAAGGGACACTATCAGCAGGTTAAAAGTATCTTATCTGCTGATATCTCACTATAGTGCATGGGGTGCTGAGGATGAGGGTACGTTTCTTACCTTCATTCTTGGTTCTGGTTCTGAGCTATTAGGCATTTAATCCTTATGCTAATAAGTAATTATGGAGTTCTGGTGGTAGAACAACTACTGACCCCAAGGCCCGGATCCGCTCCCGTCTGGCCCACTCTGCTGATATTCATTAGGAGGAACGGGCAGGGGCAGATTGGTGCATTGAGGGTAGTAGCCCCAATGCACCAAAACGATTTATTGGCATTAAACTCCTAATATTATGAAAATAGCGCCAAGAAACTTGCCTTCATCTTCAGTGCCCAATGCGCTATAGGAAGATATCAGCAGGTTAGATGCTTTTATAAAAATTATACATGAAGCCAGTAGGTCTGTTCTACAGGAATTTCTTGTCAGCTAATCTTACCAATCATGCCTGTATCAATACTGCTGTATATAAGAAATATATTCCCCCTCTTATCTCTTATATTTTGGTCTTCTGCCGTGCTGTTGAGCACAAGAATATAAGGTGAACCGTAAATAATGGCCAGACTTATAAGTGTTTACACATGATAACTTATTGGTTTGATTCAGGTCCAGACCACATAATAAATAAGTCTTACTCAGAAATTTTAAGTAGTTATGCAGGTTTAGAAGAACATGACCACCTTTATCCAGACTTCTTATGCTCATTTTGGGTGTGGATTTGAAATGAATGAAGCTGAATTGTAATGCCACACCCAACCTGAGGACAGGGGTGGTGCTCTTTTTGCAAGAAAGTAACTGCTTTTTCTAATCCTTGGTAACCCCTTATAGACAGAATAATGCTTTTACTAGATAATAAATTTGTTAGACACTACCCAAACATGTCCCGAAGTTTTGGCATACATTTTTTTTTATAAATTTGGATAAAATAGAGAGCACTAATTTATTGGCACAATTTTAGTCAAGAAAGTGTCGTGAACAGATAAATTACCCACACTGTATTGAACTCAATCAAGTCCATGATCGCCTAAAAGTTCTAGTATGGAATGAAAGAGAAAATATTATTTTCTGATACTCAAGTCTGCTCGATCTGACCTTAAGGCCCTATTACGCCAAGCTATATTTGGTTGAATACCTACCGTTAAGGTCAATAATTGTTTAGTGTGAACACACAAAAAATGCAAAAATGCAACAGCTCACCGCAATGGTAAGATACAGACCCTCTACAGACATGAAAATAGTTAAAAGAAGCCCCCCCAGCTGCTAAAAAAATTCCCACAAAAATAACGGGGCTCTTGATTACCATTTGCAAACAGTGTAAACCACCACACCAACGATAAGGTGGCCCCATGCCTGTTTGAAAATGGTAACCAAGAGCCCCATTATTTTTGTGGGAATTATTTATAGCAGTTGGGGGAGGCCTGGGGGGGGTTTCTAGGAGATTTGTTTAGTGTGATAGCACATGGTGAAAGGCCATAATCATCCAACATGCATGATGTCGGCTGACCTTGGCCTTTCATTATGCTAAAAGATCACAATTATGTTAGCGTCGGTCTGCTGCTTGTCGCTCTGTGTAAGAGGAACGGCGGCAGCAGACTGCCACTGACTTCAATGGGCAGCCCGAACAATCTAAGGATCGTCCAGGCTACAACGCCCCCGCCACCCCCCGCTTGCTGTCTGTACATGTAATAGCAGGTCGGCGCTCACTTCCCCAGGAGTATTGTGCTGTGTAATACGGCCTTTACTCTCATTTCAGAAAACGTATTTGTCTAAGTAATTGTTTGCCAGTAAAATTCTATTACCATGGCCAATAATTAATTTTTGGCAATTTGCTCTTTAGGCCGGGGTTCAGGTGACGTGGTTTGCTTTGCAGTTCACACTTGCAGGTTTCAATGACATTATGTGATGACACCTTTACCGTTTTGCTTTCCCTTTGTTCTAATTCATAAATATACTATATAGGGTAATAACCTATGTAGTGTCAATATATGCTGCATTGCTTTACATGCGCATTCTTTACATGGCTTAGAAGTTATAATATAAAAATATAAAAAAATAAATAAAAACACTTGTCAACTTCAACTTTGGGAAACATTAAAAACCAGATCTATTAACCTGCAGAACATTCATGTTGTATAAAGAGTCACATTAACTACACACTTTTTTGGCGTAAATATTAGCAGAAAAAGATTTTGATTAAAAATTATGACTTTCTTTGCCAAATTTGGAGAGTGCCCAGAAAAGTGCATATGGCTGCCACAGTCAAACCAGTTATATTATATTATTATAGCTATTATATAAACCTTTAATTTAGGTTTCCTTCTGTTTATTTTTTTTTAAATGTTCGCCCAGTGGGTGATATTATATGGCATGTAAGGAAAACCTTTTATTATGGGTAAATTATAAGGCGGTACGGACATTTGTGGAAATGTTTATTCCCATTTATAGTCCTACGTACGAGGCCCAGCGATCAGCTGATGAATGATCAACACAGCACATGTAAATAGAGGATGTTCTGCTGCAAGTGGAACTGTCCACTCCTGACAGTGGGTCCGTGTAAATGGTCCTTTAAATGAGCAATAATCAACTTCTACTAGTTAAAGGACCTTTAGTTGACCCTCAATGGGCAGGTTTAGGGGAAAAGCACATGACCGCAGACTATGGTCATAACAAGTTGGTGGTGACACTCTAGTAAAGAATGTATGGGTGGGGTACAGATTGGGGGCTGCTAAGAAATTACAAAACATATTTTTGTTTCAAGAAAAATACAAAAAGTAACATATAAATGTTAGAAATTCTTGAGGCAATAGTTTACCAGTATGAAGAAGAGACATACTTAACAAGAGCTGGTTTAACACACAGAGCTCACTGGTGGTCATTGGAGGACCCTGCTGGAAATAGAGGGAATATCCATCAACAATCTGGTGCACATATACAGAGAGAAGTTCAGTTGGTCTTCATGACTAATCTGATTAGTTAAAGGACTATAAATTTATATTCGTATGCATCCACTTCAGCCCCCTCTATATATTTACCACTCATCCTACAAAATGACCCTAGAGGAAAAAAAATCTGATCTGCTATTAAAACAATAGATTCTAATTAATTTTCTAAGGCTTTATTAAGGGCAGTGCCTATATAACATGGTCTATGATTGATGCACAAATGTATATATCATTGCGTATGGGCCACTATGAGTAGATTATGTAGAATCCCATTATTTTCTATGACATTCAGCTCTTTTCCCCCATTTGCAGAAATTTTCTTCATCATGCTGAAATCGAGTAATATTAACATACACCTGTTACCTTCCTGCCGTCGGAAAGTTTACATTCATGAGCTCAGAGCTGCTACCTGGAGTCATATGAATATTCATCTGGTTCTGTGAATATTAATTGTAAAGAACCTTAATGATGTCACTGCTCCTATTAAATTGATAAGTCTCATGAATATTGGCAGCCTTCTGGGTAGATGACAGGTGCTCTTTAACCGTAAAGATATACAGATCCGACTTATTTTTAGTCGGAATTAATCCAAACATTTGAATTGCATGGAGTGTTTTCCTTCGATAGCTCGGTTAAACGTAATAATTGTAAAAAAAAACAACACATCGAGCCGTATCCAACCTTTACTAAGCCATAAAGCCGTTCACAGTAGACATAATATATAAAACCGCTTGATTATCTTTCACAGTGGGCAAGCAAATTTAGCTGTGCACATAACGTAAACTGCCATGAATTATTCTTTATTCAAATGAAAACAAATGTAAGTAAATGTAAGTACTTCCACATCTCTGACGAGAATTATATTAATAAACCACTTCCTTTGTTCTCTAATCATTTTGGTGTAAACATTAGAGCAATGAAAGCATTTAACATTCCAAGTTCCAGGCAAACACCCGGGCGATGGAAATGTTCAAGCAAAAGGGGAATTGATATTTTAGAAAATTACATAGAGGTAATTAGAGGCTGATTTAAACTTATGTATTGGGTTCTCCTGAGTGTTGTAAAATCTGCTTTTAGGTACGTTACTATGTTACTGGCTTTTTATGATGGTACGTTATTACCGAGCCTAAAAGAACATTGCAGAACACAATGGTAAATGTTAGACATTAGCAAGGCTATGTTTATAGGTCACTTTTCATATGCAGTTTTGTTAGAGGTAGCGGAGCTGGGTTGCCCATTGGGCACAACACTTGATGATTTTATAGTTTGTTATATGTTGAACTGGGGTTATAGGCAGAGGCTTTAGTCCCAACAGGGAGGCAGAGGGTATGGAGCAATTTTTCTTTTAGATACAGGGGAACTAGTATTGATAGTTGATATCGGAGGGCCTTTTTTATGGGTACTTGAAATGATAGATAAACAATAATTATAGTAAAGCATTGCACAATATAATCATTTTACTTTTATGTTCAATTTAACTTCTAAATAGCTGTAGGGAGGGGCCTTTGGCCATGCTCCCGACCACTCATAACTAGGCAGTAGGAGCAAAGCATTTTCTTCTCTCCATAACTCCCATAGAAAAACATTGCAATAGGTCTCACTTTGTCTACAGGTGTCTAGGAGACACTCGGCTCTGCATGGTTATGTGTGGCCAAGAGCACAGACATCCAATCTTTGCACTTATTTACAAGCCGAATTGAAAATGAATAATTAAAAAAAAAAAAGATTATTGGGCACAGTCCTGCACTATAATTATTTTTCATCTAAAATTACAGTCTGGCATTAGATGGGGATTTTTGTTATGTTACATCAGTACAACTCAAAAATTATTATTTTTCGGTGCGGTGTAATAAAAGCCAGTGACACAATAAATATAGACATTGCAAGATGCTAATGACAGTGATTTTGGGGTGTTGATGTAAGTCCTTTTAGGAAGGCAAATACAGCAAGGCTGTACAGTGGGTATTAGCATAGGCAATAATATACTGTGCTAGGCTATGGTCACACGATGTGTGTACGCTCCGGCCGGGATCCCATTGCACATAAGGCTTTGTTACACACCGCAAAACTACGGCCGTAGTTCTGCGGCGAGAACTACGGCCGTAGTTTTACGTTTTGTGACCATAGCTTAGCATAATATATTATTGCCTTTGCTAATACCCACTGTACAGCCTTGCTGTATTTGCCTTCCTAAAAGGAGTACCATCAACACCCCAAAATCACTGTCATTAGCATCTTGCAATGTCTATGATCTGGCCAGAGACCGGCCGTTCCGTGACCCGGCCGGGGTCACGGAATGGCCGGTCTCATACGTAATGTGAACATAGCCCTAATCTGTAAAAAGAAATAATTGAGAATCATCAGCGATAAGTTTCTCATTTCTTTTGCCTAAGCTTTTTGTTGCATTGACAGGATGTATTGCTAGTACACTTGAATGTAAATAAAATAAGATCTGGGTTGAATTTTGGATGTTCCACTTCCTAATACAACCAAATGATTATCTTTGTACCGTAGGAGTAACACATGACAATTATGTACAATGTAAGCAGGCCAATGTTTTTTTTGGCCACAGATCCAGTTGTTGTTAGCATTTACTGATAAAATTACTGTTTACCTGCAAAATTGTCTATATATTTAGGGTCTATTCACTATGTTTGCTCAGTTTTGCAGGCCAGCCATGTGGTCATTATCAATTTGAAAATTGCCTGAATTGATTTGGCCAAACCATGACTCATGTCTCACATCCTTGCATTTATTTCTAGTTAAAGGAATACTTCATTGAAAATATGAGGACAATTAAATTAAAAATTAGATTACATGTTCTGTAATCAATAGCAAGCAGTAAGGTAATGGGCAAAATTGAGTGCCCAACTATTGGCCATGTAGTTGTGGCAACAGGCCTAGATATTGGCATTGCAACAGGGCAATTTCCGCCAGGCTATGATCATAAATCCTTGAAGGACAATAGCCGATTTTTATTTTAAGGCCCGCTTATCTCCCTTAGTTTTCCAGTAGCAACTTTGATAATATTATTTCCTTTTCATCATCTGAAAATAAGATATGCCGTTGATGTTGCATTTTGTGTTTCCGCTTCATTTACCGCAGTCTTGTGTGCCTTTAATACATTAACTGTCAGTCGGGAGGTAATGACGCTTGAGATAATGGGTGACAGAAATGGTTGATTTTTAACTAATAAGAAAAGAGAAAACCAATGCAGTTAATGTGGTTACACAGCTTGTAAACAGTGTCAGGGTTCACGGCTCCCTAGTGGTGATGTGTAGGTGCCAGCGATGGCATAGTACATCTGTATAATGTGGCCTGTAGCTGGCGTCTAGTAATATCTGTATGGCTGGATTGCTTCCAATCATAATAGTATTTTTACATGTCAAAATCATCTTAATAACATTGAGATAATTGACTGTCATAAATGCAGCGCATGGTCAGGGAATCTTAATGTTGTTGTAGTTTATGGCCGGATCTATCCTATGACTATTTATGTATTTCCATAATTTAGTGTTAAAAATAGTGCACCAGCTGGACAGCCTCAGGTTGGAGAACACTACTTCAAAGAAAAACAAGTTTTGTTCAGACTCCATCGATATAAAAAATCGTTTTATTGAACGGCCATCATTTAAGGGCCATTATTTTATGAATAACATCCATTGTTTTGTTTTGTTTTGTTTTAAAAAGGCAGATAATGTTATTTGCCGTTAAATAACTGTTGTCCAATAAAATAGTAATTTTGATGGTGTGTAAACATAGCCTAAAAAAAGCATTAAAGGCCCTTTATTCCCAAAGTTTACTTGAAGCCCATATAAACCCTAAGGACCTAAGCACTGCCTTCACCAGTAAACTAGTGTAAGAAACTCAACAATTTTTGTACAAGGCTGCAATTTTTTTCCTTAAAGAGGAAGTCTCATGAACTGTAAAAAACGGCAGGTAGGTGGGTTTGGGTGACAAAAAACAAAACGTGAACTTACCTGTCCCCGTGTCTCTGTTGTGCCGCTCTGGGGTCCCATGCATCGCTGCGGATTGTCATCTTCTGCGGTAAACCAAGTACATCACATGCCCAGCTCCTGCAGCAGCAACACTACGGTCTGGCTGAGCTGCCCAATTGCCTGCTCAGCCAGTCAGTGGCTAGAACGGTGTCCCATCCCAGTCAGTGATTGGCTGGGTGAGCAATCACTCAGCCGGGGTCATGACATTGCAGCTAGCAGAGCTGCAGGACTCCAGCTGAGTTGAACGGGATCTGGGAGCGGCGCTACAGAGGCATGGGAATGGGTGAGTTTATTTTCTCATCCCATCCCCCGCTGCCATCTTTAGGCTAGGTTCACACGTCATTCAACGGCCATTAAAAAAACGTCAGTTTTTGCCGCGATTTAACTGACAGCAATGGCAATGCACTGAAGTCAATGGGGAGGACGGACGTCCAATGCACACACCGCATTAAAAAATGGCCGTTTTTACTGCGGTAGAAACGGCCGTTTCTTAACGGCCATTTCTTAACCGCCGTTAAATGACGTTGTGTGAACTTAGCCTTTGAGTGCATGGGACTTCTCCTTTAATGCTTTAAAATTTTGCATAAAACTCAGAAACAATGGCAAATTAGCAATTTCTAAAAAAGAAAAAAAAGAAAAAATTTTACACCAAAACTTATATATAAAGCATTGATAAATTCCATATTTTGATCTTATATGTCGCCTTTAAGCAATTGATTGATACCTGTAGGATGCAGGCAGTACTGTGGCAGTCCTTCAGTTCTGGATGGAAAGTATAACACTTGGTCAGTGCCATTTGATCATGCGAGTGTTTTTGCGGTGCTGCAGAATATGTTGACACTATAAAGCAACAGGAATTATAAGCGCTCTCAGCCTCATCAATACTTCTTTAATTATGAATCTGACATAAAAAAGCAAAGCCCAGCGTTCCCGCCAGTATTCACTAGTGTCATACAGCATATTCCATTCACTTTGACATCATTATGATTCATTTGCAGTATGTTACTTTGTAAATTATTGATTTTACCTGAAAGTGTTTTCAAAGCAGGCAGCAGATCGGCTTCTAAATGAACACTATTGGCAGAAACCCCCCGCTGGATTATTTGTTTAAAAACTGCTTACAGGAATCTTGGATACAGTTCAAAAAGACGGTTGAATTCTCGCTCAGCTAAGAGCAGATTAGAAAAAAAAATGTTTTAGAAAGGGGCTTTGTTTGCATTGTGTGAGTTCAAGAGGATTTAATACCGAAATGCACAAGTCTATGTAGTGCAATTAAACCATTGTTGTTTGAAGTTTGAAGGAAAAAAAAAAAAAAAAGAAAATCACTGCAAATTCTAATTGGCAATACTCATAAATCTATGAAGTGCGTTCTCTTCCAAGAAATGTTGTAACACACGATTCTGCCACGTTACTCATTCATTACCCGTTCTCAAGGTTGTGAGATAAAACATTCCTCTAACCCCCTGGCAAAGATTGCAAAGTATTTTTTTTGTTTTGTTTCCTAAGCTTAAATCACAACCAGGAGAGAGCGGCTGATGTCCTCAGAAATCTCTCCGATACCCCCCCCCCCCCCCCCAAGCAAATGGTAACACAAAAATATTTTTTATAATGATGAGAAAATATCAAGTTCCCTGCTCAAGTAAACCAAATATATTTCAATGTACTCTATTAAAAATATGATGCATGACTTCTAAGAAGTACTGTAACTAATAGATCAAACTATAGCCACCCACTCATTCTTGTGTATTTCCGTGCCTTGCTGAGAATATGAATATATCATATATCTGGAGCACATTTAAAGATACCCCTTTGTTACCCTCCGTGCATTACATTTTCCATGTAAATGTGTTGTGTAGCACATCCCATTGAAGATATACAACGTGTTTTTAGGCTTTTGCCATGAACCACGCCTTTATCTTTTGTAAAAGATGCTGTTTGTTTTGTAATCACTTATTATATGCTGTATGGTATGCGTGTGGTATATTGTACACATACAGATGTGTGTGCAGGCACAGCGATCGGCATAGTGTCAATGGATGTGCTTGGACACACATGTGCAGAGCAATGGTAGAGGCTGCATGGCACGTGACCATTGTGGAAGCTTTTATTACAAAAGAATTGAAATCTACCTACTCACTAGTAACCTGTGACGACCAAGATCAGTGATTCATTTCATAGGCAATTTCTGTAAACTATGACAACCCAAGTTGTCTTGAAGTAAGGGGTTTCTAGAGAACCTCTATGTAGTCATGAATGTTGGATCTGCCTAAACAGGTGAAGGGTGCACTTTAAATGGGATGTCCCAAAGAAATTCCCTGATTTGTGGGGAATTGTAAATTGGTGAGCATTGTCGTAAAAGAACAAGTTGTTGCCTTCTGTAACTGCCAGTCGCTTCTATAGGGAGGGCCTATAAATTCAAGACCATCTCTTCAATAATGGGACTGGTTGATTGGTCAGTGGTGGTTCCAGCTGCCAGACCCCACCTATCAGGCTTTTATGGCATGTCTGACTAGTAATAAGTGTTTTAGAAGGAAATCCATTTAAAGGATTAATAATATAATGTGATTGCAATCCATTTAAAGGGTCTTTCCAGGGTTAGAAGAAAAGGTTTTATGTACTTTTCCCCAAAAAACATTGCCACTCTTGTCTATTGGCTATGTCTGGTGATACAACCCATTCAAATAAGGGTCCCTTAACATAAGTCAACTGGCTGCAGGAAACAAGTGCTTATTTCAGTGATCGGTGTTCATTTACAGAGTCTTCATAAGGCTTGATCGATCATGTGGCCAGGCCACACAAATGATAGCAAGATCCTTCAAACTCATTATCGGCCACTTATGACTAGGCTTGATCGAACAACGGAAAAAGCTAGGTTCGATCCAACTCGAACCTAGCTGGACCTTCCGCATTTGATTCCTGATGCCTTCACGGTCCGTGCGGAAGGAGGAGACATCCCGGGGACCTCCTGAAATTCCGGGATACAGCCTATTACCTAGGCTGAATCCTGGAATTTCAGGCGGTCCCCGGAACAGTGGTATTTAATGGCCTGGTTCACACGCCTGTACGCGTGTACGGGGCTATGCCGCACCGCAAAAAAATGCATAGCAAACAGGGCATTTTGCTGTGGCAATGTAGTGTTTCGTGAAGCACTTAAAGTGCTTAAAGCTTTAATATGCCAATGGACAAGGTTGGCACTATTTCTGGCTGAAACGCAGAGGCTTTCTTCCAATTCTGGACAAACTCTTTAAATAGCTTGTGCCTATATTATCCCTAAGCAAGGGTGTATATGATTAATAAAATAGTTTTTTACTCTCCAACCAACCATAATCTCCAGGTCCTAAATTTTGAAGAAAATGCCCATTGTGCCCAAGCGGCCAATATAAAAGGGACCTTTTCATAATTTTTTTTTTTGTCATTGGGGCAGTCCCTGATGGCTTCCCCCTACCCCACTAACCGTGATCAATAAAAGTTACAGATTGATCAAGGCTGGTGGAGTGGGCAGAAGCTGCCAGGGGCTGCCTCAATGATTTGTGGTTCAGGCAGCATGAAAGTGATGGCAGCCACTGGTTAACGTACCGATTTGACTTGATGACACTTGATCACACATGATCCCCTTAGATTTACAGTATGTCCTGGAAATGATGGTTGGCTGTTGGGGACTAATAAATGAATGGCTGGGAATGGGTCATACTTTGATTTTACCTGTCTTGTCCTGTGCACCTCATGATTATGTGAATGGTAATCTCTCACGGACATTACCAGTTTTGTTAGCCACAAGCACTTACAAAGGAAGAATTGCTGTAAATGTATAACATATTTTACTTGGAGTTGACGTTTGTTCATATATTGCTGGCTGTGTATATTTTTTTTAAAGTAAAACCAATAATCTGCTGTAAATATTGTACACTTTTGTGATTCAAGTCATGTAGCTTAAAAGCCGTGTAAGTGAATATTTGTATATAGTGTAAAGGCCCAGTAATGTTCTTAGCTCGGATTCTCAACTGAAAATAAAAGGTTATTGAGTAACCTTGTGTGAGTCTAAACACTACCGCGAGAAAACGCTGAGCCAAACACTGACACTCAATTTTTGTATGTTTTCCAAATTGTACCTATCCAATTGCTTTTGATACTGTATGATGTGCTAATAAAATTTCCCAATCACATAGCAGACAAAAAGATATTTTGTACTTTTTGATCCACTGTAATATTTAATAAAACATTACTATGAACTCATTTTGACTAATCATTTTTCTTTATCAAGCCTGGTGTTAGGAATTTAAAGGAACTGTACAGTATATGCTCACCGGCACCTTTATTAGGTACACCTGTCCAACTGCACGTTACCACTTAATTTCTAATCAGCCAATCACATGGCGGCAACTCAGTGCATTTAGGCATGTAGACATGGTCAAGACAATCTCCTGCAGTTCAAACCGAGCATCAGTATGGGGAAAAGGGTGATTTAAGTGCCTTTGAACGTGGCATGGTTGTTGGTGCCAGAAGGGCTGGTCTGAGTATTTCAGAAACTGCTGATCTACTGGGATTTTCACGCACAACCATCTCTAGGGTTTACAGAGAATGGTCTGAAAAAGAAAAAACATCCAGTGAGCGGCAGTTCTGTGGGCGGAAATGCCTTGTTGATGCCAAAGGTCAGAGGAGAATGGGCAGACTGGTTCGAGCTGATAGAAAGGCAACATTGACTCAAATAGCCAACCGTTACAACCAAGGTAGGCAGAAGAGCATCTCTGAACGCACAGTACGTCGAACTTTGAGGCAGAAGGGCTACAGCAGCAGAAGACCACCCGTTACTAGCATGGTGTACCTAATAAAGTGGCCGGTGAGTGTACATGTTCACACATACACGTATACAGCTTTGCACTACGCACAGTATACACAACACTGCTGCACACATGATACAGACAACTCTGCTACATACACACACAACATTAAAGGGGTTGTCCAGCGAAAATCTTTGTCAACTGGAAAATCAACTGGTGTCAGAAAGTTATATAGATTTGTGATTTACTTCTATTAAAAAAATTCAAGTCTTCCCATATTTATATCCTGCAGGAAGTGTTGTTTTATTACATTCAGACACAGTGCTCTCTGCTGACATCTCTGGTCGAGACGCGAACTGTCCAGAGCAGGAAAGTTTTTCTATGTGGATTCATAGAAAACCGAGACAGAGTTCCTGTATTGGCCAGAGATGTCAGCAGAGAGCACTGTGTCAAACTGAAAATAAAAAAACATTCCCTGCAGGACATACAGCATCTAATAAGTATGGGAGGACTTGAGATTTTTTAATAGAAGTAAATTACAAATCTATATAACTTTCTGATATCAGTTGATTCGAAAGAAAAAGATTTTCGCTGCATAACCCCTTTAACACACAGCTCTGCAACAGGCAATTGTGTCATGAAGTAAAGTATTTTTAGGGGATGAAATACACAAAAATTAGAACGATAAAATGCAGTAGGTTAACCAGGCATGCTTCACTCCGCTTTCATCTGATTAACCTAAAGTGAGGACTTGTGGACAGCATAAGCTAGAGTGGAAGATGAGTTAGGGTATGTGCATACTGAGGAATGATCACCCGCTGCGGATTCCGCACATTTCCACCTGTGCCCTAGACTTTATTCTATGCACAGGCGGATTACCCGTCTTCCCAAAGAAGGAACCGGTTCATTCTTCGGACGGATGGCGGAATCTGCATGTGCATAGAATTAAGTCTATGGTACCCTATGAGTGTATGTAGTTTTTTAGGAAGAATTTTTTGAACAATGAAGTGGAATGCTGCAAGGACTTGTGCCTAACCCTACCACTCACAGTGAGTTTTCCTGTGGTTTCACCATTGGAGATTGGGGCCCTTAATGGTGAACTGGAGAGCCACTGCACCCAGCAAGCTGGAGAAGTCTTTTTTTGCAGCCTGATCCTGGCGTTGGTTTAATTACATAGGAAATATGAAATGATTTTGAGTCCTACCCCAAATTATAGGAAGCTATATATTTAATGCCTCAGGTTGTAAGTGTCAAAATGTTTACTATACTATCAAGAAACTGAAATCTAACCCAAAAGGTGAATTGTCTGACATGAAATCTTTCCTAAATTTTGGCTCAATGTATGTAGTATATGTAGTACACCGAGTAAAATAAGGGAAAGTAGCTCACCAATATAAATTATAAACAATTTAGTCGATTGAACATAATTTATGGTCATACTTTTAGGCAACTCTGTGTGCTCTCTATGTAGTAGTTGAGTAGTGGTTGGAGTGATCATTTTACTTCCACAAATACAGAGACGTTGTTGTCTCGGTTCTCGATGTTCCTTGCACAGGTGCAGTCATATCACATTCATTGTTGTATAAATAGGCATAGGAAACTACTTGTGTTCACCAAGATGTATAATTTCCCACTTGAAATAAATTTGAGTCTATCATGAAGAATACATTATTCAAACACTGAATAGTTGGCTTTTGGCAGCCTTCTCCCCCAACTCTCCAATACATACTAGTATTATAAAAATCAGGCATGAGAAGTACAGTTCACTGTAACAATCCCTTGGCTGAGATTTTAGCTTGCATTTTTGGGCAAAAAAGGAAAATGTTGTCCTTACCAAGTAAGTACAGGCATGGCCAGGATTACTTTAGTATATTTGAGTCATACATATTGACTAAGAAGCTGATCTAATAAGAACAAAAAGAAAACAAGTTAAAAAAAAAAGAAGTTAAGGACTAGAGATGAGCGAACCGGGTTCGGGTTAGAGACGATCCGAACCCGAACGTTCGGTATTTGATTAGCGGGGGCTGCTGAACTTGGATAAAGCTCTAAGGTTGTCTGGAAAACATGGATACAGCCAATGACTATATCCATGTTTTCCAAATAGCCTTAGGGCTTTATCCAAGTTCAGCAGCCACCGCTAATCAAATGCCGAAAGTTCGGGTTCGGATGGACTGGAGCATGCTTTCCAGCATTTTCTTCTTACCATCTGAGGTATGGTATGAATCATTATGCTGCTGTAGGACCCATGACGCCAGACTGAGCTTCAGCTTCTAACAATGGAAATGATAAATGTCTCCTGATGCCATTGTGTCCCGCACAGTTTACAGGTACGGGTGCTGTGAAAGCATAGTTGCTCTCTATTACAAAAAGTCTCTGTGCAAAGGGTATACATTCCAACATGCATTATGTATCTGTAGAGCTGTGTTGACACCTCTCCAATGTTTATGATTGTGGCAAAAAAGTTTGATTTTGGTCTCATCACTCGAAATGACCTTGTTCCAGAAGTTTTGAGGCTTGTCTCTTTGCTGTTTGGCATATTGTAGGTGAGAAACTTTGTGGCATTTGCATAGTAATGGCTCCCTATTGTGCATCTTGAAACAGCCACACCGCTAGTTTTCAGAGTCTTTGCATCCTGAACAAGTTTCTTGGCAGTTTTGGCTGAAATTGTTTTTTACAGAGCCCCTGATTTTCCATTTGTTAATAACAGTTTGAACACCGCTGACTGGCATTATCAATTCTTTAGATTTCAGAACAAAGTGAAGGTTCTGGAGCAGCCATCTCAGTCTCCTGACCTCATGACCTCAATATTATTGAGCCACTCTGGGGAGATCTCCACTACGCAGTTCATGCAAGACAGCCCAGGATTTTACAGGAATTGGAGGCTTTTTGCCAAGAAGAATGGGCAGCTTTACCATCTGAGAAAATAAGGAGCCTCGTCCACAACTAGCACAAAAAACTTCAAGCTGTCATTGATGTTAAAGAGGGCAATACATGGTATTAATAACTCAGGTATGTAAACTTTTGATCAAGGTCATTTGGATGTTTCTGGTTGTCATAATGATTTAAAAGGAAAAAACACAGTAGTTTGACAATATGTTATCATTCATATTCTCTGAAAAAGGACAAGAAGGCCAAAATTCGGCCAGGGTATATAAACTTTTGAGCACAACTGTAAATTATTTTAATGAAGTTATATTACAAAGTAATGAACCTTTACTAAGGTAATGTATAAAAAAAAAAAATTACTCTCCCTTTTAATTATGAAATTATTGTCTTAAATAAGATATGACATATATATTGACCCAAGTTCTGCCCTGACAATCCCTTTTAAAGGTGTTTTTTCCCCATTTTCCATAATGTTACCAATCTAATATGTTTAAATTTTCTTTTTGCATCTTCTCTTTTCTGAACGTACTGTAGGAGTATTCCTCTCCATTTAACCTGTTTAAATGACTAATAGTATCGCAGGTGTCTGACATTTTAGAGATAATAGTCTGCATGTAGCATCACTACAATACAATTGTTTCTTACAACTTCTAAAGGGTACCTGATATTGTTAGAACTGTTACAGAATATAGAATAAGCAAGAGTTTAATTTGTATCCACTGCTTTTTTCTTACTGCAAATGAAGCTCGTGTATCCATTACAATACCGTGTGTTGTTATTTCAATGCTTTTTCACATGAAAGGTAGATTAAAATTGCAAAAGTACTAATCATTTCAGTCGAATTTAGTATATGTCATGTTAACTTATAAAAGTCTCCACCTTGGCCATACATCTCCTTTTTTGTGTCTACCACCTTACTGGTGCTCTGTGTTCAGCCATTGATCATCCTCCATTATCTCAACCCCCCACTTACATATTTAAGGGTTTACATTGGATTTTCAGGCTCCTTTGGGTGTACAATGAATCCCTAATGGACTGCTATATGATGTCTGTATATGGGAGACCTTTTTCTGATTTATGAGAAATTATATAATCTTGATTGCATGCTGCTGTCACTAGATGGAACTAACCATGTGTGGGTAGATATAGCTAGTCCTTACTCATGGCAGTTGCTGGTAACCTTTAAGAAATAGACAGGAGCCTGCATAAAGGCTGGTGGTAAATAATGCCAACAATCATGCTTTGGCGTGATTGGCCCCTCTATGACGCTGCTAGAAAGTGCGGGATTGCTGGTGTGATTTCCCGGCAGCCATGACTACTTAGGAGCTCTGGAATGCCCACATGACTAGATAGGTGAGTTTTACAAAGTATTTTATCTGGACATATAAGTGACGCTCACAGCATTTACTTATATGTCCAGGGACAGTGCTGGGGGTGTGTGTGCATATTGTACTTCCAGTTCTGTTGCTATAACTAGCAACAACACATTAATGTAACCCCCAACTGTGGTCCCTTCAAACAGCTCCTTGAAGGGGTAGGAACTAGAGTTAAGTTCATCTGAGCCTGAGTGAGCAGCACTTGATTAGCGGTGGCTGCAGAAGTTGGATGCAATCTTAAGGAGTCTGGGGAAACATGGATACAGCTATAAGCTAAATAACTCCTTTACTGGTTCCAAATATTGGTATTTTTATTAATATTATTATTTATTTATAAAGCGCACTTAAAGGACAAGTGCCATGAAAAACTTTTTCCCAGTAATTGAAGCACATTACAAAGTTATATAACTCTGTAATATGCTTCAAATCTGCCTTCCTTCCCTGTCTTTTCCCCCTCCACCCCCCACCAGGAAGTGTCCTGACTCACAGACCTAATTACTGTCGTCACCGTCACCAGGCAGCTCCTTCTTGTGGGGGAAAAGACAGGGAAGGGAGGCAGATAGGTGATTGAAGCATATTACACAGTTTTTAATGTGCTTCAATTACTGGGAAAAAGTTTTATTGCATATTGGCAAACCGATTGGGCTGTTATGAACAAACGTGCAATTTAATGCATTTCCCTCTGACCGCCATGATTACGTAGAGGAACACTACAGTCAGGATCTCTGCAGGCAAATATGAGACAAGGAGATAGAACTGTACAGCATAGTCGGTTAGATGGAATGTAGGGTGCTGAGCTTGCAGAGCACTTTGTTGGTTTAGCACACAGACAATGAAAACATCACCACAGAGCGGCAAAGCATATCTGACATAAAACAAAACCACATATTATCATCCTAACTGTGGAACCTGTGAACAGCATACAACATCTTGAGTAGTAGAAATATACCGCATCTCTGCTTTTCATTACTTTCCAATTTTAGCCCGAACCTGTCAAAGTCATCGTTTGGGGAAGTTAGACTTCCTGTGGCTTTGTAAGGGTTGGTTTTCTCACATGCCGCTCAAAAAGAAGGAAAACAGACACTATGGTAAATATAGCACTGTGTATATATAAATCAGCAAAAAGTCATCTTAAAATATGTACAACAAAAACAACTGTTTCATATTTAACAGGAAACTATGTAAACTGAAATGAAATGCCAAAGTAATCCCAATGTAGTCTGAGAAAACGGTGTAAAATATCTATATTGTTGAAAAAATACACTTATAAAAGGAATTGTTATAACTTAAAATTAAAAAAGGCACAGATGTGCGTCAAGTTTTTACATTTGTGTACCAAAAATACTATTTATTATATACCATTTCCCCGAAAATAAGACCTACTGTAGTAAAGGTTTTGCCGAAATAAAAGGCCTCCCCAAAAAGTAAGACCTAGCAAAGTTTCTGTTTGGAACAGAACACCAGGGCATGCAGCTGTGATTCTTTTTAGCCTGCCGCCGTTGTTCCCCAACCTTCACCATCTGTTGCAGAGCAGCTGCATGCAGGACATAAAGACTGCCACCTGCCACCAACCCCCTTACATGGCTTTCACTTGTAAATGTGCAGTCACGGCATCAAGAGGCCCATCGCCTGCCGCCATCATCCTCCTCGTTTTTCACACTTTGGCATAAAAATACCATAAGGGCCTTAAATAGTAAGTGCACTAAGAATTACCATTACATCATGACAATCATATGACCATTACCATTGCATCCATCTAAGACTCCCTCGAAGCCCTAAGCAAAGGGGAACATGACTCTGGGGGAGAGGGGGGACCTATAGCCCTGCAGTCTTGCCTGTATAATGATATACACTTAAGCATGGGGGGTTCTGCTTTAAAAGGGAGGAGTATATTTATGCCTAGTGCCTCGTGTATTGCTATGAGTTGAGTCTGGTTTATGAATAGATATAACTTCCTGTCTTGTCCCCCCACACCCTTTTTTTAATCTTTACAACGGATTCTCTTTCTGTAAATGTAAAGCATGTATTATTGTAAATCTTATCTATGTGCATGGTGCCGGATATGTGATGACAATATCAATTTTATTTTCATTTGATAAGTTATAGTTTGACATTAATCCTTAAAGAGCTTAAAGAGATTGTTCAACCAATTTTTCTTATTGGAATATAGAATCATTTGTAATCTGTCCCTTTCCCTTTAAAATTTTTTAAAAAAGCTTTTTTTTTTTTTTAATTTCAAGGGGTTTTGTATTTACGCCATTCACCCTGTGATAAAACTGACATGTTATCTATGTTACTCAAGTCAGTATGATTACAATGATTTTTTGAGGTGTCACTTTTTATTCAAAATTTTCTGGATATAATGTTTATTTATTTATTTGTATATATAAAATAGAAAAAGGGGGTGATTTAAACTTTTAATCCCCATATGAGAAATGCACTGATTGCTCATAGGGATCAATGAAGTATGTAGATATTGCATAGATCCATGAATGTGGTGCTCAGTTAGTAAGGGCTGCTGAAGGCCATAGTAATCGAGCGCCAAGCTAGTATAAGTGGAATTACTTTGCTGAAGCCCAGCAAATAGAAAGGACCGCTCTCTCATTATCTTGAGGGACGGTCTCGCCACTGGACCACCAATGATCGTGTTAAAGCCATCTAAATGCAGCTGTCAGTCTTGACTCCAGCATTTAAATGGTTAATTAGCTGGTGCAGCAATCAGCCTGTGCCAGCTAATAGTGGTGCCCAGCTGCAGATAGCAGAAAGGAGTGGCCTGGTACAGAGAGGGCTCACGTTGTGTGCTCTCTCTTTACCCTCCTAATTACTGCCAACTGGTGTATCCACTGGGAGTCATTTCAAATCAAGAGGATGTTAAAACTCGTGATGTTGAACAGGCTGATGCCTGGAAGTGGCCAGCCTTAGGGATGTTTAGGGATGTTATAATGGAAATGTCATCCAGAGACGTGCATGGTGGTTGAAGAGTGAGGATATTTAGTAGGGTCATTTGTGCCCTTGCAGTATCCTGATTCTACTAGAATGGCCGGAATGTGCTGTCTGGCTGGTTGCTGTACATCACACAGCTGGGGATCTCACAGTATTCATAAAGTCCAGTGGCCTAGAACTTCACCTGACTCCTGCGATTGTTTTATTCGTGTGATTTAAATAAAGCTGTGCCCATCTTGACATCAGAAAGTGTGTTTTGTGCCTTCATTTCATAGTCTGTGTTTATTGAGTGAGGCTAGATCTCATATCCAGAAGTCATGTGCCGGAGACCCTAAAGTGATCAGGTAAATACTGTAACATACAGTAACTGTGGGATGGGCCCCTAGAATTAATTCCACAGTATAAACATGTGAAATAACACAGATCCTTGAAGTGTCTGTATTATGTCCATGTCTGACTGGCCTCAGTTCTGGACTTCTCAGACATGTTCAGAGATGCACAACTCTTACATCTGGTGACTCTTCTTTGATTTCAGACATTCTCTTTCCATTTTTATAGCTGGCCAGACCGACATGACAAATTCTTCTAACAACTATAGCGTATACTGACCAGATATCTTTGGTCCTTCACTTTGGTAGCTAATATCACACACTATAGAAACGCCTTTTCTTTAAAGAGGAACTTCCATGAAATAATAAAAATGCAGGTGGGGTTCGTGAACGGGCTGATGAATTGCCCACTAACCCAGTCAGTCACTACACGGTGCCCTACCCCAGTGGGTAAGCGGGCGATCCATCAGCCAGGTACTTGACTTTCGGTATAGTTCAGGCAGCGCCACAGGGTCACAAGGATAGGTAAGTATACCTTTTTTATTATGTTCCTCACCCCCCTTCCTGTATTTTTTTTTAATTTCATAAGACTTCTCCTTTGATAATGTGATCTTGCTGCTAACATCAATGCTGTGTCTTATGCTGTACTATTACTCTACCTTCAACGCTGCCTCTTTCTATTAAATACAAAACTTCAGGTACAATAGGACAAAGCAGTCCAGAGGAGGAGAGGTTTTCTATGGGGATTTTCTACTGCTGTGGACAGTTCCTGTCAAGGACAGATGTGGCGGCAAAAAGCACTGTGTCAGACTGGAAAGAATACATAGCTTCCTGCAGGGCATACAGCAACTGATAAGTACTGGAAGACTTTAGATTTTTAAATCTAAATTTATAATTTTACAATTTGTAATTTACAAGTCTGTTCTGGCACCAGTTAATTTAAAAGCATTTTTTTTCTCCAGAGTACCCCTTTAAAACTAAATACTTGCCTTGCAAAAACAAACCCTCATATGACTTAGTTGACTGAAAAATGAAAAAAAAAAAAAAAAAAAAGTTAAAGCTCTTAAAATGTGACATTGAAAAAGAAAAAAGTGCTTGATCATTATTGCTCGAAATGGGCTGAGCAGAAAAGAGGTAAACCCAGACTGCTGTTAGAGACATTTTAATTGTTTGCCTTGAGATTTTTGTTGACCTCATGTTACATCTCTGTCTTCAATTGGAAATAGGAAATAAAGCCTTTCCTTTCTATATACAAGGCAGGTACATCGCCCCTTTAACATTCTGCAATGCCTTAATTATCATGTAAAAGTAATTACTGCAATATAAATGATCATAGAAATATAATTACTCAGATAAAAATCAGCTTAACCAGAAAAAATAATCAACATTTTGACATCTGCTTCCCAGAGGTCTGTGTTTTCTCTGTGTAAGCAAAAGAATCAGCGTGTGGGCAATATCAAGGGTGTAAGCTGACATTAAACAAATTTGACTACCATGAAAGGTCACGGCTCCTAAACAATTGTATCCAAAGTTATTTCTATAATAAAACAAATGGAACTTCTATTTTCTAGTGAATTTCACTCGCTCTGTTTGTAAATGTAGAGAGTAAAGAACACTACAGAGTATGGAGCGCGTTACTGTGTTTACCACATGGTATCTTTTTTTACTTTAACCCCTTCATGTCGCTAATTTACATTTCTGCAGTTTTATTTTTTCCTCCTTGCTTTTTAAAGGGAAATTAGCAGCAGGTTTGAAGTATCTAACCTGTATATACCCCCTATAGGGCACAGGACGCTGAGGCATCCTTGTGCCATTTCTGTTGTATAAGGAGTTTAATCCCTATGCTAATAAGTCGTTTTAGTGCACTACCGCCCCCAGTGCACCAATCTGCCCTGCCCCAACCCTCCGGCAGGCCCACTCTGCTGATATTCATTAGGAGAGGCAGGCCAACCGGGTGCGGATTGGGGCACTGGGCACTTATTAGTATAGGGATTAAACTATATGATGGAAATGGCACTCAGGATGAAAAGAAGAAACTTACATACATCCTCAGTGCCCCATGTTCTATAGGGACATAACAGGTTAGATGCTTCGAACCTGCTGATAATCTCCCTTTAAAAGCTATAACTCTTATTTTTCTATCTACAAACCTACATGACACCCTTTTTTTAATGACCCCTTTAATTTTTCCAGAATTTATTCTGGTAAATCAAAAATAAATAAATAATTGACATGTAATGTGTTGTAATCTACAATTACAATGATATCCAATTCATGTAGCTCTCATTTTGCCAAATGAAAAGGGCATAAAATGACCCTATTTTGACCCTATGACTTCTTTATTTTACCATCTGTGGGGCTGAATGAGGGCATATTTTTGTCATGTAATTTTTAGTTTAGTTGATACTTTGTATTCAATTTTGTTTGGGGGGGATGTGATGTCACTACAAATCTTCAATTTTAGACTGGTATTTTTAAGTAATACGACGTTGATCTTGTGGGATCTGAAATTGAAAAATGTAATATGCGTACATTTCACACACCAAGTATGTTTTTTTTTTCTTTCTAGTTTTTTATAATTTTAACAATTAGTGACAATAAAAAAAAAAAAAATCAGATATTCACTACACATATACAGAGGTAGATACAACATGTATACTGGTATATTTAAAGGGGGTTGTCCAACAAAATAAAAAGCAAATACTGGGAAGCAGGGGGAGCAGTAAACACAACAAACAACACTCACACGTCCCGATCCAGCACAGGTACTGCACCGCCACTCCCCATCAAGATTTACTTTAATCGTGCCCCAGCCCTGTTTCCATGTACAGTGGTGCCTTGGATTACAAGCATAACTCGTTCCAGGACCATGCATGTAATCCAAATCCACTCCTAAACCAAAGCAAATTTTCCCATAAGAAATCATTGAAATGCAGACAAGTGATTCCACACCCCCAAAAATAATGATTTTTTATTCTGAATAACATGTAAAACAGATGAAACAAACAATGAGAAAAAGCTGAATATGTCATATTATAAGTTACTGTACAGTATAGCAATCAGCATGTGGAGTATAATGTATAGTAAGGGCATACGCCTGAAAAACAGTAGCAGTTTGTAGATACAGGATGGAGCTGCAAATCCCCATAATGCAATAGTGTAGTACAACAGGCTAGAGAAGCAGGGCTGCTGTCAGAGGTCTGTGTGGTCACATGACAGCAATGGGGAAGGGGTGTGTCCAGCATGGACCAATCAGGCAGTGAGAATCACAGAGCTGTGCAGGAGGACAATGACAGAAACTTTTCTATACAGCAGTGTAAATGGCTGAGTGTGAGGGCAGGCACATTATAGCAGCAGTGTGTATAGCTAAGTAAGTGCAGGAACATTATAGCAGGAATGGAGAGGAGCAGGACATATGTGGACACATAATGTAGCACTGTCTGCGGAGGAAGCGGTTACAGCTATGAAGAGATTACCCCCCACAGTCCTGTCCCCTGATGCAAGCCCCAGCCTAAAGTGAATTTGCTATGATTTGGAAGGTGAGGGAGACCAGTTTTGTAGACCCCGCTATGCAGACTCTACCCCTTCCTCTACTTATTCAGTACATAGAGCTCTTAAACCAAAGCAATGCTCTTAAACCAAGTTACAATTCTTTTAAATTACTTCTTGCAAAATGCTCCTAATCGAAGTTACTCTTACACTAAGGTACCACTGTATAGTCATTTACACCTGATATAAACCACAATGTTTATTAGAAAAATATGGAAAAATCAAAAGGTAAAATGTGCAGACAGACAACAGTTTCCTTCTCATCTCAGAAGGTCAAGCTCACCGTAGGCATCTACAGTATAAAGAAAAAACAGGTGTGAAAAACTGTAGATAAGATCATAAGATAGAACAACACAGCATACTTTATGTCAGCGCTTAGCTCAGATTCCGCAGCTGTAAGATGCTTATCTAGGAGTAGACAAACAGCATACAAGTCTGTATATTACCATTTACCATATTAAAGCGATAATATCACTCCTACAGACCAAAGGTGATGCTTATCATTGCTGACCAAATGGAATACCCTGCTAACAGTTTACTAATGCATTTCATGTTATAACAACTCTTTGCATGTAAAATTCTATGAAGTTAGGGTGTGGAAATCATAGGGTGAACCTACTTTGATGTTCAGCCAGCACTTATACACAAATCACAGATTTGACGCAAAGCAATGTTTGTATTATATGTGAGTATTTTGGAGATGGAAAACATACCTGACTCCTTCAGAATTGAGGAAAGAGTAATGGAATCACCTTTTAAGTTGCATTTCTAAAACAACTACCAGCACCAGCCTAAAATGTAAAGAATCCTTTAGTTATAAGGAAGTAAACCTAGACCTTACTGAGCTAATTCAAAGAAAATGGCTTGGCTCATTCAAAGAAAATATTGCCAGCGACAAAATAATTGAAACAATGAAAAGGATTAGAGATAAGCAAACTTTTCAGAAGATTGGTTGGTTGGTCAGAGCGATGAAAGGACAAAGATGGGATTGGTGAGGACGGAGCTACATATTCATAAAGAATGGGGCCATAGTGGGACTTTAGTTTCTCACTGGCATTTACGGAAAGATGCCAAAAGTAGAGATGATCGAACATCGGAAAATCTTAGGTTCTATCAAACTTGAACCTTGTCGAACCTTCCGCATTTGATTCCCGATGCCTTCCCGGTCCGTGGGGAAGGACGAGACAGCCCAAGTATCGCCTTGAATTCCGGGATTTAGCCTATTACCTAGGTGGTACTCGGGCTGTCTCCTCCTTCCCCACGGACCGGGAAGGCATCGGGAATCAAATGCGGAAGGTTCGACAAGGTTCAAGTTTGATAGAACCTAAGATTTTCCGATGTTCGATAATCTCTAGCCAAAAGATGGTCGAACATTTTAATTAGACATTTTTTTAAAGGTGGTTGCCCCCCCCACCAAGGAAGCACAGTTTGACTCACAGAAGGTTAACTTAATTCCCTGGGAGCCAAACTGTCACTTTTTGGTCCAGAGACACCAGAGAGAAGAGAAAAATGTCACACCAAGAAAAAAAAGGCACATATGTAAAGCGTTTCATAAGCTGCGGTTGACTTCCAGCTAACATCGGGCCAGTGACATTTTTGCAAAAAAAAAAAAAAAAAAAAGCCATGGCTTTTTTGTTTGGTGTTTTTTTTTATTTTAAATCAGCCTTATTACAGGGCTCACTGGTTCATCTTTCTAAGCAATTCTACCTGTTTTTATATGTTTTGTCATACCTTGTTGTTGGATGTAACAAAAAATTATACATTTAGAATTACAAATAGTAGTGTGCTCCAATTATTCTCTTGCTCTTCCTCCTCTTAGTGTAATCTTTATGTAATGGTGCCTTAGTTGGTAACACCCGATCTTTGAGCCCAAGTACTCACTGGTTGCATCGTAGTGTGTGTTATTAGATCATTGCAATGTATAAATGGAGAATGTACTTGTACCAAGACGTAGAAGACCATGGCCTTGCTCCTGGGGGTGGAGACATAATCTACAAACATAATAACATTACTTGGTTATTAAGATTTTTTTTTTTTTTTTACGTCACTATATGAATGTGGCTCTTTTAGTCTTTCATATAATTCATCAGATTATAGTTAATGGCAATAAAACTTTACATAAATGCAAGAAGGGAGGAACAGCTGGGAGGCATATGATATATCTCCTAACTTGCATCACTCTCATTATTGCCTGGATAGATTTCCAGCAAAGGAATGTGACTTATCCAACTTAACAGAAGGAGGAATTCCAGTAACTAAAGTCCTCTCAAGACTGGAATCTGGACTGATCTGCCACAAGAAGGACAATATAAATGCTGGTAATATTTCATTTATTTTTCCAATCAAACCAGTTCTAACCACATTACATTAATTAACATTGTGCTGAGGTCATGGTCAGCAGTCATCAACTGGGTAGGAATAACACATGTAAGATCTAATATAATCAACTAAACCACATATGAGCTTCCAAGGTGGATGACCTTCATGGGAGCAAACATTGAGGTTTGTGGTTCAGGTAGTATGCAGGTGATAACAGGTTCCCTTTAACCCTTTAAGGACAGAGCAAATTTCGATTTTTGCGTTTTCGGTTTTTCCTCCTTGTGCATAAAAGGCCATAGCACTTGCATTTTTCCACCTAGAGACCCACATGAGCCCTTATTTTTTGCGTCACTAATTGTACTTTGCAATGACAGGCTGAATTTTTGCATAAAGTACACTGCGAAACCAGAAAAAAATTCAAAGTGTGGTGAAGTTGAAAAAAAAAACGCATTTTGTTTATTTGGGGGAAATGTGTTTTTACGCCATTCGCCCTGGGGTAAAACTGACTTGTTATATATGTTCCTCAAGTCGTTACGATTAAAACGATATGTAACATGTATAACTTATATTGTATCTGATGGCCTGTAAAAAATTTAAACCATTGTCAACAAATATACGACACTTAAAACCGCTCCATTCCCAGGCTTATAGCGCTTTTATCCTTTGGTCTATGGGGCTGTGTGAGGTGTCAGTTTTTGCGCCATGATGTGATCTTTCTATCGGTACCTTGATTGCGCATATACGACTTTTTGATCGCTTTTTATTACAATTTTTCCGGATTTGATGCGACCAAAAATGTGCAATTTTGCACTTTGGGATTTTTTTGCGCTGACGCCATTTACCGTGCGAGATCAGGAATGTGATTAATTAATAGTTCGGGCGATTACGCACGCGGCGATAGCAAACATGTTTATTTATTTATTTATTTACTTTTATTTATAACCTGGGAAAAGGGGGGTGATTCAGACTTTTATTAGGGGAGGGGGCTTTTTACTAATAATGACATTTTTTTTTTAACTTTTACACTTATACTAGAAGCCCCCCTGGGGGACTTCTAGTATAAGTGCTTTGATCTCTCATTGAGATCTCTGCAGCATAGATATGCTGCAGAGATCCATGAGATAGGCACTCGTTTACTTCCGGCTGCTGCAGCCGGAAGTAAACGAGTGCCGAGCCGGGGACGGCGCCACCTTGGAGCGGTCCCCGGCCGGCTTCATTTACGGAGATCGCTCCTCCGGGATAACATCCCGGAGGAGCGATCTCCCCACTAGACACCAGGGATGACGCTGCGTCCGGTAATCGGATGCAGCTGTCATGTTTGACAGCTGCATCTGATTACTGTATTAGCGGGCACGGCGATCGGACCGTGTCCGCTAATACCTACGGTCCCTGGCTACACGCGGCACCCGGGACCGGCGCGGTTCAGAGCTCTGAACTCCCTTACCGGCATCAGGGCGTAAATTTACGCCCGATGTCGTTAAGGGGTTAAATATTAAAGGTGGGAGTTGCAATAGGGGCAATACTGATCAATCCATATTTTCTAAGACTGGTGTTTTTTTTTATTTCCACCCTAAAAAAAAAAAATAGACACTTTGTAAAAAATAAATATAAACCTCTAAATAAATTTGGTGCATAGTGTAGAGTGGAGGCGCCAAACTGTTTGGCAATGTTCTCCAAATGCTTGGCATTTGACTCCTCCCAGCTGTAGAGACGAGATGCAGCCCTAGGGAGCCCTGAAAAATATGGATACAGCCACAAGCATCCAACTTTTGCTGCCATGGGGAGTCAAATGCCTAGCATTGGGGTTCAGAGAAGGCTGTCGAACCCGAACAGTTTGGCCTTAACACTCAACACTAGTGCATTTGTACGTGACAAAGCAACTGAGTGTAAGCATAGATTTCCTCCAAACTGTGCCGGTTCCTTCACAGAATGAATTTGCCCTAAACTACATCTCCATTGGAGACCACTCTATTTTGATAACAAGGACAAGGAATAACATTGCATGTGACCATAGGTCATGACAATACCAGGTATACACTGCATACTAAGGCCTCATTCACACGTTCAGTGATTTTTCTGGCCACAAAACCTCCCGCTATTTTTTTCCTCCGTGATCTGTGGAAAATCATCCGTATTTGCATCCATTTCCGTAAAATGTGAATAGTACTAGTTTGCATAGATTTGATCTTTGTTTTTATCAGACGTCATGGTTAGGACACCCGTGACGTCCGTAAAAAATATGGATCCCATAAGCTTCTATTGGTAAATGGTCCATACCGCAATCACAATCTGCACTAGGACATGTCCTTTTTTTTACGGAACGGATTACGGTTAAAAATTAACAATGAATAGCCCAATATAAATCAATGTGCTCTAAGTTGAACCGTGATTACGGATCCGCAATTATGGACAACTTTACGGGAGATGTGAATAAGACCTAAACGTTTGCCATTGTCTCCCAAAAGTTAGCTCAGGGACTTACATATGCAAGAGATATCTTGTTTCTGGGTGGAAATGCTTTCATTTGGCACTGAGAACTAACAGTTGTCAGTAGTTAATAATGTGTTATACTTTTGCCAACTTTCTTTCTTGAATATCAGTTTGCTAACAGATAACCATCTTTAGCCAGAGGCTTAAATACTTCAGGAGTCATATGAAGGTGGGAGCAGGGCCAATTCTAACTTTTCTGTTGCCTGAGGCAAAAAGTCATACGATGCCCAATTTACCAAGACTAACATTATATAAAGACTGATTAATAACACCACATCATAACCATATATTATGACCACATACTAAAATAATGTCATACTGTTATTGAATAAAACCCAGCATACCAAGGCTAACATTACTAATAATAACAGAATACAAGGGGAAATAAAATACAGATACATCCTGACAATATATTACCACTTCCTGGTGTCTGATAAATATCACAAATACTGCTACCGAATAGAAGTCACTATACCCAGATCAATATTCTCCTCATATAGTCACAATATAGTGATTGCAGTATAATTACAACCAGTGACCACATCTTCTGTGATCATATATATATTTTTTCTGGTTTTTATTCTCTGTCTGGCCCAGACCGCCATAAAGACGTCTTCCAGCCATCACTCTTCTTAGGCTTTGCACTTTTTCAGCTCCATTTTACCTTTGCCCCACCATAGTGTCCCAAACTCTAGTTAAGTAGGTGCCCGCAGTTAGTAGATTGGTTCCTCCAAAAGGTAGAGCCGTCCCAAAGTAGATATAAAGTTGCCCCTAGTGGGTAGAGCTTCAACCCAGTAAGTAGAATTGGCCTACCAGTAGGTAGAGCTTCTCCTCAGTAGAGATAATCAAACATCGGGAAATCTTAGGTTCGATCGAATTCGAACCTTCTCGAACCTTCAGCATTTGATTCCCGATGCCTTCCCATTCCGTGGGGAAGGTTAAGACAGCCCGAGTACCGCCTGGAAAACAGCCCAAATACCGTCTGGAAAACAGGGATACAGCCTAGGTAATA
Organism: Dendropsophus ebraccatus; assembly: GCF_027789765.1. Classification (NCBI taxonomy): domain Eukaryota; kingdom Metazoa; phylum Chordata; class Amphibia; order Anura; family Hylidae; genus Dendropsophus; species Dendropsophus ebraccatus. The sequence continues at coordinate 44,030,922 of NC_091461.1, read as the reverse complement.
GAGTGTATCCCTGTTTTCCAGGTGGTACTTGGGCAGTCTCAACCTTCCCCGCGGAGCGGGAAGGCATCGGAAATCAAATGCTGAAGGTTCGAGTTCGATCGAACCTAAGATTTCCTGATGTTTGATCATCTCCACTCCTCAGTAGGTAGAGTCCCCCCAGTAGTTCTCTAAGTATGTAGAGATTTGCCTCCCTTTAAAAAGAAGATGGATAAGTATACTCACCTCCACCCTGTTTCCATGCTGACATATTCTCCTCTTCTGTCTGGTGTAAGTTGTGCATGACTACTGATATGATTTTGTATGTGCCGTTACTGTTTCTGGCCTCCAAGAAGGAAAAGGAAGACTGTCTTTGAATTTTCCTTTTCAACGATTATGCCCACTGCTGGCTGCGGTCGCTCACACAGCATAGTGGTGGTGCAGTACTGACTCAACTATACTCACAGCTGATGGCAGGGATAAGCATTGCAGGAGCCCTGAAATCCTCATCTCACCTGTCCCTGGGTAGGAAGACATTTAGGATGAGAAAGTAAAGAATTACAATACAAAGCAACTATTCTTTAAAACTCAGCCCCCATTGTACCCCATAACATGGATGCTTCTATTGGTTGCTATAGGGAATGAACAGTGTCATAATGCACACATTTGTGCCTTGGATTTTTCTCCATTTTTCTCCAAATTTTACCTTTTGAGAAAGGAAATAGTGTGAGTTCAACTGCTAAAAAGTATAGGTGACTACTGAGGTGAAGAAGTAAAGAAGAAAACTAAAGAACAAACAAATGGTCCTCGAGGCTAGACACTTGCTAAATTATAAAGACATTTATTAAGGAAAGAGACAGTAATATGAAAATAGGTTGGGAAATAAAAGTACACTAAATCGAAAATGGTATTTGATGCATCGTATTAGGAACAACAAAAAATGATTCAGACAAACGTGTACATTGAATAAATAGCATGGTGGCTCAGTGGTAAGCACTGTAGCCTTGCAGCGCTGTAGTCCTGGGTTCAAATCCCACCAAGGGCAACATCTGTAAAGAGTTTGTATGTTCTCTCTGTGTTTGCGTGGGTTTCCTCTGGGTACTCCGGTTTCCTCCCACACCCAAAGACATACAGATAGGTGAAGCGCTGCGGAATCTGTGCACGCTATATAAATAAAAAACATTAAAAAAAACCACATAGAACATATAAATTGAGCAAATCAATAAAAAAAAAAAAATACAAATTACAATAGAAAAATTACAAATCTCTGGCACTTTCTGGCAACAGTTGATTTCAAAGATTTTTTTTTTTTTGCTGAACATAATAAATATGTCTTTATTTTTAATTTGACAATTTGACAAGTGGGGACTGTTGGTTCTTTAAAGGGTTTGGCCACTTTATAGTAAAATTATTTTGTGTGTATTATAAGTAAGTGTATTCACTGCCCTTACTGACAGCAGCTTCCTGTGTACCTCACAGAACTAAAATCACACTCCCCTCCTCAGGCTGTGCTGCCCTGCTTTGTGGTGATTCTGTCTATAAATTTGCCAACATGGAGGAGCATGTGACCATGCCCCCCCCATTGTTATCCATAGGCCATTTTATTTTACTATAAAGTGGCCAACCCCTTTAAATTTTACATTTTGCATTGCAAAGGCCGAGATCTAAAGCCATGCAAATTCTATTCACTTGCAAGAATTGTGATTCAACATTAAATTTCACCACAATATATGAGCTATTCTCCACTCAGCAGAAAGGCTAGGTACCAGAGATGAGGTCTATCCCTACATTGCAAGTACTGCCAGCTCCTTAGAACATGAACGTCTAGATGTGTAAATGGTGACAAACTGTTCTCCCCCGTCACATACGCTTGTGTTTGAGGCATGGTTCCTCTCTAATCTCATCATTAAAATAGTTTCATTAGAGCATTAAAATGTATTGCAAACAACAGATGTGATCATATATTTTATTCTGTAGATTTGATTCTGCTAATACCATTTCTATATTATCTTGTTTATTTCTCCTCAGGGATTCTATTACACGCACTGAATCACTTGGCAGCCAAACTCCTGTTTATAATGGAAGGAACAGCAGTAGTTTATTTATTATTCACAAAACACAACCCGATATCACTGCCATGTAGCAGCAGAAGAGATGGAGTACGCCAGGCCGCCATTACCCCCCGTTACCTCGCCTTATATTAGATGTGTGTTAGACATAGCGCAATATAATATAGACGATAATGAAATGCGCAGATAATAAACACCAGCTTTGTTTTCAGTTTGATTAAATGTTATTTTAATTTATGGGAAAACTGGGTGACAACCAAGTGGTTGTCACCTATCATACAAAAAATCCTGACCAACCTAGCTAGGTAGTGGGCCGTCTCCTGTGGCTCCTGTAGTCTAGTTTTGGTGCATTCACATGTACTAGACGTTTGGGTGAATGATGGGTGACAATTCCACTCACAAGAAATTGCTGTTAAAGGGGTACTCTGGAGACAAAATATTTCTGATACACTGCTTTATTGAGGTTATATTATTTTGTAATCCTCTGCTTTGATTTAGTGCTGCAGTGTCCTGTTCCCCCCTGTGTACTGTATATTCTCTAATACCTGGAGAAGGATGCCCAACATGGTCGCTGTGTGCAGCAGCCTCTCCACAGCGAGCAGTGAATGCCATTATTGCGCGCTCTGCTACTGGTTCTAGTACAGTCTAGAGCAGGGGTGTCAAACTTAGGCTCTCCAGCTGCTGCAAAACTACAATTCCCATCATGCCTGCACAGCCAAAGCTTTAGCTTTGGCTGTCCAGGCATGATGGGAATTGTAGTCTTGTAACAGCTGGAGGACCTAAGTTTGACTACCCTGGTCTAGTGCAATCACCGCTCGCTGTACAGAAGCTGACACACACAGTGACTGTGTCAGGCTAAGATTACTGTGTAAGAATATACAGTACATGGGGGGCTTGCTCCGAGCACAGGATTGGTAACTGGCAGCAGAGGTGCTGTGCTGCCCCTTACTGCCGCCAGTCAAGGAAGCATATGTATATAAGGAACCGTACATTTATTTTAAAGAAATTCTATAACAAAGCAATAAAAAAAAAAAAAAGTCACCAGAGTAAAACCCCTATTAGACGGGGCCACTCAATTTCAACATTGTGTGAACAGATCCTTTCTGTGTTTTTAATCCACTCCTGGTTTTGGTTGCAATACTGACTGAAATATACATATACTGACTGAAATATACGTAGTGTGAACAGAGCCTAAAAGTGTATATGACATAGGTGTTTTCCTGAGGCACAAATATATAACTTGTGCATATGTGTAGAATAAAACTAAAAAAAAAGTGCTGTACAGATATACAAGTACTATACTGTAGTTGGACCCTTGCGAGTGTAGTGGAGAGACTGCTCCTTCACTGCATTTATGACCTTTTTCCTGCATAGACCCTGTAATGGTGATTATGTTACTGACATGTAGAGCCCTAAATTCAACCAAATACACTACCCCTGTATCATATAGATGCTTTAAACTATGAAATCCGAAGAAATCCGAAATTCGGTCAAACCGAACTTTTCAAAAAAATCCGTAAGTCCGGTCGGAATGAACTTTTGAAAAGTTCGCTCATCTCTAGCCTTTACCATTTAAATATGTTGTTTTACCACAAAGGAAGCAGCTCACAAGAAAAAAAAAAAAAACTGCAAAACTGCTTGTGAGTGAACCCTTATTATTCACATATACTGCTGGCCAAGGTTTATACAAAAGTATTGAGACATATGAGTGATATGGTCATATTTCTTTATAGGTCTAAGAAAGAAACCACTGCACTTAGAGCTCACAGTATGGCAATAGTAAAGATATATATATATGGCCTACATTTATCAAACTGAGTAAAATTGGTGTAAACTGCCCACAACAACAAATCACAGCTCAGCTTTCAGGTCTGTTGAAAGGATAGCTGAGCTGACATTGGTTGCTATGGGCAGTTTACCCCAGTTTCTGTTTTAGGTCAGTTTCACACGTAACGGATCCAAAGCGGATTTCAAGATGCGAATTCCCGGCTAAATCCGCTGCGGATCCCTTGTCAGTTATTTTCAATGAGAAGACATACTTGCAGCGGGATTGACATCCCGCTGCAAGTATGTAAGTGAGAGCCCCCTTAACCCCCGCCAGCCGGAGCATACATTACCTGTTCCACGATCCAGCTTGCTTCAGGGGCTTCTGGACGTCCCACTCAGCCAATCAGTGCAGCGCAGGGTTCCCGTACCACAGTGATATCAGCTGGGAGTGAAACAAAGCCTTTGGTCCTGGGTAGAAATTAGTGCAACTCGAGCATGCAAAGTCCGATCATTCTACATTTGAATACCGGTGGCTGAAGAAGTTGGAAACAGCCTTAGGGAGTCCGGGAAAACATGGATCACTGTGTGCCATAGGCTGTATAACTGTGTGCCATAGGCTGTATCTATGTTACCCAAGACACCCTAGGGCTGCATCCAACTTTTTCAGTCACCGGTAATTAGTGCTGAAAGATCAGACTCTAGCATGCTCTAGTCTTGGTGCCATTATTTGGAAAGTCTCAATATAGCCCTAGCCTTAGGGTGCTATTACATAGTGCAGTCTCAGTGTTTGACTTTAGCATGTGCCAGTTTGTGCCAAATCGTAAGCACCAACAAATGCCGTGTAAGAGTGCTAATGGGGAAGAATATTGAGTTTTATAGAAGTATTATATGACTAAATATAAGGCTCTAGCCTCTTTCTTTCAGAAACAGTACCACTTGTCCTCAGTTTGGATGTGGTTTGGCAGCTTAGTTCCATTGAAGTGAATGATCTGAACTGTAATTCTACTCACAGCCCGAGGAAGGGTGGCGCTGTTTGTGCAAGAAAGTAGCTGTACTGTTTTAAAACCCTCTCCCCCCTCCCACACACATACACATTTTTTTTTTCATATTGTTGTTAATGTAAGGGGAAACACATGGGTGTCTTTTGTCAAATTTTAGGTAATTATAACATTACAACACATTATAAGTCATAAAAGCAATGTCTGCAAGGTAAATATATGGTAAGAAAGTAAAAAAGACACATTTTCTATCTAGTAACAGAATGAATGCCCGAATCATTACCCTTAAAAAAAAGTGCATGTTTTCAGAATATAAAAATAACACAAGAGCAACATTACTATAACTGGAAAAGCAGAACCATTTGTTTTACATAAAATGTTGCATGACAATGGGGAACATGTCCCTTCTGAGTTCATATTTTTATAACTAAAGTGGATAGACTTTATTCACACTGTGCAGGCTGCTGTTTGACCACAAGATGGCGATATACACACTGTTCTTACTAAGCTAACAAACCATTTCATACTGAAACAGAGTTTAGCAACAAGTGTATTGCGGTTTCTAGAAAATTATCATCATGTTTAACCGCATCTTAATAAAAAAAAAAAAAAAAAGGTCCAATATAATTTCACCCAGACCTAAAGAGGGATTTAAACCGTTCTAAAGTAACCAACAGCGCAAAACTAAAATAAAAATTAGAAAAAGTAACAGCCCTTAATTTTCATGCTTGATTATGTGTTTGGAAGTGTAATGATCTATCTTGCATGGACATTTTCTTACGTAGCCAGTATTTTATTGCTTTACATAAGTCAATATCCAGACCTGTTCCTGTTTGCCCTGCTTTGGTTTACTGTCACTACCCATTAGTGGCAATAGTGATAATAGAAAAAAACGTTGGGAGAAACTTAAATCTACTTACCCTGCAGAGACAGGGTAATATCTATCCGAGGGGAAGCATTAGACCTGGTTGATTTTAAGTAGCACACTGATGACAGTTCATTCATGCACTATGCATATCATACTCAAATGATATAGTGGTCTGACCCTAGATCAATGATACTCAACCTGAGGCTCTACAGCTGTTGCAGAACTACAACCCTCAGCATGCCCTGACAGATTACAGCTGCAGTAGTTTTATTACAGTTTATGCTGGTGGATCCAGGAGTGATAGCAATATTCCCTAAATGTCTATACCGGTGTGGATGCAGTCCAGGTGTGATAAGATTCCCTAGATGTCTATGCTGGTGGATCCCGGTGTGATAGCAATATTCCCTAGAAGTCTATGCTGGTGGATCTAGATGTGAGAGCGATATTACACAAGGAAGTACCATCCATTTTCTTATTCTCTCTTTGCAGTAAGTAATTGTCACCATACAGATCAAAGAGAATGGAGGTTGGGAAAATATATACATATATTAAAAGGGTTGTCCAGCGAAAATCTTTTTCTTTTGAATCAACTGGTGTCAGAAAGTTATATAGATTTGTAATTTACTTTAGTTAAAAAAATCTCAAGTCTTCCAGTACTTAACAGCTGCTGTATGTCATGTAGGAAATGTTGTTTTATTTTCAGTCTGACACAGTGCTCTCTGCTGACATCTCTGGCTGAAACAGGAACTGTCCAGGTCCAGAGCAGGGGAGGTTTTCTATGGGGATTCCCATACAAAGCCTCTCCTTCTCTAGAGAGTTCCCGTCTTGGCCAGAGATGTCAGCAGAGAGCACTGTGTCCGACTGAAAATAAAACAACATTTCCTACATGACATACAGCAGCTGTTAAGTACTGGAAGAATTGAGATTTTTTTAAATAAAGTAAATTACAAATCTATTTAATTTTCTGACACCAGTTGATTTGAAAGAAAAAGATTTTCGCTGGATAACCCCTTTAATAATGTAAGACTACGCTTTTCCTTTTAAGATTTTTTTGGTATAAACCCTACAATTTCTTTAAAAAATGTTTAGCAATCTCCAACAGATCCCATACCAGATATGTAGGAGACTTGTGCTAACATAAAACACCTGCTTAGCGTCTTAAGTTTATCCCCAGGACATTCAGTAATAAGTTGAATATTTATGTTGTACATTTTTTTTCTTTTTTAAGCCAAATAGGTAATATTGCTGATGAGGATTGTTGACCAAGTCATTTTATAATTCTGCACTAAGAAAGATATGGCAGCATGTCAATGACAAAAGCCAAGAACAACCATGTAGCATAGAACATGCCAACAATAATGTACCCTGTGAATATCAAAGTTAGTTTATTATTAGAGTTACTTTTGTAGTAGATTTTTCTGTGATTTGATATTGGCCGCATAGACTTAAATGGTTTTCTTTATAACATATCTGACCAGCCGGAATTTATGTTTGTATTGGTTCATGTATCGTTCAGCATATCACTGTCGTTCTTAAACTTCACTCAAACTATTTTATGCAGCTATTAGCAGCCAGAGTGCAGAACAATTGATATAGTAAAACACACTGACATCTTATATATTTTTTTTATATACTGAAAAAGGGCTCATTTACACAGCAGGATTCATGTGAGGTGACCAAATAGTCCTAATGAGACCTCTTTTATGGTGTTTGCCAGGGCTTTTGGTAGTGATGGCCTATTGCCAAGATAGGCCATCAATCAGTGTATACTTCAGTGGTACCCCACCATTTATCTGTTTGGCTGAGCCTCAGGATTAGCTACATAAAAGAGAGACAGAAACGGACAGCTCTGTACATTGTATAGTGGCCATGCTGGGTTACTGCAGCCCAGCTGACACCTATCTGTCTGGATTCCCCCATATACTGTAGATGAACACTTGACATGACTGAGCATTCACCTGAACAGAATACAGAGATAGATTGTTATGGCAGTGACTTATCTCTATTAGAACAAAAGGATTGAGCAATTAAAATTCAAATGGTAACAACCCTTAATCTTCCCACCATTTGTTGGGGGAGATTCAAGAGCCCCCCCCCCCATACACATTAGATGCTTACCCAGTCCTGCTCATATAGGTAAGTTGGGCTAACACATTACTAATGTGAATGGAAATGTGAAATATGGGGACCTACCTCTCTGACCGCTCCTTCAGTGTATCCTTCTCTGGCTCTACTTCCGGTCCCCTAACTCTTAATGTCGGAGTTCCCCAGGGGTCAGTCCTGGGTCCCCTTCTCTTCTCCCTCTATACAGCCCCCATCGGACAGACCATCAACAGGTTTGGTTTCCAATACCACCTCTATGCTGATGACACCCAGTTATACACTTCTTCCTGTGACATCTCCCCTGCCTTCCTGCAAAATACCAGTGACTGTCTATCCGCTCTCTCTAAAACTATGACCTCTCTGTTCCTCAAACTTAATCTCTCCAAAACTGAACTTCTGGTATTTCCTCTCTCTAACAAACCTAAAGCCGACATCTCACTCTCAAGTCTGTGGTACTAGCATAACTCCTGTGCATCAAGCTCGATGTCTGGGGGTTATGCTAGACTCTGACCTATCCTTCACTCCATATATCCAAGCTCTTACACGCTCCTGTCATCTTCATCTCAAAAACATCTCCAGAATCCGCCCATTTCTCACCACTGACACCGCTCAGACTCTGACTGTGGCCCTGATCCATTCCCGTCTTGACTACTGTAACTCCCTACTAATCGGCCTCCCTTTCTCTAAGCTTTCCCCTCTCCCGTCTATCCTGAACGCAGCAGCCAGGCTCATCTTCCTCTCCAGCCGCTATACCGACGTCTCCTTTCTGTGCCAGTCACTGCACTGGTTACCCATTAAATCCAGAATCCACTTCAAACTCCTCACCCATAAAGCTCTCCACAACTCTGCCCCTCCATACATCTCCTCCCTCATCTCCACCTATCATCCTTCCCGTGCTCTGCGCTCTGCAAATGATCTAACCTTAACATCTTCCATAATCAGAACCTCTAATTCCCGCCTCCAAGACTTCTCTCGTGCTGCACCAATTCTCTGGAACGCCCTACCCAAACACATCAGACTCATACCCAATACTCACAGTTTCAAGCGTGCCCTGAAGACTCATCTCTTCAGGCTCGCTTATAACATTCCCTAAACTGTTTCCCCCTTCTGTTGTTTCCCTTGCTCTATATCTCTGACTGTTCCTGCACTTTATATGTTTACTTGCATCAGACATTGGCGTTGTTACTGGCTTATCCTGTATTTCTAACTATGTACAATGGCTGGACCATGGACAAATAAAGCACTTATGCCTGGTGCCAACCCAAATTATAGTCTGTAAGCTCCAACGAGCAGGTCTCGTTTATACTTTGTATTTTTGTATATTTTTATTTATTATGTTCTTATTTATTCAAATTTAACTGTGTATTATGTACCTCTGTACTGTATGCATAGAAAAAAAAGAAGCGCTGCGGAATCTGTTGGCGCTATACAAATAAATTTATTATTATTATTATTACCTTTACAGAGGCATTCCAGCTACAGATAGTAAGTGACTAATCACACCGCATTTAAACCTCAGACCCTCATTAAGGTAGGGTCTTATGCACACAGACCTATAAAGTCATCAAAGGTACAATGGTCCATTTTAGAGATGAGCGAACGTTCGGTATTTGATTAGCAGGGGGTTCCGGACTTGGAAAAAGCTCTAAGGTTGTCTGGAAAACATGGATACAGCCAATGACTATATCCATGTTTTCAGCAGCCACCGCTAATCAAATGCCGAACGCTCGGGTTCGGATCAACTCAAGCATGCTCAAGGTTCGCTCATCTCTAGTCCATTTACATGGTTCATATAACAATCGCATTTGAATGATAATCGGCTCGAGTAAACACCCAATGATCAGGCGACCAGCGAGAAATTGTTTATCGTGGTCTTTCAACATGTTCTTAAATCATTGCTGGTCGCTCACTGATAATTCACAGATCAGTTCGTCTACACAGTCTTTCACCAATTTCCTCTTCACCAATAACTTCTTTCGGCTTATTCTTCACTTTTTCTGCCTCCTTGACCCCTTGATGCCAGATTCCCTATTGCGATGGTGTGGGTACATCTATCGCTTCTTTAACCAAGTGTTAAAGCACAGTTGATTCTTTCCTTGTTGACAAGGACAGTATATATATTTCATAGTTATAGTTTTTTTTTATGCTTTACATCATAAAGTACTATGTAAGTGTAAATTAGAATGGGTGCGGGAAGTTTTTCAATGAAAATAACAAAACATGAGAAAACCAACATATAGGCAAAAGTTCATCAAATGCACATCAGGATAATTAACATTTTCAAGGTTAACGTGTCACTGTTGCTTAGGAAAACTTTTGACATGTCATACAGACATGCCAAAAGTTTCGATCGCTACAGAGTGTTTAGACCTGTACCGATCAGGAGAATGAGCGGGGAGAGGGCCACTTACACAGGCAGTCAGTCAGAGCCCAACTGATCATGTGACACAGAGCTAAGCGTAGTGTTCTCCTGGCTCATTCTCATGATCGGTATGGGTCTGATCACACAGACCCGTCCCACTCAAAACTTCTGTCACGTCTCTATTAGGCTTGATTGAACTCGAACCTAGCCGGACCTTCCGCATTTAATTGCTGAAACATTCACAGTCCGTGCGGAAGGAGGAGACATCCCGGGAACCGCCTAGGTAATAGGCTGAATCCCGGAATTCCAGGCAGTCCCCGGGATTGCTCCTCCTTCCACACGGTCCGTGAAGACATCAGAAATATAATACGGAAGGTCCGTCCAGGTTCGAGTTCGATCGAACCTAACTTTTTCAGATGTTCGATCAAGCCTAGTCTTTATGACGTCAAAAGTTTTTCCAAATGACAGTGATACTTTAAAAAGTCATAACCCTATAGGCCTGGTCATCAAGACCAAAATCCACAGTGCCCTTAAGGGGTTAAGCTTAATCTCAACAACAGATAACTACTGGTCATCATATACTATATAGATAAAATATTATAACAATGCAATATAGTCAGACTAAAAGCCGCCATCATTAACTGAAAAACAGATTCAAAAGGTGGAAATTGAAAGTTCAAAATTCTATTGTTAAGAGATGATTCTAAGAGTCATCTTGAACAATCTAGACAGTCTTTCCACAGCTCTGACAGCTTGAAGTATACGTTTAACTGTAGTTTGCTGCAGGATACAGATGTTATTAATGATAGAAAAAACATATCTTTGTAGTTAGGCTTGGCAGTGATGTGCTGTGATGATGTGGCCCATTTGTAACCTTAGATAGTTTTCTTTGGGAGCCGAACAATGTGGAAGCGCCATATTATTCTTACAGTTAGACAGAAATAATTCATGTTTAAATGCAGACATTATACAGTGTACTGGCAATTATAAGACACTGAAGTGTGTATGCATTCACTTAATGGATGGATCTACAAGACTAATTGCATCTAAAGAAGAAAAATCTTTAATCTTGATATTATAACAGCTGCTTTTAAGCAATGAAATAATAAAAAGATTGAGATGCTGATTTATCCACCATTCTGATTATACACAGTAAAGATGAGCACTACAAGTAGGAGCAGCTGAGAAATCACATCTATGCATTCTTATGTAAGTAGGACACAGAGACAAAAGACCATTAACAATAGCTGTAAATCAAGGGTTATAAGGCAAAGTCAGAACTACAACATTATGAGCTGGTTGTCAAATCTCGGTTTAAGCAACATTTTAGAATATCCTGTATAGAACTGAACTGTGAAGAGGAACAATTTAAACCTATAACCAGATCTGAATTCATCACACTAGATGTAAGAGAAACAGAATACAATCGCCTAGTGACAGAATCCCTTTAAAGGGAAACTCCACATAAGGAAAACTTGTTTTCTATTAAAAGTACATTAAAAGTTATATAGATGTGTCTGTATAATGTATTACCGTATCTGTGTGGTTCTGCCACACTGGTAGTTGTTTGAAATCCAGGAAGTAAAGAAAAATGGCCTCTGTGCGAATTCACATTGTCTCCTGCTCCAACTGCTCTCCCACCTTAGGAGACAAATCTTCCATGCCTCTGTCTCACATTGTGTGTGTGTGTTTGCTGAGTGCAGGCTGATGATGCAGACAGGGGGCAGGGCGTGATGTCACAGGAGGCGGGGCTGGATCCCCCAATCCCCTGAGTGATTCTCTGACCGGCCAGAAGCAGCTGCTGCACTGATTTCACTGATTGTGCAAAAGTCTGCAGTGAAATTAGGGCTTTGTTCACACATGTTGGAGTTTGATTGCAGTACTGCAGTGTATTCACAAGAATGATGAAGTAAATTAAGCTAAACGGCACTGAGGATCAAAGTGGGTACTACCAATCCCACCAGGGGGGAAAAAAAAAAAAAGAGGTATAATCAGTCAGTATAATAAGGTCTTTACTTTATTCCAATACCAGCGTTACAGGTAGAGAATACAGCGTGCTGTGTGGTGTTACAGGTAGAGAATACAGCGTGCTGTGTGGTGTTACAGGTAGAGAATACAGCGTGCTGTGTGTTGTTACAGGTAGAGAATACAGCGTGCTGTGTGGTGTTACAGGTAAAGAATACAGCGTGCTTTGTGGTGTTACAGGCAGAGAATACAGTGTGCTGTGTGGTGTTACAGGTAGAGAATACAGTGTGCTGTGTGGTGTTACAGGCAGAGAATACAGTGTGCTGGGTGGTGTTACAGGTAGAGAATACAGCGTGCTGTGTGGTGTTACAGGTAAAGAATACAGTGTGCTTTGTGGTGTTACAGGTAGAGAATACAGCGTGCTCTGTGGTGTTACAGGTAGAGAATACAGTGTGGTGTTACAGGTAGAGAATACAGTGCTGTGTGGTGTTACAGGTGGAGAATACAGCGTGCTGTGTGGTGTTACAGGTAAGGAATACAGTGTGCTGTGTGGTGTTACTGGTAGAGAATACAGCGTGCTGTGTGGTGTTACAGGTAGAGAATACAGCGCGCTGTGTGATGTTACAGGTAGAGAATACAGCGCGCTGTGTGGTGTTACAGGTAGAGAATACAGCGTGCTGTGTGGTGTTACAGGTAGAGAATACAGCGTGCTGTGTGGTGTTACAGGTAGAGAATACAGCACGCTGTGTGATGTTACAGGTAGAGAATACAGCACGCTGTGTGGTGTTACAGGTAGAGAATACAGCGTGCTGTGGGGTGTTACAGGTAGAGAATACAGCGTGCTGTGTGGTGTTACAGGTAGAGAATACAGCGTGCTGTGTGGTGTTACAGGTAGAGAATACAGCGTGCTGTGTGGTGTTACAGGTAGAGAATACAGCGCGCTGTGTGATGTTACAGGTAGAGAATACAGCGTGCTGTGTGGTGTTACAGGTAGAGAATACAGCGTGCTGTGTGGTGTTTCAGGTAGAGAATACAGCGTGCTGTGTGGTGTTACAGGTAGTAACAGTGTGCTGTGTGGGTGGGACCACATCAGTATCACAATGAAACTGCAATGTGTGAACACAGCCTAGATGCTCTGCAACAGATTTGGGAAGGGTGGAGGACTGTGATGAACAGCTGAGGGAAAGCACTGAATTCTGGAACCAGTACTGCATTCTGGGAACTGCTCAACCAGGAAGTACAGAAACACAATACAGAACAAAAGCACCCAAAACAAATGAATTTTTGGTAGTTTCAAAACTGGGATAGGTAAGTGATGCTATATGCTTCTGCAGAAGTTAATTTTTTTTTATAACCTCTACCTGAAGTTACCCTTTAAAGATAATGTTAAGCGATGAACAAATCAGATTAGTTTTGCTTCGTATGAAGCAATAATGTCTCCTGCCCTGCTGTTCCGGTGGGGAGGGATAACAGCATGGCAAGCTAAACATCGCCGCTGAGTGACGTCCCAGGGGTGCCACCAGGGCCCCCTTGCTGTCAGTGCCATAAACGGCACTGATCCATTTTTTCCAGGCTGTCCACAGGCGTTATCCGATCTCTGAATGGCGCCAGAAGCCTCAGGGAGATGAGCGCAGATCAGTTTTGCTTCGTACAAATGACATCTAATCTTTGTTAGTAAGACATGTAGTAGCAACTTCCTACATAAAATGCTAGACCTAATGCTAAATAAGCTCTAAAAAAAAACTTTTAAAATGTTCTAACATTACCTAAACAACCAATTAAGACTATTGTGAGGAATGAAAGGTAAAGATTAGTAAAAATTTTCAATATTAATATTAACATTATTGTTAATCTGACAAGTTATATTAAAGGTAAAATAAAAAGTTCTATTTTACATATCAAAGAGTTATTGTAAAACAAAGCTAATACATGTAAGCTAACTATGTTACTGAGCACTTGGATCCTGAAAGTGGATCAAATATTTAGACTTAAAGAATTTTTTTCACTAGGAATCAAATATGCCTAGTAAATTTTTTAACCATATGGGCCTTTTGGATTTATTATTGGGCATATATGATCTCCCAACCCATCAAAACATAATAAAAATCTCAGCTAGCCTTAAGTACTTGTTTGTCACAGCACATACGATATATCTGAATAGGAAAATTTATACAATGAGTTCTGTATTATTACTGTTACACCGTTACTAACACTCCCCCCTCCCCCCCCCCCCCCCCCCCCCCCCCCTTTAAAGGCCTGCTCTTGAATAGGCGCTATTTTAACCACAACTGCATAATTTGTGCCAAAATAATATGAGTTACATAATAGCCTTACATCTATCTCTACCTAAAAAGAGTCACTAATCAGGGGTAACTTCAGTTATAGCATTGTATCTAGGAGTCATGTGTGATTATAGGGGGCCAGAGACGCCATGTGCTCTTCATAGTTTTGTCATTTCTGTAAACAGAAACAGAAAAGTGGTAAAGATCATTTACACTTCATATAACTTGAAATGTACATAAAATGTCACCTATACAGATAACATAAATATGGTAGGGGACAGCACTCCGCTCTGTGGTGGTGCTCATGGCAGATATAGCAAGTGTAGAACATTTATACTGACAACTTATTTTTATTATTATCAATTTTTTATGAAGCGCCCTTAATTCCAGAGCGCTATACAATAGATAGGGGTAACAAACAGGAACAATCAGGAACAATACAAGATCAGAACACATTACATGAAGGCAAAAGACAGACAGGTACATGGGGGAGGAGGAACCTGCTTGCGAGGGCTTACAATCTATAATTTAGTATATGATGTGTGGTGAAGGAACAGACATGTTTCTCTTTATGCCAGGTGGCTGTAGAACAAACAAGATGTTTCTCTGGGTGGACATATGCCAAATATAATGCTTATATACGAAAGCTATATCTTTATATGTTAGTAACAATTGTGGTGTCCCACCACGGTTGTTAATTGTCTTTACACCCCTCGTAAAAGCCTGTACTCCAAAGTAGTAGTGGTGATGAAGTAGTACCTAAGTTTTGGCACTAGATGTCGCTAGCATGCATATTGTATTCTTAAGTATTAAACAGCTGTAAGTAACTAAAGGGATATTATTTCTGTGATTTGTGCACCAATGAGAGCTCGCTCTCTTCTCTATCTCCTTTCTTCTCTTGCATTCTTTTCTCACCCACTCACAGCACATATTACATATTCTGTAGGAAGTTGTCACATGGGGATAGGAAGTGTAGCCACACACTTAGTGAGTCTTAGTCTGGTTCCTGTAGCAATAAGACACAAGCCAGAACAGTCCCAGCTATAGTCAAGGTGCAGGACAGTATCCTGAAGAAAGAAGAACTGATCCGGATAGAGCAAAGTTGCTAGAAGCCTATGTACTCTCTCTCGCTGTGCGGGTGTAATCAGAAAACTCTGACCACTCTACTCATGCCAGGTAACGAGGTCTGGGGCTTCTGTCACCCTCTAGGACAGGTCGTCCGACACTGGGGGGCAATAGGTGGTGGTGCAAAGACCAAGGAGTCAAAACACAGGCACAAGTGTTCTATCTACTCTCAAGTATATTCCGGCAGAGCACAGTACTACTCTGGGTTGGGACTCTCTCAACATCCTCCTCTCTACTTCTCTGAGCCTCTTCTACCTCTCAGCAAGCAACCCAGCCAGCACAGCTGCACCACTCTATAACCTCTCAGCATAGATCCTGTCACTAAAGTCTAAAGTGTAAGTCCGCTGTATATTACTGCATCAAGTATTTCTAAAAGTAAAGAAGTAGTTATTTATTTAACTGGACTGGAGTGGTTATTCTCTAAGCACCTACACAGCGATTGCATCCTCCTTGGGTCATCTCCCCTTTCTGTGGGTGGCAGTACCGATAGTCTGGGTGGGTCACAACACCACTCCAGACCACTGTGATAAGCGCCCAAGTGACCCCCAAACAGCCTGGCAGGTTACTGGCCATAGGGGAAAGGGTGTAGCCAGCCTCACTAAAATAAAAGCAAGTGTGCCAGCATACCTGTGTCCCCAACCAGCACTGGCGTCATGACAGCACAACACCTGGCTGAGCTATTCCTCAACCAACCACTACTGTAGTGGAGTCACACTTCAACATCTGGAAGGCAATATAAAAATGGATGCACACAAATGCATGTTTTTTCGTTTTTGTTTTCAAAAATGGGAGGGGGGGGTAACGGATTGCAAAAACCTAGTGTGACCCCAGCCTGCCTTAATTTTTTTTTTGTTTTAATACTACCTGGTCAGCGCCGGGATAAAGATCCTGGTGGAGTGGTCCATTTTTTAAACTGACCATTCCCACCATCTTTGCCAGTTTTTCAATCTGTAATTCGGCCTGCTTTATGCACTAGAGGCGGCCCAGCACTCCCAGTTCACCAATATCCCCTCCCCTGACCGATCCTAAAATATCTCGACATGCCTGCAACATTAATTTAAATGACAGTAATGCTTTAGTGGGTTTATTGGACTGCAAGTGGGCCCTTTATATATTTGACTTCTCATGTAATCAAGCTTCTGTCAGGTCTTAAAATTCACGCAGTCAAGTATTCAGTTCTATTCACATTTTCATTTTATCCTCTTTTTTTTCCACTAATCACATTAACAACCCGAAGGAGAGCCCAACCAAATTCTCCTAAATTGTAGAAATGCAACAGGAGGGCTACTTAATATTATCCGCTTGGGTGGCATTCACAAACCTAGTTCATTACCAGATGTTTACTTTTGTATTGAACTTCCCATAGAGGCTATAAAAACCTTTTAAACCTTACAGTTTACACTAGTCACTAAATATTTTGGCAAAATAAAGAATCGAGCATTCAAAAAGCATCTGGTAACAAAGCGTCACAAAAACACAGCTTCATTACATTGTTAATCTGGTCTCGGGCATGGCTTGCCATTTTTATATTTATGGCTACGACTGCTACAAAGATTTAATGTAAAGCAATAAGAGAAGAAAACATTGATGGGAAATAAGATTCAGCATACTCCCTACTGCTCTTCATTACAGATTTCATTCTCTAAGCTCTACAGTTATCCTTGATTAGTCCTTAAGTCTATAGGTTGTATTTAATCAGTGAACAGGATCTTGACAGGATCGTGTCCATTACCGTTATTTTACTTTTTTTTTCTTTGTGTATATTGCATTTTGAATTCTTCCAAACTAATAACGTAATATGATGCAATGATCAGCAAACTTCTTACGTCCTAAAGGTTAACAGGCCTTCATTTTCTAAGGATTATGTGTTGGCTGAACCATTCTTTGCAGCTGCAGTTCTTGTACTTCATCTACTTTTATAGTTGTTCGGGTCTTTGCATCTCTCTCTATAGCTGGGAGCATGTCCCTTATCCGCTAGTCTGCCTGGACTGACAGTACTATGGACCAATAGGCTGACAGCCATGATCTGATTCCACCCCTCACCCATGTGTGAACGTGCTTAGCGAGACAACATAGGAGACAGGCATTCTGCAGACTGGAAGCTCATTAGACAAGTGGTTAGTAAAAAGTTCATATGGGAAAGCCACTCAATGTGTGATTTTGTATTGACCAAATAGCATATATGGTATGTGGTTTGAAGTTATATACATACTGTATGTGCAATTTTCTGTTAATTTACACTTACTTATCAGGTAACAGCATTGCTGCTTTGTAATGTCCCCCGCGCTGCTGCCACTTCTAAGTATATTTGTGAAAGAAAAATTAGCGGGATGGCTGGGTGGCATCATCACAACATCACAGCAGATGCACTGAGCATACAAGGGCACAACTCAATACATGTCTGTTGTTATCTCATGCTGTCCAGCTGCCAGGACTTTAGAAATCGCCTCCAGCACATCAGCAATTCCCCTTCCCTCCACCTGTAGAAATTATCCCAACACTGTATAGACCCCATCCCCTTATTTTATACAGCTTATTGCTGATAACTACAATGTATTACCAGTTATCACTGCTTTCTAGGAGTATACAATGTATTACCAATCTCTAGTATACAGTATGTTACGGATCTCTAGGATTACACAGTGTATTACCAGTTAATACTAGTATACAGTGTTTAAGTAGTTTTAACAGCTTTCAAGACAGGACACTGACACAGCCAATGATTGACTTAGCAGCCTGTCACTGCAGAGACTGGCTCAGAAGCTCCAGTGGCCCCTGCGGGGAGCAAGGAAAGGTATGAATAAAGTTTATTATTCTTTTTTAGTCATTGGCAGTCGACTGCACATCCATACTAGACATAGCGATGTGTGGTTGGCGTCCGATTAAAGGGTGGTAGGGCTTTTTTTTTCACAATGGCCAGGGAAAGGGTCGATGAAGGCAACAACGTCCACTTACCTCCCTGGTTCCACTGCCGGGTCCCGCATTGCGCTGCTCTAGTCTGCGACATGGCTTGAGAAGTGATTTTTCCAGCCTGCTCAGCCACAGTGGCACAGGCGGGATGCCTCTAAATAACTGAGTGGGCTGTAAACTTCACGTCTAACCCCACGTCACAGACCAGGAAGCGGCCAAGCACTACAGACTGGGGAGATAAGTGGACGTTGCCTTCATCCACTCCTTCCCGCCCTGAGAACCCCTTTAAACATATTAAAAGGCAACGGTCAGCAGATGATTGTTTTTTCGGACAATGATTGGGCGAGATTTATCAAACATGATGTAAAGTGAAACTGTCTCAGTTGCCCCTAGCAACCAGTCAGATTCCACCTTTCATTTTCCAAATAGTCTATGTGGAATGAAAGATGGAATCTGATTGGTTGCTAGGGGCAACTGAGCCAGTTTCACTTTACACCATGTTTGATGAATCTCCCCCATAATCTTTATTAAATGGAGCAATAATCTGTCGCAACGGTCTGATGATTGCTTCATGTAATCAGGCATTAAGGCAGTGTGGAATTAAAGAATTGTGGTTTATGACCGTTTAGAGCAGAGGCAAAAAATGAGAAAGGAGGAGCCTGCACACAGCTAACAGGGAGGTGCAGTCTCCATGTAAACAAAAAGCTGGATGTAAACAATGCACACATGGTTGGTACACCAGCTAAGGTTTTTGGCAAAAATTCTTTTTTTTTTGTCTTTTTTTTGGGGGAAAGGGGAGTTTGATTACCTGCAATTATTTGTGCATTGAAGCATTTGTTCTGAGATCAAATGTCCTGCTCATTCAGGCTATAAGCTTCCCATGTATATTCCGTTATACAATTTACATGAAATAAACGCCACTTGGATGACAACACCCTTCATACATACACTGCTAGTTTGTCTTTCAACTTTTTCTGCAGAAAATACTGTAATTGAACACAAATCACTATACAAATACTAAAACACATGTACAGGAATCTAACTGTACTGTAATTATACATTACAAAAAGATACACTCACTCAATTGTACAAGAAATAAAAATCAAACAAAAGTCTGCAAGGCGTATAAAACAAGTCTTCAAGAATATACATAAGGAAAAGTTGAGAGGAGACAGCACTTGGGGAAAAAATCTTTATAATCCCAATGGTTTAACCCCTTCATGTCCACACTATAGCTATATACATTCCTGCTGCAGATGCCCCGTGCAGCAGGAACGTATAAAAACGTTTGTGGCCATAAAGGGGATTTAACATGTGCAGAGCTGTTTCAATGCGATCGGCCCCATTAGTGTCCCCGGAGCCGCGGTCACACAGCTGTCTTTCATTACCCCTTAAATGTTGTGATGCATATCGATCACTGCATTTAAGTCAGTCAGTGACAGGATAAGCACCTGTCACTGACTGATCAGGACTGCGGGGGTCCCGATAACTTGTACTGACAGGCAGAGATCTCCTTACTTCCTTCCTGTTGGATTGGCCATCTGCTGATATAGCCTGCCCTCAGGCAGGCTCTATGAGAAGATCACTGATAGTACTGATCAATGCTATGCTATGGCATTACAGATCGCATATTTGAACAGCACAAAAAAGTGTTTGAGAGAGTGATGGAGCAGCCGGGTCCTCACTGTTAACGACAGGCCACAGCGATCACACTGTCGCCAATTATTAACACTTTCAAGGCTGCCGACTGCAGCGTTTAACTGTCAGTGACAAGAACGCAGCTGATCACTGCTTGAGAGCGGCTTGTTAATACCAAAATATTGCATACTGGTGTGATATTAAATCTTCACTTGACCTTGGATGTGCTGTCTCTTCGTTTCTATTGAATTGTCTACCAACTTTGGGCCGGTTTGGTGAGATGTGCACCCACCTACTATTTGAGTACATTACATCTGCGCTGTTGTATTGCTATTGCGGGCTGATCACCGACAGCCGTCTGTGGGAGTCCCGATTGTTTTCCCTGACTGACAGAAGACAAACACTTACCTCCATGCTGTCAGCTCGGCAGCCACAGGCAGGCTCCGTGGGAAGGCCACTGCAATGGCATAGCATTAAATAGTGTATGCAATCTAGTGATTGCATGTAATAGTCCCTTGGGAGGACTTAAAGCGACTCTGTACCCACAATCTGTCTCCCTCAAACAGCTTGTACCTTCGGATAGCTGCTTTTAATCCAAGATCTGTCCTGGGGTACAGTGGGTACAGAGTCGCTTTAAGTGTGTGTGTGTGTGTGTATGGGGGGGGGGGGGGGTGTATCGGAGACAGCCCCTCCCTAAATAAAAGTTTAAATTACCCCCTTTACCATTTTATATATAGGACACAACAAAACATATTACATAATAGAGTGTTTGATTGTCCGTTCTATTAAAATATAACAATAGTGTTCCCATACAGTGAATGGTGCAAAAGAAAAAAAGCGCCAGGATGATAGTGATTAAAACATCTCATTTACACAAATATGGTACCAATAAAAACTAGAGAGAGTCTGTGGCACTTAGGAGGCGAAGAGGAAATGGCATGGTTAGTGAGGCCAAAATCCACTGTGTCCTTAAGGGGTTTAGAGAGAATGTTTTACCAATTTAAATAAAGATATAACTTGAGGGCAAACATTCTGTTTTTCTGGCTTTTTTTCCCACCGTTTTAACTTTGTTATAACTTTACATTTAAATCAACAGTAGATGTGATATAAAGCAAGTTTGCAATTTACATTCATTATTATTTAGTCATCATGGGAAACACAGGACTTGTCCCATGTTTCCCAGGTCACCTGCACGCTTACAAGGAGACAGTCATTTAATTGACGGACACGTTGAGCTGTGACTTCATGTGTTTAGTCTTTTTTTTCCAACCAGCACAAGACTAAAAAGCTGCTTTCAGGAGACTGGACCTGGATGTTTTAAAGCATGATAAAAAAAAAACATAACCCCACCACAATGAATGTAAATTGCAAACTTGCTTTATATCACATCTACTGTCGATTTAGATTTTGAAAGTTATAACAGTGACAATTTAAAGCCGTAAAAATATATTTTTTCATGTCCATTTAATGACCTTTTGAAGGCAGCACCGACTGCACAGTGGTCCAAAATACCTGCATAATGACATATACACTTTAACCGATATTTTAACTATGAAAAGTATTATAGTAGTTTTGCCTTTCAGCCCCTTTCCTTTTCCCACAGTTGACAGCTCACTGCCTAGGTTCCTGGCCACCACTCCCCGCTATGTCATTGGTGGCTGGGCTGTGATGTTGCGAAGTGGCCAGGCGCTGGTATGTTTTTACTTCTTCTGTCTCTCCCTCATAGGTCACACACGTCTTCAGGGCTTGTGGACTGTCCCTGGAGAAGTGTGTAAGTGGGGAGACACAGCGATGCAGAGCTGATTCAGCTCAGTACTGCTGTATCCCATAGCAATGGTGAGATGGGAATAAGTACAGAGATGGAAATAAAAAATCTGTTACATCACTAGAGTGAAACATAAAAATACATTTTTCAACATTACATCATATTTCAGTTAAGATTTATTGGAATGTATTATCAAAGGGTCCATTCAAACAGAAAGATTATCTGACAGATTATTTGCCAAAGATTTGAAGCCAAAGCCAGAAACAGACTATAAAAAGAGATAAGGTCATAAAGGAAAGCCTGAGTTTTTTTCCTCTTTTCAAATCCATTCCTGGCTTTGGCTTCAAATCATTGGCAGATAATCTGTCAGAAAATCTTTCTGTGTAAACCGACCCTCAAAGTTACAATTATACAAGTTATTTTTCCTATGTAAATCTTAAATTCCAGTTTGCATACTGGTTAGTGCATAACAGGCAGACATTTCCCATTTTCTGAATCTCAGACATACCAGTCTACTCAGGAAAGCTGAGTCATCAAATTAAGGTTTAATCAAATTATCCTGAGGGCCCTATTACACGGAGCGATAATCCGCCAAATCAGGCAGATTCTCCCCTCTATCGGCAGCCACCGATGTAACTTCAGAGCTTGTCTCTGAAGTAATAGGCTGCTCAGCCAATCACTGGCCGGAACTGGACGAATGTCACTTCGGAGACCGTCTCTGAAGTTGAGACGGTGGCTGCGGATAGCGGGGAGAAACCAGAAAGACACCAGGGAGCGGGGAGAGGTAAAGTATACACTTTATTATTTTACACTTTTAAAGCAAGGGCTGGACAGAGACCGCTAACTATGTCTGTGCAGCCCTAGCTATGCGATTATTGAGCCGTGTAACAGGCTCAGTAAAACGAGCGCCAATCTAACTGATTTACATTGCTAATCGGCCTGTGTAATATGGCCCTCACTGTACAAGCCAATTATCAGATAACATTACGCACAGAAAAAAAAAAAAGTTTCCCTACCACTCCCTGGTTTACTGGGAGGGGCTATACACTCTCTTCCAGACTATTGGTCTATAGCCATTTCACTGTTTGCTAGCACACATTAATTGCAGCTTTCATAAAGCATATGGATACAGACATTACAGTGAGCAAGCGCATGCCAGAAATTATTATTTTTTTTTACAGATGAATAGCTACGACATTAACATTTTTCTTCTACAAAATTACATTTTTAAAACTATTACAGTTACAAAACAGAATAGAAAAAGGTTAGAGGGGATGAGCAAATCTTGAGCACACTAGAGTGTTCGTCTGAACCCAAACACTCTGCTTTTGGTAACCGGTGGCGTAAATTGGGCGCAGCCCTAAGGTTGCCTGGTAGCATGTATACAGACATAAGTCTTAGGGCCTCGCCCAACTTTTTCATCCACCAGAAATCAAATGCAGAGTGTTTGAGTTCGGATGAACTTAAGCATGCTCAAGGTTTGCTCATCTCTAGTTGTCAGCATTTTAAAAAAATGGACTTCTTTACTTCAAAATTATTTCTGCCCAAAATTTATGTCTGGCATTGCAATTTGGTCCTATTCAAGTGAACAGGGCTTAAAAGGGTTATTAAGGATTTTTAAAAAAGAAAAGAAAATAGCTACTTTCTTGCAAAAAAAGCACCAACCCTGTCCTCAGATTCTATGTGGTATTACAATTCAGCTCCATAACAAGAGTGGTGTTATTTCTGGAAGTAAGAGGCCACATTTTTCTTCTAAGCCTGAACAACTTGCAGTGACACTATCACCCCCTTTGTGCATTTTGACATCTCTACACAGGTGTAATGGGTAAATTTAGTGTTTTTCATACCTTATTTCATATCCTATGTCATGGTGCTTGTTCAAGTTAAAAGTGTCCTTTTATCAATTGCAGATTGTATTAAGTGGGCGTGGCCTCACGGCCTTAGCGTCACTTGGCACCGCCCCCTTGACGCCCATTGGTTGACTAACGTAAAGGGTGTGGAGTCTAGACCTTTCAGCCAGCCTGTTCCAATGGCTAACGAGAGGGGGCCCAACTGTGGCGTTGTGGGCGGGGCTAAGTGGCCTCGCCCACTTAACGCAATCTGCAGTTGATGAAACATCACTTTTTACTTCAACAAGCACCATGACGTATGATATAAAATAAGATATGAAAAACGCAAAATTTACCCATTACACCTGTGTAGAGATGTCAGAATGCAAAAATGAGGTGACAGTGTCACTTTAAACAGCAATAGCAGACAACTCAAGGAAACATGTGGCATTCTAATGCTGAACAGCCCCTTAGTAATCAGATAAGAGTTATAAAATTTTTCTAATTCTTTTGACATAAAAATGTTATTATTCAAGGAGATGATTTAGAGTTAACAACCTTAACTTGAGAAAATATAGTATAAAAATGTAATGGTTCTATAAAAATCCTTTCACAGTTTTAACAAAAATAAAAAAAAGTAAACAGTATCTAATTTACAAAGTAAGTACTCCCTTATTATATGACTGTCATTCAGTGATTATGAAAAGTAATAGGCCCGCTTACCATGATTAATCACACCAAGCCTCAGCTCAGGACAGTAACTGGCTCAGATAGAATAAATGTGTACAATTCAACTTAAACTGACATTTTACTTTTGTGTCCTGTGTGTAATTACGAGGCAGAACAGTCTGCGAGCCAGAGGATAATGATAAAAAAGAAAAACTTTCTTTGAAGATTAAGAGCCGCTTTTCTTTCAGGGTATTCGAAAAATTCTTCTACATAATCTGAGCACATAACAAATAACACGTGGATAGGAATGTGATTAAAATAATAAGCCAATTATACTGTACAACAAATTGCTCGGAGGAAAGAGAAAAAAATTATTTTTTTTTCTCTTTACAAGAATTTCTAAGTAGCAAATTACAGTTAATTTGTACGTGAATTATTTGCTTCCAGTTTACAATACACTTGTAGACATACAGACACGTATGCCAAAGATTAAGTCATTCTTGTGACTGTAACCATGACTTAGGAACCAGTCTCTCTTTAATAGACTTCTGTCTTGGAGCTGGAACTGGTTTTGATGGACCCTCTTCCATCTGGTCATTGCCCTCGGAGGACGTTGCCTTTCTGGGAGGCACGATTGGCCTCTGGAACTGTTGCATGATAGAGGTCAGTTTGGCATCAAGAGACTTCCGAGAAAAGCTTGATCGTGGCCATATATTCTCCTTTTCTGTTGGGTCTGAGACTTTGAGATCTGCACTATATGGAGTCTTGTTGGGAGGTGGAGGAGGAGCTCTTCTTTTCTTTCCTTTGCCGTCCACAAAGTTTGAGTCATTATTTTTTGGAGAGAGGGTGTTCTTCTCAACATGAAGCTGATGATTACCATCAAATAAGGCGGACCATGGAGGTGGGACAGAGTCTTCCTGACCAATGAGAAACTGCCCATCTGTCTCTTCAATTTTCCTGTGTAGAATATCTGTTAGACTTTCAAGTTTCACAGGGGAGCCGATGCCTAAGGAAAATGAATTTGTAAAATGTTGAAACCATGGAAACAATAAAATGTGACCTGAATATAAGTATTGGTAAATGACCAAAGCTGGCTGTTCATTACATATTTTCCTGTACCCTTCATAGAAATAAAGTTAAAAGGGGACGAATCAGTAAACAAAACACCTAACGCTACGGGATATGTGCTGATGCATCACCCAGAACACTTCCCAGACATGTTGCTATGTTGATCAAGTGACAAATGAGAAAACCCTCGTTAGTTGACTTGTATCATAGTACAAAGGGAATGTGAGGACAGGTTTCTTATAATCAAAAATCTCACTGTACCAGTGTAATATTTTTAGCCAACTAAATAAATAAAACCAAATTACTGAACTGAAATAGTAAGCAGAGGTATCGAAATATTAGGAAATATATATTTCTAGTCCACCTACGCATGACACAGGTTTATTATTTTATTACACTGTATGTCATGCACACATATAAGGGAAATGAATGATTGATACAGAATCCAGATAACGGATTGCTTTCAGCAGGTTCCATAACTCCCATTCTTAGGGTCCTATTACACGGAGCGTTTTTTAATGATTAACAAATGCAAACGACATTGTTTATAGTTAACCTAAAATCGTTCACAATACTACACAGAACGATGGTCGCTAGATATGATCGTTACTACGATAGTTATTGTGATCATTACTATAATCGTTTATTCCTTTTGATCCCAGCAAAACAATGAACAATGTGCAATTACACTGAATGATTACTGAAAAATGCGGAACTTGAGCGAATGGCTGTGGAATTACAGCGAACGATTAACGATAATTTTAGGGTCAGATCTAAATAAACTATCAACGACATATGAAAGATTTCACAAAACAATTATCGTTTAAATTAGAACCAGTCACCAGTTCTCCTACAGAGAAAATAACTAAACATGGCCTAATTTAGGATCAAAAGATGGTTGCAGCAGTCAACAGATGGTTTTATGATCTATTTTTTTTTTATAGGTTTATGATAGCAAATCCCAGTAGGGTAATCTGTATTAATAAGAGAAACAACTGATAAGGTATAGTGATATAACAGCACATCATGCCCAGCGACAAAAACTTCTGCTGCACTGACAGATCTAACACATAGCGATAAAAGGCAAAATAAATGTAAATTGTTATTTCTTCTAGAAAAAAAATAAAATAAATTATAGTAAGTATGCAGTGTCCCAGAGCGGGTGCGCCACTGCAGTTTCCAGCATGTGTATGTTGGTAGTATTATATATGTATATGCTCTGTAATGAACGCTCAGGTTTGCACTCCCACCATTAGGCACCACTCTACACTTTACTCTAGCACAGCTGAAGGAAGGTTTATTAAAGGGTTAACTGTGAATGTGACTTTGCTCATGTATTTTACTGTATATGCCACTGTGTTCCACTGACTGAAAGCCAATCCTGACTGGGCGCCTCACACTGGTTCTTCCTATGTTTCTGTGATCAATAAGAGTTTATGTTGTGTGTCTACTGATACCTTCCTGCCCAATCAGATAGCATCCTGAGAGTATATAATGTGAGGTAGAGCTAGTTGGGGCAGTGGAAAGTGCGTTCCTACTGAAGGACTTCTTCCTGGGCCTGGTCTGGAGACCACAACCCATTTGTGGGGACTTTGGCCCACATTTATCAAAGAATACTGCTCTTTCATTTTACCAGAGCAGTAATCTGAGCTATAATTGGTTTCTGTGGGCAGTTTCTATTCTCATCCTGATAACCTGACAGGAGTAATGACAGCAGTTAGGTAAGGACAGTTAAAGCAGAGACCTATGCTGCAATGGGCTAGGTTTCCTTAGAGGTCTCCCCGACAGCTATCAGCTGTGTTCCTGGATCTATGTCCCTCAGTGCATACAGACAGCATTAGGGAGATGTTCATACATGTGGATGCAGGTACTCTGTCTTCAACTTCCCCATAGTGGAGTACCTGAGGATGTGGATAGACGCCTTATCTGCCCCTCCCCTGCTAGCAGTCCACTATCACCACCAACAGTCTAAGTCCAGGCAAGTCTAGTCTATTTCCAGCAACCAAGTATTCAGAGACTGTGTAAAGCTATTCTAAAAGTATTCTTAAAGGGGTAGTGCGGCGCTAAGAAATTATTCATACAACTTATACAGTTATACAACTTTGTAATGTATGTTATGTATGTGAATCGCCACCTTCCCCGTGTTCCCCCACCCCCGCACGTGTACCCGGAAGTGTAGTGTACCATACAAACCTGACCCGCGTCGTCCCAGACCCCGGTCTTCTGTCAACTACGTAATCTTCGGGAGGCCGGCCGAATCGCTGCAGCCGTCCCTGACGCCGACCTCCCTCTGCCGCGTCATCGGCTGCTCAGCCGCGATTGGCTGCGCATAACTGTGTGTATATTACACTACACTTCCGGGTCCACGTGCGGGGGTGGGGGGGAAGGGGGCGATTCACATACATAACATACATTACAAAGTTGTATAACTTTGTAATGTGTGTTATTTTGTGAATAATTTCTTAGCGCCACACTAACCCTTAGAGGACCCAGCCAATTTAAATTTTTGCATTTTCGTTTTTTCCTCCTTGTGTTTAAAAGGCCATAGCACAATTTTTTCACCTAGAAATCCACATGAGCCCTTATTTTTTGCGCCACTAACTGTACTTTGCAATGACAGGCTGAATTTTTGCATAAAGTACACTGCGAAACCAGAAAAAAATTCAAACTATGGTGAAATTGAAAAAACAAAACAAAAAAAAAAATGCATTTCTTTTATTTGGGGGGGTTTGTGTTTTTACGCCGTTCGCCCTGGGGTAAAACTGATTTTTTTACCAGGCATCAGATACAATAAAAGTTATACAAGTTATATATTGTTTTAATTCTAACGACTTGAGGAACATATATAACAACATGTATAACTTTTATTGTATCTGATGCCCGGTAAAAAATTCAAACCATTGTTAACAAATATATGTTCCTTAAAATCGCTCTATTCCCATGCTTATAACGCTTTTATCCTTTGGTCTATGGGGCTGTGTCCTATGTCATTTTTTGTGCCATGATGTTTACTTTCTATCGGTACCTTCATTGCGCATATACGACTTTTTGATCGCTTTTAATTACAATTTTTCTGGATTTGATGCAACAAAAAATGCGCAATTTTGCACTTTGAGATTTTTGGGCGCTTACGCCATTTACCGTGCAAGATTAGGAATGTGATTAATTAATAGTTCGGGCGATTACGGACACGGCGATAGCAAACATGTTTATTTATTTATTTGTTTATTTTTATTTATAACATGGGAAAAGGGGGGTGATTCTGACTTATTAGGGGAGGGGGCTTTTTACTTCTAAGATCACTTTTATTTTTACACATATACTAGAAGCCCCCTGGGGTTAGGGTTATTCCCCCTGGGGGACTTCTAGTATATACACTTTGATCTCTCATTGAGATCTTTGCTGTATAGTTATACAGCAAATATCAATGAGATCGGCACTCGTTTGCTTTCGGCTGCTGCAGCCGAAAACAATCGAGTGCCGAGCCGGCGCCATCTTGGAGCGGTCCCCGGCCGGCAGCAGGTACAGAGATCGCGGAGGAGCGATCTCACCACTATACCACCACCGATCATCTGCAGCCGGTAATCGGAGGCAGTTGTCATCTTTAACAGCTGCCTCAGATTACCTGATTAGCGGGCACGGCGATCACACCGTGCCCGCTAATAGCCCCAATCCCGGGCTACATGCGGCACCCGGGATCGCGGCGGTTCAGAGCGCAGCCGCCGCGCTGAACGCAGAGAGGCGGCCCTGGACGTACGGGTACGTCCAGGGTCGCCTAAGGGTTAAGTACACCTGCAAACAGCAGTAATTTATTCAAGTCTCAAGTCTTCTAAACAGTGTATTTGCATGTAGCAGTGATCTATCTAAACATATTTTAAGCCCCAGCTCACTACAAGGGATTTCAGTCAGTTCCCTTCAACCATCTGTACTGACCCTTATTGAAACAACTATTACACGTGTACTGTGCCTTTAAGAGGTTTCTACAATAAAAGTTTGCACCGGTTTAAGTACTTGCTGGACTTCGCACTACAAAATAGCTTCTATGAGATAAATCCCTGCACCACTCATACCACTTTTAGACCATGGCACTCAGACTCACCATGTCTCTATCCCCATTGCTTGGGGTTCTCACGAAGGCAAAGGATAGAAAGTCCTCAAAACGAAAGCACAAGAAACAAATCGGAGCACTCTTCCACTGCAATAATGTCATGGATTATTCAGCTAGCAAACTGGTAATTAAATGGAGACAGATAACAGGCAACTTTGCCTGTTATCTGTCAGCATCTGATGACCAGTTTGGTAGCTGAATAGTGGAAGATTGCTCAGATTTGTTTCTTCTTGTGCTTTCCTTCCTTGCACTACACCTGCACCATTTTATTTGAAGCGACTCTGTACCCACAATCTGCCCCCCCCCAAACTGCTTGTACCTTCAGATAGCTGCAGTTATTGCAAGTTTTTTCAAGTTTTAAACTGGCAGCCCTGTGCCCAACGGGCGTGGCCTAGAGTGTGTATGCATTAGGCTTGCACAACCTCTCTGACCTTCCTCCCCACCCTCATCATCATTAGGAATGCTCCAGGCAGATTGCCTCCTATTCATCAGCTGTGTGAATACTGAACATGGGCTGGATCGTTAAGCACCTGTGCAATGTTCAGACAGCAGTAAATGTTCCAGTGGCATTCCTAATGATGAAGAGGGTGGGAAGGTGCTGATACTCCCTTTGGGCACGGAGCTGCAAGTTTTAAAAGTTGTTTTTTAGGACAATGACTGCATCACCTGCCGAGCGGACCCCAGGACAGATCTTGGATTAAAAGCAGCTATCCAAAGGTACAAGTGTTTTGGGGGGGGGGGGGGGGGGGGGGAGTTCAGATTGTGGGTACAGAGTCCCTTTAAACAGGCATGTCTGGGAGTCGGAAGGAGCACATATGACTGATGCCTCGTGAGAAGAGCTGAAGGGGCTGCCCTGGGTTACTGCATGTGCGGTATACAATTTAAGGCTGGGTTCACACTACGTATATTTCAGTCAGTATTGTGGTCCTCATATTGCAACCAAAACCAGGAGTGGACTAAAAACACAGAAAGGATCTGTTCACACAATGTTCAAATTGAGTGGATGGCCGCCATTTAATGGCAAATATTTGCTGTTATTTTAAAACAACGGCTGTTATATTGAAATAATGGCAGTTATTTACCGTTCTATGGCGGCCATCCACTCAATTTGAACATTGTGTGAACATATCCTTTCTGTGTTTTTAATCCACTCCTGGTTTTGGTTGCAATATGAGGACCACAATGCTGACTGAAATATACGTAGTGTGAACCCAGCCTAAAAGAGTTGACACATCAAAGCAAAAGGAGCTGACCAGATTGGAAGGCTGGGCTTTTTTACCCAAAATCAGGATTGGGCCTAAAATACAGATTTTTCTTTTTTTTTTTTTTTACCTTCCACCTTTACAAAACACCACTTACTCATATCATGGTACACAGACGTAGCCTCTTTTGTTAGAAACAATGGTGGTTTCCGAGGTGACATAATCTCTATTTTCATAAGTTCTTCTGCGCAATGTTTCCACTGACCTGAGGGGAGAACAATACAGTGATTTATGCATGAAGCATATTTCATTTTTCCTTTGATAAAGGTTTTTTATTTTTTCCTTCATTAAACTGTCCAGGGAACATAACATCAATCACTATATGCATGCGAATTAACAGGACATAAGCAAAATATTAGAATATGATATACAAGATAAATACAATACCTCTATGGAAAGGAAAGGAAGCTAATATCACCCAGTAAATGTATGAATATCACCCAGTATAACTAGACAGTAAAATTACATAACTTGGATGATTCTAATATAAACCCTATATAACATTAATGTCATGCATTTACAACATTTCACGTTTTTCGTGCTGCTTCAGAGCTGTTATTTGTACTTCTAGCTATGTACCTTAATGTATTTTCTGTACTCTATATATTTGTTATTTGCATTGACTATTAAGGCATTAATGCCGCTGCCACCACTTAGAGGTTATTTAACAAGAGCCAATGTAAGAGAGATATACATGGACTAGCTTTAATCATATGCTTGGTGGGAAGCCCCAGTCAGTGGAAGGTCCCCTGCTACGGACCATGCCATCTCAAGCCTGTGAGAGGATACATGTCCCAAAAGGTAAGAGTAAGCAGGAGTGAGTGCAAAGAGGAGAAAAATAGGCAATCACAAGCAGTCCATCTCCTCTAGTCTCGGCATCAAGACCACCCTGGGCCCACATGAAGCCACAGCTCCTGCTAAAACTATAGCATTTGCCCAGATTCACCAGTCCATATCCAAAGGGGGATATAGCTCATTAAGAATGCCAGTATGTGAGAGGGCAACACTTTCTTTTGCCAGTGAGGAGAGGCTTCACTGCCATCTATGACCTCCTGGGCTTCAGACTGGTCCATCAGAGTAGCTGGGAAGACTATTTCTCAAGTGCCTCCACCTTGCAGTTTTGGGCAGTGAAGAGTTTCAGAAGTACAAATAGTCTCAGCGACCCAGCAGAGAGCCAAACAATGGAAAGTAAATCCTATCTTTGGTGAAGTGGATGGACTGTGTTTTTAAGGACTTTCTAAGATACACACCAGAAGACAGACATACACACCAGAAGAAAGACATGGAATCACCCCCTTTCCAACACTTCTCCCTGGTTACAGGATGCTTCCTTGCTCTGGTCATCTACCGCCACCTTTGCTACAAGTCTGTGATTTGATCCGTACTGCAGTGGATCCGGTAAAGATCTTGTTTCTACTTGTTTCAAACCTTATTTGTCTGATGTCATTTTTCCAAGAATTGCCACTAGAACACCCCAAATTACACTATGCCGGACACCTATCCTAGGGAATTCCATAGGGGAACTTCGACGGTCACCTATAGAGAAGCCCCTTCCAAGCAGCACCTGGAACGACTGTATTTGAGGTTGGGTTCACCCATGGGACCCCTGGAGCCTACCAGACTATGACTGACTGTAGCACCATCAGGTCCAACCATCCATTCTGTGTCTGACTCAACTTAGAGTACTTACCACAGATTTGGCAATGGTTTTAGACACAGATTGGTCATGGCTATCTCACACTGGAAGTATAATTTTTTCTTTAACAGAACCAGCATTTCACTTTCTGAACGGGGTGTACATCTCTTGTTAAGGTCACCTAGAGGCACTATCAGCAAAAAAGTTGACTTGCACTACATTTCAAATTGATGTTTGACCTTTATGTTCCATACCACCCATATATTAACTTCAGAGATGTAACACTGTGAACATTTAGGAACAATTGGATAAATACAAACCATCCTGGTACCTGGACATGCGATAGCCTTTGCTTCCAGCATGCATAGTCCTGTTTAATGTTTTAATCCAATTATCCTAGTACACAGCATCACTAGACGCCAAGCGTTAAATCATTATAGGATTCTGGATAAATATTTATTTGGTGAATGATCCGATCTGTGAGCAGCTGTCATGGAATGTCAAGAACTTGTTGAACAGCTGTTCCACCCTGGTTCATAGAGAGCTGTCAGCTGCTGATAACAGGGCAACAACTCGCCTCATTAACACAGCGCCATTATTTTCCTAACCTGACCTATTGTTAGACTGCACCATTAGAACATACAGGATGAATCAATAGATGCTTGCTTTTAAATTATTCAGCGTTCCAATCTCTCCTGTTTTACATTCGAATGGAAAGCTTGCAGAAAAATACACAAACGTTATTAAAAGGGTACAATTAACCTTGGATATAGCTACACGGCTGGACAGGGCTTCATACGATATAAATCCCCCTGCATTTCAGCGTATGGCTAATTATGATTATGTAGCAGCCGCATGAACAGAATGCTAAAGCACAAGAACAAGATACAGGAGTTCTCACTGACCTTGGAGGCAATTTAGCACTGACAAATAGAACCTGAATACATTTAATTTATGCAGTTTAAAAAAAATAAAAATAAATCACTAGTGACTAAGGTATGAGGTTTTCCGAAGTAGAGTATGTACTTATGTTTTCAATAGAGCCCGACTAATATGACTGATACAGAGCGGCATTCTCACGATCAGTACGGGTCTGAATACTCAGACCTGGACCAATCAAAACTTTTGACATGTCCCCATGGCATGTCAAAAGTTTTTATGATCACAGTGACATTTTAAAGACATGTTTTTGTGTTGGCCCAAACATTGCGTTTAGGATGATTTAGGGTATATTCACACGGGCGGGCTCGCAGCGAGATTCTCGCTGCGAGCCCGGCAGGTCCTGTCAGTTTCCATAAACTACATACTTGCTGCGGACCGCAGCGAGTATGTAATTATACCGCGCTTAACCCCTTCTACTCCCGCCGGCTCCCCCGCTGTAAGCAGCATACATTACCTGTCCTTGCTGCACGGGTCCGGCGTCCTGCTCTCCCGCCCGGCCAATCAGTGGCTGCGGCTGGGCAACACACTAATTGGCCGGACGGGAGAGCAGGACGCCGGACCCGTGCAGCGAGGACAGGTAATGTATGCTGCTTACAGCCGGCGGGAGTAGAAGGGGTTAAGCGCGGTATAATTACATACTCGCTGCGGTCGTTTAGACCGCAGCAAGTATGTAGTTTATGGGAACTGCCAGGACCTGCCGGGCTCGCAGCGAGAATCTCGCTGCGAGCCCGCCCGTGTGAAGCTACCCTTAGAAGAAGCGGAGACTGTGAACCCGGCCCTCTTGTCCCAATACCCATGTCTGACCTCACAAATATTCTTCTAGAGTAATGGGTAAAAAGTTCCATATAGCAACTCCATATTAACCCCTTAAAGACACAGCCTATTCTCAGGATATGTGATAGGGGGGGAAAAAAATAATGTATGCAGTGATGCTAGATACAGTCATTAAACACACAAATCAACACAAAGTAGTATTAGCTACAGCAAATAATATATTCCACTATAGACCTATAATATGCACAAACGTTATGAGTGCGAATATGTTCATTTGCGAGCATAAAATGCAGCTGTTATTTTCTCTACCTTTGTAAAAAATTTATGTTGCAAGAAAAATGTCAGTTTTTAAACTGCAGAAATGTGGTAATTAAATAAAAAGAGAAAACAGACAATAATTTATTGTCTGTTCCCGGAGAAATTGTTTAATTAGCTGTGTTCTTTAGGGACAACGAATCCGAGTGTGGCTGCTGCTAATTGCACTCGCAGGAGACATGAGCGCCAGCAAGGAGGAGGAAGTAGCCAGGAGGATTTCATGAGGTTCAGGAGTGCCTGCCTAAAATACAAGTCTCAGCACAATGGGCCTAATTTATCAAAAGGTGTTTAAAGCAAATGTATCAGTACATTCGCTTTAAGTTTTACACATGAATAGAGTGGCGCCGGAGACGCGGTCCTTTTTTTTTTTTTAAGCCATGGCCCGGTTCCCATGCACGGCGCAAGTTTATTACTGAGCACCGTCCCGGGCTGAAGCACTGGAGGCGGGCCTGCCCACCCGCAGTGGGTGGAACCCCCACCCCTCCATGACACGGTTGCATTAGAATCCATAGAGAGGAAGGGGTTTCCTCCAACTAGGGGTGGGCAGTGCTTCAGCCCAGACCGGCGTTCGGTAATAGACTGGCGCCGTGCACAAAAAACAGGCCGCGTTAAAAAACACTATTCTATTCAGGTGTTAAACTTAAAGCGAATGTATTGATGGTACATTCACTTTAAAGAAAAAAAGAAAAAATCAGAGCTCAGCTTTCCTATTTTGACAACCTCCTGCAAAACGACTGACAATATCCAGCCACAATAGTCTGTGAAATAATCTACCACCCCTCTAGGAAAGCTCTGTATGCCACAGACAACAGCTCCCCTCACCCATTTTAGTGAATACATATATTGTCTGTGAAATAAGTTTCGAAGAATCTTTTCATAGAACTCTGCATCATCCCGCTGTTTGCAGTCAGCACTGGAGATCAGTCCAAAACCTGTTATTTAACTCCCTAGATGCCATTGTCAATAGTCACCATGGCACCCAGCGAGTCATTTCACAGGTACTGCTCCTATCCTGATATTTCATGGCTTCTGTGGCTGCAATGTCAGTATACTGTATACAATAACGTCACAGTATACTACAATGATCACTTGCACAAGTTCCCTACAAGGACATAAAATTGAGTTAAAAAAAAAGTTTTATAAAACCCTAATAAAAATTCAAAATCACTAAATAAATCTAAATTACACATAAGTTAAAGCGAAACTAACAACAGGTTAATGGACGCTTAACTGCTGTTATGTTCCCATAAGGCCGAAGACGCTGAGAAGACTATCCTCCATTTTGGTAAATCATCAGTGCACCAATCCACCCCGCCCCTCCTCATGAATACTGAGGGGGCGCTCATCATTGCACAGTGCCCAGGGGTGGCCGGATCAATGCACTGAGGGTGGATGCCCCGCCCCCAGAGCACCAAACTGCCTAATTTGCATATTGAACAAAGTGAGGCTTTACTGACATCACCACTAAGGCTGGGTTCACACTACATTTTTGCAATCAGTTTTTTCATCTTTTTTTGCAAAAAACTGATGAGAAAAAACCCAGATGCAACTGTGTGCATCTGTTTTGATGCGTTTTTCCATTGACTTCCATTATTAAAAAAACGGATCCGTTTTTTTTGAGGGACACAAAAAAAGAGGTTGACCACGTTTTTTTGTGTCAGTCAAAAAAAATGGATCAGTTTTTTTTTTTTTATATTGGAAGTTAACGGAAAAACGGATCAAAACGAATGCACACAGTTGCATCCGTTTTTTTCATCAGTTTTTCGTTCGTTTTTGCAAAAACGTAGTGTGAACCCAGCCTAAGGATGAAGCTTAGAAAAGTACCTTTATTCTCGGCTTCCCCACCTTACAGGGACATAGCAGCAGGTTAGTCTTGTAACCCGCTGTTGGTTTTACCTTATTTTATATTGTTACTTGCAGGAATATATTATTATAGTTTAATTGTTACTCATCCCACATTGTGACTGCCATAGCAAATAAAAATATCCAATGTCAGAATCATGTTTTTCAGGTCACATGACATCCTTTATGGAATAAAAAGTCATTAAAAAATTCACATCCACCCCAA
This sequence comes from Dendropsophus ebraccatus, assembly GCF_027789765.1. Classification (NCBI taxonomy): domain Eukaryota; kingdom Metazoa; phylum Chordata; class Amphibia; order Anura; family Hylidae; genus Dendropsophus; species Dendropsophus ebraccatus. Next base: position 43,994,423 of record NC_091461.1, on the reverse strand, counting down.
AATGGTACTGCATACTGGGGACAAAAAATGGTCCCCAGTAGAAAGTGGTAGAAAGAAAAGTTGTGTTATAGGTCTCAAAATATGGAAACAAAAAAAAAAAAAAAAAAATACAAATAGTATAGTACAGCCTTCATGACTGTGCTGTTAGGAAAATACAACTACTGTATGGGTCATAGAAGGCGAGGAAATTAAAGATCAAAATCCATGCAGTACCAGATACTGCCCATGGAGAGAAGTGCTGCCGTTTTTTGAGAGGTGTGAATTGGGGCCAACTACCTCTTTGAAAAACAAAACCTTTTTTTTTTTTTTTTTATCCTGGACAACCCCTTTAAATATCAAATAGAAAAACACAGATTAACCATGAAGATCAACATAGTCCATTCTGCAAATACTAAAGCTACTAGTACCTTGTAGGTGGCTCATATGAATAAATATACAGGATTTAATTTTGAACTACATTGAAAGACGTTCTTATTTCCCACATTGGCATTAAAACACTAATGCTTCCTTCTGTAACCAAAGCCTCACAGCCCCTAGATGTAGTTATGGCAGCGCTGTAGCAGAATTAATGGTATCTCATTTTACCTTGGCAGAGGTGCTGTGCACAGTGTACACTAGCACTGAAGCTCCCACTCATGTGTATCAATTAAAAGAAATGTTTTTAGCAGCAAATGTGAAGGAACATGAAAGAAAAATAAACCGGTTACACTGAGTATATTAATCCTATTGATATTGCGCTTCATACTAGTATAAATATCAGTAATAAATACTATAAGAAAGATGCGTACAGTGCCATCCATTCAGGTCTACAACACATCAATGTTTTTGGAAGGATTTAAAGGTACACTTTAATCTTGGCGCCAAGAACCACCCAAATCTGTCAACATGGCAAGATGCCCCATGCACGGTGCAGAAAGCACATAGAAAGACCACACAGAGAGGAGACCTATGAGTGATTCAGTTCCTGCATGCTGGTAAGGTATGCTGGGATATGTGATTCAGCAACAAGACCCGATGTTCTTTAAGTGCTGTGTATGTTTGAACATTTGAACCCATTTGATAAATTTAGGTCCTATCTCTGGGACATGCACCTTTCACCAAACATTTTATGTCATATCCTGTGGAATAGAAAGTGACCGGAATAATCCCTGTGCCTGCCTTCATTTTCTTTCACTACAGAATAGTAAAGATTAGTGTTGAGCAAACCTGTCAAACTGCTCAGGTTCGGCAACGTCCTCCAAACCCGAACAATCGGAATTTGATTCCCTGAGGTTGCAGAAATTGCATGCTGTCCTAGGGCTGCCAGGAAAACACGGATAAAGCCATAGGCTGTATCCAACTTCTGCAGCCGCGGGGAATCGAATCCCAAGTGTTCGAGTTCAGGGAACGTTGCCGAACCCAAACAGTTTTACAGGTCTGCTCAACACTAGTAAAGATTGGTAGATCCAACCACCAGTAACTGCTGCAATCTTAGTACTGAGATGTGTACACTCACTGAGATTGTAAAAATGCTGCCAGAAAGCTTCCATCCATTTCTGAAGTTCTTCTTTGCTGTCAGCAGAAAATATTTTTGTCACCGCTTCTCCAGATATCAGGTTAATAACCGTAAAACTGTTGGTCCTTTTCTTGGAGTCCTTCTCCACTGCACGGATCCTGGTTTCCTGAAAAGAGGGGGGGGGGGGGGGTGTTATATATTAATATCACATTTACCCACTGCATAAAATGTTCCATTGACTTTTCCGATGGTGAAGATTCTGCCTAAAGAACACAATTCTGCAGTGTGTGAGAGTCCACCCTTAATAGAAAATAAAACTACCTCAACTTGACTTGTCATTTGGTTTTTGCTGACTAAGGCCTCACATGTTGGAAAAATCGGTCTGTATTTGCAGACCAATTTACATCCCACTGTTTTCTATATGCCTATCTATGTATCTGCAATTTTCTGTGGTCCCACAGTTTTTGCAGATCCGTAAAAGAAAAAAAAAAAAAAAAAACGACATGTCCTAGTGCGGACCACCACCACAGAACACCAATAGAAGCCTTTGGGAACCAAAAAATTAAAGATCTGCAAAAATATCCTGATGTGTGAACGAAGCCTGAATTCTTTTTTCAATCCGTTGCTCCAGCACCGAGATAGAAGCTTTAGGAATTTTTTAATTGATTCAAATTCAGTTAAAAGTTCTGCGCTTCTGTACAGACACAGCCGTGAAAGGTTTCAGTGGTTTTAGAACTTACTGCTTTTCATACACAGTTTAATGGAATACAGGATAGACAGAGCATAGGATAAACTACCCATTCATATATCTAGACATAACTCTCTTACACAAATGTACCATCACCGCCTAGTTCCCAAGCATGGGAACCAGGCAGCGTTTCACAAAAAAAAAAAAAAAAAAAAAAAAAGGTACAAAGTAGCAGCAATGTACCTGATGGTACATTCACTTTAAACATTTGCCCATGGATACAGGTTACCTTGTTAATAGGAATGGTCATAGTCGGTTCGATCTTAGCCTCTATTTCTTCTGGTGTATAGTAACATTGAAGGTTTCCACCTCTTAGTACACAGTACAATCTGATCCAACTGCGAACACCACTAGTCATTTCCTACATTTAATCATGAGATAAGTATTAAATATTTTCCACCCCCAAAAAAAAAAAAAAACACAATACATCACTCATCATCATCATCTCATATCAATAATTACACAAATCTGTCAGACGATCAACAAAAGAAACTGGCAACAGCTGACCAAGTCATGCCTGATTAACTATACAGTACATATGGGAAAGAAAGATGGATTATTTATGTTTCTGTTTCTATATTTAAGTGTCAGGCGAGAATAATATAGTCGATTGTTTCATCTAGGAGAGATATAAAGTCAATATTAATTACTATCAGGGAAAGACAGCAGATAAACAAGCAGTCAAGGTCAAGCGAGAGATATGAATATGCTATAAGTGCTTAAAGTATAAGGTTAATGCATGTAATGCGTATGCCAAAATGTGTAACACACAAAAGGAGACACAAAATACTATTAAAAAGCAAACAATGTGTTTGGTTAAAAATAAGCTTTTACCTGCTGATTAAGAAATCCAGTAATAATTTCATCAGTCAAACACGAAGGTTGTGCAACCAAATGGCAGCACAAATTCCCATACAACGGAAGCCAGAAAGAGGAATCCTCTACAAATGATAGGAAAAAGGTTAATTAGGTCAGGACTCTTAGCCTGAAACAATGAGCACCGGAGATCTTTTAATGTGATCACTATGTCTAGTATAGGAAATCCCATAAAAGCATGGACCCCACAGTGAGTGAAGCTCAGCCAGGGTCAGAGTACAGTCCACTAGTTATAAAGGGAAACTAACAGCAGGTTAGAAGCCCTAGGAAAAGTTAGGAATGCAAAGGATGAAGATAATTTTCTTACCTTTACCCTCAGTACCGCTGTCACTAAATATATTTTACTTTAATTAATATGTAAAGTAGGTTGAGGATGGGGCTATTACCCCAAGCACTGATCCACCTCACCCCTCCTCATAAATATTGGGGTGGCACTCTGTAGTGACATCACACCAGTGCTCATCACTGTAAGCACTGGACAAATACTTAATGAAGGGGGCGGTACACCCCAGTGTTCCAAATGACCTAATTTACATACTGATTTAAGGGAAGATTTAGCAAAAACGGCATTGAGGAGGAAGGTAAAAAAAAAAAAAAAAAATTACCTTCATACTTGGCATCCCCGCCGCTATCGGAACACAACAGCAGGTTACTCTTCTAACCTGCTGTTCGTTACACCTAAAGGCTTTGTTTATACAGTAATTTAAAGGTTCATTTTACGACCAAAAGTTTGGAAAATTTAAAGTGACTCCGTACCCACAATCTGACCCCCCCAAACCACTTGTACCTTCAGATAGCTGCTTTTAATCCAAGATCTGTCCTGGGGTCCGTTCGGCAGGGGATGCAGTTATTGTCATAAAAACAACTTTTAATACGGCAGCGCTGTGTCTAACGGCCGGGGCTTACATTTGATTATGCATTAGGCTGGCACACCCTCTCTGTCCTTCCTCATCATTAGGAATACTCCAGGCAGATTGCTTCCTATTCGTCAGCTGTGTGAGCCCGGCACATGGGCTGGAACGTTACTACATCTGTGCAAAGCTCAAACAGCAGTAAATGTTCCTGGATCATTCCTAATAATGAGGAGGGTGGGGAGGAAGGACAGAGAGGTGGTGCCAGCCTAATGCATATAAAAATGTAAGCCCCGGCCGTTAGACACAGCGCTGTAGGATTAAAAGTTGTTTTTTAGGACAATAACTGCATCCCTTGCCGAACGGAGCCAGGACAGATCTTGGATTAAAAGCAGCTATCTGAAGGTACAAGTGGTTTGGGGGGTCAGATTGTGGGTACGGAGTTGCTTTAAGCCTTCTATTTGCTCCACTGTGATAAACTAAGCAGCTATTTTACATGTAAACCAGTAACGACAACTCAAAATGCACCAACGTATAAATAAATCTTACCATGTGCAGTGATTGTAAGGGTATGTGTCCGGAAGCTGTCATCCACACTATCTAGCGTAAAAGTGATATGAGCCAGCAGGTTGTATTTTGCTCCCCTTAAGGTAGGGAAAAAAAAAATAGTAAATTATTATTTATATCACTGCATGCTCTATGACTGCTTATTCAGCAAGACCAGACATCTGCCACTGCCTCTTGTCTAGAAAAGTCGCGGTATTAAATTTTAGTGTCCTTAATTAAATTTAATTATGCAGTAGATAAAAAACACCTACTATTTTTATAAATATTATAGCTAGCTATTTTTTCGTCTTTAATTTCTTCCCTGGGTGCCTTTCCAGTAGTGGTTGTATAGTAAGGGGGGGGGGGGGGGGGGGTCACGTGCTTCATAGCAGCTGCAAAAAAAATGCTGGGAAATTGTCCGAATAGTGTTAGTAGAATATAATTTATACTTGGGTTCGGTCATCACTATAAAGTATGTGTGCTGTCCTGACAGATTACATTGGTGAAGATAGGGGTTTGGCATGGTGAAAAAACACTGCCCGACCCCTTGGTTCTCTGAGAAATAAGCAGCCATCAGAGCTGCCTCTTACCCCTCCTCTCCCCAAAGAGAACACAGGAATGCTCAGCCGTGCCAAACATTCGGCCTTCTCTAGGTCCAGCTCTTACAATGTCATGATCCTGGCTCAGGAGCGCCCCGCTCCGCCAGTCCGTGTCTGAGGCAGGACACTGCTGCAGTCACTGACCGGCTGAGTGTGAACATTCCCCAGGATTGTGATGTAGCAGGAAGCTGAGGAAAATTAAGTCCACCGGCTGTCAGAGAGATTGTGATGTGGCCCTGCGGGGGCACAGGGGCAGGTAAAAGTACAATCTTTATCGCGTTCCCTCCACCCCCTGCCTGTACCAGATTTATTTTTTTTATTCCTAGGGAGGACGCATAGTGATGCATTTGTGACATGCTTCTCCACATGCAACCATTTTATAGACAAAATTGTTGTCCAAGCTGTATGGACAGGACTGGGAGGAGCGAGGGGATGGGCTTTTTTTTTTTTATTAGGCCAAATGAGCACATCAGGAACATAGTAAGCAATACTAAAACTCATTAGCTACAATGTCCTCCTGCAGCAGCTGGGCCCTGAGGAGTCTCAATCAAAGGGAGATTAGTGGGAGGCACAGGAGAGAGACCCAGGCTCCATCACTAGAGAGCAACATGGCGCTCCACCACAGCTACCTGTAACTACTACTCCCACTAAAGCTGATTCTATTACTACTACTGTTATTACAACTCCCACTCCTGCTACTCTGCTCATCTACAATACCTCTACTACTACTCCTACTACACAGATCATCAACAATACCTCCCCCTATTAATCCCACTACTACTCCACCACTCACCTTTACTCCCATCACTACTACTACTACTCCCCTAATCTGTTATACCTTTACTACTATTACTACCACTACTCCCACTCATCATTAGCAAAGAATAAATAAATTCAGATTGAAATCGAGAATCATCCATAAATCTAAAAAAATATATATATATTCTTTGGCCCTACAAGTTTTTTTTTTGTTTGTTTTTTACGTGGCCAACCCTATTCAGTTGTGTAACTAATACATTTCAGTAAAGCTCAACTTTTACTAGAAAATATTTTTAAAAAATATAAGTAACAAGAAAGCCTCGATAGAGAAAAAAAAATAAATTTAAAAACTTAAATTTTATATTTTTTTACAAAAGAGTTATAGACAAAATAGCCACAAATACAGTATGTATATTACTCGTAATGAACGGTGAAAACACAACTCACGGCATATGAGGATTTGAGAACAAAAAGGATTCTGGCTCAGATTCTTCAAGTTCTGAATTAAATTTCTTCCCTGCAGATTTCCCAATTGAGTTTCTAAGCCTCCGTGCGAGTTTCTTGGGAGTATTCGCTATAGACGATTCCTCCATGCTGCAGCTATACACTTCTAGCTTTAATTGAAAGTCTGGCCTTGCCTCGGTGCTACAAAAACAAGTAAACATCTGTTGTGCTGTAAATTAATAACTCACAATAAGAAGATGTGTACTTTACATTAAAGCATATGAACAGAAGAGATTGATTGTGCTGTAAGGATCAAGCCAAGTGCATATTAATGAAGACGAACACGGAGACACATAAAAGGCGACTTCATAAACAATAAAAGGCAGAGCAGACTGGAAACTTGCAGTAATGTTTGTAAGAAAAAAAAATCCATATTCTCAGATCAGACTTCAATCCCAGTCTCCCCACTGCTTTTATTTACACGGAACAAGCAATAGCGAATAAGCAGAGTTTTAAGGGGAATAAAAGGGTGACAATATATGCATAACACAAATGACCATGCAAATACGCTACTATTCATCTAAAGTTATTTCCTACACAGTAGTGGCCGGGTATGTAGCTGTGCAAAGAACCATTCCGAAGCCAACTCTTCAGGGTAAGCTTAACCAGGTTAAAAAAAAAAATGCTGGCCTTACCATTTCTTCAGCTGGTTAAGTTCCAGCCTCTTTGTAAGCCCCACTCTTAAGGCCCTGTTACACAAAGCGATTATCAGCCATATTCGACCTATAATGGGCAATAATCGTCTTGTGTAATAGAAGACAACGATCAGTCAACATGCGCAATGTCGGCTGACCATTGTCTTTCAACATGTTGAAAGATTAAAGACCTAGATAGCAGCGATTTGCTGCCGCCACTCTGTGGAATAGGAACAGCAGCAGCAGACCGCCACTATCTTTTATGTGCTGCCCAGACGATCTAGCCCCCCTCCTCCAAGCAGCTCCCCGTGGCCCCCCCCCCCTGCACTCACCCGTTTGCTGCCAGCGCATGTAATAGTGTGAAGGTGACCATGAAGGGTTAATACTTTTGGAAAACATTGTATTCCTTGAAATGCCTTCAGCTTTGGAACCGCTTCTATCTGGACAAGACTGGTCTACGAGACATGCTGGAATGTTGGCAGCCCCCCCGAGAGGACACCACCTTGAACTCACAAAAGAAGAAGATGATGTCCAATAAATAACCACTAACCAGCTCACTGCGCCAGACAGGATATAGCTAACCATTTATGGAATAACCAATCACAGTATTACATGTATACTCTTTGTGACTTGAAACTCCACCTATAATGAAGGAGGATATAATCAATGTGAAACTAAATAAAGTAGTAGTATATACTCAAATCTCGGCTGAGAGAGAGGTTATACCAACTATCTGTGTCTGGTGTTATCTACTCATCGCTAGCACTCAGCTCTATTCAATTTGGACAGGCATAGTCACTTGGGAATAAGGTGGATGAAAGGGTAAAATTCACCTTATCAATAGTGCTGGTAGCAAGCAAGGAACAAGGAGCAGCAAACGAGTGCTGACCTAACAGGTCAGCACTCGTTTGCTCCTTTGAATTGCCCCATGTAATAGGAGCTTTAGTCTAAAGTTGCCCATACACCCAACACAAAATTCAACCTCACAATCTACCATAAGATGATATCAGGGGAGAGAAGGGTCCATGTGTTTCATTACTGTAACTGGGTCATGTGATCCCCAGCCTTATCCACAGAAAATTGGATCCTTAAGGTTTTTTTGAACCGCCGCCCAGTTCTTGCGTACAACGCTGGTCTATTACCGAGCACCAGCCAGGCATGAAGCACTGGAGGCAGGCCCACCGCCCCCCCAGTTTGAAAATCTCCTATCCCCTAAGTGACGTCGCTCCATAAGAATCAATGGAGCCATGTCAGAGAGGGGAGGGTGTTTATTCACACTGGGGGCTCGTGGGCCTGCCCCCAGTGCTTCATGTCCGTCCGGTGCTCTGCAATAGCACAGTACATGGGAATCGGCCAAAAGCACACACAACACAGCACCGGCATTCCCGTGGCGGTCTGTTAATGTTAAAAACATCAAGCGATGTACCTAGTGGTACATGCGTTTTAAGAAAGCTTGAGTTGCACTCATCTCTATTAATGGGGTATCCTTACCTAACATTTTTATTATTTTTCAGATAATGCGCAAGTAAGCAAGCAATTTTGCAAACCTTTCCATTAGCAAAAGTGCTTACATTTTAGCCAGAACAGCTCAACGCCAAGGTCACCAACCACCACTCTCTCTTACTACAGTGGAATATAATAAAGTACAGAGGCCTCAAGAGGCCTTTTGACAAAGCAAGCAGCGAAACGTGCGTCGAGGCGCACACTGTAATGGGGGTTTCTGACCTTGGTACGGCACAGGGCATATGATGTGGGCTGTTGTGGGTCTGTAGTTTAATATTTGTGTGCCTGATTTTGTTTATATAACCTGTATATTGCTACCTATCGCTATCTACCTCTATATATATCTGCTCTACCTTATTGCACTTTATTTGTATTTACCAACAAAACACAGTAATCACTGAACTCAAGGAGAACAGCGAAAAAAATTCCAATGAAGTACTCAATCAAGAGTCTCCACTGATGCCCCCAAAAATTTAAATATGCAAAACAAGAGTCCGTGGAGCCTCAGTTACGAGTCTCAAAACACGGGATAGCCAGATATCTCTAGCCTGTTGCCAACGGGGTGCCTCCATGATGGGGAGAGCACCACACCACCCTGATAAATAACCCCTTAAGTCCCACTCGGTTGCGAGTATTGGAACATAGACAGGGAAACAACAGGGTGGCCCCTTTTGTCAATGTCTAACTCAAGGTGCGAGTATTGCGATCATGACAAGGGCTTGCAAAGGCAGGCTTCCACCCACAGACAGCCGTTTCGGGGTTTTTGCCCCTCGTCAGTGTGGGGTAGGATTCTGGCTAGTTGGGGCAATGAAAAATCAACCAACAAAACACAGTAATCACTGAACTCAAGGAGAACAGCGAAAAAAATTCCAATGAAGTACTCAATCAAGAGTCTCCACTGATGCCCCCAAAAATTTAAATATGCAAAACAAGAGTCCGTGGAGCCTCAGTTACGAGTCTCAAAACACGGGATAGCCAGATATCTCTAGCCTGTTGCCAACGGGGTGCCTCCATGATGGGGAGAGCACCACACCACCCTGATAAATAACCCCTTAAGTCCCACTCGGTTGCGAGTATTGGAACATAGACAGGGAAACAACAGGGTGGCCTGATTTTGTTTATATAACCTGTATATTGCTACCTATCGCTATCTACCTCTATATATATCTGCTCTACCTTATTGCACTTTATTTGTATTTAATACAACTTCGGAAATATATATATATATATATATATATATATATATATATATATATATATATATATACACACACATACATATATATATATACATATATTTGTTTATATATTTTTCCCGATTGTGTGGCACAGCTTATAGATATCTGTACATTTGCATATCATAATTTTTAGGTATTTTCCTCAGACCCCATCTATGTAAAATACCACTAGTTAAAATAATATTGGACTATTTACTTATTTTGATTGTTTGTCCCACTTGCCCTGTACATACCGGTACCTAGTCCCCCCTATCTGTATTTTAATGGGTGTTTTTAACTATTTAGGATTTTTGTGTCAATAAAATGGATATCTAATATATATTTCTATATGTTGTGTTTAATATTCTTTGTGGGGGTGGAAAATATATGTTATTAATACAGTACAGGATCAAGTGAGCAGTCAGGTTTTGATGTCAATGTATTGAAAGCAGGAGACAATGTAAGGATCTGAGTGACAATGACAAGGGCCACGCCACGAAGGATTGATACTACACACAGTATTAGGAAAGTGGTTTTCATGTTATGGAGTACTTCATAGAATACATTATATACAACACAATGTAAAAAACAACATTAGCATTAAAAGCACATTTCAGTTATATAAATGCAGAAAATACAATTGCCAATGTATGAGCCCCTACATTTTTAGACAGATTATACTTCATAGCATAAATCAGTGATGGAATATACATTAGAAGGAAAAAAAGCAATGAAAGAAAACTAAAGATATGCATTGACCTCCAAATTAGAAAGCTGTGGGTCCTTGGCCATGAAATTGTGCTGTATAAACATGAGAAAAGGTAGAAGAATGTAAAGTAAATAAAAACATTTCCCAGGGTGCCTCATGTACTTAGCGCCATTACGGCTGTGGGTACTATGTATAAGGCTTATACACACCATTGTACTCCAAATAAATACAAAGGCTGAGGTCTAATGATCCTTCCATAAACAATTGTTCCTACTTTTCTTGAAGACACTGAGAAACGAGAAGGAGTGCTTACCTTGAAAACGTATGTGAGCACATAAGGCGCTGAGGATGAAGGCGAGTCTCTTACTAGTATCTGTACGATTTCCCTGTATTCAGTAGTTATATCCACAGGCTAATCAGGTGCTTTGGCACACTGGAGAAGGGATTACCCAACCCAGAACACCGATGCGACCAGCCCCAAGTCGTTCCACTCCATTAATATTCATTAAAAGGGGCAGGCTGGCTGGGAGTGGTAGTCTCGCCCCCAGAAATCCAAACAGCGCGAGGATGAAGGTAAGAAACGTACCTTCATCCTCAGCAGGGACATATCAGCAGGTTAGATTCGTATCACCTGCTGATAATTTCCATTTAAGCACAGCCACAGACTCAGCAGCATACAGTGGATACTTACAACTCAATAGTGTTTTCAAAGCAAATATCTGTCAATGTTTTGTCCACAATAACCATATCTGTATCAAACACTTCACGGCCAAGCCTCAACATGCAGAATACAGCGTAACGATCCGATCCTGCAAAGGAAGCAAAAGATACAGTTACTGACTGCATTGCAGAATGTAGGTATGGACCTTCACACTGATCTTAAACTAATACCTATGTTAGGCCAGATATGGTGGTGCATCCATAATGCAAATCTATAGCAATTTACAGTACAAAACAAGTGAATGGGATTTTTAAAACTTTACCCATATGCAGGTGCTTATCTGTAAGGCTGGGTTTACTACGTTTTTCTCCAAAAAATGGATGCAATTGTGTGTATCCCTTTATAAAAAAAAAAAATGGAACAAAATGCAGTCTTTTTTTTTTTTTTTAAACGTAAACAAAAATGTACTTGACCTTATTTTTGTATATGTTGAAAAAAAATTAATAAAAAGCGTTTTGATCATTTTTTTAATAATAGAAGTCAATAGAAAAACTGTTCAAACCGATGCACACAAATGCATCCATTTTTCCATCCGTTTTTTGCAAAAACAGATAAAAAAAAAACGTAGTGTGAACCCAGCCAATTGTCTTGTAGGCCAAAGCCTAGAGCAGCAGGATATAAGGGCAGCACACAACTCCACCCTCTAGTACAGGGATAGAGAACATTCAGACCTCCAGCTGATGCAAAACTACAATTCCCTGCTAAAGCTTTGGCTGTCCAAGCATGATAGAAACTGTAGTTTTGCAACAGCTGGAGGGGCGAAGGTTCCCCATCCCTACTCTAGTTATTCACTGCTGGCTCTCCAACATCCCCTACTAGACTCCATGCTTCTTTGCCCCAAGACCCTTATTACTTCAAAGGGGTGATTAAATTCTAGTCTGAATCTGGAATCTGAAATTTTAGAGGTAAAAGTAGCTTGCACATTGATTTATACAACACTGGTAATGACTAGAGAGGAGCGGACTTGCCAAACCCAAATGCTCGGCATTTGACTAGGGCTTCATCCAACTTCTGCAGCTTCTGGGAGTCAAACGTAGAGCATTCAGGTTTGTCTGAACCCGGAAGTTCAGCAGGATCGCTCATTACTAGTAAAAGATAATAAGAAGAACAGAAAATAATGAAGTTAATTGAAATGGATTCTAAAAAGCTGAACACAAACATCAGATATCTGCTGGCAGAAACATGGGGTTCCAGCCTGACCATTCTCCAATGTCTAATCAATATTTAGCATTTATTTGATAGAGTAACTATATCAAGAGATGAGCTTCAAAGACATTCCTATCTGTTAATGGAAATACTTTTTTTTTTTTTGCCAGTATTAAGGGATTAAGTCTGCTGGCAGTGTATAAAAGCCTATTACAAGCAAAAGCAGCTTATAGTGCTATGAAAGGCTGTAAATTAAAAACGTTAAAATGAGGATATTAAACAAGCAAAAAATAAAACCGTGGATGGATAGGCTTATGAAAAACTTATTTTGTATTTCTAAGCCAAATAATAAAACAAAGATGCAAAGGAATATCACAGTTCAATAAAATCCTTTATATACACACACAAGGTGAAAAAACAGCTGTCCACCTACCCCCAGTACAAGTGTAATATTATATTGTCTTTTAAACGCTATAAAACACAATAATGTTCCCTGCAGCCACCAACAGAAACCTGACTATTATTTTCTCACTTGTGTTTTTTTCTGATTTGTGTTACCCATGGAAACATTTTTATTTTTTTTATACTACTAGATATCCCTGGACTGTGCAGAATTTTGGCAGTTCTATACGAAAGCTTAAAGAGGTATTTCAGGAAAAAAAAAAAAGGATAGGATAGGGGAAAAAGTAGAAAATCACAGGGGGTCTGACCTTTGTAGCCCCTATTGTGAAGGTGGCCATGAAGGTGATGTTACTTTGGATGAAAACATTGTAATCCTTAAAGCAACTCTTTACCCACAATCTGACCCCCCCCCCCCCCACCCAAACCACTTGTACCTTCAGATAGCTGCCTTTATTCCAAGATCTGTCCTGGGGTCCGTTCGGCAGGTGATGCAGTTATTGTCCGAAAAAACAACTTTTAAACTTGCAGCCCAGCGCCAAACGGGAGTATCTGTGCCCTAACTTTGCACCACCCCTCTGTCCCTCCTCCCCACACTCTTCATCATTAGGAATGCAACTGAAACATTTACTCCTGTCTGAACATTGCACAGGTGCTTAACGATCCAGCCCATGTTCAGTATTCACACAGCTGACGAATAGGAGGCAATCTGCCTGGAGCATTCCTAATGATGAGGAGGACGGGGAGGAGGGACAGAGAGGGTGTGCCAGCCTAATGCAAACACAATCTAGGCCGCCCGTTGGGCACAGGGCTGCCAGTTTAAAGTTGTTTTTTAGGACAATAACTGCATCACCTGCCGAACGGACCCCAGGACAGATCTTGGATTAAAAGCAGCTATCCGAAAGTACAAGCGGTTTGGGGGGGTTAGATTGTGGGTACAGAGTCACTTTAAAATGGCTTTGGCCTTGTAACTGCTTCTGCAAGAAGGGAAGGAATGCTGGCAGCAGGCCCAGGAGCACAGCACCTTGAACCTACACAATAAAGACGCAGGTGAAAGACATGTTGTACCAGCTTCACTGCGCAGAACAGAAAACTGCTGATCATCTATGGATTGACCTATCAGAATGTGATATGTATGTCTTGTGACCTCACCTCTATGGAAAGTTTATATATTTCATGTGAAATCAAATAAAGCATGAGTGTGCACTCCTAACTCAGCTGAGAGATGGGGTTATACCGTTTGTTTGCCTGGTATCATGTCCTCGTCGCTAGAACTCCGTTTTACTTAATTTGGAAAGGGATAGTCACCTGGGGAACAAGTTGGATAAACAAAAGTCCAACCTTGACACCACTATCTCCGTATCGGGCCCTAACGGCTCTGTTATGAATAGAACCGCGGGTACGGCACGTTACCCTCGCCTCTATTCATTCCTATGGAGCGACGGAAAGAGCTGAGTACGCTGGAAGAGCAATGTACTTTGCTCTTTCCATCGGCTCAATATGAAGGAATAGAGCCACGGATCCACGTGCTGTAACTGTGTCTCTATTCATAACAGAGACTGCGGGGCCCAATACGGAGATCGTGGGGGGTACAGAGGTCGGGCGCCCCAAGATCTCCTACTTTTCCCCTATTCTGTGGATAGAGGAATGGTTAATCTTTCCTGGAATATCCCGTTAAAGAGAATGTACCACTAGTTACATCGCTTTGGGGGTTTTACATGGCCCCAGTGTAACAATATCCCCTTCCCTTTGTGACGCGGCTTCATTAGAATCAATGGAGCCGTGTCACAGGGGGAGGGGAGATCATCCCACTGGAGGGCGGCGGGAACGGTCTATACGTTTCAATTAAAATGCTTTATTTGTACAAATTTCACTATTTCTACTCAAGTATGCTTTCCCACCAATAACACACATCTGCATTGTTAAACAGTCATTGTAGTTCCAAATTCCCTTGCACTCTCAAACAGTCTTAGAACACATTCATTCTTCAGCGCGCGAGCCTCCCATAGAGTGTCATTATGACACAGAGGGTGGTGCATTCCGCCGCTCTTGCTCTGTGTGCACAGGGCCTTAGAAGGAGATTTATCACACTGGTGTAAAGGAGAATTGGCTTAGTTGCCCCTAACAACCAATCAGATTCCACTTTTAATTCCTTACAGATTCTTTTAAAAATGAAAGGTGGAATCTGATTGGTTGCTAGGGGCAACTAAGACTTTTCTACTTTACACCAGTTCGATAAATCTCCCCCTTAGTGTATTTCTGGGAATCATCAAGTGGCTTTGATCAATACACTGCAAGCATCAGGAAGAAATGCTGTTGCTGCCAGTGGTTTCTACCCTGCAGCCTAAAGCTTCACAGGAATTGTCTGACAGGTGATACAGAGGAGGGAAAAAAGTGGAGAATATTTAAAATAATTCTAGCTTTTTATTTAAACAGAAAGGAGCTCAGATATGTTTTAGCATATCCAGTATGTAAAGAAGCTGGAATTTGTTTCAAATAAAACAGGCCCAATACACTGTGGAGCTGTCATAGTGCTCGTGTTCATTTATTATACATGCGCAAGATATATATATTTTTTTTATACGTTAGCCTTCATAGAACAGCAGCTGCATTGACTACAGCACAGCCTGCAGAATACAGGGATCATACAATTAATAATTGAAATATATAAAACTCAAATCTGTCAAACAATGATTCTCATGCTGTGAAACAAAACAGAAAAGGGTTTGAAAGTACTGAGGATAAAAGAGCCCAATGTTGTGACAGTGATGCAGCTAGCAGGTCAGGTTCAAAGGAATTTCTGAATTGTCATGGAAAATAGAAGGGAGGTTATGTAACTATTTTCAATAATTCTGCCATAATTCTGGTAAAGGTTAAGGTTGGATTTTAAAGGTTGATAGTAAATGTTGGATTTGCAGTGCCTTTACACGGCATGAGAAATCGAGCACATGGGCTGCATGAACGATCACTGTATCATTTGTGCAGCCCTGGAAACTGATAAGATAACAAGCAGTGTATACTTACCATCCGTGCTGCTTGTAAAAATAAGCAGAAATGGGGGGAGGAGTAGAGGAGGGATCCAATAGGTGATAATGTCATCATGTAGTTCACATTATATTGGAAGAGGTACTCTACCTATATTGCATTTCATCGCTTTGTTTGAAAAAAAAAAAAAGCTCAAGTGTAACCCAAAATGTAGCACATAGATCCTGGATCAATATACTTCAACTAGGTTTAAGTTTGGAGTACTAGCAGTAAGCTCAAATGATATGGAATATGTTGAGTTTCCATGCTCTTCAAAACCAATCACACATACATAAAAAAAGCAGTTTTCTCATGCATACTTACTTTCTTTGCTGCTAAAATGCTCTGTATCCTTCCACATTAGGGGAATTCTTATACCTGAACAAAGATATAAGACAACAAATGATTATTGCCATTTTAAGCAAATGTTGTTTTGTATGATCCTCTATGTCTTTGTGTCATTTATGAAAGTATTAGAGAACAGCGGTGCCCCAATATCAGTGACTGCCCGCTTCATGAAGATTAACATCATAATTTACAGTCTTTCCTGTATTAATATTTTTTTATACTACGGCTGGGTTCACGCTGCATTACTGCAGTCCGTTTTATGCAAAAAACGGATGAAAAACAGATTAGTGTGCATCGGTTTTTCTATTGACTTCCATTATGGGGAGGGAAAAAAAAAAGAAAAAAAGAAAAACAGGTCGAAGTGCATCAGTTTTTTTAAACGTACACAAAACGTGGCTGACCATGTTTTTGTAAATTTTTTTATTTTTAAAGGATGCTTTTTTAATCTATTATAATGGAAGTCAATAGAAAAACTGATCAAAATTAGAGATAAGCGAACCTCAAGCATGCTCGAGTCTATCCGAACCCGATCGTTCGGCATTTGATTAGCTGGGGCTGCTGAACTTAAATAAAGCTCTAAGGTTGTCTGGAAAACACGGATACAGCCAATGACTATATCCATGTTTTCCCACATAGCCTTAGGGCTTTATCCAACTTCAGCAGCCACCGCTAATCCAATGCCAAACGCTCGGGTTCGGATGGACTCAAGCATGCTCGAGGTTCGCTCATCTCTAATCAAAATGGATTCAAACAAATATATCCGTTTTTCACTTTTTTTTTTTTTGCATAAAACGGATGCTAAAAACGGACTGCAAAAACTCAGTGTGAACCCAGCCTAAGCCAAAAAGATAAAGATTGCTGGCAGAAGATGATCACCTGGTGTGCCCCTATTTTATTTATTATTAGTATCATCTTAGAACAAAACACAGTAATCATTGAACTCAAGGAGAACAGCGAAAAAAATTCCAATGAAGTACTCAATCAAGAGTCTCCACTGATGCCCCCAAAAATTTAAATATGCAAAACAAGAGTCCGTGGAGCCTCAGTTACGAGTCTCAAAACACGGGATAGCCAGATATCTCTAGCCTGTTGCCAACGGGGTGCCTCCATGATGGGGAGAGCACCACACCACCCTGATAAATAACCCCTTAAGTCCCACTAGGTTGCGAGTATTGGAACATAGACAGGGAAACAACAGGGTGGCCCCTTTTGTCAATGTCTAACTCAAGGTGCGAGTATTGCGATCATGACAAGGGCTTGCAAAGGCAGGCTTCCACCCACAGACAGCAGTTTCGGGGTTTTTGCCCCTCGTCAGTGTGGGGTAGGATTCTGGCTAGTTGGGGCAATGAAAAATCAACCAACAAAACACAGTAATCACTGAACTCAAGGAGAACAGCGAAAAAAATTCCAATGAAGTACTCAATCAAGAGTCTCCACTGATGCCCCCAAAAATTTAAATATGCAAAACAAGAGTCCCGTGGAGCCTCAGTTACGAGTCTCAAAACACGGGATAGCCAGATATCTCTAGCCTGTTGCCAACGGGGTGCCTCCATGATGGGGAGAGCACCACACCACCCTGATAAATAACCCCTTAAGTCCCACTCGGTTGCGAGTATTGGAACATAGACAAAAGGGGCCACCCTGTTGTTTCCCTGTCTATGCACGGACTCTTGTTTTGCATATTTAAATTTTTGGGGGCATCAGTGGAGAGTCTTGATTGAGTACTTCATTGGAATTTTTTTCGCTGTTCTCCTTGAGTTCAGTGATTACTGTGTTTTGTTGGTTGATTTTTCATTGCCCCAACTAGCCAGAATCCTACCCCACACTGACGAGGGGCAAAAACCCCGAAACGGCTGTCTGTGGGTGGAAGCCTGCCTTTGCAAGCCCTTGTCATGATCGCAATACTCGCACCTTGAGTTAGACATTGACAAAAGGGGCCACCCTGTTGTTTCCCTGTCTATGTTCCAATACTCGCAACCGAGTGGGACTTAAGGGGTTATTTATCAGGGTGGTGTGGTGCTCTCCCCATCATGGAGGCACCCCGTTGGCAACAGGCTAGAGATATCTGGCTATCCCGTGTTTTGAGACTCGTAACTGAGGCTCCACGGACTCTTGTTTTGCATAGTATCATCTTAGGACAGATATGTTTATACCAGGCATGTTAAAATCTAGTTATTATAGATTTATCCATGACATCTGCTGGAAGTTTGTTGTGACCCCTTGTTCTTGTTTTCAATTATTTATAAAAAAAAATCCTTAACTTTACTTAGTTCTTTAAAGAGTCACAGTCTTACAAAAAAAAACTTTTGACATGTCATAGAGACATGTCAAAGGTTTTGATCGGTCTGGGTCTTAGTGTTCAGCTCATATCTAAGGAAAGGAAGAAAAAAAAAAAAAAAAAAAAAAAAAAAGAAGGATCAGGCTTCTTAAAGCTCCATTATAAATTTGACTTTTTTTCTAACGATATGGGTCTGAAGACCCGGACTGATCAAAATTTTTTTGTAACGACAGTGACACTTTAAGATATTTAAATATTTCAGTTATGTCCCCACTTTCCCTTCTTTTATCCAGACAACACATATAGTCTTTATTCATATGTTTTATGCTTCAAAACTCCCACCAATTTATTTTACTTTTTTGCCATATCTGGGCCCACTCGATTTCATCAACATCTCTTTATAGGCGAGGTCTCCAGAATCGGACACTGTATCCTAGGTGTGGTCTCACAATAAGCTCTATACAGCGGGATCACAATCTTCCTCTTCCTACTGGTTATACCTCTAGCTAAACAGCCCAGCATACGATTTGCTTTACCTACCGCCTAGCTGTACTGTTGATTCACTATATGGCTGTCAAATCACTACCCCTAAATCCTTCTCTTCTGAAGTCTTTTTTCATGTATTGTTAATGGTAAACAGCACCATTATGTCGCCCCAATTCTCCATGGAACACTATAGTTACAAGTAGTTCATTTATCAATATCCATTACTCTAGGTAATAAATCACATGCCACTGATTTATTGTGTACGTGTGGGGAGACTATGGAGTAGAATACATAGTACATTAAATGCAAAACTATAGCCCTTGACAAATAGGTCCATGAATATGTTGCACATAATAGTAAATATTTCAATTTGCAATAAAGTAATCCTAGGCAGCAGTTTCATTGCTCAATAACAGAAGGAGAAAAAGTATATTTCTGTGGATACAGCAATACAACACTTTTCCTTTCATGCTTTTGCAAACCTTGTAGTCATAAATTACACAGGGCCTAATATATATATGGCCTAGCCAGGTGCCACTGTATAAAAGAATACAGGTCTGGCTTCTCGGAGCCACAAATGCTGGCAGCATTAAGACACAAAATGCTCAAAATGCTGCGGCGGGGGTTTTCCCCCCAGAGATCTCCTTGAACAAGAGCAGCAAGAAAAAGTATATTCAATTTAAAAGCCTATAAAACATTTTCACTACCTGTTGACTGCAGGAAACTGTATTACATCTGAGAGATTAAACCAGGATTGCAACGCAGGTCTTGCTTGGCATTTAGCAAAAGGTGCGAATTCATTCTGATATGTTTTTTTATGACCATTAAGACAGAGCTGGTACTTCTACTGCAGATAAATCACAGGTGCAAAAACCCTGCCTGCCCGTATCGACTGCTAGGAAATCTGCTGGCAGAATTATGAATGATCTAATCCGACGTTGCTAACGCAACGGGAGCGTGTTTCAGCTTTTTCTCCTTCTTTAATCATTCCAGCCACAAAAAAAGGTAATTATGTAATACGTCTCGAGGGATCCATGTGGATATATTGTGAAGAAAAACAACTTAAGCATCTCTGCCAGCTCTTTTATATAATCTTGCTTTGCAACCCTTGACCTATTTGAGCCCTAGAAAGGTACTGCTGCTTGTATCCCTGGAGACTGAAACTTATGTAATTGCTATAATAACATACACTCAAAAATTTACCTGCTGCCCCAGAAACAAAAGAATGCTTGTTTGTAACAGTGTTCTGCTCTTTTTAAGAACAAAAGCCATAAATAAGCCGGGAAAGAGACAATGTGCAAAAAAAACTCTAAACATTTTCAGCCATTACAAAATGGGACAGTTTAGAGCGTGTAGTAATAAAAAAGGGCCAATCCACAGAGGAAAACATTCTTTGACACTCTAATGGCTGCCAGAGGTAGCATTATAATAGAAACTAATGGGTCCAAAGATGGGCTACAAAAATATTGGATGATCTAAAGTATAAAACAGGATAGACTTTCAGGGGTACTCCCATCTCAGCTAACATAGTTATACTTTTAGGACTTGTCAAGATAAACATTTTTGCAAATACATTCATTTAACAAACTTGCCTTATTCTCTTATTAATTATTAATATACTGCTTATTCCCTCCCACTATGAACAGCTCATTGTCCAAGTTACCACCCACCACTTTGTTTCTCTGTTCTATTTGGGCAACAGATAAACTGATGTAATGGAAGCTCAGTTTACTGATTTTAATCATAGTCCTTTGTATTTTTAACAGACAGAAAACTTTGTCAAAAAAAAAAAAAAAAAAAAAGGAGTACAAATGGACTGAACTAAACCGGAACACAACTAATGCAACGTGATCTGAATCAAAACCCATTGACGTAAATAGGGACCTAAACTGAATGGAAAGGGAATTTAGGAGACAAAAACACAGATGTAAGCCTAGCTTTAACTGTGTTAGTTGAGATAGGAATACCTCTTTAATATGGGGATTCAGGGAGGGGTCGCAATACAACCCCGCCACACCCAGCTGCTATGTTCAGTCAAGGACCAAGGTTATTAACGGGCGTGGACCGCTGTAGCTGTGACAGCTGTATTTAAATGTCTTCTATAGCCCATCTCTGGTGTCAGACACTGACGCTGATACCGGCTAAGTAATCTATAGATCTGGGCTGCAGTAGCCTAGAGTAATACAGAACTGATCTAATGGATCAGTGCTGTATAATGTATACTGCACTGCTCTTTCCCCTCTCCAGCCATTCCTCTCCAGTCGTTACATTGATGTCTCTTTCCTGTGCCAGTCACCCATTAAAGGGCGGCGGTAAAAAATTATTCACAGAATAACACACATTACAAAGTTATACAACTTTGTAATTTATGTTATGTCTGTCAATGGCCCCCTTCCCCATGTCCCACCACCCCCACCCGTGTACCCGGAAGTGTGATGCGATATACTCACCTGTCACATGCAGACACCCGTCTCCGATCTTCATTCAGTGACGTCTTCTGCGGACGGTCGGCGAACAGCTCCGTCTGTTCCGAATGCCGGCCGCCCTCTGCAGCGTCATCCGATGCTTAGCCGCGATTGGCTGAAAATAACTGTGCTCAGCCAATCGCGACTGAGCAGCTGATGATGCGGCCGCGTCATCAGCCACTCAGCCACGATTGGCTGAGCATAACTGTCCTCAGCCAATCGCGGCTGAGCACAGTTGTGACGTGGCGGACGGCCCTAGACACGGATCAGGTAATGTATAATGCACCACACTTCCGGATACACGGGTGGGGGGGGGTGGGACACGGGGAAGGGGGCTATTCACAGACATAACATACATTACAAAGTTGTATAACTTTGTAATGTGTGTTATTCTGTGAATAATTTTTTAGCGCCGCACTACCCCTTTAAGTCCAGAATTCACTTTAAACTCCTTATCCTCACCCATAAAGCTCTCCACAATTCTGCCCCTCCATAAAGCTCCTCCCTCATCTCCAAGACTTCTCTTGTGCTGCACCAGTTCTCTGGAATGCTCTACCCAAAGACCTCAGACTCATACCCAATACATACAGCTTCAAGCGCACCCTGAAGACTCATCTTTTCAGGCACGCTTCTAACATTCCCTAAACTTGTTCCCCCTTCTGCTGTCCCCTCACTCTCTACTCTATATTTCTCCTATGGTTCCATGCACTTTATACGCTTTACCTGCAATCAGGAATTGGGGTGTGACTGGCTCATCCTGTTCTTTCCGACTATGTACAATGGCCGGACAACGGGCAAATAAAGCACTTGTGCCTCATGTTGACCCCAGTTCTAGTCAGTAAGCTCCAACGAGCAGGTCTTGTATACACTTGGTATTTTTATTTATTCTTATTATTTAATTGTGTAATATGTAAATGTAACCCTTGTGTGCGTTTATAAAACGTCTGAAGCTTTATACACTTATCCTACCTGGTCATTAAACGGGGTGAATAGGAAGACACCTCACTCCTAGGATACACAGCGGGCACCATCCTATTGCTGCATCCTAATAATCTGGATTTTACAGATTACGCTCTACCTTTGGGCTGTGAACTCCTTTAATTTGGCTGTTAGATCCAGGATCATCCCTGATGAACCCAGAAGATTGTTATCTCTGTGGGGGAAATGCATCAGATGAAGTTTGGATGTGGAACTCTAACTAACCTGATAACAGCCTATTTGCATGAATTAACATACAGTGCATAACAGACTATCATATACCTAGCGAAAAACTAACGGGACTTTTACTGACACTAGGCAATGGACAGGTGGAACAAGATCCAGGGTATTTCTCTGCTTGGTGAGGGGGACGCCCTTTCATAGCCGCTCCTAATTATCCCTGTCCTCATTTGTGCGTTACCAGTCCCTGGTTTGGGACAATTCACACTGTACATAGCTTTTTTTCACCCTAATAAATACTTGTTTGACACAACTTCTAGTGTTGGTCCACGACTTTGTTCTTTCCTATTTTTACTTACAGTTGTATTAAAAGTCTTCTAAAAGACTTCTAATTACTATACGTGGGGAAAAATTTTTTTTAAACAATTATTCACTAAATAACACACATTACAAAAGTTATACAACTTTGTAATGTATGTTATGTTAGTGAATCGCCCCCTTCCCCGCGTTTTCCCCCACCCACACCATCAGCTACTCAGCCGCGATTGGCTGAGCATAACTGTGCTCAGCCAATCGCGGCTGAGCAGCTGATGACGTGGCAGAGGGCGGCCGGCACTAGGGAAGGTCGGAGCGGTTCGGCCGTCCGTCCGAAGATGACATCATTGGCACAAGATGGCGGACGGGGGTCGGAAAGAGGCAGGTATGTATAGAGCACTACACTTCCGGGTCTGCTGTGGGTGGGGGGAAACACGGGGATGGGGGCGATCCACTAATATAACATACATTACAAAGTTGTATAACTTTGTAATGTGTGTTATTTAGTGAATAATTGTTTAGCGCCGCACTACCCCTTTAATGAAAAAAAAAATCCCCTCCCCTAATAAAAGTTTGAATCACCCCCCTTTTCCCATTTTATCAATAAAAATAAATTAATAAGTGTATTGTCGCGCGTGTAATTAATTAAATTATCACATTCTGGATCTCGCACGGTAAACGCCAAAAAATTCAAAGTGCAAAATTGCTGATTTTTGGTCGCATCAAACTCAGACAAATTTTTGAAAAAAAGCGATTAAAAAGTTGCATATACGCAATCAAGGTACCGATAGAAAGTACAGATCATGGTGCAAAGAATGACACCTCACACAGCCCCATAGACCAAAAAATTCAATCGTTATAAGGATGGCAATAGAGCAATTTTAAAGGAACATTTAGTTTTGTTTTTTTTAAAGGTTTTAATTTTTTTTAAAAGCTGTTAAAATAAAAGTTATATCATTGTAATCTTACCAACTTGACGAACATATATAAGTCAGTTTTACCATAGACAAAGGGTGTAAAAAAAAATACTAGCACAAAATTAGCTTTGTGTGTGAAACCTCTTTAAACACAATGGGGGAGATTTATCAAACTGGTGTAAATAGAATTGTCTTAGTTGCCCCTAGCAACCAATCAGATTCCACCTTTAATTTTCCAAAGGACCTGTGATGAATAAAAAGTGGAATCTGATTAGTTGCTAGGGGCAACTAAGACAATTCTACTTTTACACCAGTTAAATCTCCCCCATAATTAAAAAAAAAATGCATTAAAAAAAATGGACCACAAAACAAAATGTATATTTAAAAAAAGGCATTTTTTCTGAGGCTAAAAAAATTAAAAGTTTGTCTTTGAGCTAATGGGTAACTTTGCAGCAGAACAGCAAGGTAGGTTATATAAAAATAGGTGACTAGAGGTGGGCAGAGATATATAACCATATGTGCTGTAGTATTAAGTTGTACTAATATAAAGGAAAAAAAAAAAGCTTGTGGGGGGACAAGATACAATTTGCATGTTAGATTTAAAGGGGTACTCTGGGCATAACATTTTTAAATATGTTATTACTAGAGATGAGCGAACCGGGTTTGGGTTCGAGTCGATCCGAACCCGAACGTTCGGTATTTGATTAGCTGGGGCTGCTGAACTTGGAAAAAGCTGTAAGGTTGTCTGGAAAACATGGATACAGCCAATGACTATATCCATGATTTCCACATAGCCTTAGGGCTTTATCCAACTTCAGCAGCCACCGCTAATCAAATGCCGAAAGTTCGGGTTTGGATCGAATCGAGCATGCTCCAGGTTCACTCATCTCTAATTATTACATAAGGAAAGTTATGCAAAATCGCTAATATACATTTATTATGTGAAATGCACATATGGGAAAGGCAGGCTCACTTCCTCAAAAAAATTGTGACGTCACGTCTCAAGCGTCTGTTCCAGGCAGGGTCCAGCAGGGGGCACACTATATGTAGAAAAACAGAAGTCCCAAAATACTAGTTACCACATTGCTACTGCAGTTTACAGCAGTGCTTTGTTATTATGGTACTGTGCCTGCATCTGTGTTAGGGTGTTCGTTAGAAGTGATAAAATGGCACCTTAGTGATTAGCCCCATGCTGATTCCTTTCTCTGCTTCACCACCGCGGCACCTGTCCGCGTCTCCGGTGTTCTTCCAGGCCAAGAGAAAGGTTACTTTGGGCTGGTGCCGAGGTGCGTACCTCTGCTCTGATGTTACTGCGACCTCACTTGTACTTGAGGCCCCAGTCTCAGAGAAGTAGGCTGCAGGCGGGATTGGTGGTTGGCCCCCCGAAATTTGGTCTCCTTTCTGTCCTATGCACCCCGCTGCATCCTTAGTAACATTAAAGCTGAGGTACACACCCCGGCACCAGCCCGAAGGAGGAGAAAGAGAGGGGCCCGGAAGAACACCCATCTCCGGTAACATCAAGCAGAAGTACGCACCCCGGCATCAGCCCTAAGGAGGAGAGAGGGGCCTGGAAGAACACCCAGCAGCAACGTCCCTGCACTGAGACGTGCCGCAGAGGTGAAGCAGCAGAGGGGAAGCAGAGAGGGAGATGCAGGGACGCTGCTGCTGGGTGTTCTCCAGGCCCCTCTCTCTCTCCTCCTTAAGGCTGGTGCTGTGGTCCATACTTCTGCTTGATGTTACCGGGGATGGGTGTTCTTCCGGGCCCCTCGGTCTCTCCTCCTTAGGGCTGGTGCCGGGTGTGTACCTCAGCTTTGATGTTACCAAGGATGCAGCGGGGTGCACAGGACATAAAAGGAGACCAAATTTGGGGGTCCTGACCACCGATCCCTCCTGCGGCCTAATTCTCCTCGGAGACCAGGGCCTCAAGTACAGCAGCAGATCGCTCAGGCGCGTCAGAGCTGTGGTCGCGGTAACATCAGAGCAGAGGTACGCACCCCGGCCCTAGCCCTAAGTAACCTGTCTGTTTGCCTGGAAGAACACCCGGCAGTGGCGTTCCTGCACAGAGACGTGCCGCGGTGGTGAAGCAGAGAAAGGAATTAGCATGGGGCTAATTACTAAGGTGCCATTTTATCACTTATAATGAACACCCTAACACAGATGCAGGCACAGTACTATAATAACAAAGCACTGCTGTAAACTGCAGTAGAACTGTGGTCACTAGTATTTTGGGACTTCTGTTCTTCTACATATAGTGCGCCCCCTGCCTGGAACGGATGCTTAAGACGTGACATCACAATTTTTTTGAGGAAGTAAAGCCTGCCTGATCTAATAAATTAGGGGAAATAGCACTATATGTGCCTTTCCCATAATAAGTGTATTTTAGGGATTTGTATAACTTTCCTTATGTAATAACATTTAAAATTATGTTTTTGCCCGGAGTACCCCTTTAAAGAGGGAAAGGCAGTAAACATGCACTATTGCAGTATCTGCAGGCCAGGTATAATATGGAGACACATCTTGCATCCATATTACTGCCACAAGACCCATCCCACCTGTATTCCTGGTGATGTGAACTACAAGCTGTCAGTTTAGTTCACGGTTGGAACGGGACTTGCTGCCACAAGAGAAGTAAAAATGTGTTTGTATTGTGTTTGTAGAACAGGCCTCAGGGCTAATAAGCGGATCATTGATTTGTCTAGATGGGGAAAAAAAAAAGGGGATTCCAATTGTGTGACAAATTGTCAAACACACTGGTACCTGTTATAGAGAGCTGTCCAGGACAGGCCAAGCGTTGATTCAGTCCAGCATCTGATGACCTATGAAACAAAAAGGTGACAGAACAAATAATAAGAGTCCAAAAATATCTATTTTGAAGCATGCTAATACACACTTTTCATTTAGGCTGGGTTCACACTATGTATATTTCAGTCAGTATATGTATATTTCAGTCAGTATTGCAACCAAAACCAGGAGTGGATTAAAAACACAGAAAGGATCTGTTCACACAATGTTGAAATTGAGTGGATGGCCGCCATTTAATGGCAAATATTTGCTGTTATTTTAAAACAATGGCTGTTATATTGAAATAATGGCCGTTATTTACTGTTATATGACGGCCATCCACTCAATTTCACCATTGTGTGAACAGATCCTTTCTGTGTTTTTAATCCACTCCTGGTTTTGGTTGCAATATGAGGACCACAATACTGACTGAAATATACGTAGTGTGAACCCAGCCTCATACTGTATTTTATTTTTTACATATTTATTGATAGTAAGGCCCCAGTGTATTGAAAGACAGACTACTATGCTTTTTAACTTGTTAACGGCTGCCAATAGACCTATTTATACTTGTGTTGTTTGGGAGCAGCCTTATGTCTTTCCTATTCTGTCTGCAGCAGTGGTGGTGAGTGCAATACCATATTCATACTTTGGAGGCAGCCTTCCCCGCCGGTGGTGCATTTTGGGTTTGGTCCTGTGACATTGGGGTTGCAGAGCCATTCCATGGCCTCCCTTCCCTGCATGTGCACGCTTTGTGGGGTTGGCGGTCGCTGACCGACAGTGTGGAGTTAGCATAGGGACCCGTGTGAACCAGGGGACCTGGACGTGGTACACGGGGCAATATGGTTTGATCAAATTATATACCAACATCCTGGTGTTGGTTTTTAAAATAGGCCTAGGGGCATTAGTATCGGCCATAGGTGGGATGTGCAGCCACTCCTTTCTCTCCATGTTGAAACCAATTTACAGCAGCCTGGCGGGCACTGCAGATAGAGTGGGAAGCTGGGCCCATGCTATATAAGGTGGATGTCTGCTGTATGCTACAGCCGACACCTGTCTGCAACTACCAAAGCGGACTTCAGTCCAATCACGGTAGTTTAATATTGATTGCAACATGCAGCCATCACACTTCTCCAAAGATGAAAAAAAAGAGAAGGCTATAGAAGTTAGAATCATGTTAGTAAAAAAAGGAACAAAAGTTGCAGAACTGTAGGTATTTCTCCAATTTCGGTCCAGAAATATATTTTTACTGTTTTGCAGTATGTTCTATGATAAACGAAAGGGTGTCTTTAAAAAGGCCCATTGGTCCCACAAAAAATAAGCCCTCATACGGCTCATTATATGAAAAAACAGAGTTACGACTATTTGAATGTGCGAGTAACTATAAATTTGCCAACAATCTCATAAGGAGGAAGGGGTTTATACAGCTAAAAGGAAACATTCGGCTACTGGAGTTCGCAAAAAGCCGTACATGCTGCAAATTGCCCTGTATATTCCAGACAGACATCATTCACATGATGTGAACACATACTATGCTCTAAAAATGACTACAAATAAGCTCAGATTTAAAAATCAAGTAAAAATATATATATATATAAATTTTCAAATTACCACTATAAGCTGTTAAAAGGGTTATCCAGCGCTACAAAAACATGGCCACTTTTCCCCCTACTGTTGTCTCCAGTTTAGGTGAAGTTTGCAATTAAGCTCCATTTACTTCAATGGAACAGAGTTTCTAAACCTCACCCAAACTGGAGACAACAGTAGGGGGAAAGTGGCCATGTTTTTGTAGCGCTGGATAACCCCTTTAAACTCTATAGGAACATACTTTTATGAATGCAAACCCAGATAAAGATGTGTAGTTACAAGAAATGACCAGCAGATGGTAGTAAGAAACCACATTATGAGATCTTAGCATTTAGTTCAGTAAGGGGAAAAAGAAAAAAAAAAAGGTGTTCACTGTAAGGAAGTAGTAGTACAAATGACAGGGTAGTCATCTTTAATCTTGTGTGCTTTTACACAGGTTTTCCTTTTGTATTTTTACCCACAAATCCTAACCATTTTAAGGCCATGTAATGCAGCTATATTCTTTATCTGTAAAGGTGACAGCACACAGGTGTCTGGTGATGTACTATGCATCAAACAACATACTAAGAGAAATAGGTGAGATATGAATGAACCTTTGTTCTATGGCGAAGGTCAAATGAAATAACGGCACAGCATCAGGACAGGAGCATTTATGGATATTCTTTATCAGTATAGCAGCTATCTTCTCCATGAACATACCTCCTGCCCATGTTCACCGCATTACTTGCTTCCAGTGGAGAATGAAGCTGTGTGGTATACGCCTGGATCCGGGCATTGCACGTCATGAGATTTTTCACTGCATTTAGTATCTGATCCTTCTGCGTGCTGACGGACAGCAGCTTGCATATGCCCTCACGCATGCGGATTTCAAAGCCGAGCTTCTCCTGGATACAGTTGTCCTTATATTGAAAAATACAACAAAAAATTACAAAAAGAGAATACGGTACTGAAAAAAAAAAAATTGTTATATGCTGTTATCACCAAGGTGTAGTGACCTTCAGTACTGTAGTATTGCAGGAGCCTGTCCCAGAAACAGAGCCTGCTATCAGCAGACAGGTGACCTGTATATACATCACAGCCTGTACAATGATAGCTAAAAACTTTTGCAAGGAGCATTGGGACAAAGGCTTTTGATGGATCCCTTCATTTTCACTCTTGTGAACTGCAGCTGCTCTATGCCCTGGTGGAGGTACATTAAGTGGTGCCTTGGATTACAAGCACAATTCGTTCCGGGACCGTGCTTGTAATCCAAATCACTCTTAAACCAAAGCATATTTTCCTATAAGAAATCATAGAAATGTAGACAATTGGTTCCACACCCTAAATTAATTTTTTTTAATTCTGAATAACATGTAAAACAAATGAAACAAACATTTAGAAAGCTGGATATGTGATATTATAAGTTACTGTACAGTATAGCAATCAGCATGTGGAGTATAATGTATACTATGTGCATAATCCTTAAAAAAAAAAAACAGCAGCAGTTTGTAGATACAGGATGGAACTGCAGATCCCCATAAGGCAGTAGCATAGTACAACAGGCTAGAAAAGAGAAGCAGGGCTGCTGTCAGAGGTCTGTGTGGTCACATGACAGCGAAGGGGAAGGGGATGTGTGTTCAGAATGGACCAATCAGGAAGAGCTGTGCTGGAGGACAGTGACAGCAGCAGTGCGTATAGCTGAGTGTAAGTGCAAGCACAGTATAGCAGCAGTGTTTATAAATGAGTGTGAGTGCAGGCACATTATAGCAACTGCAGTGTGTATAGCTATGTGTAAGAGCAGGACCAATATAGCAGGAATGGAGAGGATTGGAAACACAAGGGATAACAGAGACTGCAGGAAGGAATGAGTGGGGTATAGGGTGTGAACAGTATAGCAGCACTCTCTTTCCAGGGAGAGAAGGCTACGGCAAGATTACCTCCACAGTTCTGTCCCCTGATGTGAGCCTCAGCCTTAAAGGGAACCTGTCACCCCCCGTGCCGGGGTGACAGGCTCCCAACCCCCCGTTAGAGCCCCCTATACTTACCTAATCCCGCCGGGTCCCGCTTCTGGAGGTGGTCGGGTGACGGAAATCTCAGCCGCTGCAGCCCGGCGCGCGCGCTGAGAGATGAGTCCAACACCCATAGAGAATGACAGGAGAGTCCAGCGCTCCGTCATTCTCTATGAGCGTTGGACTCATCTCTCAGCGCGCGCGCCGGGCTGCAGCGGCTGAGATCTTCGTCACCCGACCACCTCCAGAAGCGGGACCCGGCGGGATTAGGCGAGTATAAGGGGCTCTAACGGGGGGTCGGGAGCCTGTCACCCCGGCACGGGGGGTGACAGGTTCCCTTTAAGTGGATCTGCTATGATTTGGAAGGTGAGGGAGACTTCCTGGGTCAGAGTACAGTGCTGTAGACCCAGCTATGCAGACCGTGCCCCTCCCCCACTTCCCCTCCCACCCAGTACAGGGAGCTCTTAAACCAAAGCAATGCTCTCAAACCAAGTCACAATTTTGAAGAACTGTGAGCACTTCTTGCAAAACACTCTCAATCCAAGTTATTCTTAAACCAATTCCAATTTGACAAAGTGTTCTCTACTGCCACCTCTGTCCATATAAGGAACTGACTAGAGTAGGAGCAAACCCCAAGGTCAAACATCTCCTGCTACGGATAGTTCCTGACATGGAAGCCCATCTGCACAGGGTTAAACATTTCATGCAGATTCCTTACACGCTGCGATCACGATTTGACTTTGGCATGTAAGGAGTTAATCTACCAGGCACTTGAGACCCATACTGCCTTATGTTAGGTAGAATAAGTACCTGAACGGTACCTGTCACACTGAATCTCTGTGCAGATCATACCACCGTAAACAGGTGAATTGGCATGCCATTATGTCTCAGGCAGATATGTACATGGTTGTGGTCTGACTACAAGAGGGCGTGAAATGCTTTCCCCACTGCCCTATAAAAAGGCTCTCGGAGGCTACTTCTGCAAAGTGTACCTCTTAGTGAGAGATCGCTGACTGCTGGACATTTCAATACCATGCACACATTTTAGACAGTTCCCAGGCTTTGGCGGATGGGCATATTTATTGTACTAAGACACAGGATGATTGTTTCAGCAAAATGATCACCATCTAGGCCATTCTGATCAAGTTGTTAAGAAGAAGTGTATCTGAAAATCAGGTATAAGTACGGAGGCCTCATAGTGAGCGCTTTATTCCTCCCTTTGATGTCGAGCGACACACTGCCCCCTGCTGGTGTGGTAATCTGGTGAGCCCACTCACAGTAAGGGTACTATTACACGCAACGATAATCGGCCGAATTGGCCCTATCCGACTGATTTTCTTTCCGTGTAATAAACACAACAATCAGCCGATCGTTGACATAGGTTCTGACCTATAATTGTCTGGTGCCGACCGCGCACCGCTACATGTAATAGCGGTGCGCGGCCAACGATATGCAAACAGAATACATTACCTATCCATGCTGCAGGGCTCCTCTTACGCTTTGCTTTTTCCCGGGTCCCTCGCGCTGCAGCTTCAGAGAGGCCTGTCTGAGTCAACAGGCCGCTCAGCCAATCACAGGCCGGGACCGCCGCGGCCAGTGATTTCCTGAGCGGCCTGTTAGCTCAGACAGGCCTCTCTGAAGCTGCAGCGCGAGGGACCCGGGAAAAAGCAAAGCGTAAGAGGAGCCCTGCAGCATGGATAGGTAATGTATACAGTTCAAGCAAGGGCTGCAAGGACATCGGTAATGATGTTGATGCACGCCTTGTTAAACGATTATCAGGCCGTGTAATAGGTCCAGTAAACGAGCAATTACAATTACAATTATTATCGTAAACCCGTGTAATAACACCCTAAGGGTTTCCCAGGAATATCTCTCAGGCTATCAGAGCCTCCTTTCAATTTCACTCTACAGTTTCCCTAACAAACATATCCTTTCACTCTAGTACTGTATTATATCATCATTACATTCAAACATATAAAGTTTTATCCAATTTTTCCTGCATAATTTTTTTTGTCAATGAGTGTATTTCAAAATGTTCAGAAAATTAAAAAAAAAAAAAATCTTACCAGTGACTACTTTACCAGATAATCCTCAAAGCAGCACTACAGGCTGGACAACTCTGAAGCATAGAGAGCTCATGTACACAAGCAAGGCAAAGGCAGAGAGATACAAAGACCAGGCAGCTCCGCCACACAGGAGCCTGGCATATAGTGTGACCCACATCACTGGGAATAGTATGGAGACTAATACAAAGCCATCATTTCTGCTCAGCTACCTGCATTCTCAGTAATAAGTCAATTGTCCTTTGCAGACCCAGGGCATGTTCTCCTGATGCCCACACCATGGGTATCAGAACGCACATCCCACCCAAAGATACACGTGACAGGTAAACACTGCCTGCAGGTGGTCTTCTATCTTTATGGCCAATACCACAATGAACATCTTGGTGTCTGCGGATAGCTCTTATTCTCCAGCCTCATGTCTCTTCCACCACAAATTCTCAATCTGCAGTTCCTTTACTCCTTAAGACCTTAAGACACCCAAGACCGTAACAGAACTCAGTAGTGTCACCAACACAGTCATACTACGCCCCTTTAGCAGCTCCACACAGTAAGGGCCCTATTACACGGGATGATTATCGTGCAAAATATCGTTATATTGTTCGAATTTAAACGATAATCATTCGGCGTAATTGCAGGCAACGATCAAAAAATCGTATGTCGTTGATTTAGATCTAAACCTAAAATTATCGTTAATCGTTCGCTGTAATTCCACATTCGTTCGCTCAAGTTCCGCATTTTTTCCACTAATAGTTTAGTGTAATTGCACATTGTTTAGCTGGGATCAGAAGGAATAAACGGTCATAGTAACGGTTCTGTATATTATGGTGAACGATTTCAGGTTAACAAGTTAATCGTTAGTCGTTAAAATTTGCTCCGTGTAATGCTGCGTTTACACGAAACAATAATTGGCCCGATCGTACGATTAACGATGTCGGAGTAACGATTTTTTTTCATAACGGTCAGCGTTCAGACGGTACGATATATCATACGGAAATTCGTTTTGCGATCGCTTAAGCCTATCTCACACATTGGTTAAATCGGCGAACGACTGCGTTTTTTTTTTGTGAACAACGAACGATTTTAGAACATTATAAGATCAAAATGAACGATTTCTCGTTTGTCGTTTGATTGTTTGCAGCGTTTACATGTACGATTATCGTTCAAATTCTATCGTTATCGTGCAAATCCGCACGATAATCATTCCGTGTAAACGCAGCATATGAGGACACTAAAAGTGCAACAGCGTCCCCATACAGTAATACCACTATTATATACACTGATTTGTTTCAGTGAAGGACACAGATTTTCTGCCACTGATCTGAAGGTGTGAACATGTCCCTAATAGTAACTGTTTTATTGGTCATATATGGAAGATTTATGTTGTAGAACTCTATGCGGCGGGGTCTAGGAGATCCCTGGATCAGATCCCACAGGGGTGATCTCCGAAATATGGCCAATAATACAGAACATAGAGCCAGTAGCCCCCTACACCCTGATAGAGGCTCCAACTCTAGTGCTCCCCGAATATATATACACAAGTTAATAAAGTGTCAATAAATGATGGCGATCAGTGTCCCTTGGTGTCAGTCAGTTGGTCCCCATAGAGCTATACTGCAGTCCGTGCCCACACAAAGGAGCCGTGCATACAATCGCTCAGTGATCCCATTGTGCATTAACCCCTTCCTGGCCCGGGGCCCTCCCTCTATAGCCGGTACACTGGGCGCCCTGTCTGCCATGGAGACGCCAGATTTCAATCACAACTCACTTCCTGGGAGGGGAAGATGGCGCTCTCGCGGATCTTCTTCCGCTTGATCTCCATGCCCAGGGCCGAGCACTTGGACACGGTGGCCCGGTACCGATCTCCCCGGTGGAACATTTGAATTTCGCGCTGAGCTGCGCAGCCGTCCTGCGGGAATCTAAGCGGTGACGTCACAGCCCGAGCCTTCCACTGCCCCTGGATACGGCTCATCCCAACCGGGGGGGGGGGGGCGCCTCCTATGGGACAATCATGCCGTATTCTGTAGGAGATACGATTGTACAGTACTGTATCAAGAACTGTCATAGTAACGTTCCAGAGACTCCTTTATTCATTTATTTTATGTTTTCACCTGAACAGACTAATAGGTCACCCCCATGCTTCCGTGGAAATGGTTTCGCCCTCAGGAATTGACTT
Source organism: Dendropsophus ebraccatus (assembly GCF_027789765.1). NCBI lineage: Eukaryota > Metazoa > Chordata > Amphibia > Anura > Hylidae > Dendropsophus > Dendropsophus ebraccatus. The sequence continues at coordinate 43,960,132 of NC_091461.1, read as the reverse complement.
GTGATATAAAGGCAGCACGGAGCAGGTGTCGTGTAGTCGCTGTGTGTCCTGCAGCAGCCACACACAGCCCATTCACCTCAGGCGTTATTTATTATTTATTCTTACTAACATAATTTTTTTCTTTTTATATTTATACTGTATTTATTGATGAGGTTATTATTCATTTAACCTCTTCCCTTCTGGGCTACTTTTCATTTCAACTTTTGTTTTTTTCCTCCTCATGTTTAGGCTATGTTCACACAACGTAAGAGACCGGCCGGGTCACAGAACAGCCAGTCTCTGCCCGAATCATAAGTACTTAAGTACCAGCCGGATGATCTTTCCGGCCGAAGGGTTCTGATGCGGGCGCATCAGAACCCCCCATAGCACACAGTGAAGCGGGCGGCCGGAGCCACTCGCTTCACAGTGTGAACTGACAGGGTTTCCTACGGCCGCAATTCATTGAATTGTGGCCGCAGAGAACTGACATGTCAGTTATTTGTGGCGCAGCTCGGAATCCCGTCCGGAACGTATACGATGTGTATATGCTCCGGACGGGATCCCATAGAAGCAGAGGCAGTGTTCCACAACGTTAAAAGAACGGACGGCCGTACTTTTAAGTAGTGTGAACATAGCCTTAAAATGCGCTGATGCCGTTTACTGTGTGAGATCAGGACTGTGTTAATTTGATAGTTCAGGCAGTTACGCAAGCAGTGATACCAAATTTGTTTATTTTTACTTATAAAAGTGGGGGTGATTAACCCCTTACTGACATGGGGTGTACATTTACGCCCCCCGCAGCCTGGGCCTTGGTGCAAACAGGTGTAAATGTATGCCCTGCCGGGGTACCGGGCTGTGGAGCAGTTTCAGGAGCTATCTGCAGCCAGACCCTCATCCTCAATGGCGGGCTGCTGTGATCACGCGGCTGCCCACCATTAACCCCTTAAGCGTAGCGATCGCACCGTGGTGTTTAAGTGTAAGTGACCGGAGCATCTCCGGTTACTTGCCGATCGGGAACCCCGCCGCGTGTCTGGCATGGCATAGCAGTGATCAGTGTATGTGATCCAATGTATGGCTGGGTTCACACTACGTATATTTCAGTCAGTATTGTGGTCCTCATATTGCAACCAAAACCAGGAGTGGATTGAAAACACAGAAAGGCTCTGTTCACACAATGTTAAAACTTAATGGCAAATATTTGCTGTTATTTTAAAACAATGGCCATTGTATAGAAATATTGGCAGTTATTTACCGTTATATGGCGGCCATTTTACTGTTAATAAAATTAGTAAAACATTAGAAAACCTAGTAAACATGCATATGGCTTTGTTCAAACCGACCTATTGAATAAAGAAAAAAAATGTCAGTTTTATGGTAAAGTGCATTACGTAAACATGAAACCCCCCCCCCCAAAAAACAAATTTGCAGAATCACATTTTTTTACCCAAATTCACCCCATAAATAATATTTTGGGGGTTCCATCATTCATTTTATGGCAGATTGAAAGATACCATTACAAACTACACCTGTTCCTGAGAAAAACAAGCCCTCACATGGCCCTGTAGGTGAAAAAATAAAAGTGTTATAGGTCTTAGAAGGCGAGGAGGAAAGAACGAAAACGCAAAAGAGACAATTGGCCCGGTCCTTAAGGGGTTAAAACTTTTATTAGGGGATTTCTTTATTAATAAAAAAAATTTTTTTTTACCACAGTTTAAAGGGGTTATCCAGCATGGGGGCACTTTTTGGGGGGGAATGGGGAGGAGGTGGCTGAAATAAAAGATGTCCACTTACCTCCCCGGTTCCAGCGGTGGGTCCCGCATCACAGCGCTCCGGTTCCCGGCCGCTTCCGGGTGTCTGACGCCGCCCGAGACGCTACGTCTCAGGGCCGCTCAGCCACTCAGTGAAGGAGGCGGGATCTGAGCGGACTTCACACGGATCCCTCCTAGTTCACTGAGTGGCTGAGCGGCCCTGAGACGTAGCGTCTCGGGCGGCGTCAGACACCCGGAAGCGGCCGGGAACCGGGCACTGGAGACGTCTTTTATTTCAGCCACCTCCTCCCCGGTCCCCCCAAAAAAGTGCCCCAAGGCTGGATAACCCCTTTAAATTTTAGTCCCCCTGGGGGACTTTTATTATTACTGCACTGATCTCTTATTTTATTAAAATATTGTATTGCCCCCCAAAAGTTAGGCACATCCCCAATATACACTTATTACGGGAAATGCACATAAAGGGCTTTTTTCCCTGCACTTACTGCTGTATCAAGGCTTCTCTTCCTGGATAAAATGGTGATGTCACGTCCCTCTAGTGCCCTGTGTCCCTCAGTGTCCCCCTGCCATCATCCTCTCCAGCAGCCACAGCCCGCACAGCTCTGGGAGTCGGGTCGTGACATCACCATGTTATCCAGGAAGTGAAGCCTTGATGCAGTAGTAAGTGCAGGAAAAAAGCCCTTTATAAGCATTTCCCGTAATAAGTGTATATTAGTGATTTGTATAACTTTTGGTGGGCAATACAATACTTTCATAAAAATTTTTTTACCAGACTTCTCCTTTAATACAGCACTGATCGATTAGATCAGTGTGTTTTTGCTTTGGGCTGCTACATGAAGACTTGAGATTTTTAAATAGAAGTAAATTAAGCCCCTATTCCACGGTCCAACTGAGAGAAGCAAACAATCGCTATTAGCGCTGGTTTGCTCCTCGTTCCCTGCTCGGTGCTGCTATTCCACCCGGGGGGGCTGCCCGGGTGATCGCTAGATCCTCTGGGCAGCCCATAGCATACAACAGCGGTCTGCTGCCGCCACTCCTATTCCATGGAGCGACGGCAGCAGATCGTTGCTGCGTGAGTCGTTTGTCTTTCAACATGTTTGAAAGACAAACGACGCAACCATAAGCTGACATGAATCATTGCCTTCTATTCCATTGGACGATTATCAGCCGTAACGGCCGAAAGAAAAACATTTTCAGGGGATTAGCCCTTTAACCCTTTCACAGTCTGTATACCTAAAACCACTTTGCGATGACCATCCAAAACTGCAGTAAAAAGTAGTCCTGGAAAATAGTGTTGGAATCGAATCAGACTTTATATGTATAAATGTAATGATGATGCATACAAGTGATCACAATATTAGGATAAGTTTACTGGGGAAAACAGCACAATTGAAAGGAGACTGTAGTGCGATGTTGGGTGCCTCTGACCTGGATTTAAGATGGGATATGGTCGGACATGGAGGCATACAGATCGCACAGTTACTCACAGATGTTGCAGCTGGGCTTGTAGATCTTGAACACTTATAGGATTGGCAATAAAGCTGGTGACCAAGCAGGCCAAGGAAGTGCCGTTATCTGGCAGAGATATTCCTAAGAAACCCTTGCTGTATGTGGGTGAGCATTATTGGGACAGTTGAAAGCCACCGTCATGAGAGGCAACACATGTGCCCACAGGATGTCCTGTACATATCGCTGAGCTGTTAGCGTCCCTCGTATCACTACTAGAGGTGACTGACTGTCATATGTGATGGCTCCAGATCAGCACAACAGCAATTGGGGAATTGTGCCATAGGCTTTATCCATGTTTCTCAGGACTTCCTAGGGCTACATCCATGAACCCTAGGATGAAGGTTTGCTCATCTCATCTACTCAAAGGGGTAGCACAGTTATGCTCAGCCAATCGCGGCTGAGCAGCTGATGACGTGGCCGGCACTCGTGAAGATCGGAGGTGTTCGGGCCGGCCGGCCGAAGATGACGTTTGGCACAAGATGGCGGACGCGTGTCGGCACAGATCAGGTATGTATAAAGCACTACACTTCCGGGTACACGGGTGGGGGTGGTGGGACACGAGGAAGGAGGCCATTCATAGACATAACATACATTACAAAGTTGTATAACTTTGTAATGTGTGTTATTCTGTGAATAATTTTTTACCGCCACACTACCCCTTTAATACTGAAATCCAACTTTCACCTGATTCCAAACAGAACCTAAATTTAATACATTTCCAGTCCATTGCAGTCCAGGTTTCTCATTTACGCCCCTGCTGCAAATACAGGGGACAGTGGTTGGATGACAATGGCAGGACAGGTAATGAGTGCTGTGACACCCAATTTCATTCTGTTAGCACCTGAAAATGGTCAAGAGACAGGGATTTAATGAAGATGCCACCTGTGTCTGGATGCTGGGCAAGGAAATTGGTGGGCTTACGCACACAGATTTCGGATCAGTCTGACCCATTTTACAGATGATAAAATTGTTGATTTCTTCTCTGCATGGTCATCTTTCTACTGTTTTTCTAATTCCATTAACATTTGCAAACCAATTTAAAGTGACTCTGTACCCACAGTCTACCCCCACCCCCCTCCCCCAAAACTGCTTGTACCTTCGGATAACTGCTTTTAATCAAAGATCTGTCCAGGTGAGGCAGTTATTGTCCTAAAAAAACAACTTTTAAACTTGCAGCCCTGTGCCAGACTGACGTGGCCTAGAGTGACTATGCATTAGGTTGGCACACCTTCTCCGTCCCTCCTCCCCGCCCTCCTCATCATTAGGAATGCTCCAGGCAGATTGTCTCCTATTCATCTCCTGTGATAGCCCGGCACATGGGCTGGATTGTTAAGGCATCTGTGCAGTGTTCACTGCAGAGGAATATAAAAAATCCTGCCAGTGGCATTCCTAATGATGAAGAGGGTGGGGAGGAGGGACGGATCGGTGGAGCAAGGTTAGGGCACAGATACTCTAGGCCATGGCAGTTTGGCACAGGGCTTCAAGTTTAAAAGTTATTTTTAGGACAATAACTGCATCACCTGCCAAACGGACCCCAGGACAGATCTTGGATTAAAAGCAGCTATCCGAAGGTACAAGTTGTTTGGGGGGCGACAGATTGTACAGAGTCGCTTTAAGGCCCTTTTACATGGGGCTATTATTGCCCAGCGTAAAATGTGTTTTTTTGGTGTTTTTTTTTTTTAACTTTCCTTTTATTTTAAATTTTACTGTGTATAATATAAAATAATCCTAAATTCCTGCAGCTTTCATTTTGGCCGCTAGCTGAACCTTCCTGTTCTGTGCAGATTATTTCCCAGCAGAGCTATTCTTGATAATGCAGACAGGAGGACAGTGGCGGGTGACACCAGAATATGTACATAACAGTGGTACACACAATAGCTGTTACTTATAGCTCAGTCCACCTTCTCCTGTAGAATGAGGCTAGCCATAAAGCATGTAACGAAATGCTGTTAAAAACAGCTTGCGCAAGTTGGCAGCCCCAATAATAACATACTGCAAATAAAATGTAAACAATGACAATCAGAAAATAGAAATAGATTATAGAAATAGAACATGTTCCAGTATAAATACATTCATGTTAAAGGTCCTTTTACACAGGCAAATTATAGGGCACATAAACATTTGTGGGAATACTTATTCCCTATAATTGGCCAGTTTAAAATGGGACCTACAATCAGCCAATAAACAAGATGGCCTCATTCATTGGCCAATTGAATAATTTAAGTGACTAAGAAAAACCCCATCATTATAAGCTGTACCCTTATCACCCTATGTAAACAGGATGTGCAGCCGACAATGATAAAGCATAAGTGCTGCACAGTTAATCATTCAGCACTTACTATCCTCCCCTGCTGGCAGGCTCGGACTGGCCTACAGGGGAACAGGGGAATCCCCTGGTGGGCCCTGCCCCTTGGTGGGCCCCTGGCAGGAGGTGGGCCTACCTGTCTGACTCTTTCTACCAGAGAATAAAAACTATTTCTATGCAATAGAAGCACAGACAAATATATGTAAGGTACCATGTGTCTTCTTGACCTAACAGCATCTAACAGTGTCAGCAGTTTAGAACGTGAATTATAGCTGACAGAAGTCTCGTAACAAATGATAGTCAGGCAGTGGAGTGTGGGAGGATAATAAAAAACTATGACCTGGAGAGAATGGAACGGCTGCACATCCCATCTATGGCTGATACTAATGCCGCCAGGCCTATATTAAAAATCAACACCAGAGTGTCTGTATATGAATTGATCAAACCATATTGCCCCGTGTACCACCGCGCAGGTCCTCTGGTCCACACGGGTCCCTACGCTAACTCCACACCGTGTCGGTCAGCGACCGCCAACCCCGCAAAGCGTGCACGTGCAGGGAAGGGAGGCCATGGAACGGCCCTGCAACCCCAATGTCACAGGACCAGACCCAAAAAGCCCCACCAAAACCCAGCCAGCACCACCGGCGGGGAAGGCTGCCCCCAAACGACACAAGTATGGATATGGTATTACACTTACCATTGCTGCTCTCACAGAATGGGGAAGACATAGGGTCCAGACATGTGAGCACAGGCATATCCTGCTAATTTTGGTCATGTGGGTCTTATAAAGGAGTGCTAGCTGTTCAGAGAGGGAGAATTGCAAAACACGACCTGGAGAGAATGGAACGGCTGCACATCCCATCTATGGCTGATACTAATGCCGCCAGGCCTATATTAAAAATCAACACCAGAGTGTCTGTATATGAATTGATCAAACCATATTGCCCCGTGTACCACCGCGCAGGTCCTCTGGTCCACACGGGTCCCTACGCTAACTCCACACCGTGTCGGTCAGCGACCGCCAACCCCGCAAAGCGTGCACGTGCAGGGAAGGGAGGCCATGGAACGGCCCTGCAACCCCAATGTCACAGGACCAGACCCAAAAAGCCCCACCAAAACCCAGCCAGCACCACCGGCGGGGAAGGCTGCCCCCAAACGACACAAGTATGGATATGGTATTACACTTACCATTGCTGCTCTCACAGAATGGGGAAGACATAGGGTCCAGACATGTGAGCACAGGCATATCCTGCTAATTTTGGTCATGTGGGTCTTATAAAGGAGTGCTAGCTGTTCAGAGAGGGAGAATTGCAAAACACGACCTGGAGAGAATGGAACGGCTGCACATCCCATCTATGGCTGATACTAATGCCGCCAGGCCTATATTAAAAATCAACACCAGAGTGTCTGTATATGAATTGATCAAACCATATTGCCCCGTGTACCACCGCGCAGGTCCTCTGGTCCACACGGGTCCCTACGCTAACTCCACACCGTGTCGGTCAGCGACCGCCAACCCCGCAAAGCGTGCACGTGCAGGGAAGGGAGGCCATGGAACGGCCCTGCAACCCCAATGTCACAGGACCAGACCCAAAAAGCCCCACCAAAACCCAGCCAGCACCACCGGCGGGGAAGGCTGCCCCCAAACGACACAAGTATGGATATGGTATTACACTTACCATTGCTGCTCTCACAGAATGGGGAAGACATAGGGTCCAGACATGTGAGCACAGGCATATCCTGCTAATTTTGGTCATGTGGGTCTTATAAAGGAGTGCTAGCTGTTCAGAGAGGGAGAATTGCAAAACACGACCTGGAGAGAATGGAACGGCTGCACATCCCATCTATGGCTGATACTAATGCCGCCAGGCCTATATTAAAAATCAACACCAGAGTGTCTGTATATGAATTGATCAAACCATATTGCCCCGTGTACCACCGCGCAGGTCCTCTGGTCCACACGGGTCCCTACGCTAACTCCACACCGTGTCGGTCAGCGACCGCCAACCCCGCAAAGCGTGCACGTGCAGGGAAGGGAGGCCATGGAACGGCCCTGCAACCCCAATGTCACAGGACCAGACCCAAAAAGCCCCACCAAAACCCAGCCAGCACCACCGGCGGGGAAGGCTGCCCCCAAACGACACAAGTATGGATATGGTATTACACTTACCATTGCTGCTCTCACAGAATGGGGAAGACATAGGGTCCAGACATGTGAGCACAGGCATATCCTGCTAATTTTGGTCATGTGGGTCTTATAAAGGAGTGCTAGCTGTTCAGAGAGGGAGAATTGCAAAACACGACCTGGAGAGAATGGAACGGCTGCACATCCCATCTATGGCTGATACTAATGCCGCCAGGCCTATATTAAAAATCAACACCAGAGTGTCTGTATATGAATTGATCAAACCATATTGCCCCGTGTACCACCGCGCAGGTCCTCTGGTCCACACGGGTCCCTACGCTAACTCCACACCGTGTCGGTCAGCGACCGCCAACCCCGCAAAGCGTGCACGTGCAGGGAAGGGAGGCCATGGAACGGCCCTGCAACCCCAATGTCACAGGACCAGACCCAAAAAGCCCCACCAAAACCCAGCCAGCACCACCGGCGGGGAAGGCTGCCCCCAAACGACACAAGTATGGATATGGTATTACACTTACCATTGCTGCTCTCACAGAATGGGGAAGACATAGGGACCAGACATGTGAGCACAGGCATATCCTGCTAATTTTGGTCATGTGGGTCTTATAAAGGAGTGCTAGCTGTTCAGAGAGGGAGAATTGCAAAACACGACCTGGAGAGAATGGAACGGCTGCACATCCCATCTATGGCTGATACTAATGCCGCCAGGCCTATATTAAAAATCAACACCAGAGTGTCTGTATATGAATTGATCAAACCATATTGCCCCGTGTACCACCGCGCAGGTCCTCTGGTCCACACGGGTCCCTACGCTAACTCCACACCGTGTCGGTCAGCGACCGCCAACCCCGCAAAGCGTGCACGTGCAGGGAAAAAAAACTATACTCACCAGTCCCTGTGCCCCTGGACCGCTCTCTCTCCCACAGCTGCTGGAAGTTGTTCAGTCATTTTTGAACAGATTCTGTGTATGTCACGGACCCAGCTCAATGTCACATACTCACCTGATGGATTGCCTGCTCGGCCAGTCAATGACTGCAGCGGTGTCCATCCCCAGTCAGTGATTGGCTGAGCGGGCACATTAAAGGGAACCAATCACCGGAAAAACGCATATAGAGCTTTTGAAATGTGCTGTTAGAGCACACAGCACACTTGCCACTTGTGTTTTCATAGCCTCCGTGCCTTCCGGTGTAAGCCGCAAAGTAACTTTATAAAACTGGTGCCCCGTATGCTAATTACCTGAGGTAGTCATCTGGGCGGTGTGCGGCTAGCAGGTAGTCACGGTCCCCTGGGCGTTCTTCTGCTGTAATCACGCCCCTCTGGGAGTGATTCAAATGGCCGAGTAGCTGTGACATTCTGGTGCCGGACACCGCCGCGCATGCGCAGTACAGCCGCTTCCATTCCGGCTGTACTGCGCCTGTACAGAATAGCCTCGAATAGCCTGTAAGCCGGAGTTCGAGGCTATTCTGCACAGACACAGTCCAGCCGGAATGGAAGCAGTTGCACTGCGCATGTGCGGCGGCGTCCGGCATCAGTACGTAAGCGCGCCGACCTCGGGCACGGTGCGCTCCCGAGTGACGCTACAGCTACTCTGCCATTTGAATCACGCCCAGAGGGGCGTGATTACAGCGGAAGAACTCCCAGGGGACCGTGACTACCTGCTAGCAGCACACCGCCCAGATGACTACCTCAGGTAATTAGCATACAGGGCGCCAGTTTTATAGTTACTTTGCGGCTTACACGGGGAAGGCACGGAGGCTATGGAAACACGTGTGGCAAGTGTGCTGTGTGCTCTAACAGCACATTTCAAAAGCTCTATATGCTTTTTTCCGGTGATTGGTTCCCTTTAAGGAAGAGCTTCGGGGGCACAGGGGTGGGTAAATATACTTTCTTTATTATGTTCCTGCACCCCCCTGCCTACCTGAGATTTGTTAGTTTCATGGGACTTCTCCTTTCAAGAAACTTAAGTGGCGGGTTATGCTGTTCGCATAGACTGACTGAAGAGTTACTAGTAGTGAGCCAGCATTGCTGGTCACATACACAGCTCTGTGCAAGGTCACTATAGTAATGTGAAAGGTTTGGTGCTTATTATATCTGGTGTAAGGTATGGTGGGCCCCAAGAATCAAATTCCCAGGTGGGCCCAAAGTGGTGCTCCCCCTAAAATTCATAGGATAGGGGACGTCAAGCTAAGAAAAAAATCTTTCAAATCAACTGGTGTCACAAAGTTATATAGATTTTTAATTTATTTCTACTAAAAACCCTCAAGCCTTCCAGTACTTATCAGCTGCTGTATGTCCTGCAGGAAGTGATGTATTCTTTCCAGTCTGACACATTGCTCTCTGCTTCCACCTTTGTCCATGCCAGGAACTTACTTTGGACAGTTACTTACTTTGGCAGCAGATATAAATGTGTCAGACTGGAAAGAATAATCACTTCCTGCTGAACATACAACAGCTAATAAGTACTGGAAGACTGGAGATTTTTTTGATAGAAGTAAAGTACAAATTTCTGCCACTAGTTTATTTGAAATAATTTTTTTGCTGGAGTACCACTTCAATACTGTGGGCTATTTTACTTTTAAACAACTTGACAGCCCCTTTTGTACAGTCAGTGCAGTTTCTCCATAAATCAACTAATCAGGTGATCACCGATTTCCTATGACAGCCTGGGGAATGTAGTAATACTCTTTAGTCGCCCTTTCCACATAAAACAAAATCAGATTGTCAGCTGTCTCATTCATGTTAACAAATCCGCCGTATATAACTTTATAATAAAATCCTCCACTCCAAACCCTGGGTTTAGTCGGGCACAGGTCCAAAGTACGGTAGGCAATATCAATGTGAATATCCTTTAAAAATTTATTAAAATATGACACAACGCGTTTCAAAGTCGTGCCGACTTCTTTCTCAAGTGTCCCTGCCGTATATAACTGTATACCAGTGGTTTTCTAAACTGTGTACAGAAATGTCTGTGAACCACATGTGTCCCTCCAAAAAGTTGGGAGGTATGGAGGAAGGGCTGACTGCAAAGCATTATGGGGAAGCTTGATGTCATGTGTTTTCAGTCCTCATCATCATCATAAGATTTTACAGCAATGGAGCAGCTTTATCAACTTGCCATAGACAAAACACAATCTGATTCGCCCATAGCAACCAATCACAGATCACCTTTCATATATTAACAAGCTCTTATAAAATTAAAGCTGAGCTGTGATTGGTTGCTATGGGCAGATTAGACTGTCTAAATTGTGCATGGCAACCAATAACAGTTCAGCTTTTATTTTACCAAAGTAATTTGAGAAACAAAAGCTGAGCTGTGATTGGTTGCTATGGGCCACATCAAACCATATTATTTAGTGTTCTTAGTGTGGCCTAACCATAGGCTGTTTGCTTGGTCACAAGTGTGTTTACTGACTTCTGCAGTAAAGCACATCGCCAGTCATTAATGGGTTAATGCTTCAGATGTGTTTACCTGCAGTAACCATGGCAACCATGCACTATGATGACAAGCGCTTATGTCATAAAGAAGGTTCCATAAAGCCATGCACCGCGCCCTGATCAGTGCCATCTTGGATGCGCCAGAGGACCTTGAGCTTGACTAATTTACTGCCCCCTACCCTTGATGAAATTTGGAGGTTCTAGCAGGGGACCTGGATCTGTGAAGGAGAAGAGATACATCCGCCTAGCTATCAATAAGGTGACAGATATTGTAGCCTCATCTCTCTCACATCCAGTTTATTATAATTATAGTATGGTATTACCCTCTAAGCCCAGGGGAGGGGCAGCTCTCCAGCCATGGCTTCCTCGAGGTTTCCCCCACAGGGGGTTTTTCCTCGCCTGAGTGCTGGAGGGTGACTCTTCGTGAGTCGGGGGGTCTGCCATTTTCAGTGTTGTGTAATTTTAAATAAAATTGGGACCCTTTGACACCTGATTACAATGTGTTATGTCTTTATTTTGGGTTCTTTCGTTTAACTTGGGAGAGTTGGGAGTCCATCACATATTGCAGAGTCATAAAGCTGGACATTTGCCTGCTACACAGATCTATCACCTGCAAAATGCGCAAAAGTAGTATAGAGCGGTGGCTGGTGGAACTCCTGCATGTATGTGCATATCCCTGGATTAAAGGAACACTCAAAAACATGTATCACAAGGTTTATACCTACATCTACAAGGCTTGGCAAAAGGTTTTATCAAGTGACAGGGTCACACCAATCATAGCAACACGGACACCACCATAAATATACATCATATATACATAACCCAGTGGCTCTTGTGTGTGTGGGCAGGATCAGGGGCAAGGCAGAGTATTGTGCCCCCACACCCATACATGCAGGTGTGGGCTCGGTAGCTGCCCCCCCCCCTGCAAAATCCACAGGATAGGGGATATCAAGCTGATTGTTGGGGGTCCCACTGGTCACGAGAATGTGGGAAACATATCCCCCTCAAATAAACAGTGGGGACGGTGCTCCATTAATTCTCTATAGGTCTTGTTATCCCTTATCCTGTGAATAACTAGGAGAGGGGTATGTTCTCATGTACTATATGGCTGGACTCAGACTAGGCGTTTTTCAGAAATATGTCATATGGCATTTTTGGGGTTCAAAAACACAGAGACCAGATGTTAGTCAGTGGGGAAAATCGAAACACAACACCCATAGGACATTTTTCTGCTATGGTGTGTTTTTTTTTTTTTTTTGTGTTTTGCCACAAGCTTCTATGGGGGTGAATTTTGTCATGTCTATATGGAAATTAGTGTTTTTTCCAGGTTCTTCAACATAAAACCTGGAATCACATGACAAAGAATTACATGATTGGTACCGAAAAAGCCCCACAGGGGATAAAATTAGAACTAAACTTTACACTAAAATGAGAACATGGCAAAAGAAGTGCCAGAAAAAAACACCAAAAAGCAGGAAGATGTGCAACAGTCTTAATCTTGGTTCACATTTGTAGTGAATTCAGTAGAATTAAATTGGTACTTTTTTTTCTTTCAAATCAACTGGTGTATAAAGATTTGTATTTAACTTTTATTAAAAAAAAAAACCCAGAACTTATCAGCTGCTGTATGTCCTGCAGGAAGTGGTGTATTCTCTCCAGTCTGACTCAGTGTTCTCTGCTGCCACCTCTGTTCATAACACAAACTGTCCAGAGTATAAGAGGTTTTCTATGGGGATTTGCTACTGCTCTGGAGAGTTCCTGTCATGGACAGAGGTGGAAGCAGAGACTGTGCACTGTGTCAGTCTGGAAAGAACACAGCACTTCCTGCAGGACATACAGCAGCTGATAAGTACTGGAAGACTTTTAAATAGCAGTAATTTACAAATCTATATAATTTTCAGACACCAGTTGGTTTGAGAAGAAAAAAGTTTTTGCCAGAGTACCTCTTTAAATTAAATAAAAAAGTCAATTAGCTTAAGGGAACAAACCCACTTGCTGGATCTGCAGCGAGTCTCCTTGCTGCGTTTTTGCAGCGAGACTCGCTGCAGATCCCGGCCCTATACTTTCAATAGCAGAGAAACTCGCAGCAGGGATGTACATTCCTGCTGCGATTTTGTCTGCAGCCCGCCCCATTAACCCCCCGGCCGCCGGATATTATACGGTGTCTTCCCGGTCCGCCGGGCCAATCAGTGCGCTGCGGTGGGGCAGCACACTGATTGGCCGGGCGGAATGTGCCGGGAGCCGCCGAAGCAAGCAGGAGTCGGGATCAGGTAATGTATATCCTGCCCGCCCCCCTGCAGCCCCGATCGCCCCCGGCCGCACTATCGCCCGCAGCCTCCGGCCGCACGATCGCCCCCAGCCCCGCAGCCCCACGATCGCCCCCAGCCCCGCAGCCTCCAGCCGCACGATCGTCCCCAACCCCGCAGCCTCCAGCCACACGATCGCCCTGCAGCCTCCAGCCGCATAATCGCCCCCAGCCCCACGATCGCCCCCGGCCCCACGATCGCCCCCGGCCCCACGATCACCCCCGGCCCCCAGCCGCACGATCGCCCCCAGCCCCGCAGCCTCCAGCCGCACGATCGCCCGCAGCCCCCGGCCGCACGATCGCCCGCAGCCCCCGGCCGCACGATCGCCCCCAGCCCCGCAGCCCCCAGCCCCACGATCGCCCCCAGCCGCGCAGCCTCCAGCCGCACGATCGCCCCCAGCCCCGCAGCCACCAGCCGCACGATCGCCCCCAGCCCCGCAGCCTCCAGCCGCACGATCGCCCCAGGCCCCACGATCGCCCCCGGCCCCACGATCGCCCCCGGCCCCCAGCTGCAAGATCGCCCCCAGCCCCGCAGCCTCCAGCCGCACGATCGTCCCCAGCCGGGCCGGGGGCGATCGTGCGGCCAGGGGCGGTCATGCGGCTGGAGGCTGCGGGGCTGGGGGCAATCGTGGGGCTGGGGGCGATCGTGCGGCCGGGGGCTGCGGGGCTGGGGGCGATTGTGGGGTTGCGGGCCATCGGGGCTGCAGGGGGGCAGGCAGGATACAGTATACATTACCAGGTCCCCGCTCCTGCTTGCTTCGGCGGCAGCGCACTGATTGGCCGGGCGGGCCGTGAAGACACCGGGAGCCCCGAAGCAAGCAGGAACGGGGACCCGGTAATGTATAATGTCGGGCGGGCTGCAGACAAAATCGCAGCAGGGACGTTATAGCGGCGGCCGTCGGTAAAGGAGATTACCGGTGCCGCCGCTGCTTTTCATCTCCTCCCGCCGTGAATCCACGGCAGGGGGAGATGAAATAAGTGTCCCCTCAGACCCCAGATCAGCCCCCCCTAGTAGGGAATCACTAACCCTCCTCCCCCGGCGGCCATCATTTCCAAGATGGCCGGCGCCATCCCTGCGAACAAACGATGTTTGTTCGCAGGGATGGAAAAGTTTAAATGAATGAAAGCCTCATGCTCTCCGCCACCGGAGGTAGCGGAGAGCATGGGGCAGTCATCGGGGACCCCCCTGTGGGGTCCCGGTACAAGCGATCAGCGGTATATACTATATACCGCTGATCGCTTGTACCATGTGCCGCCGGCACTTTTTATCCCCTGTCACCATGAATGATTGGTGACAGGGGATAAAAAGTGATGTCCCCCCATCCCCAAGTCGCCTTCCAATTCCAATTTGGTCTCTGTCACTGAACTATGATTACTGTGATAGAAAATATCACAGTAATCATAGTAATACAGTGAAAATGAATGTGTAAAGTACAAAAAGTGACTAACATACAAAAAAATAAAACACACACTTTTTATTATAGTAATATTTGCAGTTTACTCCCAAATTACCCCTAACCCCCCCCCCCAGATTACCCGTAACCACCGCACGTTGCCCGTAACCACCCCAAATTGCCAGTGACCCCCTCCAGATTGCCCGTAACCGCCCCAAATTACATTTACCAACCCCAGATTACCTATAAGCACTTCAGTTTAGCAGTAACAATCCCAGATTGTCTGTAACCCTTCCAGGTTGCACATAACCCCCCCAGGTTCCCCGTAATCACGCCAGATTACATGTAACCCCCCCAGATTGCACGTAACCACCGCACGTTGCCTCTGACCACGCCACGATGCCTCTGACCACCGCACGTTGCCTCTGACCACCACACGTTGCCTCTGACCACGCCACGATGCCTCTGGTCACGCCACGGCGCCTCTGACCACGCCACGTTGCCTCTGACCACCCCAAATTGCCAATGACCCCCTCCAGATTGCGGTGCCCATGCCAGATTACAGGTATCCACCCCAGATTGCCTATAAGAACTTCAGTTTATCCGTAACCACCCCACGTTGCCCGTATCCACCCCAGATTGTCTGTAAACACTGCAGGTTGCCCGTAACCACCCCACGTTGCCCGTAACCACCCCAGATTGTCTGTAAGCACAGCAGGTTGCCCGTAACCACCCCACGTTGCCCGTAACCACCCCACGTTGCCCGTAACCACCGCACGTTGCCTCTGACCACCTCACGTCGCCTCTGACCACGCCACGTTGCCTCTGACCACGCCACGTCGCCTCTGACCACCGCAGGTTGCCTCTGACCACCGCAGGTTTCCTCCGACCACCGCAGGTTGCCTCTGACCACTGCATGTTGCCTCTGACCACCCAAATTGCCAATGACCCAGATTGCGGTAACCATGCCAGATTACAGGTACCCACCCGAGATTACCTATAAGCACTTCAGTTTATCCGTAACCACCCCACATTGCCGGTAACCACCCCACATTGCCCGTAACCACCCCAGATTGTCTGTAAGCACTGCAGGTTGCCCGTAACCACCCCACGTTGTCCGTAACCACCCCAGATTGTCTGTAAGCACTGCAGGTTGCCCGTAACCACTCCAGGTTGCCGTAACCACAGCAGGTTGCCCGTGACCACCCCATGTTGTCCGTAACCACCCCAGATTACCTGTAACTACCTCAGGTTGCCCATAACCACCCCTGGTTGCCCGTAACCACCCCACATTACCTGTAATCTCATTTTTTTTTTTTATTTTAGTAACTGCGCTATTCTAATAACCATTACTAGCTGCGGTTTTGCTCCAGTAAATTGGCACTCCTTCCCTTCTGAGCCCTGCTGTGTGCCCATACAGTGGTTTATGCCCACATATGAGGTACCGTTTTACTCAGGAGAAACTGAGTTACAGATTATGGGGTACGTTTTCTCTCCTGTTCCTCGTCAAATTGAGAAATTTCAAACTAAACCAACATATTATTGGAAAAATTCGAGTTTTTCATTTTTACTGGACAATTTTGAATACTTTCCTCTAATATCTGTGGGGTAAAAATGGTCACCACACCCCAAAATGAATTCTCTGAGGGGTGTACTTTCCAAAATGGAGTGACTTATTGGGAGATTTTACTCCGCTGGCACTACAGGGGCACTGCAAACGGACCTGGAGCTCAGAAACTTCTCCAGCAAAATCTGCATTAAAAAAGCTAATTGGCACTCCTTCCCTTCTGAGCCCTCCTGTGTGCCCATACAGTGGTTTATGCCCACATATGAGGTACCTTTTCACTCAGGAGAACCTGCGTTACAAATTTTGGGGTACTTTTTTTCTCTTGTTCCTCATAAAATTGAGAAATTTCAAACTAAAAGAACATAATATTGGAAAAAATTGAGTTTTCCATTTTTACTGTCTAATTTTGAATACTTTCCTCTAATACCTATGGGGTCAAAATGCTTACCACACCCCAAAATGAATTCTTTGAGGGGTGCACTTTCCAAAATGGGGTGACTTATGGCGAGATTTTACTTTGATGGCACTACAGGGGCACTGCAAACGCACCTGGAGCTCGGAAACTTCTGCAGCAAAATCTGCATTGAAAAAGCTAATTGGCGCTCCTTCCCTTCTGAGCCCTCCTGTGTGCCCATACAGTGGTTTATGCCCACATATGGGGTACCATTGTACTTAGGAGAACCTGCGTTACAAATTTTGGGGTACTTTTTTTCTCTTGTTCCTTGTGAAATTGAGAAATTTCAAACTAAACAAACATATTATTGGAAGAATTCGAGTTTTTCATTTTTATTGTCTTCTTTTGAATACTTTCCTGTAATACCTGTGGGATCAAAATGCTCACCTCACACCAAGATGAATTCTTTGAGGGGTGCACTTTCCAAAATGGGGTGACTTATGTTTTTTTTTGTCTCTGCTGACACTACAGGGGCACTGCAAACGCACCTGGCGCTCAGAAACTTCTTCAGCAAAATCTGCATTGGAAAAGCTAATTGGCGCTCCCTTCCTTCTGAGCCCTGCTGTGTGCCCATACAGTGGTTTACGCCCACATTTGGGGTACCGGTGTCCTCAAGAGAACCTGCGTTACAAATTTTGGGATACTTTTTTTTCTCTTGTTCCTCGTGAAATTGAGAAATTTCAAACTAAACGAACATATTATTGGAAGAATTCGAGTTTTTCATTTTTATTGTCTTCTTTTGAATACTTTCCTGTAATACCTGTGGGGTCAAAATGGTCAACACACACCAAGATGAATTCTTTAAGGGGCGCACTTTCCAAAATGGGGTGACTTATGGGGGGTTTTCTCTCTGCTGACACTACAGGGGCACTGCAAACGCACCTGGCGCTCAGAAACTTCTTCAGCTAAATCTGCATTGGAAAAGCTAATTGGCGCTCCCTTCCTTCTGAGCCCTGCTGTGTGCCCATACAGTGGTTTACGCCCACATATGGGGTACCGTTGTACTCAAGAGAACCTGTGTTACAAATTTTGGGGTGTTTTTGCTCTCATTTTCCTTTTGAAAATGAGAAACTTTAATCTAAACGTATATATTATTGGAAAATTTTAATTTTCCATTTTTTTACTGCCTAATTGTGAATACTTTCCTCCAGCCCCTGTAGGGTTAAAATGCTCATTATACCCCTAGATTAATTCTGTAAGGTGTGTAGTTTCCAAAATGGGGTCACTTTTGGGGGTTTTCAGGATACCAGACTTCTAAATCCATTTAAAAAAAGAACTGGTCCCTAAAAAAATCAGTTTTGGAAACTTTCACGAAAATGTGATAATTTGCTGATGAATTTCTAAGCCCCAGAACACCCTAAAAAAGTAAAATATGTTTACCAAATTATGGCAGAATAAAGAGGACATATTGGTAATGTGACTTAGTAACTAATTTATGTGCTACGACTTTCTTTTTTTAGAAGCAGAGAATTTCAAAGATCATAAAATGCAATTTTTTAAAATTTTTCATGATATTTTGATGTTTTTCACAAAAAACACACAAAGTAGTGACCAAATTTTGCCACTAACATAAAGTGCCATATGTGACGAAAAAACAGTCTCAGAATCGCTAGCATACGTTAAAGCATCACTGAGCTATAAAAGCATAAAGTGAGACAGGTCAGATTTTGAAAAATTAGCCTGGTCATTAAGGCCCAAACTAGCTGCAGCACGAAGGGGTTAAACTAGACAGTGCAGATCCGGCAAGTGTGTTTGTAACCTTACAGTGGAAACTTAAACTAGACACTGTAAAAATGCACCATATTAAGGTCTTGTTCACACCACATTTTTATTCTTTTTGCTCCATGACCTCCGTACCTTCCCATATAGTTATGATGGAGGCCACTTAATACCATCTGTTCTACATAGACTCCCAAAATTCATACTGAAATACCTCCCATTCTTGCTTTTTTTTAAATCGCCTCCCTTTTCCTATTTTATGAATACAAGTAAATAAACATATTTTGTATCGCCACTTGCATATTCTCCCGAACTATTAAATGATCACATTCCTGATCATGCACAGTAAACAGCGTAAGTGCAATAAAATACGAGGGCACGGGTACAGGTAAGTATACTTTCGTTATTATGTTCTTGCCTGCCTGAGATTTGTCAGTTCCCAGGGGTAGTGCAGCGCTAAACAATTATTCACTAAATAACACACATTACAAAGTTATACAACTTTGTAATGTATGTTATGTTAGTCAATCGCCCCCTTCCCCGTGTTTCCCCCCACCCACACCAGACCCGGAAGTGTAGTGCTCTATACATACCTGCCTCTTGCCGACCCCCGTCCACCATCTTGTGCCAATGATGTCATCTTTGGACGGACGGCCGAACCGCTCCGACCGTCCCTAGTGCCGGCCGCCCTCTGCTGCGTCATCAGCTACTCAGCCGCAATTGCGATAACTGTGCTCAGCCAATCGTGGCTGAGCAGCTGATGACGAAGTGGTTCGGCCGTCCGTCCGAAGATGACATCATTGGCACAAGATGGCAGACGGGGGTCGGCAAGAGGCAGGTATGTATAGAGCACTACACTTCCGGGTCTGGTGTGGGTGGGGGGAAACACGGGGAAGGGGGCGATTCACTAACATAACATACATTACAAAGTTGTATAACTTTGTAATGTGTGTTATTTAGTGAATAATTGTTTAGCGCTGCACTACCCCTTTAAAATGTAAATATACATATATGTATGTGTCTATACAATGTATTACAGTATCTGTATGGTTCTGCCACACTGGTAGCTGATAGAAATCCAAGAAGTGAAAAAAAATGGCCCCTGTGCAAATTCACATTGTCTCCTGCTCCTTCTGCTATCCCCCCTTAGGAGACAAATCTTCCATGTCTCTGTCTCACATTGTGTGTGTTTGCTGAGATCAGGCTGATGATGCAGACAGGGGGCAAGGTGTGATGTCACAGAAGGCTTGGCTGGATCCCCCAATCCCCTGAGTGATCCATCATCTCTGACCAGCCAGAAGCAGGTGTTGCACTGATTTCTCTAATTGTGCAGAAGTGTGCAGTGAAATTAGGGCTGTGTTCACACATGTTGGAGTGTCACTGCAGTACTGCAGTGTATTCACAAAAATGATGCAGTAACACAAGTAAATGATGCTAAACGGCAGAGAGGATCAGAGCCTTATTGTGGGGCTCAACTTCAAAGATCATAATATGTGCGTAAAAGTGAAAAGAAAAAAAAAACTAAAAGTTCTTTACTTTATTCCAATATCAGTGTTACAGGTAGAGAATACAGCATGCTGTATGGTGTTACAGGTAGAGAATACAGCGTGCTGTGTGGTGTTACAGGTAGAGAATACAGTGTGCTGTGTGGTGTTACAGGTAGAGAATACAGTGTGCTGTGTGGTGTTACAAGTAGAGAATACAGTGCTGTGTGGTGTTACAGGTAGAGAATACAGTGTGCTGTGTGGTGTTACAGGTAGAGAATACAGCGTGCTGTCTGGTGTTACAGGTAGAGAATACAGCGTGCTGTGTGGTGTTACAGGTAGAGAACACAGTGTGCTGTTACAGGTAGAGAATACAGTGTGCTGTGTGGTGTTACAGGTAGAGACTACAGTGTGCTGTGTGGTGTTACAGGTAGAGAATACAGCGTGCTGTGTGGTGTTACAGGTAGGGAATACAGTGTGCTGTATGGTGTTACAGGTAGAGAATACAGTGTGCTGTGTGGTGTTACAGGTAGAGAATACAGTGTACTGTGTGGTGTTACAGGTAGAGAATACAGCGTGCTGTGTGGTGTTACTGGTAGAGACTACAGTGTGCTGTGTGGAGTTACAGGTAGAGAATACAGCGTGCTGTGTGGTGTTACAGGTAGGGAATACAGCGTGCTGTGTGGTGTTACAGGAAGAGAATACAGCGTGCTGTGTGGTGTTACAGGTAGAGAATACAGTGTGCTGTGTGGTGTTACAGGTAGAGACTACAGTGTGCTGTGTGGTGTTACAGGTAGAGAATACAGCGTGCTGTGTGGTGTTACAGGTAGGGAATACAGTGTGCTGTATGGTGTTACAGGTAGAGAATACAGTGTGCTGTGTGGTGTTACAGGTAGAGAATACAGTGTACTGTGTGGTGTTACAGGTAGAGAATACAGCGTGCTGTGTGGTGTTACTGGTAGAGACTACAGTGTGCTGTGTGGAGTTACAGGTAGAGAATACAGCGTGCTGTGTGGTGTTACAGGTAGGGAATACAGCGTGCTGTGTGGTGTTACAGGAAGAGAATACAGCGTGCTGTGTGGTGTTACAGGTAGAGAATACAGTGTGGTGTTACAGGTAGAGAATACAGCGTGCTTTGTGGTGTTACAGGTAGAGAATACAGTGTGCTGTGTGGTGTTACAGGTAGAGAATACAGCGTGCTGTGTGGTGTTACAGGGAGAGAATACAGCGTGCTGTGTGGTGTTACAGGTAGAGAATACAGTGTGCTGTGTGGTGTTACAGGGAGAGAATACAGCGTGCTGTGTGGTGTTAGAGGGAGAGAATACAGCGTGCTGTGTGGTGTTACAGGTAGGGAATACAGCGTGCTGTGTGGTGTTACAGGAAGAGAATACAGCGTGCTGTGTGGTGTTACAGGTAGAGAATACAGTGTGGTGTTACAGGTAGAGAATACAGCGTGCTTTGTGGTGTTACAGGTAGAGAATACAGTGTGCTGTGTGGTGTTACAGGTAGAGAATACAGCGTGCTGTGTGGTGTTACAGGGAGAGAATACAGCGTGCTGTGTGGTGTTACAGGTAGAGAATACAGTGTGCTGTGTGGTGTTACAGGGAGAGAATACAGCGTGCTGTGTGGTGTTAGAGGGAGAGAATACAGCGTGCTGTGTGGTGTTACAGGTAGAGAATACAGCGTGCTGTGTGGTGTTACAGGTAGAGAATACAGTGTGCTGTGTGGTGTTACAGGGAGAGAATACAGCGTGCTGTGTGGTGTTACAGGGAGAGAATACAGTGTGCTGTGTGGTGTTACAGGTAGAGAATACAGCTGGCTGTGTGGTGTTACAGGTAGAGAATACAGTGTGCTGTGTGGTGTTACAGGTAGAGAATACAGCGTGCTGTGTGGTGTTACTGGTAGAGACTAGAGTGTGCTGTGTGGTGTTACAGGTAGAGAATGCTGTGTGATGTTACAGGTAGAGAATACAGCGTGCTGTGTGGTTTTATAGGTAGAGAATAAAATGTGCTGTGTGGGTGGGACCACAATGAAATGATAAAGTACTGCAAATAATTCAGTAACACAATGAAACTGCAATGTGTGAACATAGCCTAGATGTTCTGCAGCAGCTTTGGGCGGGGAATGGGCAGGGTGGAGGACTGTGATGAACAGCTGAGGGAAAGCATTGCATTCTGGAACCTGTAGTACTGTGTACAACTGATAAACCAGGAAGTGCAGAAACACAAAACCCCCCAAAACAAATGGATTTTTGGTAGTTTCAAAAATTGAATAGATAGGTAAGTAATGCTTTATGCTTCTGCAGAAGTTTAATTTTTTTTAACCTATACCTGGAGTTCCCCTTTAATGGGACTTCTCCTTTCAAGATACTTATGTGGCATCCTATACTGTTTGCATAGAGTGACTGACAAATTACCAGCAGTGAGCCAGCATTGCTGTTCACATACACAGCGCTGTGCAAAGGTTTGGTTCTATCTGGTATATATAGGGTGGGCCCCTAGAATTAAATTCCCTGGTGGGCCCAAGGTACCCCAGTCCGACACTGCCTGCTGGCCCACATAAAAGGGCCCTAAAGGGTTTGGGGAACAGCCAATAAACGAGCAAGCACAGGCCGAAAATTGTCAGCAGCACAACTACCCATGTAAACAGGGAATATGCTGCTTGCAATAATGGAGGTGGAAGGCCAGCTATCCACAAATTGTTTCCCTGGATGTTTACTTTCAGTAATAGTCCTGTCCAGTAAGTGGTCCTTTCAACAATTGCTAATTGCTGTACACATAGTGGGCACTGGTATCATGCAGTTATCTGTAGCCATCTCAGTCTCCTGACCTCAATATTATTGAGCCAATCCTGGGGAGATCAAAGGTGCACAGTTCATGCAAGACACCCAGAAATTTACAGGAACCGGAGGCTTTTGCCAAGAAGTAATGGCAGCTTTACCATCTGAGAAAATAAAGAGCCTCATCCACAACTTGCACAAAAGACTCCAAGCTGCCATTGATGTTAGAGGGGGCAATACATGGTATTAAGAACTGGGGTATGTAAACTTTTGATCAGGGTCATTTGAATGTTTTTGGTTTTCATTATGATATAAAAAGAGAAAACACAGTAGTTTGACAATAAATGGCTTCACCCAACCACTAACCATGAGTAGAAAAAAAGTTTTTGTGTTATCATTAAGAAAGCAAAATCCTGCCTCGCTATATAAACTTTGAGCACATCTGTATATGCAATGTAACACATTAAAAAGCCTCCTTCCACATGTATTTCAAATGTTCTCACATATAGCTGGCAAGGTCCTGTACAATATTGTAATGAATAACCAACTACACCAATGAATAATGTGTCACAATGCAAGTAATAACAATAAAGTATGGTATGAACATAGACCTACTGTATGTATGGATACAACATCACCAGAGAAATACTAGGTGCACAAGTAGGAGGAAGAGCGGTCCTGGCACAACCCTTCCCCACGCGTTCCGTCAATGCATGTCTGACTTCATCATGGGCCCGACCCCTTTCTGCCTTCTGTTCTTGGGGCCAGTTCACATGGAGCAAAATTGATGGAATTCAGCAGCGGAAAGTTTGTAAATTCTTTGAGTGGAGAGCAGAGGCACGGCAGACCTCCAATTAAAAGACATAGTGGAAGTCTGCGGGCAGGGGTTCCATGCAGAATCTCTGCGCCAATTCTGTAGTGTGAACGGGCCCTTAGTCTCTTTTTCTCAGCGCAGTTTCCATGTACATTTGGGGGAGAGATTGGACCAGAAGTGAGTGTGAGTGAGTGTGAGCTGAATCTGCAGTGACCAGGGAATCCTACAGACATGGCTGGGGGACATTGGGGAACGTGGGCAGGTTAAAGGAGAAATACGGCAAAAATTTTAATTAAAGTATTGTATTGCCCCCAAAAAGTTATACAAATCACCAATATACACTTATTACGGGAAATGGTTATAAAGTGCTTTTGTCCCTGCACTTACTACTGTATCAAGGCTTCACTTCCTGGATAACATGGTGATGTCACTTCCTGAATAACATAGTGATGTCACGACCCGACTCCCAGAGCTGTGCTGGCTGTGGCTGCTGGAGAGGATGATGGCAGAGGGATGCTCAGTGTCCCTCCAGTGCCCTGTGTCCCTCAGTGTCCCCCTGCCATCATCCTCTCCAGCAGCCACAGCTCTGGGAGATGGGGCGTGACATCACCATTTTATCCAGGAAGGGAAGCCTTGATGCAGTAGTAAGTGCAGGGAAAAAGCACTTTATAAGAATTTCCTGTAATAAGTGTATATTGGTGATTTGTATAACTTTTGGGGGGCAATACAATACTTTAATAAAAAATTTCGCTGACTTCTCCTTTAAGTATGTCTTTATTATTTTACAACTTTAAAGCAAGGGCTGCACAGAAATAGCTAATGATAATCGTGCTATGTTCAGGCTGTGTAATACGGCCCTAAACAAATGCATATGTAAAGTGTCTAGACCATGTTTATTTCCCTTTCAAAGGAACAGTATCGCTGTCATTCTGTCCTTCTAGTTGTTATAAGTTTGCCTTGCAGCAATAAACTGACCAAATTCTAAAGGCTATATTTGTGATGGCTCGATGCATGCTGTATGGCCTATTACAGGGCTTGATAATTGCATGGGTAGGGCTGCATGGACATTATCAGTTATGTCCGTGCAGCCCTTGCTTTCATCAGCAACCGGCCATGCATCTCCTATTATACGGTGTGATGCTGTCAGGATAGAGACAGGGAAACACAAGGACAGGTGAGCCCTGACACTAGCACCCAGCCTTCTGTCCCTATCTACAGTACTTGCCTCAGATGCCCTAAACGGCAAACGGACAACTGGATGGCCAAACCCTGATCTTTCCAAAGTGCAACACAGAACAAATCAAGACAGACAAACACAATGGGAGCAAGGTCAGAAATCCAAGTCAACAACAGCCGAGCAGTGCAGCACAAAAACGTGTCCAATGGGGTAGTCAAATAGTCAGAAGCCAGTAGTCAGGTAACCAGAAATACAATGCAGGATAAACACTTGGTCAAGATACACTAGCAAGCTCAGGCTCTATCGCAGGCAAGGGACATGAGATAAGTGAGGATACTTATGGAGCCTGAAGTCCCAGCCCCTTGGGCTAAGGCTCCAGGTCCTGCCCAGATACCGACAGCTGACTGGTGAGTCAGCTGCCAGTCAATCAGTGAACTCACTACACCAGGGGAGTAACTAGAAATGGCAGGGCCCCATAGCTAATTTTTGATTGGGCCCTTCCCAACTGACCACTATGCTGTCAAGTTTAGACATAACTGCAGGGGCTTGTCAGGACTGTTTGCAGTTAAAGGGACATTTGCAGAACCTTGGCCACTTGGCCACCTGATGCTGCAAATGATGACAGCTGAGGGGGCCCAGTGTATTGCAGGAGCAGGCAACAGGGGCCCCTGATTCGGTGGGCCCCATAGCAGCTGCTATGGCTGCTACAGTGGTAGTTACGCCCCTGAACTACACCTATAAAAATTGGTCAGGGAGTGATACACTGGCCACTGCTACAACCAGGAATAGCAGAGCAGAGTACAGCAAAAACATGAGAAGCATTCTGGCTGCTATGGACACCGAGCCAAACGCACGGCCCGAGTCCTAACGTACGTGTAAACACAGGGAACGATCAAGCGACGAGCGAGAAATCATTCATTTTGATCTTTTAACATGTTCTCAAATTATCGTTTGTCGTTCGCTAAAATTCGCAGATCTCTTCGTGTAAATAGTTTTGTACCGATTTACCCTGTGTGTGAGATGGGCTTAAGCGATCTTAAAACGATTGCAATAACGAATTTTCAAACTGATATATCGTTCCGTCTAAACGCTGATGGTTATAAAAAGCATCATTACTTCGAAATTGTTAATCGTTAATCGTTCGATTGGGCAACGTTAACGCAGCATTACTTACACTCATATATTATTGCAAACTTTTAGCACAAAGAAGACAATTAGGCAGCTGTGGTTAATATATTTTCTGCGGGTCATGTGCCGACCTAGGCTCTATTCATAACAGAGCCCACAGGGTCCAATACGGAGATCACCGGGTTCTGGGTCAGACCCCCCGCTAATACCCCTATAAGTGGGCAGTGGCGGTCTTTGGCACCAAGCACCCCAAGCGATCGCTTGGGGCCCCCAACATCCAGGGGGGCCCCCACGCCCCGCTCTTGTGCTCAACACCGCTGGACAGGGCCGCTGCCCCGCTCGCTGCTGCCATCTGAACTGTAACTATGAGCACTCGTAATGAGCGCTCATAGTTACATGCAGCAGCACTGACAGGGAGGGAGACATTGGCCCCCTTCCTGTCAGTCACTCTTGTGGCCGCAGGAAGGGTTTTCCCTGCGGTCACAAGTGGCCGCTTTGTCCTTGTGGTGCCGGCGCTCTAGTGACATCACTGGAGCATCGGCGCCAGGACAAGGGGAGTGCGGCCTCTTGTGATTGCAGGGAAAACCCTTCCTGCGGCCACAAGAGTGAAGAGAAGAGGAGACGCCCGGACCCAGGTGAGTATAAGTGTTTGTTTTATTGTGTTATATACTATATGGGAGGGGGAGCACACAGGGGTCTGTTTAACTGGGAGAGCGCACATCGGGGGTCTATATGAATGGGGGGAGCACACAGGGGGGCTATATAACAGGGGGAGCACACAGGGGGGCTATAGACTACTGGGGCTTCACTGAGGGGTCTATATACTACTGGGGGCAGCACACAGGGGGTCTATATACTACTTGGGGCAGCAGAATGGGGTCTATATCCAGCTTGGAGAGCACACAGGAGGTCTATATCCAAGTGGGGGAGCACACAGGGGGGCTATATACTACTGGGGGAGCACACAGGGGTCTATATACTACTTGTGAGGCACACAGGTGGTCTATATTTAACTGGGGGAGCACACAGGGGTCTGTATACTACTTGGGCAGTACACAAGGGGTCTATATAATACTGGTGGGGCACACAGAGGGTCTATATACTACTGGGGGAACCACACAGGGGTTTATATCCTACTGGAGGAGCACACAGGGGTCTATATCCAAGTGGGGGAGCACACAGGAGGTCTATATCCAAGTGGGGGAGCACACAGGGGGGGCTAAACACCCCTGAGGGAGCACACAGGGGGCCTATATACTAGTGGGGGAGCACACAGGGGGTATATACTACTGGGGGCAGCACACAGGGGGTCTATATACAACTGGGGCAGCACACAGGAGGTCTTTATACTTCTGGGGGAGCACACGGGGGGCTATATATAACTGGGGGAAAACACAGGGGTATATATTACTGGCAGTAGCACACAAGGGGTATATACTACTGGGGGCAACATACAGCGGTCAATTGTTTTGGAACACGTGTCGAGGGCAAGGGGCGCCAGACATAACTTCGCTTGGGGCCCCAGAAATGCCAAGACCGCCCCTGTAAGTGGGAAGGGGTTTAAATACTTGCATATATGTAAAGCCATAGAAAATGACAATACCGGGAATTGTAATAGATTTTGCTACGGAACTCGCTGTGTGAAATCCGTTGCGATCCGGTACGTGTGAAGCTACCCCAACTCTTAATTTTGTCAGTAATAAAGTTTTGTCTTTAGATATGTAAAACAGACTGTAATGACGTGGCTCATGTTATGCTTCTGGCTTCTGTATCAGGACGTTTAATTCTACTAGGCACTAATGGGTTAACTAGAAATAAAAGGAAGCCTGCAGGGCAATGCCAGAGCACAAATGCAGTGGGATGGAAATACAAATCTATCTGTAGGTGATAACACGGAGACGTCTAGACGGGGCTGTATCCAGTAAAGATCTATCTGGCGTGTAATTTGCTGCATGAGGCTAGAATAGCATGTCAGGCGGTAAAATAAAAGCAGCAGAACATATCCCCCAAAGCTTTGTTACAAGGTGACATAATCTTCTATAAGGAGGCAGCGAACAGGCTGGAGAATTGCATTGCCCAATCAGATAGAATTACTCAGTGACCAATTAGGGCCCAGCTTACATGGCAACTTTGGAAACTGACTAGTATGATGCTGGGTGCCCAGCATTCCTCCAGCTCTGCCATGTACCAGTGGCAGCCATGCTCTGACTTACGGCTTTGCTGAAAAAGAAGGCTTTTCTACAGCATCAGCAACAAGTCAGGTAAGTGTGCGGTGCCCTGCTGTGATTACAGATGCAGGCAGGAGGATGATGATGATGAACGCTGCCATCCATTAACCCCTGCCTTCCTGCCTGCAGCCAGCACCGATGCATAATAATGGCTAGAATGAGGCTGTCTTCCTGTAGATTAACCCCTGATTTCACAATATCTAGAAGAGGACAGCCATGACAGCTTCCTTACACAGCTGCAAAATATCCTGTGCAGGAGGAGAATGCACTAGATATTCTGTATCTTATGTGATTATGTAGGTTAATCCATCATGTGTTACAGTCTATGATGAATGCGTTACCTACTGAGACATGGTTGCATGGTTACAGAGCTCCAACTGGGAATATTCTGCAATGTGGATGCTTGTTTGTGAGCGATATATATATATATATATATATATATATATATATATATATATGCAGTAAGCAGAATATACTCATGATGTCTAAATAAAGGTTATTCTTATTATTTAAGCACACATACGGTATTTATAATGCTAGCATTGTCTTACTGGCTTGTTTAGGATACTGGTAATATTTATTATTACCAATATATATATATATATATATATATATATATATATATATATACGTTTGTAAAAATATTTACATGACTTTCTGATGTCATCAAATATCCACTTTCCCAATGCACGTTGTGTATCAATTTGTGTATAGTTACATGGCTCGTTTGAAAAAAGATACATGTCCATCACGTTTAACCAAGGAAAGGAAGAGTTCAACCAAGGGGGGTTTCCAACGTTAAAAAACTAAAGCCTGCTTTGGGTATAGAATGTGCACTGCCAGTCCAGCCTCTCCTGCTGTTCCTGTTTACTGCCCCCATGATAGTTCTCCCTGCTCCCAGACAATATATACAGATATCTAAAAATGTTAACAGGTAACGGCCATCACTTATTTATATGCAGAGGATGAAAAGTTATGTGATTTTATAATAAATTATGAACAACTGATTGGGGGTCTCGGGTTATACTCCTAATCACTCAGGCTAAATGCTTGGGGACTAATGCCCCTTATAATGGGACCCAACTAAAATATAACTTTTAATCTTACATACGAATAAAATCTGTGTATCAAGTGGTAGAAAGGAAATGGTAAAAACACAACAGTCGAACTGCTACCGCATAAACCATATGCAGCAGGACCAAAACAGGTCTATATGCTGGAGCAGAGTGCTGACACGATTTAAAATCTGCCTATAGCCCCTTCAACATGTTTCGCTGCATTCACAGCGTCCTCAGAAATAATAGCAATTGTTCCTGAAGACACAAAACATGTTGAAGAGGATAGCAATTCTCCCCGAGGACGCTGCGAATGCAGCAAAACATGTTGAAGAGGATAGCAATTCTCCCTGAGGACGCTGCGGATGCAGCAAAACACGTTGAAAAAGATAGCACTTCTCCCTGAGGACGCTGCGGATGCAGCAAAACATGCTGAAGAGGATAGCAATTCTTCCTGAGGACGCTGCGGATGCAGCAAAACATGCTGAAGAGGATAGCAATTCTTCCTGAGGGCCAGGATTTGTGGTTGTTATACAGATGCAATATGTGAAACTGGCCTTAGGGTGATCCTATACAGTGTATTAACCACATATGGAAGCTTTGTACCTTATATGTTGTTGCTATGAATCCACCAGTTGATGAGAATTTACAATTTCTACAGATGAAATACAGATAGGTTACTTAATGCATCACATCATGTGAGATCACCCACATAATGCAGTGTGAATATGTGTGTTCACCCCTAGAGATGAGCGCAACTCGAACATGCTCGAGTCCAACCGCTCTCTATTTGAATACCAGTGGCTGAAGAAGTTTGCTGCAGCCCTAGGGACATCGGGAAAACATAGGTGCAGCAATTTTCCCTAGAAGTAACGTAAATAATGAAATGTTCTATTGGTTGACAGCAAGCTGAGATCTTGGAAATCAATGTTAGATACAGAAATTATAGTGGAAAATTATATGATTATTTTTTTATGCAAAACTAATATTTAAGTACTGAAAAAGGGAATACCCCCTTAGGCTGGGTTCACACTACGTATAACAAAAAAAAACCAAAATTGAGTATTGTAGCAAATAATTTTATTTAAATCATGTTAAAATACAGAAAAAAAGAAAAAATGAATCAACACTTATAAAAACAGGGTGGCAATCCTGGAGAGATATCACATATACATAAATATATAGGAGCAATTCATAAGAAAGAACACTGGGTCCGGGTATAAAGTGCTATGTGCAAAGAATTTTGTTACATGGGGAACAACCCCCTATATCTAATGTAAACACCCTTCCCACCCCATATGAGAATTGCTCTTATTACCAATAAATCACAAAGTCTGCTCGCTCTCCAGGACGCCACCATCCCGACGCGCGTTTCGTGTCCTTCGTCCGGGGGTCAAAGGGGAATTCTGGCAAAATTTTTTATTAAAGTATTGTTTTCCCCCCCAAAAGTTATACAAATCACCAATATACACTTATTATGGGAAATGCACATAACGTGTTTTTTTTTCCTGCACTTACTACTGCATCAAGGCTTCACTTCCTGGCTAAAAGGTGATGTCACGCCCCGACTCCCAGAGCTGTGCGGGCTGTGGCTGCTGGAGAGGATAATGGCAGAGGGATGCTCAGTGTCCTCCAGTGTCCTGTGTCCCTCAGTGTCCCCCTGCCATCATCCTCTCCAGCAGCCACAGCCCGCACAGCTCTGGGAGTTGGGGCGTGACATCACCTTTTAGCCAGGAGGTGAAGCCTTGATGCAGTAGTAAGGGCAGGGAAAAAAACACTTTATAAGCATTTACCGTAATAAGTGTATATTAGAGATTTGTATAACTTTGGGGGGGGGGGGGGGGGGGGGCAATACAATACTTTAATAAAAATTTTCGGTATCTTAGCTCGAGTTACTTTTACAGAAGATGTATGCGACTCAATCGAGTGTACTGTATAAGAGATTTCCATCCCTAGATGCCTATTACATAGCCCAGTCCTTCCACCCAAACATATATTATTTAACATCTGCACATCTGTAAGATGTGCAGATATAGACTACTATGCCTCATACAGTTTATTGCGACAAGACGTTCTAAAGTATAATAATATGGGTGCTTCTGCGGATCTACTGATTGGCTGAGCGGGTCGTCCTGTCGAGAACCCCCAAAGCAAGCTGGAGCCGCCGGGGGGTTAACTTACATACACGCAGCGTTATGTCAATTCCACTGCGAGTATGTATTCTCATAGGGATGCACTGACAGTGGATCCGCAGCGGATTTCACTGTGAATCCACAGCGTGAAAGCCACTGTGGTTCCGGTATGTGTGGAGGCACCCTTAAAGGGGTTATCCAAAGAATATCTCTTTAAAATCAGCTGGTTTCAGAAAGTTATATAGATTTGTAATATACTTCTATTTAAAAATCTCCAGTCATCTAGTACTTATCAGCTGCTGTATGTCCTGCAGGAAATGTTGTTTTCTTTTCAGTGTGACACAGTGCTCTCTGCTGCCACCTCTGTCCGAGACAGGAATGGTTTTCTATGGGGATTTGCTACTACTCTGGACAGTTCCTGTCTCAGCCAGAAATGTCAACATAGAGCACTGTGTCAGTCTGAAGAGAATACACCACTTCCTGCAGGACATACAGCAGCTGATAAGTATGGGAAGAGTTGAGAATTTTAAATAGAAGTATATTACAAATCTATATAAAACTGAAACTAGTTGAATGTTCTGCTGGGGTTATAGCACAGTAAACACAGTAAAGGTTCCCTTTATATATTATGACATGTCTTATTTTATACATTACAGTTTGGCTGGTGTAATGCAACAGAAAACCTCTGAAGCTGGCAGGTCCCCATGGCAGGACTCGGTGAGAAATGGTAACTTATACAAACCTTTTCGCTGCCCACAATGTGGGGAAAATGCACGTTTCAGAAGCTTATCCTCTTTGAGGGCCCATCTGGACTATATGCACACCTATGATGAAAGGTATTTTTGGGGAAAATCTGGGGTATTTTGTTCACTGAAAGAGGCTGATCTGGAAAACTCAAGAGAACCTCTCAATGAAAAGCAAATGGAATCTATTGACGATGCTCTCAATCAGAAAAGCTCTTCCTCATCTTATTGTGACTTGAAAAATGAGAGCAGGAAAGTCAGCAGTCCTATACAGATCCTGTCAGACAAGCCTTCCCCTCTTGTTAAAAGCTCATCGGACAATTCTACAAAAAATCACTATATTATCGGATATCCCATGACAAGCACCAAGTTTCAGCTTGATCCGCAGGAGAAGTCAGTGCTTAATCAACTGACTGAAAATGTTGATAAGAACATAGAAAAGAAAATTGATAATCTCAATAAGGAACTCTGCCAAAAAACTTCTGAACTGCTGGAGGTTCGTGCCGCCTTTTTACAACTTTCCCAGAAGAAGCAAGAAGTGCAGCGCAGAGAGAGAGCGCTCAGCCGCCAGGTAGATGTGGCTGTGGAACTGATTGCGATCCTTCGTCAGCGACTTACGGAGTCCGAGCAGGAGCTCCAAAGGAAGGAGGAGTAAGTTATTACTGCTATAAGGAACAGTAATGCCTTTATTTTCTATCTATTAAGGTTTAAAGGGGTTGGCCACTTTATAGTAAAATAGTTCAGTGTACAGTATTAGTAAGTGTACTCACTGTATATACCGACAGCAGCTCCCTGTGTGCCTCATACAGCTAAAATCAGACTCCTCCTCCAGGCTGTGCTGTCCTGCTCTGTGGTGTTTCTGTCCATAAGATGGCCAACATGGAGGAGCATGTGACCCCCTGTGTCCTCCATAGACATATACAGGCTCAGTGGTGGACACTAAGGGGCGTGACCTGGTCATATGTTCCTCTATGTTGGCCATCTTATGGACAGAAACACCACAGAATAGGGCAGCCTAGCCTGGAAGAGAATAGTCTGATTATAGCTCTATGAGGTACACAGTCCCCTATTGTTCTTAGATCCAGTTTATAGCTGCTCTCTTGATAACATGCCAAACAGGACCGGCCCACTTAGGCTATCACTGGCCACAGGGGGATTCTATCTGAACTGAACTTCATTTTTGCATAAGTTCATAAGGAGTTTGTAAAGATGGTGGCCGCACAATTTAATACAAATAAAAAACAAAAAAGAGCCTATGCTAACCTGTCCACACTCCCCTGTTGTCCTCTTATGGGCCTTCTAAGTCCTCCAGCTTATTTGGTGTATATTCACTTACCACAGCATGTTTTTGTTCCAATGTTGCTGTTGCAGCAACATTGGACAAACACATGTTGTAATAAGTAAATATACCGAAAAAAAGTTGGCAGGTAGAAAGCAATCGACATAAGGTATCCCCTCTACTGCTTTCTACCTGCCAGCTTCTTCTGTATATTTTCGTTCAAACGTTGCTGTTTTTCATTTCCAACAGCATGGAATGCTGGAATGAAAACATGCAGTTTTAGTGGGGATCATTTACGGTTTGGTTGGCACAAACCTTAACATCATGCCAAAATTTTTGTAACTTGAAGAACTGAACTTTTTAAAATGTAATTTTGTGTGGTGTGGTTCTAATGTTACATGTAAAGATGATGCATAAGGAAAACAATCACATTACTCGCTATTTTATATGTAGTTGCATGTCAGGTATAGAACAAGGGGGGTCATATGAAGACAGTGATTTTTATCTTAACAATCAGTTCACAAGTGGGCATAGAAGTCATTTTTCAAGATTGCTAAAGCTTTTCATCTGGAAATTCATATCAGCTCAATGACAACTGAATTCTTATGCTGGAAATAGAAAAAGAAAAAATCCTGACAATGTTCCATCCTGCACAGCTGATCTGTTATGGACTTCACTAAATATCCTAGGTTGGTTCAAACATTCTAAAAGAAAGTCATTAAAGCCTAAGGAACAGCCAGAAAGTAGTAGTATGTTTTTTTGTGGTTGAATTCCATATATTCCATGTGTTTCCCTTCCATATATAAGTTAAAATAGCCAGGTGACCATCATCCAAGTGTGGGAATTCAATAAATGTCAGGGGTTGCAGCTGGTCAACTTTAGGAAGTTTCAGAACTTTATAAAATATATTTAGAGATTACAAAATAGATATGTTCTGAATTCAGAAACTATGTCTGGTCTAGCCTAATCTTTTCCTACACATCCTTTCTCCTACTAAGCATTTAATCCTAGATTAAACCATTCATCCCCTGGAGTTAACACATGGACACTTGGGGGGAGATTTATCAAACTGGTGTAAAGTAGAATTGTCTTAGTTGCCCCTAACAACCAATCAGATTCCACCTTTCATTCCTCACAGACTCTTTGAAAAATGAAAGGTGGAATTGGACAATTCTACTTTACACCAGTTTGATAAATCTCCCCCTATGTGTTTAAATAAAAGGCGAGAGACTTTTTAGAAGTAAAGCTGGGACTACTCTGAGATTTATGGTAGCGTGACAGCAGATGCCATCCAAGTCATGCTGCCAAAATATTTTGTGTGTCTTGTGCTCATGTGACTTTATTACAGTTGCCACTTGGCTGTTAACAATATAGCCAAATTGCCGAGAAGGCAAGCAAGATGCATTTGCACATAACTTGTATTGAGGTCTATGGTAGCAAAGTCCCATGCCACTTAGGACCTGTGGTCATAAATACGTCAAGGGTGGATTTTCTGCCCCTGTCTCATCCCAGTTACACTATATCACAGTTGCATTGTGACACCATTCATTGTGACCCCATTTTGTTTTATTCTTTACCATGGATTTATATGAAATCCATGGAAAAAGTTCTCCTCTAGAAGCACTGTTTCTAGGAGAGTACATTACTTCTTGTCATAAAAACAACTTTTAAACTGGCTTAGGGCCCTATTCCACTGGACGATTATCGTTCGCATAATCGTTAACGATTAACGAGCTCAAACGACCGCTATTGCGAAAGACCTGAAAACGTTCACTCATTTCCATGGAACGATAATCGTTACTTATGATCATATTTGCGATCGTTTTTTCTTTGCTATTTCTTCGCTATTGCGTTCGTATCTACTGCGAACGACCGAACAACGTCTTATTCAATGTAAACGATTTGCGAACGTTTTGCGAACGAGCGAAGATTAAAATAGGTCCAGGTCTTATAAAGCGATCAACGATTTCTCGTTCGGTCGTTAATCATTAACTGCATTTCAACCGAACAATTATAGTTTAAATTCGAATGATTTAACAATAATCTGAATGATAATCGTCCGGTGGAATAGGGCCCTTAGTCTGGTAGCTTAGTTTGTGTATTCATTAGGCTAGCACAACCTCTCCGTCGCTCCTCCCCACCCTCTTCACCATTTTTCCTATTTGTCTGCAGTGAAAACTACACAGGTCCTTAACGATCCAGCCCATGTGCCGGGCTGACACAGCTGAGGAATAGGAGGCAAATCTGCCTGGAGCATTCCTAATGATGAAGAGGGTGGGGAGGAGGGACAGAGAGGTTGTGACAGCCTAATGCATACACAATGTAAGCCACGACCGTTGGGCATGGGGCTGCCAGTTTAAAAGTTGTTTTTTATGACAATAACTGCATCACCTGCTGAATGGACCACAGGACAGATCTTGGATTAAAAGCAGCTATCTGAAGGTACAAGTGGTTTGGGGGGGTCAGATTGTGGGTACAGAGTCGCTTTAACTTTACTTACTGCTTTCTAAGCCTATAATAATCATTTAAATTAAAATGCGCCAATATATTTCACAGCACTTTAAAATTCTGGGGGTACATACATAGACATAATCAGTCATTGCAGAGATACACATATACCATCAGGTCAAACAAGAGGAATGAAGTTATTACAATCTATAAGTATCCATCTTGCTCACTCAATTATGGGGCAGCACGTAGTCGAACAAAGCCTGATGCTTTAAAGGGGTATTCCACTCAAACATAACTTTTATGTTGCTGCCTATGGTGAGACAACTTGCAGGTAGGTGGAAAAGTGAAAGAGGTATGGCTCTTAGAAATTGCTGAGGGAAAAACAAAAACTCAAAAATAAAAATTGGCCTGGTGCTGGTTAATATATCAATTTGTATTGTTTGTCAGACAAGTAATTCACATATTTTGAAAAAAAAAAAACATTGTAATGTGAGGCCATGATTCTACAGAAAACTATGTAAAACAATGTAATAAATTAAACAGATAACTAATACAGATGAAGCTCATCCTTACATATGAAAGTCAGTAATAACTGCTGGATACTGTAAACTACTTTCTATGTAGATCAAAGAAGCTTCTTCAGGGAACTGTACAGTGTATATAATACACTTAAATGGAGCCACCTAAACTGATATCCCAAGAAGCAGCTGATCCTGACATATGTACATAGCACATGGAGAACCCTAATGTACTGCAGAGGGTGCTACTAGACATTCAATTAGTGCATGCACTTAAAGGGGTTATTCTTTTCAGCAAGTTATCCCATATCAACAGGATTGGGATAATTAGCAGAATGGTTGAGGGTCTGACTTCTTGTATTGTGGAGGAGACAGCACTTCTGTGGTGGTGGTGCTCGTGGCGGGATGGCATCCCAGACGTAGTAAATAAGGAAATTCAGGCACTCACCTAGTGAAGTTATGCTTGTTTTATTATGTGCAAAACAGCATCAAGTACAGGAGGGTCTGACTTCTGACCTTCATAGAGTATGAATGGAGAGCTGACTGCACATGTGCAGTGTATTTCATTCATTCAAGGGCTGTTACCCAGTGGTTGGATGCCAAGCTATCCACTAACTATCACATATCCCGTGGATAGGGGATAAATTGCTAAAATAAGAGTAGCCCTTTAAGTAATACAGCATCTACTCAATGGCTCTAGTGTCAAACTCAGGCCCTCCAGCTGTGGCAAAACTACAATTCCCATCATGCCTGGACAGCCAAAGCTTTAGCTTTGGTTGTCTGGGCATAATGGGATATGTAGTCTTGTAACAACTGGAGGGCCTGAGTTTGACACCTATGCCTGGGTCTAGTCGATTCTGATACCATGCACTGATTCACAGGTATTTTTCCAGTAAAATACTGGTGCTGGTTGGCTGAGTTCTCCACCCAGTTCAATGTATCACAGAACCACCCTGCCCTCATTAATTGATTGTGAATGTGGTTTTAAGTTACAATGACCCAGGTAAGTCTATTGTATGTTGAAATTGTTGTAACCTAAGGCCATTGTAACCTAAGCGCGCTGTATTCGGGAAAAGTCATATAATCTACTTAAAAAGGTTGAGTAAGTTTACAAATACAATGCACTGCTTGACTAGTTATCCTGCTTTACAGCTTGTATAGCCCAGAGCAGCTTTTACAGTTCAGTTTTATTTCTGTGTTGTTCAGCATTTCTTTAGGGCTTTGTCCTGTGATTTTTGTTGGTGGGGTGTGTATACTTCACACCAGCTACTGTAGAGTAGTATGAAAAATATATTCTCCTACAATACCCTGCAGCACAGACCCTTTCTTTACAGAAGTGTAAATGTACATGAAGTCAGTTACTGTGTATGTGGGTGCTGGTTGCAATATATATACTATTGGCTCCCAGACACCTCAGGGTTTGAACACTACGATATTCGAACAAAATTGCTCCCTGATGTCTTGTTCTGTACTTGAACATTGTTCACTATCCGAACCAGGGGAGATAATTATCAGCTGAACTATTGTTCACCTGACAGTTATAGAGGTGTTCCGAGACCTAGGTTACAGGAGCGGGGATGCCCGTCATAATGATGGAACCAACTGCTACTTACTGCTGGTCTCTACACTCGGTGGCCCGGGGCACTCTGCATCTGACCCATGGAGTGTTAAAGGGGTTGTCCAGCGAAAAATTTTTTCTTTCAAATCAACTGGTGTAAGATAGTATATAGATTTGTAACTTCTATTAAAAATTCTCATGTCTTCCCTTACTTATTATCTGATGTATGTCCTGCAGGAAATGTTTTATTTTCAGTCTGGCACAGTGCTCTCTGCTGACATCTCTGGCCGAGACAGGAACTGTCCAGAGCAGGAGAGGTTTTCTATGGAAATTCATATAAAATCAAGACAAAGTTCCTGTTTCAGCCAGAGATGTCAGCAGAGAGCACTGTGTCAGACTGGAAAGAAAACAACATTTCCTGCAGGACATATAGTAGCTAATAAGTTTGGGAAGACTTGAGATTTTTTAATGGAAGTAAATTACAAATCTATTTAACTTTCTAACACCAGTTGATTTAAAAGAAAAAGATTTTTCCTGGACAATCCATTAAAACCAAGTAAAGAAATTTTAATTGTTCCCTATGGGAACACACAGCTCGGTTCTCTGCTTTCCAGAACTTATTGAGAACAGAGGTATTACTGTATATAATTTTTATATATATATATATATATATATATATATATATATATATGTTTTCCTTACAGAGAAGTAGTTTCTATTAATCACTTTCTGGAAGCTGCCGCTGAAAAGGAGTTCCGAGGGAAAAGGAGACTTCAACAGTTTATTGAGAACCTTCTTCAGAGAGTCGAACTTGCAGAGAAACAGTTGGAATTTTATCAGAATCGACAGATCAAGAACAGTCAGTCCGGTCCTGAGGAAGGCATGGTAAGACATTACCAGTCTGGTTTCTCATGGGTGACTATATTTTATACAATTGTCTCTCATACACTCACTAAGGAAAATGCATGAATATCAGAACACTGTTCCTCTCCTATCTATGCAGAGTCTATGCAATGTGTAAAAAGGTGGGAAAAGTGAGACCTGAAGTTTATTGATTGAGTTGAATGATTGCATGTACGAAGATTTCATACACCATATCACTGTTTACAGCTGCTGGGACAATGATCCATTACATGGAGGCATCCCCCACAAAACCAACTCATTCCAGGCTTTCCCAAAACTACGTGTAAATAATTTCAGCTATAGAAACAAATTTAACAATTTTGTGGCATCATGGTTTCCCCCTTTAATTTTAGTTGCTTGTCATAGGAAAGGTCCTAGGGACTAGGCACAATATTAAATTGTTCTCCAATCCCACCAAAATTGCTTTTAAAGTGAAGGGGAGCTTCAACAACCACCCAAGGCCAATACACAATATATGGAGATCCTGCTTCTGAGTGTGCAGGTGCCCCAGCTCTGGCAAACAACTAATCAGTTATAGGCGGGTGTTAGCAACCCAGCAGCCTGATATTTGTGACATGAAATACTTCATTGCAGGACAAACCCCTATAACAATATACTTTCTCATGATGGTTTCTTATAGATGCTAATTGTTTCTGATATATTACCATGTGTATATAACCCTTCTTTTCATCCATCAGGTTGTACATTTTCAAGCTAACCGGAAAAGCAAGTGCCAGTATGTATCTTTATTCTTTATCTGTGGATCTCAGTATCCATTATTTTCATCCCATAATCTCTTGTATTGCTCAACCCTGTTCTCTTATTTGTTTCCAACATAAATTTGGTCAAAAGAAGGGGTCTACCATCTTTCATATTACCCTATTCTGAATAAGCATAACCATTGACATATGATATTTGTTGGCTGTCTTCGATCTGAAGACAAACTAATGTCTACAGGGGTCATTATATGGGCTGCAACTCCCTTCTTTCCTGCTATGTCACACATAGGTAGAGGACCAAGCTTTATCCAACACATTAGATTTTTGGGCCAGACCAACTTTAGGTACATTAGGTGCCTTATGGCGTACAGGGAGCATCACATGTACAGTAACTACTGATGGAGCTGCCTTGGGCCACACAATATGTAGTCATAGTCACTAGTTTATTAGTAGGAAAGTGTTATTTTAGCTGTATCCCTGTATTTTGGCACTGCTGGCCTGTTACTACATTGGGGAAGAATTACCAGTACAACCAAGTCACTTTTCTTTTTAATCTTTGTGTTGTTTAGAATGGTGGTGGTTTGTGTAGGACCATTGCCACCCTGTGTTGTGTACTGATTACCATGGCCAATAATACAACTGTATTCTAAGTTTAAAGAGGTATTCCCATCTCAGTTTGTTATTCCCTTATCCGTAGTAAAGTAGATGATCGGCAGGGGTCTGACCACTGGGAACCCCACCTATCCTGAGGACAGGGACCTGAGATTCCTGTTAGAATAGAGCAGTGGGATGCACGCAGAGATAGCCGAGTACACGTTTCCGCTATCTGTGTTACTCCAATTGAGAATGAATGGAACAGCAACATCCATGCATAGAGCTGGTGCTATATTCTAAGAGGAATCACAGGACCGTTTTCTTAGAATCCATGGGGTCACCAGCAGTCACATCCCCACCCATCAGCTAACTGGTCCTGTATCCTATGATAAGGGAATACTAAGACGAGAAAGCCAAGATCGGAATACATCTTTAAGCTACATCTATTTTAGAGCATCTTTCCTTAGAATTCTTCATCGGTACCTTCCTCTGTTGTCCCCCATGTAAAAGAATAAATACATTTATGACTGGTAGTTTCTCAGTTTCATTTATTCATTCAATGTATTCCTGAAGGAATAACAGAGAAATGGCAGAATGTGTCTAATTAAAGCGGCTCAAGAATAGTTGCATCATGGGAATGCAAGGATTTATTAAAGCAGATGTACCAGAAGAGCTGACCGGTCCTCTTTAAATAATAAAGGCCCTATTTCACGAGCCGACTTGAGGAGCAAACAAGCTCACTTGCGGAGCAATCGCATGGGCGATTGCTAGATCGTCCGGGCAGCCCATAGCATACAGCAGCATCTGCTGCCGCCGCTCCTATTCAGGAGCGTTGCTGTATCAGTCGTTTGTTTTTCAACATGTTGAAAAACAAACGACTGCAACGATCAGCCGAGATGAATGATGCTGGCTGATTGTTGCCTTATCGGGACGATTATGAGCCGTAACGGCCAAATACCGCCGATAATCGTTCCGTGGAATAGGGCCTTAGGGGTAAAAAAACAAGTATTTTCTTCCAGTTCTTTTATAATTTATTTGACCACTTGACATTGCACTTATTTAGTAAAATAATTTTACACAGGTTTATTAAAATTGTCTAATAATCTGAGACAATGTATGGACTAGACAGCTTCAGAATGCACCAGGATTATAAAGGTTGCTCAGGAAAATTATACGAATGAATAATATCTAATATTCTGTTGCGTCTCCTCTAGCCTGGATACCACATGAGATACAGTTGGGCATGGACATATACTGGTTACATATAGCAGCCGATTTGCACACAGATGTTGCAGCAGGGCCTGTAGATCCCACATACTTGTAGGTTGTTGAAGCCAGTTTACTGTATATGCTTGATTGCTGATAAATGTGGATGACCAAGCAGGTCAAGCAAGTGTTGGAATCTGGTGGAGACAATCCTGGGAAACCCTTGCTGTGCGTGGGCCAGCATTACCCTCCCTAGAAACTCCAGGTGGAAGCCCTGCCATGAGCTACTCATGTGGCTGCAGGATGTCCTGCCATATAACTGAGCTGTCAGTGTCTCTCATATCACTACTAGGGATGACCTACTGTCATCATATCACACCAGCAATTGGGGCATTTTGCTCTTCCACAGCAGGCTTAAAGTGCTCACCACAAAGCCCCAATGCTCAAACCCGACCATTGTTGGATCCCAAACAGAACCTGGATTGCAGCTTTCTCATTCACGACACCACTGCATATAGAGAAAATAATAATTATAAATGAAATCATATCTCATTGTTTAAAATACCGCTTAGGTACTGAAATGATCCAAAATGGATCAGTTTAGTGCTTGGATCGTGGTGTAGCCAAAGATTGGAGGAAGCATCCACAGTGCTATGGTGTCACAAACATCAGTTAATTCAGGCAGATGATGGTTGAAGGATTGTGTATTTGTAGCCTTAATAACAGCGCGTTTCAAAGTCCATGGGCCTCCTCAAGTTCCAGAGACATCACCTCAGAAAAAGGCCCATAAACCACAAAACGTGTTGTTATCGAGACTACAAATACAGAATCTCTCTACCTCTCACTACAGCTAATTCCTCACAGCAGAGGCTCACCTCAGTAAC
Organism: Dendropsophus ebraccatus; assembly: GCF_027789765.1. Taxonomy (NCBI): domain Eukaryota; kingdom Metazoa; phylum Chordata; class Amphibia; order Anura; family Hylidae; genus Dendropsophus; species Dendropsophus ebraccatus. The sequence goes on along the minus strand of NC_091461.1, from coordinate 43,917,904 downwards.
AGCTGCAGAGTGCTGCTGGAGCCACCTTAACATGCTCCCTAACAACCCTAACATTTCTCTAAACTTATGACCTGTCATTTAGAGACCCTTTGAAATCACCAATTATAAGTGTAGGAAGAGACAGACAAAGACAAACAGACAAAGAGGGACGCTAATATAGTGTAGTAGTCTAAGAAATAGGCAGAATACAAAGGTAGATGTTATTGCAACAAACTAACCTTGTGGTGTTGTGAAAAACATAGGCCCAACACTATGGAGCGCATATAGGGAAAAGTGATGGTGTCCACAGCCAGGCTCTCAGTTCACAGCAAATGGCTCCCGTCACAGTGCCACCGCCCGTATTGGAGTAGAAAAAAACTGTAAAAAACTTATATAGCTACGGCGCAGGACTTGCAAAGACAATCCAGGGTACCAATGCATTGGTACAAACTTTTATTTGGGCAATCTGAGTAAAGAATTTTGGTTTCGTGCTGTTGAGCTTGATAAAGGTGTCAGGACAACACCGAAACGCGTTGCTCAGATTGCCCAAATAAAAGTTTGAACCTATGCATTAGTATCCTGGATTGTCTTTGCAAGTCCTGCGCCGTGGCTATACAAGTTGTCTACAGTCTTTTTCTACAGTATTAAGTGTGTAATGTGCCCACTAATGTGTGCCACTTCCTAGCCAGCTGTAAGATCTTATTCCTTTGCTCTATTATAGTCTGTGGAGTCAGGCAGGGAGTGAAGTGTCCTTCTATGTGGTTCATCAACTTACAGCTACCCATTTCAGCAGGTCTCAGGCCTCAACAACATATCAAAAGTTTAGATACAGTACAGTTGTGCAGCGCTACTCTTTTTTGCACAATTTGACATTGGATATGTAGAGAAACTGCTGCACGCCATATGGCACAGCTGCCAAACAAACCATCTAAAGGAAGTATTGTACATATGTATTAATAGGAAGTGTGCATAGTACCTGCCAGGTGGTGAATGGGGGCTGTGGCTGTTGTCCCACCTGGTGGACGGTGTGCAGTAGTATTTCCTTTTGCTCAATGTCTGATCCAACCGAAGAGATTAGCGCTGCACAACTCCTTTAAAGTGACATTTACGTGGACTGTTTTTGCTGCTGATTTTACACTACGGATTTCATTGTGCGGAATATGCTGTGTAAATTAATGTAAATAAATTTCTAAAAAAATGCATCAAATCCATGGCAAACATGGAACATTAAATTGGGGCACCACTTTTAAAGGGGTTATCCAGCGATACAAAAACATGGCCACTTTGTTCCAGAGACAGCCCCACTCTTGTCTCCAGTTTGGGTGTAGGTTTTGTAACTCAGTTCCATTGAAGTGAATAGAGCTTAATTGTAGACCACAACTGAACTGGAGACAAGAGTGGTGCTGTTTCTGGAAGAAAGTGGCCATATTTTTGTAATGCTGGATAACCCCATTAATTTTGCCCAGGGCCTAAAACTGGCCCTGCCTATGGGGTGATGATTTCCAGACTTACCAGGTCTGAAAGCCATTTCCATGTGGTCTGCACATTGTCAGAAAAAGATCACCTGGTCTTTCTAGTCTTTCCTTATAAGTAACATGCTGTGTTTCCATTGATCTTGTAAGGGCCCTATTCCACAGTAACGATAATCGGCCAGATCGGCCCCATTTGGCCCGATTCGGACGATTATTGTTCAGTGAAATAGAGAGAACGATCAGCCGATGATCGTGTCATCGGCTGATCGTTCATTTAGGGCCAGACCTAAAATCATTGTTCCCCCACCGCGCATCGCTACGGTTGAATAGCGGTGCGCGACGGGCACGGGCACGGGATTTGACAGCAGCAGCATCATACATTACCTGTCAGGTCTTTTTCTCTGCGCTGTCTTCATCCCAGGGTCCCACGCTCTCTATGTTCTGAATGGCTGGTCAGCTGACGGAGCGCTCAGCCAATCACAGGCTGGGACCGCCGCGGCCTGTGATTGGCTGAGTGTGGCCTGTCAGCTGACCAGCCATTCAGAAGATAGAGCGCGCGGGACCATGGGATGAAGACAGCGCAGAGAAGAAGACCTGACAGGTAATGTATTACTGCTGCTGCAAGGGCTGCAAGGACATCGGTAACGATGTCCCTGCAGCCCTCGCTCAACGATCTTCGGGCCATGGAATAGGCCCAGTAAACGAGCGGCGATCTAGCAGATTGCCGCTCATTTACATCGTTGATCGGGCCCTGCTCGGCCTGTGGAATAGGACCCTAAGTGTGACTGGACCTGGATGCTGTAAACATCTACACACTAGTACAGCACATCGCCCCTTCCCATGGTGTTCTTTGCCTTATCCTCCAATAGCAATGTACATTTAAACATCAGCCTCCATTTATTTTCCTTTCCTTCTAGGAGTCGAGGAAGTTTTCACCTTGTCAATCACATGCATGATGTGAAGCCTCAGTCCGCTCAAAAAGGCCGCACGTATATTAACCGCATAGGCATACAGCCAATGAAATTACTACACGAGTCAGGTGACTCTCCGCGAGATATATGGAAGCCACAAAAGAAAACTGACCAAACCGCTTCTGGCCGAAAAGTTCACAGCAAGACCAAAATAGGGAAAAAGACAGGAGTATGTAATAATGTTTATAAACAATATTGAGTCAAAAATTGTTTACATTTTGTAAAAAAGAAAAATGGGGGGGGGGGGATTTTATGTTCAGAGGGGTACTTTTTGCTCTATGTAATTGTATATGAGAAATAGCAGCGCATCTTTGCTCTCTTTTTGCCAGTATCTGCCAGGTCTGGCTATACATAATGCTATTGTATGTTCATATTGTATCATTTCTTATGTTGACGATTTGCACATGAACACATAATCGCTGAAAAGTTTATTTTTAGATATTATTTTAGACAGGGATATTTAAATATATGTTGAGATACAGATACAGAGAGACCTTTATGGATATTGAACTCATATTGTGTGTCATGTGTTGCACTTGAATTGTGTAATAGGTATGGATGACATTTGTTTTGCACCGACACTTACTTTGCAGCACTGTAGATTCTAAGGTGGACAGTGACTATCATTCCAAATGTGAACATCAATTAGAAAAATAGAACAGTTTTAGGCTATGTTACCACAATGTAAAAATAAGGGCAAATAAAATGTAAAACAACGGCCATGGCCATGGCTGTTATTTGCCCTTATTTTAACATTTTTGGGGCGTTTCATGGGTGTCTTTTTGGAAGACCTCTGCCGACATTGTGGTGCCAAAATGCTGCAGTTTTTTGCAAATCATGTCTGTCATTTGCATAAAATGTCTGCGTTTTGGCTCCAAAATGACGTTTGTCCACAAGAAACGCCCCAAAAAAGATGTTGTGGGAACATAGAAGTAGTACACAGAACATTCTTAAAGGGATATTCCAGTGGATAGCATTAATCACATTCCCACTGGATGCCTGATAAATAATAGATTGCGGGGCCCAACCGCTGGGACCCATGAGAATTGATTTACACACACAAAAAAAAAAAAAACAGGTTAATGGACCATGAAATAATTTTACATACAGTATGTACTCATTGTTGCCCCTTTGAATAATGCACTTTACTTGACTTTTTTTTAACATGACTCTAAAAGTCACATCTCCACCAGTCTAGTAGCCTAAAAAGAAGCTATTAAAGGAGGAGTCCGGTGAAAATTTTTATTTAAGTATTGTATTGCCCCCCTAAAGGTATACAAATCACCTATATACACTTATTACGGGAAATACTTATAAAGTGCTTTTTCCCTGCACTTACTACTGCATCAAGGCTTCACTTCCTGGATAACATGGTGATGTCACGACCCGACTCCCAGAGCTGTGCGGGCTGTGGCTGCTGGAGAGGATGATGGCAGAGGGATGCTCAGTGTCCCTCCTGTGCCCTGTGTCCCTCAGTGTCCCCCTGCCATCATCCTCTCCAGCAACCACAGCCCGCACAGCTCTGGGAGTCGGGTCGTGACATCACCATTTTATCCAGGAGGCGAAGCCTTGATGCAGTAGTACGTGCAGGGAAAAAAGTACTTTATAAGCATTTCCTGTAATATATGTATATTGATGATTTGTATAAATTTTGGGGGGCTATACAATACTTAAATAAAAATTTTCGCTGGACTTCTCCTTTAATACTAATGTCTCAGAAGTCCCAGTTTTGTGTGTATAGCTCCTATGCAGACAATCATATTTCCATAGCAAAGACTATAGATTCTGTCTCCTATTTATTACTAATCTGCTGTATGTATGTTGGCGAGAAGCCAGGGACAGATGGAAATATAGCTGTAGGAATTGACTACATATGGTTTGTTTGTAGTTATTTACCAAATAAACAGAAATTTCTGCAGAGGTGCTGTAGACACAAAATTGAAGATGGATGCAGACGTGTACACGTCCTTTAAATTTTCTAATGGTGTCCAATATGGTCAGGAAATATGTATTCAAAAAGATTGGACTATCTGTTAAATGAATATATTTGCCCTACAAGTGTAAGGGTCCTTTTAAACACACAGATTTCTTGTCTGTGGGCCCACAAATGAGCGCCGATCACAGCTTGAGAAATTAAGCAGATGGGCTGCATGAACTATCCTTGTATCGCTCATGCAGCCCTGAAAGCAGACAGCGCACATATGTATATATGATATGTATATATCCATTCAGTCAGTTTCCAGATCACAAGGAGCAATCTTTACTTACCAGCCATGCTGCTTGTGATGCGGTATCTGGCTCTCTGGTCCTCTGCCGGATTACAAGCAGTATGGTTGGTAAGTATAGACTGCTGCTTGTGATCTAGAAACTGACAGCACAGATATATACATATCCTATATACATATTTGTGCTGTCAGCTTCCCTTTACACATGTGCAGCTGAGAAAGATACCTTTTTGAGCAGGTTCAAAAGATGCGATCAGCCGATTATCGCTCTTTAGCTGATTGCAGTCACTTTTACATGGGCCGATTACCGTCTGCATTAAGGTTTCTAACGATGCTCCTGGCCAATAATTGGGCCGTGTGAAAGAACCATTACTATATTTGTTGAGATGGTAATAACCCTTGAGGCTATGTTCACACTACTTAAGTTTCCGGCCGTAGCGCCAGAGACTTACGTAGTTTGCGTATAATGGAAAGTATACAAAGAACGGCTGCACAGTTCACACTACGTACGAACTTACGCCCGGATCGTACGCGGCGGCGTAAAAAATGAACCAGACCATTGTTTGCGGACGAAAATGCCGTAACTTACTCCCGTAGCGTAACATGCGGTCCCGTACGTAGTGGTGATTTCTTCATTTTTGCAGCTTTTTGTGCCGATCCAAAAGGTTCTGTGGGGTGTCCGGGGCTAGGCGAAGATTTCCAAGTAAAAGACCGGTGTCAGATCGCTACGTAGGGCGCTCGGGAAGCGTAAGTAGACTTCGGGCGTAAGTTCGCGGTCCGCACGTAGCCGGCCGCAAGTAGCGTAAATCACCGTCCGGAGTTTACCGCGTATATGTCCGGCCGCGAAAATATGCGGCTGGACATATACGCAGTGTGAACATAGCCTAAAACAGTGAAAGGACATATATATATATATATATATATATATATAATGTGTGTGTGTGTGTGTGTGTGTGTGTGAATAGTTCTGCAGACTTGCACTTTAAGTACATGTTAATGTATCGGAGTCTCACTTACTGTATAGCAAATAGGTACAAGTATATGTTCTATTTCAGTATATTATATATGTTGCTCTAGAACATCAGATCTACAAATATAATTTTACACTTTGACACTGCACTTTCTACACTACCCCCCCCCCCCCGGCTGACCACTAAACGGTCAAGTGAAGTCATAACTACATAACTGCTAGCTCTGGTCAGGAGTGCTTGCAGTCAAAGGGACATTTGCAAAACCCAGGAGACCAGCAGGGCCACCCGGTGCTGCAAATGATGACGGCTCAGGGAGCCCAGTGTATTGCAGGAGCAGGCCATGGGGCCACCTGATGCGGCGGGCCCCATAGCAGCCGCTATGGCTGCTATAGTGGTAGTTACGCCCCTGCACATGTGTTATATATGGTCCATAAACTGACTCTATATCACAGACTATTTTGGGACTCCCTGCATCATAATTCATTAGGATGCAGTGAGCTAAATCTCAGTAGAGTAGCATGGATCTTTAAAAGTTTTGGAGCTCACTGTATCATAATGAATTATAAAACAGGGAGACCCGTAAGAGTTGAATAGTTCAGTCCGTCATATACAGTCAGCTTACAGACCGTATATCATGGATGTGTAAAGGTAGCCTACATTGTAATAAATGCAGTGGCCACTCCTTCCTGTCCCCTTGGAATGCAAAATGGGGGAACGCAAAAGTTTTGCAACATTGATAAATCTCACCCCATGGTCGTCTTCTTTGTAAGTTTTTTTTAAATTGGTTAAAAATTTTTGGGTTGCCCTATTTAGTGTTTTTTTTTTTTTATCTTTTTAATATGCTTAAAGTGGCATCAAACATTAAATGCATGTACATAAACCTTCATTTACAGGCTATGTTCCCACAATGTCCTTCTTTGACATTTTTGCTGCCGTTATTTGGAGGCTAAATACGGGCCATATTATGAAATTATGGTCGTTATTTGCATAACAAGTTTATCCCTTAGCTTCAAAATGATGGCCGTCCAGAAAAACGGTCTTACAATAGCAAACAAATGATGTTGTGGGAACATAGCCTTAGTAGGCACTGAAACTTAGAGAAATTAGAGAGAAATGCAAAATGACTGAAAAAACTTTTGTGAACACATCCGCCACCATAAAGGCCTAACAAAATGGCTCCAAAAACTCCACTACAGTCTATCTATCTATCTATCTATCTATCTATCTATCTATCTATCTCCTATCTATCTATCTATCTATCTATCTATCTATCTATCTATCTATCTATCTCCTATCTATCTATCTATCTATCTATCTTTCTATCTATCTCCTATCTATCTATCTATCTATCTATCTATCTATCTATCTATCCTTCTTTATCTATCTATCTATCTATCTATCTATCTCCTATCTATCTATCTATCTATCTATCTATCTATCTATCTATCTATCTCCTATCTATCTATCTATCTATCTATCTATCTATCTATCCTTCTTTATCTATCTATCTATCTATCTATCTATCTATCTATCTATCTATATATCTTCTATCTATCTATTATCTATCTATCTCCTATCTATCTATCTATCTATCTATCTATCTATCTATCTATCTCTTATCTATCTATCTATCTATCTATCTATCTCCTATCTATCTATCTATCTATCTATCTATCTATCTATCTATCTATCTATCTATCTCCTATCTATCTATCTATCTATCTATCTATCTATCTCCTATTTATCTTGCTCTCTCTTGATCATTAAAGCCATATGTACCTGTTAAAGGAGAAGTCTGGGCATTTTTTTAATTCTGACAGGGGCAGGGAGAATTTGATAACGTGTATGCACTTGTGGTGAGCAGCGGGACCGGCCTCGGGACCCTCGCCGGCAGGCATTTTTCCCCAAGTAGTGATGCCTGTCCCAGCTGATGGACGGTGTCCTGCACGGGTCACTGACTTGCTGAGCAGATAGTCCATCAACCGGGTCATGACATGTGAGCGTCGGAGATCCCATAGCCCACTGTCCTGCTGCTCACCACGGGCACAGCGAGAGATAAGTTAGTACTTGTTATCCAATTTCCCCCTGCCCCTGCTGGCTGGATTTTAAAAATGGCCGGACTTCTCCTTCAATGTGAAACAGTTAATAGAGTAATTCTAGAGCTATTATATGGAGAGCTAGATTTGAAGAGTTTTACTTGAAAAGATACTTTTTTTTTTTTTTTTTTGAGAAATAAGGTGAAAATGAGCTGTTGGCTTATGTAACAGAAACACTGATTGCATAATGATTTCTCGGTTAGGTCTTTCAGTAACACTTCAGTATTTGATCATTATATTTCTTTAGTTTTTTAGCCATGATTAGGAGTGGATTCTAAAAGAGACACATTATAAATCTTTCTGTTATGTTTTTTTTTATGTTTGGGATCCACTACAGCAGGAATGGGGAACCTCCGGCCCTCCAGCTGTTGCAAAACTACAATTCCCATCATGCCTGGACAGCCAAAGGAAAGATTTAGTTGTTCAAGCATGACGGGAATTATAGTTTTGCAACAACTGGAGGGCCTAAGGGCCCTATTACATGGGACAATTATCGCGCAAAACATCAATATAGCGTTTGAATTAAAACTATAATTGGTTCCACGTTGTCTGCACTGTCAGTTTTGTGCGGTCACTATTCAATGAACAGCGGCTGCGCAAAACTGACATGTCAATTTTCTATGCGGCCACATGGAATCCCGGCCAGAGTGTATAAAGAGGGTATACACTCCGGCCGGGAATCCATAGGACACAATGTTATTTTAATTTTCAATAAATAGTGGCCCATGTTGCAACGTCCGTTATTTATTAAAAATTTACATTGTGTTAACTTAGCTTAATAGCAGAAAAAGTTAAAAAAAGATAGGAAAATAATAAATAATTAATAATAAATAATTGTGCATATATACATAAAAATAAGCCCAAATATATTAGGTATCCACACATAATAATCTGGATTAATTTATTGGGTTATTTAGTGTTAAACCTGCATGGTATAAAAATGCTGAAATATAGCCCTTTTCTTTTTATTTACAGAACATAGAAACTATAAATTGCACAGTAATACCCCAAACTGTATGGGAAACTTCCAATTCTGCCACATAAAACAAACAATCTTAATACAGCCATGTCAACTAAACAGAGTGTACAGGTAAAACAGAGAGAGGCAGAAATGGAAACATGTAGCTGGTCAATGAATGCAAAACAGTGATCAAAGGCTGAAGTGTGAATGAGGCCTTGTTGGTCATGAGGTAATTTTTGATTACTGCATTATTAAAACGTATGGCCATTTTTATTGACTGCAACATGTTCTGGTATTTTTGTAGTTTACTGAATTCATCTTGGTGAACAGGGGGTATGCTGCTGACAGTAATGAAAATGAAAAGTACCCCACCAATTGTTACCCCCTTAGCTACTCCACTGTCAGCATTCTTTAAAAATCTCAACACCTTTGAAAGCATTTTTAATTTCTGGGTTTGTACTTTAATATATTTTAATATGGACCTTCAGAGAAAAAAAAATTCTGTGTAGGTTCATATTAAAATTGGCATGTACTTTCTCGTCCACAGAGACTTTTCCAGGTGGGTCTATTATTGGGACTTAAAAAAAAAAAACAACTTCTAGGCTACGTTCACACTACGTAAAATAATACCAAAATACTTCTGTAACTGTGAGGTAAAAATTCGGCCGTATTTAATATAATAATGTTCTCCATTGAAGTCAATGGGAAATTAGACAGCAATGCTCAGCATATAGAATAACGGCCAAAATTAATTACAAATGTACAAATCATGAACATGTTTATTATTCAAAATAGAAATGTTTTTTCATCTGTTTATACAATGTTTTATTTTCACTCAAAATTACGCTTGTATTTAGCTTTTGTTTTACGGTCTATGGGAAACAGCAAGGGGCTGTAGAAGAGAAAGTGAGCACATTTTTTTTTCTCTTAATAATAACCTAGGGGAAAAGTGTTTGCATCACAAGAAGTACGAGACAGTATTAAAAAATTGGTTCAAAGGAGTCTAAAACCTTTAATTAAATCTAAAATATATTATTCTGTGCCTAATATTATTACTTATACATACTACCTGACTAAACAGGGGCACATGACTTCACCTATCATGTTTGTGTGAACGTTTGAGTAACATAATGTAAAGGCTTGAAATATACAGTAATAAAATATTTTTATATAAAGGGATTGTATAATAAATAAATATAGAGGACTGCAATGTATTTGTGAAGTATACTTTTAATATGTGTTATTTATATATATAGCTGCTCATTTCATTGTTTTAGTTGAGTCTTAAGACAATCACACTTGCACTTATTAGAACCACTGTGCTTTCTCACCTTGAACTCTAAGTTCAGCTATTATAGGAACATCCTGGAAACATTTAGTAAGTGACATACCCCAAGGTGCTTTGGTTTGTCACACACCAGGATATAGTGCTGTTTACATTGATTTTCAGTGTTTTTCTTTCTGTGATAACTATAGTATATACTGTATGTGCTGCTGCATTAGCTTAAAGAGATGTACCAATCATAATTTGTTATGGCATATCACTGAGGTATTGGGATTGGTGGGGATCCTACCTTCAGGACCTCTGCCAATTCATAGAACAAATTAGGTGACTCAACGACTTTTCGTTCATAGTTGGCCTGGGAGGTTTGTTATCTGGGATGACATTGCCATAAAGGTGTCCATATACTTTCAATGACTGTTAGCTGGCAGCTTATCTCTATAAGAACAAAAGGATTGGAAAAATTAAAATCTTAACAGATGATGTCAGAGAACAGTCATGAGGTTCTCATTCTGTATATTCTGCATGTCCAAAATGAGTCTCATGTTATATTTTAGACCATGCTACTTAGGTAACAGGAAGTTAACAGCACAAAGAAATTATGGTTGTTCAGGGTATTGTACATATAAGACAAGGTAGAAAGGGTTAAGAATCAAGAGAGGTTTAGAGGCATGAGCTGTGTATTGAGATATTATATATATGTGCTAAAAATGAATCTAGTCATGCCATGGTTAAACCTATCCAGGGTATTCTGCCAGGTTATCAGTAAACAGCTCAGGACTCCATATGCGTCAGACAAATAGATGTGAAGCTGTTCTGTACTGTGCAGCCTTTGCTATAATCTGCACTATGTATGCATTATCACTAGAGCTCATCTAACTGCTAATGAGTCCCTGAGTTGTATGACAGCTCTGTTATTATAGACGGACTGACAACTGAGGCCTAGGATCACAGGCACATGCAGACAATCCCAACATTACTTTAGGTTACATCAGATCTGAAGTCAAATACTCTGACCATGGCTTCTATACTTGTATTAATAAATGCCTTCCGAGAGAACACCGGGCTACTGTAAAGAAAGTGCTACAAGAACCTGGTGATTTTTCACATGCACTTTGGAAAATGAAGTCAACTGATGTATTGGGACAGATCTACTGTTCACCAGCTTTTATATTTGTTTTTGAGTTGTTGTTGTTGTTATTATTATACATGGAAGATTTTGCTAACTAAACATTGTTTTTTATTTTTATTAAATATGTTTATTTATTATATGTCTATTTAAAATATTACCCAAAAGACTCCTTTACATGGCAGAGCAATTTAGGCAATAGGTTGAGATTGATAAATCTAAGCCTTAGTGTTATTTTGAAGAATTCAGATGTTTAGGATGCCGTGCTTAGAGTCACCCAAGATAAAAATATAGATTTGGAAATGGAACGAACACTGACACTAGTAGACTAAAGGTCCTATTACACAGAGCGATAATCTGCGGAATGTGGCTCATCACTCCATGTAATAAAGACAACGATCATCTGAGGAGCTGATCGTCAGCTGATCACTGTCCTTTAACATGTTGAAAAATAATCAGCTGCCGATTGCGCATCACCATGTGTAATAGCGATGCCTGGCCGATGACTGATGAGGAGAATAATAAAGTTTATACTTACTTGTCCAGGCTCCCCGTTGTCCTTCTGCCTTTTCCTACTCCCTGCAGCCGCCCCTGACACTTCGGGTCCTGTATCTGTACTGACAGGCTGTTCAGCCAATCACTGTCTGTAACTGAAGAGACTGAGCCAGAAGTGTCAGAGGCAGATGTGGGGAGCATGGAACATAGGGAAAAGGCACCAGGACATCGGGGAGCATGGGTAAGTATAACCTTTATTTATTTTCTATGTAAAAGCAAGCACAGCACGGACATTGTTAACGATCGCCAAACCATGTAAGCAAGCAGATCTGTGCTCACTTGCTCACACTGCTCATCAGGCCATTTAATACAGCCTTTAGTCCAGTCCATTAAAGTTAATGGGCCCACTATGGATACAATGTAGTGTATGCTGGCATAACTCTGTTGTGGTGCACTGTAATAATGTGAGCATAGCCTAAGGGCTGTATTACACAGTCCGATGACTAATGTAAGCGAGCGCTGATCGGTGCTTGTTTACTGAGCCCATTACACGGGTCAATACTAGTGCAGTAAGGGCTATATATATATATATATATATATATATATATATATATATATATATATATATATTAATAGTGATGTCTGTGCAGCCCTTGCCTTAAGTGTAATATAATAAACTTTATACATACCTCTCCACGCTCCTTAATGTCTTTCTCACTTCTGCCAGCTTACTGCAGCCACCGCTGGAACTTATGAGCCGGTCTCAGGCCACTCAGCCAATCACTAAAAAGTTCCAGCGGCGGCTGCAGAAGGGACCAGGTAGAAGCTGGAAGGACACGGGGGAGTGTGGAGAGGTATGTATACAGTTTTTAAAGTTATTTGTAGTTTATTAGGTGCAAAAATCTATCTGCCACATAAGAACCCGTTTTAAAATGGCACATAGACAGGAGTCCTGTTAAACATTCTGCATTGGGCCCTTAAGCCATGTTCGCTGTAATAAGCGAGTTAAAGAATTGGTCAGTACAGAGTTTTGGATATATTTAGATGTAAAAACAAAATGGTATTTGTGGGTGGACATTCACTTTAAGTTTACCTGCTCTGGTAGTTGTGTAATGGGCTGACACCACAATATATCTACGCTAAGCAATCCCACTTATTGATGCAGGTAGTATCAGGGTAAATAGATATGAAATGACATCTATGGGCTATTGTGTAACAGTCTGTAGCCTATTAAGGTTTTACAGATCAGTGTGTCTGTTATGGTCTTCTATAAGTGAGATTAGTCATTTAGCAAGAAAAAATATATTTTAGCCAAAGTACCTCAAAATCATTGATAGGCTTTAATGATTGAAACACTTTCTATAGAACCCCTTTGCCCTCGATATGGAATTATCTACCTACCGTTATTGAACATGATCTGTTTTTTTTTTTTCTAAAGAGCTTTTCATTGTGGTGTTGTTCAGTATAACCAATCCTCTCTGTACAGATATTTTTGTATATCAATCATTAAATGGTTGCAAGTTATTATATGACAGAAGTGGGTATGTTTATCACACTTTAATAAAGATATATCTGATATAAGTCATTTTAAATGTCTTTTTGCCACAGTTCTTGCAAACGTAGTAAATTGTATTGAAATAATAATTGCTGTCATTAAAGGTAATGATTTTAAATTTATATTGTGTATGCAATGTATGTGTAAGTTTTTAACTTTAATTGCTGTTGCAGTAGAGACAACAAACACTGCATACTCACCTACCCTGATCCCTACCTTCTTCCTACTTTCAATTATATTTTATGCAGGTAGGATTGTCAGCTCAGCCTTACAATTCTCTGAGTGGGCATGAAATGTAATCGGGAGCATAAAGGAGAGGAAAACTATATTGTCACCATACCTATCATTGTGAAAGTGTGAAAGAGCAAATCCAGTAGTAAACCAAGACCAGTATTACCAATAATACCAGTATATAAGAGAAATATTACATCTTCACCACTTGGTGACCACTATACCAAGACCAATAATACCAGCTACAATACCATTAGTACCAATAACACCAGTATATAAGAAACACATATTATCACCACAGTGAGCCCACACCATTACCATCACATTTTGAGTAATACCACCATACCATTACAAAATAAAATCCACTATACAAAGACCAGCATCCCCCCCACATACACTGACTCATATAGGGGTAGATACTAATGGTGCATAGGTTCTGCAAACCATTTAAGTGATTACAGTGCAGTTACAGCCGGTGACTCATAGGAGGCATCTCTGATTTCCTCACTTTTCCTTTTCTTCTCTATCTTGCCCGACCATCATGAAGACTTCTCCTAGTGATGCCTCGTCTCCCCAGAATCTGTCAGACAAACATTTTAGACGCTCCAACATCATCCTCATCTCTACACAGTGTCCCCAAGTGTGTTGCTTCATACTGTAACAGTGCCCACTTTGTGCTCCCATGTAGTATATAGACCCAATTTGGGCCCTTAAATAGTACTTAGTATAGTACTGCCCTGCCTACTTCCCGAGTTATAGGCAATAGACCCACAATATATACTTTTAGATATGTAGAGACAAAAAAAAACACCAGATACAAAACATTAGATACAAAAACAGAAAATCAAAATATAGATTTTAACTGTTGTTTAATGAGGACTTTTCATTTAGGTCTGTACCAGTAGAACTCATATAGTTACTCACTAATGTGAATGTGCTGCTGGGTCAAATACTGTGATATAGAGAGAGGTTTGCAGCCCATGTATTTACAATATGTGTGTACTGCCATCTAGTGGACACTGTTGGTATTTATGATGCAGAGATTGTTCAACTGTAAGGTCTGTTAAGTGAAAATAGGTTGTAATATTCCTGTGTGTTAAAAAAAAATACGGCATACTGTCATGATTGTTAAGGTTACACTAGGATATGCATTTTCACATACTTATACATATATACAGTACTTATATAGTACTGACTTAACCTGAGTTATAAGTATATACTTATATGGCAATGGGCTGTATTGGCTGTATGTACCAGTGTTAGTCCTGGTACTGTATTTATGTACAAAGGTTAGTTCTGGTGCTGTATTTAGGTACTAAGGTTAGTTCTGGTGCTGTATTTAGATACTGAGGTTAGTTCTGGTGCTGTATTTAGGTACTACGGTTAGTTATGGTGCTGTATTTAGGTACTACGGTTAGTTATGGTGCTGTATTTAGGTACTACGGTTAGTTATGGTGCTGTATTTAGATACTGAGGTTAGTTCTGGTGCTGTACTTAGGTACTGAGGTTAGTTCTGGTAGGTTTGATTAAAACTTTTGTTTCAGAGGGGGTCTGATAAAAAGATATGAGATTTGCTGAAGCATCTTTACATGATGCACAGCTTAATCTAAATAGTTTTCCAAAAGTAGAAGTAACTCTGGGTTTAGCTAACTCAGTTTTTAGGAAGCACGACATGCCGTGACATTGGGGTTTGTGGGTCTCTGAATCAGGATATTAAAAATAAGGCAAATTTTTAGGAAGTTCTGGAAATCAAGGCCTAGATTCTGAACTAAAGAAAATATAGCTTTAGGCTAGATTCACATGTAACAAATCCGCAGCAGGTTTCACGCTGCGAGTTCGCAGCGAAATCCGCTGCGGATACCTCTCCTGTCATTTTCAATGTGATTACACACTTGCAGCGGGATTGTCATACTGCTGTATGTAAGTGCCGACCCCATTAACCCCCCACTGCTGGGAATATACATTACCTGCTCCACGATACGGCCGCACCCGAGGCTCCCGGGCCCCGTAGGTCCTGTACAGCCCCGCCATAGTCACTGATTGGCTGCGCAGGACCTCTGGGAGCGGGGAGCTTCAGATGCGGCCATATTGTGGAGCAGGTAAAGTATCTTCCCGGCAGTGGGGGGTTAATGGGGCTGCCACTTACATACTCACAGCGGGATTAAAATCAGTATGTAATCACATTGGAAATGACAGGAGAGGTATCCTCAGCGGATTTCAATGCAAACTCGCAGTGTGAAATCCACTGCGGATATGTTACATGTGAATATAGCCTAAAATTCATTCATTAAATATCCAGCCCTGTATCCATTCTCCTATCAGCTAAAATAGTACAAAAATATAGCTTTAGGCTAGATTCACATGTAACAAATCCGCAGCGGGTTTCACGATGCGAGTTCGCAGCGAAATCCGCTGTGGATACCTCTCCTGTCATTTTCAATGTGATTACACACTTGCAGCGGGATTGTCATACTGCTGTATGTAAGTGCCGACCCCATTAACCCCCCACTGCTGGGAATATACATTACCTGCTCCACGATACGGCCGCACCCGAGGCTCCCGGGCCCCGTAGGTCCTGCGCAGCCAATCAGTGTACGGCCCCGCCATAGTCACTGATTGGCTGCGCAGGACCTCTGGGAGCGGGGAGCTTCAGATGCGGCCATATTGTGGAGCAGGTAAAGTATCTTCCCGGCAGTGGGGGGTTAATGGGGCTGCCACTTACATACTCACAGCGGGATTAAAATTAGTATGTAATCACATTGGAAATGACAGGAGAGGTATCCTCAGCGGATTTCAATGCAAACTCGCAGTGTGAAATCCACTGCGGATATGTTACATGTGAATATAGCCTAAAATTCATTCATTAAATATCCAGCCCTGTATCCATTCTCCTATCAGCTAAAATAGTACAAAAATGTAAATGTCAAACATTGTCAATTTAATTATATATACAATACATATGATAAAAGTTGTATCTAGGGCTCTCAGACTATACAGCTATTCACCAATCCAGTGACAGCTTGTTACATAAGTATTCCTTATTATAGCAAATATGTTTCAAAGTCAGTCACTTAAAGGACGATTCCGAGTAGACTGATTTTTTTCAAAAGTGTCGGGGAGGATGAAAAAAATAATATGCTCTTACACCAATACGGTCACTGACTGGCTGAGCAGGCCTGGAACGTCACGTCCCATTAGGAGCACTGCTGTGTCATTTGGCCCGTCCCCTCCATTGATTATCATTAGCAGGAGCGGGCTTGAGGACATGGCAGTGCTTCTCATGGTGCTCTGGAGTGGAGTTACCCTAACTAATAGCACGGGACTGACTCTGAAGGAAACACACATACCTTCCTCCTCAGCGCTACCAGCGCAACAGGGGATTATCAGCAGGTTAGATTCGTCAAACCTGCTGATACTTCCCCTTTAAAACCAATGAGTACAAAGTAATGCACTTTTTGCCCACAGAATAAAATTAAAGATGTGAGGGTAATGCTATACAAAGCAATGAATAATCAATGTGTGGTGCCCCATTATTAGGTGCCTTATGCACCTGTTTCAAAGTTCTCACCGTAGATTAATATGGTAATGAGGTATTCTAAAGTTTCACCACTAGGTGTCAGTGTTTTATATGTCTATGTGCTGCACAGCTGAAGTCAGTATTAGGTTAATGTTTCTGTTGTACCATGTGTTTTGTGCTAACCAATAGGAGGTGCTCTCTCTCTTTTTTACCGATCCCTGCTCTCTACACACTCACCCCTTGTAGGAGGAGTTAGTTAGCTTCATGTGGGAGGAAGTGAGCAAGTCAGTTGAGTCTAGACACCTAAGTGTATAGCTGCAGTAAAAGGCAACCAGTTCTTACACAACTTCTACTATGTCTACTATGCAGTGCTAAGCACTTTAAAGGGAGAGGTCATAAAGGAACACCCTAACCCACACTGAGAACACGTCTAAAAGGAGCAGGGCAGTATCCTAAGTACAGAGCTATATTGGGTTGGGGCTCCTCTTACCCACTCCTCTCTAATACTCTCCTCTTCAAGCACCGCCACAACTACCTCTCTTCTACTCTACTCTAAAGCACCTCCTCAACCTTAACAAGTTCAAGCACTAAAGTCTACGCGAAGATTTAACTATTTTGTAAAAGTGTATTGTTATGCTGAAGAACTTGACAGTAAAGCCGTTCTATTTTTACATCACTGGGACTTTGTCAGATTCTGTTCGTACCAGCATAGATACACACAAAACCGCACACCTTAGGTTATTTTTTCCCTTCTCTGTGATTGGCGGTACCGATAGTCCAGGTTGGTTAGTTGCTACTCAGGACTACTATGACAAGAGCCCAAGGGACACAGACCTGTTAGGTTACCGACCGTTTGGGGACACAGACTGGCTATCAACAAAACAGGTACAAACATCACACCTTTGTGCTGGACAAGTACTGGCGTCACGACAATAGTACTGGCCGTGTACCACAAATGCAATGTACAGTTCTGGTATGAAGCATAATAATTTAAATCTATTTTCCTAAATTAATTTTCAAGTTTGAAGTCAACAAATGCAGTGTAATTACATGTTGCTTATAACAGTCCCTTTTTTTAAAGGTTTAATCTGGTATTATATAATTTTTTTACTATTCATTCTCAAATCACTGAAATAGTGTACTTCAAGCACTTCAGACAGGATGCATGGAAATAATCTGTACTAGTCTGATGCAAGAGCAACAGAAAAAAGTCTCATGACGTTCGAAATGGGGACTGAGCTGTAAGACCAAGCCTCAAGTATCTTCAAGGACCTGGCAAGCATAGACTCAGTATAAGGAGGAAAACAAGTACAATTACCTCTAATATTATCTCTAGTCTCAGGTTAATTGTGCCTTGTCAAGAAAACTAAATTGCTGTATTCTATTATTATTATTATTATTATTATTATTATAAACAGGATGATATTCCAGCACAAAAGACAGAAAAACCAAACTTTGTAAGACATGTGACTTCCAGGCCATAAAAGAAAATGCCATATAAACAACAGGGGTTATTAAAAAGATTGTGTAAGATTTTTTGTCATATTTCTTCTGTTTAAAGGCCCAGAACCTCAAAACTTAGGCTCAATGGCCTGGGCAGTAGAAGGCTGGTATTATTAGGCTGGGGAGGACCAAAATAAATGTCTCTTTCCACCCTGGTAATACTAGCCTGCTGCAGCTTGGAGTTACACCTGGATGATTATAAAAACAGTACACAGCAATACTAGGCTGCTGCAGCTTGGTTTTGCACCTGGATGGTTATGGAAAAAAAGTACACAGCAATTTGCATATAGCTTTAGCCGAAGATGTCGCTTTGATGCACAGTTGGCATAGCTGCATGCTTTCCTCATTTGTTGCTTACTAGAGATGAGCACAATAGATCTGATCCTGACCTGATTAACTTTGCTCCTAGTGCCAACTCCTTTAACTTGATATCTTTATTGTTTTTCAAGTGACAACCCTTGGCTACATTCCTATGTCTTGCTCTATGGCACCAATACTTTTAAATTGTTATTTTAAAAAACTTTTGACATGTCATAGAGACACGTGAAAAGTTTTGATGTGTCCGGGTCTGAGTGACCAGACGTGTACCGATCGGGAGAACGAGCGGGGATAGGGCCGCACTGTGTAAGAAAAAAAGAGTCGGGCTCCATAGGCTTACATTATGAGCCTGATTCTTTTTTTCTAACACAGAGCATTCTCACGATCAGTACAGGTCTGCACACAAGTCCATCCACTTCGGCTTCTTAAAAGAAAATGTGCAATACTATTTAGGCTACACTACACCTAACGCATATACCTAACACAATACCTTCAGCTGAATAGGAAGGATTGCAGTGTTTTTCTGTAGCAATGAACTCACTTGAGTATTCTGCATGCCCTGTCTCTATTTTAGAACGTTGGATCACATTTTTTAGGACAGATCTTTTTTTTTCAACACATTATAGTTACATAGTTACATAGTCAATACGGTTGAAAAAAGACACATGTCCATCAAGTTCAACCAAGGAGGGGATGGATACAGGGAAGGGGGAGGGGTGATAGGTTCTATACATATTTATATTATTTTGGTCTAAGAACTTGTCTAGCCCTGTTTTGAAGGCCTCTTCTGTTTTTGTTGTGACCAGATCCTGTGGTAGACTGTTCCACAGATTCACAGTTCTCATGGTAAAGAAGACTTGTCGCCTCCGGAGATTGAACCTTTTTTTCTCCAGGCGGAGGCAGTGCCCCCTTGTCCATTGAGGGGGTTTTACCTGGAACATCTTTTCCCCATATTTTTTTGTAGGGGCCATTTATATATTTAAATAAGTTAATCATATCTCCCCTTAAACGTCTCTTCTCCAGACTAAACAAATGTAATTCTTTTAGTCTCTCCTCATAACTAAGATGCTCCATTCCCCTTATTAGTTTAGTTGCCCGTCTTTGTACCCTCTCCAGCTCTAGAACATCCTTTTTATGAATAGGGTTCCAAAACTGGACAGCATACTCCAGATGAGGCTGCACCAAAGCTTTAAAAAGTGGTAATGTTATATCCCTGTCCCGAGAGTCCATGCCTGTTTTAATGCATGACAATATCCTGCTGGCCTTAGAAGCAGCTGACTGACATTGTGTGCTGTTCTGTAGTCTATTATCTACAAGTACACCCAGATCCTTCTCCATCAGCGACTCTCCCAGAGTAACTCCCCCCAGGACATATGATTCATGTGGGTTATTAGTACCCAGGTGCATAACTTTACATTTATCCACAATGAACCTCATTTGCCAAGTGGACGCCCAAACACTCAGACTGTCTAAGTCAGCTTGTAAGGTCTGCACATCCTCCATAGACTGTACTGTACTACAAAGCTTGGTGTCATCTGCAAAGATAGAAACATTGCTGTTAATTCCATTCTCAATATCATTAATAAACAAGTTAAACAGAAGGGGGCCCAGTACTGACCCTTGGGGTACACCACTTATTACCAGAGACCATTCGGAGTAGGAATCATTGACCAGCACTCTCTGGGTACGATTATTAAGCCAGTTTTCAATCCAGTTACACATTAAATTTTCCAAACCGATAGACTTTAACTTACCCATCAGACGCCCATGAGGAACTGTGTCAAACGCTTTTGCAAAATCCAGGTACACGATATCCACAGCCGCGCCGCCATCCAGGCTTCTACTCACCTCTTTATGGAAACATATTAGGTTGGTTTGACAGCTTTTGTCCTTAGTAAAACCATGCTGGTTATCACTTATAATACTATTAGCCACTACATATTCCTGGATGTAGTCCCTTATAAGCCCCTCAAATAGTTTCCCCACAATGGACGTTAAGCTTACAGGTCTATAGTTACCTGGGGAAGTTCGAGAGCCCTTTTTGAAGATCGGCACTACATTTGCCTTACGCCAGTCTCTCGGCACAATACCAGTAAGTAAGTAAGAATCACTGAATATTTCATACAAGGGTAGAGAAATTACAGAACTGAGTTCCCTAAGAACTCTGGGGTGTAATCCATCAGGCCCTGGAGCTTTGGTTACATTGAGTTTATTTAATGTATCTTGGACCATATCTATAGTAAACCAGTTCAGTACATTACATGTGTTAGCAGCACTGGCCCCGCCCACCGCAGCTCCATCCTCTTCTTTTGTATATACAGAACTGAAGAAGCCATTAAGTAACTCAGCTTTCTCCTGATCCCCAGTTATTAACTCCCCGTCACCATTATTTAGGGGTCCTACATGCTCTGACCTTGTTTTTTTTGCATTAATATATTTGAAGAATTTTTGGGGGTTTCTTTTGCTATCTATGGCTACCTGCCTTTCATTGTGAATTTTTGCTGCTTTTATTACATTTTTACAGGTTTTGTTGACTTCTTTGTAATGTTTAAAGGCTAAAGCTGACCCCTCTGATTTGTATTTTTTAAAAGGCCCTTTGTTTGTCATTTATAGCCCTTCTAACCTCGGTTGTAAGCCATGTGGGATTTGATTTTAACCGTTTATATTTGTTACCCATAGGAATATATTTGGCAGTACAGTTATTTAATGTGGATTTGAATATTTCCCATTTATTATCATTATCAATATGTGACAGCAGCCGCTTCCAGTCTATGCCCTGAAGTTCAGCCCTTAACCCAGGAAAATTGGCCCTTTTAAAATTAAACGTTTTTGACCTCCCAACATGTCTTTGTTTTCTACACTTTAAGGCTATGTTCACACTACGTAAAACAACAGCCGTTGTTTCCACCGGCCGGAATATTGCGGTCAAAACAACGGCCGTAAAATTACGAGCATACGGGCTGGTCGTGAAACAACGGCCCTTGTTTAATATTGCCTCCTAGCATGAAACATGTCATTTAATTGAAATACTGTGACTAGCCCAATAAACCACTGAGTAAATTTTTTACATTAAAATCAAGTTTAATTTGGCTGAAATAAATTTTACGTGTGCGGCCGCATTGAAATTCGCGGCCGTAGTTGTAACATTACCGGCCACAAATAAATGACATGTTCATTTTTCATGGGTCCGTACGAACTACGGCCGTAGTCTTATACGCTGTGTGCATTGTACGACCGTAGTTCATACGAATTGCTATATCGTATCTTACTGAAAACAACGGCCGTAGTTTTGCGGTGAAAACTACGGCCGTTGTTTTACGTAGTGTGAACATAGCCTAAGCTTAAAGTCACTATATTGTGGTCACTATTACCCAGGTATTCATGGACAGTGACATCCCCAACCAGCTCAGCATTGTTAGAAATAACCAGATCCAACAAGGCATCACTTCTAGTTGTCTCCTCCACAAACTGGGCCAGAAAATTATCCTGCAGGAGGTTAAGAAATTCCCTCTCCTTTGTGGTGTGTTGGTGTGGTTTCTGTTGTTCTGTTCTTTGACCCTATACAAGAACAGCAGGCTATTGGAGGTTGCAGGCATGTCTAAATATACTATGTTTATAATGACTAATAATTGCATTGCTGCCTCACACTATGGTTTGACTTTGACTTGATGTATCATATCTACATTATATAAATATATACATTTATCTCACAACTGACAAAACACAAATTTTGGGGTATATTCACGTGTGGCTGATTTGTTGAAAACCAGTTTCATTCTTCTGAATAAAGATGTTTCTGCAGACCCCATTCAGGTGGATGAGAAAGCTGCTGAAATGTCTGCACCCCATCTGCAGTGTCTGAAACAAAGCATATACTGTATATATACTAAAGATTCAACTGGAGGGTTGCTGGAGGGATTGGGCTCTTTCCAGCATGGTCTTGTCCCCTTTTTAGTGGGTAGTGAGAATTTACACAATGGTGGATGCTGCAATGTTAGTTATGAAGCAGAGAATGTGGCACCAGGATGCCCCCTGCAAGCTGGTGAACCAGAAAGAGGCCTCATTTCTATGCACCGCAATATATGGTTTGTACTAGATAAGTACATTGGTCCAAAACCAAAAGCTCTAGTGAGTTCATACTGTTAATAACTACGAAGCAGTAGTGGATTATAATAGGGGCGTTTCGGGCGGCAGCCCGGGGCCCTGAGCTCCTGGGGGGCCCATGACCACCCAAAAAGACTTATAGTTTCAGTGGTGTACTGTCTCCTGGCTACACTTCCGCCATGATTTGTAAAAATCAGTTTTTTTATGGCAATTGTGCACAAATCAGGGCATCATGACATTATCTGTCCTGTACTATGAACGCCAGGCTAGTGCTGCCATAGTTACAGTGGGGTGGGGTGGGGGGGGGCCCAGGCTTGATGAACAGCCCGGGGCCTATGGTAAAGTTAATCCGCCTCTGCTACGAACATTACTTTCATATACTTTCCCAGTGACATCAGTGATGATTGTGGTCACTTCTAGGCAAGTCAGTCATTTATAATATAATTTCTTAGGTCTTAAGTGCATTGAAAAGGAGCACAGACAGGTAAGAAACAATGCAGATCTAATTGTAGGTTATAGGTTATGTGAATGTTATACTGATTGAAAGAGAAGCAATACTGTGAGTAATTGTACATGTCCTAATAATGGGGCATTATCCCTCCTGGATCAGACTTTATAAGCTACTAGAATCAAGTACGGTAATATGACTAGGTTTATTATTAGAAGTGAAAGAATACCTCCAGCAGAAATTTAACTTTTTATTATAGTTATTGAGGGTGTATGGGCACCTTTAGGGTATGGCCTCATCTGAGGATGTTTAACACTGACCCCCCCCCCCCCCCCCAAAAAAAAAAAAAAAAAACCACTGGTACTGTCAGCTTTATTAAACCCATGCCTCGTGCCAGGGTTCTATTTGCTCTCAGTGCCAGTATTGCTGTCAAAAACATGTTTTATGCAGATACTGGCTGGAGACTGGGCCATCAGGCAGCTCTTTTAACAAATTTCGCTCTGAACAGGACACAGCAATCGGCACTATACTGTACATGCTTGTGAGAACCTGCAGAGGCTTCAAACGAGAAAATGAGCAAAACATTATTTTACACCAAAATAAGTACATTATGCTAAATAAAAAATGAAGCTGTATATAGCCTATAAGTTCATCACATATCTATCAAAACCAGAATGGGTTGAAAACTTGACCTAGTATTCATGGCCTACATAGGTACTTCTAATATATCCAAATGCTACCTTGTAAGGAACTAAGCAGCTATATTGTTTGAGGTATATAGGGACACTCAGCAATAAATCTTCAACATAAATTGACATTCTCTAGATATAAAATCCAAGTAGTTTTCGAGGTGATTTTTTTTTTTTACACAGCCTATAGGTAAGATTATATACTTTAGTGTATAAATGAGATTACAGTTGGTCCTTTTCTTTTTAATTGTCCTACAGTATGTTTCCCACCCTCGCTTTTTTTCTAAATTCAGTTTTGAGGATCCTTTATTAATAATTACGCAGTAATTTGTGGCACACACATATATCATAGTCATAAATTATATCACCAAGAACTTGATCCAACCTTCTGTTTACCAGCTGTGATGTGCTAAGGCAGGGGAATAATGATTAAAAGATTTCATGTGTGTACAGAATACGTACAATAAAATACAGTGCAAGGCCCCGTTCCCACTGAGCAAAACTAGCGGAATTCCGCGGCGGAATTCAGTTAGCCTCCCGGTCATAATGGGAGTCTATGGGAGGTGCGCGCTCCTGCTCTGTCCGCGCTGAAGAATGAACATGTTCATTCTTCAGTGCGGACAGGGCAGGAGCGTGTGCCTCCCATAGACTCCCATTATGAGTGGGAGGCTAACGGCATTCCGCTAGTTTTGCTCAGTGGGAACGGGGCCCAGTATAGAACAGTCTACTAGCAAAGTTAAAAGGCTAAGAACTGTTTTGTGGTGTGATCTGGTTTTAGTCACTTCTTGGACCCACACCTATCTGGAGATCAATTCCAACCCCACCCCCCAAGCTTGCTTGCAGTTATCAGAGGTGGTTGAGAAGCCAAAATATATTATTTTATAGAAAGAGTAGTAGATGCTTTGAACAAACTTCCAGCAGATTTAGTTGGTAAATCTACAATAACAAAAATTTAACACGCCAGGGGTAAACATATATCTATCCTAAGATAATTACAAAACAAATACTAAATGGGCAGACTAGATGGACTAAGTGGTCTTTTTCTGCTTACAATCTTTTATGTTTCTATGAGTTTCTGCTGAGTAACCTCTGCAGCATTTATGGCCAATGGTAACTTACCATAAAGAGGGCAAATACAACGGCGCCAATGGCTGCATGAGCATTAGATACAGCCCTGACAAGGTAGAAATCATTATTGCTTATCCTCTTATAAAACAACACAATATACAGTATACACTGTCATCACCCTCTGCTCTATAGGTAAACTACAGACCAATTTAAACAGTTGCCTATCTTTTTTGATAGTCTACTGGCTTTCAATGTGAATATCATAATGTAAATGTCATATAAAGCAAGAAAAACAGTTCCCTTTTTTATGAGCAAGTGGAGTAAGTATAAGGCTATGTTCAGACAACACTTTTTTTTAGAAAAGAACAGACGCTGATTGCAATTAAATCAGCATCCGTTCTTTCTCTGCAGTTGCGGCATTACATTGAATTCAGTGCAATGCTGCCTGCTGTGTTCCAGCATCAGTATTTTAACATCTGTTCTTTAGAACGGCCGTTAACATAATGAAAATGCCTATAATTTCCGGACGCTGTTTGCCACAATAGCTGTTCAAACAATGTAAAGTACGCCAAGCAGCTGTACCAATGGTGTCCGCAATTCAAATGTAAAAAGATAATGTTCCTGCAGCTGATACAGCAGTATCAGCTGCAGGAACGTGCCGAACGCTGCCCGACTGGTTTATGTTAAACATGTTTAATGTTTTTACAATGACTGCATCACCTGCCGAACGGACCCCAGGACAGATCTTGGATTAAAAGCAGCTATCCGAAGGTACAAGGGGGCTGGGGCAGGCCCAGGCAAGGAAAGGCGGCAGGAGGGTCCACATTAGCGTCAGAAAGGGGTATGGGCTGGGAAAGTCTTCGGGGGGGTTCTGCATTAGACCTTCAGGCCATGCTGGGTGTTGTAATGTTCAAAAGAACAACTCCCAGCATGTACTGAAAGTTTGCAGATGTTAGGATACCCTGGGTATTATAGTTTCTTATAATACATCGTGTGCTGGTATATTGACTGCTGGTAAACTGCAATGCCCAAGGTATCCTGAGATCTGAAAACCTACAGGAAACTACAAATCCCAGCATGCACAAAAAGTCTATTACTGTTAACATATGCCGGGAATTGTAGTTAGAAAGTCACAATTTCTTTGCATTGAGGCAATGCAAATGGATGTATAAATAAAAATATAATAATAAAATAAATAAATAAATAAATAATAAATAAAATAATAATATAAATAAAAAATAAATATATAAAGAAAAGGAAACACAGGATGGAGACAACCATCTGCAGCTTCGGCTCAACTACCCCTTTCCTTTGAGTGACCCCTCAATGTTCTGGAAACGGGTGGAGGACATTGTCTCCATTAGAATGGGCACCCCTGTAATGCTGAGGCAGTTTGGACTCCACTACTAGAAGGTCTAGAGGGATGGTGATTTCCCTAAACCTAGACCCGGAGTGAACACTGTGTCTTAGCACCCCACGGGCAAACTGTATATATTCTGGTAAGTTTAGATGGCGGCCACGGTCACTGTAGTTCCCCTGCGGCAAGAGATGTCACTGCTCACCCCCACGGTCCACTCATTGGCAAACTGTACATATTCTGATTAGTTTTGGTGTTACATGTTTCAGGAAAGTAAAAGGTAAATTAAGGGTTGGGATGGGTAATTGGGTTAGGGTTAAGGGGTTCCCTCTTGGTGCTTTCACCTTGACCTGGTGAAGGAGCTTGCGTGCCTTGGTGATCCATTGAGTTAAGCTGGTGGGAGTAGTACTCCTGGCGGGGTCATCTGTGCCAGACAGGTCAATGAGAGGAGGCCAGACTAAGCAAGGCACCCAGAAGAAAGGGCTGGCATCCTTCTTCTGTACACTGCCACAAAATATAGACAAGTTTAGTTCTGGAATATCAGCTGCTGAGTTTAGAAGACAAGCAATGTGCGCAGAGCTCCCCGCCGCCGAGTCCGCTCGGAATCCCGCCTGCCTCAGTGTGTCAATGTGATGCCTTGTGTTCCACCGCCACCACTCTCGGCTGAAAGAATTTAATTTTGAGGCTCCGCGCAAAATTCCATCACTCTTAGTGAAGTCCTTTCAGCTCACTGAATTAATGCAGGTGTACATCATGTGGCCTTATAAGATGTGGTAGTTGTAGTTAGACAGGTGAAGGGTCAGGGCAGGCAGCTTCAGAGACAGATCAGACAATCTACGTTGGCAACAGTAGGAGCTGTAATCTGAGAAACAGGCATGGGTCAGGATACATATAGAATCACAGAATAACACTCAAGTGCAATAACACTCAGGCAGAGAAAAGCAGGTGGAGCTAGTTTAAATAGATGCAGATGGCTCTGGATTGGCAGACAGCTGTAGTGAGTGGAGACAAGTTTCCTCTTTAAATCTGGAGCAGTTACGGGCAGACAGGAGGAACTCGAATGACACCACCCAGCAGTGTAATGCTACATTTACACAAGGCGATTATTGGCCCGATCGTACAATTAACGATTTCGAAGTAACAATTTTTTTTATAACGATCAGCGTTTAGATGGAACGATATATCGTGCAGAAAATTCGTTTTGCGATCGTTTTGCGATCGCTTAAGCCTATCTCACACATAGGTAAAATCAGTGAACGACTGTTTACACGGAACGATCGGCGAATTTTTGGCGAACGACGAATGACGATTTAAGAACATGTTAAAAGATCAAAATGAACGATTTATCGATCATTCGCCGCGTTTACACGTACGATTATAGTTCGAATTAGATCGTTATCGCGAAAATTTGCCCGATAATCGTTCCGTGTAAACGTAGCATTACACCCTACATCTCCTCTGTTAATGCCCTGACACTGCTGTAACATGGCAAGTGAGTTTAAGTCAGGTTATATAAGGACCAGCTATGACCCCAGCACCCAACTTTTTTCAAGAATCACTCTGCTTTTCAGTTGTCTTTTTCAGATTAAAATACTGGTTGCATCCAATCCTGAGGCAGTGTTGTCTATGTTGTGGTTATTCCAAGGGCCCTTACAGATATTGTGCAGTGTATCCATTGACAGTATATATGGTCACCTTATCATCATATCTTATCACCTAGTAATCCATGCGCATGAAGTGTTTTCTGCCATGTCTCAACTTTTTGTCTTTTCAATTACTACCGCTTCTCACTAGATGGCAGTGTATAACAATATTTCACATTACATCTGCTACTAAAGATCCAGTATACAAAACAAAACACATAGCAATAGATAATAAATTAAGAATAGTGATCCATGCAAAGTTCTGCTGATCATGCATATAGTTAGTGACTGCCCCAATTAAATAAACTGAACATGCATGTTAGTTTCAATATAGAGCGTCAGTCATTGCCAGATGTTATCATTTAATGGTATAAAGAATTGGGAAGGTATAAAGAATTGGGAATGTATAAATCCCTATACAGGGAGCCATCTCAGAACAAGCAGACATGTAACCTCCAGCAATCTCCTGTGAAATACACATTTACTTTAATATTTTATTAAAGGGATATTCCATTATCAAAAATGTACGTATGTTCCTGGGGGTGTAGTAAAAATAGAATAGTCATACTCACCTACTAATTGTCACCATTTGTTGCTACTTCCAGGATAAGTCTTTTCAGCAGGAACTGCTGACTGAGGTAGGACACTGCAGTGGCCAGTGATTGGCTGATCAGACAGCTCTCATTTCAGAAATAGTGTCAAGCATTGACCAGCAGAGGACCGGATGAGGGTAGAATGGGAGCTGTGGGGGACTGGGGTAGGTCCACATTTTAATTTTAATTTTTTTTTTTTTCAAACTTCTAGAACACCACTTTAAAGATAAGTAAAATGGATAATGGCTCTTCACAGGAAGAATGAATGCTATAAATGGCCTGTGATAGTTGTATGTAAAAGGGGTTCAGGAAATTATTATTGGGTGTCAAGACTACAGTGTGGTCCATAATTGGGGGTTGGGGATCCCAGCTTTTGTAGGAGTTTCCACCAGTTTGAGATGTTTGAGTGACTATAGGATATGCAGTTTACCCTCTTGTGCCACTGTGGGTCCCTGAGTGGCTACTCTCTGCTATAGCCTGCCGCACATATATGCCAGTAAGGAAAATTTATTAGACATTCTGCACCTCCATTATGGGTACTACATTCAAAACCTAATAAATGTGCCTTGTCAAAAGTGAGTTGCAACCCAGATGTGTATTGTTAAAATCAATTGTACATAACATATACAGGAGTGCCAGTTTTAGTAGGTTATGGCTTGTGGTTGGATGATTGACCTCTGGGGGTCAGAGATGGCTGCAGACACCTAGGGAAAAAAAAGTCAGGCTTCTCTATGATATATAGGGTGGTCCCAGGGTTCTGGTACAGAACGTAATTGGACCATCCCCCTGATCTCCAAGCACAGACAGCTGAGAACAAAACAGATCCACTGGCAGGATGACCTGTCAGTCACAGCAGAACCAAAACACAGATTAACCATGACATGGCCAGACAGAACTCAGCAGGTGAATTCGGGTGTGTCTCCCAGCAAAGGTGAGCATATCAACCAGTGTTCACACACTGCAAACAAAAACATAGAAACAGAAAACAAGAATTTCAGCGCCTTCTCGGCCGCACAGCACGAGCCGAGGGGCGCATAATGCTCTGCAAGGATACCATCCTGACATATACCTTGTATAATCCATGTGACACAAAACTGAAATCCTAACACAAATCTGCTGCCGTGAACACACGGAAGAAGACGGTCAGAGCCCCTAAAATTTCCAATTCTTTATTAACCCCTTTGCGTCCCATGACGTACCTCGTACGTCATGGCGGCGCTCTGAACGGCGCCGCTTCTTGCTGCTATTTACAGCTGGGGAGCACCTCTATTAGCCAACGCTGCTCCCGTCGCTACGCCAGCTAATTAAGAATTTAAATGCAGCTGTCAAACCTGACAGCAGCTTTAAATGCTGTGCTCTTTAGGTCCCTGGTGTTTAGCAGGACGGGGGGAGATCCGTTCTTCTGCCCGGGCTGGCACTGACGCTGATCCCGGCTCGGCAATACATTGCTCTGGTCTGCAGCAGGCCAGAGCAATGTATCACTGAAGTCATTGATCATTGCTGTGTATATACACAGCATTGATCTCTGTGAGAGATCAGTGCTGTGTATATAGAAGTCCCCCAGGGGGGACTTCTAGTTAAAGTAAAAGAGAAAAGAGAAAAAAAAAATAATAATAAAAAAAATCACCCTCCTTTTCCCATTTTATAAATATGAATAAATAAACAAATATTCCAAAGTGCAAAATTGCACATTTTTGGCCGAATCAAATCCAGAAAAAAATGTAATAAAAAGTGATCAAAAAGTCACATGTACACAAACAGGGTACCGATAGAAAGTACAGATCATGGCGCAACAAATTACATCTCACACAGCCCCATAGACCAAAAAATAAAAGCATTATAAGGATGGGAATAGAGCAATTTTAAACACATTTAGTTTTCTTTAAAAGGTTTAAATTTTTTAAAGCCATCAAATAAAATAAAAAATACATATCGTTGTAATCTTACTGATGTGAGGAACATAGATAAAAATTCAGTTTTACCATAGGGCGAAAGGCGTAAACATGAAGCTCCCTGAATTGAGAACAAATTCCTTTTTTTTTCCAATTTGACAGTGCAAATGATTTTTTTCCGGTTTCACAGCATACTTTATGGGAAAATATAGTCTGTCATTGCAAAGTACAATTGGTGTCGCAAAAAATAAGGGCTCATTTGGGTCTCAAGGTAAAAAAAAAATGCAAGCGCTATTGCCTCTTAAACATAAAGTGGAAAACGTAAAAGTGCAAAAACGAAAATTGGCTTTGACCTTAAGGGGTTAAAAGAGAAATATCAGCAGGTTAGCAGGTTAAGGCTATGTTCACACTGAGTAAAACAGGCGGCATTCCGTGGCGGAACTTTCTACAGCGGAATCCCGCATGTCTCAGTGTGCCATAGGCTGTCTATGGGAGAGCACGCGCTTGTCCACAGCCGCCGCTCTCCGCTCAAAGAAGTGACTTGTCACTTCTTCGAGCAGAGAGCGGCGGCAGCAGAGGAGCACGTGCCCTCTCATTCAGTCACATCGGGACACTGAGCACGGCGGAAATTCCACCGTATTTGCTCAGTGTGAACATACCCTAATTCTTGATCTGGTAAGGCTGTTTGGAGCCCTGCCCTGACTTAGAGTGCCGATCCAGCTCGCCCCTGGACAGGACGCTTCTCTGACAGTCCTTAGAAAGGCGGGTCGGCAGTGGGCGGATTGGCACTCTAGGGATGAGACAGTGCTCCAAACAGCCTTACCGGACTAGGATTTAACTACTAAGTGCATGGAAAAGGTGCAGAGGACGAAAGTAAGAGACATACCTCTACTGTCAGTACACTGTGCGGAGTAGGGAGCTATCAGCAGGTTAGATTCGTCTAACCTGCAGATAGTTCTCCTTTAAAGAAGCATTAAAAGCATCAGAACACCAGTAGTGGCTTGCTGACTGTAGAGGGTCAAGTCTGCTGTTACAGGGCTTGTAGTGGGTTCCTCTGTCTGAGCACATGATGAGAACCACACCCCTTCCCTCCTGCTACCAACCCTTTTATAGGCTCCTCCAAAATTCATTTTATGACACTACCACCGCATAGTGTGCAATTCTGCTTTTGACCGCCAGGTGGTGTCTGGGCCCACACTGATTAAACTTAGCATCCCTGGTGGCCTAGGGTCAAGAATATTTACAACAAATAATAACATAAAATGTGTACTCACCCTGATCCCCTGCTGCAGCCATTTTAGTCAGAATTTCTTGTCTTGGACTCAGTACATGGAAGTGTCACCAATCAGAGGCTAATGGTGCGTTTACACAGAGAGAACAGGTAATAAAGGAAAGACTGAGATTTCTTTTCTTCTCAAATCCATTCCTGGCTTTGGCTTCCAAAATCTGTCAGATAAATCTGTCTGTGTAAACGCACCATAAAACAGCTCACCACTGATTGGCTGATTGGGCAATTACTTTTTTGAGACTGAATTTAGGAATTACTGTACATTAGGACCGGCTCAGTAGAGAAGGCTTATTACTGTAGCCTAATCACCTTTCATTGTATAAAGAATTCCCCAGAGAACCCCTTTAAAGTGACACTTCTCTACACAGGTGTAAAGGGTAAATTTAGCAGTTTTCATACCTTATTTTATATCATACGTGATCTTTCATCATCTGTGGCATAGGCCGCGCCCCCTCACCGGCCCAGCATCTGGTTTCCTGCGCTGCGGGAAAGGAAAGGAGAGGAGGCCAGAGAAGGGCCCTCGCATCAGGCAGCTGTGAGCTCTGCCCCCTCCCCTCTCTCCCCTGCCGCTGTTACAGGATTCTAACAGCGGCAGGGGACAGAGCAAGGGACTTCAGCCTGTGGGATCATTATGATCCCATAAGCTAAAGTCCTAAAATGACCAGGGCATTGAGACATCAATGCCCATTGGTCATGAAAGGGTCATTTAAAAGTCATGTGTTAAAATATTTACAGTGATTTAAAATTATTTTAATGGATCTGAATAAATTCATAGGCATATTGCCCAATCATTTGTAGTCTCTAAAGTCTGGTGCCATGAGACACCCAAGCCACTAAAACTAAAACCAGCCGTTACAAAACTACATTTCCCCTTCATGCCTGGATAACCAAAGCTAAAGTTTTGGCTGTCCTGGTACGATGGAAATTGTAGTTTTGCAAAAGCTGGAGGGCTGAAGGTTCCCCCTGAACTAAAACATGGCCAATAATTCCTTCAGAATAGGTGTCCCTGTATGACATCATTGCTTATATCAGTAGTTCTGTGACACAAGATTGCACAGTAATATAGAAGGATTCGTTACCCATTGTAAAAGGAGACGAATGTAGTGTGGATATTAAAAAAAAAAAATCTAAATAAACATTCTAAACCATTAGGATGTCAAGTATTTACTTATGATTCTGTTTCTAAAAGAGCAATTTACTATTTTAACAAGAAAACTTTCCTTATTATATGCTTCCTTTTTATGTAAAAGACTCACCTACTTGACTTGTATACAACCTTTAAATTACAGTGTATTTTTACTCTCGAGCATCATGCATTGCCCTTTTCCTTGTTTGATGTCGGTATAAAAGCATGTAGAGTGTTCTTTGTTTATCATACATAGACATTTTGCCATTAATATATCTAATGACTAAGGAAGGAACAACATATAAACAGCATATGCTGATAATGGCTACAGGCATAAGACTAAGTACCGATCATTTTAAATTGACCACAATTGCCAACTGCTAACATATAAGCTTTTTTTTTTTTTTTTTTTTTTTGTAACACATTGTTTTTATACACAGAAAGTAACAGCATGTTACACTAACAACTATTATTCCTTTTCTATATAACAATGGAAAGGAAATGTTACAGTGGCTAATCTATAATACATGCTTTAAGTAGCATTTTTAGCAAATTGTATAAAACTTATGTGAGTGAGCACTGAAAGGTCTGTCTTCTAAGTAAGCCCTTTTCTCTATGGAAACCTGGCAAGTGATCAGCTCACTCTGCAAGTCTCATTTTACAACCACCTGCAATGTCCTATACATGTCAGCTATTCTTATGAATGGCTAGCCATGTAATTTATGACCATGTTGGTCCAGCAGAGCAGGAGCTGCTGTTATAGAGGAGATCTCTATTCTAGCTTACAGGGGAAGGCTTCCCATATGGACTTAATACCTACCAAGATTTCCTTCACAAGACAACCCATTCACCAGGAGGAGGCTCACTGACCATCTCAGTCAATTTAAGGATTAATAAAGTCTCCACATTGCACTTCAAACATTTCACCTTTTTTATATTGGCTGAAAATGTCGATGTTGGCTGATCATGGTCTTTTTACATGTTGATCATGTAACATGTTCACAATGTGTGCAGGTTTGCTCCACGTTGCTCTGTTTAACGCACAGGTGTTACACTTAGGCCCTCCAGCTGTTGTAAAACTACAATTCCCATTATGTCTGGAGAGGCATGATGGGAATTGTAGTTTTGCAACAACTGGAGGGCCTGGGTTCCACACCATTGGTCTAATGAGAGTGGGAGCCGCTGAGTTTAATGGGCCGTCTGAACGATCTATGGATCTTTCGACTTTCCCCTCCTGCTGCTTCCCGCTCGCTGTCTGTACGTGTAATAGCACAGACAGCGAGCGGTGAATAAAGGGGGAAGCGAGCGCTAAGCTGACACGTTGGCGCTTGCTTCCCCCGGAAGATCAGGCTGTATAATATGGACTTAAACTGGGAAGGTTCATAGATAATGACCTTAAGCACACAGCCAAGACAACACAAGAGTGGCTTAGGGACAACTCTTTAAATGGTTTAGCCAAAGCGACTGGAACCCAATAAACACTTCAATGGAGAGAACAAAAAATGTCTGTCTACCTAAGGCCCCCATTCAAACAGAGCTTGAATGGGTCTGCAGAGAGGAATGGTCCAGGTGTTCAAAGCTTGTGGCATCATAGCTAAGAATACTGGAGACTGGAATCACTGCCACAGGTGTTTCACCTAGGTACTAAGTAATGGATGTAAAGTCTTTGCAAGTCTGGCATACACCATCCTCAGTAACCTCTACTAACTGAGAAATATAATACTTAATGGAGTCCTCATCTTTGGACAATTTCCTATTTCTTAGAGTGCTACCTTAATAATAAGCATAATATAAAGTGTATCTTGCTGGAATCCTCAATAATTTCCTACAGCATTCCAGGAAACCTGGCAGCAAGCATTCCATTTCCCTGCAGTGCCACCACAGGGTAAATAAAGGATAACTCAATGTACATGAATATTAATGGACTTTCTATGAAATGTAGGATAGGACAGGTCCTCCAGAGCAGAGGGCACTCTTTGTAGCTTCACTATGGCCAAAAGGTGAGGCTCTTGAGAGGTAGATCTTCCTGTATTACTCAACATTTCCTAATATGATTTATGAAGTTGGGTTTATTATCCAGGCAGCCCCTTTAAAAAAAATTTTAATGAAATATTACAGCTGTCTGAAATTCTCCAGATATAAAATATAATAAAAAAGGGTTGTCTCAGGACACGCTTCAATGGTTTATTACTAGGATATGCCAACAATGTCCACTCATCGGGAGTGTGACCTCTTTAACCCCAATCTATAGCTAGAAAAAAGAGCTAGCAATGCTAGGAAAGGCTGCATAGTTGGTTCTTTGGTGACGTAAAGATCGAGAGGTCTGGGTTGGAGAGGCCTTAGAATGGACAGAAAAATGCCCCCTCATTGTACCCATGTAAAACTGGCCTATTAGTGTCATCACTTTCATAAGCGCTAGGAGATTTTCCCACTCACTTGTCTACGTTTCAGCACACAAAAACCTTCCAACAATTTTCCATTATCTACGTGAATATCAGTAACTTACAGGAATCACAATTTCTCGAACAATGGCAGCTTTCAGGATTTCGCCTTTATGTTGCCATTAAAATGCCTGCTCTTACCTTGCTTCTAACAATTGGCATTTTTGTTTCCAGGTGCTTCACAAAAGGCTGCAATGAGAAAATGTATGAAAATGTAAAATTATTGTGTAACAATGTTTTTATGAACTGACACCATGTCAAATGAATCAAGTCGGTTCATTCTTAAGTTTAACTGGCAACAGTTAAATGTTCGCATTGAGATCATGAATAGACATTTTGTTCAGTGAATGACTGCAGTTTAATGACTCCTGATGTCAGTATATTTTGCCCTGGGTAAAAACGTGATATATGAATTATTCACTGCTCAGTGGAATGAATTGGTTCATGTTTGTAAGATGAATGTTAACTGCTACTATGTGACACTACAGGGCACGGCTAACAGTGACAAAGAACAATGGCTTTTTCCTGTTAGGAGACGAGGACATGGGACATTATCTGCCGTCATTTCCAGTAGATTAGATGCTTTTCATCCATGTAAATCGTCTTTTTTTTTTCCTGTGTGTTCTGTGAACATAACAATTAATATATAAAATAATGAAGTGAATATGTAGAATGCTTTGCTGGCCAAGAAAATTAGCTTGGAAGTATTTAAATCAATGCAGGAACAAATCTGTTGAATAGTGTGTGGCTCGATCAGTGTGGTGATAGCTGGCTTGGCAAACCTTTTGGCAGACAACCAGGGAACAGATTTCTGGGTTAGAAACAAAACAATTATGCATTTACCTAAGATTTCATATTTTTTCATATTGTTTATAAGTCAAGATAAACAAGTAAAAGCTGTGTTAATACAAAACGATAGCGGAAGTTTACTAAAAATGCACTTTTCCCCCTTATTTTTTATATGTATTAAACACTTTCGATATACTTTTCCTCTGGGTCGGAAAGGGGGTATGGCCTCAGTTCAAATGGGGGCTTGGTCTAAGATGCAACACTGTGTACCAAACAATATGCATGATTCTGGTACACATTAAGCAAACTAAAGGCTGGTTCAAACGCAGAATAGACAGTATTCAGATATTTTAGATATTTACTCTAAGTTTGCACATAGAAAGTTTCATTACATCATTCAAAAGCAGGTGTAAATAATGAGCATGTTCATTATTTGGATGGTCATAATCAATTATGGCTATTATTCTTTATGTCGCATGCAATGTGGGCTAATTTCCCATCACCTGGCATAACAGAGCCGAACCGAACAGCAGAGTGCAGAGCAAAGGAGCACAGCGTTGCTGGCCAGATAATTGGCCAGATATTGGCCAGCCAATAACTGTGGAGGTTCCCACCCTCCACTCAGAGCAGAAAGTGAAAGCAGACCAGGAACATGAAGAGGGGTAAGTTTGGCGGCTGAAAATACTCCTTTAGTGAAACCTAAAATTGCAAGAAAAATTTAACTGTTTGGAACTACCCAAAAATTGATTTCTTGTTTTCAATTACTAATATGGTCTGGTTATTATCTAAGTGCCAATTACAAGCAACCACAACTCAGGGAATGTAAAAAGATCTGCGTTTCCCACGCTGGTCGGCAAGATCGCTCTGGCATTCGTTTCGACCCCTGCAATGGACAGTAAAATTTACATTAACTTTGAGCTGTTGTATGTTTCCCCTATGATTTACACCAGTGTACTGGTGTAAATAATAATAAATTTGATGGACAATCATGGCCACATCCTTTTCCTAAAGTGGCGCATTCTATGTACACTACCGTTCAAAAGTTTGGGGTCACATTGAAATGTCCTTATTTTTGAAGGAAAAGCACTGTACTTTTCAATGAAGATAACTTTAAACTAGTCCTAACTTTAAACAAATACACACTATACATTGCTAATGTGGTAAATGACTATTCAAGCTGCAAATGTCTGGTTTTTGGTGCAATATCTACATAGGTGTATAGAGGCCCATATCCAGCAACTATCACTCCAGTGCTCTAATGGTACAATGTGTTTGCTCATTGGCTCAGAAGGCTAATTGATGATTAGAAAACCCTTGTGCAATCATGTTCACACATCTGAAAACAGTCTAGCTTGTTACAAAAGCTACAAAACTGACCTTCCTTTGGGCAGATTGTGTTTCTGGAGCATCACATTTGTGGGGTCAATTAAACGCTCAAAATGGCCAGAAAAAGAGAACTTTCATCTGAAACTCGACAGTCTATTCTTGTTCTTAGAAATGAAGGCTATTCCATGCGAGAAATTGCTAAGAAATTGAAGATTTCCTACAACGGTGTGTACTACTCCCTTCAGAGGACAGCACAAACAGGCTCTAACCAGAGTAGAAAAAGAAGTGGGAGGCCGCGTTGCACAACTAAGCAAGAAGATAAGCACATTAGTCTCTAGTTTGAGAAACAGACGCCTCACAGGTCCCCAACTGGCATCTTCATTAAATAGTACCCGCAAAACACCAGTGTCAACATCTACAGTGAAGAGGCGGCTGCTGGATTTTGGGCTTCAGGGCAGAGTGGCAAAGAAAAAGCCATATCTGAGACTGGCCAATAAAAGAAAAAGATTAAGATGGGCAAAAGAAAACAGACATTGGACAGAGAAAGCCTGGAAAAAAGTGTTGTGGGCGGATGAATCCAAGTTTGAGGGGTTTGGATCACAAAGAAGAACGTTTGTGAGACGCAGAACAAATGAAAAGATGCTGGAAGAATGCCTGACGTCATCTGTTGAGCATGGTGGAGGTAATGTGATGGTCTGGGGTCGCTTTGGTGCTGGTACGGTGGGTGATTTGTACAGGGTAAAAGGGATTCTGAATAAGGAAGGCTATCACTCAATTTTGCAACGCCATGCCATACCCAGTGGACAGCGCTTGTTTGGAGCCAATTTCATCCTACAACAGGACAATGACCCTAAACACACCTCCAAATTGTGCAAGAACTAGTTACAGCAGAAGCAGGCAGCTGGTATTCTATCATAGGTAATGGAGTGGCCAGCGCAGTCACCAGATCTGAACCCCATTGAGCTGTTGTGGGAGCAGCTTGACCGTATGGTACGCCAGAAGTGCCCAGGCAACCAATCCAACTTGTGGGAGCTGCTTCTAGAAGCGCAAAAGGAGGATTCTTTGACGAAAGCAAAGTTTGATGTAAAAACAATGTTATTTCAAATACAAATCATTATTTCTAACCTTGTCAATGTCTTGACTCTATTTTCTATTCATTTCACAACGTATAGTGGTGAAGAAATGTGACTTTTCATGGAAAACACAAAATTGTTTGGGTGACCGCAAACTTTTGAACAGTAGTGTATACTAAACGATCATTTCCTACCAGCGCGTCTTGTCAGTGGAAGTTCTAAAGACAGTGGCCGCCCGCTACTATGTACCCCAGGGCCGGGACAAAAGGTAGGCCAGGGTAGGCGATGGCCATCTAGGACATCACCCTGATGTCCTCCCACTCTCTCCCCCTCCCCGCTCACATACCACCAGCGCCCTCATGTCCTCCCACTCTCTCCCCCTCCCAGGCAGACAGTGTAGAAATCCCCTCACCCACAGCAGGATCATGGTAGAAACTAGAATAGAGTGTCCGGAGGGAGGTGTAAAGGACCTTTGATGATGTCATGGCCATGTGACCAGTGTGGGAGGAGCTATCTGCCTCTGCTAGGCTTTCTATGAGGCAGCTAGTTTCCCAGGTTCAGCAGGAGGTAAGCCACACTGAGGGCTTTGTTCTGCAGGTCAGGGGTGCGTGGGTGCGATGTTTTGCAGGTGAGGTGTGCGTGGGTGTGATGTTCTGCAGGTCAGGGGTGTGTGGGTGCGATGTTCTGCAGGTCAGGGGTGTGTGGGTGTTATATTCTGCAGGTCAGGGGTGTGTGGGTGCGATGTTCTGCAGGTCAGGGGTGTGTGGGTGCTATATTCTGCAGGTCAGGGGTGTGTGGGTGCGATGTTCTGCAGGTCAGGGGTGTGTGGGTGCAAAGTTCTGCAGGTCAGGGGTGTGTAAGTGCACTGTTATGTAATGGGGAGAGCGGCCTCTTGTGACCGCAGGCAAAACGCTGCCACAAGAGTGCAGTGAAGAGAATGGATGTAACTGCGCTCTGTTATAGGGTTATAGTGATAGGGGTCATGGTGTGGCGGTATTATGTAATGGCATCATTAGTTATATCTTCCTGTTTTGTTCAGAGCAGTATTCATGTAATATGTAATCGCTGTATGGTGGTAGGAGGGTTATAAGAGAACTACCGTATATATTGGGGATCTTAATACAGTGTGGGGGCACATTCAGTACATTATACTGTGTGGGGAGCTCCGATTCTGATGGGGGGGGGGGTTCCATTTGCCTTTTCTGCCTAGGGCACCAAAACTCCTTGTCCCGACCCTGATGTACCCGGTAGCCTCAGCAGCATGGTAAATTAGCAGTTAACACATAATACATTTGCTCTTGGTCATTAACACAGAGGTTCACTTATTTTTTCTCCCTGCAGTTTCCAACTATACTAATAGATTGTAATTATGAAACCTACAGTATTCTCACATTCAAGCCCTGGTCCCAGTGTGCATAAGCTTCGCTTCCCGGTGAGTCTTAACAAAGCAGAGTGCTTCCTTCCCACTTTTTGTCAGTACCATACTGAAAGGGGGCTGGCTGTAGAGCTCAGTTCTCATGAGAGCTAAGAAATCATTTATAAATCCAGTGACTCATTGGTGATGTCTTCTTTGATTGTAAATGTAGTCTTTCCTTCTCCATCCATCCCATGATGATATATCGAACCCTAAATAAATTCAGACCTCACATCAGACCTCTAAATTTAGATCAGACTAATTAATAACTACATTAATGTTACTGAAGAATGAAAGTCAGTTCTTCGGTCTTATTCACACTTCCCGTAAAGTTGTCCATAATCATGGTTCAACTTCCGTGTCCGTAAAAAAAAAAAAAACATGTCCTAGTGCAAATTGTGATTGCAGTACGGATAACCAATATAAGTCTATGGGATCTGTATTTTTTAGGGACTTCACAGATGTCACATCTGTGACTTCTACAAAAAAAAAACACAGGTCAAATCTATGCAAACTAGTACTATTCACATTTTACGGATGCAATTACGGATGATTTTCCATGGGTCACGGAGAAAAAATAGCAGGAGGTTTTGCGTCCCAGAAAAATCACTGAACGTGTGAATGAGGCCTTAGTATAAAAAAGAATAGTGATAATAGACGACATGTGACCAAGTCAATCACCTGAAATTTTAGCATGGAACATATAAGAAAACAAAGCATTCAACAGACAGTTCAGTGCCACCAGTTGTTAGGGAGAGACATACAAATTGGATATAAAAATACAGGATATATTTCTTATGTTTTAACATTACAATACCAACAATCAGAGAGCTATATGATGTGTTTGCCGTCATGAGTTTGTCCACTCACATAGAATAGCTGCCTAACACCATATGACTGATGGCTTCGGGATCCAGTGAAGCGACTCTGAGAACTGAAGAAGAGCCCAGGAGTAAGAAAGGAAACATATCTGGATCATTACACCAAAGAGGTCACAGCATTATAACCGAGTTACCCAGCTAATATACGGCTGCAGAGAGTCAATGGCGCACATAAAGAATCTCTAATGGCATACAGTTGGCTAACCCAAGTGAAGTCTGACACAAGCCAACCATACAGTGCTAGCCCTTATTAAAGCCCATGACCTACTTTTTGCTTTATGCTTCTGGCATTTGCCCTGGTGCATAGTGTTAGTAGCGCATAGTATTTTTCTTTTCTTTTATCAGGTGCATTTATAATGCGTATTGCTGTATCTTTCTTTTTTGTTCTTGCATGCTTTCTAATTTACTATCCTGTATCTCATGCTAATTGCCAAAAAAACAGAACTCTTGTCTCTGATGGCACAATTTTTATTGGTAAAGTAAGACACACTTGTGCACTTCCTTTTACCTTTGTTTTCAGATATGAATGGGGATAAATAGCCCAGAAAAGAAGCAATGATTGCAGCAATTAGATATATTTATAGGTTAGCAGTGCTCTGTGATGCTGGGATACTAAACTGCACATTGATGGCTCTCTGTCTCATAAAGTCATTATATGACCATGCTCTGGTCTCCTACCCATCGGGAAAGAATCCACCTACAAGGAGATATTATAAGAATGTACATGGCACAGCTTTCTCATGTTTCTGATCACAAAAAAACAATAACTTTTTAATTGCGTAAGATAATGCTGCGTTTACACGTAACGATTATTGTGCGAATTTGCGTGATAACGATCGAATTCGAACGATAATCGTACGTGTAAACGCAGTGAACGATCAAATGACGTTCATTTTGATCTTTGAACATGTTCTCAAATCGTCGTTGATCGTTCGCAAAAAATTTGCAGATCGTTCCGTGGGAACAGCCGTTCGCCGATTTAACCAATGTGTGAGATAGACATAAGAGATTGCAAAACGATAGAAAAACGAATTTTCCGTACGATATATTGTACCGTCTAAACGCTGATCGTTATGAAAAAAAAAACGTTACTTAATCGTACGATCTGGCCAATTATCGTTTCATGTTAACGCAGCATTAAAAATGTCTATTAACATGCTCCTTGGCTTTATTGGGATCTTTCAATTAGTACATACTATCAGGTGTCCTCAGCTACACTCTGTCCTAGTAGGTTTCTGATTTTTTGGGGCAGTATAGCAGGCTGTATTAATAGAGCCCTGGCAATCAATTTTTTTTTTTTTTTAATAAATATGTATTTTTTTTTTAACTTTACAAAAGAATTACAGGTGATTTTGTGGTGTCCCAGCACAGGGTACTGTTCCTTGGCACTTGTGCAAAGATTTTTTACTCATGTTAACAAATTAGGAGGTGAAGTACCTTATTTTCCCCACTAAGTGTCACCACTATGTCTTTTATGTCTTTTAAGCACGGCTGTAGAGTTAAAAGGGTTAACTGTTTTATACCATGAGTTGTATGCTGACCAGTCACAGGTGCTCTTTCTACTTATCCTATCCTGTTCTTTCTTTCTCTCACACACACTCAGCCCCACAACTCACAGGAGGGTTTAGATTTACCCCTGTAGGAGGAGTTAACTTGGTGGAGGAAGTGAGTCAGTCTCTAGTTAGTTTC
Organism: Dendropsophus ebraccatus; assembly: GCF_027789765.1. Lineage (NCBI taxonomy): Eukaryota > Metazoa > Chordata > Amphibia > Anura > Hylidae > Dendropsophus > Dendropsophus ebraccatus. The sequence goes on along the minus strand of NC_091461.1, from coordinate 43,875,378 downwards.
CAGAGATAGAAGACACACAGAGACCCCGTTCCTGCGGAAGTTAATCCAGGGCCTGGCTTTGGCCAGGACCCCTGTCAGGGACCAGAGACAGTAACACAGGACTTTCCTTATGCAGGCAACTACCACAGTTAGACAGTACTAAGTTCACAGCAGGGGAGAGAAGCCACCTAGGATCACCCTTCCCCACACCAGGAACACCATCGTCTTTGCTAAGGGGCCAGGTCTTTTCTCTACAAACAAAGCAAGAAGCAGGGGTATGTCTTGAAGGAAACACTGCAAGAAGCAGGAGGTACGTCTATAAAATCCCCAGCTGAAGGTACTTACATAAGGCCCTTATTCTCACATTCAGTCTCTATATTCTCTTCAGTCAAGTTGTTCTGGCAGAGCACATATTCTACATTGGGCAGGGTTGCTCTGATAACTCCTCTCCTCTTCTTTCCCTTCGCAAAGCACTACCACAAGCACCTACCTCTACAAAGCACTGGTTTTCTCTATTGTCAGCAACTACATATATCAAGATTTGCACTGTATTTGCATCTGTATTGAATGTACTGTTCACCTGCAACTTCATTCAGTAAAGTGTTCTATTTTTATATTAAACGTATGGGACTTTGTCTTATCTACCTGCACCTGCACCCACACACACCACCATCTACCTAGGGTTATTTTTCCCCTCTCTATGGGTGGTGGTACCAACATCCCGGGTGGGTCTACTACCACTCCAGGTTGCCGTGATAAGTATCCAAGGAACCTGCAACACTCCAGGAGGTTACTGACCATTTGGGGACAACAAACTAGCCAAAACAGGTACCATCATCACACCTGTGTACTACCACAGTACTGGCGCTACGAATAAAAACCCAACAACATTGGCTGAGTACTACAATTACATTACATTATTTAGGACTACAAAAGGACCAACTAAACTTGGTTTCATCATGTAGTTCAAGAGAAGCTTTAAATGCCTTAGTCAGCCATCAACAGGTAAAAGAGGTAAAAACAGGGGGAAGAAAAAAATAAGCAGGGTAGGAAGTCAAGTTAAAAAGACAGTAAACCAACTCTTGTCACTCACAATACTGAAAGCAAATCTCACTTGGGATGAGTAGGTAGGATATAGTCTATCCATGGAGTCCAGACAGGAATTTGCTGTGATAGTCTGCCAGGATCAAAGTACATTTTTTGTTTAACATGTAGGCGCCTTTTGACCTCTGAGAAGTCCAAAGTTTTTTCCTGCCAAACATAAGTCTATAAGGCCAGTATAAACAGTATATCTTAAATACAGCTACTGTAAGAGGGGAGAAAGTATTTTAAGATGGGTGGAGATGAACGGTTTTTGTAGAAGGTAGTTTTCTATGATGTGAAGTGATGGAAGATATTATTATTATTATATTCTTAAATAAGGGCTGGAAACATACAGAATGTAACATTAAATCAAGAAAAAGACAGGAATAAAGTAAATGAAAGACTGGTACGTAGGGAGAGAGGACCCTGCCTGCAAGGCCTTACAATCTATAAAAACATGACATCAAGGGATAGAAGATGCCGACTCACTTTGTTCTTGCAGAGAGGGGACAGTGGCTATTTAAAGGGGTAGTTCACCCAAAAAATTTTTCTTTCAAATCAACTGCTGCCATGAAGTGCCAGAGATTTGTAATTTACTTCTATTAAAAAATCTCAAGCCTTCCAGTACTTATCAGCTGCTGTATGCCCAACAGGAAGTTGTATTATTTCGAGTCTGGAGAGCAGGAGAGGTTTTCTATGAGGATTTGCTCCTGTTTTGGACAGTTCCTGACATGGTCAAAGGAGGCAACAGAGAGCACTGTGTCAGACAGGAAAGAAAACACCACTTCCTGCTGGACACACAGCAGCTGATAAGTACTGGAAAACTTGAGATTTTTTAATAGAAGTGAATTACAAATCTCTGGCACTTTATGGTACCAGTTGATTTGAAAGAAATTTTTTTTGGGTGGACTACCCCTTTAAGCTACAATATTGTAGACAGGGTAAGTGTGTGTGTGCGTGTGTGTGGCGGGGGGGGGGGATATTTTCCATATGGTGGTAAAAAAATGTGCGGTAGTGATGGGTGGTTGGTATGTGTGTGTGGAGGGGAAGGGAATCCATAGGATTGAGTACATAGGTAATCAGGTTGTTTCTAAATCTTCTATGGTGCAAGAGCTATAGACAAACATAGGCCATGTTTATGCAGATGACATTTGACAGATGACAGAGATGCAGCGCAATGTTACCTGTGGAGGGCTGTGAGGAGCCAACCAGGTCAGGGAAAGACTACTGCTAGGAGGCAGGGGTAGCTCTGCTCCCAAGTGTCCCTCTTTTGGAGGGACAATCCGTACTTTTGACCCACGTCCCTCTGTCCCTCTCTGCCCCTTCCATGTCCCTCTTTTCGGCCTAGGAATTAGATTTGCATTAATAAACTTTTTATGTACTCAATGGAGAGAAAAAATAGACATTGCCACACATCCCAATCAGGGCTGGCTCCAGGTTTTTGCGGGCCCTTGGGCGACAGGGCCTCAGTGTGCCCCTCATCTATCCATCCACTCTGCACTATATCACTTGAGACTCCACTAACGTACACAAACACACATTACAGACACACACACTTACTAACTGACACTCTTACTGACTGACACACACACACTCATACATTGCTGACTGACAATGACACACACACACACATACATTACTGACTGACACTGTCACACACACACATTACTGACTAACACTGACATACACACATACAATTCTAACTGACACTGACATACATTACTGACTGACACACCACACACACATACATTACTGACTGACACTGGCATACACATACATACATTACTGAATGACACACACACATACATTACTGACTGACACTGACGCACACAAATTACTGACTGACACACACACACACACACACACACACACACACAGGCTAACATTACCGATTGATTGACACACACTCACATACATTACTGACTAACACACACACAAACTTACACAGCTCAGTCTCCTTCCTCTTACTCTCTGGCCACGATCTCCACACTGTAGTATTCAGGACATTGCGGGTCATGTGATCAGGTCCTTCATCCCTCTCTCTGCAGGACTCCTTCTTGTGATGTTTAGCCCAATCACAAAAATTCATGAGAACTAGTGCCTAATCGCACCGTGTGACTTTTTATTGATACGTTTAGCCCAATCACCCTGCACTACAGTGAGGGGGATGAACATCAGAACACTGGCCCCTGTCTGGGCCCCTGGAGGCACTGGGGCCCCGGCACTTGCCCAGGTAAGCCCTGTGCTGACGCTGGAACTGATCCCAATGCTTATGACTGACCATCTGCTTCTCAGCAACATTTGCTACTAACATCAGGAGTTAGTTACATTTTGATCAAAAGGCATAAGCCCACACATCACGTCAAGGTTCCTGATAAAATGTGGGTCCCTAACTTAAAAATGGTGCAGCCCCATGCGGCGACCACCACCACGACAACAACTGCGCCACAAGAGGGAGCAGCCCCAGTGCTGCCAGACATAGCCCCCCTGGGCTCTGGGCCCCACCACCCGCAGACACAGTGCCACCACAACAATGGCCGCCACAATGGAGACTGGCACCACAAAAACTAATAGAAGCAGATGGAAAAAAAGCTCATAACCAATATTCTTTTTGTGTTGCTCTAGAAAGTGTCTGTTTTTTCCTGTATAATAGACAGGCAAGTTGGATTCTAATAACTGCTATATTCAGATAAATCATGTGACATTATGGCCACTATAACACATCATTTCAAACATGCAGTTTTTATGGCCCCGTACACACATCTGTAGATGTTATGGATCCAGTCTGGGGACATGATCCGTGCCACAACAAAAAATAATTAAGCCATTGTGTGTACATGTCACCTATATGACAGGGGGTCCCTGCAAATGCTAACAATTACTGAAATACATTCGCAAACCTGTCTGCAGTTGTGGGTCCGTAATTACAGACAGTGTTACTGTGTGTAAATGGGGCCTAAGGATGCATTCACACATAAAGGATATGCTGCAGATTTACAGATATTAACCCCTTAAGGTCAAAGCCAATTTTCATTTTTGCGCTTTTAGCTTTTTCTTCTTTATGTTTATAAGGCCATGGTTCTTGCATTATTTCACCTACAGACCCACATGAGCCCTTATTTTGTGCGACACCAATTGTACTTCGCAATGACAGACTTGATTTTCCCATAAAATAAACCAGAAAAAATTTAATTTGTGCTGTCAAATAAAAAAAAAGGAATTTGTTCTCATTTCAGGGAGTTTTGTGTTACGCCGTTCCCCCTATGGTAAAACTGACATGTTCTCTATGTTAATCACATCAGTACGATTACAATGATAGACAACTTGTATAACTTTTATTTTATTTGTTGGGTTTTAAAAAATTAAAACCTTTTAGAAAAACTAGATGTGGTTAAAATTGCTCTATTAACGCTTTTAGTTTTTGGTCTGTGGGGCTATGTGGTGTCTTTTTTTGCGCCATGATCTGTACTTTCTATTAGAACCTAGATTGCATATATACGACTTTTTGATCACTTTTTATTACAATTTTCCTGGATATGATGCGATCAAAAATGCGCAATTTTGCACTTTGGAATTTTTTTGCGCTTACGCTGTTTACCGTGCGAGATCAGGAATGTGATCATTTAATAGTTCGGGCGATTAAACAGGCAGTGATACCAAACATGTTTATTTTTTTATTCATTTCTATTTATAAATTGGGAAAAGGAAGGTGATTTGGACTTTTATTAGGGGAGGGGACTTTTTTATTAATAAAAAACTTTTTTTTACACTAATTAGAATCTCTCATAGAGATCAAGGCTGTATATATATATATATATATATATATATACACACACAGCACTGATCCATTAGATCAGTGATACATTGCTCTGGGCTGCTGCAGCCCAGAGCAATGTATTGCAGAGCCAGGTTCAGCGTCATTGCAATGCTAAGGCCCGGCTTGGGAAGAAGAACGAATCTCCCCACCATGATCGCACCGTGGGGGGGGGGGGGGGGGGAGATCCCACTAAACACCAGGGACGTGCAGAGGAGACAATTTAAATGCAGCTGTCAGGTTTTACAGCTGCATTTTAATGCTTAATTACCTGGTGTGGCAACAGGACATGCATTGGCTAATAGAGGCACTCCCCAGCTGCAGATACATCCAGGAGCGGTGCCATTCAGAGCGGGGTCACGGCAGGACCTTACTCTGAACTGCCATTGGCCCGCCATGACGTAAAAGGTACGTCATAGGACGCAAAGGGGTTAATGTACCTAAATTCATGCATGAATCTGCAGCAGATCCTGTATGTGTAAATGCCTGTAAAATTACAAGTGTCCCTCTTTGGCTGTCCAAAAAGTTGGGAGGTATGTTTGTGCAGTTCTAATGTGCAGCATCTAAGCTTGTGGATGGTGCGGAAAACATAGAGTAAGTGGGTGACAACATTGCTTTGAGTACTCATTGCTGGAAATCTACCACATAGTGAAACATGACATTTTTTTTACTGCTCCACAGTCCAATGGACCCATGCTATTATCGATGTTTTTCTATGGAGATTGAGTGGCTGTGTGCTGGATTTTATGCATTTATTTACAATGGATGTAGCTAAATACATTTGGCCTTGCAGCGTATTTCACTGGCCTATGTGCATGTATGACATGCTGATATAGAGTTACAGTATAGGACAGGACCTTCCTTCAATTTATTTTAACTAATGCATGTAGAAAAAGCTCACAAACATTCAGGGCAATAATCTAGAAAAGCATCTTTGTACATGCTGAGCACATCATAGGATCCATAAATGCTTGCCCCATGCAGTATATCTTTAATAACAATGTGTGATATTAGCTGCTTGTGGTTTTAACACAAATTGGTCTATACTTTTATGTACTTTTAGTTTTGTGCATTTTGTAGTCTTTTCCCCTTCAGTCAGACGCTGGAAAAACTGTTTATTAGTTTGTGGTGCTGACAAGAACTGCAGCCAGGACTAAAATTATACAGAGACAAAGTAACAGGAACCCAGAGTCTGATGTCGGATCAGTGGTTAGCTCTCCTGCTGAGGGCGGCAGGGGAATTTTAAATTGTATAGAACCAACATAGTTTTTTAAAGAACAAATACATGAGTACTGTAAATATCATTGGAATTAGTCTGATTCATCATCTCCTTTAGCCCCTCCCCCTCTATAGGATACAATGGACACAGCAGAACCCGTCTTTACTTGCTTCTCTGTAATGAAGACGGATTTGCCTGATAATGAACTGCTCCTGCCACTACACAAGGACGCATTGCCACAGGCTGACCCTGATCGCTTCTGCTGCTGTATCTCCATCGGGACGGGTGAGAGGTGTCACAGACACCAGACGCTTTCTTTACTACTACACAACCTCCACCCTAGACAAATAAGCATGTGTCTGTAGAATGTACTTGGACTGGCACTGTAGTACTACAGATCCCAGCAATCCCAGTCATTCCAGTACTGGTATACTGACAAACACACTACAGATCCCAGCAATCCCAGCCATTTCAGTACCAGTATACTGACATACCATAGATACTTTCCAGGCTCATGTCTCCAGAGCAGTTTTTGGCAGCAGCATATGACTAAGAATCCTGCTAATAATCTAATCAGTTTGTGATTTTCTACTGTTGTTTATAGACTATCTATGGATTGCTATCCGTTTATCCAGCAAAACATTCATTGTTGCTGATTGATACAAGGTTGCTACCTTGTGGAGCACAAACTGCCACAACTACGTGACTGCATCTGAACTACTGTAACCAGCAAACTCCGTGGCACATAGCTGCCTATTATATCTATAGCTACTCAGCCTATTGCTGCTCGGACATCACCCATTACAGACTTAACCCGCAGTGCTGGTATCTAAATATTCATTTATTCATTATCCCGCCAGGGCCCGGCAGCATTTTTACTAGTACCTTTATTGTATTATATTGTTTCCATGATCATTATATGTGATTTTATATATTCTAATTAAATCTGCATTTTATATTGTTATTTTATTATGTTCCAATACTATATCACATAGGGCTGCTGTGACTTAGAGGACTATATAATTTTTGTTAACACTTCAATATAATACTTGCCCACATAGTACCAGGGCCAGTTAGGGCCCTATTCCACCGGACGATTATCGTTCGCATAATCGTTAACGATTAACGATCTCAAACGACCACTATTGCGAAAGACCTGAAAACGTTCACTCATTTCCATGGAACGATAATCGTTACTTCTGATCGTAATTGCGATCGTTTTTCTTCGCTATTTATTCGCTATTGCGTTCGTATCTATTGCAAACGACCGAACGATGTCTTATTCAATGCGAACATTTTGCGAACGAGCAACGATAAAAATAGGTCCAGGTCTTTTAAAGCGATCAACGATTTCTCGTTCGGTCGTTAATCATTAACTACATTTCAACCGAACGATTATCATTTAGATTCGAACGATTTAACAATATTCTGAACGATAATCGTCCGGTGGAATAGGGCCCTTAAGGCCCTATTCCACGGGTCGTTTAGAGGAGCAATATCGTTCGTATTCGGCCGATAACGACCGCTACGAACGATATTCGTCCCGTGGAATAGAGTGCAACGATCAGCCGACATCGTTCATGTCGGCTGATCGTTGCAGTCGCTTGTTTTTCAACATATAGCAGCTGATATAGCAGCGATCTGCTGCCGTCGCTCCGTTGAATAGGAGCATCGGCAGCAGGCGCTGCTGTATCCTATGGGCTGCCCGGACGATCAGCGATCCCCCGGGCAGCCCCCCCAGCAGCTCCCCGCCGCCCCTCCCGCACTCACCCGCTCGCTAACGCCGCGTTGAATAGCGACGGCAGCGAGCGGGGAACGAGGAGCAAACGAGCGCTAATAGCGCTCGTTTGCTCCTTCAAACGACTCGTGGAATAGGGGCATTAGGGTCCTATTACAAGAGACTTGGTCCTATTACACAGAGCTATACTCAGGACGATTCAGACAGATATCGCTCCGTGTAATAGAGCCAACAATCAGCTGAAGAGCAGAAGATTGATGATCGTTGTCTTTTAGCAAGTTTAAAAATCATCATTATTGGCTGCAGATAAGTGATGACAGTACAGAGAAAATAATAAACATATACTTTATTACTTTCTATATAAATAAGGGACATCGCTAACAATGTCAGTACAGTCCTTGCTGCATGATCATCGAGCCGTTTAATAGGTTTTGTAAGCGAGTGCTGATCTAGCAGGTCGGCGCTTGCTTACTGCACTACAACATACCCTTCTTTGGCTGCAACGATATCTGATTTATCAACATCACTGACTTTTTTGGGGGGACTTTGACTTTGTTAGGATATTACTGTGTTCTTTTTGGTAAAGCCCCAATAGAAAAAGAACTGCGAAGACCTGATCTAAGAACATTCGGCCAACAGTTACTAAAGGTGTGTAAGCACCTTTGCTCACAGCACTCAGGCCAGGTACTGTATTGTTTGCTTAGTGGCAGGGCATATAGTAAATGCTTTTCATATCAAAGTCAGAAGACCCTGTTCCTGTATGCTAAGCAGCAAGCCATACAATGCAATATACATTGCTGCTTACACTCTACATTAGTAAATGTCTGCTGAGCAGCATCTTACAAGGGCCCAGAAGCTCTGCACCAGGTCTAGTGAGGGTACAGCCTAATCACCAACCAAATCACAATCTGATTGCTGACAATTTGCATTGAATTCTCTGAGGATGAGTTTTAAGAGCTCATCACTATATGTGAAATTAAAGTGTATCTGTCACACAATCCACTCCCCATTCTGTGTCTGTATGAGGAGACATGCCCATAGATTTGCATTATACGTTCGTCTCCACAAGTGACACTAGTTCATTCTCCCGATCAGTCGCGGGCTGAACACTCAGACCCTGACCAATCAAAACTTTGCACATAAAGGCAAAACAAGACAGCATCACAATAAAAGTCCGACTTGTGGCTAGTTTATTTCGGCTACCACAGCCTTTCTCAAGCATAAAAAAGGCAGGTAGCAGCCACAATGTTGCATTGCCGAGGGAATAGGGTAGCCACAAGTTGGATTTTCACTGTGATTGTCAGGACTGTGCACTGGCGCTCCTCGGTTCAGGTGGCCGAGAAGACACTGAGTTGGTGTTTCTGTGCAGTTTCATAACAGGTCCCTTTTAGGGTTGTTCAGCCCCAACCGTCATGCTTGTTATGCCTTGTTATGCTTAGGCAGCTTCAGGGTTAAGCTGCTGCTGCTGAGCTGTGTGGAGGATCAGGGGCTGGTCCAATCAGCTGCTGGACTTATGGTACTTTTACACGGAACGATAATTCGCCTGATCGCACAATTAACAATTTTGAATGAACAATGTTTTTTTATAACGATCAGCGTTTAGACGGAACGATACATCGTACGGAAAATTCACTATGCGATCGTTTAAGCCTATCTCACACATAGGTGAAATCGCTGAAAGACTGTTTACACTGAACGATCTGCGAATTTTTTGCGAATGATCAACGATGATTTGAGAACATGTTGAAAGATCAAAATGAACGATTTTTTGCTCGTCGTTTGATCGTTCGCTGCGTTTACACGTACGATTATCGTTTGAATTCGATCGTTATTGTGCAAAAACGAACGATCAATCGTTCTGTGTAAACGGACCATAAGTCCCTAATCCTCCATAAATAGTGTGTAAGACCAGCAGACAGACGCTGGCTATTTAGCCAGCGTCTGTCTGCTGGTCTTACACACTATTTATGGAGGATCAGGGACTTAGTCCAGCAGCTGATTGGCGCTAGTGTTCCTGCTAGGCTAAGCGTGTTCTTGCTGTTTCTTGTAGTTCTCCTGATGCTTTTGCTTGTTCTCTAACTTCTCTGTTTTGTCGCCTGCCCTGACTATTTTTGCTTGACCTTGACTACCTGACTGCCTCCGTTTTTTGTACCTTAGCTGCCCACTGTTATTGACCAGGACTGTTAACCTCACCTTATCGTGTTTGTTTGTCTGTCTCTGTTTTGTGTCACACCTAGGGACCATCCTTGTAGTTTTCTGCAGCTGCCTGGGCTGTCATGCGGCAAGTAGGTAGGGACAGTGGGCGTGGTCAGCTTAGGGCTCACAGTCCATGGCTTATCAGACTGCCTTTTGCTATACCCGACGCTAACGGTGATGCTGTCTGGTTTTGTCTTTATTTGAGATTACTAATGGATGTGGATCCAGTCCCGTGAGACGTGCATTAGCCAAAGCGCACACGACTACTGTAGATAATTGGGGGTGCTGTTGTTCTACATGGATACAATCAAAACTTTAGATGTATGAAAAGGTTCTTTTTTCTGTGACAGTGCCTCTTTAAAGCACTAAGCAATTTGAAGACATTTTAAAGAGTTGGATATTTGAACAATTTTATATTATGTAATACAGATCTGTTTTCATGAAAGACTAAACATGTGTTTTATTTTTCTATAGCCTGGCTCACACCAGATAAAGGAGGGACGGCAGAAGCCTACATTTAGAAATATGAAATTCCATACTAAGGTTTTACTCAGATGACTAAAGTAAATTAACAGCTTCAGAGACCACAGAGAAGACGTGTTGAGTAACCAAACCACACAGAATAAACACTGGTGGGCAGAATTTCATTTCACTGTGAGGTTCATTATGTGACTGTTCTACAAAGTAGTTAGGCTGTCATATTAACCGACTATACTAACAGCCTGAAAAAAACATCGTCCTAAAGGTAGTAATAATAATAACAACAACAACAACATCCTAATGAATAAAACCTATAAACTATAGAAAACTCTAAAATCTACTAAGACAGAAAACTATATTTTAAGATTTTGAGTTTACATGTAAGAAGCTACTCTCAACACAATTCAGCAATTAAAAAAAGTGTCATTTTCAATTGCCCCCACCCATTTGTATTAATATTCCAAAAAAATTAAAATAAATAAACACTGGCACAGATTTACTAATACTGTCTAATAGACAAGGTAAACATAGACTAGACAGTCTAAAAATATGCCAAATTTATTACAGTAGCTGAGGCTGTTTGATCAATTTGGTGTGTCCTCAGACACTGTTGTCTAGGTGTAGAGTCTAAACAGACCTAGTATTTAATGATTTTTTGGCAAAGTATTGCTGAAATTTTTGCCACATGTATAGTTGCTAATAGTTGAAATTGTTTTCAAGGAACACATCAACTTTGACAATGTGGGTGTGGTTTGTGGGGGTGTGATCTATTGTGGGTGTGATTTGTGGGGTGTGTGGCTTATTGGGGTTTTCAAGGACTGCTGATTGTCAACTGTGAATTTTTGCTAAATTTTCCTTAAATTGTTCTCATTGTATGGACCTTATAGTTAGGACAATACAAAGGGAGCATATTATAAACCTCTGTATTAGGCCCGCAGAATAATATATACTCCAGTATCAGCTGGACAAAGGGAGTCATCTTTTCTGTCCACAAAATCAATTATCACTGGCAGCAAGCAGTTTCAGAGATCATCCTCTTCACTCTCTGTATACCCTTCTATGCCACTGCCAGTAAGCAGAGTGAAGCGAATGATCTCTAAAGCTGTTTGCCGCCAGTGATAATTAGTTATGTGGGCAGTGAAGACGATTAAGATAAAAGTAGTTACAGTGCAGTTACATCCAGTGACTCACAGAAGGCATCTTCTCTGATCGGAGGCACTCACTTTATTTCTTTTCTTCCTCATCTGACCTGGCCTTTCCCCGACCAGTTTAGGCTATGTTCACACTACGTATGAGTCCGGCCGTAGTTCGTACGCAGCCGTACATGTGCGGCTGAAAGTACGGCCGTGGGAAAAATAGACATGCGGCCAGATTGCGAACATGCGGGCGAACCGCGAACATACGCCCGTAGTAGAGTTATGCTTCCCTAGCTTGTTTCAAAGCGATCTGAAACCGGTCATTTACTTGGAAATCTTCGCCCAGCCCAATAAAACACACAGAACCTTTTGGATCTAAAAATCACGTTCAATTTGGCTGAAATAAGTACTCCGTACGGAACCGCATGGAAATCCATGGCCGTGAGTTGGAACATTTCCGTCCTCAAACAATGGTCTTGTTCATTTTTTATGGCGCCGTATACGATCCGGCCATAAGCTCATACGTAGTGTGCATTGTGCGGCCGGAAATCGCATACTTTTAAGCAAACGCATCAACCTCAAAACTACGTGCGTATATTCGCGGTTTGCACTACGGCCGGAAAGATACGTAGTGTGAACAAAACCTTAAACAGCATTCAGTGACATGCTTTACAGCAAGACTCATGGACATAAACAACAATAGGCAGACTCTGTTCCCTTGAGATGAATGTAAGTCATCATTGAGTGCACTCTGTCACCTTTAAAAAAAGGTCATTCCACAGGGAGCTGCTATTGTCTTTTATTGATGCTTTCTACCTACTGGTGTCAGATGCTGTACAGATCACTTCACAGCAGACTCCTCTTATCAATACTGTAACGCCTGGAGTAGTGGATCCACTGGACCGTCACCAGCGATGGCACTAACCTCACCAGGGAGCGGAGTCTAAGGGGCCGCTGGTTTTCACCAGAGCCCGCCGCAAGGCGGGATGGACTTGCTGCGGCAGGCGACCCCCAGGTCGCTACCCCTGGCTTGGTTGCTAGTGACGGCAGGTGAGGCGTGGCAGGAGCAGTAGGCAGGAGATGGTGCTGGCAGAGGTCTGTAGGCGTAAGCGCAGGTGACAGGCTGAACACAGGCGCAATGAAGTGACAGGGGAGCAGGAACCAGGAACAAGGACTAGGGACCAGGTAGCGGATAGGAAACAGGAACAACAGGGGGCTGGGCCAAACGCTATGGGAAGCATGTAGAGGCTCCAACCCAAGGGACAGGGCATGCTGGGATTTATAGGGATTGATTGGTGCAACTAACCATTTAAGGGCGGACTGGCCCTTTAAATCTGAGACAGGCGGCGCGCGCGCGCCCTAGGAGGCGGGGACGCGCGTGCCGGCCGGCACAGACGGAGACAGGAGCGGAGGAGAGGTGAGGCGCCCCCAGGGGCCGAACTAGCAGCAGCGCCAGGTCCCTGCACAAGGACCCCGGCGGCTGCATGGGGCAGGAGGAGGTCGCGGCGGCGGCCCGGAGCACGGGACGCCGCCGCGGCCGTGACAGTACCCCCCCCCTTTGGCCTCCTCCTCCTTCTTGCCTGCAGAAGGAGGCATCAGGCAAATCTTGGTATTCCGCCGGTAGGCCGGACAAAGGCTTGGCTGGCTCGGGTGACAACATAGAGTGCTTGGACTGAGGTGACCTCAGACACTGGTTGGAACAGTCCTGACCCCAACTGAGAATCTTCCCGGTTCTCCAGTCCAGTTTAGGGGCATGTAATTGCAGCCAAGGGAGTCCCAGGAGGATGGTGGAAGAAGAATGGGGCAGGACGTAGAAGGAGATCTTCTCCAGATGTGAAGTGCCCACCTGGAGGACTAGAGGTGCGGTCTGGTAGTGCACATGGTCGGTAAGAATCTCGCCCGTGACCGAGGAGATAGTCAGGGGTCTGGCTAGTGGGGTCACGGGTAGCCGCCATCTCTGGACAAATGTAGCTGCAATAAAATTGCCTGCTGACCCAGAATCGAGAAAGGCAGTAGTCTGGTGAGTTTGTCCTGAGGGTGTCTGGATGGAAACTGGCACAGACAAACTTGGAGAGGTGGCATTCACACTCAGGGAGACCTCTCCCACCGGACCTAGGTGCTGGAGTTTCCCAGACGCTTGAGGACGTTGGGGACATCTCAGCCGAAAGTGATCCGAACCCCCGCAGTAGAGGCAGAGATTCAGCTCCAGACGACGAAGTCTTTCATCAGGCGTCAGGTGAGCCCGTTCCACCTGCATAGGAATCTCAGGAGTCGACTGGGACTCCGGAACGTCAGGATTCTGGAAGACCGGCGCCAGCTGGTGATGGCGACGGGACAGGCCTAGTCGCCGTTCATGCCAGACCTCCTCCTCTCTCTCAGAAAAACGAGTATCGACCCTGGTGGCCAGTAGGATGAGTTCGTTCAGGGAGGTAGGTAGGTCTCGGGCGGAAAGCACGTCTCTCACCCGACTGGACAGGCCCTTCTTGAAGGTGGCTATTAGAGCAGCCTCATTCCAGTCTAATTCTGCCGCCAGGGTGCGGAACTGGATGGCGTAGTCACCAACAGAGGAAGTTCCTTGGGATAGGTTGAGGAGAGCAGTCTCAGCCGAAGACGCACGGGCAGGTTCCTCAAAGACAGAGCGGAACTCGGCCAGGAAAATTTGGAGATTAGCAGCCACAGGATCATCACGGTCCCACAGTGGTGTGGCCCAGGCCAGAGCTCTACCTTCCAATAGGCTGATGATGAAAGCCACTTTAGAGCGCTCGGTGGCAAACTGACTGCTTAGAAGTTCGATATACATAGTGCATTGGGTCAGGAATCCTCTGCACAACTTGGGGTCACCTCCATATTTACTTGGGAGAGCCAGTCGTAGTTTTGAAGAGGCTGCAGGAGGTGATGACTGCTGAGCTGTGGTATGCTGCTGTAAGGCGGCAGTGAGTTGCTGGATCTGCTGCGACTGTTGCTGGATTTGTTGCGCCTGTTGGGCGACCACTCTGGCTATGTCACGGATATCAGGCACCTCGCCGGGATCCATGGTTGGAGCCTACTGTAACGCCTGGAGTAGTGGATCCACTGGACCGTCACCAGCGATGGCACTAACCTCACCAGGGAGCGGAGTCTAAGGGGCCTCTGGTTTTCACCAGAGCCCGCCGCAAGGCGGGATAGACTTGCTGCGGCAGGCGACCCCTAGGTCGCTACCCCTGGCTTGGTTGCTAGTGACGGCAGGCGAGGCGTGGCAGGAGCAGTAGGCAGGAGATGGTGCTGGCAGAGGTCTGTAGGCGTAAGCGCAGGTGACAGGCTGAACACAGGCGCAATGAAGTGACAGGGGAGCAGGAACCAGGAACAAGGACTAGGGACCAGGTAGCGGATAGGAAACAGGAACAACAGGGGGCTGGGCCAAACGCTATGGGAAGCATGTAGAGGCTCCAACCCAAGGGACAGGGCATGCTGGGATTTATAGGGAGTGATTGGTGCAACTAACCAATTAAGGGCGGACTGGCCCTTTAAATCTGAGACAGCCGGCGCGCGCGCGCCCTAGGAGGCGGGGACGCGCGCGCCGGCCGGCACAGACGGAGACAGGAGCGGAGGAGAGGTGAGGCGCCCTCAGGGGCCGAACTAGCAGCAGCGCCGGGTCCCTGCACAAGGACCCCGGCGGCTGCATGGGGCAGGAGGAGGTCGCGGCGGCGGCCCGGAACACGGGACGCCGCCGCGGCCGTGACAAATACAGACAGAAAAGAAAGTCTTAGCTTAGTTTTAGCCCCAGTGGTGAGAAAGAAAACTGGAAGATTTCCAGATTATTTTATAATATAGATAGAAAAATGGAAAATTGCAAAAAAGGTCACAAAAAATTCTTTAAAATATGTTTAAAAGCTTATAAAAGCTTATTTAAACAATAAGTCATTTTCTGACAGTATATTCCCTTTAAGGAGGAAAATTAGTGAGGGGGCTTCCTTTCCAAGTGGTGACTTCTTATCTAGCGTCATCCTCTCAAAAGATAAAAAAGCATATGCACAAAAAATGGTAGCACATCACAAAAATCTTTATTATAACACTGACATAGATACACAAATACCACATAAATATATGAATTTAGAGGAGTAGTAAAATGAGGGAGACAACACCCCAAATGCTGCTTTACATTAAAAACACTAAAATGTCACCATAAATCCTGCTGGTGTTCCAGCCGGGACTAATCTACCACTCTGACTCTGGACCGTATGTACAATAACAAAAATCCAGCATCTCTACCTAGACAGAGACCCAGTAAAACAAAATATCACCACAAAAAATGGAGAATAGGAAAAAAAAATTGGAAAAGATCACCATATGCAGTCCAACAGAATGAGAGTCAGATGGGATAAGAATCACCCCACACGTTCTGCCGTCTAGCGGCTTCCTCAGGGATGATCATCCAGAGTCAGAGTGGTAGATTAGTCCTGGCTCGAACACCAGCAGGACTTATGGTGACAAGGGTTAAGGTTTAGCATTATTTAGAAGTAAAACTGTTAAAGAGGCACCCAAAGAACTCCCAAAGAACCTGCTGATATGCCGCAGTAGCTGTGTATGTCAGTAGTATATGGCAGTAACTTTGAAGCGACTCTATACCCACAATCTGACCCCCTCAAACCACTTGTGCTGTCAGATAGCTGCTTTTAATCCAAGATCTGTCCTGGGGTCCATTCAGCAGGTGATGCAGTTATTGTCCTGAAAAACAACTTTTAAACTGGCAGCCCTGTGTCAAATTGGCGTGGCCTAGAGTGTGTGTGCCCTAGGAATGCAACGCCTTTCCGTCCCTGCTTCCCGCCCTCCTCATCATTAGGAATGCATCTAGGCAGTATTTTTTCTATTCCTCACTTGTTTAAACACTGCACAGGTGCCTTAACGATCCAACATGTGTAGTTTTTACACAAGTGATGAATAGGAAAAATCCTGCCCAGGGCATTCCTAATGATGAGGAGGGTGGGGAGGAGGGACAGAGAGGTGTGCAAGCCTAATGCATACACACTCTAGGCCACGCCAATTTGGCACAGGGCTGAAAGATTAAAAGTTGTTTTTTATGACAATAACTGCATCACCTGCCGAACGGACCCCAGGACAGATATTGGATTAAAAGCAGCTATCTGGCGGTACAAGCGGTTTGGGGGGTCAGATTGTGGGTACAGAATCACTTTAACCCCTGTACGCCCCTGCATTCTTTGTAAAATCACTAAATGCTCTTATGCAAATTACTAGCATAAGAGCATTTAGGGTGTTGTTCGGGGCTGGAGAGCATGGCCATGGCCCGCCCGGCCCGCCCAGCCCGCCCCCTGCCATCCCGCCCCCCAATGCATATTCATAACTGCATCGTGGGGGGCTGTTTGAGAAGAACCTGCTGATAGTGCCGCTTTAAAGAGACTGTAACTTGTTAGCACCAAGCTGCAACTGAATCTAGTCTGCAACATGTAACGGGGGAAACCTTACTATTCCTGACCCTATTACTACTTGGGGCCAAGGTTTGGAAGAATACCCACAATCTGTTATGGCCGTGACACAACTTAAGGCTATGTTCACACTGCGTACGATTCCGTCCGCAGTTCTTACGCCGCCGTACATGTGCGGCTGAAACTACGGGCGTGGGAAAAATCGGCATGCGGCCGGATGCGTACGCACCGCGAACATACGCCCGTAGTAGAGTTATGCTTCCCTAGCTTGTTTCGAAGTGATCTGAGGCAGGTCATTTACTTGGAAATCTTCGCCCAGCCCAATAAAACACACAGAACCTTTTGGATCGAAAAATCAAGTTCAATTTGACTCAAATAAGTTCTCAGTACGGGACTGCATGGAAATCCACGGTTTGGAACATTTCCGTCCTCAAACAATGGTCTTGTTCATTTTTCACGGCGGCGTATATGATTCGGTCGTAAGTTCATACGTAGTGTGAACTGTGCGTCCGTATATCGTATACTTTTAAGCGAAAGCATCAACCTCAAAACTACATGCGTATATTCGCGGTTCGCACTACGCGCGGAAATATACGTAGTGTGAACCTAGCCTAAAAAAAATTATTATTATCTGCAGTGCTTTATCTAAATCATTGATACAGGATGACTGATTCAGGATAAGCATCCACCTGCTAATCTTTGTAATCAACCCCCTCCATTATGCAATATGATATTATTCCAAGCTATACTATTCCAATATGGTAATGCCCCAAACCCAGTCAGTAGTTCCCATATTGCCCCTGCTGGCTATTGTTGCTACAGCAGGGATTTTACTTATCGATTCAGGTTGCCCATGGTATAAAACTGCACTCGGTGTGTTATCACAGGCTCTACTATTCCTGTACTACTAAGTTTATGTTCCCACAACGGGAACGGGCCGTCATTTAACAGCAAAAGGCGTCCGTCTATTAATAATGAAAGCCGCAAATAATGATCATAAACATAGATAAAAATAGACGGCAACCTTTTGCCGTTAAATGACGGCCCATTCCTGTAGTGGGAACTCAGGCCAATACTACTTGATATGCTTTATAAAAAAGCATAAAGACAACAAAAATGTGAAGCTGACTGAATGTTGTGGGCATGAACATGAAACTCTACAAACGTCGAAGTTTAACTTTACAAATTCTGTTAGACATCTGTTTTCTCCCACGGTCCGGCTGAATGTTCTTTTCCTGTTAGGCAGACAGTAAAAGTGTTTCATGGCACAGATGACGACACAAAACACACACAGTTTACTCCGCTATTTAAAGCCACCCATAGCAGGAGATAAATGTTAGATCACAAGTAATGTATGATGTGGGGGACATGTAAGAAGCCATAGGAGACAATATGTAAGGTTTATGAAAGGAAAAGAATGTGCCACAATGAAGAAAATGTATTAATGTATTTATACCAATTTTTGTTTATATATAAATACATAAAAAAAAATATAGCATTCGGCTCAGACTAGATAATTGGTTATTACCCTGATGATGTCCGGTTCTAGACACTTTTATTGACTTACTATATTTACAAAATGGGAAATTGATGATACTTGGCGCATTCTTTAAGGGTATTAGTCATGAGCGACCATGCTTGCCCGAGCTTGGTACTCGATCGAGTTTTAGGGTACTCGGTGGTACTCGTTACTCGGACGAGTATCTCGCGATACTTGAGAAAATCTCATCCGTTTCCTGTAAGTTTGGGCGCTATTTCTCAGCCAATAAACATGCAGAAGACTCTTTGGTACATCCTGCGATCACGTGGGACCCATACATGTCGATAGCAGCGATTGGTTGGCCAGATCAGATGACCCTGCCATATAAAACTCGGCGCCGGCAGTGCTCGCTTCAGACGCATGCTGTGAGAGATTAGGGACAGAGCTGCTGCTTCTCAGGGAGAGTGTCAGTGTAGGATTTAGCGTTCCAGTAGGCAGGGTATATACTAGCAATACAAACAAACAGCCCTTTTCAGGGCTTCAAATCGGTTTTCAATAGTATTACTAAAGACTGCTGGCTGGGACTTGCAGTGCTGCTACCACGATTTCACCAGCACACTGTGGTGATCGGCTGCTAGCAGAAAGGGGACATTAGGTGTTGCATACAGACCCCTAAGAAGTGCTCAGTGTACTCCTTTTTGATTTTGGGGCTGGTGGTCCTGCTGTACTACATTGGATTGCTGGGATTTGTAGTACACCTGCATAGAACTTCACTGCTCATTGGACGCATGGGTGGTCTTGGCATTTCTGGGGCCCCAAGCGAAGTTATGTCTGGGGGCCCCCCCTCAACACGCGTTCCAAAACAATAGACCGCTGTGTGTTGGCCCCAGTAGTATATACCCCTTGTGCGCTACCGCCAGTATTATATGCTCCTTGTGTGCTGCCCCTAATAGTATATACCCCTTGTGTCCTGCCCCCAGTAGTATATTCCCCTTGTTTGCTTCCCCCAGTAGTATATAGACCCCTGGGTGTTCCCCCAGTTATATAGACCCCTGTGTGCTCCCCCAGAAGTATATAGACTTCCTGTGTGCTGCCCCAGTTGTATATAGACCCCCTGTGTGCTGCCCCCAGTTGTATATACCCCCTGTGTGCTCCCCCACTAGTATATAGGCCCCCTGTGTGCTTCCTCAGGGGTATTTAGCCCCCCTGTGTGCTCCCCACTTCGATATAGACCTCCTGCGTGCTCCCCCACTTGGATATAGACCCCTGTGTGCTCCTCCAGTAGAATATAAACCCCCTGTGTGGTTCCAGCAGTAGTATATAGACCCCCTGTGTGCCCCACCAGTATTATATAGACCCCTTGTGTGCTGCCCCAGTAGTATACAGACCCCTGTGTGCTCCCCCAGTTATATATAGACCTCCTGTGTGCTCTCCAAGTTGTATATAGACCCCATTCTGCTGCCCCAAGTAGTATATAGACCCCCTGTGTGCTGCCCCCAGTAGTATATAGACCCCTCTGTGAAGCCCCAGTAGTCTATAGCCCCCCTGTGTGCTCTCCATGTTATATAGCCCCCCTGTGTGCTCCCCCCATTTTTATAGACCCCCGATGTGCGCTCCCCCAGTTAAACAGACCCCTGTGTGCTCCCCCTCCCATATAGTATATAACACAAAAAAACAAACACTTATACTCACCTGGGTCCGGGCGTCTCCTCTTCTCTTCACTCTTGTGGCTGCAGGAAGGGTTTTCCCTGCGATCACAAGAGGCCGCACACCCCTTGTCCTGGCACTGATGCTCCAGTGATGTCACTGGAGTGCCGGCACCACAAGGACAAAGCTGCCACTTGTAACCGCAGGGAAAACCCTTCCTGCGGCCACAAGAGTGACTGACAGGAAGGGAGCCAATGTCTCCCGCCCTGTCAGTGCTGCTGTATGTAACTATGAGCGCTTATTATGAGTGCTCATAGTTACAGTTCAGATGGCAGCAGCGAGCGGGGCAGCGGCCCTGTCCAGCGGTGTTGAGCACAAGAGCAGGGCGTGGGGGCCCCCCTGGATGTCGGGGGCCCCAAGCGATCGCTTGGGGTGCTTGGTGCAAAAGACCGCCACTGATTGGACGGGGGTATCAGAGAGTGTGTCTAGGTCCAGCTACTACCAGATTGTAACGTACAGCCCCCCTAAACTAGTGGGTACTACACTGTATTGCTGGGATTTGTAGTACACCTGCATAAAACTTCACTGCTCATTGTAAGGGGGTATCACAGCGTGTGTCTAGGTCCAGCCACTACCAGATTGTACCGTACAGCCCCCCCAAAAAACTTGTGGGAGCACAAGTATTTTTCCTGATTTCTGTATTTCATACGCAAGGCCTATCTAATTTCAATCACATCACAACTAGTGATGAGCGAATAGTGAGATATTCGAATATTCGATATTCGTACGAATATCTCCTGAATATTCGAATGTTCGATCGAATATTCGATCCCAATAAAGTCTATGGGAACAAGTATTGGATTATTGAAAAACATCTATTCGACCACTTGGAGGTAAAAACTGGAAGCTGGGGGATTTGAACGCTTATCGAATATTTATCGAATATTCGGCGAACTATTCTATAATATTCGATAGATCGAAAACCTTACTATTCTATCGAATATCTATTCAATCGAACAGTATTGGCTCATCACTAATCACAACTGCTTTCACAGAGTAAACTAGAGAAACAGAGAACAAAGAGAACAAAGACAGCGCTCCATGTGCAGGACCAGTTGCAATGGGATGGACAGTGTGGGGGGCACTTCCCGCTGTGGGGTATCGCGGTGCATGTGTTGTGCTTGGATCCCTGAACAACCTGTCAGTAGTTTCTCTTCTCCTATCACCAACGAGGTATTCAGAATAAAAGACAGATGCAACTGCTCTTCTGACTACATGGTGTACCTGCTTAGCTGCCCGTGCCGCCTTCTCTATGTCGGACGGACAGTTCAGACACTTCGTTGCAGAATGAACAAACATCGTGCTAATATTAAAAATGGTTTTGTTAAGCACAGCCTCTCCCGCCATTATCTGCTTAAACACCATAGCGACCCGTCAAGTTTTGTCCTTACAGTGATTGAACAGATTCCAATAAATGCCCAGAACAGATATAGGTCCCTGATCAACAGGGAGACCTATTGGATTTTTCGCCTGTCATCTCTGGTACCGAATGGGTTAAACGAGTGCATTGATAGCATCAAATAATTTGTCATCCTTTTTTGCTATGTATATGATCTCTGGCTTTGGGTCCATGTATATGTATATGTCTGTATGTATGTATATGTGTGTATTTTTGTATATATGTGTGTATACTTATGGGTTTATATATACTCTGTATCCTCCTACTTGTGATGTCACTTCCTCTTGTTGGATTTAAATATGGCTACTTCCCACTGTATTAGCTAAGCATCTGATGAAGAGACCAGTCCGGTCTAGAAACGCGTAATGCTGAGCCTTTTATACATGTTTTTATTATTTTAATAAAGTAGTTTTTTTTACATCATCTGTTGGGAGTAGCTGCGCCTATTCATCCTGCTGGAATTTGGAGAGGAGGTCTGCATCTCACTTCACAGAGTAAAGATTGCGTCAGAGAGTGTGTCTAGGTCCAGCCACTACCAGATTGTACCGTACAGCCCCCCTAAACTTGTGGGAGCACAAGTATTTTTCCTGATTTCTGTATTTCATACGCAAGGCCTATCTAATTTCAATCACATCACAACTGCTTTCACAGAGTAAAGGATGTGTCAGAGAGTGTGTCTAGGTCCAGCCACTACCAGATTGTACCGTACAGCCCCCCTAAACTAGTGAACACTATACTGTATTGCTGGGATTTGTAGTACACCTGCATAAAACTTCACTGCTCATTGTAAGGAGGTATCCCAGCGTGTGTCTAGGTCCAGCCACTGCCAGATTGTACCGTACAGCCCCCCCAAAACTTGTGGGAGCACAAGTATTTTTCCTGATTTCTGTATTTCATACGCAAGGCCTATCTAAGTTCCATACTGTGCAGTGTCCATAAAATGGTGAACCCCAGGGGTAAGGGTCGAGGACGAGGGCGTGGGGTTCTAAGTGATGCCGTTGCCGGAGGCTGTAGTTCAGGGCAGGGTGACACAGCAGCACGTGTGGAGGAGGTAGCAGTGGCACACCGCAGACGTCCCCTAGCATCTTTGCCCAACTTATGGGGTTTCATGGTAGACTGGGGCAGCAGGGGCAGAGCAAGTAGATTAGCAACTGTTTCACGGAGTCAAACTCCCGTGGCCAGGGCTAGATGTTTCCAAGTCTGGAGGTTTTTTTTAAAGAAAGTGCGGATGACCGACGGACTGTAGTGTGCAACGTGTGCCACGCCAGGATCAGCAGGGGAGCCACCACTACCAGCCTAACCCCTACCAGCATGCTCAGGCATATGAGTGCTAAACACCCCACTCAGTGGAACCAAGGCCGTTCAGTGGCTACTGCTGGGCCTTAACTGGCATCCATGTTGGCTACTGCTGGACCTTTACTGGCATCCATGTTGACTACTGCTGGACCTTTACTGGCATCCATGTTGACTACTGCTGTGCCTGCCCTTGCCTCCATGTTGGCTACTGCTGGGCCTTAACTGGCATCCATGTTGACTACTGCTGACTACTACTGTGCCTGCCCTTGCCTCCATTTTGGCTACTGCTGGGCCTTAACTGGCATCCATGTTGACTACTGCTGTGCCTGCCCTTGTCTCCATGTTGGCTACTGCTGGGCCTTAACTGGCATTCATGTTGACTATTGCTTACTACTGCTGTGCCTGCCCTTGCCTCCATGTTGGCTACTGCTGGGCCTTAACTGGCCTCCATGTTGGCTACTGCTGGGCCTTAACTGGCATCCATGTTGACTACTGCTGGGCCTTTACTGGCATCCATGTTGACTACTGCTGTGCCTGCCCTTGCCTCCATGCTGGCTACTGCTGGGCCTTAACTGGCATCCATGTTGACTACTGCTGGGCCTTCACTGGAATCCCTGTTGGCTACTGCTGCTCCCAGAAGTTCTCTGTGTGCTCAATGCTATGCTGTGTCTGGCCTAATTTTTGGGAGGCTCACTTGCTTCCTCACTCATTTTTAATGGTTCTCTGTGTGCTCAATGCCATGCTAGGTCTAATATAATTTTTGGAAGGCTCACTGGCTACCGCTTCTACCTTGTTCACTCTGTCCTTACCGACATGTTGTGTCAGGCTAAATTTTGGGGTGTTTCATCATATGCTACCTCTGTTTTAATGGTTCCCTGTGTTCTCACTGCCATGCTGTGTCAGGCTGAGTTTTTGGGTGGTCCATATGCCTACCTCTGTTTTAACCAGGCTGTTGCACAGAATTAGGCATAATGGTGCCATTAGGCAGCCTCAGAGGCATGCATACATGCTGCCCCTGCTGTTTCCTGTCTGTTTCCGTTGTGTTTCCATCAATTTCTGAGGTTGACAGGTTTTCACATGACCTGCCCTCTACCGAACTTGAGTCTCCGGCAAAAATGCTCGAGTCTCCCATTGACTTCAATAAGGTTCGTTACTCGAAACGAGCACTGGAGTATTGGGAAATACTCGTCTCGAGTAACGAGCACCCGAGCATTTTAGTACTCGCTCATCACTAAAGGGTATGTTTCCACATATGGGTTCGGAAACACTGTGAAAACCAATCTGATGGGGAAGAACAGGAGGTAGGGATGGTCCGAACTCGCCGAGGTTTGGGTTCGGATGAACCCGAACGCTCGGCATCGGATACCAGCTGTCTGCCCGCTCCGTGCAGCGGGCGGATACAGCGGGAGGACCGCCTGGAAAACTGGGATACAGCCGACCCGACCCCTCAACTATTGCCATTTGATTAGCGGGGGCTGCTGAACTTGGATAAAGCTTTAAGGTTGTCTGGAAAACATGGATACAGCCAATGACTATATCCATGATTTCCACATAGCCTTGGGGCTTTATCCAAGTTCAGCAGCCACCACTAATCAAATGCCGAAAGTTCGGGTTTGGATCGGCTCGAGCATGCTCGAGGTTCGCTCATCTTTAAGTGTGTATACACTAAGCTGTTGTTCCATATACTGTAATGTGATCGATTGCTGTCATTAAGCAACTGTTTTTTTTTTTGTTTTGTTTTTTTGTATCAGAACCCAAACTATTGTACACCTTGTGAACAAGCTCTTAGACTTTACAGTGGAATATATAGTACCTTAAATTATTTTGCAAATACTTTCATTGTGTGCAGTACAGAGCTCTAATTTAGCCCCAGGCGGGAGATCATATGATATTGCTGCATTGCTGAGACTATTGCACTTTGCCACATAATGTCATACAGTATCCAGAGAAAGCCAAATGATATATTGTGCCATACTGTGTCCATGCAGTGCTAATATGTATCTATACAGGGTCAATTCTGTCATGTGGCCACTTTAAGTCGTGGCCTCAGGCGGTGCCCCCTGCTGTTGGAAGGGGGGAGGTAGGACCTGTGGTAGCACCTGGCTCTTTGGGAACACTCACAGTTAAATAATGCATATCAGTGGCATCCAGTGCTGGGGGCAAAAGATAATATCCCCCCACTTGGAGACCAGATGCCATTAGGGCGCCCTGTCACTTTCAAAGTCAGGCTATAATTAAACGCCGTACCTGCGCATGGCATGTCTCCTACCAATAGTGTGGCTTTTAACCGCCAATTCCCCCCCCCCCCCCCCCCCCCAGTTTTCTGCATAGAGGAAAGCTTGCCGGGGCAGCCATGCTTGAGCAGGGAAATTCCTGTGTAGACATATAGGGATTTCTGCAGGGGGGAGGGGCTACTACACTATACGGGGATTGCGGCAGAGGGGCTATACTATATGGGGATTGCTGCAGGGGGGCTCTACTATATGGAGATTGATGCGCACCAGGGAGCTATACTATATAGGGATTGCTGCACGGGGGTGCTATGCTATGCTATGCACTATGGTGATTTCTGCAATGTGCATCAGAGCTATACTATATGGGGATGCTGGGCAGGGGCTATATTATATGGGAGCTGCTGGACAGAGGGCTATATTATATGGAAACTGCTGGAAAGGGGGGCTATATTATTTAAGGACTGCTGGACAGGGGGCTATATTATGTGTGAATTGTTGGAAAAAAGGAGCTTTACTATATGGGGACCGCTGGACATGGGGGCTATACTATAAAGTGACCACTGACTGGCTTTATTAAATCGGGACTGTGTTGTGTATAATCACAGAAGGGCCATATACTATATGGAGGCTCCTGCACAGAGGGGCCATATTCTATATAGGGATTGCTGCATGGAGGACTAATCTATATGGAGAGTGCTAAAACGGGGACCTATGCTAAACAGGGGCACAGAGGGCACCTATACTATATGGTGGTACAGTGGGGGGCTATACTGTGTGGAGGTACAGAGGGGGCCAATACTTTATGCAGGGACAGGGGGCTAACACTATGTGGGGGAAGAGAGGGGAATTATACTGTATAGGAGCAAATAAAAGGCATATCGGGCACAGAGGGTGACAAACTGCCATATGGGGGAACAGAAGGGAGCTAACTACTTTATGGGCTGGAGCAAGGAACCTAAAATGTTTCTTTTGTCACATTCTGAAGAAAGGCGTTATGGAAAAGGAAATAAAAGTGAGCGACTCTGATCAGAGAAGGCATCAACTGTGAGTCACTGGATATAAGTTACTGTTTCAAATACTAGCCTATATGATCATCTCGTAAGAAAGGAGTACAAACATATACACACACACACATATATATATATATATATATATATATTTTTTTTTTTTTTATTATTATTTTTTTTTTTCACCACACATACACATGGGGGGGGGGGGGGGGGGGCATTTCGGTAGTTTGCCTTGGGCAACACAATGTCTTAATTCATCCCTGTATCTATATAACGTCCTTCAAAATGAAGTAAGTTTCCTGCCAACATACTTACAGTGCCCATACAGTGCCATACTGTGTCCACAGTAAGTCATGGAATACCCATTTAGTGCCATACAGGGAATTTACTAACTACAATCCCTTGAATTATGGAGTTTCTTTTTTCAGCTATTCATACTCCATTGCTATCAAAATAAGTGGTCCTTTAACTTTTTGCATTGAGGTTATGCCAGGATAAAACGCTGACTAATGCATTTGATTGTTTGACATTTCTACAATACCAGGAACAATGCTGGCAGACCTGATCCTGCAAATGATCTCTCTCCATTTTTTGTATAGTGGCTAAAATGATGCTATGATTAGCATTTATTATCCTCTAGAATATTATACAGTCCATTTTTTCTCATTTGGTTTAAAAGTATTGAACAATTTCCAGGAAAAGGAATGGTTTTGGTGCTTAAAGATAGAAAGATAAAAAACATAGAAGGCTTTTAATCGAGGGTTAACAAAAAAAGCAATTTGAGATGTTGTGTGTAATATAAAATCATTTAATCTCTAATCATTTTTCCAAATAACCTTCATTTACCTTGTAATATTTTTTTTTAACTAAGGACTGATCATTTCAATTTACTAATTTGTTCAGGAAATATTGCACTTACCCTTCATTTATGGTAAGAAAGGAAGCAATTAGAAGGCCATCTTCTTTTCCAGGCCAGAAGGTTATCAGAATATTACCTTCCTGTGGAACATCGTCTTTCCTATAAGAACTGTAAGTGATTACTGTCTGTATTCTATATACATCACATGGCCAAATGTATGTGGACACCTAAAGATCACATCAATATGAGCTTGTTGAATGTCACACTCTAGGGTATGTTCACATTGAGGAATAGGTGAGGAATTGAAAAGAGAATTTTGCTGCTCTAACTCCCCTTTTCTTTAGCTCTGGCGGAATTGGAGTGGAATGCGAACAGAAATTCAAAGCCCCAATGACTTCTATGGGATTTTCTCTTTTGACATGTCAATTCTTTTGGGTGAAAAGCGGATCAGCGGTGGAACATGCTGCGCATATAAGTGTCATGGTATGTTCCAGGGGTGGGGGCTGTGTGTGGACCATACCATGATGCTTTACAAGTATAGCTTATACATTGATTATGTGATATATGCTTTTTCCTGTATTTGAGAATTGATGTTTACTTATGTATTTTTGCTGCTTTACTATTGCACTTTAATCCCTTAATGACCGAGGTTACTGGGGCCAGGATGTCCGGGCCAAATTTATGTAATGTTCCTCCCCGCCTTCTAAGAGCCATAGTGCTTTTATTTTTCCACCTACAGGGCTGGTTGGGGTGTTTTTTGTGCCATGATCTCTAGTTTTTATTAACCCCTTAAGGACAGAGCCTGAAATGGCCTTAATGACAGAGACAAATTTTATGAATATGACCAGTGTCACTTTATTCATTAATAACTTCGGGATGCTTTTACCTATCCGGCTGATTCTGAGATTGTTTTCTCATGACATATTGTACTTTACATTTCTGGTAAATTGGAGTCGATACTCATAACAAATCTTTATGAAAAAAAAAACAAATAATGTGAAAAAATGCATTTTTCCAACTTTGAAACTTTTTTGCTTATACAGAAAGTGGTTATACCACATAAATTATATATTAAATAGCATTAGCAACATGTCTAATTTATGTTGGAAGCATTTATTAAACGATCTTTCATTTTTTTTAGACAATAGGAAGCTTAAAACATTAGCAGCAAATTTCCAAATTTCAGTAAAATTTCAAAATCAGATATTTTTAGGGATCTGTTCAGGTTTAGGGTTCACACTATGTATATTTGAGGCTGTATTTGTGAGGCTGTATAGCAACCAAAACCAGGAGTGGATTGAAAACACAGAAAGGCTATGTTCACATAATGTTGTAATTGAGTGGATGGCCGTCATTTAATGGCAAATTTTTGCTGTTATTTTAAAACAACGGCTGTTATATTGAAATGATGGCAGTTATTTACCGTTATATGACGGCCATCCACTCAATTTCACCATTATGTGAACAGATCCTTTCTGTGTTTTCAATCCACTCCTGGTTTTGGTTGCTATGAGGACCTGACTTGAGGACCAAATACTGCCTGAAGTATACAGTGTGTGAACCCAGCAAGTGTATTTGAGGGGCCTGTATGTTAAAAGCCCCACAAAGTACCCCATTTCAGAAACTGCACCCCCCACACTCTGCAAAAGCATATCTAGAAAGTGTTTTAACCCTTTAGGGGAGTCACAGAAATAAAAGCCAAGTGTGTAAGAAATGTGAAAATTTAAATTTTCTGTGCAGAGATTTTATTGTAATCCAATATTTTTCATAATTATAAACCTATTACCAGAGAAATGCACCCCAATAATTATTGCCCCGTTTCTGCAGTTTATAGAAATACCCCATATGTGGCCCTATTGCGCTATTTGACGCAACCACAAGCCTCAGATATAAGGGAGCGCCTAGTGAATTTCAATGCCTCCGTTATATTTGGTCATTTTTGACCGTACCACTTCAGGTTGGCAGAGGCTCTGGGGTGCCAAAACCTAAAAAACACCCCTAAAGGGACACCATTTAGAAAACTACACCCCTCAAGGAATGTAACAAGGGGTGCGGTGAGCATTTGGACCCCACAGGTGCTTCACAGATTTTCCGAACAATATGGCGTGAAAAAAGAAAAAATTATTTTTTACACTAAAACGTTGTTCTAGCCTTCAATTTTAAATTTTCTTAAAGGGATAAGAGGAAAAAAAAGACACAAAATGTGTAGCGCAGTTTCTCCCGAGTACGGAAATACCCCACATGTGGCGATAAAGTGCCAAGGGGGCGCAGGACGAGCCTCCAAAGGGAAGGAGCGACAATTGGCTTTTGGAAGCTGAATTTCACTGGAAAGGATTTTAAGGGCCATGTCGCATTTACAGAGCCCTCGTGCTGCCAAGACACTGGAAACCCCCCACAAGTGACCCCATTCTGGAAACTACACCCCTCAAGGAATGTAACAAGGGGTGCAGTGAGCATATGGACCCCACTGGTGACGGGCACAAATGTGGAACAATGTGACGTGAAAGGGAAAATTTTCATTTTTTCACTTTCATGGCACAAATGTGCCCGTCATCAAGGGGTCCATATCCTCACTGCACCCCTTGTTAGATTCCCTGAGGGGTGCAGTTTCCAGAATGGGGTCACTTGTGGGGGGTTTCCAGTGTTTTGGCAGCACGAGGGCTCTGTAAATGTGACATGGCGTTCATCATCCATTCTAGCCAAATCCAACCTCCAAAATCCAAATGGCGCTCCTTCCCTTCGGAGGCTTTCCCTGCACCCACATGGCGCTTTATGTCCACATGTGGGGTATTTACAGACTCGGGGGAAATTGCTCTACACATTTTGTTTTTTTTCCCTCTTTTAACCCCTTGTGAAAATGATAAATTCAAGGCTAAACCAACATTATAGTGTAAAAAATGTAATATTTCATTTTCACGCCAAATTGTTCCACATTTGTGCCCGTCACCAGTGGGGTCCATATGCTCACTACACCCCTTGTTACATTCCTTGAGGGGTGTAGTTTCCATAATGGGGTCACCTGTGGGGGGTTTCAACTGTCTTGGCAACACAGGGGCCTTTTGAATGCAACATGGCCCCTCGAAATCCATTCCATCCAAATCCAGCCTTCAAAATCCAAATGGCGCTCCTTCCCTTCGGAGGCTTACCCTGCACCCGCATGGCGCTTTATGTCCACATGTGGGGTATTTCCGTACTCAGGGGAAATTGCGCTACACATTTAGTGTTTTTTTTTTATCTTTTAGCCCCTTGTGAAAATGAAACAATCATGACAAGATTAATGATTTAGAGTAAAAATTTTACAAAAATTACACTAAATGTTGGTCTAGCCTTGATTTTTTCCATTTCCACAAGGGGTTAAAAAAGAAAATGAACACAAAACGTGTAGGGTAGTTTCCCCTGAGTACAAAAATACCCCACATGTGGATATAATGTGCCATATGGGCACAGGGCAAGCCACCAAAGGGACAGAGCGCCATTTAGAGGCTGGAATGGAGGATGGAGGCCATGTCGCATTTACAAAGCTCCTGTGCTGCCAGGACAGTAGAAAACCCCACAAGTGACCCCACTCTGGAAACTACACTCCATAAGGAATCTATCAAGGGGTACAGTGAGCATATGGACCCCACTGGTGACGGGCACTTACGTAGAACATGTGCCGAGAAAATAAAAAATACAATTTTTTTCATTTTCACGTCCCAAATGTGGCCGTCACCAGGGGGCCATATCCCCGCTGCCCCCCTCGTTACATTCCTTATGGGGTGTAGTTTCCAGAATGGGGTCACTTGTGGGGGGTTTCTACTGTCCTGGCCGCACAGAGGCTTTGTAATTGCATCATGGCATCCTCTAATGGGAATGGCGGCCATACCTACTTAGCTGGGGAAAAGGGACAATTCTAATTTATTTGGGGGTATTGGGCCAATTATTAGTTTATAAGGTTGGAAATGACAGGTGTCCATCAAACTCAATCTGTGTTGACCCAGAGGAAGGCAAAAAGCCCTCGTGAGGCAGACGACAGTAGCTTCATCACAGGGGAAAAATTCCTTCCCGACTCCATATTGGCGATCAGAATAATCCCTGGATCAACGTGACCCCTGAAATAGGAATAAGGGAAGGAATTTAGATATTGTAGAACCCCAATGACGTGTGGTGCTCCTTGAAGCGATCCAGTATGCAGAGGCCGGGGTGATCAGGACAGGTGTCACACGGGAAAATGGTGTCCTTCCTGATCTCCCCTTGTTACGCCACACTCTGCACTTCTTCTGGGGTCTCCCGTTCTCCAGTGTGGGGGACGTCACCTGGAAAATGTTGCCCTGGTGCCATATGGGGTCCTTCATATCCAGAAGCGCTGAGTCCACTCCATGGCTGCTAAATATTAGGGCTCTATTACTACTTCTGATATGTTCGGATCGTGCCACAAGCTACAGGGCAGCGAGGGACCGGAAGAGGGGGTGCTGGTATAAAAGTTATCCCCGTACAGGTGGTAACCTTTATCCAGCAGTGGGAAGATCAGTTCCCGGACGATCTTCCCACTTGTTCCGAGCATGGGGGGGGGGGGGAGGGGGCATCTGGGGGCTGGATTTGGGTGTCCCTTACTACATACACTCTAAGGGTACGTGCACACTGCGGAATCGCGACAGATAACCCTTCGTGCATTCCGCAGTTGGCACCCACCGGCGGACTGATGCAGGCACACGTCTCCACACGTGTCATAGACTCCATTCAATGCACGGGCGGATTCCGCTCTCCGTCCAACGTATTCATTCTTTGGATGGACGATGGAATCCGCCTGTGCATAGAATGGAGTCTATGACACGGGTGGAGACGCGCGCCCGCATCAGTCCGCCGGCGGGTGCCAGCTGCGGAATGCACAAAGGGTTATCCTTCGCCATTCCGCAGTGTGCACGTACCCTAAATCTGTAAGAGTACCCAGAGGTACGCTCACAGAGTTTGTATAATTTCACGCCATACCGTCATCTCTTATTGGGACGGTACTGGCAGAAAAGACGTGTCTGGGGGGCAGCGTACGCTACGCTACCCCCCAGACACTTCACTGGATGATGAGGATGATGAGGATGAATGGAGGAAAGAAGGATCCCCCCCATTCATCCTCACTGACTGTTTCGGTGTCGGAGGCAATAATAACGTATCCCTCTGACGCCGAAAACACCCTGGGGGCCATCTTTATACGGGGATTGGTATATGGGGTATGTAGTGGTGTAGTGTCAAACTTTATTCAATGTAGTGTGGTGTAATGTAGTGTTTTTTACGTGTTTTTTTTTACAGTAGGTATAAAAAAAAACTACGCCAACAAAGGCGTTGCTGATAAATGCCGCACTTATGTGCGGCACTTATCAGCAGACCGTGGCAGTAGGATATAGAAAAAAAACACCCTACGCCAAAAAGGAGGAGTTGCTGATTAGCAGCGCACTTTCGTGCGATGCTGATCAACACTCAGCGGCGATAGGGTGCGGAAAATAGAAAAAAAAAACATTTGGGAAAAAAAACAAACTTTTTCTACATTCTGAACATCCCTGTAGCTGCTGATAAGTGTATTACACATATCAGCCGCTAGGGGGCAGCAGAGCGCAAAATCCGGAAAAAGACAGGCTGGAGCCGAAAAAAGACGATGGGGACCGCCGGAAAGAGCCGAAGACCGAATGAGAAGACGGAGGACGCCGCGAACCAGGAAGACGCCGATCAGGACCCCGGGACAGGTGAGTAATGTACAAATACCTGCTCTGGACCCCTCAGCTACCTAGCTGAGGGGTCCAGAGCAGGTATTTACTATTTTGGGGGACTCTGATCACCGTGCTACCGGCCCGATCACGGCGATCGGGCCGGTGGCACAGTGACCACCATTACTTTTTACAGTAATGGCGGTCGGTGCCGTCATCGGGACACCGATGAACCGGAAAGGTTCCGATCGCCGCTATTGGCTGATCTGAATTGATTAGCCAATAGCGGCGATCGTAAGCACGGGGGGTGTTAACCACCCCCCGTGCCGAGAAGCTAAGATGGCCTGCTATGATTTATAGCAGGCCATCTTCCCCGATCGCTGTGTGCGAACATTCAGCGATCAGGGAAACATCGGGCGTAAATTTACGCCCTGATGCACTAAGTACCAGGGCGCGAGGGCGTAAATTTACGCCCGATGTTGTTAAGGGGTTAATATCATATTGGTGTAAAAGAAAAAAATTGGATTGCTTTTTATTAATTTTTTTCCTGATATCTTATTTTAAAAAAACAATAATCCTGGTGTGTATTTTTTCTCCCCGTTTTTACGCCATTCACCATAATGTTATACTTAAATAGAGTGGACAATTTCGCATGCTACGATATATAATATGTTTGTTTATTTATTTATTTATGTTAGATATTTAAATTTTTATAATGGGCATGGAGGTATTTTAAACTTTTATTGGGGGTTATAAGGGGTTTTTAAATACTTTTAAAACCGTTTATTTTTTTTAAAATTACACTTACACTTTTTTACACTTTACATGTACTAATCTATGATATTCTATGCCATAGCATAGCATAGATCAGTGTTATCGGCAATCTGTGCATAGAGCCTGTCTGAGAGCACACTCTATGCCTGTATGGCCAATCTGACAGGACGGAGGTAAGTGACATACCCCCGCCCGTCGGTACAAGCGATTGGGACTCCCGCAGCCATTTCTGTAAGTCAGTGACAAGGGCTTGTCTTGTCACAGACTACATTAAACGTGGCGATCGCTATAGATTGCTGCATTTAAGGGGTTATTGACAGACACCCACGGGATCGCCACTGCCTTTCATTATCTCTGGCCTCGGACACAATGATGTGTGCGGGACCGCTCTCACTGCAGCGCTCCCGCACACATCAGAAGCCCCTTCACTTCAGGAACATATATACATTCCTGCTGCAGGGGCATGTGCAGCAGGAACGTATATATACGTATTGTGGACGTGAAGGGGTTAAAGAATACTTATATTTGAGCAATGCTTTTTCCATTTCTATCCCCACTTTGTGTGTTAACAGTTGCAAAAAAATCATTCATGATATTTGGACATTTATATTTTTATGTTTTTAAATACTAAAGCTTTCAGCTCTTTATAATAGGTGGTATAGAACCCTTTCTCTTTCTGACTACTGTGCCGTTGATACAGATTTTTACATTGTATTACAGTGTATTTATGTAAACTCCTCTTAGAGGATCTCTGATTACTATAATCTTAGGGGGGCATTTATTAAGTACAGCGTTTTTTACGCCAGACTTAAAAATGCCCCCGCAGCTCCGGCACTACGGAGATTTATGTAGAGGCGGACTGCCTCTACATAAATCCCGTGCGTGCCGGTGCGCACCGCCGAAAGCCTACGCCAGCTGAGGACTGGAGTAGGTTTTCGGCGTATATTTGGGCGGAACGGATGGTAAATCGCGCGGACTCTGAGTCCGCGCCCTCCGTTCCGCCCACTACACGCCCCCTTTCCGCCCCCCTGGTGTACTCGGCGGAAAGTGCCGATTTGCGAATATTTTATAATACGCAAATCGGCACTTTCCGCCGAAAATCATCCGTTCGCCGGATGATACATGTGGCCCTTAGTATCTATCTATCTATCTATTTATCTATCTATCTTATGTATGCTGTATACTCACATTGTCTACATTGTCTAGATTATATAGTGGCGTCCCACTACCTGTTCAACATTGGGATTGGACAACAACAGCAGCTGGCAGAATGGGACACAGCTAGGACCGGAAGATCGCACAGTTTTAGTTTTCCCCAGACCCCTTTATATTTCCCTACTACATTCTGATTACAATAGGTGTGGTATTTCTCAGGTTTATCTGACTGTGAAGGATGAATTCCCTTTGTTCTCTGTGGTAATCTGTATCTCAGCCATCTGGGCTTGGTTATTTAAAAAAAAAAGAAAATAACAAAGCACAACACAAATGCACAGAGAAGTACAGACATTGCCCATAGCAACCTGTGCTGTTCTCTATCTGCCGCCATATAACAGCAGTCATTCTCTGCTTTTTTCTGCTGTCCTTCCTGTACCCTTCTTGCTGATTTTGTAATGGATTTCACTTTCTGCAAAGGGCCCAAGATAAAAGTACTGAGGATGCTCTTATTCACATATTAAACTTTTACATGGCACGTGGGTAAAAGAGTTCAGCTGAGTCCTAGGCTCTTGGAAGAGACAGCCAGTTGCAGGGTTACCTTTAGGATGCCCTTACACAAAGGTTTTTTGTAGTGTTCTTTATGCCCCCCCCCAATGCGATGCATTGTGTTTTTCTGGCACTTTGTATACGTTTTTGACTTTCAGTGTGGAAGTCTGTGTGTGTCAATGGGCGTTTTTTGGGTCTGCATTTTCCTCCAAACATAGACTTCAATGCTAAAGTCTGTGTTTAGGTCAAAATGGCGACTGGAATGTACCTGCTCCAGAAAGGAAGGGGTTAAGTGCTGGAGTGGGTGGCAGATACAGCACACAGAAAACCCCGGGGGGATGCAGAAGAGCCCCGTCTGGTCCACAGTGGGTTAAATGAACCCCCTGTGGACCAGACTGTGCTCCATTCCGGGTGGGGGGGGGGGGCAGTGGATTGTTAACTAACCGTCCGGTCTTGTGCTCGTCGTCTTCTCATCAGCGGCTAAGCAGGGACACTGCTTCAGCCGCTGATTGGCTGAGCATCGTCAGCTCAGCCAACCAGCAGCTGCAGCAGCGTCCCTGCTAAAGCCGCTGATGCTGGGGCGGCATTTTTGAAGAGACAGAGCCTGGCACACTTGTATCTCAGTGTGCCAGGCTCTGCTGAAGATCCAAGACGTCGGTGGTGAATATCAATAGGGCCCCTCCTTCTCCCCCCAGCACTGCACCCATCTTAGCAAGGAAGGAGCAGCAATTAACCCCTTCACTGCTGGGTTGGGTACATTGTGACATCAATGTGGCCCCCAGGGGGTTAATTGAGGATGCATGGCATCCTCAGTTAATCCGTTCTGGGAAAAGGGGGCGGGGCTTTATCTAAGGCTTTATCTAAGACTGAGGCATGAGTACATCAGTCTTGATGAATGCCCCCCGCCATGACTATTCAATAAAATATGTGTTCATGACACTCATTTTACACCACTCTATGTGTGTGAAAGTGAAAAATAATAAACATGAAATAGGGAGATACATACAAATACCAGTATAGGAAATAAAGTTAAATAGCAGATATATTTGGTATTAAACTAAAATATTTGTAAATCCAACGCATTTCCCATTGTGTCTATACAGTTTCATCAGGGAACCAAAAGGATAACATATATTAAAGTCTATGGAACCTCTTGCTGTGAAGAGAGAAGTGCATAGCTGACCGTTTCTCTCTGCTTGTTCTAATGGCTGATGGGGGTCTTAGTACCCAAACTGATTGATCAATACTTTTGACATGTATCTATGATTATTTTTAATGACAGTGATGTTTTGTTTATAGGTTGTTACAGGTTTCTCTGTGCTTAGGGGCCTAGTTACAGATTCTACATTGTGGCCCAGAAGCTTCTAGTTGCACATTTATTGAATCAATTACTAGCTATCTCTCATATTAGTATGACTGAAATCTGCCAAGCACAACATTTATAGTTACCAGTCATGGCTTGTACTGTATGCACAAATATTGTCATAGGAATAGTTAAAGGTTCTCTAGGTGGAGGGCTTTACATTGAACACACAAACACAGGGAGGGACTAACATGGGAACTTATCATGCTGGTTAAAATTCTCAATTACAACATCTACATTTTTGCATGATTTCTGAAAACAATGATGACTTAATAAAACATAAAGGAGCAGTGTGTTCTAGTGTGAACCATGACAAGATGTGGCAGGTTGTGGCACAGTCATGTCTTACACAGAACCTGCACACTTCCCTAGCATGTAGGTGGAGCAATAAAAAACACTTAATTTTAATAGATCATATAATATTGATAAGTAGTGTAATAAATGTAATAAATTGCAAAATGAGGTTTGTCCTGTGTAGATAATTACAAGATAATTGGACTAAATTCATTGAATTTGGCATCCAATAATTCAGAAATTTAGTCCCTCTAACATGTCAAAAGTTTTTTTTTTTTTAATTGACAGATAGGCTTAAAGGTAAGTTCTCTTTAAGGGGATGCATTTTTATAAAATCAACTATTGATTAAAGCGAATGTACTATCAGGTACATTCGCATTAAGTATTATCCATGTATAGAACAGCACCGGCGTATGGAAACCGGTGTTGCGGTCATTTTTTTGAACCACAGCCCGATTCCCGTGTATGGGCAGTTCTATTCACGCGTACTGGGCGGGGGGTGAAGCACTGGAGGTAGGCCGCGGCATCGGCTTCCACACACCAGCACTGTTCTATACATGGGTAATACTTATCAGGGTTATCCAGCGCTACAAATACATGCCCACTTTCTTCCAGAGACAGCCCCACTCTTGTCTCCATCTTGGGCGGGGTTTGGCTGCTCAGTTTTTTTTTAAGTGAAGTTAATTACAAACCGCACCTGAACTGGAGACAAGAGTCGTGTTGTCTCTGTAAGAAAGTGGCCATGTTTTTGTAGCACTGGATAACCCCTTTAAGGGTGCCTTCACACGTAGCGGATTTGACTAAATGAATGAACACAGCATCAAATCCGCACAATTAAATCCGCTGCGGAAAATCCGCTACGTGTGAAGGCACCCTAAAGCGAATGTCTTCTAAATTCCATATAACATCAAAATAGGTAACAGAGGAGTCAATAACTTTGCTAAACCAGAGAATTTTGTGGTCAAAGAAAGTGCTGTGCAGCTTACACTCACCGGCCACTTTATTAGGTACACCATGCTAGTAACGGGTTGGACCCCCTTTTGCCTTCAGAACTGCCTCAATTCTTCGTGGCATAGATTCAACAAGGTGCTGGAAGCATTCTTCAGAGATTTTGGTCCATATTGACATGATGGCATCACACAGTTGCCGCAGATTTGTTGGCTGCACATCCATGATGCGAATCTCCCGTTCCACCACATCCCAAAGATGCTCTATTGGATTGAGATCTGGTGACTTTGGAGGCCATTTGAGTACAGTGAACTCATTGTCATGTTGAAGAAACCAGTCTGAGATGATTCTAGCTTTATGACATGGCGCATTATCCTGCTGAAAGTAGCCATCAGATGTTGGGTACATTGTGGTCATAAAGGGATGGACATGGTCAGCAACAATACTCAGGTAGGCTGTGGCGTTGCAACAATGCTCAATTGGTACAAAGGGGCCCAAAGAGTGCCAAGAAAATATTCCCCACACCATGACATCACCACCACCAGCCTGAACCGCTGATACAAGGCAGGATGGATCCATGCTTTCATGTTGTTGACGCCAAATTCTGACCCTACCATCCGAATGTCGCAGCAGAAATCGAGAATCATCAGACCAGGCAACGTTTTTCCAATCTTCTACTGTCCAATTTCGATGAGCTTGTGCAAATTGTAGCCTCAGTTTCCTGTTCTTAGCTGAAAGGAGTGGTACCCGGTGTGGTCTTCTGCTTCTGTAGCCCATCTGCCTCAAAGTTTGACGTACTGTGCGTTCAGAGA
The DNA here is from genome assembly GCF_027789765.1 of Dendropsophus ebraccatus. Taxonomy (NCBI): domain Eukaryota; kingdom Metazoa; phylum Chordata; class Amphibia; order Anura; family Hylidae; genus Dendropsophus; species Dendropsophus ebraccatus. The sequence continues at coordinate 43,836,761 of NC_091461.1, read as the reverse complement.
TGCTCTTCTGCCTACCTTGGTTGTAACGGTTGGCTATTTGAGTCACTGTTGTCTTTCTATCAGCTCGAACCAGTCTGCCCATTCTCCTCTGACCTCTGGCATCAACAAGGCATTTCCGCCCACAGAACTGCCGCTCACTGGATGTTTTTTCTTTTTCGGACCATTCTCTGTAAACCCTAGAGATGGTTGTGCTTGAAAATCCCAGTAGATCAGCAGTTTCTGAAATACTCAGACCAGCCCTTCTGGCACCAACAACCATGCCACGTTCAAAGGCACTTAAATCACCTTTCTTCCCCATACTGATGCTCGGTTTGAACTACAGGAGATTGTCTTGACCATGTCTACATGCCTAAATGCACTGAGTTTCCGCCATGTGATTGGCTGATTAGAAATTAAGTGGTAACGTGCAGTTGGACAGGTGTACCTAATAAAGCCTCACCAACTAGGGGCCAGAGCTGTACTTTACATTGTCTGCTCTGTCAGTCTTGCAGCCGCTATTCAATGTCAGTTTTTTCTGCGGCCGCCAGGAATCCCATCTGGAGTGTATACAGAGTGTGTACTCTCCGGACGGGATTCCATTGAAATCAATGTGATAGGCAATTTCATTTAATAACGGCCATGGTTGTAAAACTGCAACTATGGCTGTTGTTTAATGAAATTATACCCAGTGTGAACTTAGCCTAATGATGGATTTTACCATATAAGCAGTATACGACAAGCTTACTCTAGTGGTTGCTGTGCTATATTGATAAATTGTTTCTGCAGTCTTGTATTTTGCCTGCTTAGTTATACTGAACCATTCCACAATGGGAACATCTTAAAACCTTCATAACCCCCCACCTCTTTCCCCCTGCATCCCAAACACATTTATGCTGAACAGTCACACATATATATTGGCTGAACAGTCATGTACTGTATATAGAGGTGATAGGGAGTTTTTATGATCACAAAGAAGCAGAAGTTAGGAGAAATGGTTAAATAACATTTCTGTAGTTCTGAATTCACATATATTACTGAAGGGATACTAGTACTTCTTAGGCTATGTTCACACTACGTAAAACTATGGCCGTAGTTCTCGCCGCAGAACTACGGCCGTACTTTTGCGGTGTGTAACATAGCCTTATCTTCATAGAAGGCAGCACTATGTAAGCTACGTAGTAATCGCGGCCGTTGTTGCAAACAACATAGATTTTGTTGTGTGAACATAGCCTGATAATAAAAAAAAAAAAGAATGTACATTGCAAACTTGCTTTATCACATATACAATTGATTTAGATTTCAAAAGTTATAATGGCAGGTACACTTTAAGGAGAGTCCTCCATAAAGACATGTGGAGACTTAAAGGCCATTCCTGCTCCACTGGGATTTCTGGTAAGAAAGGATATACAAGATAGCTCTCACACCACTTAAGCAATCTCTCCCAAAAAAGACTGTCCTCCTGCAGACAGCTGTTTGGGGTTGTTGCCACTCTTCAGTGCAGAGCAGAGTGTTGGATGGCTAGTGAGGGGCCTATCGACATGGGCCAAAGGGATACTAGTAGGGATGGTCCAAATCGAGTTCGGTTCGGGTTCGTACGAACCCGAACCCTCGGTAATGATTCCCGCTGTCTGCCCGCTCCGTGGAGCGGGCGGATCCAGCGAGAGAACTGCCTGGAAAACTGGGATACAGCCATAGCCATAGGCTGTATCCCAGTTTTCCAGGCGTTACTCCCACTGGATCCGCCTGCTCCACGGAGCGGGCAGACAGCGGGAATCTGCTGCCGAGCGTTCGGGTTCATACAAACCCGAACCTCGGCAGGTTCGGACCATCCCTAGATACTAGTTCTCAGAAATGCACTTTACTCAACAGGATAAGGGGGATATACAGACTTTTGTTATCATTGATACATTTTGTTACATTGCATTGTTTCCTTATTAAAGGTATGCAGTATAGCTCCAGATAAGTTTATGCTGAAGCTATCATGCATGCACCCATAGCCCTGAGGAGTATGTGCCCTAGTTTATGTTCATACTTGCATTTGTTATTGTTATTCTGCCATCTATTTGTTGTTTTAAAATGTTTTGTAACTTTGTATGTAACTGATAGGGCTTTTGTTTCTTCTTTGCATTTGTTACTTAAAACTTGTTTGATGAGAATGGTAAACTATTTGTTTCCCAGCAGCTATTAGTAAATTCCTGGTGTTTTGCCATGCAATTCCCAGAATCTGTCTGTAGAGTGCGCTGTTTCCTCGACATTGCACAGAGGTGGAAGAAGCCATAAACTTTTTACACTACTGAAGACTCTTGACAAAATATTGCAAGTAGTGTGTTTATGCTAGGCTTAAGTTCAACGCGTAGGAGAAGCAGCTTGCAGTGTTGGATATAAATGCTAATTATAACCCATTCTAGCTATAAAGAATCCCACTCTTTCACTTTGGCATTTGTGGACAAACTAGTACCAAATGCATTTAACCTTTGCCACTGGAATTGGCTAAATTGTTTAAATGTATGTAAGAAAAACAAACTGGTCGGATCGATTTAGAGGTCTAGTTATATTGTATACTGAAATATGTCAATTTTATATAGTGTGGTATATAATTATCATAAATTTCACCAAAACAAATCAAGCAATGAAAAATGCTGCTCATTATTTATTCTTCTATAATATTAAAGGATCCTTCACTTTACACAATCCCTACTTGGGATTTATCACAAAACGTCCCCATGTTAGGATGCCTAGTGATCAGCTGTAATCTGTGGAGAAACCAAACAGCTAATGTTTCATTTCTCTGGAGCGCCACCACAGGGAGCATTAAGCATTACACAGGCAGTCACTTTCTGCAGTGGCCATAGGGAACATTAAAGTGTCACTTGTTATAAATATCAAAATCTAAATGAGTAGGGGATGTGATGTAAAGCAACTTTGCAATTTACATTTATTATTATTATTTTTATTATCATGCTTTAAAGTATCACTGTTGTTTCAAAAAAAAAACTTTTGACATGTGATAGAGACAAGGGAGTGTTGACTCACCTACCGTGCTGCAGCGCATCTTCTCCCCACTCTGTTAAAAAAAAACAAAGTCGGCCACCACAGGGATCCATTATAAGCCTGATTGTTTTTCTACTGGAGCCTCACCCAACAGACCAAGGCAATGCGTGGGCCTCACCAGACTGACCAAGAAGGTGCCTGGGCCTCATTATCTGTGGTAAAAGTCCATTTAAAAGCTGAAAATAATGCTAGGGCTACCTTCCACCCGTCTCCCAAACATAGCAAGCAAGAAACTTTGTAATATATTTAATCAGAGAAAAATGCCCCTTTCCCCTTTTATCTTCTCTATATACCATCTATCTTGCTCCCCCTTATAAACCTTCAATCACTCTGAACAAACAGCTCAATATCAGACTAGCCACTCACTGAGAGATCAAGTTACATACTGCCCACACAAGTCTACGAAGACAGAGAAATTGTAAAGAGACTTATTGCTTACTGTTATGGTGTGTTTACACAGAGAGAGTTATCTGACATCTCAGCCTTTCCTTTATGACCTGTTCTCTGTTTATAGTCTGTTTTTGGCTTTGGCTCCAAAGATCTGTCAGATAAATCTGTGTAAACGCCCCATCTTAGATCTCCTTCATGGCTAAATTTACAGCATAGCCTGTTTGTTTCAGATTTTTATAAAACCTTTAAAACAAAGTTGTGTAGAAGAAATTTTGGGCACAACTTTGTTATGTGTGTTATTTAGTGAAACAATGCTTTACACCGCACTACCCCTTTAACACTTTGATGTAATAACGCTTGTTAACATGATGTAATAACACAGTTGATTTCCAACCATGCTGCAGCTATAAACTGGTTATTATCATTCATATGTTTAAGGAAGCTATTAAGATATTGTTATCATTCTGTTCAGTTGTTCTTTAGTTATTGCTGTTTAACACGGCAAAATTGCTTGGCTATTGTAGGAGTGGTTTCGTCCCTGGGAACACATTACAAATACAAATGTGGAAACACAGCCCTAGGCCCATTGATTGATATGTCTTATGCTGCGTTTACACGGAACGATTATCGTTTGAATTTTCGCAATAGCGATCGCATTTGAGTGATAATTGTTCCGTGTAAACACAGCAAACGATCAAGCGACTAGCGAAAAATCATTCATTCTGATCTTTCAACATGTTCTCAAATCGTCGTTCATCAATCGCTAAAAATTCGCAGACCGCTTCATGTAAACAGTCTTTCAAAGATTCACCCAATGTAAAAGATGGGCTTAAGCGATCTTAAAAACGATTGCAAAAACTATTTTTCTTATGAATCTTCTTACGATTTTTCTAACAATTTATTCGTCTAAACACTGATCGTTATAAAAACCAAATAGTTGCTTCAAAATCGTTAAACGATCGATTGGGCGAATTAGCGCTTCGTGTAAATGCAGCATTATAAGAATCAATGTAATATGACACCCATAGGCTGCGACCGTATACCTCCAAATTTTATTTAAAAATCATGTCATATACTAATGCGGAATCATGGAAATCTAGCCTTATAGAGGGCACCATATGGTAGCACAGAGCCAAATAGGAAAGTACTGCAAGACGTTTTCCTATCCAACTTTGGGACTGGTTCTGTTTTACAACTGAGATGCTGGATGCCAGGAATGACCCTATTGACAACAATGGGATCAGTCCTGGCATCATTTTACCTCTTATGTTTTTTTAACCATACTGGAGAGAAACTAAGCTGGATCACTGTGTATATGGGAACAACCTCTAAGGAAAAGAACTGCAGTCAGAAACCAACTTACTTTCTTATTTCTGTCAATAGTATTACACTATCATATATTATTATTATTATTATTATTATTATTATTATTATTATTAGTAGTAGTAGTAGTAGTAGTAGTAGTAGTAGTAGTAGTAGTAGTAGGGGTGGTTGTATTACAGTAAGAATTCTGCTATGACTTGACAAAAAGAAAATCAGCACAATGTTTACATAGGATCATGTCATCCGGCAACATAATACCCTTACGTCCGGGAACATTACACCCATGCACATTGGCTCGAATATTTAGCAAAATTTCACTGAATGATCGTGGTCTAAGAGTTTGGATGTCTGGGATAAGAAGGTGCAGATGTACGGCCTGACTTCCTGTACCCTCTCCATGTTGTGGCATGCCCACAGCGGATGTGCTATAAGCCATACACTGAGTGGGATCAGCAAAGAAAAACTGTGTGTGGGAACAAGTGGCAGCATCCATGATTTTATTCATTCATCCAGCAATAACCTGGCTCTGGCCTTGGGTAATATTGGGTTAGCAATACTAGAACTGTGCTACATTCACAGCAACTTTTATGCAATAGCTTTTATTAGCTCACAACCATACCTGTGGGTCCGTTACTAGATATTCTGAGCTTGTTAGCCAGTCCTTAGCTGTCATACATGCTATTCCAGGCATGTTAACATTCACTTACAGTTCACTTCCAATCAGATCTTTCCCTACCACATCTAATTCCTTATTTAAATACCTCTTTGAGCATGCTCCCATATCTCTTCTTTTCTTCAGGCTTTAGTTCCTTAATGGGATACTGTAGAGAAAAACAATGTTCTAAAACTGGTGTCAGAAAGTTATACAGATTTGTAAAAGATTTCTATTAAAGAAACTCAAGCCCTCCTGTACTTATCAAGTGCTGTATGTCCTGCAGGAAGTGGTATATTCTTTTCAGTCTGACACAGTGCTCTCTGCTGCCACCTCTGTACATGACAGGAACTGTCCACTGCAATAGCAAATCCCCATAGAAAAGCTCTCCTGCTCTGGACTGTTCCTGACATGGACAGATATGGCATGAGAAGGCACAATGTCAAACTGGAAAGAATACACCACTTCCTGCAGGACATAAAGCATCTGATAAGTACTGAAATGCGTGTTTGTTTGTTTTTTAGCTACAAGTAATTTAGAAATCTGTATCACTTTCTGGCACCACTTAATTTATTTAAAAAAATGATAAAGAAATAAAGGGAAAAAACAAACATCTTCACCAGAATACCCCTTTCCAAGTCTTTCCGGATAAGTCCTATTATTAAGACGTTGCATTATATTTGTAACCCGCGTTTGGATTGGTTCTGTTTTAGCAATGTCTTTTTGTAAATGAGATCTTGAAAACTGAATTGAAGCACAAGGAAAAAGTGGAAAAGTAAATATTATGCTTAAACCATAGATCTGTGAGAATCTTAGTAACAGAATTATTAGTCACCAATTGATATACAATACAGTAATAATCAGGTGACATATCTGCGGTCGTACATCATACTGGTGATGTTGTGTTCAGGATCATATTTGTGTGGCATGTGGATATTTCTGTACAAGATGTTTCAACCTGATACATTTCAAAATCCATGAATTCTTCAAAACAATATGACTAATGTGTGTATGATAATGAAATATACAATCCATCCCACACACCACGCTATTGTGCTGAAAGTCAGCAGCGCTTGTGCACTGAGGGATATTGTTTGCTATATGCACAAAATCATTTCTAGCAAAGTATTTAGAGAGTTTAACACTTCAACTCACCTGATAAAAGTTTCTGAAGCTTTGTATAAAAGCAATACATTGTGTGCTTTATTCTTCCTATGCGTGCACTTGTTTTCTGAAGGAATGTGGTGTATGCATGACTATTAAAGGGGTTATTCAGAGTTAGAAAAACATGGCCACTTTCTTTCAGAGACAGCACTGCTCTTGTCTCCAGATGTGGTTTGCAAATAACCTCCATTCACTTCAATGGAAATGGGTTGCAAAACCTGCACCAAAACTGGACACCAGAGTAAAAGAAAGTGGACATGTTTTTCTAATGCTGGATAACCCCTTTAAGCACATTTTTCCTGCAGTGAAGAAATCTGCTCATTCTGCCTCACAATGTGTTATTGTTTATAGAGAGGATGTACAGGATTGCAAATGTATCCCTGCTTTCTTCCGAGTTCTGTCCACAGGTTGTGTGTGGTATCACAGCTTGGCAGCATTCACACCTGTCCCTAAGCTGTGTCCAGAATTGCAGCTTATTGAAGTTAAATTGCAGTATCAGACACAGCCCATGGACAGGTGTGGTGCTGTTTGTAGAAGATAGCTTAAAGTTGATGTGTTTGTATGCAAATAAGAATTTCCATATCATTTTGGGGTCATTCCTGGGCAGGGATTTATGGAACTCACTTTCAGGGTACAAACCCACACACCGTATATACAGCAGATACGCAACAAATACGCAGCAAATACGCAGCAGATTTGTTGGTACAGATTTGATGCTGTGTTCAGTTATTTAGATGTAATCTGCTGCGTATTTGCTGCGTATCGCAGCAGTAAATAAGCTGCTTATACGGTGTGTGGGTTTATACCCTAATAATCTTTCTTTGTGAACAAATTGCACAAAAACAGCATGCAAAAACAGTGCACTAATATCCAGGGAGCATCTTCTCTGATCATAGTTGCCCACAACATTTTAGGTTCCTTGCTCCAGAACATATAGTAGGTATGCCCATTTGTGCCACCATATAGTAGTTAGGTCCCTCTTTGTCCCCATATAGTATTAGGCCCCTTCTGTGCCCCCATATAGTAGTGTCTCCATATATGGGTCTTGCTTCTCTAATCCATACCGATTCTCTTATCCATACTGTCTTCGAAAAAGGATCCAAAATGGGGACTCCCCTCTACCAAATAGGTTGTTGTAAGAAAACCCCTTGTTATCATTACGAAATGATTTTTAAAAATGGCATTAAATCGATATAAAAAGCACTCATTATATTAACCCCTTAAAGGTGTAATTTGTTACTTCTATTAAGAAAATCTTCAGTCTTCTAGTACTTATCAGTTGCTGTATTTCGTGCAGGAAGTGGTGTATTCTCTCCAATCTGACACAGTGCTCTCTGCTGCCACCTCTGTCCATGTCAGGAACTGTCCAGAGCAGTAGCAAATCCCCATAGAAAACCTCTCCTGCTGTCCACACTGGAATGAATACACCACTCCCTACAATACATACAGCAGCTGATAAGTACTGGAAGTAATAGAAGTAAATTAAAAATCTCTGACACTTTCTGGCACCAGTTGATTTGTAAGGAAAAAAAATAATAATTGGTGAACAACCCCTTTAACCCCTTAAGGTCAATGCCAATTTTCATTTTTGCACTTTTGTCTTTTCCTCAAGTTTATAAGTCCATGGCACTTACATTTTTTCACCTACAGACCCACATGAGCCCTTATTTTTTGCAACAATGTCCAAAAAATTGTAAAAGTTTGCTAACAGTTCTTAAAAAGCTAACTCATGTAGCTAATATAGAGTTCCTACCTACAAAAGAAGATAACTACGTGGGGATACTAGCCACTGGGGGGGCTACCTTCATATGCTGTATATAATATATTCTTTCCTTGTTCTTTCTGGACGAATATGGTAGATGAAAGGTGAGATGTGCAAATCAGGAAAAGAAAAACCAAACATTCTCATATTGGAAACAAAGTAAGTGAATCATATACATATTTGCTGAAATCTTTTCAGAAATTATTCATCAGCCTGTGTTCTTTTTCCCCTTTAGATAAAGAGCACAGAAATAGAGACAATATCAGAAACTGGGCACATTTCATATAATACTAAGTGTTAGTAATCCGATGGAAATGCAGTTGTCTTGGAGTCAAGCCTCTCACGTCAAGTAACACAGTGAAATTATGTGTTGTACTGCACCGTCGCCAAACAATGTTTATTGTCATCTTAAGAATAGACTAGAAGGATTCATGACATTTAAGTCTGCTGTGAGCATGCGGATGTGACTAATAGCTCTGTAAATGTCGCTTTGACTAGTTTATGTAAGTATAAACCAAAGAAATGAAGCGAGGGACATGCTAAACTGGATGCCTGACAGAGGGAATATTGAAAGAAAAAGTTACAGAATTTAAAAACTTTCATTAATATGATGATGTATGGTCCAGTGCAATATCTGTACTTGAACATTTACATTATTAGATCAGTATCTTAATTGTTGGAAGTGCACTCACATGGGTCATTGGCACTTTGGAATTATTTTTATATGCTCTTTTCTTGCCATCTGAAATCACACAGTTTGTGAGCATATTAAATTAGCTGCTGGCCTAATTTACAGTTATACTTAGACTATATGTATAATATTTGCCAAAATAAGCCCTATCCCTGGACCACCTGAGCCACCCAAAAATATCCAGAAATGCCCTCAAAATACCCATGAACACCTAAATCCCCGTAGTTAGGTCCCCCCACAGAGAGACCTAGCTACTATATGGGGGGCACAAAGAGGCCTAGTACTATATGGAAAGCAAAGAGAGGCCTACTACACTATGGGGGCACATAGGGGGCCTAACTGCTATATGCTTTGAAGCTAGGAACCTAAAAAAAAATTCTGGCAGATTCTGCAGAGAAGAGTCCGGCCTGGGCCAGGTAGAAAAAAAAAGAAAAACAAAAGAAAAGTGAACAACTCTGATCAGATGAAAGGCCCCCAGTCCCAGCATATTAGTGCACTGTCATAATTTGTGTGGTCTAATTTCACAGGCGGACAAACCACAAAACAACAGGCGTTATTTTTTACTTAAAATGACAGACGTCATTCTAAAAAAATTATAAATGGAGAAGAAAAAACGTAGTGGGAACATAGCCAAAAGCTGCTTTAGCATAGAAGTTTATACAGTAACACTATAGTGATAATGGCGTAGAATGTTTTATCAAGCTTCAAAAACTATTGCTTGTCATTGGATTTAAGCCATGTCTGAGTTTAAGTCTAGAAAGAACATTGTTATATGAATATAAAGGTAATTTATGTTAAGAGGATGTGTAGAATGGGCCGATCTGAGGATATATAGGAATCTCTTTCTGAATGCATTTCTACCACTTTGTATTAGGTCTACTTTGATTTTTTCTACTCTAGATCATCAGCTATGTTACTGACGCTCTAAGACTGGATTTGTATTGTATTATTTTTCCTGTATCTATATCCCTCATGTGACGTTCCTGCCTGCCTGCTACCTGCAGACTTTCTATGGACTACTGCATTACAGGAAATCACCCATACAGCCATGTCTTTTTTTTTTTTTTTTTTTTTCGTTCTTATGTTCTTTTACTGTCTTGGTTGCTATGTGACTTTATTTGTTGTTTTGTTGCAAAAAGTAGCAGAAATAAACTTAAGTAATGATGGTTTGATCAAAAAGGGACTGTCATCGCGATATCACCCCTATGAAGGAAAAGGTCATGTACCTCCTATAATTCTACTGATTCATATTTACAATATTTTCCTCTTGTTCTAAAAATCCCAAATAGTCATTTTCAGTTTTTAAACTCAGACCTCATACCTTTTATTTTTCTAGATTGTTTCAGTTGTGTTTTTGTCATTACTTTCTACATAAGAAGGTATATAGCCAAACTATTTAGGAACCCATGGAGATAGTAGATTATAACAAACAGAACAATGCCAGAACTCTACCTTATAGATAAAAATCTCAATCTTCTACATACATAAGTACAGAATAATAATACTGCTACATGGAATGTTGTCAGTAACAAGATGACTGTGCAGCCTCCACAACCTCTATGACTGACTTGTTTTATTCAGATGGATGTAGGTGGTGAAACCTTCTGCTGTGTTCAACATGAACTGGAAGCCAGTACCTCAGGAGCCAGCGTGATAACAAGCGACTAAGCATAATATCAATTTCATGCAAACAATTAAATGACATACTATATAAAATAGAAAAATGTAATTTTTTTTTTACACGTATCTATTAACAGCTGATGATTCATCTATCATCTAACATTCAGTACACATAGATCTGTACATGTTGCCTGCAGCTTCTCCGACAATCCCAAATGAGTCAGGAGATGAACAGAAGGTTTCCAGACTCTAAACCAGTAATTCCCAACCTTATTACGACAGGGGAAACCCTGAAAAATTCTTTGGGAACCCCTTATAGCATTAGTGTCTCAATACTGCTTGGAATGCGGTTCGAGCTACCTGCACTTTTGGGCATGGGGACCTAGAACTTATTTGTGCCCTTTTATGTTCGTTTGCTTTTTTTGTTAACATTGTGGTGCTTAGTGAATATGCATCTTTAAACAGTTTTTTTTTTTTTTTACCTAAACAGGTTATTTTGTGCTATTCAGTTCTATATATAATATAGAACGTATATGTATATTTTATGTATATTATATACATAGTTAAATAATAAAGTTTTTTTTTCTACAACTATCAGAGTTTACTGCATATTGTCTAATGATTAAATTCCATTTAAACAAATAGGCTCCATCTAAGTAACTATCATTATAAACAACTTTGCATAAATCACTAGTACAATCTTATTAAAGAAAAATGTTTCCTTCTAGGCTTATCAGGCTCATTTCTACTCTCTTACCTCTCCATCACTAAGACAAATGAATACAGGAAAATAAATATAGATTTTATTTCTTTTATTATTTACATTTTTATAAATTTTTTATTAAATTTACAAAACAGGGGCCTTAAAACTAGGCCAAAAAAATAAAAACAAAGTAGTAAACAAACAAGTGCATACAAGTAGAGATGAGCGAACCTGGAGCATGCTCAAGTCCATCCGAACCCAAACTTTCGGCATTTGAGTAGCGGTGGCTGCTGAACTTGGATAAAGCCCTAGGGCTATGTGGAAAACATGGATATAGTCATTGGCTGTATCCATGTTTTTCAGACAACCTTAGAGCTTTATCCAACTTCAGCAGCCACCGCTAATCAAATGCCGGAGCCGCTTGCTTCATTGTGTGAACTGACAGGGTTCCTTAAGGCCGCAATTCACTGAATTGCAGCCGCAGAAAACTGACATGTCAGTTCTTTGCGGCGCCGCACGGGATTCTGGCCGGAGTGTATACGATGTGTATACGCTCCACCTGGGATCCTGTAGAACAATAGGCTATGTTCCCCTCGGCACAAAATATGGCCGTTGTTGCCGATGGCAACAACGGCCGTACTTTTACGTAGTGTGAACATAGCCTTAAAGAGGTGCAGAAATGAAGAATTATTTAGCAATAAGAAGAAGAAGTCCATGGCTACCAACATTAAAGAATCTTTTTGTTAGATAAAACAGGTGACAGATATGTTTCATATGAACATTGCAAACTGACACGTCTAATGACTTCAGAAATTGAGGCAATATACAAACCTGTGCTAGAGATAATCTGGCCGCAATGAGAATATGGTGAATGGACGTTCTTTTGCAGTTAGGAAAAGAGGATGAATGAATATCTAAGCCTGGGTCTTTAGTACATGTAGAAGAATTGTATTTAAGATTAAATACTTCTTCCCAATATTGAGTTATATTGGGCCAGGACCACCACATGTGGATTTGGTTTGCGATTTGACCACAACCTCTGCAACACAAGTCAGAATAATTATGAATAATGTGAGACTTTGAAGGGCTGAGATACCATCCCATGTGGATTTTATGCATAAGCTCCACATGGTTTATACATTTGGTATTTTGAAAGATTACGTCCGATGTCCAGTACATAGAAAGTTTAAGTTTAAGAAGTCTATGTAGAATAAAGGCGTGGATGGGGGAGGGGGAAGAATGAGGAGGAAATGTCTTTGTCTTTTTTACTATTATAAAGACATAAAAATGTTAACCAAAAAGTTATACAAGTTTAAATGGTTAGGGGCAGCCATCTATACATCTGGACTATAGGTGTACCATTGCACTCGCTGATATGTGATGATAGGACATTGATGCTATTTACTGCAGCTTTTCCTTCATTAGTAAATGAGCCTTATTATATTCTGAAATAATATTACAGAAGTCTTTGAACTTTTTTCATGTAAAAACAATGTGACTTCTCCAATTCCAATAGTGTGAACCAGAGAAGCCACTTTGCTCCATCATGAAGATGTTTTGGTGACAACTTCCTTCTAGAAGTAAACTGCTTCATTTCATCATGACTAGAAGGAAAAACAGAAGTAATTCTTTGTTTACTACTATGACTTCTAAAAGTTTACAACATGTTCTAAATGGAAGCAGCTAACCTTGAAGTGACCCAAATACAGGCAAAAAATAAAAAAAACCATTTGTGAGTCAGTGTTCTTCGTAACTCGTGTCCAGTTGTCAGCGTGCGCTGCTTTTTCTAAGATACCAGAAAACAAGCCTGGGCATGTCATTCTTTTACAGCACTATACATTTATATAAAGGTCAGTTTACGCACACTAAATAATTCAAATAGTTTTCAATTGTATAATACAGAGAAAATCTCCTATACAGACTGAGATTTCATTGTCTTGGGCAGTTGTCACCTCCTACACTAGATCTCCTCATTGTATCTCATAAGTATGAAGGAAATATGATCATACTGAGGTCACACCTCAAGGGTTGTCCGCAACCAATGAATGTTTATTTGGAGGGCCGGCGGTAGAATGGTGATCATTGTCAATGTACATGCTATAGTCAAATAGAGACAGAGATGGACAAAGCTTTAAAAATTATATTCATAGATTTTACCAAATGTAAAAATGTCAGATTAGAAGAGATCTCAAATAGGATAAGGCTTAGGCTATGTTCACGGAACGGCCGGTCACTGAAAAGATCATCCTGGCTTGTACTGCAGTACCGGCCGGATGATCTTTAGGGCCACAGAGTTCTGATGTGGGCGCATCCGTGCACGCCCGCATCAGAGCTCCCCACTACACACTATAGGGTGAGCGTCCGGAGCCGCTCGCTCCACTGAGTGCACTGACAGAAGACTGTGTGCACTGGCAGCGTATACTCAGTGGCTGATTATAATGTGGGCGGTTTGGGCGGCCGCCCGAGGCTCCGGGGGGGGCCGACGCCACGCCGTCCACATTATAATCCGCCACTGCAGAGCCACGGCTGATGCGCGGCTGCCGAGGGTGTCCCGTCCTATCCCCGGCAGCGCGCGCATCAGAGAGCTCCCCGTGCGCCTGTGGCTGTGACTTCCACCGCACGGGGAGCTCTCTGATGCGCGCTGCCGGGGATAGGACGGGACACCCTCGGCAGCCGCGCATCAGCCGGAGGCTGCAGAAGGAGAGAGGCTCGACAGGGGAACAGACGGCAGGTGAGTTGTGTTTTTATTTGTGTTATCTGCACAGGGGGGGGGACCATCTATAAGGTAGGGAAAGGGGGACCAGGTATAAGGGGGGAAAGGGGGACCAGCTATAAGGGGGGGGAAAAGGGGGACCAGCTATAAGGGGGGAGAAAGGGGGACCAGCTATAAGGGGGGGAGGGGGACCAGCTATAAGGGGGGGACCAGCTATAAGGGGGGAGGGGGACCAGCTATAAGGGGGGGAGGGGGACCAGCTATAAGGGGGGGAAAGGGGGACCAGCTATAAGGGGGGAAAGGGGGACCAGCTATAGGGGGAGGGGGACCAGCTATAAGGGGGGGAGGGGGACCAGATATAAGGGGGGAGGAGGACCAGCTATATGGGGGGGAAAGGGGGACCAGCTATAAGGGAGGGAAAGGGGGACCAGCTATAAGGGGGGGAAGGGGGACCATCTATAAGGGGGGAAGGGGGACCAGCTATAAGGGGGGGAAAGGGGGACCATCTATAAGGGGGGGGGAAGGGGGACCAGCTATAAGGGGGGGAAGGGGGACCATGTATAAGGGAGGGAGGGGACCAGCTATAAAGGGGGGGAAAGGGGGACCAGCTATAAGGGGGAAAGAGGGGGACCAGCTATAAGGGGGGAAGTGGGGGACCATCTATAAGGGAAGGGGACCATCTATAAGAGGGGGACCATCTATAAGGATGGAAGAGGGTGACCATCTCCTATAGGATTAGCACCCTCCTCTCCTGACATCCTCTGTGTTGCTTTGACCTCCCCTATAAAATCAGCCCCCTCCTCTCCTGACATCCTCTGTGCTGCTGGGATGCTGTGACCTCCCCTATAAGATCAGCCCCCTCCTTTCCTGACTTCCTCTGTGCTGCTGTGACCCTGCAACCTCCCCTATAAGATCAGCACCCTCCTCTCCTGACATCCTGTGCTGCTGTGACCTCCCCTATAAGATCAGCACCCTCCTCTCCTGACATCCTGTGCTGCTGTGACCTCTCCTATAAGATCAGCACCCTCCTCCTGACATTCTCTGTGCTGCTGTGACCTCCCCTATAAGATCAGCACCCTCCTCTCCTGACATCCTGTGCTGCTGTAACCTCTCCTATAAGATCAGCACCCTCCTCTCCTGACATCCTCTGTGCAGCAAGGGACCAAACATTATGTTTATTGGGGCCAGCAGGGAGGGGAGGCAGGCAGTGTTTATTGGGGACAGCATTGGGGGGGCAGTAGTGGATTATAATGTGGGCGGATTGACCGGGGGGGGCCCAGGTTGGGTGGACAGCCCGGGGCACAGGGTACATTTAATCCGCCACTGCGTATACTATGTGTATATACTCCGGACGGGATTCTATAGAAGTTAAGGTAACGTATATTTTTGTATTAAGCACGGCCGATGTTGCAATCGGCAACAACAGCCGTACTTTAACGAAAATATACATTATGTGAACATAGCCTTATACTGCGAATGATTGCATATTATGTTATAGTATGATACAATCCAAGATGCCGTGTGCAAATTTCTTTTCGGCAAGCACCCTAATATTTGCTTGTCTTGATGTATTCACAAAGATTAAGGATCTTCTCTGAAAACACTCAACTGCCACCACTCTGCTCCTCCATGCTTGACTGCAACAGTAACACTCTAGTATACCTTTCTTAACTATACAGAAAACATGTCTTTATGATGAATTCTCCTTAAGGAGAACTAGCACCCCTTTGACCCACATTGACCCACCCTCTCACTAGCCAGCCAACACCCTGCTCTGCACTGGAGGAGCAACAACCCCGAAACAGCTTTCTGCAGATGGGAAATCTTTTCTTTTGGAGAGATTGTTTGGCTTGGCATAAAATCCCAAGTCAATGTCCTAAAACACCCAGATTGAGTGAGACTTGACTTGAAGGGACATCTCTTTGCTCAAGAGATGTGAGAGCTATTTTGCATATCCTTTCTTCCCTGAATTCCCAGTGGAGCAGCAATGGTCTGTGAGTCTTCACACATCTTTAGGAAGAACTCTCCATAAGTCGAATTAGTACCCCTTTGACCCTTACCGATACAGAAAATTATTGGCTTCAGCAGTCTTGTACCATAAATTATAAGTAGAGACGAGTGAACCTCGAGCATGCTCGAGTCCATCCGAACCCGAACTTTCGGCATTTGATTAGCGGTGGCTGCTGAAGTCGGATAAAACCCTAAGGCTATATGGAAAACATGGATATAGTCATTGGCTGTATCCATGTTTTCCATACAACCAGAGCTTTATCCAACGTCAGCAGCCCCCGCTAATCAAATGACGATCGTTCGGGTTCGGATGGACTCTAACCCGAACCCGGTTCGCTCATCTCTAATTATAAGTGACTGGCTGCAGTGGTAACATGGCTATACAGGCTCATCACTGCTGCAGAGACCACCAGGAGTGACACATAAGATAAGGATGGTTTGTGATGTTATATAATTTCCCTCCTTTTGTATGCTTTTGGCATATGTTAATGCTGGCTGTAGATTAAGTCTAGGCGGCATGGGGGATCCAGGACACACAAGGTCAAAAACACCCAGATTTGGCCAAGCAATTTACAGTTTATAGTTCTCATTTTGCTGTTCCTCCATGATTGAAAACCTCCTCTTGCAATTCACCACACTGTCTGTCTTACAAGTAATGCCTATGGGCCCTACCAGCAATTGACATCCATGCCCAGTAGTATTGTCTACACTCATTCTCTCCCTTTCATATTTATCTTCCCTTCATTGGAGTTAGAGCTCAGGCCTCTTACAGGGGACTTCCCTCTATCACGCAGGATAACCTGGCTCAAAAACGTTACTTGTCGCTACTCTTCCTCTCCAGCACTGCCCCAGCTCTCCTGACTCATAGCCGCCCAATAGTGCAAAAAGCAATGCTGAGCTACAGCATTCTGACATGGACAGAACTCTGAAGCCATATATCATACGGCGTACACTTTGGGCCAGATTTATTATTCATCATTTTTCCAAAATTCGGCACACCTCGGAGCATCCTGACACATCTTCACATAAAGCTCCTGTAGCATGTGCTTTAGACACTTTTTGTACAAGATTTGCCAAGGGGGTGTGGCTTAATGGAGAGAGGTGTGGCTTCCTAATGAAGGGGGTGTGGCTAAAATGTAATATACTATACCAAGATGTGCCAACATTTAGTTGTAGATTTTTTTATATAAAATACATAAAAGTTAGACACCTCTCAAATCGAAACTAGACAATATAAAGTTGTGCCAAATTTATCAAAGTGATTAATTGGCCACATCCTTGGACTGTCTAGTTTCAGTTCACACAGTTCACACAGTTCAATCTTTTTCTAATTTCAGACAAAAAAAAAGAAATCAATTTGCAGTATATTTTTATCCCCTGCCTCAACTGTCCAATGGTGATCAAAACCCTGGAGAGAATACATACAAAAATTACTTTTCCATGCTCGGCAGTGTAAGGCCACAGTGACACACAATTATTGTTCCTGCTATTTTACCCAAAAAGCAGCCATTTTCTATAATTTTGTGTTGTTAAAGACAGCCATTTTTCTAAAATAACAGCTGTTAAATAATACATTGATTTACTAAGATTTATTAAGATTATCTGATTTTCACAATCCTGCGTTGTAATGACTAAGAACCAAATGTTAAATGAGCTTGTGTCTTATCAATTACTGTTCTCCTAAGCACGACAACTTTATGGCCAGCATAGCAAAGAAAGAAAAAGTCTGTACTGTCCCTTTAAAACCATACTGAATAAAGACAAAATAATAACTCTATAGTAATTGCTCGAGACCGGATAGAAAAATCTTAAGTGATTCAAGCAAGTTTTTTTGTTATATTCTTATTGAATGATGTTTAAATTTTGAAATGTCCTTTTTTTCCTTGTAAGTGTGAAGAAAACATTGTAAAACACTGTGTTCCAGCTGAACAATTATGTTTAAGAGTAATAACATGCGGTGAAATGGCATGAAACAGAAGTAGTCAGAATGCTAAGGACTAAAAGCAATTCAAGAGAGCAGCTTGACTAAAACAAGAGCCGTTACTGAAAAGAGGAGAAAATCAGGGCGATCAGAAATCAATTGTAAAACAAAAGGTCTAGCAAAAGAAATGAGGAAAATACATTTTACATACCAAAAAGCTGACCTGCTCTCATTGATTCTGGTGTGTAATCAATATGGTATAAAACTATATTAGATTTTGTATAAATTCTTTCCATGTATAGTCTTTTACATAGTTAGGCTATGTTCACACAACGTCTTTTCAGCTCTGTTTAAAATGACATCCTTCATTTTGAGTCTAAAATACCGGACGTCATTTAGCAGCCTGGCCCCCCCCCTTAGTGCTATGACGGCTGTTGGTACATTATTCTAGTTTGGGTTACTAATTAGACTTTGGATGCGGCTTAATTGAAAAGTCCATTGAATTTAATACTAAAAACGGAGAAAGAACAGTGGCAAAAGAAAAAATGCGTAAACAACTATTAAAAAACGTCCGCTGTTTGCAAGATGTCTGAAGATAATGATCAAGTTCATTATTTTGACGTCCACGGTCAACAAAATATAATATATCAAAATCGTCTGCCTTTTCTCTATTTTTGCCGTTGTGTGAACATAGCCTTACGGTGGTTGTTATTGATAAATCGCTCCAAAACCATGCATGTGTTCAAATTTCTAAATTTCAAGCGGGCATAGCATAGAGACTAGTATATGGGCTTCTTGTTATGTAGCAGCTACTTTTGTAAAGTTTGTACATACAAACCTGCTGATGGTACCTGCACTGGCGGAGCTGCACATTCCAGTGCCAGTCTTTTTATTTCTCTTCGTGGCGCAGTTTTTCTGTAGCTTGGGCTAATGATAATATGCAAATCACTCCATTCAGTGAACTGGGGGTTTCCTCAGCTTCGCTTCTCAGTGCACTGTCCCGCCTGGCACTCCCTGTAATGCAACTTTATATATACATAAATGCATAAGTAAAAGGGGACAATGGAGGAGACGTAAAAGCTGGGACAGTGCACTGAGAACAGAAGCTAAGGAACGCCCCCAGTGCACCAAACAAAGTAATTTGCATATTATCTTCAAATCAAATTACAAGCGCTATAGAAGAAAAAGAAGACTCATGCTGGAATGTGCAGCTCCGCCAGTACAAGTACCTATCAGCTGCATTGTATGTACGAACCTGCTGATAGTTTCCCTTTAAGGTGATTGACTTTAAGGCTCATTGACTTCTTCAATGATGTGCAAGTTTCTATTGTGATTGTCATTAGATAATTATTATAGATAATTAGATTCATGAGAAAAAATCAGTCCTTTACAAGGAGACCATTGGCAACTATTCTTAAAATTAAGTTGAGCTCTAGAATATGGCATTTACATCTAACGCTAACAATAAATACATATTAGAACTGAAATGGATAAAAATCTGCTGTTACAGGAAACCAAAGCCGTTCTTGGCTTACAAGGAGATCATTCATGTCACCGCTGATTTGCCAACAAGCTAGCTCTATCTTAAGGAAGGCTATTCAACCTGGTGACTGCCTCCTTAATCCAGTTTAAATATTTGCAAAAAATATTTAAATTGGGATTTTGATGACTTTAGATCCCCAGTGATGCCTTAAAGGGTTTGCACGAACCTGCTGACAGCTCCCTGCAGCTGTATATCTCATATTTCCAGCCTCTGCCCTTAGTCGGTCCAGCTGTTTTTGCTAACTTTAATTAAAGAGAAATATGTAAATGAGCACTTTAGGAGCACTGGGGGCATTCCTTGGCCCTGCAGAGCACCATTCGGCCTGCCAGCTGCCTCCCTGGGTCATGCCTACCTATGCATATTCAATTATACATAAGCAGGCCGGTATTTAGGTAGGCATAGGTAAGCGTGACCAATGGAGGGGGCAGGGAAACCACACGGCATCAACAGGACCTAACAAAAGCTGATATTTAGTGTTTCTGCCGACACCAACTCGTAATTGCAATAAGTTTTAAAATTCTTGGTCTAACAAAGAAACACCGCAAGTATTCCCGGTATCACATGTGATCAGGAATTAGTACCATGATTATTGCTGTATAGTAATTTAATTTCCATATGACTTCAAGGCTATTGCTAACCAGTGCAATTTTGTAAAAAAATTATAATTATATGGGTTTTCTGGGTGTAACTTCCAGGCAGATATATGTATAGACACATCTGCCAAAGTCATTTTGATGGAAATAATTAGAATTGTGTTTTTTTGTTTTGTTGTTATTAACATAAGATACAAATCTTTATGCTACTTGCTTACTGGCAGTCACAATAATAATCGCTTTATTTATATAGCACCAACCTATTCCGCAGCACTTTACATAGCTTGTAATTGTGACCCCATTAGGGCTCACAATCTATCTGTGCGTTTTAGATTGTGGCAAAAGCAAAGACAGGGAGAACATACAAACTCATTGCATGTTGTCCTTAGTGGGATTAGTAATAAGCGAACATGTTCTTAAATGTCCGTATGTAAGTACGAACATGGCGCTTATTGTTCGTGTTCGCCAATCCCGAATAATTTGTTTGATGATCGGAATGGTTATACCGATCATTTTCAAACATATTTGAACTTGTGAATGTATAAAACTGTGTAGTTTAAGCCTTGCACCTGATAATCTGTACGCATGTGCGTAACTCTAGACTGAAATGTACGCAATCTGTGTGCAACTGTGTACGCAAATGAATGCAAATGCGTACGCAACTGCGTAATTTACACTTTCCAAATGATAATCTGTACGCATGTGCGTAGACCCAAATGTACGTTTCGCCTTTACGGTCGTTATTTGTTCGTCGAACATGAACACAATCCAATCACAATAATTTATTTCATGTTCGTGTTTGGGATCTTCACCAAACATTAAAGAAACATCACACCCCAAGAATACTCCCTCCTCAAATACCCAACCCTCCCAGACCCACCCCGAGGCCCAAGCACACAGGAAGAGAAAAAAAAAAAAGGAAAAGAAAAAAAACCCAAAATGAAAGCTACTCATACACTCTTATCACACTCATATTGTTTCACCACATGCTCCCATTCCACCAAGCTAGGGGGTTGAGAAGAGATCCATTTTCTCATAATTAACAGTTTTGAACAAAAAAAAAATCTCAATAATCTCTTTCTCAGCTTCCCCGATATCTTGATGTCCCCCAGTATGACCAGTCGGTAATCTTCATCCAACATTAGCCCCGTGCTGGTCTTTATTTTCTGTACCACCCCCGACCAATATAACTTCAGATCATCACAGGACCACATCATATGCACCAGGTCCTCCACACCCCCTAAACACCTAGGGCACAGGTTATCCCTACGTTTTTTAATATTGAACAAAAAGGCTGGGGTGTAGTATAATCTATGTACTATATTGAACTGAATCAACTGATGACTCCCTGATGGCGCAACTTTTCTAATATTGCGAGAAACTATGGGCCAATTAACACCACCTCCTATCTCTGCCTCCCATGCTCTCTGACTTCTGAAAACCACCTCCCTCTCCTGAAGGAAACATTTATACAGCATTGACACGCCTCTATAACTGGATCCTGCCCCACGCAGTTTATCTATTGTTGGGTTAACCATAAGTTTATAATTTAAATGTCTCAAGTCACACTTCAAGGCATTAGACAACTTCAAAAAGCTAAACCAATGGGATTCACAGAGACCATAATCCGCTCTACACTGGTCCCATGACTTTACCTTTCTTGCCACAGCCACATCGGTTATTAAGCTCACTCCAAAGGTCAAGAACTCTTGCGTTAACTTTAATTTCTTTACCTCCAACAACTGGCTGTGATCTCATAGGGGGAAAAACTAAAAAAAAACCTCAAATATTCAAGTGCCTCCTCAATTCACCTCAAGTTTTAACCAGGGCGTATACCATAGGCCATTCTGATCTAGTTCTGTCTTTAAAGCTTCCGGCATCCAACATCTGATAGATATCCAACTGAGTATCTCTAATATCCTGTCTCAGATGGGAGAAAAAAGGGTTGCCCCTCCATTCCAAGAGTCAGAAAGCCTGGGAGGCCAGAAAATATAACTCCATTGAGGGGAGGCCAAGGCCTCTTTTATCCTTTGGAGCAGTCAACAACTCCAGCCTGATTCACACGTTTACGTCCCCAAATTAAAAAATTCAATACAGAACTAATCCTCTTAAAGTCTTTCTTATCAATCCAAACTGGGGCAGCTCCAAAAATATATAAAAACTTAGGGAGACAGACAGTCTTCAGCAGAACCAATTGATCCATCTTAGACAACGGAAGTCCCAGCCACACCTCCACCTACTTCTCGCTCTCTCTTATCAATAGACCAAGATTGAGTCTGCTAAAGGATGAAATGTCTCAGGACACCCGAATCCAAAGGTATCTAAACGAATCCCCTGGGCCCAAAACCTCCAATTGTGGGAAGCACAGTGTTCCTTCTAAACCCACCCGCATCAATACCGATTTTTTCCAATTTATTTTTAATCCTGAATACTGCCCCACATTATAAATTAACTCAACGACTCGCGGTATGGCCACAACAGGGTCATGAAGGAACATCATCATGTCATCTGCATATAGAGACACCTTATCCCCCTCACCCCTCGCCCCAAACCCAACTATACCCGGGTCCAATCTGATCAAACTTGCCACCGGTTCTATGCATAGGGCGAAGAGTAAGGGGGAGCGAGGACAACCCTGACTGGTGGCGCGACCTAACCCAAATGAGGCTGAATGCAAGCCATTCACTGTGACAGCGGCCCTCGCACTCGCGTACAAAGGTTTCACCATACTATTATACTCCCTTCCCAAATTAAAACTGTCCATCACAGCCCACAAGAATTCCCACTCCACCCTATCAAAAGCCTTAGCGGCGTCAAATGACAGGATGGAGTGGGAACCCCCTGTCCCCGAAAGCTCCCCCGGGATGTTTGCTTATCACTAAGTTGGACATGAACTCAGGACTCAGATGCTGCAAGGAAACAGTGAACATTAAGCATTGAGTTTGGATGTGCAGACTGAGGGAGAAGGAGCAGAGTCATCTCATTGTCATTAGGCTGGTTTCACATGGCAGTACTTTGCTTTTTTGCATTAGTGTAAGCCAAAGTAAGAAGTGCAATCCACAGGCGGGAAAAAATTGTAATGTAAAGATTGTAATGTAAAAAATATATGTTTTGGATCCAAGCCTGGTTTTGGCTACCAAATACTGATGGAAAATATTGTGCAAAATACTGCTATGAGAAACCAGCCTAAGAGATTGTAGATTATAGGCTAGGTTCACACTATGTAACTGTGCGGCTGTATTTGCGGCTGTAATTGTGCGGCGGTATTTTTGGTGGTTCATGCGTACGCTGGAAAGTATACGATATACGGCTGCACAGTGCACACTATGTATGAATCTACGGCCCTATCGTAAACGGACCCGTAAAAAATGAACAAGACCATTGTTTGCGGCTGGAAATGCGGCCGTGGATTGACAGGTGGTCCGTACGGAGTACTTCAAAAATAGCCGGCAATGATGCCGAATGCTGATGCCTCTAATAGTTAATATATTAAATTAATAAAACACATTTTCTTTGTAATAAAGTCCCTTTCGTTGTTCAATAGTTTAATTCTAACGAATCCATCATTGTGCAATTAAATATACTGTTAAAATAAATATATATATAAATAAATGTATATTTATATATATATTTATTTTTTGACAGTATATTTAATTGCACAATGATGGATTCGTTAGAATTAAATTATTGAACAACGAAACAGATTTTATTTCAACGAAAATGTGTTTTATTAATTAAATATTAATTAGTACAGGAAGCTCCATAAGCCATTAATTCATATTGCCGGCAATAGAGCATTCTGTACTAATCATCACTTTACTGTAATTAAAACATCAAATGTTTCTTCTAATTATGTTATCACAATAGCATTATTAGAGGAAACATTTAGAATTATATGTGCGCTCAGCTGATTGGCTCAGCGCACATATAAAGAGCCGGTCCGCAGCACAGTGACTTCATTGTGCTGCGGACCAGCGAAGAGACAAAATCGGGGTGAGTATAGAACTCTCCCCACCCCCTCTCCAGCACTGCACCCCTCCCAGCAAGGAAGGGGGGTCACTTAACCCCTTCCTTGCTGGGATGGGTGCAGTCTGACATCAGTCTGGCCCCCAAGGGGTTAAGGGGGATACAATACATCCTCACTTAACCCCTTGGGGGCCAGACTGTAAGCAGCGATTTGTAAAGATGATGCATACTGTAAGGAGCACAACACCGCTCACAATGATGGGTGTTGTGCTCCTGTTTGTGTGTTTTTTGTGTGTTTTTCCCTTTTTGTTTTTCAGATATCGGTATCCTGGGGATTACGTCGGATTCCGTGGACTACGTTGATGACCAGCGGTTGTTTTTTTTTTTTTTTAATAAAATGGTCAATGAGGGGTGTGGGGGTGTTTTTATTTGAATAAAAAAATTTTTTAACTTGTGTCTTGTCTTTATTTCTTTACTTTATAGATTTAGTAGTGGAAGCCGTCTAATAGACGGAATCCATTACTAAGTTGGGGCCTAGCGTTAACTGGTATAAAATGGCTAACACTAACCCCCTATTATTACCCCAGTACTCAATGCCACCAGGGGTACTGGGAAGAGCCGGGTGCCAGTGGTCCCGGAGCGTCAAAATTGGCGCTCCTGGACCGGGCGGCAGCAGGCTGGTAAGACTTAGGCTGGGGAGGGCCTAAACCAATGGCTCTTCCCACCCTGGTGTTACCAGGCTGCTGTCGTTTGGTTTTTAACCCGGCTGGTTATAAAAAATTTTTTATTTTATTTTAAATTATTTATTTATTTTTTTTAAAAACCCGCATAGGGTCCCCCCTATTTTTATAATTAAAAGAAACATTTGATGTTTTAATTAAAGTAAAGTGATGATTAGTACAGAATGCTCTATTGCCGGCAATATGAATTAACGGCTTACTGGAGCTTCCTGTACTAATTAACCCCTTAACGACATCGGGCGTAAACTTACGCCCTCGCGCCCTGGTACTTGGCGCATCAGGGCGTAAATTTACGCCCGATGTTTCCCCGATCGCTGCGTGTTCCCACACAGTGATCGGGGAAGATGGCCTGCTATAAATCATAGCAGGCCATCATAGCTTCTCGGCACGGGGGGTGGTTAACACCCCCCGTGCTTACGATCGCCGCTATAGGCTGATCAATTCAGATCAGCCAATAGCGGCGATCGGAACCTTTCCGGGTCATCGGTGACTCGATGATCCGGAAAAAAATGGCGGTCGGTGATGTCCGAGGACGGCACCGACTGCCATTACTGTAAAAAGTAATGGTGGTCACCGTGCCACTGGCCCGATCGCCGTGAACGGTCGGCCGGCCGTTCACGGCGATGGGGCCGGTGGCACGGCGATCAGAGTCCCACAAAATAATAAATACCTGCCCTGGACCCCTCAGCTAGGTAGCGGAGGGGTCCAGAGCAGGTATTTGTACATTACTCACCTGTCCCGGGCTCCTGATCGGCGTCTTCCGGGTTCGCGGCGTCCTCCGTCATTCCGTTCGGTCTTCGGGTCTTTCCGGCGGTCCCCGTCGTCTTCTTTCGGCTATTTTCGGCTCTAGCCTCGTCATTTTCCGAATTTTGCGCTCTGCTGCCCTCTAGCGGCTGATATGTGTAATACACTTATCAGCAGCTACAGGGATGTTCAGAATGTAGAAAAAGTTTTTTTTTTTTTCCAATTTTTTTTTTTTTCTATTTTCCGCACCCTATCGCCGCTGAGTGCTGATCAGCATCACACGAAAGTGCGCTGCTAATCAGCAACTCCTCCTTTTTGGCGTAGGGTGTTTTTTGGCTGCCACGATCTGCTGATAAGTGCCGCACATAAGTGCGGCATTTATCAGCAACTCCTTTGTTGGCGTAGGTTTTTTTTTTATACTTACTGTAAAAAAAACACGTAAAAAACACTACATTACACCACACTACATTGAATAAAGTTTGAGACTACACCACTACATACCCCATATACCAATCCCCATATAAAGATGGCCCCCAGGGTGTTTTCGGCGTCAGAGGGATACGTTATTGCCTCACCGAAACAGCCAGTGAGGAAGAATGGGAGGGATCCTTCTTTCCTCCATTCATCCTCATCATCCTCATCATCCAGTGACGTGTCTGGGGGGTAGCGTAGCGTATGCTGCCCCCCAGACACGTCTTTTCCGCCAGTACCGTCCCAATAAGAGATGACGGTATGGCGTGAAATTCTCCAAACTCTGTGAGCGTACCTCAGGGTACATTTACAGATTTAGGGTACGTGCACACTGCGGAATGGCGAAGGATAACCCTTCGTGCATTCCGCAGCTGGCACCCGCCGCTGATGCGGGCGCATGTCTCTACCCGTGTCATAGACTCCATTCTTTTTTTTATAACTTATTTTTTATTAAATTTTTTCCACATATTTTTACAAAGAATATATAAACATGTCCAGTGTAACAACAATAGTACATACAGAAAATTAGACAGTGTCAAATGAGTATACTATCATTAGAGCATTAGTAGGCCTAGACCTGCTGTAAACCACGGGACCTTCTAGTAAACCAACTGCATTGCCAGGAGAAATGGGGGTAGGTACTGGACGAACAGGGTAAAGGGGAAAGGGGGAGAGGCGGGTATGAGAGGATAGAAGGAGGATATCAACGGAGAGGGCTAGAGCGGGGTTGGGGCAAGAGAAATAAGAAAGATTAGGATAATACGGGAGAGGAAAGGGAGGGAGGAAAAAGAAGGATAGGGAAAAACGAAGGGGGGGGGGGGGGAAGGAGGGAAAGGACAAAGTAAAAGGAGAAACTAAAAAACCAGTGGGGGGGGGGGAGGGGGGAGGAAGGGTAGAGGTGGGAGATAGAAGATAGAAGATAGAAGGGGGGGTCACATATCCGTGCACAAGCTTGAAGCGTGATGCTCAAATGCGACATAATGGCACAGACCTATGCCACAATTCTATTGTAAACCATTGGACACTTGTCATCCCTGCACTATTCTAGTTAGACATGTAAGCAAACCATTCAATAATGCAAACCAACAAAGCAACAAACAAATAAACAAATAAACAAACAAGGAAATAAGTAAGTGAGGGTGGTATTAGAAACAAAGAGTCGTAAGATCAACATAATCTGGTATATTGGTGTAGTCTGGCATATTGGTAAGATATGAGCATATATCAGTCATCAATGGACCTAAATGTTCTCCATTTATCCCATATTTTGAGAAAGGAACCTAGGTTATTTATTTTAACACTAATCATACGTTCCATATTGTAATTATAATGTACGCCATTCAGGATTTCAGGCATGGACGGTAGAGCTACACTTTTCCACTTTTGGGCTACTTTGTTCTTAGCCGTTGTAAGTGTATGGATCACTATTGTAGTATCCGCCCTGTTTAGTGCGTCAAGACGCATATGGAGTAACGCTACTTCTGGTCCCCAGGGTATGGGAAATTGTAGGATTTTAATTATGATATCATAGATTTGGGACCAAAATTGCTTGATCAGAGGGCACCCCCACCACACATGAAGAAGGGAGCCAACATCCGCGTTGCATCTCCAGCAAGTGGAGGGGCATGTAGGGAACATTTTAGAAAGACGGTAGGGCGTCAGATACCATCTGTATAGGATCTTACGGGATGATTCAACATGGTTAATGCAATGCGATGCAGAGTAACTGCTAGTAAAGGAGTGAAGCCATTGCTCCTGGGTGAAGCTCTGGTCCAATTCCTTCTCCCATTTAGTCTGGAAGGGCAACTTATGCCCAGTAGGAGTCAAAGCTACATATGCTCTGGCTATACCATGCGCTGGTTGTGAAGTGTTATAGAAAAATTTCTCATATATTGATTGGGGTGAAGGAGACTCCAATCTTAGTGAGGTAGCCAAGTGGCGAACTTGCAAGTACTTAAAGAAGTCCTTGTTGAAGATTCCATACTGGTCTACCAAGTGGCTAAATTGGTGCAGTCCTTGAGGGCCGTACAAATCTCTAAGTGTCAATATCCCTTTCGTTTTCCACTCGCCAAGATTGGAGTCGGGGATTTGGTGTTGGATCACATCCATTGGTAGGTCCAAAAAGCGGGTAGGAAGAACATGTGGGGAAGTCGCTATCGTTCTCCATATATGAAATGCGGCTTTTAGTGTCGGGAGGGTAGATGAGGGGGGGGAGGGGGATAGACCTGGAAGCCTGGAGCTCCACAATGCTATCTGAGGGTTTTCAGTCTGCAATATCGCTATTTCGGCCTCTACCCATTGTTTGGTCAAATCTTTGGCCCATATGCTTTGAATCTGATCTAGGATAGCTGCATAGTAGTAGCGTATTACATGGGGGCATCCCAGACCTCCCAGGTGAACGGGGAGGCATAAGATTTGTTCTGATACCCTAGCTCTTTGGTTTTTCCAAATAAAGCTCATCAGTAATTTTTGTAATTGTTTAAGGCGATAAATGGGAAATACGATGGGTAGGTTCCTAAAATAGTAAAGAATTTTGGGAATTAACATCATCTTAGTGACTGAAATGCGACCCATCCATGAGATAGGTAAGTGGGAAAAAGATGCTATGTCATTACTAATTGTTGTGGTCAATGAATTCAGGTTGGTTATAGCTAGTTTGGACGTGGGGAATGTAAGGGTGATGCCCAAATAGGGGATACTACCATCCGACCAAGGGAATGGGAATTGGCATTGTAACGTTTGGCGCAGCTCATCAGGCACACCCATATTTAGGATCAAGGATTTTGTAGAATTTACTTTGTAATAGCTGAGGGACCCAAATTCAACCAAGATATCCATAATTTCCACTAAGGAAACCTCTGGGTTAGTCACACATAAGATCACGTCATCCGCAAAGAGACCTATGCGGTGTTCCTTGGGTCCAATGGTAACTCCAGTTATCACCTGGGATTCTCTGATGCGCTGCGCCAATGGCTCCATCACAAGGGCAAATATTAATGGGGATAGGGGGCATCCTTGCCGCGTCCCATTAGTTATTTGGAAGCTACGTGACAGGGTGCCCGAAGAGTAGACCCGAGCAGATGGTGAGGTGTATAAGGCCATAATAGCTTTTTGGACGTCCCCTGTTAAGCCAAATTTATGTAGAACCTGACCCAGGTACCCCCAATGGACCCGATCGAACGCCTTCTCCGCATCAAGAGTAATAAGCAGAGAAGGCGTTCGCCGGCTCTCCACAACAGCCATAATGTCCAGAAACCGTCTCGTTCCATCAAGGGTCTGTCTGCCCTTGACGAACCCCACTTGGTCGTTGTTTAGCAGGTGAGGTAGAATGTCAACAAGTCTCCCGGCCAAGATCTTGGCATATAGTTTAAGGTCCGTGTTAAGTAAGGAGATAGGCCTAAAATTACCAGGTACATCCGGGGGCTTCCCTGGCTTCAGTAGGGTGATTATTAGTGCAGATAACATCTCCGGCGGGAAGAATCCCGACTGAGCTGCTGCATTGAATATTCTAACAAGATATGGGGAGAGAGTATCTACATGAAGTTTGTAGTACTCGTTGGTAAGGCCATCTGGTCCGGGAGACTTGTTGGATTTCAGGGTTTTCACAGCGGCTTTAACTTCAGCCATTGTGAAAGGCGAAGATAATGACCCAAGTTGATCCGTTGTTACCGATGGGAGACTAATACTATTTAGGAACTTTTGGATATGGGACTCTAATGGTTGAGGGGTATTGACATCACTTTGCAAGTTATACAAAGAGGTGTAGTAGGAGGCCATCTCATCCGCTATGCCTTTGGGATCTACCACTTTCACTCGATCCTTATTATACAGGAAGGGAATGCGGGATTTTAGTTCCTTAGCTCGAACTTGTTTGGCCAACACCGCCCCAGCTCTATTACCTTGCCAATAGTACTTAAACTTTAATTTATTCAGGGCATGCTCGTGTTTATGGGCCTGTAGGGAATGCAGTTTAGCTGTTAGTGAGGAGATTTTTTGGGCCCTTTTCTGGTCAAAGTGGGACTTATTCAGTCTGTGGAGATCTGACAATTCCAGTAGAATGGCAGACAGTTCAGCTGTATGCTGTTTTTTAAAATGAGCAGATTGTTTAATGAAATGGCCTCGGAGAGTAGCCTTATGGGCACACCATACTGTAAAGTCCGATGTAAGGCCATTGTCATTAAATGAAAAATATTCATGTAATGCCGTGTTGGTATCTGGTGCATACTTCGAATGGGTCAGAATAAAATTGTTTAGCCGCCACACGGTATCATAGGAGTGGGGGTGGAGTTCACTAACCTCCATGACGATCGGTGAGTGGTCTGACCAGGAAAGAGCTCCAATAGAGGTATGGAGAATGCGAGATAGGAGGCTTTTGTCTGTCAGGAAAAAATCCAACCTCGTATAAATTCTGTGGGGATTAGAGAAAAAGGTAAAATCACGTTCACTAGGGTGTTGCACCCTCCAGGGGTCTATCAGATTAAATGAGGAGATGGTTTTAGCTAAGGGGGTAGGCTCACCGACCGTCACGGAGGAGGAGGAGTCCAACGAGGGCCAAATGGTGAGATTGAAATCACCCACTACAATTAGGGGGCCTTGCTGGATAGAAGTGGCCGTATTCAAAACATGTTTGATAAATCCGTGTTGCCTTCTGTTAGGGGCATATAGAGAGGCCAGGGTGTAGGGTTGATTATTAAGTGTACCCACAAGGATAATAAAACGCCCCTTGTCATCAATAACCTCTTTTTGGATTGTCACTGCGACGGTATTGCGTATTAGGATAGAGACTCCACCTTTTTTGCCAATAGCTGGTGCTGAGCGAGTGAATGGGAATTCCTTATATTTTAATCTAAATAGGTCAGTGTGGTTGAGATGAGTCTCCTGGATGCAGCAAATATCTGCTCTCAGGGACTTGAGTTCCTTCCATAGAAGGGAACGTTTATAGGGTGAATTTAACCCTTTCACGTTAAGGGAGATTATGCGGATTCCCATGGTAGTGAATAATGGGCCTCTTTAGATAGACTGTTATGCCCTGGCAAAAAGGTGCGATCTCCGTCATAATCACCAACAGCCAAATATAGTGCATTAATATACATAGTAAATGTGTAAGGTACCACCCAAAACAAAACAACTAAAAGTTCTACAGTATGAGAACCAAACATGAACAAACAGAAAACAGTAAGTAAAAGTAGAATAAATGGGATAAAGAGTCCCATTCGGAAGGGGATCCGAATACAAGAAATATCAGACATAAGCATGTCAACCAGCCTATCTAGCAATAACAAAACAGTGATTGAGGCAATTAGATCGGGTAATATGGGTCAACAGAGGAGATACCCTTGCAATATATCTATACAGCAATACTTCTCGCTATAACTTATGACTTCAGGTAGGGGAGTCTCTGGTAGGACGTCGTTTGGGCTTACCCACGGTAGCCCATTCAGGTGAGATTGAACGTGGGGGTGAGCGCTTTCCTCTGCGATTTTCGGTGTCTTCGGCTCGCAGATCCCATTCTTTGCAGAGCCTAAGGCCTTCTTGTGGCGAATTTACCACTATCTTGGTGCCATTCCGAGCTATTAGCAATTTGACGGGAAAACCCCATCTATACTGGACGTTGTTGTCCCTAAAAATTTTGGTGCATACAGCGAACTCCCTTCTACGGGCCAGCGTTGCCGCGGACAGGTCAGCAAAGATGGAAATCTGTGCAAATCGGTCTGGAAGATCCGGTTGGCGACGAGATGCCTCCAGTATCTGTTCCTTGATGTGAAAAAAATGCACCCGTAGTATGGTATCTCTTGGGGCAGAGGCAGGGACTGTTTTGGGCTTAGGAAGCCTATGGACTCTGTCCAGAATCAAGTCAGCCTCGGAAGCAGTGGGGAGAAGGGCAGAGAAGTAATCCACCACGAATTCTTTTAGCTGCTCCGGCTTAACTGTCTCCGGAATACCTCTGAGGCGGAGGTTATTACGCCTCGATCTATCCTCAACATCAGCAAGTTTGAGGCGTAAAGCAGTAACCTCATCTTTCAGGTTATGAGTGACGTCCACTAGTTCATTGTGGGCAGCAGTCAGCTCGGCCATTTTAGATTCTATGTGAGTGGTACGTCCCCCTATATCATCTACGTCCTTCTGGACTTTGGAAACAGCTTGTGATATATCCTCCCGTATAGACAGTTTAAGATCATGTAGCAGTAATTTCATTACAGACTCTGTAATTGGTGGGTCTGAAGTTGTAGGGAGAGAGAGAGTTCCACATGCGGCACTCGATCTATATTGTGTGGGTGTCAGAACAGACTCAGTAATATGGCTCGTCTTCCATGAGAGCGGTGTAGGTGGTAGGGAAGGTGCATCTGCCCCTAGTAGGCTGTCAGCGGTGTGAGCAGGAGAGGCTTGCTGCTGATGGTTAGCGGCCGCCATGTTTTGTGGTTGTACGCTGTCCTGCGAGCTAGAACTCGGGGAGTAGGCCAGTACAAACAGCGGGGTGTTGTCAAGCAGGTCACCCGTTACCTCAGAGGAGGGAGAAGACGATGGTTTCCGCTGTCCCGCATCGGGCTGCAGCTCCGGTAGATTCCCGGAAGACACAGCTCCCCTCAGCTCCCGCGCGGCGCCATCTTGGTGCTTCCCGTCAGCGGGGAGAAACGCTTCTAGCCTCTGCGGGCTCTTTCTTCTCCGTGTTCTACCCATCTCAGCAGAAGGAGTGGGGTGTCCGGTACCAGTGTACCCCAAAATTGTGCCTCAAAAGTCGGTATGTGCCGCGGTTTAGGCTGTTGCTAGCAGGAGGTCAGAGCTCACACGTCTTCCCTCATGAGCAGCAGGACACGCCCCCCATAGACTCCATTCTATGCATGGGCGGATTCCGTCGTCCATCCAAAGAATGAATACGTTGGACGGAGAGCGGAATCCGCCCGTGCATAGAATGGAGTCTATGACACGTGTGGAGACGTGCGCCTGCATCAGTCTGCCGGCGGGTGCCAACTGCGGAATGCACGAAGGGTTATCTGTCGCGATTCCGCAGTGTGCACGTACCCTTAGAGTGTATGTAGGAAGGGACACCTGAATCCAGCCCCCAAATGCCCCCAGATGCCCCCCCATCCTCGGAACAAGTGGAAAGATCGTCCGGGAACTGATCTTCCCACTGCTGGATAAAGGTTACCACCTGTACGGGGATAACTTTTATACCAGCACCCCCTCTTCCGGTCCCTCGCTGCCCGAGATACTGTAGCTTGCGGCACGATCCGAACATATCAGAAGCAGTAATAGAGCCCTAATATTTAGCAGCCATGGAGCGGCCCCAGCGCTTCTGGATATGAAGGACCCCCTATCGCACCAGGACAACATTTTCCAGGTGACGTCCCCCACACTGGAGAAAGGGAGACCCCAGAAGAAGTGCAGAGTGTGGCGTAACAGGGGGATCAGGAAGGACACTATTTTCCAGTGTGACACCTGTCCTGATCACCCCGGCCTCTGCATACTGGATCGCTTCAAGGCGCACCACACGTCATTGGGGTTCTACATTATCTAAATTCTGTCCCTTATTCCTATTTCAGGGGTCACGTTGATCCAGGGATTATTCTGATCGCCATTATGGAGTCGGGAAGGAATTTTTCCCCTGTGATGAGGCTACTGTCGTCTGCCTCACGAGGGTTTTTTGCCTTCCTCTGGATCAACAAAGGTTGAGTTTGATGGACACCTGTCATTTCCAACCTTATAAACTAATAATTGGCCTAATACCCCCAAATAAATTAAAATGGTCCCTTTTCCCCAGCTAAGTAGGTATGGCCGCCATTCCCATTAGAGGATGCCATGATGCAATTACAAAGCCTCTGTGCGGCCAGGAAAGTAGAAACTTCCCACAAGTGACCCCATTCTGGAAACTACACCCCATAAGGAATGTAACAAGGGGGGCAGCGGGGATATGGCCCCCTGGTGACGGCCACATTTGGGAAAATGAAAAAAATGGTATTTTTTATTTTCTCGGCACATGTTCTACGTAAGTGACTGTCACCAGTGGGGTCCATATCCTCACTGCCCCCCTTGTTAGATTCCTTATGGGGTGTAGTTTCCAGAATGGGGTCACTTGTCGGGGGTTTCTACTGACCTGGCAGCACAGGAGCTTTGTAATTGCGACATGGCCTCCATCCTCCATTCCAGCCTCTAAATGGCGCTCTGTCCCTTTGGTGGCTTGCCCTGTGCCCATATGGCACATTATGCCCACATATGGGGTATTTTCGTACTCAGGGGAAACTACCCTACACGTTTTGTGTTCATTTTCTTTTTTAACCCCTTGTGGAAATGGAAAAAATCAAGGCTAGACCAACATTTAGTGTAATTTTTGTAAAATTTTTACTCTAAATCATTAATCTTGTCATGATTTTTTCATTTTCACAAGGGGCTAAAAGATAAAAAAAAACAATAAATGTGTAGAGTAATTTCCCCTGAGTACGGAAATACCCCACATGTGGACATAAAGCGCCATGCGGGTGCAGGTTAAGCCTCCGAAGGGAAGGAGCGCCATTTCGTTTTTGAAGGCTGGATTTGGATGGAATGGATTTCAAGGGGCCATGTTGCATTAAAAAAGGCCTCTGTGTTGCCAAGACAGTTGAAACCCCCCACAAGTGACCCCATTATGGAAACTACACCCCTCAAGGAATGTAACAAGGGGTGTAGTGAGCATATGGACCCCACTGGTGACGGGCACAAATGTGGAACAATGTGGCGTGAAAATGAAATATTACATTTTTTACACTATAATGTTGGTTTAGCCTTGAATTTATCATTTTCACAAGGGGTTAAAAGAGAAAAAAACACACAATATGTGTAGAGCAATTTCCCCCGAGTCCGTAAATACCCCACATGTGGACATAAAACGCCATGTGGGCGCAGGGCAAGCCTCCGAAGGGAAGGAGCGCCATTTGGATTTTGGAGGTTGGATTTGGCTAGAATGGATGATGAACGCCAAAACCCTTGTGCTGCCAAAACACTGGAAACCCCCCACAAGTGACCCCATTCTGGAAACTGCACCCCTCAAGGAATCTAACAAGGGGTGCAGTGAGGATATGGACCCCTTGATGACGGGCACATTTGTGCCATGAAAGTGAAAAAATAAATTTTTTTACTTTTACGTCACATTGTTCCACATTTGTGCCCGTCACCAGTGGGGTCCATATGCTCACTGTGCCCCTTGTTAGATTCCTTGAGGGGTGTAGTTTCCAGAATGGGGTCACTTGTGGGGGGTTTCCAGTGTCTTGGCAGCACGAGGGCTCTGTAAATGCGACATGG
Source organism: Dendropsophus ebraccatus (assembly GCF_027789765.1). Classification (NCBI taxonomy): domain Eukaryota; kingdom Metazoa; phylum Chordata; class Amphibia; order Anura; family Hylidae; genus Dendropsophus; species Dendropsophus ebraccatus. The sequence continues at coordinate 43,801,452 of NC_091461.1, read as the reverse complement.
CCCTTGAAATCCTTTCCAGTGAAATTCAGCTTCCAAAAGCCAATTGGCGCTCCTTCCCTTTGGAGGCTCGTCCTGCGCCCCCTTGGCACTTTATCGCCACATGTGGGGTATTTCCGTACTCGGGAGAAACTGCGCTACACATTTTGTGTCTTTTTTTTCCTCTTATCCCTTTAAGAAAATGAAAAATTGAAGGCTAGAACAACGTTTTAGTGTAAAAAATAAATTTTTCTTTTTTCACGCCATATTGTTCGGAAAATCTGTGAAGCACCTGTGGGGTCCAAATGCTCACCGCACCCCTTGTTACATTCATTGAGGGGTGTAGTTTTCTAAATGGTGTCCCTTTAGGGGTATTTTTTAGGTTTTGGCACCCCAGAGCCTCTGCCAACCTGAAGTGGTACAGTCAGAAATGACCAAATATAACGGAGGCGTTGAAATTCACTAGGCGCTCCTTTGTATCTGAGGCTTGTGGTTGCGTCAAATAGCGCAATAGGGCCACATATGGGGTATTTCTATAAACTGCAGAAACGCGGCAATAATTATTGGGGTGCATTTCTCTGGTAATAGGTTTATAATTATGAAAAATATTACAATAAAATCTCTGCACAGAAAATTTAAATTTTCAAATTTCTTACACACTTAGCTTTTATTTCTGTGACTCCCCTAAAGGGTTAAAACACTTTCTGGATATGCTTTTGCAGAGTGTGGGGGGTGCAGTTTCTGAAATTGGGTGCTTTTTGCAGTTTTTCACATTTTTTCACATTATTTGGGTTTTTTTCATAAAGATTCGTTATGAGTATCGACTCCAATTTACCAGAAGTGTAAATAGTGTGTACAATATGTCACGAGAAAACAATCTCAGAATCAGCCGGATAGGTAAAAGCATCCCGAAGTTATTAATGAATAAAGTGACACTGGTCATATTCATAAAATTTGTCTCTGTCATTAAGGCCATTTCAGGCTCTGTCCTTAAGGGGTTAATATTTAATTAATAAAACACATTTCCGTTGAAATAAAATCAGTTTCGTTGTTCAATAATTTAATTTAAACGAATCCATCATTGTGCAATTAAATATACTGTCAAAAAATAAATATATATATAAATATACATTTATTTATATATTTATATTTATTTTAACAGTATATTTAATAGCAAAATGATGGAATCGTTTAAATTTAATTATTGAACAATGAAAGGCACTTTATTACAACGAAAATGTGTTTTATTAATTCAATATATTAAACATGAGAGGCATCGGCATACTGCAGAGGATCGCAAACCCCGGTAATAGCCATTCATGTAAACTGTTTCCCTGCTTTCCCAGATGCATCCAGAGGTGTTTGCATCACTTTCTTAAGATTTTATTTGTTATTTTTAGTTGAACCAGATTTCCAAGTAAATGACCGTATGTTTTCAGCCGCATGTCTATTTTTTCCCACGGCCGTAGTTTCATCGCACATTTACAGCTGCATAAAAAATACAGCCGCACACATACATAGTGTGAACCCAGCCATAGATTGTAAGCCCTCCCGGACAGGGTCCTCTTCCCCCATGTACCAGCCTGTCTTTTGCCCCCATGTAATGTGTTGATCTTGTATTGTTCCTGCTTGTTACCCCTATCTATTGTATAGCGCTTTGGAATTAAGGGCACTTTATAAATAAATAATAATAAAGAGTCAGGTAATGAGCCAGCAACAATGTGGATGTACTTTACGGCATATCTATTCTCTTGTATAGCACAACGTATGCACAAAGTGGGCCAATTGTATGTACATTTGCTTAAAACCTGTTGCATACATTGTGCACACATGGCCTATAGACAGCAATGTTAAAAAAGTATACATCTTTCATCCGTCTTTACAAAGAATACAAAATCGCGGTCGACCACACATGCAAGATGTATGCTTTTTTTAACATTGCTGTCTATAGGCGCTGTATGCACAATGTATGCAACGGACACATCAAAAGTACAGTGGGTGTTTGGGAAGGCATATGGTAAAAAAGTACTGTCAAGACAGGCTAGAACAGACAGGACAGAGACAATGGGCCCTGAATCTGAACCCACCACTGACCCTGCCTAATTGCCACGGTCGACCCTAAACGGTCGCGGACAACCACGGAGTCGGTCCCTACTCTGCGTAGGTGAATACACAAAACGTAGACAGACAAACAAAACACAATAGAGGATAGTCAACTAGCAGGGTCAAAACCAAACAGACAATGCAGTACAAAATCAGAAGGAGAGTGGATAGTCAAATGTCAGGCAAGAGGTCAGAACACGGGTAGAGCAATAGCAAGGGGATTAGGACAGGGAACGCTGGGAAAGGAGCAGGAGAGCTGGGACTAGAAACAACTAATAGCCAGCGACTTGCAACTGGCATTACAACACTTTATACTGGATCAGGAGCCCGGACCAGAGACTGATTGGTCCAGCCTCCTAAATCCAGCCACATAGCAGCTGGTGCACTGCAGGCTGAGTGGCAGAGAGATCCGTCACTCAGCCTGAGTACAACAGCACTCAGCTGCTCGGCCGGGCGACGCTTACTAACGCGAGACCCGCGGCTCCCTTGGTTACTAGAGACGCCGTCGGGTCTCTGTGACGTCACCCGGCCCGGCCGAGGAGGGCGGCGCTGCGCTCCAGCCGGGCCAGACGACGCTGGAGCGCGGTCAGGTAAGTTGCTGACATTACCCCCCCCTTCAGGAGGGGCCTCCGGCCCTCTACCTAAGGGACCAGGCTTCGATGGATTGTGCAAATGAAACTGCCTAACCAGACGTGGTGCATGCATATCCCTACTTGCTACCCAAGTGCGCTCTTCTGGACCAAATCCTCTCCAATTAACTAAATATTGCAAGGAATTTTGAACTCGACGAGAATCCAGAATTCTCTCCACCTCATACTCTAGTTCACCCTGAATAACCAACGGAGCGGGAGGAGAAGATGGTAACACGGGATTAACATATTTTTTCAACAGAGATTTATGGAAAACATTGTGAATTCTTAGACTCTTAGGCAAAAGTAATTTAAATGATACCGGATTTATGATCTCTACTATAGCATAAGGACCAATGTATTTTGGAGAAAGTTTACCAGATGGTGTCCTTAATCTCAAGTTTTTAGTAGAGAGCCATACCTTGTCACCTACCCTGTACTCAGGGCCAGATATGCGTCTTTTATTTGATTGTTTTTTACAATTTTCTTGGGCTTTAACCAGGTTCTGAAGAGCCTGGGCCCAAACTGTGCACAGTTTTCTGTAGATTCTTTCGGCGGATGGATTAATGGACTCGGACGCATGTACAGAAGAACATCGAGGATTAAACCCAAAATTACAAAAGAACGGCGACATTTTGAGAGACTGACTTTCACGATTATTTAGGGCAAACTCAGCCAATGGTAAGTATTCTCTCCATTTCTCCTGTGAACCTGCAACAAAACATCTTAAGAACTGCTCCAGTGACTGATTAACCCTCTCCGTCTGTCCATTGGACTGCGGATGAAACGCTGAAGAAAATGACAAGGATATACCCAGGCGACCACAAAACTCTCTCCAGAATTTAGATACGAACTGTACTCCTCTGTCAGAAACAATATTCTCTGGTACCCCATGCAAACGTAAGATATGACTGATAAAAAGAGAGGCTAAGGTACGAGCATTAGGAAGCTTGCTGAGAGGAATTAAATGGCACATCTTAGAGAACCTATCAACCACCACCCAAATCACCGTTTTACCCTTAGAGGGTGGTAAGTCAGTTATGAAATCCATGGAGATGTGGGTCCAAGGTCTAGCAGGTAGAGGCAGGGGTTGAAGAAGTCCCTCTGGTAACCTGCGAGGAACCTTGGACCTGGCGCAAATCTCACAAGCCTCTACAAACAGCTTAGTATCTCTGGCCCAAGATGACCACCAATAATGGCGAGACAGTAAATATTTGGTACCAGCAATACCTGGATGACCTGCCAGTACTAAACAATGAGTTTCTTCCAGCACTTTCAACCGAAGATTTGGGGGAACGAATAATTTGTTCTCCGGGGTGTTCCTAGGCGCCATAGACTGAGACTGAGCTACTTGAGCAGCCAGATCGGGCTGCAGTATAGCCACCACCACCCCTCGAGATAAAATAGTTTCAGATTCCTTTACGGGGACCTCGTTAATGTTGAAACTACGAGACAAAGCATCTGCCCTTACATTTTTGGAACCTGGCCTGAAGGTGATTTCAAAATTAAACCGTGTGAAAAACAATGCCCATCTGGCCTGCCGTGGAGTAAGACGCTTGGCTTTATCTAAATAAACAAGGTTTTTATGATGGGTTAAAACCTTAATTTTGTGTTTAGCCCCCTCTAAAAAATGTCTCCATTCGTCAAATGCCCACTTAATGGCCAGGAGTTCTCTATTGCCTATATCATAATTGCATTCGGTCTTGGAGAATTTTCTAGAGAAGTAGGCTATGGGTCTGAGATTAGTGAGTGTCTCTGGGCCTTGTGAAAGGACAGCCCCTACTCCCACCTCTGAGGCATCCACCTCGACAATAAAAGGCTGTTCAAAGTCAGGTTGAATCAACACCGGGGCTACCGAAAAACATGTTTTAAGTTTGTCGAAGGCCAGAATGGCATCAGGAGTCCAGTTATCCATATCAGCTCCCTTTCTGGTAAGATCAGTTAAGGGCTTAGCAATCACTGAGAACCCCTTAATAAATTTTCTGTAGTAATTAGCGAATCCCAGGAATCTTTGAAGAGCCTTAAGATTCCTTGGGCGCTCCCACCTTTCAATGGCTGCCACTTTAAGGGGATCCATACCAAAAGAACTAGGGGTGATCTTATATCCCAGAAAGGAGACCTCCTGAACACCAAACTGGCACTTCGACAACTTGGCAAATAACTGATTTTGTCTAAGGAGTTCCATAACCCTGCGGACATGATCAACATGTAAAGACCAATCTGGAGAGAAAATCAAGATATCGCCCAAGTATATAACTAAAAAACGACCCAGGTACTCGCGAAACACATCGTTAACAAAGCGTTGGAAAACTGCAGGCGCATTACACAACCCGAAGGGCATGACCAGGTATTTAAAGTGTCCTTCGGGGGTATTGAATGCAGTCTTCCACTCGTCACCCTCCTTTATTCGAATCAAATTATAGGCCCCTCGGAGGTCAATCTTGGAAAACCACCGGGCCCCTACAATCTGATCAAACAAATCAGGAATCAAAGGGAGCGGGTGTTGATTTTTAATGGTAATTTTATTTAGTTCCCGATAATCAATACAAGGGCGTAATCCACCATCCTTTTTACCTACAAAGAAAAATCCTGCCCCAAGGGGAGAACAGGAGGGACGGATGTGACCCTTATGTAAGCTTTCTTTAACATAATCCCGCATAGCCTCCCTCTCTGGTCTAGACAAATTAAAGATTCGTCCTTTCGGGTATTTAGAATCGGGAACCAAATCAATAGCACAATCGTATGGACGATGAGGGGGTAACTCGTCCACCGATTTTTCGTCAAAAACATCAAGAAAATCAGACAGAAACTCGGGGATCTCCCCTTCAAATGAAGAACATTCTGTTAAATTCAAGGAAATACAATGAGCAGCACACCTTGGCCCCCATTGAACAAGTTCTCTGTTTGCCCAATCAAATACAGGATTATGCTGGGTCAACCAGGGCAAACCTAAAATAACATCAGAAGACAAATTGTCCATAACCAAAAAATCAAGACACTCCGAATGAATCAACCCCACTTTTACTTCAAGAGGAGGAGTAATATATTTTACTCTACCTTGAGCCAATGGGGTAAAGTCTGCTCCCGTAATACTCAGCGGGCATTTAAGCTGAAGTGGACATACCCCCAGACTGGACCAAAACCCGGAATTAATAAAATTAGCCGATGCCCCTGAATCAACATGGGCAAACCCCGAAATACATCTCTCACCCAAACATAGAGAGATGGGGACCATTAACTTATTCTTATCGAGTGGTACCTGTGCGCCTGAGTGAACCCCTCGATAGTCACTCAGGCGCTGGAGTTTTCCGGCGATGTTCCAGGCCTGGAGGTACATTCCCGAACACGGTGTCCAGCTTTGCCACAGTACAGACAAAGATTATGTTGCATACGATCTGCATGGGTTCCTCCGGTGGTGGTAACAGGGAAGGAGGAGGTTTAGAAGGAGACAGAAGAGAGGTAGGGGTTTTACAAAGTTCAGAGGTTCCTTTCTCCCTACGTCTGTCCCGCATACGACGATCCACCCTAATGGCTAACGTCATGGTTTCTTCTAACGTCTCAGGGGGAGGATAAGCTACCAACAAGTCCTTTAACTGATCAGAGAGACCCACCCAAAACTGATAGCGCAGAGCAGAGTCGTTCCAACCAGATGGGATCAGTAGCGGTCTTTGGCACCAAGCACCCCAAGCAATCGCTTGGGGCCCCCAACATCCAGGGGGGCCCCCACGCCCCGCTCTTCTCTTGTGCTCAAGACCGCTAGACAGGGCCGCTGCCCCACTCGCTGCTGTGATCTGAACTGTAACTATGAGCACTCGTAATGAGCGCTCACAGTTACATGCAGCAGCAGCACTGACAGGGCGGGAGCGCGGCCTCTTGTGACCGCAGGGAAAACCCTTGCGGCCACAAGAGTGAAGAGAAGAGGAGACGCCCGGACCCAGGTGAGTAAAAGTGTTTGTTTTATTGTGTTATATACTATATGAGAGGGGGAGCACACAGGGGCCTGTGTAACTGGGGGAGCGCACAGCGGGGGTCTATATAAATGGGGGGAGCACACAGTGGGGCTATATAACGGGGAAGACACAGGGGGGTCTATATATAACTGGGGGAGCACACAGGGGGGCTATAGACTACTGGGGCTTCACAGAGGGGTCTATATACTTGGGTCAGCACACAGGGGGTCTATATACTACTTGGGGCAGCAGAATGGGGTCTATATACAACTGGGGGAGCACACAGGGGAGCTATATACAAACGGGGGAGCACACAGGGGGTTTATATACTAGTGGGGGAGCACACAGGGGGTATATGTAACTGGGGGCAGCACATGGGGTATATATACGACTGGGGCAGCACACAGGGGGTTTATATACAACTGGGACAGCACACAGGGGGTCTATATACTTTATCGGGGAGCACACAGGGGGGCTTTATATAACTAGGGGAACACACAGGCGTTTGTACACTACTGGGGGAAGCACACAAGGGGTATATACTACTGAGGTGAAGCACACAAGGGGTATATACTACTCAGGGCAGCACACAGCGGTCTAATGTTGTGGAGTGCGTGTCGAGGGGGGGCCCCAGACATAACCTCGCTTGGGGCCCCAGAAATGCCAAGACCGCCCCTGGATGGGATACACCACTGGCGAAACTCTGCGCAATAGTCTTCAACTGGCCTTTTTCCTTGTTTTAAGGACGTCAATTGTCGCTCGGCTACTGCAGTCCTGTCAGGGTCGTCATACAATAGTCCCAAGGCTCAAAAGAAATAATCAACGGAGGTTAATTCTATGGCGTTGGGAGGGAGAGAGAATGCCCACTCCTGTGGTGGCCCCTGCAACAGGGACATGATAATTCCCACTCTTTGGGACTCATCCCCTGAGGAGCGAGGACGTAGTCGAAAGAACAATCAGCACCCTTCTCTGAAGGTTCGAAAATTCTTTCTATCCCCCTTGAATTTTTCTGGGAGTTGTACAGGTGGTTCAGGGGGAGAGGGGGTGGTCATGGTTACTTGTCGGGGAGCAGCCTCCTGCTCCTGAACCCGTTCAGCGAGACTCTGTACCAAGGTGTTCAGGCTCTGCATTTGTTCCACTAATGCTTTCATAGGATCCATAATAAACAATCCTTGGCACACGTAACTAACCTGTTTTAAAAGGCTGGCTATTCTGTCAAGACAGGCTAGAACAGACAGGACAGAGACAATGGGCCCTGAATCTGAACCCACCACTGACCCTGCCTAATTGCCTCGGTCGACCCTAAACTATTGCGGACAACCACGGAGTCGGTCCCTACTCTGCGTAGGTGAATACACAAAACGTAGACAGACAAACAAAACACAATAGAGGATAGTTAACTAGCAGGGTCAAAACCAAACAGACAATGCAGTACAAAATCAGAAGGAGAGCGGATAGTCAAATGTCAGGCAAGAGGTCAGAACACGGGTAGAGCAATAGCAAGGGGATTAGGACAGGGAACGCTGGGAAAGGAGCAGGGGAGCTGGGACTAGAAACAACTAATAGCCAGCGACTTGCAACTGGCATTACAACACTTTATACTGGATCAGGAGCCCGGACCAGAGACTGATTGGTCCGGCCTCCTGAATCCAGCCACATAGCAGCTGGTGCACTGCAGGCTGAGTGGCAGAGAGATCCGTCACTCAGCCTGAGTACAACAGCACTCAGCTGCTCGGCCGGGGGCGACGCTTACTAACGCGAGACCCGCGGCTCCCTTGGTTACTAGGGACGCCGTCGGGTCTCCGTGACGTCACCCGGCCCGGCCGAGGAGGGCGGCGCTGCGCTCCAGCCGGGCCAGACGACGCTGGAGCGCGGTCAGGTAAGTTGTTGACAAGTACACACATTTTGGAACGTATTTTACTGGATACATCGACTCATACTGCCACTGTATGGCAAAAAAAAAAATAAAAGAGGTGTCAACCTAGCCTTATGTGGTTGTTTGTGGGGTATTGGTGCAGTACTCACCCATACCACTATCTTCTACATGATAATCCATCCTAAATCTATTTATAGGACAACGTAACACAATATGGCTTCCCACATTAATTTCTCTTTGTTTTCTATTCTTTTTGTTTTTTCTCCAAAACCACAAACAGCTGATCCCCAACCTCAGGTGTGATACTTGGTGTGTTTGTTCTGTACCTTACTGAACCCTAATCTTATCAGCAGGTAGAACATACACAACTTATCTGCACGCTGACTCATGCAACTTTATTTCATAGTCTCTATTTAGCAAAATACATTATTATTACATACTATTAGTTTTTTTTTTTGTAAAGCACAAGTACAAAATAATAGTTGGCTGTCAAAAACATAGCTTTTTAATAGAATGTAGTGTCGAGGAAACTTGCCAAAAGTTCTGATGCGGCAACATTTGCCCGAACTTGAATGCTCAGCATTTGACTCCTGGCATCTGGAGAAGTTGAAAGTTGAATGACTTTAAGGACAACTAAAAAGACAGAGTCTGCACAGGGCAAAACAACAATCTAATAAGAAATACTGCTATTACTCATATACACACATGACAGCTTATCCTAATAACCCACCTAAAAGTGCAGGTTTGCTAAATATCACCACATATCGTACATTGATAAGAATCAGATCAGGAAATGTTAGTATGTGATCACCGCAGCACAGCAGTTTCAAGAAAAATCAGAATAGATATAAGCTATTAAAATGGGGGGAAGATATTGTATATAATGGGACGTTTTTATTATCACTCCTTCTAGATCTCAGATTGGAAGAAAAAAAGATGTTGTGCAGACTTGAGAAAATATATTGCATAGAAGCTATGTATGAGGGCATAGGTTAAGTCTTCAATTTATAACCATAAGGTCCTATTATATGAAACCATTATCGTCCGTGGTTGGCCGATATCAGCCGTTATGGCCGATAATCGTCTTGTGTAATAAAAATGAACGATGTCGGATGATCGTTGCAGTCGTTTGTCTTTCGACATGTTGAAAGACAAATGACTAATATAGCAGCAATATGCTGCTGCCGCTCCGTGGAATAGTAGCCGTGGCAGTAGACCGCTGCCATCTGCTATGGGCGATCACCTGGGCAGCCCTCCCGCAGCTCCCCGCGGCCTCCACTGCAGTCAACTGCTTGCTTGGGACAGAGGTGGGAGGCAGAGCTAGTAAGACGCCCAGGGACATCATTTTGGGGCAACGGTACTGCTTTTCATGACGTCCCTGGACGTCATTTTAGGGAAAGGGGTTAAAAAAAAACAATAAAAATGCCATTGGTTCAAAAACACTGCATCCATATGTTATCTGAGAGTCAATAGGAAAATAAGAACAACCAAACTCACGTGTTTTTTTTTTGTGTCAGGTGTTTTTCCAGGGCATTTTTTTTGGCAATGTGGCAAAATTGCAGCAGGCCCTGCATTTGGCATTTTGTTTTTCCCTTATAGACTTCTATAAGGGGGAGGACAAAAAAAAGAGAAAAAAATGCCATGTCTATGTCTTTGTGGCTTTTTTCAGTCCCCCAAAAATGCATGCGAAATTTCTGTCTGACAGAAGCCTTAGGTGCGTTCACACCTACAGGATCTGCAGCAGATCTGCAGCAGATTTGATGCTGTGTTCAGTTATTTAAATGAAATCTGCTGCAGAAAATCAGCTGCAGATACTGTAGGTGTGAACGCACCATTAAAGTGTCACTATCGTGAATTTTTCTTTTGCATAAATCAATAGTCCAGGCGATTTTAAGAAACTTTGTAATTGGGGTTATTAGCCGAAAAATGCATTTTTATCATGAAAAAGCAGTTTGAAGCTCTCCCCCCCCCCCTGTCTTCATTGTTCTCCTATGGAGAGAGCTAAATAAAAGGCCAAAATAGGACAACAAAGAGTTAATCTACAAATACCTCACCCTGTATCTCCTCTGACAGTCACCACTGACCTCTCTGAGCTCTGATTACAGCTGTCACCCAGCTCAGTGGCTGTAATCCTCTGTTATCAGCTTTCTGCTGTCAGGTAACTCCCTCCTTCCTCCTCCCCCCTCCCATCTCACTAGAACAGACAGAGTATGTCTGATGCAACAAGTCACAATTTTCAGATTTTTTGCAGTGGATGGAAAAGAGGAAGGAGGGGGGGACCTGGGAAAAGGCTTTTTAAATGCAGATAATGGCATATTTGGCTAATAAACCCAATTACAAAGTTTCTTAAAATCGCCTGGGCTATTGATTTCTGCAAAAAAAAAAAAAAAAAATACGACAGTGACTCTTTAACTCTTTGAGGACCAGGCCCAAAATGACCCAGTGGACCGCACAAATTTTGATCTTAGTGTTTTCGTTTTTCCCTCCTCCCCTTCTAAGAGCTCTAGCACTCTCAGTTTTCTATCTACAAGCCATGTAAGTGCTTGTTTTTTACAGGAATAGTTGTACTATGTAATGGCGTCATTCATTTTACCATAACATGTATGATGGAATTCCAAATATATTATTTATGAAGATATAAATAGGTGAAATCGTAAAAAAGAATGCAATATGGTAACGTTTGGGGGGTTCCTGTGTCTAAGTAATGCACTATATGGTAACAGCTACATGATACTATTATTCTATAGGTCAGCCGAAACACAACCATATGCAGGTTACACAGATTCTCTAATGTTATATATATATATTTTTTTTTTAATGAAATCCTTTTTTTTGGCAATTAAATATTAATAAAATGGGCCTATTGTGACACTTATAACAGTTTTATTTTTTCACCTACGGGGCTGTATGGGGTGTCATTTTTTCCGCCATGATCTCTAGTTTTTATTAATACCATATTTGTGAAGATCGGAACTTTTGATCACTTTTTATAGATTTTTTTTAATATATAATGTAACATAAAATCGGTAATCTGCGCACTTTTCCCCCTCTTTTCGTGTACGCCGTTCGCAGTTCGCAATGACGCTTGTTATATTTTAATAGATCGGACAATTACGCACGCTACGGTATATTATATGTTTATCTATTTATTTATTTTTATATGTTTTATTTATATTATGGGAAAGGGGGGTGATTTCAACTTTTATTGGGGGAGGGGTTTTGGGGTAGTGTAATAGTGTTTTGAACTTTTTTTTTTTTTACACATTTGAAGTCCCTTTGGGGGACTTCTACATTCACTACTTGGATTTTTACACTGACCATTGCTATGCCATAGGCATAGCATTGATCAGTGTTATCGGCGATCTGCTCATTGAGCCTGCCTGTGCAGGCTCAGTGTAGCAGATCGCCGATCGGACCGCACGGAGGCAGGTGAGATACCTCCGGCGGTCCGTTTCAACGATCGGGACCCCCGCAGTGCGATCGCTGCAGCGTGTCATTACCGGTGAGGTCCCGGCTGCTCACTGCAGCCGGCCCCCACCTCCTATGAAGCGCGCTCCGCTTCATAGCCGGAGAAACACCCAGGACGTAGGGTTACGTCCAGGGTCGTCTGGGGACAGACTTCCATGACGTAACCCTACGTCCAGGGTCGTCTAGGGGTTAAAGTTCTGCAACTTGCGCTTGAAAACAACGTGTGACAGCCTTCAAATGTCCCAAAATCCTTTCTTAAAGCAAGAAACCATCAGAATTCAGGTGGTGTGTTCTGGGAGTTAGGCTTCCTTAGGCTGGTTTCACACAGCCTTAAAGCGACTCTGTGGCCACTGTGGAACCCCCCCAAACTACTTATACCTTGTTGTAGCTTAGGCGAAGTCCTTTCTGGTGGTATGTTTTGTAAAGCAGGTTAGGCTTTGATGAGGCAGAAAATCCAACTTTAGTAGCGGGGCTGCCGTGTCTTAGAGGTGGGGCCGAAGCGTTCGTGCCCTAGTGCAGCGCCGCCTTTGTGGTGTTGCTGGTCGTCTCCCCCTGCCTCCTGTGTCGCCCCCTGCCCGCCTTTACAGGGTTCCATGTAAATGCGCATGCAGCGTTTTTTTGAGCTCCGGCGCCGCTGTAGTGACATAGCCGGCTCCGCACCGCCTCCTTTGGCTGTCTTCCACGCCCTGTTTAGTGACGCTCTTGGCCCAGACCCGGCTCAAATGCCTGTCAGCGGCCACTCCGCCCCATCGCATAAAATGTTGGCGCACACTGACTACGTCATCTTGTAGAGTTCTTGGGATCGGATCGTGCGCAGGCGCACTGACGCGACTGGCTTTATCAAACTAGTCTCAGTAGACTCAGAGTCCGCTCTATTCACATTCACCATTTGTTTAGCAGGTGTTTTTCTGTGGCATTTATTTCTCCTCTCTGGTGTCTTTTTGGCTCTGTGGCAGATTATCCAGAATGCAGCATGCTGAGGGTTTGGCGTTTTTTTTAACTGCAAACTGTGGCGTTTCTATCCAATAGAGTTCAAGGAAAATTTCTTCTTTTTGTCTCAAAAACGCCACTCCTGGAAGACAACAAAAAAAAGCCATTCACACCTAAAGTCAAAAATGCCAGAAAAACTGCCAAAATAGTCTTTGTCAGTTTTTCTGGTAATCTTTTGGAGGCCATAAAAATGCCGCACAGAAGATGTGTGTGAATCCACCTTTAGGAGAGACAATCCATTTTTGATAGGTGGAGTGGCACAGCCCCTTCATTGGCACAGTGGTACAGCATAGGGGATCATCCTTAGAAGTTTCACGATTACTTATGATTATTTCAAATTAGGATATCACTATGTTTTTTTTACTATCCCTGTGCTATGACATCACTTTGTTATTTCTGTTCTATGACATCACTGTGTGCTTTATCTCTGTACACTAAAATCACTACATGCACTACCTCTGTATCCTGTCCATATTGTGTGTATTAGCCTTGTATTATGATTGTTTATTGTCCTTATACTGTGATGTTACTTTGAACCTTAGCTATTGGCTGTGACATTTCAATTTTTATCATTCCTGTTTTGTGCCATTATTCCTAAAGCTTCACTTTGTTATCCCTATTTTTCATATGCTGTGACATGTCTATGAGCAGTAACCCTTTCCCATGACTTTACAGTGTTTATTTACATTTCCTGTTTTGTGACATATCTCATTCATTATGTATGTAAACTGACTGATTCCCTGTGACTAATATCACAATATTTATTATATACTATCCTATACTTTGATTTCACTGTGACTTTTACTTCCCATAATATTAGTCTTCTTTGGCCATACTCTAATATGCTTCATTACATTTAGTATCCCTGTGCAGAGATTGTTGTTGTTGTTATTATTATTATTATTATTATTATTATTATTATTATTATTATTAATAATAATAATAATAATAATAATAACAATAATACTATCATTATTTCCGTATTGCACTTATTCTAGTACTTATATATGAGAAAGAAATATATATGTATATATAGTATATACAGCTAGTACAATCTAAAAGAAAATAACAGACTCAGTCCTAACAGTCATGTATGGAGGAAGGTAAATGAGACAATGATGAGTTTACAAACTTTATAGTTGCCCAAATAAGCAAAAAAAAAAAATGAACATGTACATCAATAGTCAATAAGTATTGGGGTATTATAACACATATTAGAAATCCAAATCCTGCAGCTGCCTGTCATTAACCCCTTAACCCCTTCAGGACCGGGCTAATTTTCGTTTTTGCGTTTTCATTTTTTCTTCCTTGTGCTTAAAAAGGCCATAGCACTTGCATTTTAACACCTACAGACCCACATGAGCCCTTATTTTTTTGCACCACTAATTGTACTTTGCAATTACAGGCGGAATTTTTACATAAAATATGCTGTGAAATCAGAAAAAAATTATATGCGCAGTGAAATTGAAAAAAAAAACACAATTCTTTTTCTTTGGGGGGAGGGCTTCGTTTTTACGCAGTGTGTCCTATGGAAAAACTGACATGTTATGTACGTTCCTCAAGTCGTTACGATTACAACGATATGTAACATGTATAACTTTTATTGTATCTGTTGGCCTGTAAAAAATTCAAACCATTGTTAACAAATATATGTTCCTTAAAATCGCTCCATTCCCAGGCTTATAGCGCTTTTATCCTTTGGTCTATGGGGCTGTGTGTCATTTTTTGCGCCATGATGTGTTCTTTCTATCGGTACCTTGACTGCGCAGATGCGACTTTTTGATCGCTTTTTATTACATTTTTTCTGGATTTGATGCAACCAAAAATGCGCAATTTTGCACTTTGGGATTTTTTTGCACTTACGCCATTTACCATGCGAGATCAGGAATGTGATAAATTAATACGCGGCAATACCAAACATGTTTATTTATTTATTTTTATTTATAAAATGGGAAAAGGGGGGTGATTCTGACTTTTATTAGGGGAGGGCGCTTTTTATTAATAATGACACTTTATTTTTAACTTTTACACTTATACTAGAAGCCCCCCTGGGGGACTTCTAGTATAAGTGCACTGATCTCTCATTTAGATCTATGCTGCATAGATATGCAGCATAGATCAATGAGATCGGCACTCGTTTGCTTCCGGCTGCTGCAGCCAGAAGCAACCGAATGCCGAGCCGGGATCAGCGCCTTAACGGCGCAGACCCTAAAGTATATAGTAGCGTGGGGAATTGTCTGATGTAATAAAATTAGGGATGGTCCGAACTTGGTTCGGACGGGGTTCGTACGAACCCGAACCATCCGCAATAATTACCGATGCCTGCCCTCTCCGTGCAGCGGGAGGAACGCCTGGAAAACTGAGATACAGCCATAGCCATAGGCTGTATCCCAGTTTTCCAGGCGGTTCTCCCGCTGTATCCGCCCGCTGCACGGAGCTGGCAGACAGCGGGAATCCGATGCCGAGCGTTCGGGTTCAGCCGGACCATCCCTAATTAAAATATAACAATACTGTCCCCGTATGGCGTAATCTAAAAAAAAACAAAAAACAAAAAAACAAAAAAAAACACCAGGATTCTTAATTTTTTAAAACTGTGTATTAGAAAAAAATTCATAAAATGCAATCAAAATTTTTCTTTTACACCAACACGATACCAATAAAAAGTAGAGATCATGGCACAAAAAAATGACACCACAACCAGCCCTGTAGGTGGAAGAATAAAAGCGTTATGGCTTTTAGAAGTTGAGGAGGAACATTGCTTTAATTTGAACTGGACACCTTTGCATCAATGACATTTGGCATGAAGGGGTTAAAGTGTCACTGTCGTTTCACAAAACTTCGGACATAGTAAAATGTCAAAAGATTTGATTGGTCTTATTGTTCAGAATGATACCGACTGCGAGACTGAGCCGGGAGAAAACTGCACCATGGTCCTCTCCCGACTTTGTGCCATATGATGAGTCGGGCTCCTAATGTAAGTCTATAGAGCCAGACGCTTTCACTGGCACAAAGCATTAAGCAGACCTTACATGAGCGTGGTCCTTTCACGGGTCTAAACACTCAAACCAATCAAAACTTTTAACATGTCCCTATGACATGTCTAAAGGTTTATAAAATGACAGGTACACTTTAAGGAGAATTAGTATTCCCTTTTTACACAGCATATGAAATATAGCAAGGGGCTCTTTAAGAAGTTTATGATTTTTTTGTTTGTGAGGTTTCATAATCACTGTATGGATAATTTATACAACCTCTTATATTATCTGTTTGTTCATGTTTCGGAATTCCCCTAGATATAAAGAAAAAGTTAGCGGTTTCCAGCCCACGTCTATAGTATTCTAGTTGCTTATAGCACCTTTCAATCCGAAAAAGCATTTGGCATTTAATTTTTTTCTATAATTATTTCCTATGAGGTTTACACTTTACTTTGAAAATATTTGTTAGTTTTGCCATTTAATACAGGAATGGGGATCCTCCATCCCTCCAGCTGTGGCTGGCCAGGCATGATGGGAAATGTAGTTTTTATAAGGAAAATTTAATTGGAAAACTTAGTTCACACAATACATAGAATAATGGTCTCTGTTCACAGCAGTTAAATTAATGTTTAGGACATTTATTGGTGGCCATAATTTAGTGAACAACGGATGTTATTTTAAGTTTAAGATTTTTCTCTTTTTTTTTTGGCCCTCTTTTCATCGACTTCTTGTACCGGATAACCCCTTCAACATCTTTTTGCACTTTTTTTTCCTATTTATAACCTTCCCATTTTTACGTACACTAAATTTTACACACAGCCGACTGGGAACAACCAACATCTTTTGCCACACAACTGCTAACTGTAGTAGTTCACTCATTTTTGCCAGATGTTTTATAATAGTGTTCAGCTACCTAGAAAATAGAGATAAGTTTTCTAAACTTTAACCACACATAATGAAAAAAAAAAAGTCAGAATGTAAATCTGAGCACTCTGCACATTTGCAAACCCAAAGCACGCTACTTCTTGAATGGAAAGGATACTGAATAATTCATGTAGATTTCACCTTTTGCAGTGCAACCCTACGGCACATCACCAGCACAACCTGGGGCAAAATGTGCATGTGAACACATAGTGAGTTGGGGCTGTTTAAGGTTTATTTGCAGAAGCTCAATATCTGTGGATTCCTAATTGACCTCATCAAGCCTATGTTACTCAAGATGACTACCCCTATCCTCTCAGTAGGGGTATGATTAAACCTGCCAGCAACTAGGTGACACCAGCCATATTGCTATAATAAAACATGTGCTAACAGACTCCCTTTAAAGAGGATGTACCACCCGGTACATCCTCTTTAACATGAACCCGGTTTCCGTGCACGGCGCCGTTCGATCCAGCGGTACCGGCCGGTGCTGAAGCACTAGAGGTCAACCGGCCCGCCCCCAGTGGGAGAGAATTCCCTCCCCTGTATGACGCGGCTCGCTTAGAATGAATGGAGCCGCGTCATACAGGGAAGGGAATTCCCTCCCACTGGAGGCGGGCCGGACGACCTCCAGTGCTTCAGCACCAGCCGATACCGCTGGATCGAACGGTGCGGTGCACGGAAACCGGACGGTGGTCCAAAAAACCGACCGCAGCACCGGCTTTCCCGTGCCAGCGCCGATCGATCCGTGGCTTCAGGTTAAAGAGGATGTACCGGGTGGTACTTGCTCTTTAAGAGTCAGGGGAGTTCAGGTCTAGTAAACCACCAAGGAGCTTGCCAGTGAGTTAAGTAAGGGCCCTATTACCCAGAGCAATTTTTAGACGATGATCGATAAACGATTTCAAATTACCGCTTTGGCAGTCACCTTATTAAATGGAACGATACTTGTTACTACCGATCGTTCTTGCGATCGTCCTGTCCTTGCTGATCGTTCGCTTCAGGGCTATTACACCTACAGATTATTAAAAGAAGTTGGTGGGGCTAATACCTTTTTTCTGAGTTATCATGTATCTTGTTTCTCCTCTGGTGGGAAGGCGTGTAATTTTCAAAGAAACGTGGCCAAATGTGTCCTTTTTTGGCCTTTTTTCGACGGAATATATCCATTTATTTTTTCTACATTTTACATTTTACAACATTATATGAACACATATCTTTGAATGTGTTTGTAATCAAGCTTTCAATACTATGGAGTCAAACTACAAACTCATACGAAAAAACGATCTGATAATGTTCACGATATGCATATCACGTCTATCTATGTGCGCAATAGCTTTTGAAGACAAGTTCACGGCCCCTGGAACAACTGAACAACGTGTTGTTGCACCAAAGGACCTGCAGACTATTTGCGACTGAGCAACAATAAAAATAGGTCCAGGTCTCAAGAAGCGATCAAATAATTCTTGTTTGTCGTTTATTCATTGACTGCTATTACATGGGATGATTATCGCTTACAAACAAACGATGTCACGATTTTTTGAACTATAACTGCTCCATGTAATAGGGCCCTAAGAGATAAGTATTAACTACTAGGCACCGGTGTTCCGGTGCCTAGGGCAGCACCTTGCAGGGGGGCAGCATCAGGGAGCAGGGGGAAGGAAACAACTTTTTTTTTTTTTGTTTACATAGTAACATAGTAAATAAGGCTGAAAGAAGACTAGAGTCCATCAGGTTCAACCTAGGGAAACCCTACTGCGTTAATCCAGGGGAAGGCGAAACCCCCCATGAGGCCGAGAACAGCCGCCCCACCACAGGGATAAAACTCCCTCCCAACTCCAGTGGCAACCAGAATAATCCCTGGATCAGTGTATTACCGGAAATCTAATGCCCATTACTTGTAATATTATATTTTTCGAGAAAAGCATCCAGACCTCCCTTGAACTTATTTAATGAATTGACCATGACAACATCATGTGGTAGAGAGTTCCACAGTCTTACCGCTTGAACAGTAAAGCACCCGCGTCAATGCTGATGGTGAAATCTTTTTCCCTCTAGACGTAGAGGATGCCCCCTTGTCATGGTTACAGACCTAGGAGTAAAAAGACCACTACAAAGATCTCTGTACTGTTCATTCATATGTTTGTACATTGTGATCAGATCGCCCCTAAGACGTCTTTTTTCTAGCGTAAATAACCCCAAGCGTGATAACCTATCCTGGTACTGTAACCCACCCATTCCCTTAATGACCTTTGTTGCCCTCCTCTGCACCCGCTCCAGTTCAGCTGTGTCCTTCTTATATACCGTATGTACACAGTATTCCATATGTGGTCTGACCAGTGATTTTAGTTTTCTTTTGTATCTCACATTCCTTTTAGACTTGCCAGTAAATCTGGTGTCTTTTCAAAGGGAAAGGGGTGTATAGTGGTATTGGTCAGGTCTGGTATGGCGGTGTTATTCAGTCACAGTATGGAGGTATTGGTCAGGTCTGGGGGTGGCGGTGGTAAATGTGACGCCTGGAGCTATTACTTACCAATCTACCGATCCTGTGGTAAGAATTCCTTCAGACAATATACAGACTGCTCTAATCATTGTTTACCAGGATTATTGGCAATGCACTTATAAGCAGTAAGAAAATCATGATGCTAATTGGTGAGGGAAGATGGGGCATCTTCAAGTTTAGTGCCTAGGGCAGCAGCAGCTGTTAATACAGCCCTGGGAGTAGATCCCAAACTTCTGCTATGTAAGGTAGAATAGACCTAAAGTCTGGCAGCCCACAAGCAAGTGGGAGACAAAGGCTGTTGAAGAAGCAGCCATTGGCTGATTATTGTGTCATGAGCATTTTGTAGCCCCCTAAGTGAGTTCCGCATTGTACTGAGGACTGGGACACCCATGAGTCTGGTAAAAAGGCAAAGGTTTGAATGTGAGAAGAAATGCTGAAGAAAGCAAGGAGAAGCATAAATGTCATGGTATCACTGTAACACCTAACCCACGTTCTTTGCTGAACCCTTCTCTTTGAGTGGTGGCGTTCAGTGATCAAAGTAACTGAGGTTTGAAAAGAGAAACCCTTTTGAACTTAAACTCTGTAGACTACATTAGTCAGAGAATCTTCTTAAAGGGGGACCTGACATTACTTTCATGCTGCCCAAGCCACAGGCACGGACATACTTTTAGCTGAAACTTGTTACCTGTTTTGTTTATTGGGTTTATTATACATCACAACTTACTACTACTTTCATATTTATATTTTCTGTTGGTCTCGAAAAAACTTTCATTATGTGTTTTTTTATATTAAGTGATTTCTGCAAATTTTTGTTTGTGGCAAGTGCAATAAACCTCATTGTCACTTCCAACATATTTTATTGCTGACCATGTATAGCCATTATCACTAGAGATGAACAAACCTGTCGAGTTTCGGGTTCGTATGAACCTGAACTCTCAGCGTCTGGTTCCCGCTGTCTGCAGCCTCCGTGAACAGGGTGGATACAGCCGGAGGACCGCCTGGAAAACTGGGATACAGCCATAGCCATAGGCTGTATCCCAGTTTTCCAGGCGGTCCTCCGGCTGTATCCACCCGCTGCACGGAGGCTGTAGACAGTGGAAAACAGACGCTGAGAGTTCAGGTTCATACGAACCCGAACCTCTGCAGGTTCGCTCATCTCTAATTATCACAGAGATTATTCAGAATGAAATTTCAGAATGAAGGTCAAGAACTTTCACTTTATTATCAGCTCCATCCTACTTGTTCAAAGTCTGACTGATCCTTCATTCCGTGTGATCATTCAATGTGCTCATTATTCTAATGGCATTTCTTTGTGGCAGACCTCAAAATAAGAAACTCCAGAGCATTGTACAAGTACCCTTACAGCAACCATGTCTGACAATTTTTAAACATTGCTACCAGTTATGGATTCATCAAAAATATATTGCAGATCAAGGGTGTCAGACTCAAATACCCAGTGGGACAAAAGTAAAAAAATTGGACAAAGTTGCGGCCCAACCAAGATATTTATTGAAGCATGCGTGTGGTGTTCCCAGCACTCTTAGAGTGGCGTGCGGTGTTCCCAGCACTGTAAAGGTCATGTGTGGCATTTTTTTACACTGTCAGAGCGCTGTGTGTCTCCCAACACTGTGCACTATGGTGAATGATATCATAAATTGACATGACAATTATAGGATATGAAGCTAGAGGGTAGGGTGATGGAAAGCGTCCACGTCACTGCTGCACATACCACCCATGGCACGCATACAGCTCTCCTTTGGGGATAGCTGGGCTGTGACCTAGTATACTTGCTCCTCTATGGCAGGAAGCATCTAGTGTCATGGGCAGTATGTACAGCAGTGATGTTGATGTCAATGACCCCGGATATTCACGGAATTTGCCCTCCATTCCATATCTATAGTTCACCTATGTACTTTTATAGCACCTCCCACCCACATATATACAAGCTCTTCTCTGCAGCCCGTGCGGTATAAGTTCCATTAATAGAACCCCCTATACTGCCCCATAAAGTAGTTGCCCACAC
The DNA here is from genome assembly GCF_027789765.1 of Dendropsophus ebraccatus. Taxonomy (NCBI): domain Eukaryota; kingdom Metazoa; phylum Chordata; class Amphibia; order Anura; family Hylidae; genus Dendropsophus; species Dendropsophus ebraccatus. The sequence goes on along the minus strand of NC_091461.1, from coordinate 43,780,044 downwards.
AGAAGATACCCCATTATTTCCCCAACTGGAAGCTAGGCTGCCACAGGATGACCAGGAAAAGTGCTGGGAGGACACAGACAGTGAGCCTTTGACTTGCTTCATCTAGCCGTCCCTACCAACTTTCCTCAAGACAGCCCTAGGCGCCTGGGCCACATCCCCTAATGTGCGCCTAAGGTGTAAAACACAAAACAGAGACAAGATGGACAGAACAACAAGGGATAGTCATGCGGGCCGGGATTAAACCAAACGGACAACGTGGTACAGAGTCAGAATCCAAAGAGTGGTCAGAAATACAGAAGCCCAGATCAGAATAATCATGTAAAGAGATACAGAAACATAAAGATACAGGGTATGCTTAGCACGTTCAGTGAGCTAGCAAAGACTTCTGGACAAACAAACACTTTATAGGAGGTCAGGGACCCAGTCCAGAATGCAATTGGACCTGCCCCCTGATTTCCCCTACAACACCTGTGGACTGACATACTGACTGTCAGGGAAATCTGGCAGTCAACTCACTGGTGCAGGTGCCCCCGCATATAACTAGGGGTGCCACACTCCTGGAGGTTTGAGGCAGCACTCCAGCCGCCGAAGAAGACAACCCTTTAGTGTAACAAGGTAAGGATCTGACACAGTAGGTAATCCCATAATAGTGCCCCATTTAGTAATTAATTCCCCAATAGTTCCACATAAAGTATTTAATACCCCCAATAGTGCCCCACAAATAGTTACTTTCCCCATTAGTGCCCCAAAAATAGGTAATTCCCCTAATAGTGCCACATTAGTGCCCCAACAAAACTAAGTTGATTATTCCCAGCTTATCTAGCAGGTGTACGACCAGCGGATTTCTCACTCCTCACTGACCATAGAATCAACAAAGAGATCGGCACCTCCAATAAAACTTGTTTCTTTATTTTCAGTCCATTAAAACATACATGGTAGAATAAACCCCTTCTATGCCAACAATTGCAAGTGAACACATCTCCTGCATGAACTAGAGAAAAGTGTTTAGACACATTGAAAGGATTTCTATGTGTTGCACTAGAAATGTGTTTCCTTAGACAATCTCAAATGCAGCGACTAGTGCATCCTACATAGCCTACGTTACACATAGAACATTTGATGCAATAAACCAGCCACGTAGTGTTACAACTAATGCAGCTTTTCATGTCATAATTGCTATCCTCACAGGGCACATGATATGCCCTACCCGTGATTCCTGTGTTCTGTCTTGCTCAGACTGTTACTAGAGTCAGATTTTCCCATAACAATAGGCAGTAGACAACAGATTGCAGGGAAGAGAGACACCTAGTGGCCAAGTCTTCAGAGTTGTTTTTTCCTGGGGTAAGGAGTCATTTTTGGTAAATTAAGTCAATTATATTGCACAATAATAGGAATCAAAAGTTGTTTGAAATAAAAAAAATTCTGCCATGTACTGTAATGTTGTTAATGTTTGAAGCAGTGGCGCACTATAACAGCTCCGTTTCGGGCGGTAGCCCGGAGCCCTGAGCTCCTGGGGGGCCCATGGCCACCCAAAAAGACTTGTGTGGTGTGTTGTCTCCGGGTTATATTTCTGCCATGGTTTGCAAAAAATCATTACTTTTTTTTCACAATTTTGCACAAATCAGGGCATCATGACATTATCTATCCTATCCTGTACTATGAACACCACGCTAGTGCTGCCATAGTTACAGTGGAGTTGGGGGGCCCAGGCTTGGTGAACAGCCCGGGGCCTATGGTAAAGTTAATCCGCCCCTGGTTTGAAGTACAGGTTTCAAATTCTAGTGTTGGAAAGCTTGGTGGGGATTAAAATGGAAAATCCCCACTGAACTTGCCCGTTTGCCTTCCCTGTAATCTGGGCTGAATGTAATGCATCTAGAAATGTAAAAAAAAATTTGATTTGTCAAAGCTTAGATTTTTGCTGTCAAGATAAGACTCACTAAAATATTTTTGCTGTGGTTATTGAGCTATTCTGCATGTTATAGTGTGAAGAAGGACATTGAATGGGGAGATGAGCAGCTGGCAGAATACTATGATTGCAAGATATATTTTCATGGTGAGACAAAGATGCTACGATTGTCTAGACCAGTCATTTCAAACTCTGGCCCGCGGGCCAAATGTGGCCCGTGGTGGCATTATTTTTGGCCCGCCAGGCAATTCAGACTGTGAATTACATCTGGCCCACCATGGCTACTATATAAGAGACTATGCGGCAGGACTGGCTACTATATGAGACTATGGGTGAGGCCTAGCTACTATATGAGACTATGGGGAAGGCTGGCTTCTATATGAGACTATGGGGGAGGGCTGGCTCTTATATAGGAGACTATGAGGGAGGGCTGGCTATTATATAAGTGACTATGGGGGAGGGCTGGCTACTATATAAGAGACTATGGGGGAGGACTGGCTACTATATGAGACTACTGGGGAGGGCTGGCTACAATATGGGCACTGTTGGGAAGGCTGGCTTCCATATGAGACTACAGGGTGGGCTGGCTACTATATAAGAGGCTATTGGGGAGGGCTGGCTACTATATTAGAGACTATAGGGGAGGGCTGTCTACTATATTAGAGACGATTGGGGAGGGCTGGCTACTATAAAAGAGACTATTGAGGAGGGCTGGCTACTATATAAGAGACTATGGGGGAGGTCTGGCTACTATATAAGAGACTATGGGGGAGGGCTGGCTACTATATAAGAGACTATGGGGAAGTGCTGACTACTATATGAGACTATGGGGGAGGGCTGACTACTATATGAGACTATTGGGGAGGGCTGGCTACTGTATAAGAGACTCTGGGAAGGGATGTCTACTATATAAGAGACTATGGGGGAGGGCTGGCTACTATGTGGGGCAATTTTGGTTGGGTTGGCTACAACATGGGGCAATATTGGGGGGGTTGGCTATTACATGGGTTGGGGTTTAATCATATCATATCACTTTATCATGTCATTTATCATAGTGCACAGCGCTGGGAGATGCATACCACTGACCAGTCACCCTTCAATAGTTATCAAGGTTGGCCCCTGACTTTGTCCAATTTTTTTATTTTGGCCCACTGTGTATTTGAGTTTGACACACCTGGTCTAGACCTCAAATGGTTGTTCAACAAAAAAAAAAAATCTTTCAAATCAAATGGTGTCAGAAAGTGACAGAGATTTTTAATTTGCTTTTGTTAAAAAATCTCAAGTCTTCCAGCTGCTGTATGCCCTGCATGAAGTGGTGTATTCTTTCCAGTCTGGAGAGCAGTGGAGGTTTTCTGTGGAGGTTTTCTATGGGGATTTGCTACTGCTCTGGACAGTTCCTGACATGGACAGCGGTGGCAGCAGAGAGCACTGTGTCAGACTGGACAGAATACACCACTTTCTGCAGGACATACAGCAACTTATAAGTACTCAAGAAGTGCTGGAAGACTTGAGATTTTTTTTTAATAGAAGTAAATTACAAATCTCTAGCACTTTATGTCACCAGTTGATTTAAAAGAGAAAAAAAATCGGTGAACAACCCCTTTAACACAACATATATAATGCCCCTACTCCCCAAGGTAGATACTATATATATATAATAGCATGATTTTTACCTTAGATTATTGTTGAACATGGTTTTTAACTCCCACAGTACAATGCCACAAAGCCTTCGGATTCCAGCAATGAGTGTTCAGGTAACCTTTTCATAGTGAATCATAAGCCACATACTCTTCTACTTTGTATTCATTTTATTATTTTCAAATATTGTTTTATTAGCAGCATCAAAATAATAGACAACAAAGTAAAATTATATACAAATATATATATATATATATATATATATATATATATATATATATATATATATATATATATAATTTTATTTTTATTATTTTATTTTATTTTTTTTATTATTTCTTAAACACAGCCACAAACATGGAATAACAAACATGGAATCTAGCCTCTGAGCTAACTATAAACAGGAAGCTAGTTTACTGTCTGAATGTATATACTTGTATATGAAAAAACAAATTGTTTGCTTTAATAGCTATTAAACTGAATATATGACAGCAGTTGCAGTGGGGAATCCAAAGTCTCACTGCCAGCTTTCCTTGTGTATTCTTATTATGAAAGTTTTCCATTATCCACAGAATAGGGCATATATCTAGTGGACAGGTGGGGTCAGACTGCTGGGACTCAAATAAGGGTCCATTTACACAGAAAGATTATTTGACAGATTATCTGCCAAAGATTTGAAGCCAAAGCCAGAAACAGACTATACACAGAGATCAGGTCATAAAGGAAAGCCTGAGATTTGAATGGGGTAGAAGAGTGCATGCTCAACCACTGCTCCACCCATTCTCTAAGGGGTCTTTCAACATTGCTATCCTTGGGATTGGTAAAAAATTGTACCTCCCAATGCATTCTGGCTAGAGATGAGCGAACTGGGTTTGGGTTCGAGTCGATCCGAACCCGAACGTTCGGCATTTGATTAGCTGGGGCTGCTGAAGTTGGATAAAGCTCTAAGGTTGTCTGGAAAACATGGATACAGCCAATGACTATATCCATGTTTTCCACATAGCCTTAGGGCTTTATCCAACTTCAGCAGCCACCGCTAATCAAATGCCGAAAGTTCGGGTTCGGGTGGACTCGAGCATGCTCAAGATTCGCTCATCTCTAATTCTGGCATAGGTTATTCTGCATTACCCCAGCAGATTTTCACATGCTCCCACCAAATTTATCCAATACTAAAGAAAAATATAGAAAAACACTGACATATACTACTTTACATATATTTTAATGTATAGTAATGTATAATATTAGGTGATATATACAGCATGGACTGTTTTCCAACCCACAATTTAGGATCTGGACTTCAGTTTACAACCTCTGTGAGTGGTGTGGGTGTCAGGTGGCCCAGCGGATCAGGGGACAACAGTCCATGAAATTGAGGGTTAGAACGGAACACTAAACAGGCTAATATTCTTTCATCAGGCAAGGAGATTAAAGGGGTTATCCATATTAGGAAAACGTGGCAACTTTCTTCCAGAGATAACTTGACTCTTGTTTTCAGTTTGGGTGGGGTTTTGAAACTCAGTTCTATTGAAGTGAATGGAGCTTAGTTGCAAACCGCACCTGAACTGGAGACAAGAGACATGTTTTTCTAACTCTGGATAACCCCTTTAAGGTGGGGTTATTTTTTTGTTTTATAAATGTCAGACAGTAGGTATAGGATTGGAACTGGTTTCCCATAGAGAGGACTGAGGACAGAAGAAGCACGGGGAGAAGAGGATGTATGGCCAGGATCATTCTGATGAGTACTAACCCTATGGTCATGTCTGCTGGGTGGCAGCACACACTGATGGAGACAAGCTGCCGAAATTACAGTTAGTAAGTTTACCAAGATTATACCAATGCTGGGGATATGTTGGCACTATATCAAGATTATTAACCCTTTCACGACCTGAGGTCATTGATGCATCAATGCCCAGGTTGTTTTAGGACATAATGATCCCATAAGCTGATGTCCCTATGTCTGCCCATTCTCCTCTGTCCCCTGCTGCTGTTACTATCTTGCATCAGCGGCAGGGGAGAGAGGGGAGGGGGCAGAGCTCATGGCACAGAAACATTTTTTTTCAGAAACAAAGGGAAAATGACATATGTGAATCCCCCAAAAAGAAATAGGTGAGGGAAATATGTCTGGGACATGTCTGCTATCTTCAAAACCACAATATTTGATTTAAGGGCTAGTTCTTTCCAATGTGAAGGTGATAATGTAGCCTATAAAAGAAGACCAGAATTGCCTCAGAAACCAATTGCTGCAATCAGATTTGCAATTATCAACGCAGACATTTCCAAACTTTTTTTTGTTACACCTTCGGTGTTCTGTGTTCAGCGTTAGAGACAACAAATTGAACATGTCAAATATCTGTGCATCACAGGGAACGTTTATTTTTGCAATTTTCTGTGTTGATAACATTTGAACCACAAGAAATATTGCAGATCTCATTGCAACAATTGATTTCCAAGACAATTCTGGTATTCTTTGATATGTGACATGACCACCTTTCCATTGGAAAAACTTTCCCTTGATCAGGTATGGCAGCTTTCAACATTGCAGTCATGTTCTAGACATAGCCTAAAAGGTAGGCCTCCCTATCCATTACTTGTGTGGATATCCAGATATAGTGGCGTAGCGACCGCAGTCGCAGCGGTTGCCGCCGTGACAGGGCCGCTACCAAGGGGGGCCCGTGGTGCCGCCCCTTGCCACCACACTACCCCCCTCCTATTCCCTCTTGTGACCGCAAGCAGTGTTTTGCTTGCGGTCACAAGAGGGAGGCTGGAACTGGCCCCTGGCTGACCCGCGGCTCCCCGGCTCTTTCCCGTCCCAGCCACGGCTGCACACCGACCACAGAACTCTGTGTGCGCCAGGCAAGTACTTCCGGCACAGGGCGCGTCACTAACACGCGCCTCTTGTGTCGGAAGTAACAGCCCTGGCGCACACAGAGTTCCGTGGTGCGTGTGCAGCCGTGGCTGGGACGGGAAAGAGCCGGGGAGCCGCGGGTCAGCCAGGGGCCAGTTCCAGCCTGCAGGAGAGACGAGCCACGACGGGGGAGCGAGTTGTCAGGTGAGTTGTTTTTTTTTTTTTATTTTTTTATCTGCGTTGCACAGACTGGGGGCATCTATAAGGGGGATAACTGGGGGGGGCATCTATAAGAGGGATAACTAGGGGGGGGCATCTATAAGGGGGATAACGGGGGGATCTATAAGGGGGATAACTGGGGGGGCATCTATAAGGGGGATAACTGGGGGGGCATCTATAAGGGGGATATCTGGGGGGCATCTATAAGGGGGATAACGGGGGGCATCTATCAGGGGGATAATGAGGGGGCATCTATAAGGGGGATAACTGGGGGGGCATCTATAAGGGGGATAACGGGGGGCATCTATAAGGGGGATAACTGGGGGGGCATCTTTAAGGGGGATAACGGGGGGGCATCTATAAGGGGGATAACTAGGGGGCATGTATAAGGGGGATAACCAGGGGGCATCTATAAGGGGGATACAGGGGGACCATCTATAAGGGGGATAACTAGGGGGCATCTATAAGGGGGAAACAGGGGGTGCCATCTATAAGGGGGATAACTGGGGGGGGCATCTATAAGGGGGATAACAGGGAGGGCATCTATAAGGGGGATAATTAGGAGGCATGTATAAGGGGGATAACCAGGGGGCATCTATAAGGGGGATACAGGGGGGACCATCTATAAGGGGGATAATTAGGGGGCATCTATAAGGGGGATACAGGGGGGGGCATCTATAAGGGGGATAACCAGGGGGCATCAATAAGGGGGATAACCAGGGGGCATCTATAAGGAGGATAACTAGGGGGCATCTATAAGGGGGATAATAAGGGGGCATGTATAAGGGGATAACCAGGGGGCATCTATAAGGGGGATATAGGGGGGACCAACTATAAGGGGGATAACTAGAGGGCATCTATAAGGGGGATACAGGGGGGGGGCATCTATAAGGGGGATAACTAGGGAGCATCTATAAGGGGGATAACCAGGGGGCATCAATAAGGGGGAAACCAGGGGGCATCTATAAGGGAGATAACCAGGGGGCATCTATAAGGGGGATAACCAGGGGGCATCTATAAGGGTGATAACCAGGGGGCATTTATAAGGGGGATAACCAGGGGGCATCTATAAGGGGGATAACCAGGGGGCATCTATAAGGGGGATAACTAGGGGGCATCTATAAGGGGGATACAGGGGGGGCATCTATAAAGGGGATAACATAGAGGGAGCATCTATAAGGGGGATAACATAGGGGGGCCATCTATAAGGGGGATAACATAGGGAAAGCATCTATAAGGGTGATAACCAGGGGGCATCTATAAGGGGGATAACTAGTGGTCATCTATAAGGGGGGTACAGGGGGGGGCATCTATGAAGGGGATAACATAGGGGAAGCATCTATAAGGGTGATAACATAGGGGGGCCATCTATAAGGGGGATAACATAGGGAAAGCATCTATAAGGGAGATAACATGGGGGGCATCTATAAGGGAGATAACATAGGGGGGGATAGGGGGAGAATCTATAAGGGAGATAACATAGGGGGGCATCAATAAGGGAGATAACATGGGGGGCATCTATAAGGGGGACTCCATGGAGGGTGTGTGCTATAGGGCATGTACTATAGTGGATTACACAGAGGGGGCATAAACTAAAAGGGTGATCACATAGCGCCAGCCTACCCACCTAGTGAGGGCCCAAAGGGGACAAGACAGATGTGCAGTTTGTAGAGAGATGAGGATGGTGAGTGAGGAGCCTAATATGTCAATCTGGTAGATTCTGTGTATTCATGGCTCGGAGAAGTTCTCATAATGGCCCAGGGCAGATGGAGAAGAAGATGAAAAGGGAAGAACTCCAATCAGAGAAGACGTTCCTGTGAGTCACCGGATATAACTGCACTGTAATGTCTATGGAGTAAAGAACCTGTGTAGAGCTGAGGCTACCTCTATATGACTGGATGAGGTGATATTGGTCTTTGTACAGTGGATGTTGTTCAGTAGCAGCAGTTGTATTAGTCAGTATGTGGTGATGTTAGTGAGTAGCAGCGGTGGTATTAGTAGCAGCGGTGGTGTTAGTTAGTATGTGGTGGTATAAGTCAGTAGCAGCAGTGGTGTTAGTTAGTATGTGGTGGTATTTGTTACTTGTAATCTGGTACTTTGTTTTATTGGATTTAGTGTACTGGATTTGGTCAGTCACAATATGGTGGTCATAGTGTGGCGGTAATATTTGTCCCTTGTATACTGTTATTATTGGGAATATTGGTCTCAGTATACAGGATTTGGTTAAAAACAGTATAGCAGTAATATGTATGGTGATTATATTTCCTATATACTGGTATTATTAGTAATATCAATCTTGATATATATATATATATATATATATATATATATATATTATATACCAATAGCATAGCTTGGTCGAGGAAGGGGGGCCCAAAATAACCTCTTGCACCAGGGCCCAAGAGACATTAGCTACGCCCCTGTCCAGATATGTCATTTGCCCTTTTATTTTTGAAATAGCTAAAGGGTGTCCTGAGACTTGACCTTGTAATATAACATTTCCCATGAATTGTCCACCCTAAACAGCAATGATAAAATACCATTCTCAGGTGTGTCTTTTCAGATTTGATATATTCTAGACTGAGATTCTCTACCCTGGTTATCTATCATTTCTAATTAACCAAATAGTACAAATTGAATACATAGGTTTATAAAAAATACAATTGAACACTAAATTTAATATTGAAGTCAGCAAGGGAAATGCAAACTTTTAAGAACAGGGCATAAAGGAAGCATGTCAGACATGCCTAGTGCTAGAAAATGCCAGGGGCTTTGTTCCCAGTCATTTCCATCGCATTGAAATGTTGACTAGAAGATTACATACCTCTCTATGAATAGTCCTATGTGATTAAATTTGTTTCTTTAAGCATATGGCTAAACTGTGCCTGTAAAAAGTCGATTAAAATGTGTTAAGTGGCAAACTTTTAGTCTTTGTGAAAAAGGAAAAGTGAAATCATTTAAACTACTTTGGTGGATACAATGGTCCTGAAGTGAAAGTACGTACAGGCATTTCACTGCTTACTGTAATACAAATCTGACTGAGCCTAGAAAGGCAGACATACAGATGAATGGGGAGACCATCAAGAAAATTAAATGTGTATCACTCCTATGTAGAGTAGCTGATTGATATAATCTTGAAAAGACAAAGTGCTGGTCAAGGCCTAATAGAAAAAAACAGTTTGCGCTACATTTTACATTCTTGTGAAGTGTTTCTTGTATGCACGGTTAATACCTGCCAAAGATGGTACAAGGAAGGACAAGTGGTGACTCCAACTTTAACGGCTCAACAGGTATGGACCCAATGTGCTACCCAACTGATTTGGTTTGGGAACAAACTTAGAAGCCCTCGATGCTTATACCCTTCGACCCAATCCAGGAAACGGAGACTGACTTCTGCAGCCATAGAGTAGAAGGTCACTTACCAAGAGTGTGAGTTAGGGCCGTATTTCATGGCCCAATCAATAATGTAAACGAGCACCGTTCTGCTAAATAGATGCTCGTTTACCGAGCCTATTACACAGCTCAACCATTGTACAGCAAGTGATATATATATATATATATATATATATATATATATATATATATATCCAGGACTGGCCCACAGGGAAGCAGAGGAATCCCCCCTGTAGGCCCTACCCTTTGGTGGGCCCCCAAACAGGAGGTGGGCCTCCCTGTCTAGTAGCTCCAGGATGACATATAATCATCCAACACTGCTGCACACGCCTTTCACCTGGTAACTTACTGCCTCTATCTAGTAACCTGGAGTTTCATAATATTATATAGAGGCAGGGAGTGACTGGGGTGACAAGCAGCAGCATGTAGTGTGCAGATTTAGCGCAGCCCCTCTCCTCTCCCCTGGGACCCTCTGCCACCTCCTCCTCTCAGGCTGCCCCATCTGCTTTATGTGCTGCTGCTGGGAGTCAGGACACAGGAGTAGAGGAGGGAGAGGGGCTGCAGCCTGCACAGTGCGGCCCTGGGGCTGAAAATCTGACAGCATGTGAGCTGTACCTGGTACTTTCCTGTACCAGAGGTAAATATGTATGTGTGGACATGAACTATGTATATTGTGTGAGTCTGTGTGTATGGTGCATGCATGTGTGTGTGTGTGTGTGTGTGTGTGTGTACTATCTATGCATATATGTGCATAGATATATTTGTTTAGATGGGTGTATTGTGCATGCATGTGTATGTGTGTGTGTGTGTGTATGTGTGTGCGTATGTGTGTGCTCTGCTGTATGCCCTGCAGGAAGTGGTGTATTCTTTCACAGTGCTCTATGCTGCAACCGCTGTCCATGTCAGGAACTTACTCTGGACAGTTTCTGAGATGAACAGAGGTGGCAGCAGAGATCATTGTGTCAGACTGGACAGAATACACCACTTCCTGCAGGACATACAGCAGCTGAAGCAGCTGATAAGTACTGGAAGATTGTAAAAAAAATTTTTTATAGAACTAAATTACAAATTTCTGTTGAGTTGATTTAAAATATTTTTTGTTGGAGTACCCCTTTAATAGTGTGGACAATTTTACTTTTAAACAACTAGACGACCCCTCTTGTACAGTCAGTGCGGTTTCTAGTGATCAACTAATCGGGTGATCAGATCACCGATTTCCTATGAAAGCCTGAGAAATGTAGTTTTACATGCCACCCACACTGCTTGTCTTTACTCTGGAGGATTTCCAGGTAGGGATCCCCTCCCCTATTCATTTCAACAGCTTTATTAGTAATACTCTTTGGCCGCCCTTTCCACATACAATGAAATCAGATTGTCAGCAGTCTCCTTAATGTTAACAAATCTGCCGTATATACTGTAACTGTATACCAGTGGTTTCTAAAGGGAAAGGTCTGTGAACAACAAGTGTCCCTCCAAAAAGTTGGGAGATATGGAGGAAGGGCTGACTGCAAAGCATTATGGGGAAGATTGATGTCATGTGTTTTCAGTCATCATCATCATCATAAGCTTTACAGCAATGGAGCAGCTTTATCAATCTGCCAGAGATAAAACACAGTCTGATTTGCCCATAGCAACCAATCACAGATCACCTTTCATGTCTTAAGCTCTTATAAAATTAAAGCTGAGCTGTGATTGGTTGCTATGGGCAAGTTAGACACTCTAAGTTGTGCATGGCAACCAATCACAGTTCAGCTTTTATTTTACCAGAATAATTTGAGAAACAAAAGCTGAGCAGTGATTGGTTGCTATGGGCCACATCAAACCATGTTCTTAGTGTGGCCTAGCCATAAACTGTTTGCTTGGTCACAAGTGTGTTTAGTGACCTCTGAAGTAAAGCACATCACCAGTCATTAATGGGTTAATGGCTCAGATGTGTTTACCTACAGTAACCATGGCAACCATGCACTGTGATGACAAGCGCTTATGTCATAAAGAAGGTTCCATAAAGCAATGCACCGCGCCCTGATCAGTGCCATCTTGGATGCGCCAGAGGACCTTGAGCTTGACTACTTTACTGCCCCCTACCCTTGATGAAATTTGGAGGTTCTAGCAGGGGACCTGGATCTGTGAAGGAGAAGAGATACAGCCGCCTAGCCATCAATAAGGTGACAGACATTGCAGCCTCATCTCTCTCACATCCAGTTTATTATACTTATAGTATGGTATTACCCTCTAAGCCCAGGGGAGGGGCAACTCTCCAGCCATGGCTCCCTCGAGGTTTCCCCCACAGGGGGTTTTTCCTCGCCTGAGTGCTGGAGGGTGACTCTTCGTGAGTCGGGGGGTCTGCCATTTTCAGTGTCATGTAATTTTAAATAAAATTGGGACCCTTTGACACTTGATTACAATGTGTTGTGTCTTTATTTTGTGGTCTTTGTTTTAAGTTATTATACTTGGTGATCCATCACATATTGCAGAGTCATAAAGCTGGACATCTATCTGCTACACCGATCCATCGCCTGCACAATGAGCACAAGTAGGATGGAGCAGTGGCTAGTAGAACTCCTGCATGTATGTGCATATTCCTGGATTAAAGGGGCACTCAAATCTTGAAGAAAAAACATGCATCGCAAGGTTTATACCTACATCTGCAAGGTTTGTCAAAAGGTTTTTTCAAGTGACAGGGCCACACCCATCATAGCATATCATAGCAACATGGACACATACATGCAGTCCTGTCCCCTGATGCAAGCCCCAGCCTGAACTGGATCTGCTATGATTTGGAAGGTGATGAAGACTTCCTGAGTCAGAGTACAGTGCTGTAGACCCCGCTATGCAGACCATGCCCCTCCTCCACTCGCACTCCCACCCAGAACATGGAGCTCTTAAACCAAAGCAATGCTCTTAAACCATGTCACAATTTTGAAAAACTGGAAGCTCTTAAACCAAAACGCGCTTAAACCAAGTTACTCTTAAACCAAGGTACCACTGTATATGTTGCAGGGAAATGATAAAATCAGGGATTTTATCAGGGATCCCTAAGGATTTGATGTACGTATCATGCATATGTATGCATATAGGTAATGTGCATTTCTTTATATCTGTGTTTGATGTGTGTATATATTGTGCATATTTGTATGTAATATGTATGCACAAGTTATGTTCACTTATAAGTAACTCCCCCTCCCAAATCTGAACCTGCTGGGGAATCGTATCAATTAAGCAGGGAGAAGCCTTTTTAACTCTTTGTACCAGAGAATAAAAGCATTTTCTATGCTATGGAAGCACAGACAAATTTATATAAGGTACCATGTGTCTTCTTGACCTAACAGCATCTAACAGTGTCAGCAATTTGGAACATGAATTACAGCTGACAGATTCCCTAAAGGAGAAGTCTTGTGAAATTAACAAATGACAGGCAGGCAGTAGGGTGTGTGAAGATAATAAAGAAAGTATACTTACCTGTGCCTCGTAGCACTGCTCTCAGGTCTCTCTCACAGCTGCCATAAGTCATTTTCGCCCAGGTTCGGTGTACGTCTCAGCCCTGGCTTCTCCAGCTGCAATGTCACGGAGCAACTGATGGATTGCCTTTCGCAGCCAGTCAGTGACTGCAGCGGTGTCCCGTCCCAGTCACTGATTGGCTGAAGTGGCAGGCTGCTGCAACCAGTGATTGGTTGAGCAGCCTATCACTTCAAAGGCCAGCTCTGCAGTTCCACCAGCGGCTGCAGACAGCGTGCAGAAGGCAAGAAGGTACCAGGGAGCGGTCATCAGCCGTGTATCGCTATTACACGTGGCAATGCGTGCCCCGTGGCTAATGATTTTAGGTCAGGATCGCTCTGTGTAATAGGCCAGATGGTCCCACTTCCAGGCACTGAGAACAAGAAGAGGCAACTAGGTAGTGGTCAGGCTCAGACAGAAGAATCATGGCAGGCAGTACAGGTTTGTTTGTCTGTATACAGCTTTAATTTTTTGTGTTGGTTTTTAATAAAGATTTTTATATTTTAACATATCAGAGGTGTGCAGTGTGATGCTGATATGGATGATGCTTTGGCATGTACTGCCTAAACATTGTTACAGACCAAACCAAGAGTTTAAGGTGGTCTTCAACTTCCCAAAATCACAGTCAGCTGGGAAACACATATAGCTCCATGGTGCTTACTGCCTATGTATCATTGAATTTAATGTATGTAGTGCACTGTAGATACATATGTTGAAAGCTCCCCCTAGTGGTGGGTGCAGGCATCCCTATGGCTGTATGAAAGACAGTGAGGGATTTAATGTCCTATATAAAAACATTCTGTATATCATGAAATGAATGAGCATAAACATTTCAAACTATAAATGAAAGAGTGTTATAGTTGTAGTTACCTCCTCCTGGTGTGAAACCCAGACAAACTTTTTTTTTAATTACTTAAAATAACTCAGTGAATGAATGAATGTGTTACGTAACTTTCCATGAGGCAAGGCTGTCACACCTGGTATCTTCTGCAGTAGGTGTTACGTTTTTATTTATTTTGAAGTGAGTTTAGGCTTTTGTTCTGTGCTCTCGTGTTGGTGCATGCCGCGATACAGGTTTGATATGTAAGCCAAAAAGCATTTGGGAAAACATCTAATGCTAAGGGGAAAAAAATCAATCATTTGTTAATTAACTTTGTCTTCAATGCCAGGACTTGACTACATAAGACAATAGAATGTTTTATTCGGAAATAATAGAGCCTACAGTGAACAAACGTTTGTAGCTGGTGTCTCTTGTGTAACAGTAGTTCTCAGCAATCAAAGGGACTCTGACAGACAGACGTTTCATTATTGAGTGCATTGGCTGGGCATACCTGAAGAGTGGCAGCTAATTGTTCTTATACATAGGATATGATGACGAAATGACACCGAAATGCTTAGTAACAGTAAATACTTTCAAACTTGTATTGTTGAGCTTTATATGTGCTCCAGGCAAAGTGCCATGTGCCAGAAGTAAGTTTTGGTTTTTTTATTTACTAGAGTAAAATACTTCCGATTTTGCTAACAGTGATCATGGGTGGTAGTGACTGTTACAGGTCTCCATAAAGGGGTACTCTGGAGAAAATGTATTATTAAGTCCATTGAAATTTTTTTATTTAGGCATTGTATTGCCCCCCAAAAGTTATACAAATCACCAATAATCACTTATTACGGGAAATGCTTATAAAGTGCTTATTTCCCTGCACTTACTACTGCATCAAGGCTTCACTTCCTGGATAATATGGTGATGTCACGACCCGACTCCCAGAGCTGTGTGGGCTGTGGCTGCTGGAGAGGATGATGGCAGGGGGACACTGAGGGACACAGGGCGCAGGAGGGACACTGAGCATCCCTCTGCCATCATCCTCTGCAGCCGCCACAGCCCGCACAGCTCTGGGAATCGGTTCATGACATCACCATTTTATCCAGGAAGTGACATCACCATGTTATCCAGGAAGTAAAGCCTTGATGCAGTAGTAAGTGCAGGGAAAAAAGGCACTTTATAAGCATTTCCTGTAATAAGTGTATGTTGGTGATATGTATAACTTTTGGGGGGCAATACAATACTTTAATAAAAATTGTCGCCTGACTTCTCCTTTAACTGGTGCCAGAAAGTTAAACATTTCCTTCTATTTAAAAAAAAAAACTCTAAAAACTGCTCTATGCATCTGAGATTTATTTCAAATCTGACATATTGCTCCCTGCTTTCATCTCAGGAAATGTCCATGGCAGGAAGGTTTGCACTGGGTTTCCTCCTGCTCTGGACAGTTTCTGACTTGGACAGAGGTGGCAGCTGAGAGTACTGCGTCAGACTGGCTAAAACTATATGACTTGCATCAAAGTATACAGCGGCTGGTAAGTGCTGAAAGGCATGGAGTTACTTATTTTTAACAAATCTGTATAAATGTCTGGCACCAGTTAATTTAAAAACAATATTTTTGCTTTCTGTCAAAAATTCCTTTTAAAGCAGTAATCAGTTTTTAAAGGGGTTGTCCAGTGGAAATATTTTTCTTTGAAATCAACTGGTTTCAGAAAGTTATATAGATTTATAATTTACTTTTATTTCAAAATCTCAAGTCTTCCCATACTTATCAGCTGCTGTATGTCTTGTAGGAAATGTTGTTTTCTTTTCTGTCTGACACAGTGCTCTCTGCTGACATCTCTGGCCAAGACAGGAACTGTGCAGACCAGCAGCAAATTCCCATCTAAAAACTTCACTGCTCTGGACAGTTCCTGTCTCGGACAGGGGTGGCAGCAGAGGGCACTGTGTCAGACTAAAAAGAATACACCACTTCCTGTAGGACATACAGCAGCTAATAAATATGGGAAGACTTGAGATTTTTAAGTAAGTTACAAATCTATATAAATTTCTAAAACCAGTTGATTTGAAAGAAAAAGATTTTCACTGCATAACCCCTTTAATAAGGCTATATCTATGTTTGTTGTATGCATTATTGTGTATATATAATTCAGCATTGCAGCTTTATATACACAGTAAACATTTGTCTTACTTAAAGTTTGAAAATTGTCTGTCTAGATTGTCATGGCCGTAGCATCAAATGTGTTCTCCTTGTCGGGCATGGTGTCATTTGTACAGAGTGACATTGAGCGATGGACAAAATTAACCTGTCCTAGAAAGTGGCCAAATATGTTACACCAATCTCACCACTTTAACCCAATAATAGTGGAATAGCTACTACATATTCTCATATACAGAAGTGTTTCCTACAATGCAGGTTTATTCACCAACCACTGGGATACCTAAGTGGCACATCTTATTGTATTCAATTATATAAGCACTGTTACCATATATTAATAAAGTATTAGGTTTAGTAAAGTACTTGATGACAAAGTAAGCACAGAGGTGGGAGCTATAACTTTTACCCTTAGGGCCCTATTCCACCGGACGATTATCGTTTGCATAATCGTTAACGATTAACGATCTCAAACTACCGCTATTGCGAAAGACCTGAAAGCGTTCAGTCGTTTCCAAGGAACGATAATCGTTACTTATGATCGTAATTGCGATAGTTTTTTCTTCGCTATTTATTCGCTATTGCGTTCGTATCTATTGCAAACGACCGAACGATGTCTTCAATTCAATGCGAACGATTTGCGAACGTTTTGCGAACGAGCACCGATAAAAGTAGGTCCAGGTCTTATAAAGCGATCAACGATTTCTCGTTTGGTCGTTAATCGTTAACTGCATTTCAACTGAACGATTATCGTTTAGATTCGAACGATTTAACGATAATCTGAACGATAATCGTCCAGTGGAATAGGGCCCTTACACCAATTGGCCTCATGGTCCCACCTAGACATGAAGGAGTGTAGTACTATGAGACTAGAAAAGACTCTGCCTAGGGTACCAGTGTACTCACAAGGGGGCTGCCAGCTTACCAAATGTGTCGGCTCCTAAAATATGTATGTTTGCTTTAAATTAGAGGTATGGATGGGAAGCATTTCCTGATGGAAGACTCCGTTATCCTGGGTTTACACGGAGCGATTATCGGGCAAATTTTCGCTATAACGATCGAATTCGAACGATAATCGTACGTGTAAACGCAGCGAACGATCGAAAAATCGTTAATTTTGATCTTTTAACAGGTTCATAAATCGTCGTTCGCCGATCGCAAAAAATTCGCCGATCGTTCCGTGTAAACAGTCGTCGCGCGATAGTCCGGCCGCCCAGAGCCCCGCCCGCCGCCCGGCCCCCCACTCGCAGCCCGGCCCCCCGCTCATCCGCAGCCCCCTGCGCCGGCTCGATCGCCACCCCGCCGCTCTGATCGACACCCCTGCCGCCCCGATCGCCTCCCTCGCCGCCGCTCCGATCGCCACCCCCGCCACCGCTCCGATCGCCGCCGCTCCGATCGCCACCCCCATCCGCCGCCGCTCCGATCGCCACCCCCATCCGCCGCCGCTCCGATCACCACCCCCACCCGCCGCCGCTCCGATTCCCCCCCCCCCCCCCCCCGCCGATCGCTCCGGTCCTCGGACATCCCCGGCTCCCCTCTTCAGCGCAATGATTGGCTGTAGAGATGAGCCGGGAATTTCAAACGGCTCCTCTTCAGCCAATCAGTGCTCCTCTTCAGTGCACTGATTGGCTGAAGGGGAGCTGTTTGAAATTCACGGCTCCCCTCTTCAGCCAATCAATGCACGGCAGCACTGATTGGCTGAAGAGGGGAGCCGGGATTTCAAACGGCTCCCCATCAGCCAATCAGTGCTGCCGTGCATTGATTGGCTGAAGAGGGGAGCCGGGAATTTCAAATGGCTCCCCTTCAGCCAATCAGTGCTGAAGAGGGAAGCCAGGGATGTATGCGCGGAGCAGGTAACGTATGTTCTTGGCCGCGGCGGTGGGGGTGATCGGAGCGGCGGCGGGGGGGGGGGGGGCGATCGGAGCGGCGGCGGGGGTGGCGATCAGGGCGGCGCAGGGGGCTGCGGTTGAGCGGGGGGCGGGCTGCGGGCGGGCCGGGCTGCGGGCGTACGATCGCAAAACGATTTTTCCGTACGATATATCGTACCGTCTAAACGCTGATCGTTATAAAAAAAAAAATCGTTACTTCAAAATCGTTAATTGTACGATCGGGCCAATAATCTCCTCGTGTAAACTTAGCATTAGGGTGCGTTCACACCTACAGGATCTGCAGCAGATCTGCAGCAGATTTGATGCTGTGTTCAGTTATTTAAATGAAATCTGCTGCAGAAAATCTTCTGCAGATCCTGTAGGTGTGAACGCACCATTAATATGATTTCTATGTTTTTCAGAACATGCAGGGTTAATGGGGCTTTATGTACATGTTAAGCATACGCATTGGGACTTGGTAGCGTATGCAGAACATTCTAGCCTCTTAGTGTTAGCCACAGGGATGGCCCTTTGCTCTATCACTTAGCTTTAGTGGGGACTTTAGTTTTCTTTTGGTTTGGGGTGAGGGGACTAAAGGCCACTTTACAGCTAAGTGAGACAGGTAAACAATACTAGGTAAGGATATCCTAAGGGTGACACAAGGAGGCTACTAACCCAAGTCTGTTCACATGTTGTCCCTGCAATTTGTTTAGTGTTTAAGTGTTGTACCCAGAGGGATCAGTGTTGCTGCGATGCTTTGGGAAAGTTACACCCTACCCTGGGAGGTGCCCACAGGGTTGCTCCAATGACCCTTTATTAGTAGACCTGCCAAAGAACTATTCCCAAATACCCTCACACAGCTTCCAGCCATCTATGGGTCCTCAGTGGTCAAGCCCTGGTCTGCTCACTCTCCCAAACAGGTCTCTCAGGCTTACATGGTTTCAGTGCACAGTTTCTAACCCGCACCAAACACTGTCCCTAACCTTCCCTTAGCCCTCTCCTACCAGTGGTGTGGCACAGTCTTTTATTGCCATAATGCTCGCACATATACCAGCATCAGGTCGTTCCTGTGTCTACACTAACAGTGGTGCCTCCCCCTGCAAGCTGGTGATCAGAGAATTTATGTAGTGTCTCTGCCATAACATGGAAACAACACTGTATCTTGCAGTCCACCAGCCCATTACTACAAGGTGCTCAGGCAAGTTCATCATATACATGTTTCCATTGCATATATAACCAACAGAAGCAATAACAATAACCAATGCAATTTTTTTAAGTAATATTCGTAAGGGATGGGAATAATGTTTCTCCCAATTACAAGCAGCAAGAGTCAAAGCCCATTCCCCTTAGACATCCAGTAAGCCGCCTTATGGGCACGCTGCTGTCTTTTAACATGCTGCCTTAGGGAGAAGCCTGTTCTATCTGTACAATACTAGTTTTCAGTCCAGCTGTATTACTACTGTCATAGCAGTTCTCATCCCTCATTACCCGATGACTCTACAACTATCAGTAACAGTATCCAGCAACATGATAGCCAGAGTAGGAGACAGAGATGAAGTTCTTAAGAAGGGCAAAAGAATTAAAGATTTCTAGGTATCCCTGGCCGCAAGTGTAAAAGTCAAATTCAGTTTTCATATTAAGGGCTTAGCCAGGAATGGATTTGAAAAGAGGAGAAATCTCAGTCTTTCTTTTATGACCTGTTCTCTCTTTATAGTCAGTTCCTGGCTTTGGCTTCAAAAATCTGTCTGATAAATCTCTTGGTGTAAACGCACCCTTAGCTAAAAAGGTGTGACCACTTCTGACATTGATAACACTATGGGGGACATTTATGAAAGTTACAACCTGGGCATGTGCCTCTTAGTGAATTCGGCCAGGGAAAAGGGGGCGGGGCCTATTTTAACAAGTACGCCAGTCTTCATAAATCCCCCCCCCCCCCCCCCCGCTATATATTCACTATGCACTAACTTTATAACACAGGGCAAAAATAGTCAAATGTAAATGCAGGGAAAGTGTCCATTATATTTCATTATTAATAGGAATGTGATTAGTTATCATATTTACTATGGTCCAGTAGATGACCTATATATAGGATATGTGTCATATACTATAGATTATATATTTATATGGTCATTTTTCTACAGGTTTATAACTTGGGCCCCAATAACTCAAAATTCCTTTAGTAAGACTAATATAAAGGCCTAGCAAAAGGTTCAGCACAGCCAATAGCTAAAATGCCTAGATGAAGTAGAATATAAGAATTACCAAGCTTATATTTCTCACTAATAGCCGCTGATTATTATTATTATTATTATTATTATTGCCGTTTGATTAAATCTAACATTACATACTCACTGACTATGACTACTGTATATTTTTGCGTTTGTATGGAAAGGAAACTATAAATCTATTTCATTCCTATGTAACAACCCTCATTTAAGCATAGTTGTACACCAATAGTCCTTACCAAAAATAAATACTCTCATTTACAATTCCCTGTGTGGATTCCTAGTCTAACCAGCAGACGTGAGCATTACATAGCGCACATGTCATTCCAGGCAAGCATGCATTTCAATGCTGGATGGAATTTTTAGGTGTCAGATCGTGACGCTTACAATGAGCGTTTCTGATTTGCTGTCATTAGCCATACCTTGGATGGAAAGCTACCACCGAGGACAGTGTGTACAACATACACAGACTGCCAGAAAATGAGCTTCTTCATCAAGAAGTCTTGCTCACAAACAATAACATAGAGACAAGATGGGATCATCAGTCTCAATTATTAGGACAGAGTTTTCCACCCATATTATTCTGTCTGTCACGTACTCCTCAGGTTCCAAAGAAGTCCCTGTCTCATACATCATTTTTTTTTACAAAGGTTGAAGGCCCCCAAGGGGGTCCTTCCTGCCCACTATCCCACCCTTGATGTCTGACTACCTTCAGCACAAGTGACAAGAAGCCGTTCCCAGCTACAAGTGGAATATTTACATACCAATAAACCTCCAGCCAGTGCATAGCTGGATGAAAGGAACCTGTCTGATGCCTCCAGAAATGCACTACTCTACCTAAACCACACGCCAGCAGCAATAGCCGAACATGTAGCCACATTGACTGTTTATTAAAATGTATAGAAGTTAAAACACTTATAAACATTAGAAACATAAAGCCTATAAAACTATAGATAGCAAAGTGTGAAACAACAAAATATATTTTAGAATTAATTAAGTGTTACTTATTGAGTGATCTCCAATGACTGTGCCTCTACCTAAAGCCAACAGACGTTGTACACAATGTATTTTATTTGGCAGTTTTTTCGCTCACAAATTCCGTTTGAGACTTAAAAAATAAATAAACAAAGCAACAAAATAAGTTAAAAACAAAAAAGACCCAAAAATATTTTGGCGGGTCTACTATTACTTTTCATATGCTGCTTTTTGACGCTTTTGACACTCCGGGACCACTGGCACCCGGCTCTTCCCAGTACCCCTGGTGGAATTGGATACTGGGGTAATAATGGGGGGTTAGTGTTAGCCATTTTATACCGGCTAACACTAAGCTCTGACTTAGTAATGGATTCCGTCTATCAGACAGCTTTCACTACTAAGTTTGTAAAGTAATGAAAGAAAACACAATACACCTAGAATTTTTTTTATTCAAATAAAAACACCCCCACACCCCTCGTTGACCATTTTATTGTACATTAAAGTCCGATGCAATCCTCTGCATGCCGGTATCTGAAAAACAAAAACAAAAAAACATAAGCAAAAACAAACAGTAAGTAAGTAAGGGGTTAAGTCCCTGGGAACCAGACTGTAAGTCCCATGCTGGAGGTCACCTAGCTTTCCCAGCATCCTGTAAGGTTTACAGGATCCTGGGAAAGCTGGGTGACCTTCAGCATGGGAGTTACAGTCTGGCTCCCAGGGACTTAACCCCCTGGGGACCAGACTGTTGTGGCACTGCACCTGCACCAGCAAGGAAGGGGGTTAAGTGCCCCCCTTCCTTGCTGGGGCAGGTGCAGTGCGCTCTGGGGAGGGGGGGGGGGAGGAGGTTACCTGCTGCTGCTTCCTCCATTGTTGCTAACTCTCTTGGTAGGCCCCGCCCCCCGCAACGGTAAGCCCTGCACCATGCATCGGACGCAGTCTTATAGTGGGCGGGGCTTATCAGGACATCTCTGGACAGCTAGCAACAATGGAGGAAGCAGCAGCAGGCCACCCCTCCCCCATGGAGATCGCACTGCATCTGCCCCAGCAAGATGCCCCTTGCTGGTGCATATGCAGTGCCAGAGCAGTCTGGTCCCCAGACCCACGGAGCATACCGGCTCCACGTTATAGGTGGTGAAACACACCACCTCTAGTGTGGAGTGAGTCTGCGACACATATGCGACTATTTTAGATAGTCGCACATGATAAATCATGCCTACTTTCAGCATAAGCTGAAGTAGGCACGATCAGTCTAAGTAGGTGAAATATCGCAAATTTTGTGACATTTTCACTCCAAAAAAGTGGCGTACAATGTTGATAAATCTCCCCCATAGTCTAAAACTATTTTCTCTCCAATTGGTTTTTTTATTGGTCCATGAGATTTTTAAAGAATTGTCCATCACTGACTGCATAGAACCATGTGTTCGGTCATGTGGAGGTAAATACTACATTGTGTTTGAACACTTTAACTTAAGTATATCCATGTTATATGAATATTGAAATAAAGCCCACAAGTATTTTTCTTGATGGTGCAGGATTCAAGACACTCCGTATGGTAGAGCAGAGAATGCAAGGACATTTAAAAGGGAAAAGGCCGCTGGTGAGGAAACTGATACATATGCTGCACATACAAATTTGCAATATCATGAATTTTTTTTATATAGTATGTTTACACAACATTGCAAATAAGTCCTGATGTTTGCTTTATTGTTTTGATACTTAAGTATGGAACAGATCTATAATTACCTCTGTTATATTAATAATGCAGGTGCTCACATAGGAAATAATTGTTATTTTCTGCTGTTGCAATAAATCACTGCTTATTAGGTGACATTTACATTTATCTAAAACGAGATGCATCCTCTCCACTCTGGGAATTGTTAGCAATTACATGCACCTGCCTTATAGAGTATTAGATGAATCAAGCATAATTACAAATGAGCTAGGAACATGGACCCCTTGGTGATAGCATTCATGGTATTTGACGAATAATTCAGTTATCTGACTTCTAGAATATACATGTTTACAAAACTTTAAGGCTATGTTCACATGCTGTACAAACAACGTCCGTTCCGCATGAACGGCTGCTGTTTAACGTTAACAACGGTGGGGATTAATGATCATGATCATTAAAGGAGTACTCAAGCGAAAATCTTTTTCTTTCAAATCAACTGGTTTCAGAAGCTATATAGATTTGTTATTTACTTTTATTCAAAAAAATCTCGTCTTCCCATACTTATCAGCTGCTGTTTGTCCTGCAGGAAATGTTTTATTTTCAGTCTGAGACAGTGCTCTCTGCTGACATCTCTGGTCGAGACAGGAACTGTCCACAGCAGAAGAGGTTTCCTATGGGGATTCCCATAGAAAGCCTCTCCTTCTCTAGAGAGTTCCTGTCTTGGCCAGGGATGTCAGCAGAGAGCACAATAGAAGTAAATTGTAAATCTATATAACTTTCTGACAACAGTTGATTTAAAAGAAAACAAGGTAGCATTAAACAACGGCCATTCAAGCTGCATGTTTTTAAACCTCTAGTGAGAATTCTTATTTCTGAGGATGACCAAACCAACCAGGGGCGTAGCAAGGATTAATGGGGCCCCATAGCAAAAAACTGTATGGGACCCCCCTCCCCTACACACTATTATATATAGAGGCAGAACCTATGGTTATATACATAGGTTCAGGAGCAGACTACCTTTTGCTTAACCCTTTATTTACTGCAGTGTGTAAGTGACCCAGTGTTCTCTTACATGCTGCAACACAAAAAAGGGTTAATACAGAAGACAATTAGCTCTGATAACCCCTGACTTCTGCAGGAACTCAGAGAACAGAGGTCAGAGCTTATCAGAGTAGTCAGGCAGAGAGCAAATTGTCTTCTGTATTAACCCTTTTTTTGTTTTACAGCATGTTAGAAAACACTGGGTCACTTACACACTGCAGTAAATAAGGGGTTAAGCAAAAGGACACAGGAGGCTCTTATCTTCCCTGGGCCCCCTCCCTCCACGGGCCCCATAGCAACCGCCTTCCCTGCCTCTACGGTAGCTACGCCACTAAAACCAACTAAATGTCACTACCCTCCATAAATGATTGAGTGGGTTTTTGCCTCCTTCTACTTTAGGCCATAGTTTATAACAACATAAACAACAATTATCCACTGATTTAACATTGAGGTGCCATGCAAAATCTGTGACAGGGCCCAAAGGATCACCCAGTATTTATAGTACTGGTTATGTAGAAGAGGTGGCCCTTTAGGGATTCTGCAGCACATGGCCCTTGGTGCAAACACAACTTTGCACATTTTTAACTGACAGCCAAACGATCGTCCAGCCGTCAGTTACATCTTCCGCCCATTACCCATCTTCCCCATACAAAAGAATATTCGGCACAGCGACTCTGCCTGCAGCTTATCTCTCTCTCAAACAAAGGTGTCGGCTGTGAATTTTAATCTTAGCCGAACCCTATCAACACTGACATTTTTGGGTGTGATTTTACAGCTTGGTTCCCAAATGTCAATGAAACTGAGCTGCAATACCACACACAAACTGAGGACAAAGGTGGTGCTGTTTCTAGAAGAATGTTTTTTGTTTGGAAGAAATGTTTTTTTCTGATCCTGGACAACCCCTTTAATTGCTCTTGTATCTTACTATTTTCTCTAATTACAATGTTTGTTTGTTTGCTTGTATTATCTCTCAATTTTAATATATCTCGAGTTTTAGTCTACTTTTTTTAGACCCTCCAGGTTGAGACGTGCATACAGTACATTGAATTCCATGTATGCATACCTTGCACATGGATGCACAGCTTGTAAACAATCAGTTCTGTCTCAGCACCCACTGTCCTGTAAGATTATTGCAGGAGATTTAAAGTATTCTGTGGCTGCTTATTTCACACAAATTATCTTATTTTTGGGGTGGGTTAGTGTTTTTTTTTTCTGGCTTTTTTCACATAGCACTACTACTAATATTCCCTATGTGCATAGGTTTTCTATGCTTTAAACCCAATTCAACTTTATGCCTAGTTCACCAATCCAATATTTCCAAACATGGAAAACTGTTTGATACTAGAGATGAGCGAACCGGGTTCGGGTTCGAGTCGATCCGAACCCGAACGTTCGGTATTTGATTAGCTGGGGCTGCTGAACTTGGATAAAGCTCTAAGGTTGTCTGGAAAACATGGATACAGCCAATGACTATATCCATGATTTCCACATAGCCTTAGGGCTTTATCCAAGTTCAGCAGCCACCGCTAATCAAATGCCGAAAGTTCGGGTTCGGATCGACTCGAGCATGCTAGAGGTTCGCTCATCTCTATTTGATACCTTGTTATGAATAGCAATCTTGATAAGTTCAGATCGATAATATTGGAATCGGCTCTAAAGCTTCTCACCAAACCTGTCCTTGAAATTGTGATTTCTATCAGGCCAAATCTATTCGGTCACCACAATTTTTCCTTGTTATAGTATGTGTAAACAGACCGTTCCACTCCATAGCCCAAGCAAGACATTTATTGCCAAGCAGAGAAGTGATAGATAACAATTACTGGCATCTGCCAAGCTTGTCGCACCTAACACTACACCAGCTGCAATAAAAAAAAGTTTTATTTCTTATCTAGCTTTCTTATCAAATACCCAAGATATATACCATCCATACACCTATATTACTTACTATGTAATAATACAAATACATATCTTTTTCAAGTGTAATCCATTGTCGACAGGATAGGTGATAACTAGTTTGATCACTGTTACCACCAATGATCATAAAATAAAAATCTCTTTTCCCCCCATGTGAATGAAGTTCTGCCTCGATTTATTGAACAGGATTTCTGGACAGAGCACTGGAGTGGGATTTCTGGAGTACTGGATGGGATTTCTGGAGTACAGCACTCAGCAATGTTAGAAAGTCCTATATAGAGTAAACAGAGCTGTGACCAAGCTGCTCCATTCTCTCGGGGGACAAGATACCTCTATTCTTGTGATTGGTGGAGATTCCAACATTTGGACCCTCCCGCCAATTAATGGATAAGTGATCATTTTTAATCCTGGAATAATCCCTTTAATTTTTATAGACTATTATATACTGTAAATACAGTAGAAAAAATGCAGTGGTATTACTAACCGATTAGTAGAACATGTCAGTAATTAGTCATTTACTTGTGTGGCTGTTCACTCTCATGTGTAAATGTGTCAGCGACACTGACAGCTAATGACACATCTGCATGTCCTCATCTCACATGCTGCACTGGTCCAAGTCTTCCCTTTTCCATGTAAAAACAATGTTTGTCATTCACACCAAAAAATCTTCCAAAAGTCTGTGACTTATCATTCCTAAAATACTGATATTACAGCATGAAAGTGAATAACCATACATTAGAATGGTTGTTTGCTTTCATGGGTAAATGAGTCAATACTAGTGACAATTAATGACACATATATATGTCCTCAGATCATATGCTGCACTGGAATACACACTTTGTGGGTTAAATTCTTATATATATATATATATATATATATATACTTTGATGTCTTTTTTATACTGAGTTTTGATACCCCCCCCCCCTTCCATGGCCAGATTATTGCGAAATGACCACTGTATATGCATATAACCTGAAAATCCAATGGGCCTTCAAATAACTTAAAAATAAATTATCCAAATTGCTTTCATCAGTAAAGGCTGTCTCCTAAAAGTCACTGCATTACATTCCATGTTAGGGGGCAGATCAGTCACAACTCTTTAATTGTGTCAATCAATTGGAGGCAGTTAACTAAGTTTTTATTTGACCATTCAATTTTTGACAGATAAAGAAGTGTGGGGTGCCTATGTAGATAGGAGAGGTGACATTTTTTGGAATCTCCCAGAGTAAAGGACAAGTTAAAAGAACCAGCCTAATTTTTGGTTAGAATGGACGGTCTATGTAGTCTACTAAGACACCCCATTTGGAACTGGTTGAACTGACAAGTAATATACTCGACTTCACAAATGAAATGTCGTGTACACTTAAATGTTCTATAGCAGGGGTCCTCAACTGGCGGACCACGGTCCGAACCCAGATCACGGAGGCCAGCTGTCCAGACCCCTGCTGCAACTCAGTATACCTGTATACTGAGCTGCGCTCTGCACAGTAACTATGGGCACTCGTAACAAGCCATTGGCTCCCTCCCTGTCAGTCACCCCTCACTCGCTGCAGCAGTCACAAGAGGCTGCTCTCTATCTCTGTTTTCGGCGCTCGAGTTACATCACTGGAGCGCCGACGCCAGGACAGGGGGAGAGTGGCCTCTTGTGACTGCTGCAGTGCGGCCACAAGAGTGAAGAGAAGAGGAGACGGCGGACCCAGGTGAGTATAAGTGTTTGTTTTTTTATGCTATATGGGAGGGGGAGAGCGCACAGGGGGGCTATATACTACTGGAGTAGAGCGCACTGGGGCGCTATATACTACTGAGGGAGCGCACAGGGGGGCTATATACTACTGGGGGAGAGTGCACAGAAGGGCTATATACTACTGGGGTAGAGCGCACAGGGGGCCATATACTACTGGGGGAGAATGCACAGGGGGGCTATATACTACTGGGGGAGAGCGCACAGGGGGGCTATATACTACAGATGGAGAGTGCACAGGGGGCTTTATACTACTGGGGGAGAGTGCACAGGAGGCTTTATACTACTGGGGCAGTCACCCCCTTTGTACCTTATTTCAAAGGGCTGGTGAGAGTTTTCCCACTAATAAGCAGCAATTCTGTATGTAAATAGTTCAACAACATTTGTGAAAAGTAACAAAACACTTTTACTACTGATGTTCAGCACGGACCTTCACCTGACAATAGACCCCGGTAAGTGGACCGTCACTAAAAGTTGTTGAGTACCCCTGTTCTATAGAGACAAAAACTATGAGCTCTGATCTAATATGAATTAACTTATCTTAATTCTTGTATGAGACATCAGCATCAGCAATGTAAATGGCAGTACCATCATAATGCCAGTGGTCACCCCCCATCAGCATAATGTCACTCTGTATTTGATCTTTCAGCTCAGTTTCTGTATTGATTATCCTCTGCTTGACTTGTTTCATCTACCCTAAACCTTTGCCACCTGCCTTGACCCTTCTATCTTTTACCTGCTACCTGCCTATGAATTATGCTGGGACCCCCACTTGTCTTTCCATGACCCCTTGGTGCTTTCCACTGGTGTCTTCCGGTGCACTAGGCCAGCTGGCACCCACACTGGGACCACTTTTGGGATGCAACCTGGTGCCCTCTAGCAGCTTCCACACTCAGGAGTGGGATAATGAGTGAAAACATAGAGGGTACTAAGCTTCTGCTCTTGAATTTGGTCTAAAGCCAAGCTGGTAAGGTAGCACAGCGGCTCTACGCATTGCTTTTACTGATATATTCCCATTTATCAAAGATCAAGCTGCATTATACAGCTTTGCCAGTAGGAGTGATGTAAATATAGGTTGTCACCCAACTTCCCATAAAGGATATAACTAAAGAATGGCTAAGCTGGATAGCTAAAAGAAAAAGAAAAGAAAAAAAAGCAGAATGACCCGGGGGTATATCTCACAGGTGAAGTTTCAGTGAAATTCTGTTTGAATTTGTTTTATAACTACAACTGCAAATCCTGTAGGGAATTGCAGAATTATATTGTGTTCCGGTTAAGTGGCTTAGAAGAAGCCTTTGTGAGAATGCATTAATGATTAACATCTGTAAGAGCGGCCGTGCTCAGTGATCTCACATCTGTAGAAGAGGCGCTCACATGACACACACAGGACCTTTCCCTTGTGCCTCTGCTGATCTGAAAAGACGTGTGCAAATCTGCTCAGCAGTTGGTCTGAACTTTCAGAGTGATTCTATGAAGCTTTATCATGTGATATAGGATGAGGATACCCAGCCTACACTTATCTATGCCGACTTCACTATAAACATCCATGCAATTTCACACAGCTATACACTTAAAGGAATTGTTCACAAAAACTTTGTCTAACGGCAGGAAATATGTTTAAAAACAAAAACAATACTTGTACAAGACTTGGCTGCTCCAGTGTCGGCCAAACATGCAGACATCAGTGCTGGAGCTAGCTGTTTCATCAAAGCTTTTATCAAACGTTTGAGATGTTAGAAAAGTATGTTAGAAGGTTGGATCATGGGGGTCCGAGTTTTGAGACCCTCACCAAATGCTAGAATGAAGGGGCAGCAGCCTTCATCATGGCCTAGTGTATGGACTTAGTGAAAGTCTCCTAGCCAAGCACTGATGCCTCTTCATTCTAATGATCAGCGCTCTCGGTACCTGAATCCCCTCTGATCTAAACTTCTGACATGCCGCTAGGACAGGTACACTCTCATCCTGAAAAATGCCACTTTAAAGAAATAAAGTTTGTCAGCTCAACATGTGTATATAATGTATATATAAAGGTCCAATTCCTGAGTAGGGTCCGGCAGGTAGGAGCACGGAAAGGAAAATTTTGGCCGATCCCTGATAAAAGTGCAATAGAAACATTACCCCTTTGATCCCACAATAATAGGCCTCTGTTTAGCCGACCAACACCCTGCTTTGTATTGAAGAAAGGAAACAACCCTGGAACAGCTGTCTTTAGGTGAGTAACTTCTTCTGGGGGAGTTCCTAGCTTGGCTTATTAAATCCCCAGTCATGTTCCGAGGCTTCTTACAGGAATCAATCATTGATTTACGGGGAAAGCTACCTCCAATAGGTGGCATTAGAGAGCTGTTTGCATATCCTTCTTCCCTGGAATGAAGGAATTTAGATCTGTATGTTCAAACAAGGAGCTCTGATCCCTACAAACTTATACAAAAAAAATAATAAATCAACACCGCCTTCTAGACTGTGTATGTGTTTTGGATGTATAAGTTCTTGGTAAGAACATATAATATATAGGAAGTATCTAGTCGAGAAATACATTGAGGTTTGTCCAGCAATAAAGAGACAGCTAGACGTTCTTCTTGGTATTGACCAGACATTCAGTCAACAATGCTTTCTGAACCTCAAAGAATACTCATAAAGCTGCAAGGATATTTTTCTATATGCTTACCTATACTGGCCCACCTAACGGATAAGCAGCTCTCTAAGGGTGTCTCTCGATTCCAGGTGAGTGCACCAGTCAATTGCGCGTGCGATTTTAAGACAGCCGGGACTTCCGGCACAGGCAGTGTCTCTAACACATGCTGCCTGCGCTAAAAGAGAGAGGAGACTGCACGCTGGGAGAGTTTTATCAATGGTGGAAGCAAGTTGTTAAATAAGTTGCTTTTTATTTTTGTTTTCTTTTTATCTGCTGTGCACAGAGGGGCAATCTGTAAGGGGGACTACATAGAGGGGGCTATCTATAAGGAAGACTAACAGGGGGCTGTCTATAAGAGGGACAACACAAAGGGGGGGGGGGTCATCAATAAGGGGGACAACAAGGAGAGGGCCATCTATAAGGGGGACTACACAGAGGGGGCCATCTATAAGGGGCACTGCATGGGGGGCATCTATAAGGGGAGAATACATGGGGGGGCATCTATAAGGGGGAGTACACAGTGGGGGCCATCTATAAGGGGGACTACACAGTGGGGGCCCCTAGTTGTGATGATGTCACGACTCGGGAAAATACCTCGACTGATGGACTGGCTGCTCAGCCAATCAGTGATTGGAGCGGCGTCCTTTCCCAGTCACTGACTAGCTGAGTGGCCAGTTCATCAGCCGGGTCATAAAGTGGACATCCCAGAGATCCCAGAGCCCAGTGGGGGTCACGAGACTGCTCCCGCACCTCACCAGAGGCATGGGGAAAGGTAAGTTGTTACTTGAAATCAATTTCCCCCCTCCCCCTGATCAGAGAAGACTCTCCCTCTGTGCTTGGCGTCTCCTGTGAGTTACTTGATGTAACTACACTGGAATCATTTATATGGTATACAGAACCTGTGTAGAGCTGGGTCTACCTCTATATGGTCACTGTATGAGGTGATAGTGGTCTTTGTACAGTGGATTTTATTCAGTAGCAGAGTGGTCACATTAGTCAGTATGTGGTGGTATTACACTAACAGTATGGTAGTGATGGTAGTGGTTATCATTGGTTATATCAGTCTTGGTATACAGGATTTGGTCAGTAACAGTATAGCGGTAATATGGGCATAATATTTGCTCTTTATATACCGTTGTTATTCGGTAGCTGTATGACTTTTGTAGTTAAGTATACAGTGTTATTATGCAAAGAAAATACAAGCACTCCTAGCAATGTCTATTCAGCCGATAATCGTCCCATGTAAAAGTGCAAGAGAAAAGCCAACAAGCAAGCAAACGCCTATAGTCTGCGGATTTGATCTTTTGTGCAACTATAAAAATCCTTGATATTCTCTGATCTCTTGCCTTGCTGATTGCTCCTTTGCAGCCCTACACTGCCCCATCTTGTGTCATGTAAAACATAGATAAATAAGGTGGCTGAAGGGTGGGCCTCAAGAATGATTTCCTCTGGTGGGCCCAAGATACTCCAGTCTGACACTGACTATACTGAAAGTATTAATAACAATCGATCTGTAAGAACATATCAGAGAAGTGCTTAGACATTATAAGCACAAACAGCCACCCTCCCACTGAGCATATTTGATGAGTCAGATACTACAGTTACAAACATTTTTATCATTCCTTCTACTTTTTATTAAAATATGTAGAGAATTTTAACAACATCAAAGCCAAGATACCTCCATTAGGGGTTATAGAGCAGAGGGGGCTGTATATGTGGACACAGTTGTGTCTTCTGATCTACACCCATGCATATGTCCTATTGTTATGTAATGAGAAAAGGCACTATTTCAGGCCAAGGTTACATAAGTATTTCCTTACTTACCTTTCCTTACCTTTCTGGGGAAGCATATATTGTGTATACATGTGGTCCCCAGTATGTATGGAAGTTGTGGCCATAGTTTGGTAAAATAATTTTTGCTGTGTATTATAACATGATTGGTAGCATTATTTGTTCTTGACACAGCATGGCAGGAGGGTGGTAAAGCATTGGGCCAAGGTCTAATAAAAAATGTGCTAAATGGACAATTTGGGTACTATTACATGGACAATTTGGGTACTATTACATGGACAATTTGGGTACTATTACATGGACAATTTGGGTACTATTACATGGACAATTTGGGTACTATTACATGGACAATTTGGGTACTATTACATGGACAATTTGGGTACTACTACACAAATTGATTATCGGCCGTACTGGGTGGATTACCGGCCATTCCAGACAATAATCATTTCATGTAATAGTTCATGTAGAAAGGCAACAATCAACCAACATGCTCGATGTCGGTTGATTGTTGGCTTTCTGTATTAACCAAAACAATGATAATAGGAGTGATGGCAGCAGACCGCTGCTATTGTCTATGGGCTACCCTGGACAATCTAAAGATTTTCCGGGCAGGCCTCCCTGCACCCCCGCCCCCTGCTCCTCCCCGCTCGTTGTAGGTGCGTGTAATAGCATGGACAGCAAGCGGGGAACGAGGAGCAACTAAACGTTGAAATATCGGGCAGTCTAATTCAGCCCTTGTTCTTGTGGCAGTGGGCGAGCATCATGAGATCCAAGCAAAGAGAGTCTGAGCTGGCAATTATTCCTGTGGATATGAGAGGGGCTGTCAGGATTAATGAGAAAGTGGGAGACACTGAGCTGACAATATTGTTGCTGAGGTAGATCACAATGAGGAAGAGAGTCTGAAGAGGGCTTCCCTGCAGCTGTGCCAGGAATGGTAAGGATAGTTACTGTCAGGAGAGTAGTGTGAACAGTCACCAAGTTCAAGAACAATGGAATAGCAGCGCCATTTACCAGCCAACTGTTATTGAAACCATTACAACCAAGACTAGTGATCGCCAAGCTGTGGTACCACTCAATAACTATTATTAGTCTAACATCTCAACATCTCCTGCTACCTATACTACTACTACTACAGGATAGGTGTCAAATCCGCTGAGCTTACTGGGTACAGTGGGTTCCCACTCTCCCTGGTAAGCTCCTGTGGATTTGACACTTATCCTGTCCCTACTCCTGTGGCTTTGGATCACGGCATACACTCTCGGAACCGACTGCTGCGGCCATCACTCATTTTCACTGACAGAGGTGTTGTGTTCTTAGCACAACACCAACAGGTGAACCTATCCATACTTACCTGTGCACAGATGTTTTTCTGTTCTTAGCACAACACCAACAGGTGAACCTATCCATACTTACCTGATACTGTTCTTTTCCCAGACGATATCACCCTATGGTGCCTTCTGTATCGTTTTAGCCTCCTGCACCGTACATTTGGCACTTCAAGCAGGGTCAACCAAGACAAGGGCAAAATTTCCCAGCTACCATATTGTGCAACTGCACTAGCTAACTACCAAGCTTTATCATTGAAAACATCATAGTGTACATAGATAGCACACAGAATAAAACACATTATCCGCATAAATATATTTATATCATCACACATGTTAACATATCACAAATATTTCAACAATTCCATGCGCACATATACCGAAAACCATAGAGAAGCAGTATACACAGGTGCAGTTTTTTCCTGTGTGAACATACCCTAATAGGTAATAGGATTCTGATATTTTTTAGGGTAATTCTAATACTACTTGCTCACAGAAACAGCAGCTCCCTCCTGCAAACTGTATTGACCACATAAGAAGTCTATGGTAGATAATGTATTTCTATTATACCTTATTTATTTTGTAATTCATTTGATATTTTCATGTGTAACAAAAGAGTGAAGTTGTGGAAGGTTCAGATTTTCTTTATTCCATTTATGATTTTTACTTCCTGTTGCTGCCGATATGGAGCTTCCAGTAATATGCTAGATATGGTTCCAGTAATAATAATATGTTATGGAATTTCTTTTAGAAGAATACACGAACTATTAAATTTTATAGAGACGTCTTGCTCGGTGTAATCCTGTGCAGTCACTTTTTAACTGTCTGCCTTTTTTTTTTTTTGTTAAAATGGTAGTCCAGCAAATAGAAAAAAAATCTTTTAAAATCAACTAGTGCAAGAAACTGCCAGAAATTTGTAATTTACTTCTATTAAAAAAAATCTCAAGTCTACTAGTACTTATCAGGTGCTGTATGTCCTGCAGGAAGTGGTGTATTCTTCCCAGTCTGGAGAGCAGAATAGGTTTTCTATGAAGATTATCTACTTCTCTGGACAGTTCCTGTTACAGACAGAGGTGTCAGCAGAGAGCACTGTGTCAGACTGGAAAGAATACAGCACTTTCTGCAGGACACACAGCAGCTGATAAGTACTAGAAGACTTACGATTTTTTAACAGAAGTAAATTACAAATCTCTGGAACTTTCTCACAACAGTTGATCTGAAAGAAAAAAAAAAAAATTCGATGGAGTACCCCTTTAAGGTTTTAACTGTAAAATTTCCTAACTTCTGAGAATACACCAGAATATATATTTACAGGTCTCGTAGACTACAAATAGCCTGTTTCACATGCTTCACCCACCTTCATAAACATCAACAGGAACCACAGTCAGAATTACACATTATAGCTTATTTTTAAAAGCTTGGGACTGTCCCATATAATATAGTGTATTATTATAACAACTTGCCAACTTAACCTCAATAAAGGAGCTTGCCTACACTTTTGCTAGACAGGTCATTTTCTCATTCATTTATTTAAAAGGTTATTTCCAAACTGAAATCTTGAATAAAAATAAATGTTCTTGATCATAACCACACTTCATCTGTGTACGCACTTACCATTAACCATGCTGGGTGTTAGGAAGAATTGTGCACCACTCTTTCCATTTTAAACCTAATCCAACCAAGAAAAGGTCTTCTCATTTGGAACTGAGCTGCACTAATGGTGCGTTTACACGTAACGATAATTGGCCCGATCGTACGATTAACGATGTCGGAGTAACAATTTTTTTTTCATAATGAGCAGCGTTTAGACGGTACGATATATCGTACGGAAAATTCTTTTGCAATCGTTTTGCGAACGCTTAAGCCTATCTCACACATTGGTTAAATCGGCGAACGACTGTTCACACGGAACGATTTGCAAATTTTTTGCAAACGACGAACGACGATTTGATAACATGTTGAAAGATCAAAATGAGCAATGTATCGTTCATTGTTTGATCGTTCGCTGCGTTTACACGTACGATTATCGTTCGAATTCGATCGTTATCGCGCAAATTCGTACGATAATCGTTACGTGTAATTGCACCATTATGGTCCTTTTTCACAGAGCGATAATTCGCTCAATTGATCATTTAGCGATTTCGAAGTAACAATTAGTTTTTTTTGCCAATCAGCGTTCAGGCGAAGAGATAAATTGTTAAAAAAAACGTTATTACGTTTGCTTTACGATCATCCATCTCACATAGTAGGATGAATCTTTGAAAGATCTGCAATCTGCGAATTATCA
Source organism: Dendropsophus ebraccatus (assembly GCF_027789765.1). NCBI lineage: Eukaryota > Metazoa > Chordata > Amphibia > Anura > Hylidae > Dendropsophus > Dendropsophus ebraccatus. The sequence goes on along the minus strand of NC_091461.1, from coordinate 43,744,105 downwards.
GTAAACGACCAGCGACGATCTGAGAACATGTTGAAAGATCACAATGAATGATTTCTCGCTCATCACGTGATCGTTAGCCATGTTTACACAAGCACATAATCGATCAAATGCGATCGGTATCGCAAAGATTTGAACGATAATCGTTCTATGTAAAAGGACCATAAGCCAGCAAGGCCACTACATGTACTGACTAAGGGTCCTATTAGGCGAAGCAATTTTTAACGATTAACGATAAACAATTGCAAACTAGATTGTTTATTGTTAACCTTCAGTGAACATCCAGTTAGTAAAACAGTATGTATTTTTGTAGAGCGTAACAAGCTGGTTACTTTTTGCTATCTATCGCTAATATGTGGGTTTTCCATTAGCATTGAGCAAGCACTGAAGTGCTTGGGTGCTCGTTCCAAACCCCATTGAAATCAATGGGAGACCAAAGCATTTAACCTGCTCAGCAGAGTGGAGGATGCCTGGTTAACCCTTTTTTTTAATTCTAGTTTTTAATAATCTGTCCCTTGAATGGATGTTTAAACAAAATATACAAAAGCTAAAATGTAAAAGGTTTATGCAAGACACATTAGAACCCCGGCGGCATGCCGACAATTGGTTTCTGCATTGGGTGGAGATATGACTGACAGCTGAACGATGAGTTATGGAAGGTGTATGGATACCTTTACCCAAATACCACCACATCAAGCATTGATCGAGCACTATGCTTGACCGAGCATGCTCGCTCAACACTAGTGGTCATCCTTATCAATAGACGGATGCCTTTTTCACTAAAACCCCATAGTGGGAACCAGTGGCGTAGCCACCGTGGTCGCAGGGGTCGCCACTGCGACCTGGCCCGGCGTCGAGGGGGGCCCGCGCCCAACAATCTATCCCCTGCCCCCGGCTGTCCTCCGCCGCGGGTTCCCGTCGCACTAATCACTCGTGACCGCAAGCATTCTTTCGCTTGCGGTCATAAGAGTCAGTGTTGGACGGACCCCCAGCGATGCTCAGCTTCCCAGTGGTGTCCCCGGCATTCCCGGGCAGCATAGGCACCAGGGAGCTGTGTGCACCGGAGTTGTTACTTCCGGGTCAGGGAGCGCGTCGCTCCCTGACCCGGAAGTAACAGCCCCGGCGGCGCACACTGAGCTCTCTTGTGCATATGCTGCCCGGGAATGTCAGGGACACCACTGGGAAGCTGAGCATCGCCGGGGGCCCGTCCGACACCTCAGAAGAATAGAAGAGGGGGGAGTGAGGTGTTAGGTGAGTTTTTTTTTCTTTGTTTTTATCTGCTTTTCAGGTGACAAATATAAAAGGACAACACGGGCAATCTACAAGGGGGGTGGCAACAAAAGGGGGGCATGTATAGGGGAACAACACAGTGGGGGCATCTACATGGGGGCAGTATAAGGGGGGCAACAGAGAGGGGCCATCTATAAGGGGGGGCATCAATATGGGGGACAACATAAGGGGGGCATGTATAAGGGGGCAACACAGAGGGGCCAGCTATAAGGGGGGGCAACATAAGGAGGACAACATAGAGGAGCCATCTGTAAGGGGGGCAACACAGGGGGCTATCTAAAAGGGAGGGGGCAACATAAGTGGTCCATCTACAACGGGGGGGCAACATAAGGGGAACAACACAGGAAGGCATCTATAAGGGGGGGCAACATTAGGGGGCCATCTATAAGGGGAGGCCTTGTATGGAGGGCATCTATAAGGGGGACATCACAGGGGGGCATCTAAAATGGGGGCAGAGGGGGACAACACAGGGGGCATCTTTAAGGGGGAATACACAGAAATGGTCAATCTGTAAGGGACACTACACAGAGGGGGGCATCTATAAGGGGGACTACGCAGAGGGGGGGGTGTATACTATAGGGGATACTGAGGGGACCATCTATAAGGGGGACTAAAAGAGGGGGAATCTACTATAGGGGGACTACACAGAGAGGGGCTGTCAAAGAGATGCACAAGGGGCCATCTATATGGAAGACTGAGCTAGGCACCATCTACACTGAGGGGGGCATATACTATCATGGGGATCACATAGTCAGCCTACCCACTTAAAGTGACTGTACCACCAGGCCCAGGCTGAAGCACTGGAGGCGGGCCGACCCACCCCCAGTGGGAAGAAACCCTAGCCCCTCAATGACGTGTCTCCATTAGAATCAATGGATCCCTATCATAGAGGTGCGGGGGTTTCCTCCCACTAAGGGTGGGTCGGCCGCCTCCAGTGCTTCAGCCTGGGTCTGGTGGTACAGTCACTTTAATGAGGGCATAAAGGGGCCAATACAGATGTGCAGTTTGTATAAAGATGAGGATGGTGCCAGTATGAGGAGCCTAATATGTTTGTCTGTTAGATTCTGTGGATTCGTGGCTCGGAGAAGTTGTCATGACGGCCCAGGACGGATGGAGGAGAAGATGAAAAGGAAAGAACTCCAATTAGAGAAGACGTCCAATGTGAGTCACTTGATATAACTGCACTGTAATGTATATGGTGTACAGAGCCTGTGTAGAGATGGGTCTGCCTTTATATGACTGGATGAGGTGATGGTGATCTGTGTACAGTGGATGTTAGTCAGTATGCGGTGGTGTTAGTCAGTATGTGGTGTTGTTAGTCAGTATGTGGTGGTATTTGTTACTTGTAATCTGGTACTGTATTTTATTGGTCTTAGTATACTAGATTTCGTCAGTAACAATATGGTGGTGATGGTAGTGGTTGTGGTGGTAATATTTCCCCCTTGTATACTGGTATTATTGGCAATATTGGTCTCAGTATACAGGATTTGGTTAGTAACAGTATGACGGTAATATGTATGGTGATAATATTTCCTATATACTGGTATTATTGGTAATATCTGCTTCTAGCTATTATCAATGTATCGCATCGCTTGGTCGAGGAACGGGGGGGAGGGGGCCCAAGTTGAACTCTTGCACCAGGGCCCAAGGGACATTAGCTACGCCCCTGGTGGGAACATAGTTTCAGTGTGTGTGTTTTTAGACTGTGAGTGTGTTTGTTTTTATCCGTCTGATGTAAATGGTGTCAATCTCTGTACAGCACTGTAAAATATAATAAACCAGTTAAAACCTATAGCGTGAAGAATAGGTTAACTCTAAACCCCCCTCTGACAATCTCCTCTTTTCTCCTACCTCGGAAAGATAGTCAGATATGGGGCTGGCAGGTTGGTTGGGAAGGGGGTGAGGTAGAATGGCTTATCTTTTTCTCTGTCTATTGTATTGCTTGTTAAGGAAAAACTACTTTAAATCTCATTGGCAATAGACTGTCAGCTTTACAATAGCTAAAATAGTTACGAGTTCTATCCAAAACAATTGCACTTTACAGGTGTACACTGCTGATCAGTAAATCCACTTCTCCCTTATCGCCACTTGTGGTCTTTAATTGTGTTAGGGGTATTATTAATATGGGATATGCATTCATTTAACACTTTTTTATAAAGCTCAATTCAAAAGCCATTGAACAATATAAAATCTGAAAAAGGAAATTTAATCTACTTTAATGCTGCTTTTCTGGGGCTCAGCAATTATAATGAGTGTCTGTGGCTCCATATGTTTGCTGTGTTATTTGTACTATGCCACAACCAAGACGGCTAACAAATGATGCCTAATTCCCTTTTAGAATAATAGGGCGCTGTATAGGGCTGAGTGTACAATCTTTGTATTTCAGCATTTATGTACTGTTAGCTGACTTCTTTCATTGCGAGTTTGTTGTTATGGCCATTAATCACTGTTAACTTGCATTGAATGTTATGTATAAATAAGCTGAACCTGCTGTGCTTTTCTTCAAGGGAAAAGAATAAAAAGTGTTGTACTTAGAGTGAGCTCAGTAAATTAATTCACTTGTAGATGTTTGTATGAAGATCAGGGAAATACAGATATCAGGAAATGAAAAAAAAAGGATAGATAGATAGATAGATAGATAGATAGATAGATAGATAGATAATTGGCACATGGTATCATGTCCAATCAGGTATTTATTAAGTCCTCAATGGGGCATTTCTTGTCCCCTTTAAGATTGTACAATGATTGCTGTGCAGTTCTACATATTGTTCTGATTGGCCAGCAACAGGAAGCCTGTATGATTGATGACATCACCAATAGGATGCTCGCTAGAATAGGATAGGATGCTGATCGCTAGAACAGGGGTGTAGATATGACTGTCACTCCTCACCGCACAACCACTGTAAAGGTGCGTTCACACCTACAGGATCTGCAGCAGATTTGATGCTGTGTTCAGTTATTTAAATGAAATCTGCTGCAGAAAATCAGCTGCAGATCCTGTAGGTGTGAACTCACCATAAAGGGGACTTAGGAGCAGTGGCCAAGTTTGCATATAGTTTCTCCATTCAGTCTATAGGGTGGTAGAGACTAAAGATGAGCGAAGCAGCCAGAAATTCATTTCACGAGCTTCGCAAATTTTTGGTCAAACTCGTTAAGATTCTGTCCCTATATTGCTCTGTTAGTCTCTCCCTGCTCTGCTCTAACTGCCTGCTGCCATCCTGCTCTCTCTTCCACACACAGCCAACTGGCCACCTCCTTAACGAACCTCCTTATATGGAGGGGGAGGTGCTGACATCAGAGAGGGGCCTGTAGCTGATTGGACGGGCTTTAGGGATTATGGTTAATCCCTTTCTCCCACCCAGTGACGCTCCAGACAGTATGTGTGGCTGTCATTTTGTTTTTTTTGCAAATTTCCTTAAGGGTGCCTTCACACGTACCGTTTCGCTGCGTATTTACCGCTGCGTATTTATTGCTGCGTGTTTGGTGCGATTTTTACATACGAGTTTTGATTTTCACATGATTTTCATGTGAAAATCAAAACTCGCATGTAAAAATCGCACCAAACGCGCAGCGATAAAAAAGCAGCGATAAATACGCAGCTGGAATCTGGATCTCTGATCTAGTGATTGTGGGGCTCTTAACAATCATACATTTAGCCCTTCTCCCATAGATAGGTGATACAGGTCTGGGACAGTGGCGTAGCTACTATAAAGGCAGGGAAGGCGACTGCTATGGGGCCCCTGAAGGAAGGGGGCCCAAGGAAGCCTGCCCTGCCTTCATGCTAGGTACCGACCACTGTACCCCCAGGGGTACAGAGAGGAAGAGGGACCCCCACTTTGTAGTTGTTCAGCCCCCTCAGTGTAGTGCCGGGTGAGCGGGCTGAACAGAGGAGCAGGACCTGCCAGGTCCTGCACAGCACAGGAGAGGAGTGATGGACCTTTGGGTCACATGACCCAAAGGTCCTGAATACTTCTATGTGAAGATCAGCCGGGACTACAGGAGGAGGAGGGGGAAGCCTGGGAGCTGTAAGTGCTGTGTATGTGTGTCAGTGAGTGTATATATGTATCTGTGGGTATATGTATATGTCAGTGTGTGTATATATGTATCTGTGTATATATTTATATGTCAGTATGTGTATGTATCTGTGGCTATATGTGTGTGTGTATGTCAGCAATGTCTGTAGCACTGGTGTATATGTGTGTGTTTGTGTATGTCAGCAGAGTCTCAAGTGATTGACAGGTTTGCTCCCAAAGATGTTCTGCAGCAGCTTCTATTAATGCTGGGCTCTAATAAAAGAACCCACCACTAATATCTGCTGCATTTTCTTTTATTTCTGGTTGAGTATTTCTTATTACACTGAGATGATTTCCCTGTGTACAGTCTACTCATGGTGTATACATCAGCACTAGTGTAATCACATTCTAGTGTAAATGTGTATATGTCAGTGGCGTATCTGTATATATGTTAATGGTGCCTCTGTGTGTGTATATGTGCGTCATTGTCTGTGTTTGGGGGGAGCGTACAGGATTCATGGGGCCCTGTACAGTTTTTTGCTATAGGGCCCCATGAATCCTAGCTACGCCCCTGGTCTGGGACAACTCTTTTAGCTGTCAGTCCTCTCTGCAGGCAGCTTGTTATATGGCAGGAGGAGCTGAGCATATTGATATATAGCTTTGTGGGAAATTTTCTAGGATAACTTGTTATTTATTCATGTCAATTTGCGCAGTCTGGGCTAAGTTGTAAAGTGAGTGGTCCTACTCACTGATTGATAAATATTGGCTTTTATATAAGCAGAGCTGTCGATCACTCATTAGGTCCACCTACTTAGCCCAGAATAAGCAGAAATTTACATGAATGGAGTTATCCTGTACACTATACATAAAAAGTGCTCATTTCCTCCTACTTTGTAACATGATGCCTGCACATTGGAGTACATTCTCAACATTAAAGGTTCCTTTTAGACTAGTTTAGCAGAGTATAGATAATCTAGCAGACATTGCAAATGAGATACATTTGAAGAGTTTAGTTTTATATACCATCATTCAGACAGGTCAGTCATGGTATAACCTCTAGAAACCATACCAAGGAATGGTGGGATTTCCAGCGGTACTGTGAGAAATAGCGAAACGTGCAGTTTTGTTTCTGTCATATATGTTCTCTCATTTATGTTGAGATGGACAGAGCATGTTCATCCTCTTTTTCTCATCTAATGTCCACCTATTGTACTTATTATGACGTGTGTAATCATTATAAATGTTAAGCCTGTTTTAAAATCCAGTTGTGCTGTTCAATTTTTGTAGTGTTAGACATTTCCGGTCCTTTTACAAAGGCAATTATCAAGCTAACAAGCGTTCATAGAAAGGCTCATTCCTGTAAATGGGTCTGTGTAATAGGGCCAACAATCAGTCAACGAATGAGCAATCAGCTGATTGCATCTTTCATATGGCCGATAAACTCCTCATTATTAGCCACACGTCTTCCTGTCTAAACAGGGGATGGGAGGCCAATAACACTGAATTAAAATGGGGCGCACAAAAGATCCAGTGACCATTTGAGCAGCCTGGTCGCATGATCAGTTTGCTTACTGATCTTTAGAATTGAATACCTTTCCAAATGTATCCCCCCTGTAATGATTCGGAATAGTAGTCTGTATTATAGACAATTTTATAGACATAAAAATAACAGTAATGCAATTTAAAATAACTCATATATTTAATGTATACATGAATGTTAGTGTTGGCAATGTGCTGCAGTACTTTTTGTGAATTTGCATTCCCTTTCCCGCAATGGCAATTGTGCATTTATGTGTTTTGGAGGGGGAGACCAATTTTGTCTGTTTTTTTTTTTATTTATTTATGTGTTTTGGAGGGGGAAAACAATTTTGTCTGTGTTTTTTTTTTTTTTTTAATACAAGAGGGAATGGTTTCCCTCCATCTTTGTCTTGCATTCCACCCATCTGCCCAATGGTGGTTTTAAGCCTAGTATAGCTGCTCAGACTATAATATACAGGCTGTAAGTAAGGATCAATCACAATGCTTTCACAAGATGACGCAAATCTGTACATAGATTTTATCCATATAGAATATATAAAGTGTAAAATGGTGAATATATACACAATATTCGTTTAATATATCTTACTCATTTCCTTTATTTAGCTGCAGTTTGTTCTACAAGCTTTGAACGATTAAAACATTATCTCACTAAAATAATAAAAAATAGTACAGATGGTGTTGTTTACTGGGACATGAGACAAGCACTTGGGTGAACGGAAGTGTTAATTTAGACTAGTGTGTGAATATAAAGTTCTATCTGTCAAGTAAAATTATGATTTTAATCTTATTACTCCATAAAAAATATGTACTGTGGATGTGGTCACGTAGTGCTTCTAGGCTGAGATACCTGCATAATTTATGGACAGAACACAGTGTTTACTGAGTTTAGAAGTAGTCTGGCAATGCAAAAAATTTGTCAGTCGGCAGGGGCAGTGGAGAAACAAAATAAACAATCACTACTTATCTCTCCTCCTCCACAAAAGCGCCCTGTCACAGCTTCACGACCTGGCTGAAAGATTGCCCCATCAGCCAATCAGTGGCTGTAGCGGTGTCCTGCCCCAGTCACTGACTGGCTGAACGGGAAGTCCATCAACTGAGTCGTGACATTGCACCCAAAGGAGATCCCAGAGCCTGGCGGGAGTCCCGGAGTAGTCAGGTAAGTAATGATTGTTTATGTTTCCCCCTGCCGTCTACCAATTTTTTTAAATCCCTAAATTTCTCCTTTAACTCCTAGACAACCTAGGGGGTACCAGTACACCCTGGAAGTCTGTCCCCAGACGACCCTAGGCGTACAGGTACGTCCTGACCCATGAAGTGCGCTCCGGAGCGGAGCGCGCTTCATAGGAGGTTGGGGCCGGCTGCAGTGAGCAGCATTGCCCTCACCGTTAATGACAGGCTGCAGCGTTCAAGTGTAAGTGACAGGGGGAGTCCCCTGTCACCTACCAATTGGGACCCCCGCAGTGTGACTGTGGGGGTCCCGATCGCTGTATCGGACCGCCGGAGGTCTCTTACCTTCCTCCGTGCGGTCTGATCGGCTTTCTGGTCATTGAGTCTGCCACAGGCAGGCTCAATGAGCAGAACGCCTATCACACTGATCAATGCTATTCCATAAGTATTGTATGTAAAAGTCCCCCAGGGGGATTTAAAATGAGTTTTAAAAAAAAAAGTTAAAATCATTATTACAATACCCCAAAGCCCCCCCCCCCCAATAAAAGTTTAAATCACCCCCCATTATATAAATAAAACATATAAAATAAATAAATAAACATATAATATACTGTAGCGTGCGTAATTGTCCGATCTATTAAAATATAACAAGGGTCATCACTAATGGCAAGCGGCGTAGAGGAAAAGAGGGAAAAAAGTGCCAGGATTACTGATTTTTTTGTTATATTATATATATAAAAAAAACTTAATAAAAAGTCATCAAAACATCCAATCTAAACAAAAATGGTGTTAGTAAAAACTAGAGATCATGGTGGAATAAATGACTCCCCATACAGCCCCGTAGAGAAAAAAACAAAACCGTTCTAAGCGTCACAATAGGCCCATTTTATTAATAACTGCAAAAAAAAAAAAGGATTTCATTAAAAAAAAATATATATAACATTAGAGAATCTGTGTAATAAACCTGCATATGGTTGTGTTTAGACTGACCTATAGAATAATGGTATCATGTCGCTTTTACCGTATAGTACATTACGTAGACACAGGAACCCCCCAAACGTTACCATATTGCATTCTTGTTTACGATTTCACCAATTTATATCTTCATAAATAATATATTTGGGGTTCCACCATACATGTCATGGTAAAATGAATAACGCCATTACACAGTACAACTATTCCTGTAAAAAACAAGCACTTACATGGCTTGTAGATAGAAAACTGAAAGTGCTAGAGCTCTTAGAAGGGGAGGAGGGAAAAACGAAAACACAAAAATGAAAATTTGCACGGTACACTGGGTCATTTTGAGCTTGGTCCTCAAAGGGTTAAAGGAATGTAACCCACATTTAGTTTATTTACAAATTACAACAAGATACTGATATATGTTGTTTTTGAAATTTGTTTTTATTCTCTATGGTGGGGGACATTTATTAAGACATTTATAAATAAAGCCTGTTCCCTTTTTCCCTTCCGGATTTACTAAGAGGTGTACACAGTGAACATAGCCTCAACATGTTGAAAGACAAACGACTGCAACAATCAGCTGACATCGTTCATGACGGCTCATCGTTGTCTTCTATTACACTAGATGATTATCAGCCGTAGCGGCCTATATCGGCTGAATACAACCGAAGACTGTTTTGTGTAATAGGGCCTTTAGTAAAGCCAGCCAGCCTTGTGCCCAGCAGGTGCTTCCAGCAGATGTAGATTTGTATCAAGACTTACGCCTGCGAGCAGGGGAAAATCAATGTAAATTAGGAGCGTGAGGACCACGCCTCCTCCACACCTTGCCGAACCATTCATGCTTGTCCATCAGGCGAGCGGGGGATACTGCTGGCATATGCCAGGGAAGAGGGAAGAATCTGCACATTCTCCCTGGCATGCGCCAGGTGCACAACTATAGTAGATGTCCCCCTTTGTGTACATTTGTTTGCTTGGAGAATGAACGGGTCATCCGCCAATCTACTGCTCCATTTAAAATAAAGGAAATGGAGGGCTGTTCTAGAGATACACAGAGGTCGTACCCCGTACTTGTCCTGTGCATAGAGAACAAGCAAAAATATCTCCAATCCACAAGAATAAAGCAGCGGCACTCACTGATTGATTAAAAGGATGCCAGACGATGGGCCAGACAAAGTGCAGTAGTGCGAAACAGACTTAACTCTTTCTATTGGAATGCATCTGTATTTTCATCTGTGGCTGACCTTAAATACAGCATCCTTTTAATCGATTGGTGAGTGCCACTGTTTTATCATTGTGGATTGGACATAAGTATACTTCTGTGACCTGAGCACCGCTGAGTGGTTGTCCGGCCCAGGACCGTGACTTTGGGCTGCATATAGAGGAGGTTGGCATGCCTATGCTTCCTTTCTCTGAATGTTGAGTAAAATATCTTGGTAAATCCCTTTAAGAAGGATGTTTTCATGTCATACTATATGAGTACTATATGTTAAGCTACCAATACCTAAACCAAATGTAGGCATTGGCCCCATTGATATGAAGAAGGCCAATAGAGTGTCCTTTTGGTTTAAATCAGGATGACAAGCACTTCATTTTTTTTATATTGTATATGCTAATTACACGAGTGGTATACATTGTTAAATACTTTCATCAAGGAAGTTCACCACTGTATGGGATGAGTGGATACATTTTAAATCCACACCAGACATGGGTGGTGGGACATGGGTGGTGGGACCTGATTCCAATGGTCACAGTCCCTGCTACTGGGTAGCCTCCCCTCTTACGCCTACAAGATTTCTACCTAACAGCCATGTATCCTCTTTTAGGTAAATTTTCCTCCCTCTTGCACCTTATCCCCCTTTCCCTTCCCTGCCTAATTCCCCTTTCTTCCCTTATTCCCTCCCTTTCCCTGTTTGAGACCAGTCGGTCTAGTTCATGATGTGTAAGAGTACGGATATTACCCCCGTGTTATGAAAAATATGTGTACTAAAATTTTGACCGGATGTCTTTTCGCTGTTCACATTGCTTCTTGTGTACCAATAAAAATATTTTGAATCTAAATACTCTCAACATAAATACCTCTGACATATAATGGAAGTGCAATGTTAGGCCATGTGCAGACTACGTAAGAGACTGGCCATTCCGATTTTTATGGGCCATTCCCTTAGACAGCAAGGTAACGTATATTTTCATAATAATCATGGCCGCCGTACAACAGCAGTGGTTTTACGAAAATATACGTTGTGTGAACATAGCCTAAACCAGTAATATCTCCATACAGGGATACTAAATATAGTGATGTCACAACATAGAGAAAATAAACAGTGATGTTAGACTACAGGGATAGTGAACAGTGATGTCACAGTATAGGAATAATCAACACAGTACACGAATAAAGAAGACTGGGAAGTGATAATACAAGCACATTTACTGCACTGATGTTGTAGCACAGGGAAAATGAAAAGAATACTGAAACTTTTACAGGTTGTTCTGTTGCCATCCCTTTCACAACAGGGTGGAAGGGGCTATAGGTACAGAGCTCGGCTGTACTATTGCTATGGAAAAAGATCAGTTACCCCAGGGCCACATTTTCAGTGTTATTTTCAGTATCACCTTATTCTTATTCTTTTTCATTTCCTTTTCCTTTCCTTTATTGGTAATGTACAAAGGAAGCAAGGATGCAGAAGTTAAGCGCACATCCTTCTTAAGGAGAAGTCCCTCGGATTATAAAATCCAGCAGCCAGCAGGGGGGAAATTGATTACAAGTACTAACTTACCTCTCCCTGTGTCCGCGGTGAGCAGCGGGACCTGACTCCGGGATCTCCAGAGCTGACATGCCACGACACGGCTGATGGACTGGCCGCTCAGCCAGTCAATGACTAGGCTGAGACAATACTTCAGTCACTGATTGGTTGAGGGCCCAGTCCATGAGCTGGGACAGGCCTTTTCCCCCGAGTTGTGACATCATTACAACTCAGGGGAAAATGCCTTCCGGCAGGGGTCCCGTGGCCGGTCCTGCCGCTCACTGCGGGCACGGGGACAGGTAAATTAGTAGTTGTAATCCATTTCCCTCCTGCCTCTGCCGGCTACTGGATTTTGTAATCTGACGGACTTCTCCATTAATTAAATATTTATACATAGGACAATTGTAAATTGTAAAAAGATACATAGTACAAAATACAAAAAAGATATCCATATTTCTGCACATTAGGTAGTACAAAACAATGCACAAAAATAAAAGTTGGTTTTTTTAACTAAACAATCACTAAGATATTACAGCTATATGCAAATTAGAAAGAAATATGATTTCTCTTAATTTATTATCTCATGGGAATTTCTTTGACACATGCTACATATTCTATAGGACTCCCATCCCCCATTTCCTGCATTCTTAAAGACATAAACAAAGCGCTCAAGGGTACTGTAAAGGTTGAAAGGGAAAGAAAGTTGAAGAATGTTTCACTATGCTGTATAACAGAAACAAGAATAAAAAAGAATGCTTCTGATTTTAACCAAACCATAACATTTATCTTTATGAATATCTTCAGTTTTGGGGTGCTATTAAAGAGTAAACAAGGGAACTGGCTTCTTAATGATTTCCCAGTGTAATGTTACTATTAAAACTTTTAGAAGGAGCATCGATGTGATAACATTCTACATGGCTGCGTGCAAACGAAAATTCTTCGCTAACTGTCATGCAAGCAATGTTAGACAAAGACAAGCCCGGGTTCTGGAAGTCTGGATTACAAAAGGCTAAAAGTGAGAGTAGTGAGGATGTGAAGAACCCATGAGAGAGAGGAGACCTAAACAGCGCATGGTGTACATGGCTCTCAAGACAGAGCTATATTGATTTATTTAGAAATTGTTATTTTGCTTGTAAGAGGGAATTTCAGAAAGTATTCTAAGCTGTACTAGATTCTCAGTAGACAGGGAATTGGAAAGTTATAGGCCTGTACATAGGTCCCTGTACACAATGCCTTTGTAGGCTCCCTTCAGAACCTTTAGCAACTGTCTGATAATGAAAACCATGAGGAACCCCAAAGGACAATAAGTGGCTGCTGGAGAGGATGATGGCAGGGGGATGCTCAGTGTCCCCCCCAGTGTCCTGTGTCCCTCAGTGTCCCCTGCCATCATCCTCTCCAGCAGCCACAGCCCGCACAGCTCAGGGTCGTGACATCACCATTTTATCCAGGAAGGGAAGCCTTGATGCAGTAGTAAGTGCAGGGAAAAAAGTACTTTATAAGCATTTCCTGTAATAAGTGTATATTGGTGATTTGTATTTTGAGGGAACAATACAATAGCGAAACGCTGCCAATTGTTAACACCCAGTTGGTTATTGAGTCATATATTTCTAGCAAAAATAGGAAATGGCAAATCACAGAGCTATCAGAACATGGATTCAGAATTGTCATTTTATGGACATATTATGCATTTGTTTAAACATGTGTGGTGACAGGTCCTTTTTACCATAAAACCGGAAACATCTAAGCCAGACTATTTTCTATGGAGGCCCAGCCTGGTAACCTGAAATAAATGCAGTCCCTCTTATCCATAGTTACCAGTTTCTGGTCAATGACTGGGCTGTTGGCAGACATGGGGAGTGAAGCTTGGCAGAAATCTGGTTGTGTCACTCCAGATAGGAACTAACATCATAATTCGAATATTTCTAAAAATGCATTTCAGTGGAGAAACTATTCAAAAAAAAAATTACAGTAGTCTGTGGTTACTGTCCTGTGATCACACTTAAAAAAGCCAATGGAAAGAAAGAATGAAATCGACACTGTCTGTGCACTTGTATATTAGTAAAATGACAACAGGAAAATGCCGGCTTATCTCTATTATAGAAATTTACAGTGCAGTTTCTGCTGTGGTTTCCTGTTGTTTGATTCTTGGGTCCGATTTACCTGTCTGTAATACCAGTATCAGGGGCATAGCACAATTTCCTATGAATTTTTTTTATTATTTTTTGTATTGTGCTATATTTCCAGAAATACACTCGCCTTCCCTATATTTGTGTGGCCAGAGCTTCAAGAGATTTCACATTTCTTTGTGCAAAGAGACCACTGAATCAGAAAAAAGGATGATGAAAACCGCATCTGCGGAGAGTTCATTTCCTCCTTTTTTTTGTGTTGCAGCGAGGAAACTTTCTTTGTGCTTTACTGTAATGTCTCTAGATAAAACGACGGATGAATACTCGAGACAAACTGAAACTGCTCACAGCCCACTTGTTTGCCAATTCAATACTAGGAAACTACGCAGCATAAGGAACAACAACAAAAATTACCCACGGAAAAAGAAAATCACATGAAGTAGGAGTGCTCCTACGAAATGATAGTACATAGAAGAGGTATCTAAATGACATGATAATGTAATCTGTTTTCAGCACATTTAAATGTTAGTCATAAACAGTGTTATGGGGGCACGGATATAAGAGGGGCCACTGAGCAAGACTCAGTCATAGCAGATCAACAGTTTTAATTGATTACAGATAGCTAGAAGCTATGGTGCGGCCCAGTACGCTATAAAGCCTGTTACTACTGTGGCCCTGTGAATCACTGCAAGGCTACCCCCTACCACAGCCTTCCCCATAGGTTTCTAATAAGGATGTACCAGCGAAGGGTCGCACAAGCATTTCACTGAAGTAACAATGTAAAAAAAGAACAAAATAACACCAAAACAATAACATTCTATTCAACTTGGTTCTTGACCCTCTGGAGTGATTCTTAGGGTCCTATTACACCGAGCAATTTTTAACAATTATGACTAACGATAAACGATCGCAAACGAGATTGTTTATCGTTAACCTGAAATCGTTCACCATATTACACAGAACGATAGTCGTTAGTTACAATCGTTACTACGATCGTTATTGCGATCGTTACTATGATCGTTTACTCCTTCTGATCCCAGAAAAACAATGAACCATGTGCAATTACACTGAACGATTAGTGAACAAATGCGGAACTACAGCAAACGAATGTGCAATTACAGCGAACAATTAATGATCATTTTAGGTTCAGATCTAAATCAACGATCAACAACATACGAACGATTTTTCAATCATTGCCTGCAATTATACATGATTATCGTTTAAATTTGAATGATATAACGATTTTTCGCACGATAATCGTCCTGTGTAATAGGGCACTTAGGTCCCTATTCCACGGGCCGATTAATAATGTAAACCAGCGCCGATCTGCTAGATCGGCGCTCGTTTACTAGGCCTATTCCACAGCCTGATGATCGTTTAGCGAGGGCTGCAGGGACATCGTTACCAATGTCCTTGCAGCCCTTGCAGCATACATTACCTAGCAGGGCTTCTCCTCCGCTCCATTTTCATCCCGGTCCCGCTCGCAGCATCAACTCCGGAGCGGCCTGACTGAGCTGTCAGGCCACTCAGCCAATCACTGGCCGCGGCGGTCCCGGCCTGTGATTGGCTGAGCGGTCTGACAGCTCAGTAAGGTGGCACCGAAGCTGCTACTGGGCGTGGGACCAGGATGAAGACGGAGCGGAGGAGAAGCCCTGCTGGGTAATGTATGCTGCTTGAATTGTCAGTCGCCCACCGCGCATCGGTGGGTGACCGATGATTTTAGGTTTGGGCTTAAATAAACGATCAACCGATGAGACGATCATCGGCTGATCGTTTTCTCTATTCCACCGAGCGATTATCGCTCCGTGGAATGGGCCCCTTAGGCATTGCTGCTGGGCCCCACCAGTCCACCCACTATATTGGTCTTTACAGGAGTGTGGGTGTTAGGATATGTTCACACTAAGCAAATGTGTCGTAATTCCACAGCAGAGCTCTCCGCCACAGAATCCCGCCTGCCTCAGGGTAAAATGGCTTCACTATGGGAAGGCTTGTGCGCCTCCGCCCTCCTCCACTCTCCGCACAAACCCTCCTATAAAGAAGCCATTTGACAGTGAGGCAGGTAGGATTCCACCATATTTGCTCAATGTGAACATACCCTTACAGCTAGCTAGCAGGGGCTGAACCAGGCCTGGTACTGCTATAACACCTGCAAGTGACTGGTCACAGCCACACTCACCACTCTTCTTCTTGCCTCCTTCTTCTTATATTACCTTAGCAGCACCACAGCCCATTGCTTATCACCCCAACTCAGCAAGAGGCCCTAAACCTACAGAGATGTTGGACTGAAAGCCAGGGAATCCTGTTTCTTGACAACCACCACATATATATGTGTTTGGCAAAGACAACTGTTTTTGAGATCACAGGGCCCCAGTGGTCCTGATCTTCCCCTTAAAGATCAGATTATCTCCTATCCTGTGGATAATTTAGCAAGATAGGAAAACTCCTTTAAATCCTCCACAGAGTAGTCGGCACTGCATAGGAGTATCTTCACTGTGCTTAGTGTTCAAGCAGGATGCGTAGTCATGTGCTTAGTGGTGCTCAGTCTTGGAGTTGTAGTACTTCAAAAGCAATTTCAAAAATAGACAGGAAGACGGGACTCACCATATCTTTAAGTTCTTCTATTTATTAAGTCTTGGGCAACATCATAGTATAGTGCTATGATGTTGCCCGAGACTTAATCGAAAAAAGTTTGAAGGTATGGTGAGTGCCGTCTTCCTGTCTTTTTAAAAAAAATACCTTTAAATCCTTAATCAATGCTTTTTATTTATCACTACAGGAATATATCTGCTATCTACTGTAGCCTTTGTTGGGTGAGATGACTCCTTCCAGGGACTATTTCAATAGCTGTTGGCACATGGTAGCTTCTTTGAGCACCCCATACCATAAACCATGCCTGTATACTGCTGATGGCACTAGCAGGGAACTAGAGATTTCCCACAGTCATGAAGGGTTATTATTGGCGTGTTCCTACTTGTACAGGGAGTAATTCCAATAATAACATTATTTGTTATAATGTTATATTTTAAGTGATTCTGGTGTATCTTACTACTCAACAGACAAGTATTCACTATGTTGTTTGTGTTATTATTGTATGCAATTCTAAAATATTAATTTTAGATAGTTTCAGCATTGGCTTTCTGACTGTGACAACTTCCTGACTGCGAGCCACAGAGTGAAGTGATCAGCTGTGTGCTTCTTCTGGTTCTATCTATCAAATAGAAGCTGTAACAGCCGATATCAGTGGAATACGACCGATAATCGTTCTGTGTAATAGAGTCTTTAGCACCAAGACCCTGACCAATCAAATTTTTTTTAATGTTTGTGTGACATGCCAAAAGGGAGAGTAACACTTTAATGCACAGTATTTGATATCAAAGGTTCTTCTGGCATTCTTCTCAATAGGAAGCTCTGACCAAGTAATTTTTAACAAACGTCTCTCCTGCTGCCTCTTTGCTGAAGTGTATTAATAGATCCCTGACTACTGCAGCACCCATGACATATTAACTACGGTTCTTGTGGCTTCACACAATCCAGCAAAGTGCACTTCCTCTTTACAGACTGGTTTGAGCACAACAACGTATTAAGAATCTTATTAGGAAGTAATGTATCTTTCACCATGTATGACACTTGTTAACCTTAGCAACCAATCAGATTCCACCTTTAATTTTCTAAAAAGAATCTGTGAGGGATGGAAAGTGGAATCTGATTGGTTGCTAGGGGTTGGATTGGTTACACCAGTTTGATAAATCTCCCCCATAATGCAACTATTTTAATGCCATTGCAATGCTTTTATTGAATTACAAAAAATTCCGTATCATATAAAGTTCAAAGGTATGCAAATATCAGTTATCTGCTCAAATTGCAGTGTGCTCAGGTTTAAATAGTCTTTATGCACCGTTTAAATAAATTAAAATGAAGCAAAAATGTAATACAATAATGTACAATTATGTAAAAAATACTTTACTCACCTCTTTGATCCTCTAGAACAGGGATGTCAAACTCCGACCCTCCAGCTGTTGCAAAAAAGCTGGAGGGCCTGAGTTTGACGCGTCTGCTCTAGAAATACAGTGAAGAAGCTCCAGTAGGCAACCCAATGTTTTTTTTACTAGTAGCGCACACTTGACCAGCCAATCAGTGACCTCATTGGTTATGTGCCATGGGCTGTATTTATCAATAGACCCCCAAGGGCCTGTGCCTAGGGCAGCAGTGTTGAGGGGGACAGCACTTAAGGCCACTGATTGGCTCCTGCAGTTATGTGTCAGCCCCAAGTGAACAAACACCAGGGCAACCTAAGAGAGGTGCATCAATGTTTTTATGCTATTTCATTACATTTGAGCTTAATTTATTTTTTTGAAGAGTGGCTAACCCATTAGCATTTGTAATTCTGCACACAGACCACAGCCAGAACCATAGGCCATATATGTTGCTACAATGATGAGAAGACACCTTCATGTAGTACCAAAGAATTTCAATTGTAACATTTTTAAATATACTGCCTCTTTTCTTCCATGAATTACAGTTATGGCAGACTTAGAGACGTTCTCTGATTTAGAGCTTGTTCACACTGCGGAAAACAGGCGGAAATTCCAAGGGGAACCCCGATGCTGTAATTCTGCCTGCCTCACTGCCTTTAAAGCGACTCTGTACCCACAATCTGTACCCCCCCAAAACCACTTGTACCTTTGGATAGCTGCATTTAATCCAAAATCTGTCCTGGGGTCCGTTCGGCAGGTGATGCAGTTATTGTCCTAAAAAACAACTTTTAAACTTGCAGCCTTGTGCCAAACTGCTGTGGCCTAGAGTATCTGTGCCCTAACTTTGCACCCCTCTGTCCCTCCTCCCCACCCTCCTTATCATTAGGAATGCCACTGGCAGGATTTTTCCTATTCCTCTTCAGTGAACATTGCACAGGTGCCTTAATGATCCAGCCCATGTGCCATGTTCTCACAGCTGATGAATAGGAGAATACCTGCCTGGAGCATTCCTAATGATGAGGAGGGCGGGGAGGAGGGACAGAGAGGTTGTGCCAGCCTAATACATAGTCACTCTAGGCCACACCAGTTTGGCACAGGACTGCATCAACTGCTAAACGGATCCGAGGACAGATCTTGGATTAAAAGCAGCTATCTGAAGGTAAAAGCGGTTTGGGGTGGGCAGATTGTGGGTACAGAGTCACTTTAATGTTAAGTATAGGGTGCCTTTACTCTCCGCTAAAATAATTGACATGTAACTTTTTTCAGTGAAGAGCCAGGGAGAGCAACGGGGATTCTGCTCAGAATTTCTGCCTTTTTTTCCGCAGCGCCAACAGGCCTTTAGATGTTTTATTTTTGTTAGAAGGGTTTATTAGAAATTACTTGATCACAGGGTGTCTTGACCTCCTCTGATCAGGTGTAATATGCAGGTCAAACTCATAGCAAGTACAGTTCCTCTACAACATCTGTCCATGAGAAATAAAGCATTACAGGGTGATCATTGAAGTCAATGGGGGTGGCTACATACAGATTCACTTTAAATTGGAGATCTTTGGAGCTGGCTGCCCTCAAAACTAAGTAAATGAGGGAGAAGAGCCTTTGTAAGAATGTTGAACAAGAACCCAATGGACAATCTGGCTGAGCTCCAAAGATCCTGTGTGCAGATGGGAGAATGTGAACCATCACTGTAGCACTCCACCAATCAGGTAAACAGAAAGAAGACTATCATCAGTAAAAGACAGGAATATGCAAAAAGACCCCTTATGGTCTCTTAGAATGCGAGAACCAAGATTTTTTTGGTCTGATGAAACCAAGATGGAACTTTTTGGCCTCAATTCAAAGTGTCAAGTCTCAAGGAAACAGGGCACTGCTCATAACCTGCCCAATATGATCCCTACAATGAAACATGGTTGTTGCAGCATCGTGCCTTGGGGGTGTTTTTCAGTGTCTGGGACAGAATGACTGGTCAGAGTTGAAGAAAATAAATTAATGGAGCAAAGATATGGAGCAAATGGCAGACATAATTTTTAATAAAAACCTATTCCAGAGCACCCTGAACCTTAGACTGGGCTGAAGGTTCACCTTCAAACAAGACAATGACCTTAACCACACATACAAGACAACACAGGAGCGGCTTAGAGACAACTCTGTGAATGTCCTTCAGTGACCAAGCCAGAGCCCTGACTTTGAAAACTTCAGAGGAGACTTGAAAATGGCTCCACTGAAGTTCCCCATCCAACCTGACAGAGCTTGAGAGGATCTGCAGAGAAGAATTCCAGAAAATCTTCAAATCCAGGAGTGCAAACTTTGAGGAATCATGCCAAATAAGACCAAGGGCTGCAATCACTGCCAAAGATGCTTCAGCTAAGTACTGCAATATTTTATTTTTTACGTTTCAATAAATTAGCAATGATTTCTACCATTCTATTTTTACATTGTCATTATGGGGCATTGAGTGCAAAATAAAGGAGAGGATTTTTTTATTTTTTTTATTTTAGTAAAAAAGAGTGAAAGGGTCTGAAGACTTTCCGAATGCATGGAATTTCCCTACAAGCTATGTTAAAGGGGATCTATCAGCAGGTTAGACGAATCTAATCTGCTGATATGTCCCTATTGTGCAGGAGATGCTGAGGAGGAAAGTTTAGTCTCTTACCTTCCTCCTTGGTGGCGTTCCCGTGCTGTTACAAGTTGAATCCTCGGCCTGGAGCACTGTTAGGAGCACTGCCCCATCCCCATAGTGGCAAGCGCTATCAGTGCACCTAACAGTGCTCCAGGCCAAGGATTCAACTACTAAAAGCATGGGAACGGTGCCGAGAAGGAAGGTAAGAGACATTTCTTTCTCCTTAGTGCACAATAAGGGGCTATCAGTAGCTTAGATTCGTCTAACCTGCTAAAAGTTCCCTTTTAAGCAAAACACTATGTGACACTACCACTAACTTCCTGTGTAATAAATTTCATCACCAGTGTCACAGCTCAATGACCCCCTATTCTAATAGTTCTTGATTTGCTTGTGCAATATAAGGCCACGTTCACACAGCATATAATTTGATTAAACAAACCTTATTTGTTTACAATGGCCAATCAATTTACTTACTATGGAATCCCACCCACAGTGTATACACTCTGTATACACTGCAGCGGGGAATTCATGTGGCCGCATTGAAATCCCTGCTATTCATTAAACAGCGGCTGCACAAAACTGACAGTGCAGACAATGTAAAGTGCAGCTCCGGCCACAATTTACATTGTGTGCTATGGGTAATTGGAATGCGGGCACACCCGAATGCGCCCGCATTCCAATTAAAAAGAAATGAACTTCATCCAGCCGATACGGCAGTATTGGCCGAGGTGAACTTCACTGACATCGGCCACTCAGTGACTTGGCCGTGACAGGACGGAGATGTTATACCTTGTGTGAACTTGGCCTAAAGCAGCGTAACGAAACTAAACAAAACTGTTGTACACTGTACACTCAAATTCAGAAAGACAAGTTTTGTCTTTTTATTTATTTATTTATGCAAAGTAGTTTATTGGGAATAACATTATGTAAAAGCTTTAAAAGAACTAGAATATCTGACGCTCTATGGTCTTGATCTTCATGGGTTTACATCCATTCTCACGTATACAAGAGTAGGGAAATTCCATAAATCAAAAAACACAGTTTTGCATGACAAAGCAAATAGAGAATTAGAAAGAAACCTTGCGAAATATCCTGCCCAATGTGTTCATGTTTGTTTAATATACAGTGATCATTCATTTTACAATGGCCTCAGGTTACAATATTTTCAATATACAGTACAATGGTCTTTCCTGGATTATTGTAACTAGAGACTAGACTCAATTTTGTGGTACATGTGAATGGCTAAAAAATCCAACCATTATTAATACCGATATTACTGAATGGTTGTCTTCTAGTATCTACAGTATAGTGCCATAATGAGCTGCAGCTTTGGACACTGGTCCCCGGCCACTGCTCTGGTCCCCGGCCACTTCCTTGTCTGATGGGGATGGGGCTTGAGATGTAACACTTCAAACATGCTCAGCCATTCAGCGGCAGAGGCAAGACCCTGCTACAGCCACTGAATGGCTGAGCGGGCTTAAAACAGCATGTTTTAAGACCCATGTCAGACAAGGAAGCGACCAGGGACCAGGGGGGGACCAGAGCAGCGTGATGCAAGCCCCATAGCTGGAACTGGAGAGGTGTGGGGGGGTGTAGGCAAGTGGACATCGTTGCTTTCACCATATACATTAAGGCCCCCATATACAGTAGTGAATCTGAATCTACCAACCGCTTAACATATATAGAGGTCACCTCACTCTCCTCAATAGGTAATATTGGGGGGGAATCAAGTTTTTGTGTACGAGTTTTAATCGTTTTTTCTTTTATAATGGAAGTAAATGGGAAAACGACACATAAAACAGCACACAACTGCATTCGTTTTTTTCTTTCACATAAAACACATGCGTTAAACGGACTACAGAAATGCAGTGTGACCCCAGCCTAAGGCTATCAATCTTCTATATATTTTGTAAACTGACCATGTAAAAGTTTTTATTTATTTATTAAATTAAACTTTTATTTATTTATTTTATTGTTGAACATAGTAAACATCTACTATGTTGAATCATCAATGACCCAACTCAGTTTCCTGTTCTCCCAAGACACAATTCACTGAAGCTTAAGCTAAACAGTTTAATAATACAAATGAACTGAAAGGCAAAGTTCAGTGCCAGACAGCTGCTGCAAGAGCAAACAGAATCCTGTCATGCATTCATAGTCACATAAAAGAAAAATATGTCACTGTGAATATGAGGCTTGATAGAATACACTGTAGGAGAACCTGAAAGAGTACAGAGATAATAGGGTTCTTAGGGTAGCTTCACAAGTACCGTATCGCTGCTGTTTTTACACATGAAAATCGCAGATCCGCCCCTGCGATTTTAGATACAGAAAAATTGCATGAATTGACCTGCGTATTATGTATATATAAAAAACACAGCGTAAATTACGCACATAATACGGAGGTCAATTCATGCAATTTTTCAGCATCTAAAATCACAGGGGCGGATCTGCGATTTTCTTGCGTAAAATCAGCAGCGATACGGTACGTGTGAAGCTACCCTTAAAGCGAATGTACCACCAGGTACATCGCTTTGGGTTTTTAAAATTAACAGATCAGTGACGACGTGGGGATGCCGGTGGCACTGAACTTTTTTTTTTTTTAACCGCCTACCTGTTCCTGCACACGGCGCCAGATGGGCACCGGCCCATCCCGAAGCATTGGGGTCAGGCCTGCCGGCCCCGGTGTAATGCAACCCCCTCTTTTTTGTGACGCAACTCCATTACACCGGGGGCCGGCGGGTCAGACCCCAGTGCTTTGGGATGGGCCGGTTCTCTGTAATAGACCAACGCTGTGCATGGAAACGGTTGTCGGTTTAAAAAAAAATATAGTGTCTCCTCCATCCCTGCGCGGACACTGTTAATGTAAAAAACTCAAAGTCATGTACCTAATTTAATTATGATCTTGGATGGGCATGTACTGACATGAGCAGACAATGTAGAACTGGAGAAAAACTAATGTTTTATGCAAAAGTGACAAAATATTGTAAATTTGAAGAACACTCGAATGTATGTTTTTCCATGTTTTTTTCATTTGTTCAAACTGCATCTGCAACTGGAAGATTTATTTTTTTTTTCATAGAGGAGGCTGCCTTCTGATCTAGGCCTCAATAACTTCTTAGCCAAGTGGAGTAAATTAAAAGATCTGTTTGGGTTTCCTCCATGAAACAGCTAGTTGGGAATGGAATGTGTAGTTAAGAAGAATGAAGAGGAAGCTACTAGACTTGACTAAGGAAATGACAAGCAAAACATAAAGATAAAAGAAAATAGGTCATGCTATGCAGTTCCTAAAGGTTAGCGTCACTAAATGTGAGGAATATAGGCATTTATATGTTAATTAATACTCTATGGACATGTATATACACATTGATGTGCATGGGGAGTGGAGGCTAGCCCATTCAATCTAATTGCACAGAAGAGCTACAGTAGCACATATTAGAGAATATGCTAATGCTGGCTATGATATAAAGGCGTCACAAGGCACAGTAAGTGTATGGGGTCCACTATCTCCAGTTCATTAACACTGGACCATGCAGCAATGAAGAAAGATGTCTTGGCCTGAGAAACAATGTTTTCATTTACAATATGCAAATGACCAAGTGCATCTGTATCTGTAGGTTTTCGGCGTACATTTGGGCAGAACGGATGGTAAATCGCGCGGACTCTGAGTCCGCGCCCTCCGTTCCGCCCACTACACGCCCCCTTTCCGCCCCCCTGGCGTACTCGGCGGAAAGTGCCAATTTGCGAATATTTTATTCGCAGATCGGCCATTTGCGTATAAAAAAATACGCAAACCGGCACTTTCCGCCAAAAATCATCCGTTCGCCGGATGATACATGTGGCCCTATATATTCAAGTAGCTCTGTAGCTATTTAAAGGCTCCATGTACTACAGTAGTTTCAGAACCACATCCCTACACCAATGGAAAAGTCACATTTTACTACTTTCTCCTCTTATCCTCACAGGTCATATAAGATGCATTATTAAGCAGAGATGGCTATGGGCAAAATGGAAAGTGTCTTGTTTGATAAGAAATTAAGAAATCTGTGGTGTATATAAAAGCAAAACTTTTTTGTGTAATACTGGCAAGAAGAACTGGCGAAACTTAAAAATCCAGTGCTGACAAGGCGGAGTGGGAACATAAAATGGAAGTCATACTTACCCATCCCTGCAGCACCACCTGCGTACTGTCAGCCTCCTGTTTTCCTTAAAGTGACTGTAGCACCAGATCCAGGCAGAAGCACTGGAGGGGGGCTGACCTACCCTTAGTGGGAAGAAACCCCAGCCCCTCCATGACGTGACTCCATTAGAATCAATGGAACCCTATCATAGAGGAGCTAGGGTTTCCTCCCACTAAGGGTGGGTCGGACTGCCTCAGCCTGGCCAGGTGGTACAGTCACTTTAAGTTCTTGTGTTGCCTCGACCCGTCAGGAGCTACTCACTCAGCCAGTCAGTAACTGCAGCGATGTCACGCCTCATTTACTCATCAGCTCATGTCGTGACATCACCGCACCAGAAGCTAATGGAGATCGGAAGGGGACCATGAGCGGTGCTGCTGCAGGGGCACAGGGACAGGGAAGTATGACTTCTGTATTATGTTTCCACCACCCCCTGCCCCTGCATCCTCTCCAGCAGCCACAGCCCGCTTAGCTTTGGTGGTCGAGTCATGACATCACCATTTATCCAGGAAGTGAAGCCTTGATGCAGTAGTAAGTGCAGGGAAAAAATCACTTTATGTACATTCCCCATAATAAGTGTATATTGGAGATTTGTGTAACTTTTGGGGGGCAATACAATACTTTAATAAAAAATTTTTCTGTTTCTTAGCCATGTTCTCAAGCCATTGTGGTGGTCCCTGATGGTTTTTCCCCACTCCACCAGCCCCGATTAATAGACTTATCACCAAAACCCAAACAGGGAGAAGTCTATCAATGAAGGCCAGTAGCGCAGGCAGAAACCGCTAAGGACTGCCTTGATGATTCATGGATATAAAGTGATTTTTTTTTCCCTGCACTTACTACTGCATCAAGGCTTTAGTGATGAGCGAACAGTGAAATATTCGAATATTCGATATTCGTACGAATATCTCCCTGATATTTGACTATTCAATTGAATATTCGATCCCATTAAAGTCTATGGGAACAAGTATTCGATTATTGAAAAACATCTATTCGACCACTTGGAGGTTCACCAAGTCCACAATGACACCTCAGGAAAAGGGAAGGGGGATTTGAATGCTTATTGAATATTTATCAAATATTCGGCGTACTATTCGATAATATTCAATACCTTACTATTCGATCAAGGCTTCACTTCCTGGATAAAATGGTGATGTCACGACCCGACTCCCAGAGCAGCATCAAGGGGACGGCAGGTTCATGCAGAATAAATGGAATCTAGATCCCTTAAATTATGCAGGGAATTTGTTAAGATTTTCTATACTTTGCAGTTTAGTTTAATCTAATATCTGCCGTTCTGCGGACCACTATTGTGGTTTTCTGTAGCAAAGATATAACCTAAATGTCTAAAGGAAATGTAAAACTAGACTACAGTATATTGAAATTGTATATATATAGAATAGTACCTAATAACAATACAGGTGTAAGTGCAAAGAACAAACAACACCAGTTGTAAAGGTCATACTCCTACACTGACTAATATAACTCACATTTGGTGTGGGGTACGTTTTGTCTGGAGAAGTGTGTGGGGTGTTAGTCTAATAGTTCTGTCTCATTGTATTGGGGAACAATATTAAATTCTGCTTCTTGAAAGAAAGAAAAAAACAGCATAGTCTCTCCGGAGAGTTGAATGCTGGAAGGAAAACATAGGTAAAAGAAAGTTTTTAAACACAGTTATATTCTATTTATTTGTGTATTATCAGGGACATTTATTTTTGCTGCTTTTGTTTCAACCTAAAAAAAGGGATTAAAACCCTTTTTAGGCTATGTTCCCCCTATAGGAACATAGCAGGGAAAGACGGCCATCTTGTAATATAGAGGGCCACAAATAATGACCATGATCATTATTTGCGCCCATCAATACTACAAGATGGCCGCCTTTCCCTGTTCTGTTCCTATAGTGGGAGCATAGCCTAAAAAGGGTTTTCTGATCAGTAGAGTGTTGATACCTGATACCCCTTATGATCAGCAGAGCTAGGGCTTCGAGATATACACAGTGAATGGCTAAAGAAATCAGCTTTGTATATTGAGTAGTGGTATCATAGGGTTACTTAAGCGCAACTCTCATTCACTTCAATAGGAGTTATGCAGCAGTAATCCCATACCACCACTATACAATGAACAGATACAACTTCCAACCCAGTTTATTGTGTATATGCCAGAGCTGTGACCAATGTTTGTCAGCTGCTGAGCAGAGTGGAAAGATAGCTGAGCAATGTCCCACCAAAGAAGGAGGGCCTAAAATCCTATTAGGTGAACATTAGTACATTAGTCAAAAAGGTAAGGCCCCGTTCCCACTGAGCAAAACTAGTGAATTCCGCTCATAATGGGAGTCTATGGGAGGTGTGCGCTCCTGCTCTGTCCGCGCTGAAGAATTAACATGTTCATTCTTCAGCGCGGACAGGGCAGGAGCGCGCGCCTCCCATAGACTCCCATTATGAGAGGAAGGCTAACAGCATTTCCGCTAGTTTTGCTCAGTGGGAACGGGGCCTAACATTGCATAGCCCTGCACCGACTAACAGCTTTATACAAGGGCCAAATAACACGTGACTACATATAGTGTATCTACTGTAAAGACCAATATAACCAATATCCCCCCCCCATACAGTGCCCATATGGCGGTAGATACAAGTATTCTACAGTAGCTCTGCAGCTTGCATAAGTGATTACAGTTACATCCAGTGAGTCACAGTGAGTCATTCTCTTTCCATTTTCTTCTCCTTCTGACTTAGATGGCCATGAGGATTTCTTCCAACTGTGACTCATCTCTGTCCTCATGGCGGCCCCATTAGTGTACAATACAATACTATTTCCTAACTAAGAATGCCCCAACTGTTTCCCCCCACTGACTGATAATTCCACCATGTAATGCCCCCACTGTGCCCCATATACAAATAATGTCCCCCGGGCCTTCATGTAGTAATAATGCCCCCTATGCTCCTTGAACATTAATAATTTCTCTGAACACAGATGCAGGGTTCGGTTAGCGGACTGAAGTTTAAAGTGAGCGGGACATCCCTAGAAGCTGCACAGCCACTCACCCTTGCATCTTACAGGGAACACTGCCTGGTTTCAGCACCACATTGATCAGACATTGCTGGCCTATCCTGATGATAAACCATCATTATAAAATGCTAAGAAAACAGCTTTATGATATGTTAACATAAAGCTAAAGTTGGTATTTACTTACAGCCACTCTACCATCATAGCCCGATGTGATCACAAGTACAAGCCTCCTGAATGGGACAATGTGAAGACTTTAAGGCTAATCTCTAAAGAGAATAAAAGGGTCAGATATCTAAATTCACTGTTCCCAGTCTATTGGAGAAGAACTGGAAGGGCCCCATAGACATCACATAGATGGCCTTGTCTTCAGGTCAAGTGATTTGCACTTAAGCTCCATTTACTTTAATGGAACTGAATTTTAAACCCCACCCAATCTGGAGACAAGAGTGGTGCAAAAGTGGCCATGTTCTTGTAGCACTGGATAACCCCTTTAAATAATTACATTAACATAGAAAGGTTGAAAAAAGACACATGCTCATCAAGTTCAACCAAAGAAAGGAGAAGATGGAAGTATTCCAGCAAACCCAGCAGGAAGTCTCTTCACTGGAAGCAGCAATGTGGTCAATAGATGCTTTAGGGGATTGTGGTAAAACACAGGTCTGTAAATGGGAAGTAGATCAAACTAAACATTTGTATAGTAAATAGATGAGCAGAGCAACTCAAAATAATACAGGATAATATTAAGATCCCTTTTACTTTCTTAACCAATTCTCTCACCAACCTCATAGCAGACCATTTGTCAAGGCAATGTCACATGTTTCTCTATATGACAATGTACCTGCCTTATAAAGTTTCATCTCATTCTCTCAAGCTTAAACATATGCATTCCTACAATTGTCGTAGGCCGCATTTGGAACACAGCAAAACTATTATTTCAAACCTATGTAACAGAAAAGAAATCTCTCTTTCAAGATTTTCCAGAGTAGATGTAAAGAATAAACATTTGCATTAGTTATTTGTATTAAAATATGCAGACATTTGCACAGAGTGCAGCCAGCTTATAAATTTTTATAACTTCTTCGAATTGCTAACATTTTTTTAACACACTGCGTTAGTTCAGCTTTGTGAGTCGCTCAATGGCAATCTTTCTGGTCTGGAAGGAAAAAAAAAAGCAAAGCAAAGAACATTATAATGAAGAATGCCGAATAAATAAAAACAAAACAGTACAGGCCGTACATCTCATCAAACAATGGACACGTTCATGGTTAGTAACCAGCGATTAGAACAACACAATGTGCTGCATGTTGACTCGGATGGTGAAAAGAAATTCTACAGTTTTTAAAGATTTTCCTGGCCGGGAGTCAAGAAGACATTCTGACTTCTGTGCAATGTAAGTCATGCACATTTTAAGCTCCGATGAATAATATGTTCTTTATTCTGTGAACTGTTAACAGCTGCAGACACTATTACAAAATGGCTTAGAAAACATAGCTTTTTGGTCAGCGCTTCAGACAAGTTGCAATACCAAAGCGATTACTAAAGCTAGATTCTAAGCAAAGTTAACACAGGGCTTGATTTATATTTATCTCAAAATTGAAAACATTATAATTTTTTTTTTTTTTTTTTTGCGCCTTTAAATAACTTGTTTCATGTTTTCGGCATGAAAGAATTGAAGTGAGTTCAATAAAAAAAAACAAAAAAAAAAACAACAAGGATTCGAGAAATTGTGCTACAAAGACCACCCACGTTCTCATTCTTGACAAGGAAGATTCTGTTGTTATGACTGTTAATTTCCTACACAAGATCATTTGGATGTGATAATTTGCAGTAAAGACTGTTAACATAAAAATATAGATTAGGGTTTAATACTGTAACTCCATCGAGTTTGCGAGGTGTGGTCGGAAAAAGGAAAACCACAAGTAAGATAAATTTCTAAGAATTTGCTCGTTTTCGGGACTAATGGTACTTTTACACGGAGCGATAATTCGCCCGACTGCACGATTAACGATTTTGAATGAACGATGTTTTTTTTATAACGATCAGCGTTTAGACGGAACGATACATCGTACGCAAGAATCGTTATGCCATAGTTTTGCGATCGCTTAAGCCTATCTCACACATAGGTGAAATCGTTGAAAGAATGTTTACACGCAACGATCTGCGAATTTTTTACGAACGATCAACGACGATTTAAGAACATGTTGAAAGATCAAAATGAACGATTTCTCGCTTGTCGCTTGATCGTTCGCTGCGTTTACACGTACGATTATCGTTCAAATTTGATCATTATCGTGCAAAAACGAACAATAAATTGTTCCGTGTAAAAGGACCAATAATCACTTATAGGTATAGATTCCCTTTTATATTGTTTATATGGTTTTTTTTATGTTGGCATATTTTAAAAAAGTATAAATATGATCATGACTCATTTGGTTGTTTGTGTATTATCAAAAAATGTAGTATATTTGAGAAAAAAGTTATAGTGAAAACCATAGACTAATATGTATGTATACATCGATCAGCCATAACAATAAATTCATTAATAGGTAAATTGAATAACACTGATTATCTTGAGACAATAGGATCTGTAAAGGGGTGGGATAATATAGGCAGCAAGCGAACAGCCAGTTCTTGAGGATGATAAGATGGAAGTGTACATATCTGGCATATCTGACATGGACCAAATTGTGATACGCAGTCGGGTCAACCATCTCTGCAATGGCAGGAGGTTCCTGGTTTGTAGTGATCAATAACCTAGTAAACTGTTGACAGTATTTTGGGTTATGAATGCTCATTGATGCATGTGGGCAATGAAGGGTTGCTACCTAGAATGATTCTGCAGAAGAGCTACTTTAGCACAAAGGGCAGTCTCCAAAAGGTGGCAGTAGAGAGTAAGCTCTTTTCCTTCTGGCAGAGAGCTACTTTGCATACTTTTTTCCCATACAGCATTGCATGGCTTATAAAACTCCATGAGCCAGTTTGGCAGGGTCCTCAAGGAGACACACAATCCATACCGAAATAATGCAGGTTCTTTGCCTTGGTAGGTCTTGGTGTGTTCATTGGCAATTTTAGGTAGATGGTTTTAAAGGGGTTATCCAGTGCTACAAAAACTTGGCCACTTTCTTTCAGAGACAACAGGACTCTTGTCTCCAGTTAAGGTGCGGTTTGCAATTAAAGGGGAACTCCGGGTAGAGGTTTAAAAAAAATGTAACTTCTGCAGAAGCATAACACATTACTTACCTGTCTATCCCAGTTTTTAAACTACCAAAAATCCATTTGTTTGGGGGGGGGGGTTGTTCTGTATTGTGTTTCTGTACTTCCTGGTTAAGCAGTTCCCAGAATGCAGTACTGGTTCCAGAATGCAATGCTTTCCCTCGGCTGTTCATCATAGTCCACAGTCCTTGAAGCAGCTGCTTCTGGCTGATCAGAGAGACGTGAATCACTCAGGGGATTGGGGGATCCAGCCAATCCTCCTGTGACATCCCGCCCTGCCCCCTGTTTGCATCATCAGCCTGTGCTCAGCAAACACACACAATGTGAGACAGAGGCATGAAATATTTCCCTCCTAAGGTGGGAGAGCAGTGGGGGCAGGAGACAATGTGAATTGGCACAGAGGCAAGTTTTCCTGGATTTCTATCAGCTACCAGTGTGGCAGAACCGCACAGATACGGTAATACATTATATAGACACATCTATATAACTTTTAATGTACGTTTAATAGAAAACAAATTTTCCTTATGT
The DNA here is from genome assembly GCF_027789765.1 of Dendropsophus ebraccatus. Classification (NCBI taxonomy): domain Eukaryota; kingdom Metazoa; phylum Chordata; class Amphibia; order Anura; family Hylidae; genus Dendropsophus; species Dendropsophus ebraccatus. The sequence goes on along the minus strand of NC_091461.1, from coordinate 43,712,753 downwards.
AGGGTTCCCCTTTAAGCTCCATTTACTTCAATGAGACTGAGTAGCAAAACCCGCCCAAGCTGGAGACAAGAGTTTCTGGAAGAAAGTGGCCATGTTTTTGTTATCCCAGTAAACGTGGAAAGTTGTGGTTGAAGGTATATGAGTATCTTAAAACAATTTTATGAGCAATTGATATTGGGTGGGAACTGGAAGTGGATAAACAATGTAATGAAGAATAAGAAGGCCACAGTATGGATATATACAGTATTCTCTTCAGAATTCATAAAGTAAATTTGCGCTTCTGAGAGGAAAAGTTCACAAAGTTTTTAATGTCGATGTGACTATTGCCAAGAGGTACCGGAACCGAGTGCTCCCAATGTCCCGAACACATGTGACTCACTGATATGCACAGGGTGTGCCGTATTGATTGTGGTTTGTATAAAGTTTACAATAAAATTCAGTACATTTTTTAATCCTGAGACAGACTTTCCAGAAAGTACCACCTACAATTTTTGCAGCGGCAGCGTTATTTAAAATGTACTTATATAAGTATATTAAGATGTTTTATTAAAGCTCATATTAACATTAATCATAATTTTACACATTTACACATTTTACACCAAAAAAAATTATCTGATCCTCAATTACTACTGTTAGTCTAGCGCTACATTCATAGTTCTGCAGGCCTCACAGCTTATATCGACCATCATTCCTTGTTGGCCTAATGCCATCATTCACACCCTCTTAGCCTAGCAGTTGCACCCCGTTTTGCAATAAAGTTCCCCCTCATCTGACTACGCTGAGTGCTGAACTCGGAAATGTTTTACAGCCCTATAGCAAATTAATGGAGCACTGGCCTTGCGCTATTTGTTCTGGAGAAAATTTTGTCCCGTTCATTGGGATTAATGTTGGTGCCAGCAGTCAGACACCCACCAATCAGTTTGATACCCCCTATTCTATGGATAGGGAGTAATATCTTGCAATGTAAATACCGCTTTAAAGGGGCTATCCATGATCGGCGGAGCCAGGTGTCGACACCCTGCCGATCCTGGACAACCCCTTTAGAACTGTTCAGTGCCAACACTACTGTGAAAATGGAGCTGAAAGCAGTTGGCTCCCTGGGTAGCAGTGCCAGTGTACTGTAGACTCAGCTCCTATTCACTTCAATATGAGCTGAAGCTGCGTTACCCTGGTACACAGGGAAAAGAGGCTATCAATAATATTTTTTTCTGGAAACCCCTTTCAGTATAAGAACAGTAATGTCTCCAGTTTAACAGTCTCTTTTCTCTTGTTACCTATGTACAGATCCATGATGTTTTGCTGTGCAATCTCTAAGGGTTAAAATGGACAATTTATCAAAGTGTTCAGTTCTCAAGCTCAAATATGCATTATACCATATATATTTATATCTAGTCGCTTACATATTATAATGTGTTATACAGTCACTATACTATGATAAAAACTCTATATGGGCTTCGGAAATGTTTAAATCAATCATCCTGTTTCAATATTTAGAGAAAGCATATGACCACATGACTTTTGATATTACATTGGCACAGCTCTAGGAAAACAATGGCCGTCATTTAAAAGACAACAATACAGCACATTTTATGCAGTATTGTCTATCTGCACAATCTGTGCCCTATGACAAAAGTTCCAATAAGTGGAATAGTCAGCTGGAAACATTTACTATGAATCCCCTCCCTTCATAATGTGAACTTTCTATTATAATCTGTAATTGCTTTTATTTTATATTTGAACAGTTTATGCTTGCTGAAGTAGAAAGAATCTTATATTGAAGGGAACCTGTCAGATCCCTGGTCCCTCTCACACTGGCCCTAGTACCTTATAGATGGAGGTAACAGTGCCATGCAATGCCACCAATGCAAAAAAAAACAAAAAACTTTAAGGGAACCTGTCAACATTAAAATGTAATCCAAGCTTTCCGCATCTATTACAGAGCAGAAGAAGCTGAGCATATTGATAAGGATGTTTATGGAAAAAGACTCAGTATAATTTGTAACTTAATGATTTAGCATGTTTCCATGCTAAAGAGTCCAGTCCTTTAAGTGAGACTGCCCACTTGACTCCTTAACACAGAATGAGCTATTAAATTTAGCAAAAACAATAGAATGTATCCATGGTAACAGACTACAAACAAACCCTGTGCAATCTAATCTATAAATCATATTTCCTTTCACCTGACCCTGGCAGATTAGCAAGAAATGGGTAATGGTTATGGATTATAGGGAGGTTGCCAGGGACAAATGTGCCAGGACCTCCTCTACCAAGATTTGTATCACACGCTCCCCTTCCCTCCTGCAAGGCTGCCATATAACATTGTATAGAAACGATAAAAATAATATTTCCATCCTTATGTCATGGCAAAACAAAAAGAGGAGTTGCATGGCTGCACAGTGACTTCAAATCAGGGCTTTAGGCTAAAAGGCTTATGAAAAAAGTTAAAGTGGTACTGCAGAAAAAAAATATTGGTTTTAAATCCACTGGTATCAGAAATTTATACAGATTTGTACTTATCAGCTACGATATGCCCTGCAGCAAGAAGTGTATTCCTTCCAGTCTTAGGCTATGTTCACACAACGTATATTTTCCTAAAACCACTGCCGTTGTACGACGGCCGTGATTTATACGAAAATATACGTGCCAATGCTGCCTATGGAATCCCGGCTGGAGTATATACACATAGTATAAGCTCCAGCAGGGGTCCTTAGCGGCGCCGCAATGTCAGTGCACACTATGGAGCGAGCGGCCGCACGCTCCATAGTGTGCAGTGCAGAGTTCTGATGCGTGGCTGCAAAAGGATTACCTTTTCAGAGACTGGCCGCTCCGTGACCCAGCCGGGTCACAGAACAGCCGGACTCTTACTATGTGTGCACATAGCCTCACACAGTGCTCTCTGCTGCCACCTCTGTCCGTGACAGAAACTGTCCAGGCAGAGCAGGAGTTGTCTTCTATGGGCATTTGCTACTGCTTTGGACTGTTCCTGTCGCAGACAGGTGGCAGTAAAGAGCACTGTTGATTTAAGGTGTTAAAAAATAAACACTATTACATATTGGGGCTGGGTTCACACTATGTATATTTGAGGCTGTATTTGGTCCTCATGTCAGGTCCTCATAGCAACCAAAACCAGGAGTGGATTGAAAACATAGAAAGGATCTGTTCACATAATGTTGAAATTGAGTGGATGGCCGCCATATAACAGTAAATAACGGCCATTATTTCAATACCACAGCCGTTGTTTTAAAATAACAGCAAATATTTGCCATTAAATGATGGCCATCCACTCAATTACAACATTATGTGAACAGAGCCTTTCTGTGTTTTCAATCCACTCCTGGTTTTGGTTGCTATACAGCCTCACAAATACAGCCTCAAATATACATAGTGTGAACCCAGCCTAAAGGGGTATTCCAGCCAGAGAAAAAATAGCGTAAATGCTACCTCTTGTCACTCTACAGCCCGGTCACTGCCAAAAACTGCTGGTTCCTGTGACACATGGTCCCCGCGCCTGCTCAGCCAATCACTGGCCTCGATCAATGACTGTCTGAAAGGTCAGTTTCTTCAGGCATGATGCGTCACAGGAAACAAGAAGCAGTGAGCGGCAAGGAGCATGACCTATTGGAATTTTACTTTTTTTTTCTGGTGCTGGAATACTCCTTTCTGTAAAGAAAGTGTTCAAACCCAATTGTGGACTTTTCCACCGTATTGCTTACACTAGACTGTGGACTGAGAAGAGGCAGTATTTACACTAGAGTCCCTCCAGATTTTTGGCTTAGAAGCCTCAATCAACTCTAAGGGTCCTATTACACGGCCCGATGGGGGCCCGATAATAACTGGAAAGGAGCGCCGATCTACTACATCCGCGCTTGTTTACTGGGTCTATTACACGGCCCGACAATCGTTTAACAAGGGCTGTACTGACGTTGTTACTGATGTCCTTGCAGCCCTTGCTTAAACTGTATACATTACCTATCCATGGTCCAGGACTCCTTTTGCGGTGCACTTCTCCCCGGGTCCCGTGCTCTGCAGCTTTACAGCGGCCTGTCTTAGCTAACAGTGTGCGTGCAGGAGCCGGGGAGAAGCAGACCGCAGAAGGAGCCCTTAACCATGGATAGGTAATGTATGCACTTAGCAAATCGTCTGCATTCAGCCGCGCACCGCTATTACACGTAGTGATGCGTGGTCGGTGCCCGACAATTATAGGTCCAAACCTATATCAACAATCAGCCGATGATCGTCATCATCGGCTGATCGTAGTGTTTACTACACTGAGCGATAATCGGCCGATTATTGTTCTGTGTAATAGGGTTCTAACCCAGCCCAGACTAGGGCTTATTTACAGTCCATGCTACCATGAAAACAATTTGCAACATTGTTTCTTTTTTTCATTTCAATTACATTGAAATAAATTACAAACTGTAAACCTATTGCAAGTATTATTCTAAAACAAATTAGAAAATTAAAGAGGTACTCCAGCAAGAAAAAAATCTTCCAAATCAACTGATGTCAGAAAATGCCAGAGATTTGTTATTTACTTCTATTAAAAAAAAAAGCTGGAGTACCCCTTTGAAGCAGGAAACTGGATAGTAGCTATGGTAAAATCCCATACCTTTTCCCTTCAATAGTAAATTAGTGACTTGATTTTGCTTTCTGGTGTAATGCAAGTTAAAGATTCTGTTAAAGCAGTAAAAAGAAAAAGAATGGAAAAATACAGCAATGAAAACACATTAGTAATGACATACGGGTTCAAAGCAAAAGTGTATCCAACAAATTTTTGGAAAACTGTGAATCCACGTGAAGAATTTACACACAAATAGTTGTGAAATTGCCCTTCTCAAAATAACTTTGTTACATCACCGGATGCTCGCCCAAATTAAACAAACGGAGTAGGCTCTTCCATGCAGGCCATGAAACAGCAAGCGTATGGGCTCAATGCTACAGCCACTGCTAAATAGGAAATAGTTAGCTAGGATATTACACTATAAAGTGTAACCGGAGACGTTCAGCTGTTCGTATACATGTCTAGAGATTAATTTCACCTTAGTAAAGGCCCATGAATAGACAGCAGGTTTAATGCCTGCTGTAATTGAAACTGGACCTCCCACAGACTGGGGGAGTTCAAATGAAATTCTGACTGCTTGGACTATACCCTTCATCAATGGAACACAACAAAGTATCCACCAACAACACAAATAGGGATAAGAAAGAACAACTTGAGCCACTTTGTAGCTTGACTTCATGTTAAGAATTAGATTTGGGATTAAATTCACCTCCTACGTGCCCTTGGGCATCTAAACCACCAATTAAAGGCTTCTTCTAAGCAGCTCAGTCCTTATCAGTACTAGGATAAGCAGTATGGTGCCGAGTGTTTAACCTATACTGTATGGCCAATATAGAGAACTACCAATTGTGCCAATTTACAACTAATTATTATATTTAGAAGCCAAATACTACTGTTCTGGGGGAGCGATTGTATATGTTTTTATTAAATAACTGCAGATAATATCTAAGGTTTTCAAGGCTACTTAGGTCATTTCTACAAGTATGTTATCTAACTAAGTAGCAGCACTGTGATCTGCTTGTTTAAGATATTATAACACAAGCACAAAAACGATAGCTGACTTATAGCTCTCAATATTATCTAAAAAGTTCTGCATGTTACTATAGTAAAGTAGAAAAATAAAATAATTATAGATTATAATGAAATGAATAATTTAAATGTACAGTTTGGCTATCAAAGTTCGATAGTTTCGCATTACAGTTTTCTGTGTGGTGTAAAATAGTGCAGCCAAATAGAGGCATTGCCAAACTTCCCTATTCACACCTCCTCAATTCCCCAGCCCTCCCTGCCTTGGCTGATAGATGTACAGGGCACAGTGCTGGAAGGTAACCCTGTACATCAATCATGCAGAGAAGGGAGGGGTGGGGGACGTTGAAGGCATGCATGCTGCAGCTTCGCAACATCTCCTTGAAACAGATTACCTTTTTTTATGAAACATCCTTTTTAAGCTGCAACAAATAGGAAGTTTAGTAACTCTTTCCATGTAAAGTAGCATTGTCTTGTTCACCCCCCACTCCCATCTTTAGCTTGTGTCTGGAGGCTTGAAATGAGCTTGTAAGGATGTGTGCTAAGGGGTGGGCAGAGGTGGTGACACCACTCAGAGACAAGCTCAAGCCAAACTCTCTGGAACAAGCTAAAAATGCTATGTCATCTGGGGTAATTAGAGTTTGGTGAACTGAAGGTATTGGATTCTGAAGTCCAAAAAGGAAGTGTAGCTCCACAGCTCCAAGTAAAAAAATCCAAAAAAATATTTAATACACCTTAAAAAATAGCCATGATTAGGAGGCATGGCCTCAAAACGTGTCGGCGTGTGTTTTTACTCTGTGTGTTCAATATTTTTTAAGATGTACTAAAAGATGTACTTAAAAAATTAAATATATAAAAATATTTTAGGATTTTTTACTTGGAGCTGTGGACCTACTCTTCTTTTTGGACTGAGGCTATGTTCACACAATGTATATTTTCGCAAAACCATGACCGTTGTAGAACAGCCGTGATTATTACGGAAATATACGTTACCTTGCTGTCTATGGGAACTCGGCTGGAGCGTATACAAATGGTATACGCTTTGTCTGGGATCCCTAGCTGCACAGCAAAAAACTGACATGTCAGTTTTCTGTGGCCACTATTCATTGAATAGCGGCCGCAGAAAACCATGTAAGTGCAAACTATGGAGCGAGCGGCTCTGGCCGCTCGCTCCATAGTGTGCAGTGGAGAGTTCTGATGCGGGCACGCGTGGATGCGCCTGCATCTGAACTATGCGGCTGCAAAGATCATCCGGCCGGTACTGCAGTACCGGCCGGGATGATCTTTTCAGAGACCGGCCATTCCGTGACCCGGCCAGAAGGGCAATATATTAAGAATTAAAGAGGACCTGTTTTCACTCTTTATTTAATTAGAGATTTTCATATATAACAATACATATCCTTTAATCCCTGTTGCCATGATTCTAACAATGATTTTACTTGTTGTGCCCCCTGTTCCTGAGATATAGGAGTTTTACTATTTAGTTGACTTTGTGTATACTTCTCTGAACTTGACTCACACCCCTCAGCTTTCTAATCCCCCCCTTTAACCTAGTATTTACAACCCATTTTGCAAGAAAGTTACTAGAGTTAATAAAATAATATATAATTTAAAAAAATATATTAACCACAGGTATCTGTCACAATGAAGACCAGGGCAGAATGACTGCAGCTGATGCCAGAACATTGTGTTTTCCCATGCTAGCCACATTCTATGCATTCTAATTAATAGTGATTGTACTCAACTGGCATGGGACTGCCGCCCCCAGGGCACCGATCTTCCTTGGCCAGCCCCCCCTGGCCCCCCCAGTGGGGGTGTATTGGTGCAATAGGGGTGATAGTCCTGCCCCCAGTGCACCAAAACTACTTATTAGCATAAGGAATAAACTACCTATATCACAGAAATGACAACAAGGAGGAAGGTAGAAAACTAACCTTAATCCTCAGCACCCCATGAACTATAGGGACATAACAACAGGTTAGATGCTTCTAACCTGCTGATAGTTTCCCTTTAAGTTTCCATTTATATTATATTTTTACCATGCATCCTCTATTTCTTTAAACCCAAGCTATCATATCCTGTTGTTTGCGCTTCGTTTATGAGACTACTACTAAGCAATTAGAGAATTCACTACTACCTTCCCTCCCGTAGGACAGAGCACTCAAGACAACCATGTGTGAGCCGAGCCTCCAGCTCCGCAAATAAACAAATCACATGTCTGGTCAGAGCAATATTACCTGCAATTACACTAATGTATACTCTGAGCGCAGAGCCTAAGTACCTTACAAAATTCACACCAAAATAGATTAGCCAGCCACTTTATTCAATTATGACAGCCATCCCTGTAGTGACATAGGGTAAACGTCAGAATACTACCCTGTATGGACAAATATTAGTGTCACGAATAGGGTTGCAGACTGCTTTGTATTACAACACGCTAGACAGATAAACCCTCAGTGATAATTCAGTGGACTGATATGTAGGTTAAGATGCGCTCTTTGTTAATTCTGAATGGTTAAGTCATTACAGAAAATTTCCCGTGTAAATACCAGAAAGATGTAATGCTTCTTTCCCACTTTATATTGCGGAAGTGTTAATGGGGCAGCAGACATCTATTTCAAGTACATGGTCCTTCACATAAAAGCACTTGGATAAACAAGTAGTCTGACCTAGATAGTAGGCTGTTTATATCTATCACCTTTTATATATCTTATTATTGTGCTACTTCTCATTTCCTGTGTGTACTTTTCTTGTGGTACTGACTCATGTATATTTTTAAATAACTTCGTTTTTTTTTATGTCATGGAACCAAATTGACAAATAAATCCAAATATATGCAAACTATCTTGCCATTTCTGAAATCATTTGAATTTTTACATGGCTGATTTTTATATGGGCTTTCACACAATGGTGTGAAGTATGTTCTTATTAAGTAGAATAACAGGTCTCCATAGAGATTAAAGGTGTCACTTAAAGGAGAGCTGTTATTACTCTGCTGCTGCACAAACCACAGTGTCATAGGGGTGGCCCTTTGTGACTTTTCTCTGCCCCATCTCCTTGATTGAGTTCTCTGTTGATGTATAGGGAGAGATCTATTGATCAAGGCCAGTGGAGCCGGAAGAAGCCATTTAGAATCTCCCGGATAACTTGTGGTTCATTCTCTAGCTCATAGTGGGAAAACCCCTGAGTTTAGGTATACTGGATGCTCAGATAACAGATGGCATCCACTGGTAAACTGGTTTCACTTTGCTTTAAAGTGTCACTATCATTATAATTTTCAAAATCTAAATCAACAGTGGATGTGAATTAAAACAAGTTTGCAATAAACATTTTTTTTTTTTTTTTATCATGCTGTAAAACAAAGCTGTACTTACCAGAAATCCGGGTCCAGTCTCCTAAAGGCAGATTTTCTGACTTGTGCTGGTGGGGAAAAAACACAGACTAAACACAGGAATTCCGCCCAGTCATGGCTAAATGTGTCCATCAATCACATGACTGCCTTCTCTCTGTGAGCGCTCAGATGGCCTGGGGTACACAGGACTACCTGTTTTCTGACTCTTTCCTGTGTTTTTTTTTGTAGAAAAAAAAAAGTCAGAAAACAGGAAGTGCTGTGTTTTCCATAACTAGAAAAAAAAATAATGAATGTAAATTGCAAACTTGCTTTATATCACATCTACTGCTGATTTAGATTTAGAGCAGGAAGAGCTGAGCAGATTGGCATATATCTCTATGGGAAAAGATTCAGTATAACTTGTAACTTGTTGATTTAAATTCCTAATCATTCTGCGTTAAGGAGTCCAGTGGACAGTGTCACTCAATGGACTGGACTCTTTAGCATGGAAACATCAGAGATTTCAGTGCAGTGCAGAGATGCAGTGTGAAACCAGCTTAAAGTTATGTTCCCACAATGTAAACATAAGGGCAAATAGAAAATATTTGCCCTTATTTTTACATTGTGGGAACATTGCCTCAAGCAATTTTTTTTACAAGCTCCATCACTTTAGTGACTGTAGAGCTATGGTTATATGGTGCCTTTGCCCACAACAAGGGTCATGCAGCCAAACATCACAATACTAATGTACATATAATGGGCTGTGGTGTGACCTGGCAAGTAGCCGCGACAAAGACCCAAAAATCACTTGTAATCCATCCAGGATGAGTTTCTAATGTCAGTTGTGGATACTCATGGGTTGCAAGGTGACCGCATTCACCCATATTAACTGTAGTAAGGCAGCACAGTTCAAGGATCTTTGGCCATATGATTTTTGTTGCAGCCAAAGTGCAGGGGTCCGATATCCACAACTAAAAATCAAACGCAGGCAGGGGAAGCGCGGGAACAGAATCAATAATGTGCTGGATACTTACCTGTCCTTGTGCTCTCGTAGCACCACATCACCACTCCTGGGTGTACCAGGAATTTGGGAGAAAATGAAGTCCAGCAGCTGTCAGAAAGGTGGAGATGTTGCGCTATGGGGGCACAGGTAAGTATACAATTATTATGTTCCCACACCCCCTGCTTGCAGTGGGCTTTTAATTGTGGCCAGACTTCTTCTTTAACTTTTGCCAATCCTTGCATCATTATACTATTAGTATCGCTGGTGTACGGAACTGCAGCATTGATCTGTTCTTTTCAAACAGATGGTGCAAGAGTTGGACCCCTTCTGACCTAATATCCTAATAAGGCCATCAATTTTATTGACAGTAGATGTGATATAAAGCAACAAGTTTGCAATTTACATGCATTATTTTTCAGTTATCATGCTTTAAAATGAAGTTATACTTACCGTTATACTTACCTGTATCCAGGTCCAGTCTCCTAAAGGCAGCTTTTTAGTCTTGTGTTGGTTAAAAAAAACAGACAAAGCACAGGAGATCATAGCACATGTTTCAATCAATCGTTATACTATTAGTATCGCTGGTGTACGGAACTGCAGCATTGATCTGTTCTTTTCAAACAGATGGTGCAAGAGTTGGACCCCTTCTGACCTAATATCCTAATAAGGCCATCAATTTTATTGACAGTTGATGTGATATAAAGCAACAAGTTTGCAATTTACATGCATTATTTTTCAGTTATCATGCTTTAAAATGAAGTTATACTTACAGTTATACTTACCTGTATCCAGGTCCAGTCTCCTAAAGGCAGCTTTTTAGTCTTGTGTTGGTTAAAAAAAAAAGACAAAGCACAGGAGATCATAGCACATGTTTCAATCAAGTTTTTATGTTAAATATATTTTCTAAGAATTTTTCATTCTTACCACTAAAGAAAGTAAGCTGGGGTTTCTTGGTCTGTACACATCCCTTAGCGTCCTCCTTATCATCACCGACAGGATTACAGTAGAATAATCTCGGTACAGGTCACAGAGGATTACCAAAAACCTCTCCAATACAAATGGATAGGGTCAGGGTCAGTCTTTTGTGCCTATGCCTATGAGGTTTGCTGTTAAGCATATCACTAAGTGTTGTAAAAATTGCTCAAGCAAGATGGCTACCCCATAATCATGTACAGAAAGAACTACAATCAAAACAGAAACAGAAGAGAAAAAATTTCAGTATCTGGTTCTAATCAGTAAAAAATCTAGTTGACAATTTCACTTGAAACGATTAATTATCTAATAAATGAAAAGGTTTAAATCATCATAATAAAGACTAGTTCTTCTGTCTCTAGCATGACAATGAATTATCTATTCAATAAGAATTAGGATGCAATATAGGATAAGTATGTCCCCCTTTTCTGCTATGTTTGACCAAAACACCATTTCTTTCCCTACAATGTAATTTACACATTGTGATTTGTATCAGAACGTTCCTCCGAGACCTTTCACCTCCCAATACGCAGACAGAGAATAAGCCTTTTCCCACCAGTCTCCAATGTCACAATTTCCTAATGCAAAACATACTTGGCTATCCTCCCCTTTCAATACAATTTTACCAATCCAGCTGGAAAGCGTTATTTCCATATAACTACATTATAAAATATAAGAAGAAGCGTGTAAGATAACAGAAATTCTATATTTGGGTAATTCAGTTGTGACAACTATATTGTTTTTTTCCCCTCTATGGAGTTTTTAAGTAACGGGCAATTTATTGACATCCCCTAAAAGTTCAGGCATAAATAATGGTACATAAACACTCCAGAGGAAGCGGCTTAGAAATTGTTTATGTTGCGTAATGTGCACTGAGAGGAATAGTTACAAGTAACACCAGTCAGTTTTTAAGTACACGACACAAAGTATTCTGATTTTACAAAAAGACTTTGAATTCCCATCCACCTATCTCAAACTAATAGAATAAAGCAAAAAGACTCAGTTTTGAGTCGAAACGTTGCTGTACGTATACGGGTGAATAAACCTGCACCTATTCACTTCATTGGAGTGCCGTCTACTTGCTTTATTCTATACTTTGTGGAGTCAGGGGTCGACTACAAAGGACGTGCACCCATCGGCTGGAAGCCATTTGACTTTAAGTCAGCACAGTGCCGTTCAATTCTATCATTTTTCCTATCTCAAACTAATATATGCAATCTGAAATTTCTGTTACCAGCAATTTTATGACTAGAGATGAGTGAACTTGCTGAAAGTTTGGGTTTGTGCAAACCTAAACATTCGGCAAGTTCGCTTATCTCTACTTATAACCTGACATACCAACCCCCTTATAGCGATGGTGTCCAACCAGTGGCTAACAAACTCCAGCTGTGTAAAGTGCCATAGGAGCCATGTGTTATGACCACAATGCAAGGCAACATCCCCATTGACCATAGTGAAGGCAAATCCATGACTAACCAAACCCATGACCAACCCATGATGGACAGTAACAGAGTGTAAAATTTTCCAATTAAATATTTTACTACAAAATGTCAATGATTCCATGTTATTGGATGTTTAAACCTGTAAGTCATAGAGGCAGTGCTGAGCTGCAGCATGCATGCCTGCCTCCTCCCTCCGCATCCCTGGCTGTCTTGCATGTTTGATATTCAGGGTTTGGCTTTCAGCACTGAGCTTTGTAGGCGAGGGGAGGAGGACGAAGGCATCCATGCTGGAGCTCAGCAAGGCCTTTAAAGGGAACCAATCAGCCCGTTTGGGATGATATGGTTCCCTTGAGGATTGTATAAAGCACCTGGAGCGGGCCAGGCACGTACCGGCCGCGGCCGCAGCAGGTGCTTTATAACGGAGAAAATGACTTTTATTCCCCGGCTCGTGACTAGAGGGGGAAAGTAGTCATGGTGGGCGGCTCCCCGCTCGTATCTAGTCACTGCGCTCTGCCTGTCAGTGCGCTCGGCGGGATGATTGACAGGCAGAGAGGCCAGTAACGGACCTCTCTGCCTGTCAATCATCCCCTCTGAGCGCGCTGACAGGCAGAGCGCAGTGACTAGATACGAGCGGGGAGCCACCCACAATGACTACTTCCCCGCTCGTATCTAGTCACGAGCCGGGGAATAAAAGTCATTTTCTCTGTTATAAAGCACCTGCTGGTGCTTTATACAATGCTCAAGGGAACCATATCAGCCCATATTGGTTCCTGTTAAGCTTAGAAGTAAAACATATTTTTATAGATAAAAGAAAGACAGGACGAAGACAGGAAGACACTGGGGAACATAGACAGGTATGTAGGAACTTTATTATTTTTTTACACAATTGTAAGCCGTTGGCCGATGATTTTAGGTCAAGTCCAAAATGAAAGATGAGCCAATGATCTTTGTCATCTGCTGATCATTGTCTTTATTACACGGAGTGATGATCTGCCTAATCAGGGCCTTAAATTGTATAGTATCTGCAAACATATGTGGCATTTCACAGTTCATCATGTGTAGTGCCAACTTTACTCTATGTGGTTTAGCATCTACAACTACACCTGCAAGCAAAGATCACATCTTAGGACCCACCCCTTTTACATCTTGGAAGAGCCGCTTACGAGACGTAGAGTCTCCAAGGGTAGAGGGGGGAGGGCTTCAGCTGTATTGTGCTCCTTGGACAAAATCTTTAGGGCTAGTTCACAAGGAGTAAAAGAGGCGGAATTCCATGACGGAATTCTCCGCTGCGGAATCCCGCCAATCTCCGTCATACAGGCTGTCTATGGGAGGCCTCACGCACCTCCGCGCTCAAAGAATTGACAGGTCAGTTCTTCGAGCGGAGAGCGGAGGCGCGCAAACCCTCCCATAGACAGCCTGTATGACACAGGGGTTGGCAGAATCCAGCCTCTTTTACTCAGTGTGAACTGGCCCTAACAATCAATAAAATCAAGGTGTATTATGCAATATATGTATTTTTACTATATATCTTTCTATACAATAACATAGTCTACTACACTATTCCATACATTATTTTTGATGGGGGAGGGGGATATCGACTCGATGGCATGGAAAAGGACACTTGACTCTTGTCTCTGAATAGATAGAGCCCTATGGATACATTTAGAACATAAACTGGGATCTCGATCTCTTCCTAAATGTCCCTAATGTGAACAGAGCTTTAGCCACTAATAATACTCTTCTCTATTTGAATATGTTAACAGTTTCAGGCTGAAGGGATGGTGCTGATCTAACACATGGCCTTTGGCCATTTTCTAGACAATACAGCACCTGCTGTTAGATGTAAATGACTCAGACGGTGCTTGTTCAGTCCAGCAGAGACTAAAGTCAGTTGCCAAAAGGACAGCTCTATTTGAGGGGATCGACTATCTTGTACAGTAATTAAAGGTTCACTGACACTAGTATAACTTCAGGTTATTGTACAGCCTAAACTTACCTATACAACTTCTATTCTGTAATACATGTTTGGTACTATAGGTGCTATTACAGGAAGAGACAGAGGTCTTGACTGCATTGGGACAAGGGAGTCCTGTTCTCAGTTAATGCACATGTAATAATAAGCATAAAGATTCATTTTGAGTCCATATTTCAGCGTTAAGTCACAGCCTGACTTCAGGTCTAATGACATGAACAGAAAGCATCATAGATCCCTATTATGTTTGCAGTTCTGGTCACTAGACCCCTGGCTGAGCTAGGACATACAGCCATAATATTGAAGCATAAATGCAGCTATACTAGGTTTATCAGGATTTGGCCTAGATGTGACAATGTTTAATTGAAAAAATTACATAGACGTTGCAGTACAGCAGTAACACCCCAGTGGAGGCATAACTTGGCTAGGTAACTTTTTCCACTGACCATTCTTATATGGGAATGATATCGAGCATGAACATTCAACTTTACTAGAGATGAGCGAACCGGGTTCGGGTTCGAGTCCATCCGAACCCGAACGATCGGCATTTGATTAGCTGGGGCTGCTGAAGTTGGATAAAGCTCTAAGGTTGTCTGGAAAACATGGATACAGCCAATGACTATATCCATGATTTCCACATAGCCTTAGGGCTTTATCCAAGTTCAGCAGCCACTACTAATCAAATGCCGATCGTTCGGGTTCGGATCGACTCGAGCATGCTCCAGGTTCGCTCATCTCTAAACTTTACACAACTTTTAACACTTTTTATCAGCATGAGGTCAAAAACCCTGCACACAAGGTTTGTTAAGTGTACCTGTTATTAAAAAAAAAAACTTACAGAGGTACAGGTACAGAGCTGGAGAGAACACTGTGTGAGATTGAAAAGAATACACCATTTCCTGCAGGACAAACAGCAGCTGATAAGTACTGGAAGACTTAAAAGGGTTATCCAGCGTGGGGGCACTTTTTGGGGGGACGTCTTTTATTTCAGCCACCTCCTCCCTGGTCCCCCCCAGAAAGTGCCCCCATGCTGGAGCACCCCTTTAAGATTTTTTAATAGAAGTAACTTACAAATCTGTACGTATAAGGCTAAGTGCACACAGAGCAAAAGTGGCAGAATGCCGCCAACCTCCCTGTCATAATGACAGTCTTTGGGTGGCTCGCGCACCCTCTCTCCCCGCGCTGAAGAATAAACATGTTCATTCTTCAATGCGGAGAGAGGAGGCGCGCGATCGTCTCTGCCTGTGTCATAGACTTCGTTCTATGCACGGTGAATTCGGTTGTCCGCCCAAGGAAGGTTCATTCTTAGGACAGACGACGAAATCCGCCCATGCATAGAATGGAGTCTATGACACAGGCGGACAGGTGCGAGCTGCAGAATGCGTGACAGGTTTTCCGTCGCCATTCCATAGAGTGCGCTGTTTTAAAATAATGGCTGTTATTTTTCATTAAATGGCAGCCATCCACTAAATTTCAACAGTGTGTGAACATAGCCTTTCTGTGTTTTCAATCCACGCCTGGTTTTGGCTGCAATATACTGTGTGGGAACATAGGGGGAACTGGGGTAAAGAAGAAATGGCCCAGTTGCCCCTAGCAACCAATCAGACCCCACCTTTCATTTTCCAAACAATACGTGAGCAAAGAAAAGTGGAACCTGGTTGCTAGGGGCAGCTGAGCCAGTTCGATAAATTCCCCCAATAGCATTATACTGGAGTCATGTGACAGAACACTGGGGATTTATCAAGCTGTCTTATAGAAGGATTTCCTTTGTTGCCCATGACAACCAATTACAGCTTAGCTTTCATTTCTCATATTGCACTGGTAAGATAAAAGCAGGTTGCTATGGGCAACTAATTGAATCCTACTATATTAGACAGCTTTATAGCTCCTCCCCCAGTGATTTATACTAGTCATGTGACAACACTGATTTATCAAGGTGAAGGCTAACCAATCAGAATCCAGCTCTTTTATCCAGAGACCTTTGTAACATGAAAGCTGCAATCTGATTGGTTACTACAAACAACAGCTCCACTGTTTTTTGCACTGATTTTAACGACTTTCTCGGTCGTAAAGAGCGCTTAAACAAAGCTGCAGCGTGTGTCTTCTCCAGCAGTTAAATCTCTTTCCGTGCCGCACAGGATGATGAGCACGGAGAGGCATGCGGAGAGCCGGACTACTACCGTCCATGTGTCTTCTATCCGCCCAGCCCATAGGACATTACACAGCGCAGCCCTCACTGCACAATACCGCAGCTCCTGACAATGTCAAAGTCAATGGACTTCAGCACAAATCATTTAAACCGACCCTCCCAGCTTGACCTATCACACAGCAGCAGCTGTACGTGATCCCCGCCGCTAGGCATTATGGGATTTGTAGTCCTAGTAACTGTGTCGTTATGTTTGTGTCCGGGTAAGCCCACCCCTCCGGGGACCCCTGAGTGCAGCACAGCTGTATACCGGATGAGTCTCCTCACAGACCACCCGCATTACGCTTATGTCATCGGTTACACAAACAATAACAGGAACGAGGCACGGCCCGGACTACAAGCCCCACAAGCCCTTGCGGCAATGTATAGGGAGCGCTGCGGCCGGGGAGACGTGTGGCCGCTATTTGCATGAATGGGTGGCGGAGCGAGCCGGCGCTGATGAGGGAGAAGAGCGGGCTGTGAGCACAGGAGAGAGCGCGGGAGGGAGGGAGATGCCGAGGGACGACATGACCTCCCTCATCCAGAAGATCGCTCGCCAGGCCGGGCTGACGTTCCGCGGTCCCGGCAGCAGCGGAGACGGGAAGGGCTTCGCGGAGAACGTGACGCAGCTGAGGAAACTGGTGAGCGAGATCCGGGCCGAGGACCTGAAGATCCGCCCGCGGAAGAGCGCCCAGGCCCCGATCTCCGTGCCGCACAACCCGCCCGTCACCTACATGCACATCTGCGAGACGGACGGCTTCAGTATGGGGGTGTTCCTGCTGAAGGGCGGCTCCAGCATCCCGCTGCACGACCACCCGGGGATGCACGGCATGCTCAAGGTGCTTTACGGCAAAGTACGCATCAGCGGCTTCGATAAGATGGAGGCGCAGCCGGGCGGCAGTCACGGGGCTCTGGTGCGGGCGGTGCTGCGCTCCACCGCCGACTACAGCGACTCCAGCCCGCCGTGCCTGCTCAGCCCGCTGCGGGACAACCTGCACCAGATCAGCGCGGTGGACGGGCCCGCCGCCTTCCTGGACATCCTGGCGCCCCCCTATGACCCGGACGATGGCCGGGACTGTCACTACTACAAGCTGGCCCCGTCCCCGTCCGCCTCCTCCCCCGAGCAGAGCGGGGACGGCGGGGCCGAGGCCTCCGGGGTGCGGGAGGTGTGGCTGCTGGAGATCCCGCAACCCGATGACTTCTGGTGCGGGGGGGAGCCCTACCCGGGGCCCAAGGTGTCCGCCTGAGCCTCCTACCTCCAGGACCCCCCAGCAGTCAGTCACAGCGCCCCCTGCCGGACATGGGAGGCCCCCACCACCACACCCCTGCCAGACATGGGGACATCGGGGCCCCCACTACCACCCCGCCAGACATCGGGGCCCCCACCACCACACCCCTGCCAGACATGGGGGTCCCCACCACCACCCCTGCCGGACATGGGGGTCCCCACCACCACCCCTGCCGGACATGGGGACCACCACCACTGCCGGACATGGGGACCACCACCACTGTCGGACATGGCCCCCCCCCCCCCCCCACTACCACCCCCCCTGCCAGGCATGGGGGTCACCACTACTACCCCCACCATACACAGGGAGAAGGGTCAGTCATCAGGAGAGGGCAGCTCGGGGGGGACACACTGTCCTCACACCTACTACTACTGGAAGTCATTGGAAACTGCTGCAGAACCTCTTTGGCCACCACCATAAAGGATCCTAGTTGGATACGTTTCAGATTTGGATGCATCCATCCTGCATTGAAGATTGAGTGACATAAACATGGCTGCTGACCCCCAGAGGTTAGAGGTCATCTAGGACTGTGTATTGTTCTCATCCGCCAGCGTTTAGGGATACTACAATATGGAGACTGCCAGCCAGTCTGCCCCCCCACATATGTACACGCCAACCCGCAGCCGCCCTTACAGGCAGCGCTCTCCAGCTGTTGCAGAACAAGATATGATGGGAGTCGTAGTTTTGCTACAGCTGGAGAGGGGACACTGCTATAGAGCCGCAGCCACTTCTTCTCTGTAACCCATTGTACCCCAGGCTGTGATCCGATGGGTCTCACTACAGTCCGGAGCGGGGAACCCTTCACTATGTTATTTATTGAATGTGTGTCGTTTACATCGGCTCCGGGTAATACGCCTGTACATATGGGAGTAGGGAGAGGACTCTTCTTGCTTTTTCTTTTTTTAACTCTGATTTTTTGGTGATCTGTGATGTCCTCACATGTAAAACAGCAACTCTGACAGTGTTCACATTTATGCAGAATCCGCAGCTGTCATGGCGTCCAGGTTTCACAATCTCTAAGAATCTGCCACTTCTCCAGTATCCTGATGGGAGTTGTAGTGTCGCAGCACCCCTGAGCAGCCTGTGTATTCACTCGGAGGTGTTGTGTCAGTGCAGACCCCCTGCCGCCTGTGTAAATCATAGCACCGCCATGTACGGCCCACACTATAAATAGCCCAGCGGCCATGTCTTCTGCAGCAGGGCCATATCTCACTTCCTGGACTCTTCCTGTCCTATAGGTTTCATTTAAAGGGGGAATCGTGTAAGGAGGGGAAAAAACAACAAAATAAGTATTTCTCAATGTGCATGGTCTCAGGATGAAGTCTCTCGGGGGGAGGGGGGGGGGGATTTTAACTAAAGATCTATTGACTGACAATATCCTTTTAAGAAGCAACATTCCTCTTAAGTTTCCTTTGAATTGTCCACTGTTTTAATTGACTGGAAGCCGTATAATGGCTGGCATACGTGTTACCAACCCCCCACCCGCCCATACGCTATAACTGAGAGTAGGGATTACAGGACGCCTCGACCACTACTACAGATTTATTTTTTATTTAAGTGACACGTATAGGAATGGTAATTGACATTATTACTGCCTCTGCCCTCCTCCTTTTCTAATGGATAGTATTTATAATTCTTAGGGTAACCTATGTTATTAAGCTGCCATCTTTTATTATATAATGATTCGCCATTCGCTTATTGGACGTGTCTGTGGCCCTGTTACACTGATAGGATTCATGTGGCCGTGGGTCCCCCCCCTCCCCTTTTTTTTTTTAGGTTTCTTACTGTATTCTGGTTAACTGTAATTGAGACACATGTCAAATTGTATTCTGTTACTACATTTCACAAATTATATAAATATAATATAAATGTATTTTTCTTGAAAAATGATGCGTTTGTTTTTGTTGATCGGAAACTTGAGGCTTGGTAAGTAAAAGTGGGATAACTAGTAGATTGATGGTGGTCCCCAGGAGAATAGGGATCTGTTGAGCTCTCTGGGGAATATTCGACCACCATGTTTTTGATCACAACGGTCACTCTTCCAGACAGCAAGTAAAAGGCCAAAGGGAGTGTTGCTAGAAATGTTCCTTTGGCTGATAATCGGCCTGTGTAAAGGTGACGGCAATCAGGTGAGGGCAGTGAAACCACCTGATCCTCAGCTGATTGTGTCTTTAGAGCTTGCTTTGTCTCACATCTTCCTGTGTAAATAGGGTTATGTGCAGCTGATATCTATTAATGGAAACTTACAGCATGGATATACATATCTGTGCTGTCAGTTTCCAGATTACAAGCGGTGCATACTTACCCTCTGCGCTTCTTGTGATCCGGCATCTAGCTCTCCCATTCTCCGTCTGCTGCTGTTAGGCCGACACCTCTTTCCATATTGTTGACAGCTGGAGGAGGCGGGGCCAGAATATACAGGATAGGAGAGTCCGTGAAACAGGATACCAGATCACAGATCACAAACAGGTAAGTATGCCCTGCTTGTGATCTGGAAACTGGCAGCAACACGGTAATTTGCATGGCATGGGGGTCAGTGAGATCAGCGCTCATTGGCAGTGCCTTTACACGGAATGACAAATTATCCTTCTATTGTTCATGCAGCCCTGGAAACTGACAGCACAGTTATGTATATATCCGTGCTGTCAGTTTCCAGATTGCAAGCAACAGTTTATACTTGTCATCCAGGTCTTAAAGCGACTCTGTACCCACAATCTGCCCCCCCCCCCCCCAAACCACTTGTACCTTCAGATAGCTGCTTTTAATCCAAGATGCAGGGGATGCAGTTATTGTCCTAAAAACAACTTTTAATCTAGCAGCGCTGTGTCTAACGGCCGGGGCTTACATTTGTATATGCATTAGGCTGGCACCACCTCTCCATCCTTCCTCCCCACCCTCCTCATCATTAGGAATGATCCAGGAACATTTACTGCTGTTTGCGCTTTGCACAGGTGTATTAACGATCCAGCCCATGTTTATTATACACACAGGTGGGCAATAGGAAGCAATCTGCCTGGAGCATTCCTAATGATGAGCTATCCGAAGGTACAAGTGGTTTGGGGGGTCAGATTGTGGGTACAGAGTCACTTTAAGTCTTCCTGCTGCCGGCTATATCTTTTGGCTCCAGCTGTCAATTATTCTGGAGGACACGATGGCCTGAAGATATAGCAGTGGCTGCAGCACTGGAGAGACATGTCGGATCACAAGCAGCTGGTAAGTATAGACTGCTGCTTGTGATCTGGAAACTGACAGCACGGATATATACATATTTTTTCAGTTGTTTTCTTTTATCGGCCACACATAACCCTGATCAATTCTAAAGTGACTGTACCACCAGGCCCAGGGAGAAGCACTGGAGGCGGCCGACCCACCCTTAGTGGGAAGAAAACCTAGCCCCTCCATTGATTCTAATGGAGTCACGTCATGGAGGGGCTGGGGTTTCTTTCCACTAAGGGTGGGTCGGCCGCCTCCAGTGCTTCTCCCTGGGCCTGGTGGTACAGTCACTTTAAAGCCTGCTCAATGACTCGATCAGCTGATTACTGTCACTTTTACACAGTCCGATATTTACCTGCAAGCATGCTTCCATCAATGCTTCTCAATGATAATCAGCCCTTGTAAAAGGCCCTTAAATGTACTGAAATACAATAGCAACATCATCTACGGGTTACAGCATCAGGTCGGGGTTGGACCATTCAGACCGTGACCGATCAGGAGAACAAGCCTGGAGAAGTTTGGCTTTAGCGGGTTCACTCCCAGTGATCTGGATGGACTTCCAATGCAAGTGTATGGCGTCGCCCGGAAGCAGCGGTTGTCTACCTGCTCTATTTACTGATTAGTCACGGTCAGACACGTCCCTAGGGCATGTCATAAGTTTTTTTTCTTAATGACAGGTACACTTTTTAAAGCCAGTTTCATGTGAGTGTGAGACAGCCAAATATTTGCATTCGTATTACCGCCGCGAGTCCCATCCTGACTGTATTTGGGATGATTGGAACTAACAGCTGTCATCTTACGTCATTAGATCCATGATCAGGCCAGGGCTTGCATCCGTAATATTGATGCAAAATTGAGGTCTTATTACATCAATGTATAAGTACATTTACATGGTTTTTACACTGGGTCCATACACAGCGAATGGTGTCGGGAGCCCTGTAGACATGCTGTGGGTTACTGCAGCTCAATTCCTATTAATTTCAATTGGAGCTGAGCTGCAGTTCCCTGTGCCACCACTACACAGGCTTCTGGCACTGTTCTCTGTGTGGGAGCCCTTGCAGCAACTCCCCCAAATGGCTGATTGGCAGCGCTGTCGGATGCCTGCATCTTTCTGATCATATATTGATGGCTGTTATAAACCCAGTGTCCCTCAGACGTCATATTACATACACATTCATAGCAACTTCATTAACTGCAATGGGACTGCTAGATTGTGCACTGTCAGCATACTACCTCATTGTTCACGCTCAAGGACAGACACTCAGTAAATCACACATATTAGCTAATAATTTAAAGCTGGGTAATAGCTTGTTTCATGTCTTTGCTGAACTCAACTGATGAGACAGGCGGGCACTTCTGTGGTCAAGCAGGGCCGTGAAAAGATGCTGTGTGCTATTATAGAACTGATGCCAGCGAACACGACACTGTTCCTATAGGTGTATCCACTGGATGGGGTGGATACATTAATATTAAAGGGATTATACCAAGATTACAACACATCACTATTCCATAGGATAAGTGGTAATTGGTCTGATTGCTGGGACCACCACAAGATCAGGGTCCCTTTATCACCCTGTGTGAATGGAGCTGCAGTTGAGCCTGGGCTTTGCACTCCCTTAGCAATTGAATAGAGTGACAGTGCACATGCTTAACTGCAGCTCTGTTTGCCAAGTGACAAGGGAAACCCCTGTCTTGCGATCAGTGGTGGTCAGTAACCTGGACAACAAGCTGTCACCAATAGAAGGGAAAGAGCAGCATATTAGGAGCCAGATTGCATAATGAGCCCAATGAGTATAACTTATGCTGCGTTTACACACAGAGATTTATCTGACAGATTTTGGAAGCCAAAGCCAGGAATGGATTTGAAAAGAGGATAGATCCCAGTCTTTCCTATATGACCTGATCCCTGCTTATAGTCTACTCCTGGTTTGGGCTTCAAAGATCTGTCAGATAAATCTGTCTGTGTAAATGGACCCTTAGTTGAGATGGGAATACCCCTTTAAGCCTTTTTATGTATAGTATGTATCTATGGGGAATTGTTTCAATCATCATCAATCCATTTGATCGATCCATCCTCTTAGTAAATGCACCATCATCCTTCTTTACTCCAACATTTGCTCCTTACACGAAATATATTTAAAGGGGTACTCCAGAGGAAAACAGTTTGAGGCTATGTGCACACACAGTATTTCCGTCAGTATTTTTCAACCAAAACCTGGAGTGGATTGAAAACACAGAAAGGCTATGTTCACACACTGGTGAAATTTAGTGGATGGCCGTCATTCAGTTTCAACAGTGTGTGAACATAGCCTTTCTGTGTTTTAATACACTGGTTTTGGTTAAAAAAAAATACTGACCAAAATACTGTGTGGGAACATAGCTTAAAAACCAACTGCTGTTATAGATATATATAGATTTGTAAATTACTTCAATTAAAAATAAAAACTCCAGTATGTATTATCTGCTGTATGCCCTGCAGGAAGTGGTGTATTCTTTCCAGTCTGGCTCAGGGCTCTCTGCTGCCACCTCTGCCCATGTCAGGAACTGTCCAGAGCAGGAGAGGTTTTCTGGTTCAATGTTTTTATTAGGTTTTTTAAGAACAAATTACAAAAGAGAAAGTCTATAAGCACTGACTTTAGTGCCAACAGTATAGTTAACATTTAGAAACAACAGGAATAACATTTGGTATATTATATAGATATAAAAAAATTTTGGTACTGCTCTGGGTAGTTCCTGACATGGACAGAGGTGGCAGCAGAGAGTCAGACTGGAAAGAATACACCACTTTCTTCAGGGCATACTGCAGCTGATAAGTACAGCTGTTTATATAGGAATAGAAATCTGTAAAACTTTCTGACACTAGTTGATTCGGGAAAAAAGAAAATCTCTGGTGTTTCCCCTTTAACCAGCCTAGAAATACATGATGGACTCTATAAGTGACTCTACAAGCACATAGAGCATCGTAACACTGATTTACATACAGTGGATGTCAGATTAACTGGAGTTGTACATCAACTACGCTACATGTGAACCCAGCCTAAAGGGCAATAAAAGGTAAAGAACCCCCCTCAGGTACAGGCTGTTGTCTGCTACAGAGCCAGAAGCCAGAATTATTTCATACTTCACATACTTTTGCTTTTATCCTCTATGGAGACCTAAAGGCATATCTGATATACAGAAACAAATTCTTAGTGTTACAATGAAGTGAACCTTACAGAAAGAACCTCGCATGGAACAGCCTGGATTTACACCCTGGTGTGTATAACCTCAGTCTAACAGGGATCCTAAATATAGCACCATAGCCTCCTATAAGCCCGTACAGTATGTGTGTGTGTGTGTGTGGCTAGGACACATGGAGGATTCATATATATATATATATATATATATATATATATATATATATATATATGTAGTATGTTCCAACGGATTACATATTACAGAAGTATTCTGTCCCGGGGCAATGTTTTTGGCATATGTGTACTTTAACCTTTTCTGTTAGATTTCACATTTGTTTGGAAATAAATGTGTAATCACATTGTATAGAATTAAGTGAAACTCCTGATAAGGTACTTGGTGCAATTCACATATTAAATTTTAATATATACATAGATGGGTGGAAACCACATACTGTTTAGACAAGTGGCTTATCAGCCGCCTGTCTTTAAAATCTGTTCCTCTCCCTGCCACTTCTCCCTAGGTGTCAAGAAAAGTTGGATCCAGTCCTGGGAAACTGAGAAGTTTCCCAGGACTGGATCCAGCTTTTCCTAGCACCCGGGGAGGAGCTTCAGGGAGTGTAACAGAGTTGAAAGGCAGGCGACTGATAAGCTGCTTGCTGATGAAACACAGCACTTCACTTTCCTTAGATGGGTGATTCGCTCATCTTTACTCAAGAGGATGTATAAAATCCAGACCTTCTTGGCCGCTGTCCTTTACACTATTACTGTAGGAGGAAAGGTTATCATTCGTCCCTTTCCTCCTCCATCCATTTACATAGGAATTAGGAAGTAGTGTTATTATCATTTTGTCCAAGAAGCCAAGAAACCAAAACTTCTGCCTAGATATGAGGAGGTGTTTGGTGTCAGCCATTGGGATTGCAAACCTTCTAAAGCATCAGTTGCAAGAAGGATTATATTAGCTATTTATTCCACCTAGGTATAAAATGGGAAGGGGGGGGGGGGGGGTGATTTTCACCTTTATTTGGGGACAGGCTCTATCAGCAGACTGAAGACCTGACTGCACGGAGGAAGGTAAGGGACCTCCTGCAGTCAGGCCATGAAATCAGAACCCCGCAGACCCGCTGCAGGGGTCGCGATCGTTAAGTGACTGGAGATGCTCCGGTCACTCACACTTAATTGCTGCGATTGCGGCAGCCTGCCATTGAGGGTGAGGGCCTGGCTGCAGATAGCTCAGCTTCTGAGCCCACTCCATAGCCTGGTACCCCGGCGGGGCGTACATTTATGCTCGTTTGCGCCAAGGCCCAGGCTGCGGGGGCGTAAATGTACGCCCCATGTCGTTAGGGGGTTAAAAATCAGACATACGGAGTTAGAAAATACACTAACGTGTTTCGGGATGAAGTTCTATAATCATGGCCAGGATTAAGGGACTGCACCCCAAAATTAATTTGCATGTTTCTTAACTCTGTATGTCCAATATTTTTAAGGAAATAAAATAAAGTTTTTGCAATTGTATCGTACTGAGCAGTGGGCTTTCTCCATTATTCAATTCATGTTCTCTGGTGGATGGCCCAAACTGCTGGACTTTGCTCTACAAACTAAAGCCGCTACTACACAGGGCGATCAGCGGGAGCAAGTGAGCGCCAACCTGTCAGGTTAGTATTCCCTTGCTCCTCGTTCCTGTCTTGCTGCCGGGGCTGTAACACACAGCAACATTGAGCAGGTAAGTGGGGGGGGGCTAAAGATTGTCCAGGGAGCACGTAGGAGATAGAGGCGGTGATTGATGACAGCAGATCGATGCTATTGTGGTTGTTAGTCTTTCAACATGCTTTAAGACAACCATCATCCAACATTGCGCATATCGGCTAATCATTGCCCTTTATTACACTAAGCAAATACCGGCCGTAATGGATGGCAATCGGCCAAATATGGCCGATAATCACTTTGTGTAATAGGGTCTTAAGGGAACCATTATCTCATTGCCAACATATCCACATGGTGAGCTGATAATGTTTGTTTATTACTATGGTAGACAGGCATCACACGAGTGTTGTGATTGGATTCAGAAAAACAACTACCAGTTAAGTTATTATTATTATTATAATTATTTATTTATAGAGCGCCCATAACTCCAGAGCGCTATACAAGTGATGGGGGTTACAAACAGGAACAATACAAGATCAAAAACACATTACATGAAGACAAATGGTAGACTGGTACATGGGGGAAGAGTACCCTGCCCACGAGGGCTTAGAATCTATAAGTAATTATCAGGAATTTCTAGAGATGAGCAGACCTCAAGGACCTTCGCGTTTGTCTAAACCAGGGATGGGGAACCTTCGGCCCTCCAGCTGTTGCAAAACTACAATTCCCATCATGCCTGGGACAGCCAAAGCTTTAGCTTCGGCTGCCCAAGCGTGATGGGAATTGTAGTTTTGCAACAGCTGGAGGGCCGAAGCTTCCCCATCCCTGGTCTAAACCCAAGTGTGTAGCATTTGATTACTGGTGGCTGAAGAAGTTGGATGCAGCCCTAAGGCTGCCTGGAAAACATGGACACAACCATTGGATCCCTAGGGCTGCATCGCTACCGATAATCAAATGCAGTACACTGGAGTAAGGACAAACCATACCGTGCTCAAGGTTTGCTCATCTCTAATCATTTCCCAAGACACAATGCCACTCAGGCCCATTCCCTGTATTTGGCATTATGGTTTGCTGAGCTGCAGTACCATACATAGACTCCTCTTCCACTAGAGAAGATTTCTAAGCAAACATGGATGCAATTAGCAAGAGGAATTGTTCCTAAATGAAGACCAGTTGTTCTGAGGATAAGCTATTCTCTCTTTCACAAGAAGATTTACGTAGCCTTGAAAATCAGAACAGCATTGTGGGGCCTCATTAAATCTATACTTTAGTTGTCTTCTTTCTAATTGAAGGTACAGTATTCTAAGAGAACCTGAAGGAGACCTTTTCTAGCTTTGTATTATTACTATTAATAGCAGGCAATGGCTGTATTGACAGTAAACCTTGCTTTTACGGATTTAATATATAAATCTAATAGACGCTCTTTTCTGCAAGACTCTTAAGCTCTTATATATACTATTAAGTGATATTGCTTATTGAAGACAAGAGCAGATTTCTTCCCGCCCGTGGTTTAAATAGAGTTAATTGTTGATAATTATATTGTTAGGTCAGGAATGGCTATGCAAGACTGCTATTACCTATAGAATAGAATATGCACATTTCTTCATCTAACATATTTACATTGATGAACAAAGCACACCACTAAAGGGGAATAACTAAGGAATAAAAGGCCCTTTCCATGGTTATAAAAGAATTGTCCGCATACTCTAACATCTTCTGCTTGTAGCTTACAAGGTCTTCTTTTACATTAAGCTAAGAATTTGCAGCTATACTTGGCAAGTTTGGATGTTATAAAGATCTATCTATCTATCTCCTATCTATCTATCTATCTATCTATCTATCTATCTATCTATCTCCTATCTATCATCTATCTATCTATCTATCTATCTCCTATCTATCTATCTATCTATCTATCTATCTATCTATCTATCTCCTATCTATCATCTATCTATCTATCTATCTCCTATCTATCTATCTATCTATCTATCTATCTATCTATCTCCTATCTATCTATCTATCTATCTATCTATCTATCTATCTCCTATCTATCTATCTATCTATCTATCTTCTATCTATCTATCTATCTATCTATCTATCTATCTATCTATCTCCTATCTATCATCTATCTATCTATCTATCTATCTCCTATCTATCTATCTATCTATCTCCTATCTATCTATCTATCTATCTATCTATCTATCTATCTCCTATCTATCTATCTATCTATCTATCTATCTATCTCCTATCTATCTATCTATCTATCTATCTCCTATCTATCTATCTATCTATCTATCTATCTATCTATCTATCTCCTATCTATCTATCTATCTATCTATCTATCTATCTATCTATCTATCTATCTATCATCTATCTATCTATCTCCTATCTATCTCCTATCTATCTATCATCTATCTATCTATCTATCTATCTATCTGTCTATCTATTATATAATATGTACTTTCTCTGTTAAAATGGTTTTGTTTGTTTTTTGTTCTTTTTTGTTGGATACAATTTCTTAAATAGGTCAGACTAGGGTTAAAATAAAATCCCTATTGCTTCTTGGTGTTTCGCCCCAGTTGCCAATTGGTTGAGCGGACAATCCATCAACTGGGTACACGGTGTTGCAGGAGCTACAGGAGACCAGCGACTGTCAGGTATTAAGTCAGCACTGCAGGGGCTGGGGTAAGTATTCCTTCTTTAAAGGGAACCTGTCACCCGGGCAGCCCCCTGAACCCACCCCACCCCTAGAGAGGACCCTTTGTGTCCCAATCCCGGTGACGGTCCTGCAGCGGAGCTCTCGCCATCAGCCCATCTGCGCGCTCAATATGCAAATGAGCAGAAATTAGTCTGATGGCCATAGGTAATCACTGCTCAGACTTTCTCATACTACACCCCCAGCCTACTTGCAAAAGCAAGAGGGGATCCTGAATAAGACAGCCCTTTTTTGTTAGTCCACAGAGAGAGAAAAGTAGAGCAACAACCCACCAGTGTTGCGGGGGAATGAGGACGGGATAGAGCGGTGCTGAGTTAAATTGGCAAGTTTGGCAAAGTTTGGCAAGGGCTACACGGACATTGTTAGAGATGTCTGTGCAGCCCTTGCCCAAACAGTTAATACTTTACCTGTAAATGCTCTCAATCTTCTCTTGTGCTCTGCATGCGTCGGCATCTCGTTCTGCTCCTTCAGAGTGGCCTGTCTGAGCTGACAGACTGCTCAACCAATCATTGGCTGCAGCGATCCCAGTGAGTAATTGGCTGAGCTCAGACAGGCTGCTCTGAAGCTGCAGCGCGGGACTGGGAAGGAAGCAGGGTGCAGGAGGAGACCAAGAGCGTGGACAAGTAATGTAAATAACAATGTCTGTACAGCCCTTGCTAAACGATTATCGGCCCATGTAATAGGCCCAATAAACGAGCGCTGATGTAGCAGATCAGCGCTCGTTTACAGTACTGATTGGGCTGGCACTCCACCACAGAGCTCTAAACTTTTAAAGTTATATGTAAATTGGAAGATAAATTAGGTGTGTTTCCCTGGATGTAAAAGCTGTGAAATGTTCAGACCCTTCTTCACTAAGCAACTCCTCTATGCCTGCATGTAAGTGCCCTCTCTTCTATGCCTACCCTGCTTTAAAGAGGTTGTACCATCAGGTATACTCTCTTTAAAATCACACATGAATCGAACGGCGCCGGCACAGGGAAGCTGGTGCTGTGGTCCTCTTTTGGGACCGCGACCCACTATATTCATGGTTAGCGGGACGGGGTGAAGCGGGAACTGGCCTTCCCCGTACCCGCGCCATCCAATTTATATGTGATTTTAAAGAGAGTGTACCTGATGGTACATCCTCTTTAAATTCATAGCTAAAAAAAATAGCTATGGGTATTGGGTAACAGCAATCTTGTTCACTTAAATCCCAGGTTGGAAACTTTGGTGATACTTATTAATATCAATATTTCAAGTGCAGATGGACAGTGGACAATGTTGATCTCAAAAGGAGAAAACAAATTTGCCATTGTCATCTGGTTCCAAATTGCACCAAATATGAACAGTACCTAGCAAATCATACATAGAGTCGTTATGTAGACTCCCCTTGGGTCAGCTGGTACTGTTGAATAGATGGCATGGCAGCAGTGTGATTTGTTTTCTTCACCAGACTGTTAGAGAGCACTTTATTCTAAATATAACTCTGCGGTCCTCCTTTGTTTTTTTCTCACTAGGATTACCCTATATTCAAACCAAACAATATAATTTCGGAGGATGTTGCTTTATCACTTAGTGGCGTGAAGTGGCAGAAATGTTCTACCCTTGCTGTAAAGGAATGTCTGTAGGAGAGCCATGGCATCGCTTTACAGGGGAATCCCACTCTGGTTTTATGACATAAGACACATTTTTGGAGTAGCAGAACATATTTTAGAAATTAAATTAAAGTGACTCACATTTTAATCAGGACGGACCTAGCTGGCTGGGACAGAGTGATACGTTTCTATTTGCTTTTGGTGGAAGTCTTATTTTTACTCTTTCAGAATGGAAAAACATTGTAGTATATTATGTCTAAGCGTCTAAATGTAGTGGATACAGAGATTTTTTTTTTTTTTATAAAAATGTAGTTTTACTCCCCTTTATCTTAGTTTTACGCTGCTCCAGTCAGTTTGCCTAATTCAGCTACCTGTAATTTAGTCAATGCTTAGAGCAGGGGTATCAAAGAGGTTATACAGCGAAAACATTTTTCTTTCAAATCAACTGGTTTCAGAAAGTTATATAGATTTATAATTTACTTCTATTAAAAAATCTCAAGTCTTCCCATGCTTATCAGCTGCTGTATGTCATGCAGGAAATGTTGTTTTCTTTTCAGTCTGACACAGTGCTCTCTGCTGCCATCTCTGTCCATGTCAGGAACTGTACAGAGAAGAAGAGGTTTTCTATGGGAATTTGTGCTCTGGACAGAGGTGGCAGCAGAGAGCACTGTGTCAGACTGAAAAGAATATACCACTTCCTGCAGGACATACAGTATAAGTATGCCAAGACTTGACATTTTTAAATAAAAGTAAATTAGAAATCTATAAAACTTTCTGAAACCAGTTCATTTGAAAGAAAAACATTTTTGCTGGACAACCCCTTTAAACTCACGGCCCTCCAGGATGGTGGTTTCTAACCTGTTGTACATGGTAACCAAGTGCATGTGTAGAGCCCCTGTTATAATGAATTTGTGTTAATGAAAATGGCGAAATGAAAGATAGAATTCCCTTACCAAAAAAGAAAAAACTAAAAACAAAATCTCATCATTTGAAATATATATGAATTCTTATTCCTTATTTTAACCCCTTAATTTCGCTTCTCTTTTGGATGTTAAAAAGGCAGTGCAAAGTGCAAAAATCAACAGTACAAGTAAATATATGAAACTTTTCTTATTTTACACGGAGCGATCAACACTCAAAACTGTGTAATAGCAATCGAGCAACTATCTGCTTGTGAAATACAGCTAAGCTGAAATACAGCTAACCATCAAGCGACGAGCAAGAAATCATTTAGTCTGTAAATCGTTGATGGTCGTTCACTGGTATTTTTTAGATCACTTTGTCTAAACAGTCTGTTTGTATAGTGTAAAAGCAAAAACAATCAGATGAGCAATGATCGAACTATCAAAAAACCAAGATTTTTTTTCATCTAAACGACAATCGCTGAAAAAATAAAACCATTGCTTCAAAGTCGTTAAACGATTGCGTGATTGGTTTATCGCTCCATCTAAAAGGACCGTCAAAGAAAGATATCTCTTTCTCCCTTATCTGACACCTTCCCTGCTAACTAATCATTAGCTCTAAAAAAAACTTTGAAAAAGTTGAGAAAGGAGACAGACTCAAAAAGAGATCTAGTTACATGCTGTCCATTAAAGTCTATAGAAAGAGGGAGGAGTGGGTGGCTGGATAAAGCCAGAAGTAAAGAGGTTGTAGAGAGAAAACAGGAGTTAATATTAACTATTAGTTCCCAATGTAGTGCTTCATTTACAGCTCAGTACTGCTCTATAATGTCCTTAATGCTGCTGCTGCTTTTGAAGGTATGAAAGTCCAAACAACATAGTGAAGCAGGTTCCCATCTTCTGTGTGTGTAGAGTCTATGAGAGGCATAATACCAAATCTGTTAAAAAATGTCATATACGCCACATGCACAAAAATACACCTCATGTATACATGGTAAGGCTATATTTACTACTAGATACTAAAGGTCTAGCGTTTAGTGTAGCATCTTGTGGGAGAACTTAAAAATGTCTATTTTTGTTTTTCAATTTAAAACCTCTCTCCACACACACACACACACCGGACTAGTAAAGCTGGTGTATTTCCATCTGATTGCAATGAATGCTGATCAGAGATGAGCGAAACCGGGTTCGGGTTCGAGTCCATCCGAACCCAATCATTCGGCATTTGATTAGCAGTGGCTGCTGAACTTGGATAAAGCTCTAAGGTTGTCTGGAAAACATGGATACAGTCAATGACTATATCCATGTTTTCCACATAACCTTAGAGCTTTATCCAAGTTCAGCAGCCACCGCTAATCAAATGCCGAACGATCGGGTTCGGATGGAATTGAGCATGCTTGAGGTTCACTCATCTCTAATGCTGATAGGAACCCAGGATGTATGGGTAGTCAGCTTTCTCTCTCCATTCGCCTATCCTATATCTTTATTGCTATCTTTTGTTTATTGCTACAAGACATCAGGGGGTTTACTAACTAGTAAATACTGATGTGATACAAAATCTGAATCCTTGGTTTTAAAAGTAGTTTTCATTTTTACAGACCTATGACATGTCATAGTGACGCTGTGCCACTTTTTACGTATAAATCCAATATACCCAACAAGAGAAAACTTCACATATTCATGCCGAGATCTATACTTACTTCTTCATCTTATCCATCTTCTGGAATGGTCACTTGTTCCTAACCCCATCATTGGCCTTAAATATTCTGGAAAGTCATACTTTCCTACATTTGTAAGGCATGTAACAAAGTGCAGTCACTTAGATGAATATGCAATAAATGTCTAATATATGAGTGCTACATAAAATACATTTCGGCTATACAGTAGGCCTTTGTCCAATACCTTAATTTACACACATCCCCTGCATGCACCAGGCTTGCACTGGACTGATTCAAAGGTCAGGTCTTGAACCATAGGCAAGGCCTATTTGGAGAGAGGTTGCCATGTAATGACATTATACATCAAATTGCTTTCAAGCTTTAATATCTGAAACGATCGTCACTGGCCAATTCTGTATTCCGGTTGTAACCAGTAGAATGGGTCTTTTCAGTGACGCTGCTTCCTATCCTAAATCTACTACGTGACCCATCGTCTTCTCGCTGTGAAGTCCTCAGTGAATGGCTCCCATTAAAGCTCTAGGTTACGTTGACTATGCCCCACTCTGTGGCTGCAGTTGTGAAGATTTGTTTGTTGAGAAGTGATTTACGTGGAAAATGACATCTGCCAATGCCTGTGCCATTCAGCATAGCGGCATTATGCTAATGGCACACTGTGCTCTGACGTCAATACCATGCATACGTCTATAAAGATTCCATTGTGTTTTAGGATCCCTTGTCCATTCAGCCGAGATATTAGTAACTTTGCATTTTCTGGGATTAAATGCTCTATAATGAAGCTTTATTCAATTATATTGCCACTTCATTGTGTCATTTAAACAAGTGGCTGTCCCTTTGAACATTAAAAATACAGAATTTCTGAGAGTAATTTCAATATGGCACAAATGTCACAACTGTTTAAATTCCAGTGTAAGAATGTGTAGCACTTGCAAGAATGTATATACTGGATAGGCGTCTTAGGAACTAGAGTAGAACCCCAATGTGTATAATACAGGCAAAAGGTAAAATATGGGCTAAAAGTTAACTTTTTATCTACTATACGCTGCGGTACTAGAAGAAAAACAGAGATGGGGGCGCCTTCTGGTGAAGTAAATCTTAGTCAGTCAATGAAAGAATAGAAACAAGATTGGTTTCCCTCACCTGTCGGAGTTGTGCAAATATATAGGCACAAGTCTATATAGAGTATATATACACCTCCTCTACTGCAGCTTGCTCCAGGGTACTCTCGGCTCCAAGCCAGAGTGAACAATATGGATAGATGATCATGATCCCAACCAGAACCTTCTGTATGGACTTAGCGCAGGTATTGGGGTGTCACTCTTTACAGTCACACATCGGGTTGGTGCTCATATGAAGGCCAGCTACAACCGCAGCAACGAGATTGAACTTAGACTGGCCTCTGGAGTCCATACAGAAGGGCATCGATCCCAAATTGTTCTGGTTGGGATCATCTATCCATACGCTGCAGTACGGAGCAGGACGCCCTATGAAAAACTTATCATTATGTCCCCATCTAGTACTTTGAGGAATTGTGATTCAACAAATGCAGTTTTTGGATACAGTCTCCTAAGCCGATACAAGGGAATGGGAAATAGAGGAGATAACTGCTAAATTGGTGGTTATCTGATCAACAACATCCCTACTGATAACCACAATGGGGGATCGCAGCTGCAAAGCCATGGCTAGGAGGAGTATAAATGAAGATACCCAAGCACAGTGGTCTTGCAAATTGGGGGGGGGGGGGGGGCAGGAAAACAGCACTCCCCTTTCTGGTGATTGTGAGTTTCCCAAAGCTCAGACATCCCCCAGCTATGGTGAGAAATGCATTGTGTGAACATGTAATGACCAGCTGAAACAATGCATCTATTATAGTTTCCATTTTTAGTTATGAAAGTGGTTGGTCACTTTATAGTAAAATTGTGCAGTGTACTGTATAAGTAAGTGTACTCACTGCACTTACTGAAAGCAGCTCCCTGTGTACCTCATAGGGTTAAAATCAGACTCCCCTCCTCCAGACTGTGCTGCCCCGCCCTGTGGTGATTCTGTCCATAATATGGCCCACATGGAGAAGCATGTGACCATGCCCCGCCCTCTGTATCCTCCATAGACATATCCAGGCTCAGTGGTGAAAACTTAGGGTGGGGCATGGTCACATGCTCCTTCATACTGGCTATCTTATGGACAGAATCACCATTCAGCATAAAGACCAGGGTGACACAATCTCACGATCGATGAAAGCACAGATGTCAGACCATTACTTGTCAGAGAACCCTTCAGCAACCAGTGACCAGCAATTATTCTTACTGTGGCTCAGTTTACAATGACTTCTCTGCAAAGTAATGTACTTTTGCACTAAAACAATAGTGCAATATACAGCTCTACTGTTCATTAGGGTCAAACTTTACTCTGACTAATAAGGATGGGGAAGCCCCCCAGCTATTCAAAAATGCCATATAATGAGAAAGGGTTGCCCTAAAGTGAATAAAATTATTGGTTTCTGCACCATGTTATTATGTAGACCTCATGATAATTATACAGTAGAAATTCTAAATATATAATTCCCATAATATGCTATTCATGGATATGTGTTATGTTATGGTTTCTAGCTATTCACAGCCTAACAGTAACAACCCTCTCAATAAGGTTGCCAGTCACCTAATAACCAGATTTTCTATGTCTTAATTTCACTTTACGGCACATTGGCACTGGGCCGAGGGAAGAAAACAAGAAATGAAGCTTGGCAGAGTCTCATGGCAAACTTTTATCGGTATCTGTGGCTCTATTTTAGCAGTTTAAGGGGGTTTATAACATTGATGGCCTATTTAGAGAATACTACGGTAAAATGATCACTGAGCTCAGTGAGACCAGCTAAAGAAAACACTGCAGGCTGCTAGTAAAAGTGCTCAACACAGTGAAAACCTAGGTGCATTGCTCCCTGGAAAGGTCAAATATACAAAAAGAGTCTGCGAAACACACTATGTCCAGTCCCGGGGTCTACCTTTCTTGTGGGCAAGTATTATGTCTTAAAACAAGTTTTATTTATGGTGTCAATGAGGCGGGGCTTAGAGCATCCGTGCCCTAGGCCTCTCTTCTTCTTTAACACCACGCCACCAGAATAAAACTTGTATTTAGGCATAATACCAGCCTCACAAGAAGACCTCGGGACTGGACATGGCGGGGTAAAGGCTAGAAAACAGTACCGGTAGTTGTGGTTCAAAAAAAGAGACCAATAGCAGGAAATCTTGGTCACCTGCACGCTCGCAGAGAAGGCAGTCATTTGATTGCCAAATTCAGATACTAAATTGAGTTGAAAGGGTTAACACACAGCTCCTTTCTTCTTTGCTCCTGTTAGCACAGACCTCCATATGCTGATGAGCTTTGGAGCTAAGTTTTAGCAGGTCAGGCATAAGCAGGCAACTCTAAGGTGTGGGGGTCTCAGTGCTCCCCCTGATTTATGCACAGGTATGGGTGACTTTTACTCTCTTTGTTCATATAGAGTCTCTTTTTTACTAGTCTCTTATTATTCTATTTATGGAACAATGTAGTTGTTTCCATTCCCCCCCCCCCCCATTTTTTACAAGTACATAAATTGCACACACAAATGTTTTTTGTATGGAATGTTTTATTATTGTGTATATGTATGTGTAATAAATGTCACATGATAGAACAATCACACAGGTGCTACGAGTAAGGTTTAATTACCGAAAATGCATCAGATACCTTTGTGTGTGCTGTTTTGTTGTTCCAAGTTGTTTTACTATGGATTAATGAAGAGAAGCACAACTTAAGCTTGCTCAACCGATCATTCGGCATTTAAATAAAAGTGGCTGAAGAAGTTTGATGCAGCCCTAGAGAGTACAGAAAAAAATGGATACAGCCTATGGCCATGTTCCCACTGCATAAGTTCTGTAGTAATCACGGCCTTTGTAACAACGGCCGTGATTACTACGGAACTTATGTCGTGTTGCCTTCTAAGGAATCCGGCCGCACGCTCCGTTGTAAGCAGCGGGGAATTCGGATGTGAGAGCGCACAGATGGGCCTGCATCCGAATTAAGTAAAGATCATCCAGACGGTACTACCAGATCTTCTCTGACGCCAGGTCATGGAACGGCCAGTCTCTTACTACGTGGGAACATAGCCTATGGCTGTATGAGTTGCTCTCATCTCTAATGAAGACCCTTCTTAGATTTTCCCAAGATCTGTTGTGCTGGAAGTTTCTCTTCTGACTTTGGCTCTGTATACAGAAATATATGTTGAATGCAGATGTGAATAAGTCCTTCCTGTAATGGTAATAGAATTTTTTCTCCCAACTCGACAAGCTGGCAGTCGGCTGACCAAAGTTGGAAAAAGGGGGCCAAAAAGAAGATCTGGTACGATGTCAAGGCACCTATATCTTCACTCTTGGGAAGACTCTGGTCACTAGGACACAGGGAACAAAAATCGCCTCTGATGGACTGAACTTCCAGCTGATTACAGAAGATGTACAGGTACAAGACCTGCCTCACCAACTTCCATGGCATGGAACCAACAGATGACAACATGTGCTCGATGGTCAAGAAATGGCAAACCATGATTGAAGCTCATGTTGATGTGAAGACCACCGATGGTTATCTTCTCCATCTCTTCTGTGTTGGATTCACAAAGAAGACGATCAGATCAGAAAGACCTCCTATACCCAGCATCAACAAGTCCATTAAATTTGCAAGAAGAAGATAGAAATAATGACCTGTGAGGTGCAAACAAATGACCTGAAAGACGTTGTTAACAAGCTGATCCTTGACTGCATAGGAAAAGACATTAAAAAAGGCCCACTAGTCTATCTTCTCTATGATGTCTATGTTCATCAAGCCAAATTTTGAGCTGGGTAAACTTATAGAGCAACATGGAGAGGACGGTGGTTCTGGAAAACCCGAGGGGGATGACACAGGTAC
Organism: Dendropsophus ebraccatus; assembly: GCF_027789765.1. Lineage (NCBI taxonomy): Eukaryota > Metazoa > Chordata > Amphibia > Anura > Hylidae > Dendropsophus > Dendropsophus ebraccatus. Next base: position 43,675,148 of record NC_091461.1, on the reverse strand, counting down.
CAGAGTTGAACGGGCTGATGGATATGAACCTCCTGTACTAGATTCTGTCTGAGATGCTTGATCTAAAGATGCAGAATTACTTTTTAGTCACAGCTTGAACATAGATAACTGTCAGCAGGTGTGAACAATTTATAATTTGGGACTTCCAGGATTATTTTGCAGATATGTTGTATAAACCTGTTAAGTATCAGAGATTATAGCGGGATTACCACTAATCATCTTTACAAGGGCCTCTAGAGCTCTGAGCGATGACATTTTCCCTATTAATTCGGTGGTGGTTGCCTAACAAATAAAATACATCACAAACTAAGGTTTCCTGAATTGCCTCCATAAAAGCAGAAATCACAATTTTTTGTTTTCAAAAGAAAATCAATTTTATTTAACAAGCAATGGCGTAGGCATTGAAATTAGAAAGTTGTGTTACACAGGCCCCCCTTGTACTATCACATTTCGATGGCTTTTTGCAAACAATGAGCTTTCTATGTGTCCAAGGGTAAATGTTTGCAGTAATAACCACATCTTGTTGCGGCTTGCGAACTCTCGCCTTTTTTTTTTACCCCGAAAAAAAACACAAGACTCATTGCAGAACCGCATGTGCATTGTTCAAGTAGGTGCAATCATATGTACTGAAAGATTTCCTCCCCATGATATCATCTGCAAAAAATAATCCTAATTTGCCTTGGACGTACATGTATTTATACCTCACTTTCCATAATGGTATTGTGTTTAACAGCCTAATTACAGTTAATTTGGAGCCGGTATGAAGTCAAAAAATCTCCAACCAGTTGTATGATTTTTTTCCCTCCTGAAAATAAAGAAAGTATATCATTACAGTTCCTTTTTCCTAATGCTAAAGGGAAGTTAATTGCTTTCATCCCTGCTATGCATTTTTGTGCGAAAAAAAAAAATGTTCTAATGAAAGCGGCTGAATGTGGCAGGTTTACTTTGTGGCGTTGTTTTATTATGTATGGAAAGCTGTTATAAAGTGAATTCAACTCTGCAAGATCCCAATAATAAGTTCAGCAATAAATGAGCAATGATTCTTTTGGCAATATCTGATTGGTACCGATTCAGTTAGTTAGTTGTTAGCTGTTTGCTATCAACATTTTCAGGTTTCCTCATTTCTGTGGGGTATTCCGTCAAGGGCACAAAAGCAAACACTTGGGATCAAAGCTGCTGTTAAATCAGTAAAATTTACTTAAAGGGTAACTTTCCTTTTAAACAACTTCTTTGCATTTTATAGCCTATGTGATTTCTAACATATTTGTAAATTACTTTATTTACCAAAAATGACTCCTTACCCCAAAGAAAGTCTTTAAACCACTAAGTATCTCACTTTCCTGCGGTTGTTAAGATCAGTCTGTCTTTAGTAAGAGAGAGATCAGGGTGTAACAGAAGATATAGGGACAGGACATAGCTTGTGCTATGGGAAGAAGAGATGGAGAGAGATCATGGTCATACCAAAGACAATGTGTCATCAATAGGAGAAAAAATAACAATCCACCAATTTAGCCGTATGGAGGAAAAAAGATCATATATAGGTAGAAGGCACTACTATCTAACCTGACGACAACTGCTGGCGCCAATATGCATCATCCCCCCCAAAGAGACAAACACCACCAGTATATATATTTAAAGTGTGACTGTTGTTATAACTTTCAAAATCTAAATCAACAGTAGATGTGAAATGAAGCAAGTTTGCAATATACATTCATTTTTATTTTTTATTTTGTTGTTATCATGCTGTAAAACAAAACTGAACTTACCAGAAATCCAGGTCCAGTCTCCTGAAGGCACATATTCTGACTTGTGCTGGTTAAAAAAAAACAGACTAAACACAGGAATTCCGGCCAGTACAGAGAGTCACGGCTCCATATGTCGTCTATCACATGACTGCCTTCTCTGTGAGCGCTCAGATGGCCTGGGATACACAGGACTTCCTGTTTTCTGTTTTTTGAGAAGAAGTTGAAAAACAGGAAGTGCCGAGTTTTCCATGATAACTAAAAAAAGAAAATGTATGTAAATTGCAATCTTGCTTTATGCATCAAATATTTTAACAGCATGCATTGCTTTCATTTATAAGAAACCACATATAGGCGCGACTACCTGACTGACCAACATTTTTTATTCATTTCCCCCCATCTGTTTATATAGCATGCTGACAGGTTATGTTCACATATTAGTGGATCCCAGAAGAGAGAAATAAATATTTTCTAATTTCCTCTGCTTGAATCCATTCTTGTTTCTGGCTAAATAGAAAATGCAGATGGGCCCCCGAGAGGCTTGGATATTAGATTTGGTAAAAAAAAAAATTACTGTGATCATTTGAAGGGGTTTTCTGAGATAAATTTACTAATGACTCAGGATGAGTCAATACTATCTGAAAGGTGGGATACTGACACACAGCACCTGCCAACCACCTGTTTGCCAGAGCCAATGTGCTGGCATAAACAGAGTTCGAAGCAGACAGCTTGCTCTACTGCAGTTCTACTTCTATTGGAATGAATGGGAGCTGAACTGCAGTAACCAAACACGGCCACTACACCATACATGGAGCTGTCTGCATCTACCTCTGTTTTCTGATTATGGGGACAACATGGCTCTAGCAAACATATGATCAGCAGGGATGCCAGTTGTCAGAATGCTGATGGTTTGATGTTGATGATGTCATCAATTGCTTTTTATTTATTTTGCTGCATACACCGGCAGATGGGGGGAATTAAATGTACCCTGTCCCCTGGGTTGTCCACCCAACCTTCCTGCCCCCCAGGGCACAGAGTGAGTTTAGATGTGGTCAGTGAGTTTAGATGTGGGCAGTTTGGTTGGCCAGAATCACCCACATTATAATCCACCCCTGTTGGTCCCAGATTAATAAAGCTAATCATACAATTGTTTTTTCTGATGGCTGTGTGTAAGTTATAATATTGTCATTTCCCGTTGCAGCTAAAGTGCCATAGAGGTGGTGCTGAACTGCAGAGTGCTCACCTCCTCCCTCCCACCCTGCTCTCACTGATTGATGTACAGGCCTCCATGCTGGAAGTAGAACCTTGTACATAATTCATGCGGCAGCAGGGCCTTTAAACATTTTTTTGTCAGTAAAGAAAAAGGAACAGAATGATTGCAAAATATTGTAATTGTGTAGCATAAAAGTTGAGTAAAGTAAAGCTGGGGGTCACTATTTATGGAATACATACAAGTTGTTGGGCAATGATATTACAATCTCCTTACTCACCAGTTCATTCGAATGTAAACTGACATTTAAAAGTTGCAATTTTTGTACAAGCCTTATTTTGTGCTTTATTAAAGGACAACTCCAGCACTGATAAAAAAAAACAATCAATCAATTGTAAACATAGTTGAGTCTGAGTCTGTCTCAGGAGGGATAGTTGCAATTTCCCGCTGTTTGCAGGTCCCTGAAGCTCCAGTTGGTGTCTTCATTTTTTCTTTACTTCCTGGTTTGGGCTTTCCCATGATGCACTTTGTCTCCTGTGATGTCTAACTGACTCAGCCAATCAGAGCTGAGCAACCTGTGTGATCTGACAAAGAGAGGCTGGCTTAACAGGGCTTAGACCCACCTCCCTCTTGATGGTGTCATTGTCACAAAATGGCTGCCACAGAGCAGCCTGGGGTCAACAGTCATTAGGTAAGCAAAATTCAAGTCACGCAAAACTCCCCCACATCCGAAACACAAAAGAATTGAAACCCCGGGGTCATTAGGTAAGAATGAGTTTACTTCACTTCCTGGTGGGGGGGTTGATGGGGGAAAAGATAGGGAAGGGAGTCAGATAGGTGATTGAAGCATATTACAAAGTTATATAACTTTGCAATGTGTTTTAATTACTGGGTAAAAGCACTGCTCTCACCACTTCCCAGAATGTCCATTAGTGGATGGCCGTCCATTATTTCAAAACAACAGCCATTGTTTTAAAGTATCGGTAATTGTTAAATGGCGACCAGCCACTCAATTTCAACAGTGTGAGAACATAGGGGGAGATTTATCAAACATGGTGTAAAGTGAAACTGGCTCAGTTGCCCCTAGCAACCAATCAGATTCCACCTTTCATTTTCCAAAGAGTCTTTGAGGAATGAAAGGTTGAATCTGATTGGTGCCCGGGGGCGACTGAGCCAGTTTCACTTTACACCATGTTTAATAAATCTTCCCCATAGCCTTTCTGTGTTTTAAGTCTACTTCTGGTTTTGGTTGAAAAATACTGACCAAAATACTGTGCGTGAACATAGCCTAATAATGCGCTCTATTGAAGTCAATGGGAAATTTGTAACTATGTAATTATTCTGTCTGTCCAATAAATGAACATGCTCATTATTTGCCACCTACTTTTACAAAATACAGCCGTTTTTTTTCCCACCTCTTCATTCATTGTTTTATTTTCACCTAAAACTTTACCGTGTGGAGCCTAGCCTAATGTTCTACATAAAAAGTATTTCTCTCAATAAAAGACCCCTTTAATTTACTTTTGGTTTTTTGAACATCAGCAGAATATTGAATCGTTTGCGTTCCTGTTGTTACTCTCTCACAGAGCGGCAGTTCTTGTATTAGAGGTACAGTAACTCACGGTGCAGGCTTAGTCACCCTTTCCTATGAGATACAAACAGGAACTATAGCCTAAATTATCTAATATGTGTTGAAGGTTTCTCATGGTGTTTACCTCAGTAGTGTGTTTTTGGTGGTACTGCGGACCCTTCATGGTTAGTGGGCTCAGATCGTCACAATTTCCTTTGAGACTTTCCACAAGACTCACTCATTTTTAACTGAATCTTTATTTTAGTATAGAAAATGTACTAAAAATATGTATCCTGCGAGTGGGCTTTGTTTTGTATGTTTTTTTTTCCAGCGACCATTTGGTTCTAAAGTTTATTTTTCACAAAGAGTGGAACACTGAGTCATAGCTTAATATATTCAGATGAATGTCCCTGCTTTGGAAACCCCCACAAGCTGCTTGTGACTGTACACACATTTACTCACTGCGTGAAGAGTATATGAAGGGGTGGGAGACAGGCTCTAATTCTCCATGTAAGAAGTGGAGGGATAGATAGATAGATAGATAGATAGATAGATAGATAGATAGATAGATAGATAGATAGATAGATAGATAGATAGATAGATAGATAAAGAAATAGACATATAAATAGATAGATAGGAGAATGATAGATAGATAGATAGATAGATAGATAGATAAAGAAATAGACATATAAATAGATAGATAGGAGAATGATAGATAAATTGATTTATAGATAGATAATAGATAGATAGATGACAGATAGATAGATAGATAGATAGATAGATAGATAGATAGATAGATAGATGAGAAATAGATAGAAGAAAGATAGATAAAATCATAGATAGATAGATAGATAGATAGATAGATAGATAGATTAGATAACAGATACATAGAAAGATAATTGTTTAAATAGATAAATAGATGATCGATTGACAGATTATTGATAGATAATAAGATAGTTGATTCATAGATTAAAGGTAGATGATTGATGGATAGATAGATAGATAGATAGATAGATAGATAGATAGATAGATAGATTTATTTTAACTCCAATGGGAGACTAGAAATTAGGTCTGCATCACTGTGGCACGAATAATTGATGTAAGGAGATTACACATATGTTTCACATATGGATTGCTTAAAGGGGTTATCTGGACAAATCAAAAATCTTCTCCATGGCTGCTGGTGGTGTAAAAATAATAACTATGCTATACTCACCTTTGCCAGTCCCCCACAATAACCATGCTGAATCACCTGGTCCCCCACTAGTCTTCATTTCTTCTGAGTTTTGTGGTGTCCCGAACCCTCCTAGGGAGGCCAGGAAATATGGATACAACCTATGGCTGTATCCATGTTTTCCAGGCAACCTTAGGGCTGCATCCAACTTCTTTAGCCACCGGTAATCAAATACTAGCTATATGGTAAGCAAGCAGTTGTTTGGCATTTTCCTACAGGCTGATAATGTTATAGAATAAAAAAGATGACGTTCTTACATTAATGACCACCCGCTGCTTCTGTTCAGACATTTCTCTTCCCTGGTCCTTACCCACATAGGACAAGTTGGCTGTGCGGCTGGGGTTGGAGTCCGGCCTGCTGGGACCCCCGCCAGTGTAGCATTGTTTCTGTCAGTGTCTTTGAATAGAGCAGCAGGATGGATACTTTGACGCCATATAAGCTTTTTCTACACGTGGGGGGGGAATTTATGAATGCTGCGCCACCAGCCTACACCAGGGAGAAGGGGATCAGCTAGCCATATCCCCTGCGTGCCCAATCGAGGGGGGGGGGGGGTGCAGCAAGGCAAAGAGGAGGCGCGGCCTCTTCCTGTGCCTGATTTATGCTCGCACCTGCTCAGGATTTCTGCACCCACCATATGGCAGGGGCAGAGGCATGTGCCTATTAGTGAATCCGGTTGGGCAGTTGGTGGCGGGGCCTAAATGTCCCCCATGGTATTACTGGCAGGATGGGGATTAGGTCCAGAGTGCCCAATAGATAGGTGATAAATGCTTTATGCTAGAGTGACCACTTTATCTTAGTGGCAGTAAGTGTCACATGCTACTAAAATATCTTGCAAATTTATTTTATTCATGTTTCTGCTTTAATGAAATATAACATATTGTTTCCTCTTTAGCTTTACTGGCTCTTTTCCAGGGTTTATAATAAAGTGGAAAAAAAAATAAAGTGTCAGCATCACTTCATGGAGCCACTCTAAAAGGCACCATATACTGTCATGGAAGCATTCTGCCTGGTGCAATCATACCATAAGAGTTTTGTAGTGTCCACTTGCAGAGTGTGTTCTAAACATGGCCTCCCATTCACCCAGAATGTCACTTTGGCCCTTTTATATGTTGGTATCTGGGCAGCCTGATTCGCTATTCGATACAGAGACATTTAATTAATACAAACAATATAGCACACAGTATAGGAATTACCCGCATTCTGAACATACACATTTTTTTAAGTTTTCCAGTGCTAATACAAATAAGGTTCAAGTGCCCAAGTTCCCTAAACTATTGAAATATAACATTAATGATCCCACGTGGTGAAAGCCATAAGCGGAAATGTTTTTTTTTTTTTTTTTGTCAGATCACTCATGAGAAAAAGTGTCTATACATCTATATATAGCACCAATTAAAACTACAGATCATGGTGCAAAAACTGAGCCCTCACACTGCTCCGTAGGCAAAAAAAAGTTATAAGGGCCAGGACATGGCAAGTCAAAAATTTTCATTTATTTATTTTAAATGCCTACTATTCCGCTAACCAGGGCCGGACTGGGACTTAAAATCAGCCCTGGCAATCAAACCCCAGCAGCCCACATACTATATCATGGTACAGTATATCAATTCTGCTTCATTTAGCCATGTCCCTACTACTCCCTTAAACATGTGAACCCCACCATCAGCGCCTAAAAATAATGCTATAACATGATCTGCTGTGGATTTGATGCGGCATATTTATGTGTTTATTTCAACTGATTAAATAAGAAGCATCAAATCTGCATTGGATTAGGTATGAACGTGCCCTGAAAGGGAACCTGTGGGGTCTATACAAGGTACACAGCTGTAGATCCCTGCGTACAGATCAGGGACTGGACCTTTAGTCCAGTGTAAACCTCTATAATCATTCTTTTCATTACCAGCTGAAGTGTCACAGATGTGGAGCCACAGCAGCACCTTCTGCCCGCCCCTTCCTGCTCTGACTGATGGACGTATAGGGTGCTGCTGCTGCTGCTGCTGTTGTGAAACTTTAGTTGGAAATGAAAAGGACAATTATAAAAGTTTACACTGGACTAAAGGTCCTGTCAGTGATATCTCCCTCACATCTGTCTGCTGGGATCTACAGCCCTAGACCTGGTATGGACCTCACAGATTCCCTTTATAGGAGAAAAACATGGCCCCCTTCTTCCAGAAACAGCGCCACACTCTTCTTCAGTTTGTGTGAGGTATTGCAGCTCAGTTCCATTGAAGTGAATGGAGCCAATTTGTAATACCACACACAGTCTGAGGACAGGGGTGGTGCTGTTTTTGGACAAAAGTTACTATATTATGTCTGCACTCCATATAATGGCTGTATAAGTAGTGAGGTTTTAATTATTAAAATGTGTCTGCTGGTTGTGAACTCATGTGTAATCAAAGCTACATAATAAGCTTCTAGATAGATATTTCCTACTGGCTATCTATCTCCTATCTATTTATCTATCTATCTATCTATCTATCTCCTATCTATTTATCTATCTATCTATCTCCTATCTATCTATCTATCTATCTATCTATCTATCTATCTCCTATCTATTTATCTATCTATTTATCTATCTATCTATCTCCTATCTATCTATCTATCTATCTATCTATCTATCTATCTATCTATCTAATATCTATCTATCTAATATCTATCTATCTATCTATCTATCTCCTATCTATCTATCTACTTATCTATCTCCTATCTATCTAGCTATCTAGAACTTTCTGTACATGATTATACAGTCATAGTTAATAATACCTGTAAGCAAATATCACCATACTGTACACGTTACTGCCATACTGTTACTAAGCAAACCCACCAATATTGCCAATACTACCAGTATATAAGTAATAAATAATACCACCACACCATGAGCACGGCCATTATCACCACATAATGACTAATACCGCCACACTGTGACTAATACCGCTATACTGTGACTGAATACAATCCACTATATAAAACACTAATATTGCCAATAATACCAGAATACACAGGACGAGTAATACCATCACACCATGCCCACTACCCTCACCATACGGTGACTGGATAATACCACTATACCATCACACCATGCCCACTACTCTCAGCATACAGTGACTGGATAATACCACTATACCATCACACCATGCCCACTACCCTCAGCATACGGTGACTGTATAATACAACTATACTGGCACCAAATAACAGCCACTATATAAAGACCAATATTCTCCCAAAGCAGTGACCAGAGAACACAGGGGTCACACTCTGTCCCTCCAGCTGTTACATCACTACAAATCCCATCATGACTGGACAGCTTAAGCATGACGGGAATTGTAGTTTTGCAACATCTGGAGGGACGTAGTTTGACACCCTGATACTGAGGTAGATCCCAGCTGTATAAAGGTTCTGCAGACCTTATAAGTGATTACAGTGGAGTTACATCCTGTGACTCACAGTAGGCGTCTTCTCTGCATGAAGAGACGTCCACTTTTCCTTTTCTTCTCCATCTGGCTTCGGCCATCATGAAGGCTTCTCTGGCCATGACTCCTCCTCTCCACGGGATCTGTCAGACAGACATATTAGGCTTCATGCTCCAGCAACATCTTCATCTATACATCCTCATCTATACATCCCTCCATATAGAATAGCCTCCCCTCCCCCACTGCACATCTCTCCATATAGAATAGCCCCCCGTGCATCCCCCAATATAGAATAGCCCCCCTGCTGTACATCCCCCCATATACAATAGCCCCCCGTGCATCCCCCAATATAGAATAGCCCCCCTGCTGTGCATCCCCCAATATAGAATAGCCCCCCTGCACCCCCAATATAGAATAGCCCCCCTGCATCCCCCAATATAGAATAGCCCCCCCTGCATCCCCCCAATATAGAATAGCCCCCCTGCATCCCCCCAATATAGAATAGCCCCCCTGCATCCCCCAATATAGAATAGCCCCCCTGTGCATCCCCCAATATAGAATAGCCCCCCTGTGCATCCCCCAATATAGAATAGCCCCCCTGAATATCCCCCCATATAGAATAGCCCCCTGAACATCCCCTTATATAGAATAGCCCCCCATGAATCCCCCCATATAGAATAGCCCCCCCCAGTGCATCCCCCATATAGAATAGCCCCCCCCCCTGCATCCCCCCATAATGGAATAGCCCCCAGTGCATCCCCCCATATAGAATAGCCCCCCCTGCATCCCCCCATAGTGGAATAGCCCCCAGTGCATCCCCCCAATATAGAATAGCCCCCCCCCATGCATCCCCCAATATAGAATAGCCCCCCCCGCATCCCCCATATAGAATAGCCCCCCCTGTGCAATCCCCCCATATACAATAGCCCCCCGTGCATCCCCCATAATGGAATAGCCCCCAGTGCATCCCCCCAATATAGAATAGCCCCCCCTGCATCCCCCATAATGGAATAGCCCCCAGTGCATCCCCCAATATAGAATAGCCCCCCCGCATCCCCCATAATGGAATAGCCCCCCTGCACCCCCCAATATAGAATAGCCCCCCTGCATCCCCCAATATAGAATAGCCCCCCCTGCATCCCCCAATATAGAATAGCCCCCCTGTGCATCCCCCAATATAGAATAGCCCCCCTGTGCATCCCCCAAAATAGAATAGCCCCCCTGTGCATCCCCCAATATAGAATAGCCCCCCTGAATATCCCCCCATATAGAATAGCCCCCTGAATATCCCCCATATAGAATAGCCCCCTGAATATCCCCCAATATAGAATAGCCCCCTGAACATCCCCTTATATAGAATAGCCCCCCATGAATCCCCCCATATAGAATAGCCCCCCCAGTGCATCCCCCCATATAGAATAGCCCCCCCCCTGCATCCCCCCACAATGGAATAGCCCCCAGTGCATCCCCCCATATAGAATAGCCCCCCCCTGCATCCCCCCATAGTGGAATAGCCCCCAGTGCATCCCCCCATATAGAATAGCCCCCCCTGCATCCCCCCATAGTGGAATAGCCCCCAGTGCATCCCCCCAATATAGAATAGCCCCCCCATGCATCCCCCAATATAGAATAGCCCCCCCGCATCCCCCCATATAGAATAGCCCCCCCTGTGCAATCCCCCCATATACAATAGCCCCCGTGTGCAATCCCCCATATACAATAGCCCCCCGTGCATCCCCCCAATATAGAATAGCCCCCCCTGCATCCCCCATAATGGAATAGCCCCCAGTGCATCCCCCCAATATAGAATAGCCTCCCCTGCATATAGAAAAGCCCCCCTGCAAATAGAATAGCCTCCCCTGCAAATAGAATAGCCTCCCCTGCATATAGAATAGCCCCCCTGCATATAGAATAGCCCCCCTGCATATAGAATAGCCCCCCTGCATATAGAATAGCCCCCCTGCATATAGAATAGCCCCCCCTGCATATAGAATAGCCCCCCTGCATATGGAATAGCCCCCCATATAGAATAGCCCCCCTGCATATAGAATAGCCCCCCCTGCATATAGAATAGCCCCCCTGCATATAGAATAGCCCCCATATAGAATAGCCCCCATATAGAATAGCCCCCCTGCATATAGAATATCCCCCCTGCATATAGAATAGCCCCCCTGCATATAGAATAGCCCCCCCTGCATATAGAATAGCCCCCCTGCATATAGAATAGCCCCCCTGCATATAGAATAGCCCCCATATAGAATAGCCCCCATATAGAATAGCCCCCCCTGCATATAGAATAGCCCCCCTGCATATAGAATAGCCCCCCCTGCATATAGAATAGCCCCCCTGCATATAGAATAGCCCCCCTGCATATAGAATAGCCCCCATATAGAATAGCCCCCCCTGCATATAGAATATCCCCCCTGCATATAGAATAGCCCCCCTGCATATAGAATAGCCCCCCTGCATATAGAATAGCCACCCCTGCATATAGAATATCCCCCCTGCATATAGAATAGCCCCCCTGCATATAGAATAGCCCCCCTGCATATAGAATAGCCCCCCTGCATATAGAATAGCCACCCCTGCATATAGAATATCCCCCCTGCATATAGAATAGCCCCCCTGCATATAGAATAGCCCCCCTGCATATAGAATAGCCCCCCTGCATATAGAATAGCCTCCCCACCACCATGGCCACATGTAAAGGGGTTAAAAAAAACAAAAACACATTCTCACCTGTCACCTCGCTCCCGGCAGCTTCTTCCTCCTAGTCCCGGATCTTTAGTCTGCAGCTCAAGGCGGCGTCGTCGTCGTCTCTCCTGCCAGGTCCTCAGCGGCGCGCCAGGGAAGTGACGTCAGCCGCTGGGGTCCTGTCAGAGTTGCCTGCAGACGTGCCTGCGCGCGGCACGTCTGCAGCCCCGGGCCGGCCCTGACATCCTCCAGCAAGGAAGACTGGCCGGCCACAGGAGTGACTGGCAGGGCCGGGGGCCAATGGCTCCCTGGCTCTGTCAGTCAGAGCGCGGCCGCTGCAAACTGTGAGCGTTCATCTTGAACGCTTACAGTTAAAGGGCCGGCGCGCCGGCCCTCTGCAGAAGCTGAATGAATAGCGCAGCGGCCGGCTGTGCTATTCTTGCAGCTACTGCTGAGGGCCGGCGCACATGGGGGCCAGGAACGGCGGCCCCCGGATTGGTAATACTGGCAGTCCAGCGGGCATTTGCCCGCTTTGCCAGATTACCAATCCGGGCCTGCCGCTAACGTAGCAGGATATCTTCTCCAAACTTAGGCAGGTACACAGTCAACTCCTAAACTGAGTGGTGTACGGAACTGCCAAAGGCACTATAGCAGGAATGGGCAATTCACTTCCCATAGGGCCAGATGAGAAATTGAAATGGTTTTCGAGGGCCAGACCAGTATACTTAACTCAGTTCTGTTGGGAACGCCGGTACATAGGGATGGAGGTGAGGTGGGTAAGTGTTCGTGGGGGAGCTGTGTTTGGTGTCATGCATAGTAAAGTGAGTAAGTTGGGATGTCCCCTTCTATGACCCCGCCATATAGAAATAATGTCCCCCTCTGTGCCCTCCATATAATAATAATGCCTTCTGCTGTGTTCCCTACCAACATGGTAATAATACCTCGTACTGTGCACCCCTACATACTGATAATGTTCCTGCTATGCACCCCCACATAGTAATAATTCCCCCTGCTATGCACCCCTCACCATTTACAGTAATAATGGCCCCCTGTTGTGTACAACCCCCTACCCACCCATAGTAATAATTCCCCCTGCTATGCAACCCTCACCACCAATAGTAATAATGCCCCCTGCTATGCACCCACACACACCAACCATAGTAATAATGCCCTCTGGGTGTATAGCCTCCCACCCATAGTAATAATGCCCCCTGTTTTGTACAGCCCCCCACCAACCCACAGTAATATTGCCCCCTGCTGTATACAGCCCCCCACCCATAATAATGATGACCCCCGATGTACACAGGCCCCCACCCACAGTAATACTGCTCATACACAAAAAGGATTGCCCCTTATTATCCTGAAAAAAAAAAAAAAAAGCCCTCAGAGTGTAAAAACGACAAATAATATGGGTCTTAGAATTGAAGAGAAAAAAAATGTACGCAAAAAATATTAATTTGCTTATTTGGGAAAGGGTTACATTTTGAATCTGGTGACTAAGTGGTTAAAGATACTGCTGATCAGTTGCATTCATGAAAATATAATCCCCTACAGCTAAATGTATCTGGTCATAATTTACTGGCAGATATACAAGGGGTTAAAGTCATCTCTGCGTGTGCTGCATTATATAACCAGTAAAAGCAATCTGTGTTAAGAGCATGTTGGAGTTGTTACACTGAGATCTTAGGGAGAGGCATGGAGGTCGGCTGTGGGAGCGGTGAAGGTCACCACTTTTACTGGCTGAAGCTAGTGATAAATTGAAGACGCTCTAGTATGGCCATTTCCAGAGAGGGAGTGGACAGGAAATGTGATTACACATAATCCGATCATATAAGCAGATGTGATGCAAAGTTCATTCTGGTCAGGAAAAAGACAATAGGAATTGACTAAACACAAGCTCTAAGGAGATGCCCCATACCGTGACCTATTTATGTAACCTTGTAACCTGTAGGTATAGCTGTACTATTGCCATTTGCATGATAAATATATGGCGTACTGTAGCATTGGGATAGATAGCTATACATTTATTATATTGTTCAGCAAAAAGGCACATTGAATTAAATGGGATCTAGAGTTAAAAAAAAAAAAAAGGATGCAAAGAAGACATCATTCTAGGAATCCCACCATATGGGTTATTGAAAAGCTACCCTGTGTCCCCGACATTAAGACAGTGTCTTATATTAATCTTCGCTCCAATAGATGCGATATGTCTTATTTTCCAGGGATGTCTTATTTTTCCACTAAGAAAAATTCACACTTTCCACCTGTTCTGTCTCTCCCCTCACTGTCCCATCAGTCCTGTCTCTCCCCTCACTGTCCCATCAGTCCTGTCCCTACCCCCTCAAGGTCCTATCAGTCCCTTCACTGTCCCATCAGTCCTGTCTCTCCCCTCAGTGTCCCATCAGTCTTGTCCCTACCCTCACTGTCCCATCAGTCCTGTCTCTTCCCTCACTGTCCCACCAGTCCTGCCTCTCCCCTCACTGTCCCATCAGTCCTGCCTCTTCCCTCACTGTCCCATCAGTCCTGTCTCTCCCCTCACTGTCCCATCAGTCCTGTCTCCCCCCCCCTCACTGTCCCATCAGTCCTGTCTCTCCCCTCACTGTCCCATCACTCCTGTCTCCCCCCCCCTCACTGTCCCATCAGCCCTGTCTCTCCCCTCACTGTCCCATCAGTCCTGCCTCTTCCCTCACTGTCCCATCAGTCCTGTCTCTCCCCTCACTGTCCCATCACTCCTGTCTCCCCCCCCCCCTCACTGTCCCATCAGTCCCGTCTCTCCCCTCACTGTCCCATCAGTCATGTCTTTCCCCTCACTGTCCCATCAGTCCTGCCTCTTCCCTCACTGTCCCATCAGTCCTGTTTCTCCCCTCACTGTCCCATCACTCCTGTCTCCCCCCCCCCTCACTGTCCCATCAGTCCTGTCTCTCCCCTCACTGTCCCATCAGTCCTGTCTCTCCCCTCACTGTCCCATCAGTCCTGTCTTTCCCCTCACTGTCCCATCAGTCCTGTTTCTCCCCTCCCTGTCCCATCAGTCCCATCTCTCCCCTCACTGTCCCATCAGTCCTGTCTCTCCCCTCGCTGTCCCATCAGTCCTGTCTCTCCCCTCGCTGTCCCATCAGTCCTGTCTCTCCCCTCGCTGTCCCATCAGTCCTGTCTCTCCCCTCACTGTCCCATCAGTCCTGTCTCTCCCCTCACTGTCCCATCAGTCCTGTCTCTCCCCTCACTGTCCCATCAGTCCTGTCTCTCCCCTCACTGTCCCATCAGTCCTGTCTCTCCCTCACTGTCCCATCAGTCCTGTCTCTCCCCTCACTGTCCCATCAGTCCTGACTCTCCCCTCACTGTCCCATCAGTCCTGTCTCTCCCCTCACTGTCCCATCAGTCCTGCCTCTCCCCTCACTGTCCCATCAGTCCTGTCTCTCTCCCCTCACTGTCCCTTCAGTCCTGTCTCTCCCCTCACTGTCCCATCAGTCCTGTCCCTCCCCTCACTGTCCCATCAGTCCTGTCTCTCCCCTCACTGTCCCATCAGTCCTGTTTCTCCCCTCACTGTCCCATCAGTCCTGTTTCTTCCCTCACTGTCCCATTAGTCCTTACTCTCCCCTCACTGTCCCATCAGCCCTGTCTCTCCCCTCACTGTCCCATCAGTCCTGTCTTTCCCCTCACTGTCCCATCAGTCCTGTCTCTCCCTCACTGTCCCATTAGTCCTGTCTCTCCCCTCCCTGTCCCATCAGTCCTGTCTCTTCTCTCACTGTCCCATCAGTCCTGTCTCTCCCCTCACTGTCCCATCAGTCCTCTCTCACCCCTCACTGTCCCATCAGCCCTGTCTCTCCCCTCACTGTCCCATCAGTCCTGTCTCTCCCCTCACTGTCCCATCAGTCCTGTCTCTCCTCTCACTGTCCCATCAGTCCTGTCTCTCCCTCACTGTCCCATTAGTCCTGACTCTCCCCTCACTGTCCCATCAGTCCTGTCTCTTCTCTCACTGTCCCATCAGTCCTGTCTCTCCCCTCACTGTCCCATCAGTCCTGACTCTCCCCTCACTGTCCCATCAGTCCTCTCTCACCCCTCACTGTCCCATCACTCCTGTCTCTCCCCTCACTGTCCCATCAGTCCTGACTCTCCCCTCACTGTCCCATCAGTCCTGTCTCTCCCCTCACTGTCCCATCAGTCCTGTCTCTCCCCTCCCTGTCCCATCAGTCCCATCTCTCCCCTCACTGTCCCATCAGTCCTGTCTCTCCCCTCACTGTCCCACCAGTCCTGTCTCTCCCCTCACTGTCCCATCAGTCCCATCTCTCCCCTCACTGTCCCATCAGTCCTCTCTCACCCCTCACTGTCCCATCACTCCTGTCTCTCCCCTCACTGTCCCATCAGTCCTGACTCTCCCCTCACTGTCCCATCAGTCCTCTCTCACCCTTCACTGTCCCATCACTCCTGTCTCTCCCCTCACTGTCCCATCAGTCCTGACTCTCCCCTCACTGTCCCATCAGTCCTGTCTCTCCCCTCACTGTCCCATCAGTCCTGTCTCTCCCTCACTGTCCCATCAGTCCCATCTCTCCCCTCACTGTCCCATCAGTCCCATCTCTCCCCTCACTGTCCCATCAGTCCCATCTCTCCCCTCACTTTCTGATCCCCCTCAGGACAGGTCTATGTTCAGGTAACAGCATTGTGGTGCAGAGATAGGTGTAAGATTATGGTGGTTACACCAGGAGGCGAATAATAACCCCACGCTGTGCATCCCCAGCACGCATAATTTGGCGCATAGACGTTATTATACTGGTGGCCTGTGTCTTTCCCTCATAGGGCGCACCACATAGGCAGCAGGGGTCTTACTTTCGGGGGATGTCTTATTTTTGGGAAACAAGGGGTGCATAGCAACTAACAACGATACAGGAGGCTCAGCCAAGTCCTTCTAATTGTAGACAATGTAGTTCAGTGACACCTGGAGAGTCAGTAGCTATCCATTACCAATGTAGTCAGATTTCAACTTCTACTTCTTATCTATTTGTAAATAACATCCTGTATGTATCCAGAAACCTGTGATCACAGACGTCTCAAGCTCTTCACACATTGTCACTTGTCAGTAATTTATCTAAGTGCAGAAGCATCATCGCCCGACAGATATGTCTCCTGAAGTTCTGGCTGCTTATTAAGCTGTCGCTTATGCTTCTCCTGATTATGCGTTTTCACATGCTCTATTGTGCAGGACAAGGATCTCTGTAAGAGGCTATAACTACTCTGCAGAAGTGCCAGCTACATTACCGACTGCTCAGGTCTCTGACCCCGTCCACTTCTTGTTTAGTCATCTAAGTGCATATAATTTAGGGGTTAAAAAAAGCTTTATTTGTTTGTCAGGACTTTGCGGTTGATTTAAGGTTGATAAACGTTAAATATTATGTAACACAGGAACATGCACAACTGTCCGTCCTGGTCTTTAGGGTATTCTTACATGGCTGAGGGGAGCACTTATGATTTGTCATTGGTTTAAAGCAGGGATAGGGAACCTTCAACCCTGGACAGCTGAAGCTGGCATGATGGGAATTGTAGTTTTGCAACAGCTGGAGGGCTTAAAGGGGTTATCTAGCGTTGTGTTGTCTCTGAAAGAATGTGGCCATATTTTTGTAGCACCGGATAACCCCTTTAAGGGTCCCCCTCCCTGCTTTAAAGATTTCCTGTCATTTGTACTAGATTTTGACTTGTTAAAAGTTACTGATCGCAGCAGGATCTCAATACTGAGCCCTGCTGCAGTCCCTAGTTACAGCCAGGGGGAGAGCGTAGCGCTCCACCTCCAGCCAGCTGAAAATCTGACTTATTCACCTTAAAGAAGGTAGTGAAGTGAAGGAGTTGGATTTGATTGACAGTTAGGGTGCCTTCACACCTACCGACTCGCAGCGTTAATAACGCTGCGAGTCGGCTAGGTCCTGGCAGATCACTGTCATTACATACACGCAGCGGTCTGAACGACTGCTGCGTGTATGTAAATCTGCCGGCCGCTTAACCCCTTCTGATGCCGGCCGCCTCCCGCTCCGCTCTGTATACATTACCTGTCCTTGCTCCACGGGGTCCCGGCGTCCTGCTCTCGCACCCGGCCAATCAGTGTGTTGCCCTGCCGCAGGGACACCGTGGAGCGAGGGCAGGTAATGTATACAGAGCGCAGCGGGAGGCGGCCGGCATCAGAAGGGGTTAAGCGGCCGGCAGATTTACATACACACAGCGGTCGTTCAGACCGCTGCGTGTATGTAATGACAGTGATCTGCCAGGACCCAGCCGACTTGCAGCGTTATTAACGCTGCGAGTCGGTAGGTGTGAAGGCACCCTTAAGGAGAGACACACTGTATTTTGGAATCACTGCAGGTCTCAGCAGTGAAACCCACTGCAATCAGAAACTTTTTCACATGTCCCATGTACAAATGACAGTAATGCTATAAGATGCCACCCAGCAGGTAGTGCTAAATCACAAATACTACCTGATGTAGCGGCCTGTGTAAGAGCGTCTTTGCTGACCAAAATGGATGCAGCTTAGATTACCATAGTTATATGTGCAGAGTCCACCATTATCGTCCATATTTGTAAGGCCAGGTATATATATAAGGCCTTTTCGTCTCAATTTGCTACTTCTTACTATAACCTATCATTACTAGTGCACCTGTCGTTATAACTTTCAAAATTTAAATCAACGGTTTATGTGATATAAATCAAGTTTGCAATATACATTCATTATTTTTTTTTTGTTATCATGCTGTAAAACAAAGCTGAACTTATCAGAAATCCAGGTCCAATCTCCTGAAAGAAGATTTTCTGACTTGTGCTGGTAGAAAAAAACAGAATAACCACAGGAACTCCGGCCAGTACCGCTCAATGTGTCACATGACTGCCTTCTCTCTGTGACCGCTCAGAAACTCAGGACTTCCTGTTTTCTGACTCTTTAAAAACAGGAAGTCAGAAAACAGGAAGTGCCGTGTTCTCCATGATAACTAAAAAATAATAATAATGAATGTAAATTGCAAACTTGCTTTTTATCACATCTACTGTTGATTTTGATTTTGAAAGTTATAATGACACGTACACTTTAAGTTTGGGGTTATATAGTAGACCAAAGCCGTGTTGCACTGTGTGGATTGCATTACATTACATCACAGCTAAAGTAGGTTAATGGGATCACATTGCTACCTAAAAGCAAGGGAGACCCATCACGCAAGATGGATTACTCATGAATGTCAGGCTATAGTCATGGACATGACCCCATTTACTGACCACCACTGACCAAACACTGTTACGGGGATCATAACTTAAAGGGGTACTCCAGGGGGGGGAATCAAATAAAGTGCTACCAGCCAGTTATACAGATTTGTAAGTAACTTACAATTAAAAATCCCAAGCCCTCCAGTACTTTTATCTGCTGTATGCCCTGCAGGAAGTGGTGTATTTTTTCCAGTCTATTGCAGTGCTCTCTGCTGCCACCTAGTGACAGGAACTGTCCAGAGCAGTAGCAATTTTCTATAGGGATCTTCTACGGCTATGGACACGAAAAAAAGGTGTCAGCAGAGAGCACTGTAACAAACTGGAAAGGATACACCACTTCCTGTAGGGCATACAGCAGCTGTTAAGTACTGTATTCCTCCAGAAAAGAAGCATTTACCATTTTTTCTACTATAGGAGCCTATGGGTGATGGATGCTAACATTTACATATACAGTGGCATGTTGTGAAGGCTTTCTCCCTAAGTATACCCCTAAAGTACTGTGAACAGAGCAGTGACTGGCAGTCAGGCAAACAGTAGTAAAAAATATTCACACATTTTTGGGTTGTTTGATGGGTGAAGAAAAACAGCTGCAAAATCCATGTGTGAATATTACCTAATCAACTTAAAATAACGTCCACTGTTAACGCAATAACGGCACAAACTAATGACACGAACATCATTTAACAGTGGCTTTTATTTTATACATTGTGTGAACTACCAGCCATTGTTTCCATAGACTTTGATCAAAATCGTTGAAGATTGAAAACGACAGATGTTATTTTAAATTCAAATGGTGGCCGTTATTTTACATTGTGTGAACATGGCCTCACACTGCAATTTCCTTCATCCTTTAGGCTTAGTTTCCACATATGCTTCTCAATCCATTCCCAACACTGTGGAAACAATGCCCCCAGTTCTTCCAAAAGCTGAGGGATGTTGTCGATAATCATTGCTACATTGCGCGACTATTGGGGGGAAAACCTGGGACATAGTTTTCACAGTGTTTGGAACAAATTCAAGCACTTATGTGGAAACACAGCCGTAGGCTATGTTCACACAACATCTTTTTTTGGGGGCCGTTTTGTTTTTCTGGACGGCCGCCATGTTGGCGCCAAAATGCAACCAGTTTATGCAAATGAAGAGCAGTATTTGCATAAACCGGTCACATTTTGGAGCCAAAATTACAGCTATCCCAAGAATTGACTGTGAAAGACATTGGGGAGATTTATCAAACATGGTGTAAAGTGAAACTGGCTCAGTTGCCGCTAGCAACCAATTAGATCCCACCTTTTATTCCTCACAGACTCTTTGGAAAATGAAAGGTGGGATCTGATTGGTTGCTAGGGGCAACTGAGCCAGTTTCAAATTACACCATGTTTGATAAATCTCCCCCATTGTGTGAACATAGCCTTAGAGGTCTACTTAGGGCCCTATTACACGGGGTGATTATCAGGCCAATATGGTTCTGTGTAATAGGCATAGCAATCACTTTTCATTTTAGGCTAGAGCTACACAACACAGACTCACACAAGTCATGTGAACAACATATTTTGAGCAACTTGCAATTGTATAACTTTATTACAGTTGTGACTTGGCTGTTTACCGCATGCAACTTCCATTGAGGTTTGTGAAAGCAAAGTTATGTGTGACCTGCGACCAAAAATCCATCACACATTAAATTTTTATCATAATTTTTGTCGCATTGCAGCTACACTATGTCGCAGTGTGACACCATTCACTGAAATTAGTGTTGTGTTGTAGCTCTAGCTTTATGGCCATTGTAATAGCAGCCACAATATAATTAATATGTATTTTTTTTTAGGCTATGTTCACACAGCGATTTTCTACAGACGTTATTTGATACTCAAAATAACGGCCGTGGTTTTGCTGTCATCTTCAGCTGGAAACTAGGTACGTCATGTACCCGGCTCATCCAGCTGCATCGTCATGGCCCGGCTGAGTTGGCAATCACTCAGGTATGTGACGTGACTCAGGCCGGGTACATGACATTGCACCTAGGAGAGCTGTAGGTCACCGGTGGCTGTAAACGGGACCCCAGAGTGGCGCTACCGGGCACGAGGATAGGTTTTAACATTGTTTATTATTTTCCCACACACCCCTGTCTGTCTTTATTTTTTTACTTTAGTGGAGCTTCTCCTTTAATTAAAAGGGCCATTGATTTTAATACAAAGGACGGTGAGAAAACGTACTACAGTATGTGTAAGCAACTTAAAATAATGTTCGCTGTTCACGCAAAAACTGACCCAAATTAATGACACAAACGTTAATTTGATGGTGCTACGAACAGCAGATGTTACTTAATACATTGTGTGAACCAACAACCAATTTTTCCGTAGACTTCAATGGAAGTCATTGCAGAATGAAGACAGCGGCCGTTATTTTAAATTCAAATGGCAGACATTATTTTACAGCATGTGAACATGGCCTTGACAGTTTACAGCCAAATAAACATATTTTGGACCATCTATTGAGATATCTTTCAGACTATAAACAGTCCAAAATATTAACAGACTGGTTTAAGCCATAAGAATCAGAACATGAATATATCCTTACGGCCTGTTCAAACTACGGAATTGGCGCCAAAATTCTGTGCGCCTCTGCTCTCTGTGCCTCTTCGCTCAAAGAATTGACGTGTCAATTCTTTGAGCAGAGCGTGGAGGTGCACGAACATTCAAACAGATAGCAGGCAGGATTCTGTGGTAAGAACGGACCCTTATTCTTGTCTCTGACTCTATTCAGCCCCTGACGCTATTCACACAGTACGAATGGGCTGCATGTTCATGGTTGCAGGTTGTATGAAGCGGGCAGCATTTGTTTAACAGTTAAAGGCTATGTTCACACTGCGTAAAACTACGGCCGTAGTTCTCGCCGCAGAACTACGGCAGTAGTTTTGCGGGGTGGAACATAACCTTACTTTCAATGGGATCCCGGCCGGAGCGTACACACATCGTATACGCTCCGGCCGGGATCTATGCGGCGCCGCAAAGAACTGACATGTCAGTTTTCTACGGCCGGAATTCAGTGAATTCTGGCCGCAGAAAGACCTGTCAGTTCACACAGTGAAGCAAGTGGCTCCGGCCGCTCGCTTCACTGTGGGCTATGGGAAGCTCTGATGCGGGCGCACGCTGATGCGCCCGCATCAGAACTCTGCGGACGGAAAATCATCCGGCTGGTACTTAAGTACCGGCCGAGATGATCCGGCCAGAGACCGGCCGTTCCGTGACGGGCCGGAGTCACGGAATGGCCGGTCTCATCCGTAGTGTGAACATAGCCAAATTTTGTATTCCAGTTTTTTTTTATTTGAAGGCTGTGTGCTGTTCTAAGCTGTTGCAGAAGTGCAGTCAGATTGCGTTGTTGTGGTTTTGTTGCTATTATTTACATCAAGATTACCGCATGTCTTTGGACACCACACACTGAACTGCTGTGGAAAACCACACGATTCTCTCATGGGGACCAAAAACATCCAATGCTATATTACCCACACCACAAGAGCAACTAAAAAAATACAAAAAACAAACCCTAATGTAGTAATATATGCATATAATCATTATTTTTGATGCAGTTATCATCCCAACCATACCATCTGTGTACGTAGTCCCTTAATATCAACTTATACCTGACGTGTACAGCATTATGAGTGGAAACCAAGACATCACTGAACTCATATTATTCAGCAGTTCTGTTCCCAACATGGTTGAGGTGTCTGAAAAATAGATGAGTTGTCCCCCGTGGGCAACAAGAAAGTGCTTGTGGTTTGTCACCACTTCAAACTGTTCCATAGATGGTTGCAGTTAGAGGAAGAGTTTTCTACACATCCCACATGGTTCTAGTTATTACGCTAGCTGACAAAATTAGCGCAATTTAAAGGGTTGTTAGGAGCACTGCTTGATTGCCTTAAAAATACAGGTATATTAGGTTTTTGTGTGTTTTTATTTTTATGGAATATTGGAACATTTTATACATGTGTCTTACTGGTGTTTTTGAAGTCCTATAGAAACGTTATTTGAACAATAGCCAGAATCCTGTACCTACAGCATGCTGCGTGGCTTTTGCTTTTAGTTTTATTTACAAAATGCTATGTATATGGACCTTTTAGAAATTGCTATATATATTTCAGTAACGTGTGACCACACGTGAGTACACCAGGAAAATATTACAGTGCTGAAAATAAACAATTTCTCCCAGAGTGGTGCATTCACATGCTGTGGCTGAGAGCGGCATCACAAAAGTCACATTGAAAACGGAACCAAATAAAAAACTGGAGATGACAAGCTGGTTGGTGTCTGGACCATTGATTATCTAATACTACGCTATTTACGCTATTCGATTGCTTTTGAATATTTGAGCGATAATCCAGTAAAATTTCTGTTCACCTTCCCACATCCCCTGGCGCTTTTTTCCAGCGTATAAACATGCAGGGGGGAGGGACAGGCACTAGGAATAGGCAAGACTTTAAAAAAAACTCTAACTGTGATTGGCTGGCTAAACTACATCACCTCCTGAATATAAGAATAGGGGATTTCAGATTCGTGTCCCTTGCTGGTTGGAGCTAGAGAGGGACAGACTGTATACCAGGGAGAGAAAGCTTTTAGGTAAAGTTAGGTAGGAAGGGACCCCAAAAGCCCTTGTTAGGGCTAAAAGTATAAAACCCAAATTTTTAGAAGCTGTTTTGAGACAGGCAGTGTGTTCAGACATTGTGTATACTGTGATTGCGGAATAATAACTGTTATCATGCTACTACTGATTTGCGCAGTCTGCGTCCTGTAAAGTAGTTGAACGGCTCTTTAATTTTATTATTGTAAAAAACAATTATATATCCGGTATACGGCTGTATACTGTGATTGCTGGATAATACCTGTTATCTTGCTACTACTGATTTGTAGCTATCGTTATATTTCATTATTACGTATTTTACACTGCACCTGATACGTACACAATTTGTTCGTGAATTTTCAGCAAACACGAACCGATCACAAACATTTTTTTTTCTTTGTTTGTGTTCGGGATCCAAACTGAAAATTGGGATGTTCGTTCATCACTAGTGTTAGATGCAGCCAGGCATGCTTCCCCGGGTGTCCCATATGCATTCCAGAGGTGTTGGCATCATTTTCTGAGGTTTTATTGTGCACTTGGTGACCTCCTAGTGGTCGAATATTGATTTCTAGGTCCCAAGTATTTTTCTCTCATAGACTATAATCGGATTCAGTGTTCGAATCCCATTATAGGAGCTATTCGAAACTAATTTTGAATTATCAAATATTTCACTATTCGCTCATCTCTAGTCTGGACCCCACCAATCCAAATAGATGAAGTGCACTATGTAACCAGGACCAGCACTTTATTCCCTATGGGAGTTAAGAACTTTAATGAATTGTGAGATCCCCACCACTCAGGGTAGATAGGGGATCATTTTCTGATATGGCAATACATTTACGCTGCAGTAAAGCTTTGTCTGGTAGGCTCATTGTAAAACAAGTGCTGGATAGGTCATGGTGCATGAGTTAAATTGATTCATAGGCCTTATTCACCCAAAGTGTATCACTGGCTCCCATATGAAACATATATGTCAAGGTACTGGGCTATTCCATCCATTTGGATCCCATAAACTATGAATAACGGATGCAACTATGTGGTATCCATCATAGACAGAAGTCTCAGAACACCCTTTTATTTCCAGAAAAAAGGGAAAATGACATATCTTAATACCCCAGTAATGGGGCAAGTGAGGGGGCCTATCTTTTAGGCTATTTCAGTACATGGCCACCAACTTTAAAGCCACCATATTGCCAAGTTTTTCCAATAGGAAGGTGGTCATGTAGCACATCAAAGACTTTTATGAGAAATCAATGTCCACAATCAGATTTATCTCTTGTGGTTCAAAAGTTATCAACACAGAAAGTTACAACAACAACAACTGGGAATGAACCCTGGGATTCACAGCTGTTTGACATGTTCACTGTGTTGTCCATGGTGCTGAACACAGAGCTGAAGCTGAACACAAAGCAAATTTCTGTGTTGATAACCACAAGAGATGTTGCAAATCTGATTGTGGCAATTGATTTCTGATCAAATTCTTTCATGTGCTACATGACCACCTTCCTATTGGAAAACCTTGCCTTTGATCCAATATGGTAACTTTCAAGATGGTAGCAATGTTCTGCACATTTTTCTGTATCTAGTTTATAAATATCGGCTACCTTTCTGCTCTTTCCAAGTCTGTAAATAGTTTCCCAGGCCGGACTTCATAGTGGATGATTTTAGATGGTCTCTGTTCATACATCTGTGTATTATGGGGTTTGTCTTTAAGATGTGTTAGTTCTATGATAAGTTGTAGCTGTTTACATAAAAGCTGCTACGTGTATCTCGAGACATTTTCTCATACAATGAAAATGCATGACCTTTACAGGAAAAGTTTTATCTGGGATTTCTGTTGATATTAGTTCTTGTGGCTGTACTCGGCTATGAAAAATGTCACATTGCTGTGATCACGCTGCACCACGGCTTAGCTAAATGAATGGCTTCATGGCACAACCTACAAGTGGCCAGTCACTTCAAATCCATTGGAGTTGGATTTCTTGTGATTGTTGGGTCACGGTTGGTTACATAATACGGATTCAGCATGATCACTGCAGTGCGACCCATGACATCACCATGTAGCTCTAGCCTAAAGGATCCCATCACAACCAGAACCAGAGCCAAACCTCTGCATGTTCCTAGACAGTCCAGAAGAATAGGGAACTTATCAGTAAAAACAGATATGTCCATGATTTCTTTGAGCAGGTCATTGTGATAGTAATTGATATCATATTACAGTAGAGTAAATGCTGGTAATATGCTTGTGTCAGTATTAGAGTTGAGCGCGATTCGAGTCTGATCAATATTTGAGGAGTAACTTAGATGCAGGCCTAAGGATTCCGAGAAAACATGGATACAGTATATGGTCTATTGCTGTATGCATTTTTACCCTGACCCCCTAGGGCTCCATCCAAAAAATATTGTCAGTCTTTGATTTCTGGATATGTTGTCCACAAGAAAAAAAGATGGCAATCCCGATCAAAAATCACAAAAAAACCTTTAAAATTTATCCGACCAGGCATGATGGGAATTGTAGTTTTGCAACAGCTGGAGGGCCGAAGGTTCCCCATCCCTGGTGTAAAACTACATTGTACAATGCATTTCCCATATTGCTGCAGGTGCAGGGTGCAGACACTGTGTTGCCTGATGATAACAGCTGATCACAGGGGTTTCTAGCAGCCTGACCCTTTATGTATAAGTGCTCCTCTTTTATAAGGCTATGTTCACATCTAAAGTGATTTTAGTTAGGCAGACATCATTTAGTATTTGACTATGTTAGCTCCATTTCCCAATGTATTAAGTTTTTTGAGGGACACCCTTTGAGTTATTCAATTCCGCAAAAGAACTGAATATGATGATTTTTTTTAGAAACCTTAATATCGCCATATGTTTAACACATACAGAAAATGCTACTATGATAATCATTATAATGAATCATAAGACTGAGGCCCTTTTATCATCTGATAACATCTGATAGATTCCGTCCCTCCCCATTCCATCTCTTCATCCATCATATAGATATCAGGTCACATGTCTGCTTTCTCCCTCCTGCCCTGATCTGATCTTTCTGATCAAGAAATGGACTTACTGGAACGGGTCTCCCAAACAGGTGCCATTTTATGTAATAAAAGAAAGACAGATATGCAAATTAGCAGAAATTATATATTCATAGCAATGGTGCCAATACATACCCATAGCTATTTTATGTGCAGCTTTACTGGGTCAATGCTTCTTCTTTTTTTACATTGACACATAAGTCTACTATAAAAACTCATAAAACTAAACGCTATGTTCACACAATGTATGTTTTGTACAAATCACAGCCTATGTTGAAATTTGTAGCAGCGGCCATGATTTATACAAAACATACGTGTATGTAAATAAATGGAATCCCGACCGGAGCGAATACACATAGTATACACTCTGGCCAGGATTCCATCTGGCCGCACGAAAAACTGATATGTCAGTTTTCTGCAGTGAATTGGGATGCAAAGGGCAAACACTAATGCGCCCACATCCGAATTCACCAGAAATGAAGATCATCCAGCCAATACTGCAGTATCGGCCGGAATGATCTTCAGTAACACTGGCTGTTCTGTGACCTGGAGGGGTCACAGAACGGCCAGTGTTATACGTAGGGTGGACCCAACCAAACTGTGTAAACGTGGCTTTATAAAGCACTAGACTGAATACCGGTGGCTGAAGAAGTTGGATGCAGCCCTAGGGAATCCGGAAAACATGGTCACCACCTATGGCTGCTGGAGTTGCGCTCATCTCTATGCTAGCCTGTACTTTCCATTGGCAGCCAGCAGCACTTTGAAATCACCTGTGTATATGAATGGATAAAATGACTTAAAATTGACACCGTTTTTTTTTCTGTCACTGATCTAAACCAAGGACAAGCTTCACTTTCAATCAGTTTGTTGAATTCATGACTCAATATACTCCATAGATGACCACAGTGAAAAGGGAAAAAACATACAAGCAAACGACTGCACTGTATCAGCAGCTGACTCGCCCATAGAAATAAATATGATCTCTCGTGACCTGTTTCTTTGTTTTTCCTTTTTTTTTTTTTAATGGAGAGCACACAGTAAACGTGGTAAAGTGTAACTAAACGCACACCCCCTCACTCCCTCTCATCCCAATATTGTGTAAGTACCCTACCCGTAGCTATTCACTCTACAACTGGTCACTTCCAATCACATTATAGTAATACACACTGTGGTCATATTAGTCCTGTGCAGAACTACATTTACTTCAGTAGAACCACAGAGGCTTTGGGACTTGGATAGGAAATGGTAACTATTGGTTCAACAAACTTCTGCTCAGATCGGTAGGGGTTCGGGTGGTGGGACCCTCAGAGATCACTAAAACAAAGGGGAAGAAGTGATCAGCTGATCTCCGTGCTCTGTTTCCAATCAGCTCATATCTCTTTGTACAGAGTAATAAAAAGTCTCTGATTTTCTATATATACTTACACTGCTTGTGCCACTCTCTGAGGAGACTAGACTGAAAACAAATGGGCACAGAGCTCAACTAAGCACCTCTGTATATTCATGTTAGTGATATCTAAGGGTCTCGGCCCCTGGACCCCCACCAGTCATAACTTCTGTACTGTCAGAACCATACTTACCCTTTTAGAGTAAAGTGCCAGTCTCTTGCCCGGTGCAATTTTACCAGAATTGTCAGCAGAGGGTATGCCTGGCCTGGCATTGTGTGGTTACACTGGAAACACCTGCAGCAACCGCAATGTCCCGACACATTTCTATCCTCAGGGGCTTTATTCACAATAACACTCAAAGCAAGTAGTATATCTGAAAAGTGTTTATTTACAGACACCCTTTGAGTACATCTCAGTCTTTAATTTCCAGTTAGCGGCTGTTTTTTTTTTGTTTTTTTTTAATAAAGTTAACACTACCTCATGTGTACACTGTCCACTCCCCACAGTATGACCTGAATGTACACCTTGAAAATCCGTACTACAAAGTTAACACTTTTGAGTCACAAAACAGTGCGTACAAAAATAGAGATTCTAGAAAATTCCCAAATCTTAACTGGCAGTTATGTACAAGCTCTATGAGTGGTATGGGACCAAATTTCTCATTTGATAAGGCAACCTATATATACATGCAGACATTGGGGACACCGGTCCACATTACACAAGGCACCAAGAACACTGTTGAAGACAATTGCATGCTTTCTAACAAACAGCCTGTATTTACATACATTAAATAAATTAGCCTCTCTCTTACACAAATCACAAACTGTACCTTCTAGAAGGGTGTGAGCTCTGCGGAAAAAAAAAACACACAGCGCAGATGGTCAATACAGTCTCCGTGTACTTTCTGTTAAAATACATTGAATAAAAAAAAAAAAAAAGTTTTGTAAACTCTGCAAAAAAAAAAACATAATAATAATAATAAAAAATACAGAGGTGCCAAAACTTTTTGGCAACGTTTAGATTGCACTTCTGTTAATCACACTGTATTGGTTAAAACGTCAAAGGATTAAAATTTAAATTAAAAAAAATTCAAAAATTGTAAAACACATTAGGGCTAGGAGATGCAAACGTACCCCTTCGTATCACACCGCCTGCCCCGAGCAGTCATGATGAGGATAAAGTGCACAGGTAGATGGCTACTTCAGGTGGCTCCCAATAATGTAACACCTATCCAAGTTACCATGTCCCTCTTTTCCTGAACCAGGAAGTGAAAAATCCAAACCTCACACAGGAAACTATTCGCGGTTAGTAGGATCGAAAGACTAAGTGTTCCGGACAGTGATCCTTAACGTATAGCCCCCTCCGGCTGTTGCGGAACTACAACTCCCATCATGCCCGGGTTGTAATTTTGCAACAGCTGAAGAGCCAAGGGTTGGGAACACTGGTTTCGGGTAAGGCTAAACATTCTATCACAGTCATTGCTTCCTATGTATGTGATCTCTCCTCTGCTAACAATACTCGGGATGCAATGGGAAATAAACATTAGGATACAGGAACGTGGCACCCACTTTAGTGAAAATCCTTAACATTCATATTGTCTCTATGGGAAGTGCAATTTTTAAAACATGGGATGATTTTGTCGCTGACACCGTCACGGTTTTCGGCGCGTTACTTTTACGTTACGACTAGATCCCTGACTTGTACTGTAGTGCTATTATTTCTATAGCCTCCCTGTATATACCTGGCTAGTTAGCAGTATCCTATAAGATCAGTGCTAAGGATTACAGAATGAATACTGTGATGTAACATAGAACAAGCACTCTCCACAACACATTGGACACCCTGGCTTGCACACTCTCTTCACTGCCTCACATGTAAGAACAAGTCTCTAGGCAGTACCTGAGCCAGCCTCTTCCAGTCTGAGTCCCAGTAACTCTATGTATAGTGCTGCTGGCCCTGGGATGGCAGCTCTCTGATTCCCTTATAGAGTCTCTCTGCTGCTCTCTAGGATGTCCTGTTTGGGCACAGTCCCATCTGAGCGCTGCTGGAGGAGGCAGCAGAACAAGGGCTGAGGCTGAGAGAGCGCTCGTTCCCCGTGCTGCCGCTAGGTGTCGCCGTCGCTCCGCCCGCAGAGCTCTTCCTCTCCTTCTGGCGCAGGTGGATCTTGGTGTGTCGCTTGCGTTCGTCGCTGCGGGCAAACTTTCTGCCGCAATAATCGCAGGCGAACGGCTTCTCCCCCGTGTGCGTGCGGATGTGCGTCGTCAGGTGGTCGCTGCGGCTAAAGTTTCTCATGCAGATGCGGCACTGGAACGGCTTATGACCAGTGTGAATACGGATGTGTCTGGTCAGCTCATCTGACCTGGAGAAGCGGCGGTCGCATCCCTCTGCCGGGCAGGGGTAGGGTCTCTCGTGCACTGGGGTCTTGCTGGGCCGGTTGGGGTATTTCCTTGGTCTGAGGATGGGTCGGAGGGGCAGATTTGGGGGGCTGTAGGCGCTGGGCAGCCGGGCCCCCTCATTGCTGCTGGGGCCTCCTAGGGAGAAGTTGCGGATGGTGGATAGGGGGGTAAGTCCTCTGATGGAGTCCATGGGGCAGGGGAAGGGCTTGCGCTCAGCCATGGGGTGCAGGTCTCTTTGGCATGGGTTCGGGAAGAGAGGGGGGTACTCCGGGATCATGTTGAAGATGGTGCCATCCGATGCCGGCTTGGGGGAGGGGTAAGAGGGTGGTGGGTATGAGAGCGAGCTGCCGGTGGAGGTGCTGAGGAAGGCCGAGCTGTCCTGGTAGACCGGGAGCTCGGCACAGCTGGAGGAGTAGGGAGGGGGGGAGTACATGTGCTCCAGGTCACTCTGGCTGTGCGCCGCCATGCTGCAGCTCAGGGGGTTGGGGGACACCGAGGAGGCGTTAGAAGAAGTGGTGGAAGAAGACGAAGAAGGGGTCACCCCCAGGATGCCGGCACTCACGATGTTAAAGAAGCCTTCGGGATTCCAGTTGGCCCCGGGGTACTGGGGATCAATGGAGAACTTGCCCATATAGG
Source organism: Dendropsophus ebraccatus (assembly GCF_027789765.1). Lineage (NCBI taxonomy): Eukaryota > Metazoa > Chordata > Amphibia > Anura > Hylidae > Dendropsophus > Dendropsophus ebraccatus. Next base: position 43,643,986 of record NC_091461.1, on the reverse strand, counting down.
TGAAGGTCTGGTTGCGAGGGGCAGGGGGGTAGCTGCTGGAGTAGGACAGATCCAGGGACCTCTTGTCACTATTCATGTCCACATTGATCATTCCATCTACAGAAGGGAGAAGAAGGCAATTGAGTATATAGGAAAGTATATATATATATACAAGGAAAGTATATGCACTTGTGTATTAATCAGCGCCCCCCATAATGGTGGCATCCCCCAGATGTTGCAAGACTACTAGTCCCTGTCGGGAGTTCATGGGAATTGTAGTTCTGCAACATCTGAAGAGTCACAGGTTCGAGAAGACGGACGTAATAGAGAGGTCAAATCCTGTGGGTGAGCGACAATTATAACAGAGCTTCTATGAGTGAGCGACAATTACCACAGCGCTTCTATGAGTGTGCGACAATTATAACAGCTTCTATGAGTGTGCGACAATTATAACAGCTTCTATGAGTGTGCGACAATTATAGCAGCTTCTATGAGTGTGCGACAATTATAGCAGCTTCTATGAGTGTGCGACAATTATAACAGCTTCTATGAGTGTGCGACAATTATAGCAGCTTCTATGAGTGTGCGACAATTATAGCAGCTTCTATGAGTGTGCGACAATTATAACAGCTTCTATGAGTGAGCGACAATTATAACAGCTTCTATGAGTGTGCGACAATTATAACAGCTTCTATGAGTGTGCGACAATTATAGCAGAGCTTCTATGAGTGAGCGACAATTCTAACAATATTGACAAACAATAAGTAACTCCTGTATATATAATGTAACAGATCCTATTGTACAAGTAGTCTTCACAGTCAGCATCACATTGTAGTAGTCAGTGACAGTTCCCATACCCCAATAGTGCAGGATAAGGACTATGCTAGATACAAGGAGCATCCCAAGGGGGTAGTGGTGAGGATGATGATGATGATGAGGATGCTGCTGCTCTTACCTCCAGAGATACTGCTCATCTGCTCATAGGGTCCTCCCATGTCAACATTAGGGAAGATAGTAACAGAGGTGGGTAAGGAGGACTCATCCACAGGATAGAGAACATCTGGCATCTGATGCACAAATCCACCAATAGTCACTGGGATTTTGTCTACAGCTTTGGCAGTCATCATGTCATCAGCTAACAGCCCCAGATTGACAGATTTACAATACAAAATAATAAATAAAAAAATATAAAAATGAGATTTTCTTCCTTAAAACTCCCTTGTAAGTGTGAGCTCACATCCAGAAGTCAGTGAGGAGTGGAGCTGCAGCAGCGTGTGGACATGTCCCCCAGCTGGAGTGTGCTCATAGAGAACAAGGCTCCTGCGCTCCAGCTCCTAATCAATTGCACTAAATAGAAAGGGTGCCTTCTAAACTATTTATTCTGGAGCTTTGAATGCCCGTGACGTCACGGACCATATATGGACAGGAACAGGGAAGGGTTGCCCCGCCTTGGGCGTGACATCACGGGATTTGCCGTTCTATGAATGGAGAAGTGGGCGTGGCTTCGTTCTGCACGGCAGAGATGAATGGGCTCCGCTGATTAGAGCGGGAGGCCCGGGAGCGGAGACGGCGCGGGGAATGCACGGGAGCGGTATAGGTCGCAGTGCAGGAGCGCTATGCTGGGGTATTATACCGTGGCCCGGCACCGTGCTGCATCCCCGGCACGGCGCTGCATCCCCGCCACGGCGGATTCCGGTCCACTCCTAATAAGGCCAGGATCCGGCCCAGACAGAGCCGCCCCCTCGTCCATATATAGCGCAGTTCCGGACCAGCACAGAGCGCGGCTGTACTGTAATAATCCTACTCAGGGCTCTTGGCAGATGCCGCGCTAACCGCAACTTCTCCTCACACACGGAATCCCGGGGACTGCTGGAAAGAAGCCCCGGCTGCTCCAGCCACAGCCACAGCAAGTCTATCACCAGTGTACACAGAGACACAGGCAGCTGCTACGTCACAGCACGCCGAGGATAAACGCACACTGCTACTAACGCACTGTCCCCGTGTGAACTGGGCGCTACACATCAATATATGACAGCCCGGTATTGTGGGAAACCAGGGTCTACACGTACTGGATGTAGGATGCACTACTACTCCCAGCATCCTGTGCTAAGGGTCCCAGAACAAGATACAGGCATCATCATACATGATAAAATATAATAGAGAGAGAGATAGATAGATAGATGATAGATAGGAGATAGATAGATAGATAGATAGGAGGTAGATAGATAGATAGATAGATAGATAGATAGATAGATAGATAGATAGATAGAGAGATAGATAGATAGATAGATAGGAGGTAGATAGATAATAGATAGATAGGAGATAGATAGATAGATAGATAGATAGATAGATAGATAGATAGGAGATAGATAGATAGATAGACAGATAGATAGATAGATAGATAGATAGATAGGGAGGGAGATAGATAGGGAGGGAGATAGATAGATAGATAGATAGATAGATAGATAGATAGATAGGAGATAGATAGATAGATAGATAGGAGATAGATAGATAGATAGATAGTAAATAGATAGATAGATAGATAGATAGATAGATAGATAGATAGATAGGAGATAGATAGATAGATAATAGATAGATAGGAGATAGATAGATAGATAGATAGATAGATAGATAGATAGATAGGAGATAGATAGGAGATAGATAGATAGATAGATAGATAGATAGATAGGGAGGGAGATAGATAGGAGATAGATAGATAGATAGATAGATAGATAGATAGGAGATAGATAGATAGATAGATAGATAGATAGGAGATAGATAGATAGATAGGGAGGGAGATAGATAGGAGATAGATAGATAGATAGATAGATAGATAGGAGATAGATAGATAGATAGATAGATAGATAGATAGATAGGAGATAGATAGATAGATAGGAGATAGATAGATAGATAGGAGATAGATAGGAGATAGATAGATAGATAGATAGATAGATAGATAGATAGGAGATAGATAGATAGATAGATAGATAGATAGATAGATAGATAGGAGATAGATAGATAGATAGATAGATAGATAGATAGGAGATAGATAGATAGATAGGAGATAGATAGGAGATAGATAGATAAAGAAAGATAGATAGATAGATAAATAAATAGATAGATAGATGATAGATGGATAGATAGATCGATGATAGATAGATAATAGATAGATAGGAGATAGATAGATAATAGATAGGAGATAGATAGATAGATAGATAGACAGACAGGAGATACAGAGATAGATAGATAGATGATAGATAGATAGATAGATAGATAGATAGATAGATAGATAGATAGATAGATAGGAGATAGATAGATAGGAGATAGATAGATAGATAGATAGATAGATAGATAGGAGATAGATAGATAGACGATAAATAGATTGATAGGAGAGAGATAGATAATAGATAGGTAGATAGATAGATAGATATGAGATAGATAGATGATAGATAGATAGATAGATAGATAGATAGATAGGAGATAGATAGATAGGTGACAGATAGATAGATAGATAGATAGGAGATAGATAGATATTAGATAGATAGATAGATAGATATATAGATAGGAGATAGATAGATATTAGATAGATAGATAGATAGATAGATAGATAAATAGGAGATAGATAAATAGATAGATGGGAGATAGATAGATAGATAGATAGATAGATAGGAGATAGATAGATAGAAGATAGATAGATAGGGAGGGAGGGAGGGAGGGAGGGAGATAGATAGATAGATAGATAGATAGATAGAAGATAGATAGATAGATAGATAGATAGATAGATAGATAGGAGATAGATAATAGATAGATAGATAGATAGATGATAGATAGGAGATAGATAATAGATAGATAGATAGGAGATAGATAGATAATAGATAGATAGATAGATGATAGATAGATAGATAGATAGATAGATAGATAGATAGATAGGAGATAGATAGATAATAGATAGATAGGAGATAGATAGATAGATAGATAGATAGATAGATAGATAGGAGATAGATAGATGGGATAGAGAGAGAGATAGATAGATAGATAGATAGATAGATAGATAGGAGATAGATAGATAATAGATAGATAGATAGATAGATAGATAGATAGATAGGAGATAGATAGATAGGAGATAGATAGATAGATAGGAGATAGATAGATAGATAGATAGATAGATAGATAGATAGATAGATAGATGATAGATAGATAGATCGATCGATAGATAGATAGGAGATAGATAGATAGGAGATAGATAGATAGATAGATAGATAGATAGATAGGAGATAGATAGATAGATAGATAGATAGATAGATCGATAGATAGATAGATAGATAGATAGATAGGAGATAGATAGATAGGAGATAGATAGATAGATAGATCGATAGATAGATAGATAGATAGATAGATAGATAGATAGATAGATAGATGGATAATAGATAGGAGATAGATAGATAGATAGATAGATAGATAGATAGGAGATAGATAGATAGATAGATAGATAGATAGATAGATAGATAGGAGATATATAGATAGATAGATAGATAGATAGATGGATAATAGATAGGAGATAGATAGATAGATGACATAGCAATGGAATAAATATGACAGCAGATAGTTAGGAGTGATAGATACATAACACAGAACCTTAGATATCAGTCACATGTAATATTATAGATATTTGCCATCTATTAATAACTCTTTATTCCCCAGCACACCGGCCTATATACCTCCATGGCGCTCGGTACAATCTCCGTACAATACCACAATATAGATTTACCACAGAGGACAGTGCAGATGTATAATGTCAGGGACTCCCCATCAGAGTCTATGGGATTATGTGTAACAACTGCACACACTGCACAGTGGGGAGAGGGTCCAGGGGGCTGCAGGTATATGATAGTCATTCTGATAGGGGGCAGGAGCTTGGTGTCTGTGTCATTTATCTACAGACTGAAATGCAGCTGATTTCCACAATCCATGAAATAATATATTATATATTGTCCATCACTAGAGAGGATGAAGCAAGTTTGTTGGACAATGACTATTCCTTATCACATTCTATACGATCCCTCTAGAGATATATAACAGTGTTCCCACTACAATTCTTATCATGTCCTGATGGGAGTTGTACTTCTGCCCTGGCTGGAGAGCCGCAGATTGGTAACAAAGGGATACAAAGTCCCTGCGACTCCTCATAACACAACAACATAGGGACATAGGTTATTAGGATATATATATAGGGCAATCACTTTCACATTAGAATCAATGGGAATCTTTCTTTTATCCCATAGAAACGTATTGTGCGCTACTGTGAGATAAAACAGCTCCTTGTAGCCAGAGAAAGTTTATTTCAACTCGTGCGCCACCTGGTGGACGGAGCGGGTATAGCACATTATTTGTGCTGCTTCTACTATAATCCCTCCGTGTCACATATACAATAAGGGAAGTGAATAGCACTTGTTTCTGTGTAAGCCTCAGAGTCCATAGCTGCTTTCTGACTCCTTTCAGGAAATGAACATAGAATATAGAATTATGTTTATATTAAAGTGCTAAAGATGTGGCAATGCCATGCAAGGTGGGGAATGCAAGTTATATTATGTGCAGAAGAGATGAGAAAAAGAAGCTGGAGTGGTGAAAGGATCCTCTTACCAACGAGGGTGCACTTGCAGGTGGGTGCCATGCATTGTGAGCAGCAGCTTCGTCAATGAGGCCATTCAGGCTGCAGCGTGGACCTCTGGCTGGAAGCTGTGGAGCTGAGTGGGATGTGTAGGGGGAAGGAGTGTGTGGCCCAATCTTAAGAAAGAAATATTATGCAAATTGCACAAACAATAGAGATTCCTCTGGGGACCAGTGGGAAACATCAGGGCTGCCTTACCATTTTATAAAGGAAGGAACGGATTCATGCAAAACAGTTGTAAAAAATTATATTGCTATCCATAGATAATAAAATAAATAAAATGTATTTCTAAAACAGAATATATATATATATATATATATATATATATATATATATATATTTGTGTGTGTATATATAGAATAACTATAAAAGCATAGTATATACACACACAATCTACAACGAAATCTGAGTAATGAATAGTACAACGTGCACAGAATTCAGTTCCCGCTTATCCTATAATATATTTCTAACGAATAAAACGCTTATTTTCGGGTCTGGACAGTTAGAGTAACATTTAGAATTGTAATATTCATTTTAAAGCTCCAATCGATGGTTTACTGTGTTGCTGATTTCTACAGATTTTCCTATATAAAAAAAAACTAGAGAATTGCCGCTAAAAACAATCACAACGAATCCATAAGCGGTGATAGGAATATAGGACTTGCTTTCTCCCATAACCGAATGTTTCCTGATAATCTTAAGAACTGTAAGTCCTCTAGAAGCTTTCTAGACACAGGAATGCTCAGGGAAATGGGACATGTTTATTCCAGGATTGTATCAGATCCGTTGATTTATGAATAATTTCATTGTTTGGAGCAGGAGAACAATGGGAGGGCAGATATTTCGTTATAAACTTTCCCAACACTTCTGATTTCGTTAGCATTCTACCCAGCCGTATAGACATAGACAGTCCTGCTAGGCTTAATATTGGAAAATATGATAAATCTGGAAATACTTACATCTTTGCATCAAGAAGCTTCAAAGTGCCAGGATCCTTCTGGGTTGTAGATGAATTGCATTTCTAAAACTTTGGTAGCAATAAATAACGTACAAGTAATAATAGTAATACAAAAGTAATAATGGAATAAAAAAGGAAAAGTAAATCCAGAATGGGAGATGAGTGAGTTGAGCAGTGAGGTTGGTCACATTGCAGGGTCAGGACGCCGCCATTACTGGAGCCTTGTGCCTCTCTAGTTCTTCTGTTCTCTGTGGGGCCCTTGTGGATGCTCCTCTGTCTCCCCACAAACCAGCAATGGGACAGCTGCAATGGCTTTGGCCACAGCCCTATGGTCCTTGTTTGCTTTGGTTTTAGGGGGTTATGGATCCACCTAATACTCCCCCACACTTCTCATTTAAATGCATCAAATTGTAAAGACGCCCTCACACTCACTGGTGTCCTCTCCTGCACTCACTGCTTTGGCTTATTAGCCAGGAGATTATTTAGCCTGCCTGGTTCCTACCTACTAATGAGCACATTAAGATGGAATTATCCTAATGGGACAAACAAACTTGCCTCAAAGCAAATAGTTATTTATTTGTTTACTTATTTATGTTTACAAATAACAATACATAAACAGGGGGTTATGTAGGTCAACATGTATTCACTGGGTTATAGAAAGCTCTGTGATTTTTCTTATCTACTTTATGAATTGTTCCCTCCTTTCAGAGATCTCTGCTGGCGGCCAGTATATGGTTGTTTACTTACTAAGGTCAGCTATGGGATGCATAAGCATAAGCGATCAGAATTATGAGCCAACATGTTTGTAAATATTCGTACGAACCTGACGTTAATTGTTCGCATTCGCCGATCACAAACAATTTGATGATTGGAATGGTTATAATGATCATTTTCAAACATATTCAAACTTGCAAACGTATTTACGCTTTACTTCTTATAATCTGTACGCATGTGCGTGGACTTAAATGTACGCTTCTACTGTACGTTCCTTATTTGTTCGTGAATGTTGGTCGAACACAAACCGATCACGATTATTTCTTTTTATGTTCGTGTTCGGGATCCGAACTGAACATGGGGATGTTCGCTCATCACTAATCAAAACCGAACCCAGACAGATGTGCAGCCTCTAATAGTAAAAGTTTTTTTTTACAAGCAGAAGTCTTTGAAACAGGAAAAAATAATCCAAAAGTATGTGCTTCTTCTGCTGAAATTGGGAAATATGTTTAAATAATGATGACAATGCAGCCGGCTCATGTGACATTGTGCATCATATCGGCTTTCTGCTACTGTCACTGTTACTAGGTAAGTGCTGTCTATTTAAAAACTCTGTGGGGGACATTTACTAAGAAGTCTAATTTGTGCACTGATTTGTAATTTGTAAATATGTAGCACTGCCTTAGTGAATGTATCTAGGTAAAAAGTCACACAAAAAGACACAAAAATTGCGCAAGCCTATTCAACTGGTGCTGACCAGACGTAAGCCTGCACCTGTTTGTGTGACTTTTTAAAAAGTCGCAAATGATAAATTGGCTGCTAATCCCGGATTATGCACATTTTTGGGTGAATACTCAAAAGAGGCAGATTAAAAAAAAAAAATTGCATGTAAAAAATATTAGCCTGTCGAATACTGGTTCGTAATTAAAACTTGGACCAAAAATGGGTGAAAAATCCAACTATCCACCTAAAAATAGGCACAAAGGGGGACATTTATCAAGGGTTTTGCGCCTAATTTTCGGTAAATATTTGTATTTTTCACTAATTTTTGGTCTAAGTTCTATTTATGAACCAGTATTCGACAGGTGAATATTTTTTTGATGCAATTTTTTTCAATCTGCCTGTATTAAGTGTTCACACAAAAGTTCGCATAATCCAGGATTAGCGCCCAATTTATCATTTTTCAAAAGTCGCATAAACAGGCGCAGGCCTACACCTGGTCAGTACCAGTTGAATAAAACGACACAATTTTTTCATATTTACGCCTTTTTTTGCGCCTTTTTAATTAGATACATTTACTATGGCAGTGCTACATTTTAATGAATGAGTCACAAGATATTGGAACAAAATATACACCAATCCTCATTAGAATAGTTACACACATTAGACTCCTTAGTAAATGTCCCACGAAGTCCTTGATAAATTTCCCCCTATGTTCTGTCTCACAAAGGATTTATCATAAACCATTGTATCTATTCACCTACCCACATGGGAACTCTACCCTATTGCAGCCATTATAAGTGGTGGGGGCTAAGGCCATGTTCACATGGCAGCATTACATGGGTGAGTATTTTACAAGCCAGGGGTGGGTCCAAAATGAAGAAATACAGAGGCACCAATCTTTCTATGAGAACTTTTCTGTTTATGTATCGCTTGTGGTTTTACAAATTCTGCTGTAAAACACTGAAGCTTATACGTCTGTGTGAAAGGGGCCTAAGGGTGAATTCACCAGCGGAAAATGTGTTGCATAAATTTCAGCATCTATCCCATTCATCTGAAGAGCTTGGAGACAGCCATGAGCTTGCCAGCAGATGAACAAATCTAGTGCCTGTGCATCTACCCTAATGAAACTGATCTGTACTAGTCCATCACAGACTGTTGCTGCTGTGTCATTATATGGCGGCATCCTTACGGACACTCTCCTGTTGTAAATGTCCTCAGTCTGGGGTAAAAACTATTTTATTATAGAAAACCATTTTCATGTATCCTGTTAGGGAATTCCATTTGGTGTTGGAATCAGGATCCCCATTACCTGACCAGAGCAAAGAATGGAAAGGTTCACACTACTGTATGTAAAAAAAAATGTCCGTCTTTTATAACAATGGCCCTTAATGTGCAAATAATGTCCTTTTTTTTTTTATTAGGACATTATTTGTGCAATGACGCCGTTATTATGAAAGATGGCTATCATTCTTACATAGTGTGAACCTAGCCAATAGCTGCATAGAATGTCTCAGGCTGAGGAGGACCTGGCACTTCCATACTTTATATAGATAGCACACTGAAATAAATGAGAACAATGTAATGCTTAATATCCTCTGTAGTGGTCCTACAGGAAAAGTAAAGAGATACTCTAGAGAAAACAATGTTTTAAATTAACTGGTACCAGAAAGTTGTCCAGTACTTATCAGCTGCTGTATGTCCTGCGGGAAGCAGTGTATTCTTTCCAGTCTGACACAGTGCTCTAGGCTGCCATCTGTGACAGGAACTGTCCAGAGCAATAGCAAATCCCCATAGAAAACTTCTCCTGCTCTGGCCAGTTCCTTTCATGGACAGAGGTGGCAGCAGAGAGCAGTGAATTTAGTATGCTCTATCTGACACAGTCTTAAAGCCCCACCCCCTTTTCCCCAGCTGGATTTACTAAGCCATGCTTCCTCCCCACCTTGCCACAGCCCCCACCCCCACCCTTTAGGCGAGCGAGGGGTTTGGCAGGCGAACCCCAGAGAGAAGGGGTGAATCTGCGCCTTGTCCCTGGCGTACGCCCCAGTCGCAGCCTTTATAAATCTCCCCCATGGAGATCCCTAATGGAACACATGGAAATTATAGTTTCGAGCACAGGTTCCCTTTAACATCGTCCAGTTTCCTCCTTTTGTCTTGTTGGCAAACATACAATTTAAAGAAAAATTACACTGAATGGAGCGTGTGTTTTATTTGAGGAACTAAGCTGAGCAGTACAAATTGTACTTTCCAGGACATGGATGTCTTTATTTTGTAATTTCTAGGTATTTTCTATGTGAGTGTTTCAGACGAATCAGTTGTGTTATAGTTTCTATTAAAGTTTAGCATTGGCCCCTGGTACTCGGTATGTACACTTGTCCTATAGTCTCATGAGAAACTGCAATATATATATATATATGAAGAAATTTTTTTTAGTATTTTTAAGATTTGTTTGCTGTCAGTAAATTGAACATTTAGAAGTTGAGAACCATAGGATGGGGGCCCCACTGATTCTGAGAATGGGGATATAATTATCCCTGGAATAAATAGAGCACCCCACGTCTGCAGCTCTTTTTCCAAGTGCTGAAGTCAGAAATATTTGATGGCCTCAAGGACAATCACTGGTAGTGGTCATGTACTCTCAGTGCCCTCCGTTCCTTCTGAGGAACAACTATGTCCCTGCTCTCAGGATCAGTGAGGGTCCCAGTGGTCTGACCCATACCAATCAGCTTGTTATCTAGAGTATAACTTAATAAGAGGAAAATATCCCTTTAAATTGTCATCTAGGACTGAAAAATCAGGACTGCTTTGTGCTTGGGTGGACTGTCCACCGGTGGTGTGTAGGATGCAACCCAGTTCCTTTCACTTCAATGGCAACAATCTGCAATACACTACACCAGCACCTCTCAACCTTATTCTGCTGGAGCCTCGCTCAACAGAGCAAAATGATGCCTGGTCCTCACCAGACTGACCAAGAGGATGCTGGGGCCTCACCATCTATGGTAGAACTCCATGCAAATATATAAATATTGTTCAGTCTACCCTTCATTTGTTTCCTAAACTCTGTATAAGATCAAAAGAAGTCAGGAAAAGGACTGTGCAGCTTATAGTCACTTTTGTGAAAACTGTCTCCCCAGCTGTGTGCCTCACCAACAACTAGGGGGAGCCTCACTGTTTGAGAAGCACTGCACTACACATGGGCAGTTCTGTTTTTAGTAGAAAGCAGTTATGTTTTTTTTTTTAATTCTGAATCAGCCTTTAAAGAGGTTATCCAGTGCTGCAAAAAACATGCCCACTTTCTTCCAGACACAGCACCACTCTTGTCTCCAGGTCACGTGTGGTTTGCAATTAAGCTCCATTGACTTGAATGGAACAGAGTTACAAAGTCTATACCCAAACTGGAGACAAGAGTGGTGCTGTCTATGGAAGAAAGTGGCCATGTTTTTGTGGTACTGGATAACCCATTTAAGGCTTTATTCCGCCTGGCATCATAAGTTATGCTTTTTACAGTAATGAGTAATGGATAGAGACATGGACACATTCATTTGAGTTTGGATTTGTTTTCTATTAAAAAGAACACAACAACATGTAGTCTGGCAATAGAAAACAGCTAAAAGAAGTGTGAACAGAGGCTACTACTTCTCGCAATTGAGAGTTTTTTTTTTTTTTTTTTTTACAATTATATCATGTCCACTGTAGATAATCCTCTCTACAAGGGCATGATACAATGGGGCTGATTTACAAATCATGTGCGACCAAATTTTTCCAAAAACCTGTCAAGTGGGCCTGTTTTGGGTGTGTCCTTTAAAAGCTGCCACAACTGTCATTTTTTTGACAGGTTACTATTCTAAAAATCAGCCGCTTCAAGTGTGGGGGATGGTCGCGTTTTAGTTTTGTCCCATGAAAAACCTGGCCAATTTACGAAGGGCATGCGACTCATTTGTGAATCTTACGTGAAAAGAAATTACACAACCAACGGCATTACAGCTATAAAGCTGACAGATTGTAAGTAAGGCTATGTTTGCACAACGTCAAAAATAGAGAAAAGGCGCCCTATTTTAATATTTCAAAAAACGTCCGTTATTGCCGCAATGTAACTGACTGCAATGGCATTGCATTAAAGTCAATGGAAAGACAGACATCCAATGCACACAGTGTATTGAATAATGGACGTTTTTACCGCGGACGTCACAATAATGAACATGATCATTATTTTCGGACGTCTTTAGCAAACAGATGCATTGCTCCCTGGAAAACAGGAATATGCAAAAGAAGAGCCCATGGAGCCTCATTTAAGAGTCTCTAAACACAGGACTAGCCAGATATCCTTTCGAGACTCTTAAATGAGGCTCCACAGGCTCTTTTTTAGCATATTCATGTTTCCCAGGAAGCGATGCACCTAGGACTTCACTGCATTGAGCACTTTAACCGGCAGCCGGCAGCGTTGTCGTTTGGCTGGTCTCCCTGAGATTAGCGATCTGTTTCTCTTATGGCTTTACTAGGCCTTGCTCCCACCTAGCCAGAATCCTGCTTCACACTGATGAGGGGCAACACCCCAAAAGCGGTGTGTGGATGGATACCTGGCCTTGGTTTTTCCCTTGTCATTACATTGACTTATAGGGCCACTTAATATGGTGGTTTTTCCTACAGGAGCCACCCCTTGGCTGAGCCGTTCCCAGAGGGATTTCTGGCTAGTCCTGTATTTCGAGACCCTTAAATGAGGCTCCACGGGCTCTTCTTTGGCATTTTCATGTTTCCCAGGGAACAATGCACCTAGGATTTCACTGCATTGAGCGCTTTAACCGGCAGCCGGCAGTGTTATCATTTGGCTGGTCTCCCTAAGATCAGTGATCTGTTTCTCTTATTCTCTCAGATTGACATCCATATGATTTTAAACAGGACATGCTTGACTTTAAGCGAATGTAAAACCAGTACATTGCTTTTGTGATTTTACATGGATAGAGCGGTGCCAGCAAAGGGATACCAGTGCTGCAAAATGCCTGCACTTACTACTGCATCAAGGCTTTACTTCCTGGATGAAATGGTGATGTCACGACCCGACTCCCAGAGCTGTGCGGGCTGTGGCTGCTGGAGAGGATGATGGCAGAAGGATGCTCAGTGTCCCTCCTGTGCCCTGTGTCCCTCAGTGTCCCCCTGCCATCATCCTCTCCAGCAGCCACAGCCCGCACAGCTCTGGGAGTCGGGTCGTGACATCACCATGTTATCCAGGAAGTGAAGCCTTGATGCAGTAGTAAGTGCAGGGAAAAAGCACTTTATAAGCATTTCCCGTAATAAGTGTATATTGGTGATTTGTATTACTTTTGGGGGGCAATACAATACTTTAATAAAAATTTTCCCCGGACTTCTGCTTTAAGTTTATGAGTTTAGCATTTGTAAAGTAGTAAAATTGCATGAATGAGAACATGGCCTGAAAGTCACATTTCATCCCTATCCTAGGGTAATGAACTCAGCTGTAAAATAAAATCCCTGAGTACTATTGGGACACAGTTGTGACATTTGCTTGGCGTGAAGCCTAACTGACTTATTGACGTGTCCGAATATTCTGCGTGAGTAAAATCCTTAATAACCATCCTGTTCGTAGTATTTTGGGGTTATGTGGAGAAAATGACAGTTTTGCATTGTGAAATGCTCCAGCCTGTTCAGTAGCTTGTGCAATGAGGCTTCTTGGTTTGAATTTCCTGCTTCACTGATTCTGAGCTAAACTGAGACTTCCTAAAAATTATTTTTGGCTGAAATGAACCATGACACTGCGTGTATGAAATCTTACACAAAGCGGAAGTCTCTACTTATAACTATAACGAGTGGAAACTATACTACCGTTTCTAATTAAAACTGATATGTCATAACAGATACAGATGTGTAAGGAACAGATCACAAACATGGAAGGGACGTTCCAGTTATTAAATCTACATGACATTACATCAGACGGAAAGATACTCGATGCAAGGGGGGGGGGGAGGATGATGTTATTGGTTCCTATTTTCTGGAGATGGTGACACTTAAGGGCAACAGAACACAGGTCAATCACATAAAGCTCATATGGAATATTGTACAGCTTTGGGCACCAGTCGGATAAGACGAACAACCATAGTAAATGGAATGGGAGTACTATCATTTGGGTTATCTAGCTTAGAAAAAAAAATGGCTGGGAGGGGACCTAATAACCATGTAAATTGGGGGGCAATACAGAGATCTCTCTCCTTATCTGCTTCATACCCAGGACTGTAATAATAAAATGGGGCATTCTCTACAGATAGAGAAAAAATATATATTTCTACGCCAGCAAAGAAAGTGATTCTCTACTGTAAGAGCAGTGAGGCCATGAAATTCTATAGCAGAGCAGGTAGTCATGGTGAATTCGCTAAAAGAACTCTTAAGAGACATTGAGGTCTTTCTTTAGCGTTATAATATTAGAGGCCATAGTTACTAGATGACTGATGATGGGTAGTTGATTCAGGGATTTATTCAGATTTGGAGTAAGGTTCATATTACACGCGCTGACTACAGCCACTACAGCGCTAGTTTACTGGACCTAATACACTTCATGACAATTGGGCAGTAAGGACTGCATGGACATTGTTAGCCCTTGCCCAAACACCTGACACCTTACCTCTCCCCGCTCCCGGTCCTCTCTCCTGTGCTCTGCAGCTTCCCATCCTGGTGGCAGCAGCATCTGAGCGGCCACAGGCCACTCAGCCAATCACAGGCCAGGACCGCCGTGCCCGTCGATTTTAGGTCCAAACCTAAACCAACAATCAGCCGATGACCGATTCGTCCAATTATCGCTCCATGTAATAGGGCCCTAAGAAAGAAATAATTTCCCTAAGATGAGGAAGTTTGATTTTTACCTAAAGGCCACAGAACGGTTTGTAATGACGGCCACAAATAATGTTCATGATCATTTTGCTGTACGTAGCCAAAGGTGTTTTTTCTTTTTTTTTTCTTCCTTTAACACTATAGGGTAATAGGCTGAACTGGATGGACATGTCTTTTTTATAAACTATGTTACTATGGCAGTGATAAAGACAAATGGAATTGATGTGTGTAAGGCCATGTTCACACGGCATATTGTACCGGCCGTTCCGTGACCCGGCCGGGTCACGGAGCGGCTGGTCTCTGCAAAGATGATCCCAGTTGGTACTGCAGTACCGGCCGGATGATCTTTATGGTCATAGACTTCTGATGCTGGCATATCTGTGCGTGCCCGCATCAGAACTCCCCATAGCACACTATGAAGCAAGCAGCCGGAGCCACTCGCTTCATAGTGTGCAATGACATGGTTTTCTACGTCTGCTATTCAATAAATAGCAGCCGCAGAAAACTGACGTGTCAGTTCTTTGCGGCGATGCAAGGGATCCTGGCTGGAGCGTATACTATGTGTATAAGCTCCAGCCGGGATTCGATAGAACATGCAGCGTGTCTTTTCATACAAAGTATGGCCGTTGTTGCCGATTGAAACAACGGCCGTACTTTTACGCTGTGTGAACATAGCCTTAGGGTGTTATTACACTGAGCGATCTTTAACGATTAACGACTAACGATAAACGATCGCAAACGAGATTGTTAACCTGAAATCGTTCACCATATTACACAGAATGATAATCGCTAGTTACAATCGTTACTATGATCGTTTATTCCTTCTGATCCCAGAAAAACAATGAACAATGTGCTATTACACTGAACAATTAGTGAAAAAACACGGAACTTGAGCGAATGAACATGGAATTACAGCGAACGATTAAAGATAATTTTAGGTTCAGATCCATATAAATGATCAACGACATACGAACAATTTTTCGATCATTGCCTGCAATAATACAGAACAATTATCGTTTAAATTTGAACGATTTAACGATTTTTGGCACAAAAATTGTCCTGTGTAATAGGGCCCTAAGGTCTGGTCTATATTTTTTTTCACATTCCTGCTATATTCACACACTGTTGTAATTTAGTGGATGGCCCTCATTTATCAGCAAAATAATGGCAATGGCCATCCAATAAATTTAAACGGTGAGGGAATATAACCTTTCTGTGCTTTAAAACACCAGTTGATTTAAAATAAAAAGATTTTTTTTTTTGGGGGGGCGTGGCCAGCACGGCATGAGAGAGGACGTGTGAGACCTAAGCTCCTGCCTGATCTCGGCTAAAGCGGCACCAAGCTAATAGCACACCCGACCAAAATACGCTGACCAGACCCTGAGAGGTTTCTTACCTAGTCCAGCATGGGAAGAGGACGGAAAAAGCTTGCTGCGCTGAAGCTGGCCAAGTTTTTCAGCGCCTCCGAGCGGAATCAAGATGGCGCTGAGGGCCCTGAGGAGCGCCGTCACTCCGACCAGCCCCGCACTCGCTCCTTGCCACCGGAGAGAATAGCCAATGCACCTGTGGACCGGGACAGTGTCAGTGAGGTAGGCGATGCTTCTCATAACACCACACCGCTTCTGGCGTTAGCGGCATCCCCGGACAATGAGACCTCACAGTCCCCTCAGTATGCTGGGAGAGACGGAGCGACGCCATTGCGGCTGCAGATGTCCCTGTCGGACCTGCCGCAGGCCACAGCGGTAAATCTGTTGGACATGGATGCCCCATCCTTGCCACCTACACCACTGTCATGGAAGGTGCAGGCTGCACCAGACACATATAAGTATGCGGAAGGCTGCCAGCAAGCTTCGCAACCTAATACCCCGATTACTGAAGCTACAATGCGCTTACTTCTCACTGAACTAAAGATTTCTTTTCAGTCCACTATTCAAAAGTTGGTGGATAACATACAAAAAGATATGTCGGGGCTGGGGGAACGTACGTCCCATATAGAGGATAAAATGGCGGAACTTACTGAAGCCCACAATGACCATGTGGACATGACCACTGAAATGGAGGCTGACATTGAAACTATCAAACTCAAAATGGCGGATATCGAGGACCGGTCCCGCCGGAACAACGTCCGATTGCGGGGAGTCCCAGAGTCGGTGCGACCGGACATGCTACACGAATATGTTGTTGATTTTCTGTCATGTTTACTGCCTCATGCCTCTCAAGTGGATCTAATTGTGGACAGGGTGCATCGTCTGCCGAAACCCCGGGGGCTGGCACCGGACCTGCCGCGGGATGTCATTATGAGGATTCACTTTTTCCACATTAGAGAAGAATTAATGTCCGTTATGAGGAATGCACCTATTCTCCCTGAACGGTTCAGACACATCGCTGTATATGCGGATCTTTCAGCTGCCACTCTAGCCCGCAGGAGGGCCTTTGGTGCTAGTACGGCTACGCTACGTGCCAATGCCATACAATACAGATGGGGCTTCCCCGTGAAACTCCTCATTGTCAAGAACGGCCAGACGGTGGTAGCCAACACTCCAGAAGAGGCTGTGAGATTGTGTGAGGAATGGCAGTTGCAGCCTCCTTCTCCTCGTTCGGCGCCTACTAAGAGGATTAATTCACCCAATGTGCCGGCGGAATGGGCTACGGTATCACGCCACAAGAGACGTACTACCTGATTCGGATACCAGGGGGCTGTTTTCCCCCCCACCATGTTCTGTATGGCTACACATGTCAGTTTTCTCTCAGGAGTTTGAGTTTGACTGAGTTGTCTCCTAGTTGGGAGTGTTTCTTTTCAAGTTGCCGATCCTGGCGCATGCAAATCTGGTGACTATACCCGATCCCCTGGTAGTGGGTGTTATGCCCACTAAACTCACTTTTGTATTTTTTATATGGTTTTGTTGTGTGTTTTTTTTGTTTGGTTTTGATACATGCATGTCCTACTTTATACTAGACCATATTGATATCCACAGGCCCCGCTGTATAATTGAATATATGTTAGTGATGCACTTAGGCTGTTACGATGGCGATGCAGTTGCGTTCAGCGCCTTCCTTGGACAGACACAATGGTATTCTTAGTCACATCCTTGAATGTAAAGGGGCTTAATTCCCCATACAAGAGATCCTTGGTCTGGAAGGAGGCGCTGTCATCGCACTCAGATGTATTCTGTGTCCAGGAGACACGTCTCAATGCAGAGGATTTGTTCAGATTGAAACACAAAAAATACCCCCATGTAATCTCTGCGCCGGCAGGGAAGAAAAAGGGAGGGGTGTCAGTAATGGTAAGGGACACTCTGGCATTTACATTACATCAGGAAAAGGTGGACAGCAAGGGCAGATACGTAATTCTAGTATGTACCATTAATGACTCCCCCTATACAATAGCCTCAGTATATGGCCCTAATACCGGACAGCATAAATTTCTGCGCCAGTTCCTAAGGGTTCTAAACCCGCTCAAAAAGGGGTCCTTGATAGTGGTGGGCGACTTTAATAAGGTGCTGTGGGCGGACGTGGATTCAACGTCCCCTCACAGCACTACAACTATGTCACCATTCACACTAACTATACACAATAATGATCTGCATGACATTTGGCGTATCCACCATCCTGGTGAATTAGATTACACCTTTTATTCACATTCCCATAAGATCTACACAAGACTGGATTACTTTCTAGTGGACAGATTCCTGATCCCAAGGGTCTTATCCTCTGCTGTTGGGACCATTAGCTGGTCGGATCATTCCCCTATATCCATAGTGATCCAGGAACATTTCCACTCTGCACGCAAATCTCCCTGGAGATTGCAGAACTACATTTTACGCCATCCGACATATGCCCCTGACACACTGCAGGAATTCCAATATTATTTTGCTCATAATGACAATGGTGCGGTCGGTGACTCCACTTTGTGGTGCGCCTTTAAAGCCCTAGCAAGGGGACACTTCATAAAACAATTGTCACACGAGAATAAAACCCGAACTAGAGACACTCTACAGTTGCAAACAACATTAGCGGAATTGCATAGAAATAACAAAAAGGCTTATTCCTTGGAAACAACGCGACAAATATCTAAGCTGTCTGATAGATTGCATGAGTTAAATCTGTACAGGTATGAGCGCGCTCTAAAGAGGCTGAAGATGTCTTATTATTCCCAGAGTAATAAAGCGGGCTCCTTTTTGGCCAGATTGCTAAGGCACCGTAGTGCGAAAACGCGTATACCCTATATTAAGTCATCCGCTAATTCTCGCATAGTTGATCCTGAGGGTATAGCAAATGAACTAGCACGTTACTATGAGGGATTGTACAATTTACATAGGGATAGTAACACGGTACAACCTGATGGTGCCCATATTTCCGAGTTCTTAGATAAATGTCATTTACCCAGTATCACGCCCTCCCAATTGGAGGAATTGGTGCGTCCCATCACAGATGGGGAAGTGTTGATGGCTATCAGGCACACCAAAGTCAACAAGGCGCCCGGCCCGGATGGCCTTCCAAGTGAGCTTTATAAACAATGGGGAGCATTATTTGCTCCCTATCTGTCTAGAATTTTCAATGAATTTGTTAGGACGGGGCGTATACCCCAAGAAATGCTCCAGGCTTTGATTATTACCATACCTAAACCGGGGAAGGCCCCGGATGTTCCAGCTAATTTTCGCCCTATATCTCTGCTCAATGCAGATTTAAAGATTTATTCTAAAATCCTGGCCGGCCGCCTTGTGGACATATTACCTACCATCATACACTATGACCAAGTTGGGTTCACCAAAGGGAGACAATCCCTGGATGGTACCAGGAGGTTTCTGAATATTATAGCAACGGTGGAGACACGTCGAACGCCTTCTCTGCTCCTCACTTTGGATGCGGAGAAGGCGTTCGACAGGGTGCATTGGGGATACTTACGTAAGGTATTGGAAAAGTTTGGGTTCACAGGGCAGATTTTGACAGCAATAATGGCCCTCTACACGTTACCCACGGCTAGGGTCTTTACCTCTGGTACACTGTCAGATGAATTTGTGATCTCTAATGGTACGAGGCAGGGGTGCCCCTTGTCACCCCTAATTTTTACCATGGCAATGGAACCCCTGGCCCAACTTATACGCATGGACACGAATATTAAGGGTATTGAGATTGCTGAGGTTGACCACCGCATTGGCCTGTTTGCCGATGATGTAATTTTATGTTTGGCGTCCCCAGTGGACTATTATTTTAGAGGAGTTTGGAAAGGTGAGCTATTATAAGGTCAACGCTTCCAAATCTATGATTTTAAATATGGGCATACCAACCCCGATAAGGGCCGTCCTGCAATCCCAGTACCCCTTTACATGGGCCGAAGGCCAAATCCCATACTTAGGCATATTGCTAACGTTCCCACTTGCTAAAATACTTGCGTCAAATAGTAATAGGTTGATTTCTACAATATCCACGGATCTGGCCTCATATACTAAGCTTCCTATCACTTGGGTAGGCCGTATTGCGGCCACCAAAATGATGATATTGCCCAAAATATTGTATTATTTCCGTAATTTGCCTATTATTTTCCCGCAGAAAATTCTTTCTCGCCTCCAGAGACTCATCAATAGTTTTGTTTGGAAAGGGCAACGTGCTAGGGTCAAAACTAGTATCTTGTGTTTGCCCATAGCTAGAGGGGGCCTGGGGTGCCCATCAGTGAAGCACTACTATCAGGCATCGATTCTTGACCAAACAAAACTATGGGCCATTGGCGATGAGTCCAGACAATGGGTACTGATTGAGAAAAACCTGTTAAATTGTAATTCCCTAAATGAAGTGCTGTGGGAAGCAGTTCTCCCCAATTCCACGGTGATAAGGGACTTGGGAGGCCGATCCCCGACGATTAAGGCAACTTTACTAATGTGGCAACAGGCCTTGATTAGGCTTAATATTTTACCTCTTAGATTACACAATCTTCCGATACCTGTCATTCAGCGGATAATTCCTGATGCAGATTTTGGGATGTGGGTTAGATCTGGGATTAATACGGTGGGGCAATTATATGATATAGATGGACAAATATTCCCCTTCTCCTACTTCCACCAGACATACCAAATACCACATAAGGAGTTTTTCAGATACCTGCAGCTTAGGCACTTTGCGGGAACTTTACAACTAGATAGGCAGCTACCTAACACTATATATGAAATGTTCTTTTACAACAGTAAGAAAACAGCCAAGGGGGTGTCCACAGCTTATAAACATTTACTGGATATGAATAGCAGCCCATCCCCATACATCCAAAAATGGGAACTTGAATTAGGGCGGCAGTACTCTGAGGAACAATGGGCTCAATCTTATACCCTCCCTAGCAAACTGTCCAAATGTGCGAATCACCTGGAAGCATCTAGGAAACTTACTTATAGATGGTACCTAACTCCTTATCGCCTTTCCAAAATATTCCCTGGCTCATCCTCAGTATGCTGGAGGTGCCAAACAGATACGGGTACGCTATTGCATATGTGGTGGTCCTGCAGCAAAATAGTACGATTCTGGCAACAAATTAAAAGCTTGATCTGTAGAGTCATAGGTTATACTCCACCTTGGGACCCGGGCGTAGTCCTGTTGTCCTTGGGCCTAGGGGACCTCCCGCCAGCAGATAGAACAGTACTATTTCACATTCTGGTCACTGCACGATCTAAAATTGCTCAATGTTGGAAATCCCCTGACTTACCCTTAGTGGCTGAGATAACTAATATAGTTCACCGGAACTGTGTGATGGAGCATATGTTGGGGAGTCATAGTAAATCCGCAGACAAAAGTTTTGCAGCTAAATGGAGTAAGTGGTTAAAATTTCGAAAGTTGTTGGTCCCTGAAGGGCATGTTTATACCTAACGACAGTAGTTCTTGTATGCATTGCTCCCCTGATTCCCTCCTGGCACCACTTCCCCTTTTCATTTCCTTCTCTCCCCTTCCCTTCCTTCTCTTCCCTCCCTCCCTATCCCGGATCCCAGGTTACAGCCGCAGTATATGAGTCTGATAATGTTACAGCGGTACCTTGGACCTGGCCCTAACTCTACTTGTTTGGACATGCATGTTTTTGTTACTTGTTTGGAGTTAATTGTATTCCTTAGCTCGGTTTCGAGCCTGTACTGTTTGTGCTGTGTTTGCAGCACTATTCTGTTATTCTGTACTCACTAAAACTAATAAAAATATTTTAAAATTAAAATAAAAAGATTTTTTCGGTGGACAACCCCTTTAATGCACACAAAGATGTAGTTGACCACGTTTTTCTGTATGTTAAAATTAAATGTGCTGAAATAATTACCTAACCTTATCTTTAGTACTACTCCATAGTGAAATCATCACTTTTGTACATTTGCAGTACGAGGCACATCTGAATGGATCATTCTCCTGTATATAACACATATTCTTTATGAATATATTAATATTATCTGTGATATTTTTCGATTTATCTAGCTATCAGTTCCTTTAATTGAGATACACCCATGTAGAAAAAAACATGTATTTGCCTTACCCAGTGGCAGATTTCTGATGACGATATGTGGGAGAAGTAATGCTTTTGGGTTAATAACTTGTATGAAGCATACCCATCAGATTGACTCTATAAGTGTTAGTAAGCGGGCTGCCTTATCAAGAAATAGTTTAAGGAGTCAAAACCACTTCCCATCTCTGTATAATCACCATGACAAGAGAAGCAATGCTTGAAGCTCCAATACAGTAAAATAAAATAGGTCTGCGGGAAACTGTACTCAAAAACCTCTATAATAAAGCAACATGTATTTTTAAATTTGCCACCATAGTGGGCATCCGTGCTATAGACCCACAAGAAATGTAATGTGATCCCTTAATCTACCCCATACTGTCCTCCCTATACATAGAAATGTTTGGCCCGGCTGGCCAATCCTGTGTTCTCTATGGGGAGGGTTATGCCGCCACTATGCTATCTTATAGCGAATGTACCATCAGTACATTCGCTCAAAGTTTTTCACATGGATAGAAAGATGCCTACGCGGGTAAGCCAGTGCTGCGGTCCTCTTTTTGAACCGCGGCCCATGTATGTCGCCGTTCTATTCCCTGGCATCGGCCGGGGGTGAAGCACTGGAGGAAATTGATTCTAAGGGAGCCACGTCATAGAGGGGCAGAAGTTTCATTCCACTGGGGGAGGGCTGGACCACCTCTAGTTCTTTACCCCGGCCAGTGCCTGGGAATAGAATGACGCCGTACGCAGGAACCGAGACCCGATTCAAAAACAGGACCGTGGCAACGGCATTCCCACGCCGCCACCGTTCTATCCATGAGCAAAACTCTCCCAGAACAAAGGGGTTGGAAGTGATTTTCTGCCACCCTTGACCCCTATCTCCACTAACATCATCTGTCTGTCTATCTGTGGACAGTTGGGAGAGCCCTTATACACCTTATACCAACAGCTGAATGTTCCGTGAGCGACGACTAGGGCTGATTAGAGTATAAGGTGTTTGAGGGACCTTTACTCATCAACACAAATAGTAGACATGCAGACACGTGTTCACCATTGGTCTTCAAAAATAGATGATAGACATTATGGCATACTAGTCAACACCATGAACGCCTTTTATCATGCTGGTTACAAGCAACATTAGAAAAACAAAAAAATTCTTTGTGGGCAATTTTTTCTGGAGAAAATAAATGGAAAAATATAAAGGCCTTTTTTCCAACAAAGTGTTGGCATACACTGCAAGAGGGACTAGCTTGTGCACCACTAGTATTGTGGATCAATAGCAACCATTTTCTCTACTATTTTCTTCTATAAAGAGTTTTTCAAATTTTTGTATATTGCTTTTTCTTCTATGCATTGTGTTGGCACCTTTACCAAACCTAGGAATTTGGATGTGTAAAATTTCTACATTTCCTTATGCACCAGGCCACCTTTCAGCTAGGCTTCTATATGAAGTGTAATCGGAACAGCTGCCTCTTTGAATCACTTGAGGACAACAAGTGACTGTTTTACAAATCAGGCAGCGATCCGGTATGTGAATGGCACCACTGTGCTGATAGATAGGGGGCTTCCTTTCATCTGCTGTTTTCAGCATTTGACAATGACATTTCGCCGATTTGATCATGTACTTGTAAAACTTTAGGCTGTCATCCAATATGAAATCAGCGAGTCAGCTATTCAGCGAGACCACTAGTGCTCCCCTCTTTTGATGGTCAGCTTCTGTTTGAACGTAATAAAGGCTGTATTGAGGACCAAAGCCACTGGAAGCATGGAACATTGATCCTATCAATAAAATTGCCTGTAATGTGCAGCAAATTGTCAAGTATGAATTGCACTTTCACCTTTTCAACTTTCTTAAATGAGGGGCAAAAAATATAAGTGAAAGATGGGAACTTTTTCTTCTTTCTAATTGCCTTTTGTGTGGAAACAAGCATTACTACATGGTCAGGCTATGATTATAGTGATCATCCTGTGTAAGAGCTTATTCACACCATGATTCCGCCCTTTATTGCATGAAAACCCCGGCAACCTGTCAAAATTAGGTGCTTACTTATACCTGAATGGAGCCATAGGTGCCCATTCACTTCAATGGCCCACTCGTACACAAGTTTTTACTTGGTTCAAGCGTGGTTTGCTTAGTAGTGTGAACCCTTCCTTATAAAACTTTAAGTGAATGTACCACTAGGTACATCGCTTTGTGTTTTTTTACATGAATAGACCAGCGGCGCCAAGGGGATACCAGTGCCACGGTCATTTTTTGAACCACCACCAATTCCCACGCATTGCACCTGTCTATTCCCGAGCATCGGCCCGACATGAAGCATT
Source organism: Dendropsophus ebraccatus (assembly GCF_027789765.1). Taxonomy (NCBI): domain Eukaryota; kingdom Metazoa; phylum Chordata; class Amphibia; order Anura; family Hylidae; genus Dendropsophus; species Dendropsophus ebraccatus. The sequence goes on along the minus strand of NC_091461.1, from coordinate 43,619,335 downwards.
GGGGCTGTCCCGCCGCCCCGAGTGTGACGATCTCCCCTCTGTGACGCGGATCGATTAGAATCAATGAAGCTGTGTCATAGAGGGGAGGTTGTCACACTGGGACCGGTGGGCCAGCCCCCAGTACTTCATGTCAGGCTGATGCTCGGAAACAGACAGGTGCCATGTGTGGGAACTGGGTGGTGGTTCAAAAAAGGACCACGGCATCGGCATCCCCGCACTGACACAGTTCTCCAGATTCTTGCCCGAGGAAAAAATTTATTTGAGCTCCCCCACCCCTATTGAAGATCATAAGAAAGAAGGGTTTGCATGCAGAAAATCTGCAACATATAACGATACCTGCAAAGTGTTCTGTGTACCTCTATAAAATAGTCAAAAAGCTACCAAATAATTGCCATATTCCCAGTCCTGACCATGTGCATTCCATATCTGTGTCGAGCCATCCTTTGCAAGCTATGGAGTCAATGTATCCAATAGTACAGAGTGAGTTAGGTGGGAGTGGGGGTTAGATGTTAGACAGGGACTCTGCAATATGCCGCCTGAGGTGAGACACTGATTTCACCCTATGCATTGCAAATTATAAAAATCCACAGTAAAAAAAAAAAATTTCTGCACATGCTGTAAAGGACATGCTATAAATTCGAAAATCTGCAGCATGCTCTGATTTCCACCTGCTTTTTCCGTTCTATATAAATTGGATTTTGAGAGCATTCACGTGTATTGTATTCTAAAGTGTCAATAATTTGAAATGCAGAATGAGCCCTGAAAGTTCATCATGTCTATACGTGGCCCATAATAAGACTGGATAATCTATTTATTGGTTTCCCTCCATGTATAGATACTTTATACTTACAGTACATACGTTCTTTAATGTAATCTCTCTTCATTTTTAAATATTTAAAGAGTTTATTTTATCTACGCAGATATATGAAGTCCTCTCCCGAACACTCCTTGATGTACTTCATGTATAATGCTGACAGATAGACGTGTCATTACATCACTGCCTTTATTATCCCGGCCTTAATTACTTCATGTTGTTGTCTGTCACTTTGACTAAGTAGCCTAATTGTCTCCTGAGAGAGACGTTTGTATTGAATTGTGACATTGTTTGACAATTATTTTGTGGGTACGATAATGGCCAGGACACTCTGTACTAAAAGATACAACTTTTTCCTTTTACTGTTTTACTTATAGACGGTTATAATGTATATGTGAAGGTAGTAGCCTTATGTGTACGTGGGGGTAGCCAATCAAACAACATACAATATAAAGTGCATTGCTACAGTTTTGTGAGGCATGATGAAAACTGAGTTATGGCTCATCTATATATTACAGTATGGAGCCATAGTAGGGCTGCCATAGAGGTTTATGAGTCTAGAGGGATGTGATGTGACAGGATGAGGTCATCATGCGGAAAATTGTTATATCGTTCTAATTTAAACAATAATTGTTCTGTTTAATTGCTGGCATTGATTGGAAAATCGTTCTTGTGTTCTCGATCGTTGATTTAGATCTGACCCTAAAATCATTCAGCGTAATTTGCTGGGATCAGATAAAGTAAAGGATCGTAGTAATGATCGTAACTTCCAACTATTGTTCTTTGTAATTTCGCGAACGATTTCAGGTTAACGATAGACAATGTAGTTTGCGATCGTTTATCATTAGTCGGTAATCGTTAAAAATCGCTTCATCTAATAGGAGTTGTTCTAATAGAGTTTGTTTTGCAGGCCTTAAAAGCGCACCCGCTTGTGTGTCTCGTTTTTCTGTCCTGTTGAACAACAAGCACTCAGTGTACTGTTTTTCTGTACAATGCAGATCTATGTCGGCAAGATACTACAGTAAAGGCATACAGTTGCACCATCCTGTTTGATTTTTAATTTTTTTTTGTTTTACAAAAATTTATTGGTAAAATCTATATATATGATTATTTTTCAACTATATTACAAGTTTGAGAAAATATATTCTTTTTATAGTACAATAGAGGGATAGCGGCACAATACAAAGCTAGTGATCCATTACAGATCCATTCAGCCAATGTATTGTACATTTTCACTTGATAACAGATAATTCATGGTGACGTCCTCTTAATGTCCTTTTAATTGCTTCCAATGTGAAACTGTTTCTGTCATCTGATGAGTTTATATTCATAGATTATTTGCAGATTGCTTATAGCGTGATCTATTGCAGAAGATTATACCAGGGTAATCCACTTAGGTATGTTTCATTGCATCTAAGAATGTGTCAGGAAAAAAAAGTATAATCTTAGTGTGACAGAGGCTTGATAGAGCCCAATTGACTTGAGTGATGAGGCCTACCTGCCAGGCGCAGATAATGGGGAAACCCCATTGAATGATATCACAGAACCTGAACAGTCATAATGAGGCAGATTTAATAATGAGCCGTCTGTTTTACAAGTGATATTAATTGTGCGACTGTCACAGGATGTGCACACTCCAGATAACGCAGTCACGGGGATGATGCCTTCTACTTATTCAGTTATATTGTATTCTTTAAAGAGAAAGCAGCAACTAAATCCTTACAATGTCTTAATTGTTCAGTTGTTCATGAAGATAAGGTAAGTGGAGCAGATTTATTAACATGTTTGTGCTTGGGCCCAGTCATAAAACATTTGTTTTGTTTTGTGTTTATTGCCTGTAAGCAACTTTTTTTTTAATTTTCAAAAAACCCTTCCCTGAATATTCTCAGGGTAACTCCTTCACATAGCTTGTTGTTCTGCTGCTTCTGACATAGATCTTATAGCACACTGCTCCCTATTGTGTAAACCTTTTTTGCTTTGTCAACCAGTGGCGTAGCTACCATGAAGGCAGGCCACGCGACTGCTATGGGGCCCACACAGTAAGGGGGCCTGGGAAAGCATGGTATGCCTTTATGGTAGCGACACCACTGACACTGTGTGTGTGTCAGTAATGTATGTGACAGTGGTGTATATGTGTGTGTATGTAAGTAATATCTGTGACAGTGGTGTATATGTGTGTATGTCAGTAGTGTCTGTGACAGTGGTGTATATGTGTGTATGTCAGTAGTGTCTGTGGCAGCGGTGTATATGTGTATGTCAGTAGTGTCTTTAACAGTGCTGTGTGTGTGTGTCTGTCTGTCTGTCTGTCAGCAGTGTCTATGACAGTGGTGTATATATGTGTATTTCAGTAGTGTCTGTGACAGTGGTGTATATGTGTGTTTGTCAGTAGTGTCTGTAACAGTGGTGTATATGTGTGTGTTTGTCAGTAGTGTCTGTAACAGTGGTATGTGTGTGTTTGTGTATGTCAACAGTCTCAAGTGATTGACAGGTTTGCTCCCAAATATGTTCTGCAGCAGCTTCTATTAATGTTGGGCTCTTATAAGAGAACCCACCACTAAATGAAAATGCTTATACTGTCACTCATTTCAACAATCTGGTGATTGACAAATCTGCTTGTAAAGATGTTCTGCAGCATTGTTTCTGTACTATTTCTAGTTCAATACTTCTTAGAACACTTGGGAGATGATTTCCCTGTGTAAAGTATGTTTATGGTGTATACATCTGTACTAGTGTAGTCACGTTTCTGTGTAAATGTGGGTATGTCAGTGGTGCATCTGTATATATCTTAATAGTACCTCTGTGTGTACTGTGTGTGCGTCAGTGTGTGTGTATAAATGTGCATCAGTGTGTGTATATATGTGTGTGTTTGTTCGGGAGTTGGTAACCACCATAGGCTATGTATGGAGGAGTTGTTTGGTTAGAGGCGTACAGGATCCATGGGCCCTGTACAGGTTTTTTGTTATGGGGCCCCATGAATGCTAGCTATGCCCCGGTGTCAACATTATATTCTGAGATTCAAAAAAGCGGTATCGTAAGTAGTGCTAATCAAGCTCTTAAAGGGGAACTCTTTCAATATGCTCGGGAAGTGGGTGGGGAACAACACAGTCCACTGCTCCGGTCCTCGGCCATTTCCTGGTTGTGAGAAGATACTTGGGATGTGACAAGGCAGGTCCACTCAGCTGAGTGGTCCAACTGCTGAATGGCTGAGAGGGCCTGCTATGTCACGTCCCAAGTCCCTTCTCACCACCAGGAAGCACCTGAGGACCAGAGCCGTGGACTGTGGGTGTCAGCGCTGGAGCCAAGGAGGTAGGTGGATGTTTTTGTTTTTATCCACCCCATCCCGGGTATAGTGAAAAAAAGTGTCCTTCCCAGAGTTTTCCTTTAATGGTTCGTGTGCACATTACTCGAATCGAACATTTTTCACTGTTTAAGTACTTCACTCAAGTAGTGAACCCTATTGAAATCAATGAGAGACTCGAGCATTAAACCAGGTGCCCCCTACCCAGGAGAGCAAAGGGTGCCTGGTTATTTTTTTTTTATTTTTCATTTAAACATCCCTTCAAGGAACCAAACATACAAAAATTTGAACAAAAAAATGTAATGCATATAGTTATTGGAGGTGTATGGCCACCTTTACCCTAGCACTAGACCCTGAGGTGCTCAGTTGAGCATCCCACTCAATCGAGCCCTGAACCTGCTCAACTGAGCACTATATTTGACCTAGCATGCTCACTCAACACTAGTGGTAAGCATTGCCCAAACTTTTGATGTCATGTGCCCAAACTTTGCTAACCTACAGTGTTCCAATCCTAAACATCATCCTAAAATGCATAAAGGCCCAAGACCAAAACTAAAAATACAGACCCCCAAAATATGTACAGTGCCTAAAATAAACACACAAAAAAGAGGCCACAATTAAAACTATACACCCCAGACCAGACCCTTTAAATAACGGGTATAGTTGCATTAGAAAACCCCCAATTAAATACATAATTACCCAAGTACCCTGGACACAGAGACTTGAATATGGCCCCCAAGCCCCCAGACCCACTAAACAAATACAAACCCAGACTTAACATGTAACAATTTCTTTCCCCTCTGTGGAATCATGCTGTTATACCCTCCAGGGCCAGAACCTGTTCACACACGGGACCTTGTCACCATGGGACCTCAGGTGCTGTAACCTTTTCTGTGCAGTTCCTTTAACAGCTCCTGTACACATTTCTGCCATTTGAATAAAGTGAAAGGTACAACAAAGTTCTTCATTGTTGCAGCTTTGGCGAAAAGGGCAGCGAGGGCTATCATTCTGAAACCCATCAATCTATCATTTACTACCCATGCTTCAGCCAGGAATGCTTCAGCCAGGAATGCAACTTAAAGGGGTACTCCAGCAGGTGGGGCACTTTTTTGCTGGGACCGGGGAGGAGGTGGCTGAGGGAAAAGACGTCCACTCACCTCCCCGGTTCCAACGGCGGGTCCCGCATCACGGCGCTCCGGTCCCCGGTTCCCAGCCGCTTCCTGGTGTCCGATGCGGGCCCGAGTCGATACGTCTCAGGTCCACTCAGCCAGTCAGTGACAGAGGCGGGATCTGAGCGGACTTGAAACGGATCCCGCCTCCTTCACTGACTGGCTGAGCAGACCTGAGACGTCACGCGGGACCCACCGCTGGAACCAGGGAGGTGAGTGGACGTCTTTTCCCTCAGCCACCTCCTCCCCGGTCCCAGCAAAAAAGTGCCCCCCCCCCCCCCCGCTGGACTACCCCTTTAAATGCTCACATTTTTTCTAGTACAAGTAAATGTTTTTTTTATAAATGACACTTATGTAATGTAGTGTATATAATATGAATGATAATATCACACAGTTATGAAACATAGAGTGAAGATCTCTCAATGTTCACAATGAGACTGCCTGGCTGACTGAAAGAGATGCCGTGCACCCACACATGTAATGCATGTTAAAGCTCGTCCTTTTGTCCTGGGCACTCCAGTGTCACACCATACTAAAGGGTTGGCTGCATGGTAATTAATCAATGCATGCATCACAAGTGTGGAAGCTTCTGTTCTCTTTTTATTTCACAGAAAACAAATTCCATTTTAAGTTGTTCCACTGGCCTAACTTCATTTCATGAGACAAAGTAAGGACATTACATTTAGCTTGCAGCTCCATATCACGTAGATGCACAGTTGATCAAGTTGTCTTGCAAAACTTATTTGCGGCCCTTGTATTCTCCATCATGACCAAATAAATTAGAGGGAAACAATGGTAAAATCTGGAGTTGTCCTTTGTAACTGGAGAACCCATACTTTGGCTGTGTTACTAACTAAACAGCAGCATGGAAGTAATAGGCATAACAGGAGGGAGACAGTACCCCGTCCAACCAGGCTATGTAAGCATAGGGAGAAATGAAAAATACCATTGGTCAGCGAGAAGTAGTGACTAGAGATGAGCGAACCTCTAGTATGCTCAAGTCCATTCGAACCCGAACTTTCGGCATTTGATTAGCGGTGGCTGCTGAAGTTGGATAAAGCCCTAAGGCTATGTGGAAAACATGGATATAGTCATTGGCTGTATCCATGTTTTCCAGACAACCTTAGGGCTTTATCCAAGTTCAGCAGCCCCAGCTAATCAAATGCCGAACGATTGGCTTCGGATGGACTCAAACCCGAACCCGGTTCGCTCATCTCTAGTAGTGACTACCAGCAAGGCTCGTGGAGAGTAGGCTTTGTATTGAAAAGCTATGTTGCCCTGTTTGTTAAGTGAGTAGGTTGTGGGTCCTTCTATTTAATAGTTTTACTGTACAATTTGTCAAATCATTGGAGGCTGACAGATCTGTGCTATTGCAGGTCAGGCCTATGTGCAGGGGAGGACCCTCTTCTATTCTTTCTTATCCTCTATAATAACGCTACCCAGAGGCATATCTATAGCATGTGCAAAGTTAGGAGTTGTACCCAGTCCGTAGTGGTAAGAAACCTGAACGCCCCTCTGCCACATAAGAAGAAACTATTATTATAAACTTCACTAGGTAGGTTATTATAAATGTTAGGTGGGGACCTCTGTTGTAGATTTTACATAGTGGTCCATAAGATTCAAGCTACACCTGTGCCATGACTTGCGATTAAGGTTTTCCTTCCACAACTTCTGCCCCTCCATCCTCCTTGCTGCATACCTATATCTAATATCAGACTATGTGGTTACTAGGAGTAAATCGTAGCTGTAATCCAATCTCCGCTCTAAGTTCAAAAAAGAGTCAGACTTATAATGGGCTCCTATGGAGCCAGACTTTGACTTCCACCATAAAATGACCAATACAGCACAGTGTATTAATGCCAAACTAACCAAACTTTCCAAATACCTAACTTTACTTTGTATTTTATTTCACAAGCACAATATCATAGGCTATATGAAATAAAATATGGTAATGGATATGTTCACACGTCAAAAAAAGAGAATAGGCTTCCGCTTTTTCTATTTAATAAGACGTCCGTTAATGCACTGAAGTCAACGGGATGATGGACGTCCAACAGCCGTCATTGCACTGACGGGCAGCCAGACAGCAAAATAACGGATGTCAGTTTAGACTCAAAATGATGGACATTATTTTAAATGGAGCTGAAAAAACGTTGTGTGAATATAGCCAGATAATGACATATAAAAGTACAGTATATATATATATATATATATATATATATATATATATATATGTGTGTGTGTGTGTGTGTGGGTGTGTGTGTGTGTATCTGCGTGTGTGTGCAAAGATGGAATCTGATTGGTTGCTAGGGACAATTGAGACAGTTTCACTTTATACCATGTTTGATAAATCTCCCTGTATGTGTGTGTGTGCACGTGTTTGTGTCCAAACACAAGAAATTACTAATAGAATATCAATAATACATAAAAAAAATTATTTCATTTTGTTACCGCACATGGTATGTATTTGTGTGTGATTCTGCACATTCAGCACAAAACAGCCAAACGGCTTCATACGGAATATAAGGAATATCTAGATTTTAGGCCGTAATGAAATTATCACTTTCCGAACAGCTGTGCAAATTCCACAGTGACACCCTTATGAGATTCCCAATAACAATAAACCATCACAAAAGCATGAAAGAGCCGCCCTGTCCACTTAGGCAGAATGTCACCTACGGTAACAATACATAATGTAACCCTGTCAGATTTCCACCCACAAACTTCACTCTAAATTGTGGAAGGAAGCATGCACGCTCCCAGGCCTCCTGCTCTCACACAACACCAATTCTTTCAATGTAATCAGCAGAATATGCTGAGTGCTTTCTTTTTTTCCCCCCCTCCTTCCATTTAAATACACATTAGTTAAGCAGTGCAGCTTCTGACAATTTTGCCAAAATGTTCTTCCAACATTAAATTGTACAGAAGCCTTAAGCCTTGTAACAAGTGGTCATTAAATAACACATCGAACCTTCATTATTCCAAACAAGCTTTATTTCACCCATTGTGCGGAGTAATGAGTAATCGGAGCCATTAGGTTCCCTGGGTATACAGACAATTTCAGTCCAAGGCTTTTATTTATTTCTTGCAAAATAAATAAACCAGGATTAATGAGCTGCTGAAAGAAATTAAGTAGGCACATTAATCGCAGTGCGTAATTGTTGTTTAGTAAATTACTTGTCAGGGTGCAAGTAAGAATTGCAGCTAGAGATGTATTCAGGACTTGTAAAGTAGGACATATAATACAAGATTGGGCTTAACTGTTCAGTTATGGTTTTTTCTATTATAGCCATTATGAAAAAAGTAAAGTTGACGTTCTAAGAAAAGCATTGCCATTATAAGTGTATTGATTTTTTTGTTTTTGTTGAAAGTTTTGTTACGTAAAAGCAGACAAAATATTATTATGACAGAATGTGCACAGTTTTACGCGACATTATTAAAAGAAATATTAAATAGACCATTAAATAATAGAAATAAATATTAAACTATTAATTAAATAATAAAAACAAATATTAGATAAATAATTAATTAAATAATAAAAATAAACATCAAGCAATTAATTAAATAATATAGATAAATATTAAATATAAATTATTATATAAAAATAAATATATATATATATATATATATATATATTTTATTTGGGATTACCTATAACAAAATAGTATTTAAAAGAAATAATATGTTAATTATGCATAATATGTAAGAATAAACTTTTTTTTACATAAAGGCAAACATTATAGTATTATGTTATAAAAAAAATCTGAAAAATCAAGGCTTACCTAGGTACATACATGTGGTGAGTGATCAGTTGCTACCACTGAATAAGCAACCCTCAAAGACTGATGATTTCTGGGCTAACTCCAAGGAATGGATTTTCTCAGTCCAGCTCGGAGCAGACAAATCAACAATCCTGAACACCAAACTCTCCGCTCACAAGATGGATAGTGACTGGATACTACCTTGAACATATCAAGTACTACACCCTTTATGATAATAGGTTTTGACATTGACATTGTCATGTAAATTGGGCCAATGCAAACAGGGAACCTACGGAAAGGAGGGCAACAGAACCTCCCGAAATACAGCTAATGTTTTATCCATACCTAAAATTCACAAATTTCACCCAAAAGCAATAAATACGGTCAATGCTAAGATTCATTAGCTTGATACTTGAATTAGACTTTCTCTTCCTACTACAAAGTTAAATAAGAGGTTAACTATTAACTAAATTAGTAATCATGTATTATTATCATTTAAATTATAGAAGCATTTCCCCCAATGGTCCCACATACGGCTCATGATGTGTAAAAGATACATGTAATAGGTGGTGAGTTTTGTGTTCACCATTTCCCATATGTCGTAGAAAACATTTATGAGTTTTCTGATTTCTAAATGAAATGCCATTTGATTTTGGAATAAAAGACAACCTGACCTATTAACCTGCCGTCTGAAGCCTTTCACATCGCCAAAAAAAGTACCCATGTCCTTCCTGCACCCTCTTTTTCAGAGTTTAAAATAAAACGCCCACTCGTACTTCAATGATTTATGATTCCTGCTATCCTGGCATTCTGTGAAACATACAGTGCACACAACATTCCCAGTGATGGCTAAGAAGGTCCCTTACTCCGTGCTGGGTAGGACCTTTAACACTTCTGCATGGTGATTAATCAAGCCAGGCCCACTCACTCTGTTCCCAGTGTCAAACTGGGTGGGCCTTGATTCAGTGCACCTTGCAATGTCCCCATCTTATCCAGTAAGAAGTTCTAATGTTTCCTACTTTTGGGATGTAAACTTATTTGTATCTTCAAAAACACATATTTGAAACACAAATGAAAACTAAGAGTTGCTTCTCAGTGTTCCTTGTTAAGGTATTAAGGTATGTTAGTACTAAGGGTTAGACAATGGGTTCTCAAGAGCCTTGTAAGCCTGTGAGTGCCGTCAGAGCCAGTTGGGTGACCCCACTCAACCTAAAACGTTGAGTGGGGTCGTATGTAAAACTTACGTTCCTCTCTGCTCTGGCACCCAGGATACATCTCCTGCCAGTAACTGCACTGACATCTGGCTAAGGGTCCTTTTACAGTAATCAATCTTCGGCCATCTGCGGCCGCAAATGAGTGCCATTCAGCGAGATAGGTGCTCATTTGCAGTGGCTTTAGAAGGCACGATTAATTGCGCAGCCGGACCATTTAAATCTGTTTCTATCTGACGCACATCCCCTGTTTACATAGGAAGATGTGAGGCTGATAGATTTTAAAGCCTGTACAAAAATTGCGATTGTGGTACTCGACCGGTGACGTGCTAAGGTGTTGTTGGTGATGCCACTGCCATGGTGTTTGGTCAGTTCTGTTGTACAGCTCAGCCAAGGGTGGTATAGTTGTCACGCCAGTGCTAGTCCTGCACACAGGTATGGTGGTACCTGCTTTGTATTGGTGGCTGAGTAGTTCCCCAAAATGGTAGGTGACCTGCCGGGTTGTGATGGGTCCCTTGGGCTCTTGTCATGGTAGTCCGGAGTGGCAATTGACCCACCCGGACTTTCGGTACCACCACCCACAGAAAGGGGAAAAATAACCCAAGGTGTGTAACTGGTGCGGCTAGTGTGTATAGGTGCTGGTGCGGAGGAAAGGATGACTGAGTCCCAGTGATGAAAAAATAAAACAGCTTTACTGTACAATCTCTTAATAGTACAAAACACTTTGGTAGCAAATAGATAAATCTTTATACAGACTTTGGTGCTTGAACTGAGTAGATACTTAAAAACATAGAGTATAGGCAGTTGCAGCTGTGCTTATACAGCTGAGGTAGAGTAGAGTAGCATAGAGAAGAGGAGTTTGTCAAGGGAGTCCTAACCAAATGTAGTACTGTGCTCTGCCGGAACTTAAGAGAATACTTGAGAGTGATAGATACTTGTAACCGTGTATATACTATAGTCTGACCACCTTCTGCCCTACAGTGTCAAGGTACCCATCCTAATAGGGTGATACAAGCCCCATCCTTGGTTACCTGGGTGAAGCTAAGTGTCTGAGTCTTCCTGGTTAACTTGCGCTTCGAGATAGGATCTGTAGACCCTCTGGTTGCTTTGTCCTATCCAGGCTAGTTCCTCTTGTATATCAGAATACTGCCCTGTACTTTCAAGAGTGGTTCTCGGCATGGGCTAGGGTGATCCCCAAATTTTCTCCCTCTTGTAGTGTTTAGCACTGCATAGTAGACATAAGATAAGTACTGAAAGAACTGGTTGTCTCTAACTGCATCTGACCACACGTGTGTCTCTGACCAACTCACTACACTGAACATACTGAACTCACTTGTCCCTGACAAGGGCTCTGGCAGAGTCAGGCCTGGCTTGGCTACAGCAGGGACGTTTGCTCTGTGTGTCCTTCTTCCATGAGAATCTGGATCAGAACTCACTAAAACCTAAAGATACACCTCCTCCCACCAAGTAACTTCCTACAGGGGATGTGTTCTTAACCCTTTGAGTGGTGGAAAGGAATATGTGCAAAAGAAAGAAAAGAAGAGATAGGCTAAGAGTTGATAGCATCTCCCATAGGTCAGAAAATGCACATGGCATACATAAAACAATAACCCTCTCCTTCCTTCAGCTGTGCAATACATAAGAGCATACATATAAAATACTGTCATCTAGTGGTGAAACTAGAGAATACTACCTTCATCACCACTGAACCTAGAGTAAGAAGCTTTTGAGACAGGTGTAAGAGAGAAACACAAAACACCCGTGGTGGGACACCACAGCGATTAGCAAGGGTCAGGTTTTTTCCTACTGCTCAGCTGATTGCTGTGACTTTAACAGGGGCCGATTATCATCTTAAAGTCCAAAGAAGTGTTTCTAGCAACACTCCTGGCTGATAATTGGCCCATGTAAAAGGAGTTTTACATTGCAGGATGGAAATTGCTGTTCAACACTAGAAATGTATCTTTATGAAACACTTAAAGGTGGTTTACCTAACCTGCTTCCATGAACATTGAAAGGAAAGGTGAGCTTCTTAGTCAGCCAAGCATGTATGATGTACAGTATGTCTTTAGCTGTATAAGGGATATAGCAATGAGATGGAAAATACAAGTTACCCTGGGACTGGAGTACAGATGGGAATAAATATGCCAATATTCCAAAATGTGCGCATGATAAATCACAGCTAAGAAAATTCTTAAGAATAACCAAGTCAAGAAGGAAAAAAAACTGGCGTAAGCTGTCATATTCACACATACACTGAGCTACACTGTTTAGTAAATCTGACGAAGGTCTGTGCACATCACACATATGCCAAAAATGCTAAGTAGCACAAGGTACACTCCTTGATACATGTTCCCCATACTGTACACTGAGCAATTTTACTATAAAGTGGCCAATCCCTTTAAGGTACCAATGTATTTGAATAGCACTTGTCCTGGGGCAAGCATATAGTTCGAAAAGGCCATCCCAGTATCAAAAACATTTTATATACAGCTCCTCTTCCAACCCCTTGTTCCTTACTGTTTGTTTCCAAGACAAGATGTCAGACCTGGACCTGCCCACTGGGACAGTCATTCAGTGGACAGTTCCTGCAGAGAAGACTGATCTTGGGAGTAGCAACAAGCAACAATGGGAAGGGAACCAGAAGGCACTTGAATGGGGGCGGCAGGGGACAGAGGTAGATATCTAATTGTTTTTCATTTTCACAGTTCCTCCATTAACATATATTTTTTCATATTAGAATACATTAGCCTTCTGGCTAGAAAAGAACAACAATATAGGGTTCTTTCATTGCCCAATGCCTATGCTAGGTTGGTATGGTTGTGAGAAGGAAGATTAATCATAGTCAATGCCTTGTAGATGTATTTGCTATGCATTGCCAATAACCTGTATTTAAAAATATAGTAAGTGGGCCCCTGGGCACTAATGGAATGCCAGGGCTTTTTTTTCCCCCCGGAGCACTAAAAAAAAGCAAAGAAAATAAAAAAAAACTCCTTTAAAGTGACACTGTCACCCCCTATTTGCATTTTGACTGCTCTCAATAGGTGTAAAGAGTAAATCTTATAGCTTTCATTACTTATTTTATATCACACCTCATGGTGCTTGTTCTGGTAAAAAGTCTTTTGTATCACCTGTGGATTGGTATATGTGGGTGGGGCCTTGCGGCCTTTGTGCCACATCGCTTCGCCCCTAGCACCACTTGGTCCCACCCCCATCTGTGACATCATTGCCGCATAGGCCCCGCTCCCTCAGCGGCCATTGGTGTGGGACAATCTAGGGGGTGGGCCCTTAGAGTTTTAGGCTTGCCCTTCCAATGGCTGCTGAGGGGGCGGGGCCTTTGCGGCGATGACGTCACGAATGGGGGCTAAGTGGTGCTAGGGGCGAAGCGATGTTGCACAAAGGCCGCAAGGCCCCGCCCACATATACCAATCCACAGGTGATAAAAACGACTTTTTACCAGAACAAGCACCATGAGGTGTGATATAAAATAAGTAATGAAAGCTGTAACATTTACCCTTTACACTTGTGGAGAGCAGTCAAAATGCAAAAAGGGGGAGACAGTGTCATTTTAAGGCTAGGTTCACACTATGTAACTGTGCGGCTGTATTTTTTATGCGGCTGTAAATGTGCGGATGAAACTACGGCCGTGGGAAAAAATAGACATGCGGCTGAAAACATACGGTCATTTACTTGGAAATCTGGTTCAACTAAAAATAACAAATAAAATCTTAAGAAAGTAATGCAAACACCTCTGGATGCATCTGGGAAAGCAGGGAACACAGTTTACATGAATCGCTATTACCGGGGTTTGCGATCCTCTGCACTATGCCGATGCCTCTCATGTTTAATATATTGAATTAATAAAACACATTTTCGTTGTAATAAAGTCCCTTTCATTGTTCAATAATTTAATTTAAACGATTCCATCATTTTGCAATTAAATATACTGTTAAAATAAATATATATATAAATAAATGTATATTTATATATATATATATATATATATATATATTTATTTTTTGACAGTATATTTAATTGCACAATGATGGATTCGTTAGAATTAAATTATTGAACAACGAAACTGATTTTATTTTAACAAAAATGTGTTTTATTAATTAAATATTAATTAGTACAGGAAGCTCCAGTAAGCCGTTAATTCATATTGCCGGCAATACAGCTTTCTGTACTAATCATCACTTTACTGTGATTAAAACATCAAATGTTTCTTCTAATTATGTTATCACAATAGCATTATTAGAAGAAACATTTAGAATTATATGTGCGCTCAGCTGATTGGCTGATCGGCTGAGCGCACATATAATTAGCGGGTCCGCAGCACAGTGACTTCATTGTGCTGCGGACCAGCGAAGAGGACACATCGGAGTGAGTTTAAAAAAAAATAAATTTTTTTTTTAAAACGCATAGGGTCCCCCCTATTTTTATAACCAGCCGGGTTAAAAACCAAACGACAGCAGCCTGGTAACACCAGGGTGGGAAGAGCCATTGGTTTAGGCCCTCCCCAGCCTAAATCTTACCAGCCTGCTGCAGCCCGGTCCAGGAGCGCCAATTTTGATGCTCCGGGACCACTGCCACCCGGCTCTTCCCAGTACCCCTGGTGGCATTGGGTACTGGGGTAATAATAGGGGGTTAGTGTTAGCCATTTTATACCGGCTAACACTAGGCCCCAACTTAGTAATGGATTCCGTCTATTAGACGGCTTCCACTACTAAGTCTATAAAGTAAAGAAATAAAAACAAGACACAAGTTAAAAATTTTTTTTATTCAAATAAAAACACCCCCACACCCCTCATTGACCATTTAAAAAAAAAAAAAAACAACAAACAACCGCTGGCCATCTACGTAGTCCACGGAATCCGACGTAATCCACAGGATACCGATATCTGAAAAACTAAAAGGGAGAAACACAAAAAACACACAAACAGGAGCACAACACCCATCATTGTGAGCGGTGTTGTGCACCTTACAGTATGCAGCATCTTTACAGATCGCTGCTTACAGTCTGGCCCCCAAGGGGTTAAGGGAGGATGTATTGTATCCCCCTTAACCCCTTGGGAAGTGACCCCCCTTCCTTGTTGGGAGGGGTGCAGTGCTGGGGAGGGGGTAGGGAGAGCTCTATACTCACCCCGATGTTGTCTCTTCGCTGGTCCGCAGCACAATGAAGTCACTGTGCTGCGGACCCGCTAATTATATGTGCGCTCAGCCGATCAGCCAATCAGCTGAGCGCACATATAATTCTAAATGTTTCTTCTAATAATGCTATTGTGATAACATAATTAGAAGAAACATTTGATGTTTTAATTACAGTAAAGTGATGATTAGTACAGAATGCTCTATTGCTGGCAATATGAATTAACGGCTTATGGAGCTTCCTGTACTAATTAATATTTAATTAATAAAACACATTTTCGTTAAAATAAAATCAGTTTCGTTGATCAATAATTTAATTCTAACGAATCCATCATTGTGCAATTAAATATACTGTCAAAAAATAAATATATATATAAATATACATTTATTTATATATATATTTATTTTAACAGTATATTTAATTGCACAATGATGGATTCGTTAGAATTAAATTATTGAACAACGAAAGGGACTTTATTACAAAGAAAATGTGTTTTATTAATTTAATATATTAACTATTAGAGGCATCGGCATTTGGCATCATTGCCGGCTATTTTTGAAGTACTCCGTACGGACCGCCTGTCAATCCTCGACCGCATGTCCAGCCGCAAACAATGGTCTTGTTCATTTTTTACGGGTCCGTTTACGATCGGGCCGTAGATTCATACATAGTGTGCACTGTGCAGCCGTATATCCTATACTTTCCAGCGTACACATGAACCACCAAAAATACCACCGCACAATTACAGCCGCAAATACAGCCGCACACTTACATAGTCTGAACCTGGCCTTAAGGTGTATTCTAATACACTGATGCTTCTGCAGGCTCTCAAAAACATTTCCAGAAATAGCCCCACTCTTGTCCTCAGTTTGGATGTGGGTTTTGCAGCTCAGTTTCATTGAAGTGAACGGAGATGAATTCTCATGCTGCACACAACCCAAGGACAGATGTTGGGCTGATTTTGCAAGCAAGTAGCCGTGTTTTTTCCATTCCTGGACAACCCCTTTAATTTTTTCCGCTTCTAAAGATAACCAAGCATTTTATTTGGCTGTCTCAGTTCCACAAACAATGAATGTAGTGGCAGCATAGGTGCCAACCCGCCGCTCCATTCAAAATAAAACAAGAGGGCCCTGTTTAGGAGATCATGGGCAATGGGTGAAGTGTGTGTGTGTGTTTGGGGGGGGGGGCAATAAGTCAGGATCGGGGGTGAGGTATATCTTGGGGTTGAGGGGACATACTGTTGAACCCTCCGACTCTCACACTTATTCCCTATCTTGTGAAAAGGGGATAAGTTAAAATAAGTCGGAGTACCCATTTAATGGATTATTCGGCATTAGAAAAAGATGAATCTTACAAAAACAGTCCTAATTTAATTTAAAAAACAGTCTAATGTAATTTAAAATAAAATAAAACAAAATGAGCTGCAACACCACAAACAAACTAAGGACAAGTGGGGTGCTGTTTCTGGAATAAACAGCCATGTTTTTGTAAGCCAGTAATAGAGGAAGAGGTGGGCACCGCCTAGTTGTAAAAAAATATGTATACCTAAAGAGGGGTGCTACAATGTGCCTAAACGCATAATATAGCAAACCAAGAAAAGAAGGCACATATAAAGAACGGTTCACACCCAAATATGAAGAAAATACCAAATTTGCTTCCTATTTGGTATTTGTTTCATATTTGGGTGTGCACAGTACTATAAATGTGCCTTCTTTTCTTGGTTTGCTATATCATGTTTTTCTAAGCCTGGCAAACCCCTTTAAATTATTTAAATCTATTAAATTATATTCAATAGAGAGACAGCTTGGTCCACGTTTAGCTCTGTTTTCATAGTACCCCAGGTCAGATATGACAGGTCTCCTAATTGCTGACAGTAGAATGCTGGTTTGTAGTATTTAGTACTGAGTTAGTGATATACGTTCTCCCCATTAAATCTGTTAGGGTGCCTTTACACAGAGAGATTTATCTGCCAGATTTTTGAAGCCAAAGCCAGAAACAGACTATAAACAGAGAACAGGTCATAAAGGAAACACTAAGATTTCTCCTCTTTTCAAATCCATTCCTGGCTTTGGCTTCAAAAATCTGTCAGATAAATCTCTCTGTGTAAAGGCACTCTGAGTCTTAGCAAAGTACTTTATTCAGCAGAGGGCGACAATGAGCACAAGATTACAGAGTATTTATAGCTATTGACAGAGTCAGATTTGGAATTAAATTACTTTTTACCATCTAACATTTTTGGCTGCCGTTATGCCACAAGCATGGATAAGATTGTGTCAGACTGGCGCAGGAAAACTGTCCAATGTATCCAACCTGTAGAATTGTGAGTAGCTGTTGTAATAAGGCTACTTTTTCTATGGTAGTAATTTCCCAAAATACTCAAAAAATGAGAATATATTAGCACTTGTATTCATTTGCAAGCTGGTGTCCGTGTTGCGTGAGATAGGGCTCTATCACACGGCTCGAAGCTTAATGTAAACTATTACAAGGTTCCAGCATCCGATGGGGATCCCTGGACAGTTCAGGTTTTGCTGCCAACACTCAGCCTGTTAGCCTGTTCTGCCAATAAACCTGTGCCAGTCACTGCACATTTAGGCCATGTTCACATAGCGTAAGAGACCGGCAAATTGCAACAACGGCCGTATAAATATGAAAAAATACGTTGTGTGAACATAGCCTTACCTTGTTTCACCCCATTTCCTGGACGACTGTAAGCTCTTGTGAACAGGGCCCTCATCCCTATTGTTTGAATTGTTGAATAGTAATGTCTGACTTTGTACTTGTATTGTAAAGAGCAGCGGAATATATTGGCGCCATACAAATAAAGATTATTAGTATGTCAGCACGCCACCATATTCTGTGGAGCAGTAATTGGCACCAAGTCTGCTTGTGTCATATTCTCCACGCAGTTACAATGCACGTGGGTATGACATCATATTTCCTTATTATTTCACCGGGGAAGGGAATACTGCTTTTGAAAATACTAGCGTAAAACATTACACAGGCCAGTTGTAGAGTGTAGGGAAAGGCTCTCCAGGATATTTATTGTTGTCTGACAATGCCGTTTGTTTGTCATCCACGTGCGACCCAGCTCACGTTTGTAATTGTGAAGCATGGCTTGCCTTCTAGTTAGAAATCTCTCTTGTGACCTTATGCTGACTGGTTTATTATGTACTTCTCAGAGGAAATGATCATCCAGGTTACGTATTTTCTCTGAGTAAAGAAGTTTTGCCTGTAAATTTTGAGAGTTTTATCACTTCTAAATTAAAATGGTGTGGTATGACTGGTATAAAATACCATTTTACTTGATAATTTTTTTTCTTTCTATCCAGTTCAGTCAACTCCACAAAAATGTTAACTTGCCATGCATAAAGAAAACCTTTTAACCCATTCTAAGCAGTGCATCGAGCAGTGCATTCAACAATGCATTAAGAAAGTCTTCAGACTATTTTATTTAAAAATCAAGTTTTTTCCCCCATTAGGCTATGTTCACACAACGTTTATTCTCATAAAACCATGGCAGTTGTCCAACGGCCGTGATTATTACGAAAATAGACATTACCTTGCCGTCTATGGGATCCCGGTTGGAGTGTATACACATAGTATACACTCCAACCGGGATCCCTAGCGGCGCCGTAAAAAACTGACATTGACATTGAATAGCGGCCACAGAAAACCCTGTCAATGCACACTATGGAGTGAGCGGCCCCAGACGCTCGCTCCATAGTTTGCTGTGGGGAGTTCTGATGCGTGCGTGCACTGATACGCCCACAACAGAACTCTGCTGCGCTAAAGATCATCCGGCCCGTACTGTCGTACTGGCCAGGATGATCTTTTCAGAGACCGGTCGTTCCGTGACTAGGCCGGGTCACAGAATGGACGGTCTCTTACAGTGTGTGCACATAGCCTTATTATGCATGCAATAACCCATAATGACAAATTGACAAAACAGCTGTTTAGAAATTGCTAATTTTTTTTTTTTTTTTTTTTCATGGAAAACTTCAATTTCACATGGACATAAGTATTTAAAAACTTTCTATGACACTGGAAATCTTACTCCCCCCTGCGCTCTAAACAATTGCCGATTTCTACCAGAAGTGGCCAAATCAAGGAGTGCAAACCTTGTTGCCTCATAAGCAAGAGGACTGAAAGTTGTTTTTGCTGCCAGAGCTGCTTCATTAAAAGGAAATGTATTGCCTAGATTTGTTTTTACAAATCTATACTTAGAGGAAAAAAGTTTCACCATTATGACAGATGGGGATTCTTTACTGTAAGAGCAGTGAGACTATGGAACTCTGTGCTGCATGATGTTGTGATGGCTGTACCCAGTTTAGTTTTATTGGGGGAACCAGTTTTTTTTACTTTAACAATTCACAATATGCTATCCGTTCTTCAATATATTGAGGGCAGGCAAATTGCCAGGCCACCAGAGAACCCAGATGCCAAGAGCAATAAAAGTTTGCATTTCAGCTTACTTTTATAATGTATATAATGTATTACACATTACACAGTGTAAAGTTTGGCATTGGCATGTAAAGCGTGACACTGCATACATTTTTCAGCACATTTTTTGGTGTGTAATAGTTGAGAAGAGTTTTATATATATATATATATATATATATATATATTAGAACATTTGCTGCTCTTTACACATTTTATTTGTAAGGCTTAAAGTACTCCAGCAGAAAGATTATCTGACAGATTATCTGCCAAAGATTTGAAGCCAAAGCCAAAAACAGACTGTAAACAGAGATCAGGTCATAAAGGAAACACTGAGATTTCTCCTCTTTTCAAATCCATTGCTGGCTTTGGCTTTAAATCTTTGGCAGATAATCTGTCAGATAATCTCTCTGTGTAAATGCACCATTATATAGATTTGTAATTTACTTCTATTAAAGACCCTTGTCTCCCAGTACTTATCAGCTGCTGTATGCCCTACAGGAAGCCGTGTATTCTTTCCAGTCTGACACAGTGCTCTATGCTGCCACTGCTGTCCATGTCAGGAACTTACTCTGGGCAGTTCCTGACATGAACAAAAGTGGCAGAAGAGATCACTGTGTCAGACTGAAAAGAATACACCACTTCCTGCAGGACATACAGCAGCTGATAAGTACTGGAAGAGTGGAGATTTTTTTAATACAAGTAAATTACAAATTTCTATCACCAGTTGATTTAAAAAAATTTTTTTGTTGGAGTACCCCTTTAATACTGTGGACTATTTTACTTTTAAACAACTAGACAACCCCTTTTGTACAGTCAGTGCAGTTTCTCCAGTGATCAACTAATCGGGTGATCACTGATTTCCTATGAAAGCCTGGGAACTGTAGTTTTACATGCCACCCATACTGCTTGTCTTTACTCTGGAGGATTTCCAGGTAGGGATCCCCTCCCCTATTCATTTCAACAGCTTTATTAGTAATACTCTTTGGCAGAGCTTTCCACATACAATTAAATTAGATTGTCAGCAGTCTCCTTCATGTTAACAAATCTGCCATATATAACTGTACAGTATATCAGTGGAGTTGGGAGGTATGGAGGAAGGGCTGACTGCAAAGCATTATGGGATAGCTTGACGTCATGTGTTTTCAGTCATCATCATCATAAACTTTACAGCAAAACACAGTCTGATGTGCCCATAGCAACCAATCACAGATCACCTGTCATATCTTAAGCTTTTATAATATTAAAGCTGAGCTTTGATTGGTTGCTATGGGCAAGTTAGACACTCTAAGTTGTGCATGGCAACCAATCACAGTTCAGCTTTTATTTTACCAGAGTAATTTGAGAAACGAAAGCTGAGCAGTGATTGGTTGCTATGGGCCACATCAAACCATGTTCTTAGTGTGGCCTAATCAGAAGCTGTTTGCTTGGTCACAAGTGTGTTTAGTGACCTCTGCAGTAAAGCACATCGCCAGTCATTAATGGGTTAATGCCTTAGATGTGTTTATCTGCGGTAACCATGGCAACCAAGCGCTTATGTCATAAAGAAGGTTCCATAAAGCAATGCACCGCGCCCTGATCAGTGCCATCTTGGATGCACCAGAGGACCTTGAGCTTTACTTCTTTACTGTCCCATACCCCTAGCAGGGGTTCTAGCAGGGGAAAAGGGGTGGTCTGCTTTAGACTACCCCTTCATCGAATCTCCACCTTCTTGAGAAGTGGACCTGGATCTGTGAGGGAGAAGAGATACAGCCGCCTAGCCATCAATAAGGTGACAGATATTGCAGCCAGATCTCTCTCTCACCCAGTATTATATTTATATTATGGTATTACCCTTTAAGCCCAGGGGAGGGGCAACTCTCCAGCCATGGCTCCCTCGAGGTTTCCCCCACAGGGGTTTTTTCCTCGCCTGAGTGCTGGAGGGTGACTCTTTGTGAGTCGGGGGTCTGCTATTTTCAGTGTCATGTAATTTTAAATAAAATTGGGACCCTTTGACACCTGATTACTATGTGTTGTGTCTTTATTTTTCGTTCTTTGATTTAACTTTGGTCTAATTATGTTTGGCAGTTGGGGATCCATCACATATTGCAGAGTCATAAAGCTGGACATCTGCTGCTACACAGATCTATCGCCTGCACAATGAGCACAAGTAGGATGGAGCAGTGGCTAGTAGAACTCCTGCATGTATGTGTGTATCCCTGGATTAAAGGGACACTCAAATCTTGAAGAAAAAACATGCATAGTAAGGTTTATACCTACATCTGGAAGATTTGTCAAAAGGTTTTTTCAAGTGACAGGGTCACAGCAATCATAGCATATCATAGCAACATGGACACCACCATAAATATACATCATATATAAGTTGCAGGGAAATGATAAAATCAGGGATTTGATCAAATCCCTAGGGATTTGATGTACGTATTGTGCATGTTTGTGTATATGTACTATGTATGCATATAGGTAATGTGCATTTCTTTATATCTGTGTATGATGTGTGTATATATTGTGCATATTTGTATGTAATATGTATGCACAAGTTCTGTGCACTAATTTGTAACTCCCTCTCCCATACCTTAACCTGCTGGGGACTAAGGGGGACATTTATGATACGTCCGCCCAAGGCAGATTCGCCCCTCACCCTGGCGTATGTCTGCCGTATGCCCCGCTTGCCCGATGGGCGGGCTGGGGTAGCTTGGGGGCCGTGACAAGGCGGGGAGGAGGTGTGGCCTCCTCCCGCGCCTCATTTTTAATGATTTACGCCTGTTCGCAGGCGTAAATCATGATCCAAATCTACACCTGCTGGAAGCTGGCCCACCTGGCCGGATTCACTAAGAGTCCGGCCCCTCTAAGTGAATACTGTCGGGGAAAAGGGGGCGGGGCCTAATATAAGACCGGCGTACTTGTACGCCGGTCTTCATAAATCCCTCCCTAAGTGTTCAAGTGTCAATTAAGCAGGGAGAAGCCTTTTTGACTCTTTGTACCAGAGAATAAAAGCATTTTCTATGCTATGGAAGCACAGACAAATATATTTAAGGTACCATGTGTCTTCTTGACCTAACAGCATCTAACAGTGTCAGCAGTTTGGTACATGAATTACAGCTGACAGATTCCTTAAAGGTGAAGTCTTGTAAAACTAACAAATGGCAGGCAGTAGGGTGTGTGAAGATAACAAAGTATACTTACTAGTCCCTATGACCCATAGCACTGCTCTCTGGTCTCTCTCACAGCTGCCAGAAGCAATTTTCGCCCGGGTTCGGTGTACGTCTCAGCCCTGGCTCCAGCTGCAATGTCACGGAGCAACTGATGGATTGCCAGCTCAGCCAGTCAGTGACTGCAGTGGTGTCCTGTCCCAGTCACTGATTGGCTGAGTGGGTAAAGCTGCAGCTGGAGGATCTGAAGGATTCATCTGTCAGATATCTTTAAGGAAGCGCTAAAAGGGCACATGGACAGGTCAGTATACTCTCATTATTATGTTCCCGCACCCCCCTGGCTGCCTGAGATTTGTTAGTTTCATGACACTTCTACTTTCAAGAAAATTAAGTAGCATACTATATTGTTCGCATAGAGTGACTGACCATTTACTAGCAGTGAGCTAGCATCGCTGGTCACATACACAGCTCTGTGCAAAGTCGCTATAGTAATGTGAAAGGTTTGGCGCTGTTTATATCTGGTATATGTAGGGTGGGCCACTAGGATTAAATTCCCTGTTGGGCCCAAGGTACCCCAGTCCAACACTGGTCCCTTTAACATATTACAGTCAGAGAAAATGTTGGTAAGAACCATAGATGTATAAAAATATAAACTTTATTTCAATTAATTACATACAATATCATATTGTATAAAATACAATATGAGGACAAAATGAGGACAGAAGAAGGACAGAAGAAGAACATCCCATGCAACGGGGAGCATACATAGGATGAGAGGAGCTACTTTACATACAAATATAAGTGCAGTGCACAGGGTTGTATTAGCCATTAAAGCGACTCTGTACCCACAATCTGACCCCCCCAAACCACTTGTACCTTCGGATAGCTGCTTTTAATCCAAGATCTGTCCTGCGGCCCGTTCGGCAGGTGATGCAGTTATTGTCCTACTACCCACCCTCTTCATCATTAGGAATGCCACTGGAACATTTTCTCCATGCTGAACATTGCACAGGTGCTTAACGATCCAGCCCATGTGCCGGGCTGCCACAGGTGGGGAATAGTAGGCAATCTGCCTGGAGCATTCCTAATGATGAAGAGGGTGGGGAGGAGGGAAGGAGAGGTTGTGCAAAGTTGGGCACAGATACTCCCGTTTGGCACGGGCTTCAAGTTTAAAAGTTATTTTTTAGGACAATAACTGCATCACCTGCCGAATGGACCCCAGGACAGATCTTGGATTAAAAGCAGCTATCCGAAGATACAAGTGGTTTGGGGGGGTCAGATTGTGGGTACAGAATCGCTTTAAGCACTCGTGGACCTGTGCCTAGAGCAGAAGTGTTGAGGGGGACAGCACTTTAGTGAGTTAAAAAAAAAATAAAAGTAAAAAAAAAGAGAAATACTTTTGAGGTAGCTGCTGCCATCAGTCCGTTCTTGGGTTGAATCCACATGGGTCAGAACTGATGTGAAATGTACCTATAGATTTGCAGCTGCTTACTATGTTGTGGACTTATGTTTAACTTCACCACTATCTGTGTATAGTGATGGGATCTAGGGATGGTCCGAACCTGCCTTCGTATGAACCCGAACGCTCGGCATCAGATTCCCGCTGGATACAGCGGGAGGAACGCCTGGAAAACTGAGATACAGCCTATGGCTATGGCTGTGTCCCAGTTTTCCAGGCGGTCCTCCCGCTGGATCCGCCCGCTGCACGGAGCGGGCAGACGGCGGGAATCATTACCGAGGGTTCGGGTTCGTACGAACCCGAACCGAACTCGGTTTGGACCATCCCTAATGGGATCCATGGTGACTGCAACAAAACCCATTCGTAACAGCAGTTTTTGCATCAAATTTTGCAAAAAAATAAGATGCTTGTGGAATCACCCCAATGGGATGCATTCAGTCCGCGTGCCTAAGGCAGAAGGATCTGTAAATATGGCAATGGGTGTATACAACCATACTTGCATGAGATGATTAGAATAACATAACAATGGCAGGCCACAATCCTGCTGTAGGTAACAGCTTAGTAATGCTCTGCAAAGAATTCCCAAGAAGTGCAACATAGCCCAGCCCAGTGAGCAGACTGAATTACCACTGATGGCTGCCAAATCTCCCAACCCTGAGATGACACCAACCACTGCATCTGTTGTGGCAGTAAGTCATTTTCCACATTTTTTCTTAACCTGAACAAGCAGTATGGCATGGAGCAAAGTCATACTGGAACCACCAATTGTTAGGAAACAATCATTATTTTTGGACGTCTTTTGCAAACAGCGGACGTTTTTTATTCGTTGTTCACACACAGTTTTTTTTTTGTCACCGTTCTTTCTCCGTTTTACCCTTAAACTCAATGGACTTTTCAATTAAGCCCCACCCAAAGGCCAATTAGTAACCCAAACTAGGATATTGTACCAACAGCCGCCATTGCACTAAGGGGAGGTCAGACAGCTAAATGACGTCTGTTATTTTAGGCTCAAAAATGACAGAGATAATTTTAAACGGAGCTGAAAAAATGTTGCGTGAACATAGCCTTTCTCTTTTTAACCCATGTTTACCCATGTTTACTTTGTAAAAAAAAATCCGAAAAAAAAATCACAATATAAGTTTCCAGCACTTAAAGTCATACTTTTTACTAAGTTAAAAGGGATTCTGTCAAGTTGTTGTCAGGTACAGGGCTGTATATAGAGGAAGATAGGGGATAGGCTTTGTTCACACAATGTCAAAAATAGAGAAAAGGCGTCTGATTTTGAAATTTAACCCCTTAACGACGCATGGCGGGTATACCCGTCATGCGGCCGTTAAGGGGGATCAGAGAGGGCTCCCGCCGCTGTCCCTCTCTGCAGCCCGCGGTCCCCGGTTGCTATGTGCAGCCAGGGACCGCAGGTATTAGCCGCCGCGGCCAATCGCCGCGGCCGGCTAATTAAGTATTCAAATGCAGCTGTCAAAGCTGACAGCTGCATTTGTATAGTATCCGTGCCCCCTCTCCCTGGTGTCTAGTGGGGGATCCCCCCCCCCCGTGATGCAATCGCGGAGGGGAGATCCGTTGTACTGAGCCGGCTGGGGCTTTTGTCAGCCTTGGAAGCTGAAGTGCCACAGCTGAGCCACAGCATGCACACATCTTCCTATTCACATCCTCCCTGTCTCGACTTAGAAATGGGTGGAAAGGCGTGCATGCTGTGGCTCAGCTTCACTTCTGCCTGAATATATTATATTATAATATTACATCATATTATATTATATAGCTGCTCCTTCTTGTGGAAGGAAGGTTTGAATTAAAGCGAGCAGAAAAGAGTTGTAATATATATATATATCATATCATATTTGTTTCTTTTTGTTGATATAATTACAGGCTGAGCTGACCGTCATTTACAAGTAGTGTCAGTATTTATAGGAAAGGTTTCTTTCTCCCTGATCTTCATTAGGGTCTGATTACCTCTGCCATTAGCTTACGGCTGCTCTATTATTAGAGACAACTGCCTTTTACCCTAATGGACAGAAAGTTCAGAGTGATATCTTGATTATCTCATCAATAATCATTTAGAATCATTTTTCTTCATCCTGTGAATAAATCCATCACATCCCTTTCAAAAAGTGAGTAGAATTAAATTACCTTCCAGGTTTTATAACTACTGGGAATAAACATTTTTGTAGGAA
Source organism: Dendropsophus ebraccatus (assembly GCF_027789765.1). Classification (NCBI taxonomy): domain Eukaryota; kingdom Metazoa; phylum Chordata; class Amphibia; order Anura; family Hylidae; genus Dendropsophus; species Dendropsophus ebraccatus. The sequence continues at coordinate 43,592,702 of NC_091461.1, read as the reverse complement.
TGTGTGAAATTAGAGCTAGAAAATACAGTTTATTTCTAATTATATGCATAATACAGTGAAGCTTGATGAATAATTTGCAGAATACCTCGGACAACTGGCTTTCTATGCAAAACATGGAAATGATTTTGTATTCCCAGGCATCTGTGTAATGTGTTATGTTTTATTTCCCCTAAATACCTAATTAAATAGAAGATGGAAATTTAGTGTCCACTTAATGATGGGTGGTGCGTGCTCTTTGTGGCATAGATGGCCTGCAAGATGATCAGGTTAGTGAATGCTTATAAGGTTCTCTTCAGTTAAAGGATTTACAGGCATTTAAAAAAAAAAAAAAGCATTGTATGTATTTGATAAATTTGCAATAATTACAAATATTGTATCATTTGCCTTCTGCAGCTTGCATGTGTCACTGCAAGCTGCTTGATTCCATTATGAGCTAAATCCATCTGTAACAGCTAATTCTGCAGCCCCATATTTGGGGCAGCATTTTTGTCAATGTATGTTCATCAATATATGAGGATATTCATAATTAGGATAGGTTCACACACTGTATAAACAAAAAATGTTGTTTTACACGTCCGTTGTTTGATATGTTCACCCAGGGATTACTGCAGTATCAGCCGGATTAACATAATTTTCTTTTATTTGGATTGCCGGCACATTTGGGTGTGTCTGCATTCCGAACTGCCATTGAAACCAGTGCAATGTACGGCCGTGAGAGCGGCCATACATTGTGTGAACAGACTGTGAACAACGGCTGTCAATTATTTCCATGGCTGTAAGGGAAAAGCGGCCATTGTGCAATCCATTGTGTGCACAGCGGCTGCTGTCCCCTGTAGGATTCCACATGGTGCATTTTTTTTATACAAGAATTGACGTTTAAATCACCAGCAACGGCCATTCCCGTAATAAAAAAATACATTGTGTGAACATAGCCTTAAAGTTTGGGATGACAATTGATGTTTAGCAACCACAGTAGGAAAGATTCTGATGGGTTGGGGTAGCAAGTACCAAAGTATGGGGGATTCACAGTTGAAATCCTGGAGACAGTTACATGGGGAGTGATAAAGAGGATACGACAGGGGAAGGTGTATGAAGGTGACATCTGTGAACCGCCATAATGTGGATAGTTTATTTATCTGCAGGAAACTCTCATCTTTTTCGGGTTTGTGCGGTATAAACTACAAATCTACCATCCTGCTGGGGCTGCAGGGGACAAAACACTGCAATATACTTACCTGTCCTCATGCCCTCTGCAGTTCTCATCTTTTTGACAACATCCCTTGACCTGATGTTCCCACAGCAAATGGCAGCACAGACCTCACTACACTGTGCTATGCACTATGCTGAGCGGCCTCTTCTTGTGGGAATGGCATGTGAGTGAATGTTGTAAACAAAAATTTAAGCGGCAGAGAGCCGCCCAGGAACCGACAGCTGCAACAAAGTGGGACAGGTAAGTATACTGCAGTGTTGTGTCCCCCACAGCACTGGCAAGATCGTACATTTGTATGGACAACCCCTTTAATTTCCAAACACCATTTAATTAGATCTATGACCATAATTGAAGGCAATGAGTTCAGTCTGAATGTACTAAAAGGTCACTGCACTTTATGATGCAATGTACAGTGCAATGTAAAGAAACATTTCCTGAAACATGTACAAGCACAAATGAAATGTGCTGCCTCATGACTATATAGCAAAGAAAACATATGTTTTGATGAACATTGATATGGGAAAGCTTCATTGGCTGTTCATAGTACATTACTAGGCAAACAAATGTTAACAGCATATTGATCTGTAAATTACGTCAGCAGCCAATAAAATTGGTCCGTACATTTGTGTGTTTGTTTTCTCAGCAGTGTGTGGTTGTAACATTGTTGCAAAGAGCAAAATATAAAGAAATTCCCTGCTCCCAAATTTCAGCATATCCAGATAACTGTTGGGGTAAAATAATAATAATAATAATAAAAAGTTCTATTGTAAAGAAAAAAGTCATCATGAGCTTGTTTTGAAAATAAATGTAATTAATATAATATTTTATAAAAAGTAATGTAAAATGCAATTGCTAATAAAACTCTCTTGATATGACAAGAAGCACATTTATGTTTTTAGAACTTTTTAGAAAAATCGGACTGATGTGCAATTGTAGTCCTACTGTGATACTGATCTTCTATGGGTGCCCTTACACACACTTTTTGTCTGGCATTTTTCAGCCCCCCCCCCCCCCCCCCAAAAAAAAAAAAAACACCAGAAAAACTGCTAATGAGGCATATGGTATTTCATGCCTTAGGCTTTTTTTCTAGTGTTTTTTACTTTATGTGTGATTTAGGAGTTTTTGTGTGCTGAATTATTCTTTTCTCTGCCATCACATGACCTAGCTTCTGGACCACAAAAGGTGACAAAAATGCCAGGAAAAAATGCCACCGTTTCCAAAAAATAAGTCAAACCCCCTTAACATGCTGCGTTTTGACAAAACTGTCACAGACCCTCAAACACGCCAGAAAGGAGAGAAAAATGCCACCCCCAAAAACATGCCAAGTATGTAAGGCAAATCATAAACTTCCATTGACTTCCTGGTAACATCTAGCCGCTGGAGTTTTTGCAAAAAAAAAAAAAAAAGACACACCATGGCATTTTTATTGGCATTTTTCCAGGATTTTAAGGCAGTTTGAAGCCAGCCTAAAGCAACAAATTGTATCAATCTCCTTAAGGCTATGTTCACACAACTAACCACGAATAAAAAAAAAAAAAAGAACGTCTGTCTTTTTCAATTAAAATAACAGACCTTGTTTACATAATTTAATGATTTTCATTGGAAAATGAAACAACGGCCATTCTATGGAAACAACGGCCATTGGTTTTCAACGGTTAGTTGGGGGAAAGATCAGAAGCAACGTGAGAAAATATTACTTTACTGAAAGAGTAGTAGATACTTGGAACAAACTTCCAGCAGATGTGGTTGGTAAATCTACAATAACAGAATTTAAATCTGCCTGGGATAAACACATATCTATCCTAATATAATAAGAAAGGGAAATACTAAAAGGGCAGAGTAGATGGACAGAGTGGTCTTTTTCTGCCGACAATCTTCTTTGTTTCTAGTTCACACACAGTACATTGAACTCACTGTTCTTTCCACCGCCCTTTGTATTAAAGTCTATTGACTTTTTAATCAAAGACAGACCCCAAAGGGCCATCAGCCCGTGTGAACAAGTTTAATGTTTTAATGGCCGTTATTGAAATTACGGCCCCTGAAACATGGTAAACCATGACCTTTATTTGATACTCAAAGCAATGGCCAGTGTTTTGTGTGTCAAAAAACTTCCATAGAAAATCATTGTGTGAACATAGCTATAGCAATGTTTCTTAAACATGCCCTTCCACTGCAGTTTTGGGGCAGTTTTTCAGCCAAAGCCAGGAGTACGGTCACAATGAATGGTAGATTTAAAGGTAGGACTTATACGTTACCTCCTTGGTGGATCCACTTATGGCTTTGGCCCCAGCTATCCCTGTAGGTCTGACTAATGTAACCCATGGCAATCAGCTGTTGGATTAGTATAATCTGTGTGGTGGAAATTAACATTCCATGGCTCTGATACAAACACATTTAGGCCTTTCATGCCAAATCCACATGTACAGGAACCAACTTTTGCAACAGCTTTCCACTATGGCTGATGTGTTGACTTTGATGCCTGGTTCGCAAAGATTATATCCCTGTTAATAACTTGGTCACATGTGTTGCTAAAAAGAAAGTACATTGGGTGTGGTGAGTGTCCCTGATTGTTTCTTCTTGGTACTTGCCTGTTTAGGGTATTATAGGTGAGAAGGTAAAATCTTGTTCAATTTCTACCTTCTCTCCTATACTGCATAGGACGGGCCACTTTTGAGAGCTTCATAGACCACCTGGCTGGAAGCCTTCCCTTATCTACTACCTCTGGATTGGGATGATATGCATGAAGCCCAAATGGCTATAAGCTGAGACTTTAATTTGGGAGGATAGTAGGGGCTCTATCCTGCAGGGTACACCTGCTATTTGCTACAGGATTACACAAGGCTCCAGTGATTACTCCATCTTTCTCTTTTCCCTCTCTTTTGCTTAGGGTATTGGGCTTTATGTTTTGTACCACTCTGCTATAACTTAATTACTATATGTAATAAAAAATAAACGTATGTACTTTTTGGATTGTTTTGGGTCTAGTGTGTTCTTTGCTGTTTAGGTGTCAGGATTGTATAATAGTATGTTATAGAATCTTTAGCTTTATTTCACGTTTAGGCTATGTTCCCCACAGTATTTTTGCTCAGTATTTTGCTTAGTATTAGTAAAACCAGGAGTGGATTGAAAACACAGAAAGGCTATGTTCACATACAGCTGAAATTTAGTGGATGGCCGTCATTTAATGGCAAATAATGACCATTGTTTTAAAATAACTGCATTATATGGCGGCCATCCACTCAATTACAACTGTGTGTGAACAAAGCCTTTCTGTGTTTTTTAATCCACTCCTGGTTTTGGTTGTAAAATACTGACCAAAAACTGTCAAAAAGACTGTGTGTGAAGATAGCCTTATATTGTATTTTTGATGAATATGAATTCTTAAAACTGTAGTTTGGCTGAGGGACTCTATTTGCGGCACTTGTGTAGGCATCACTAGCATACACTGAATAGGACAAGAAATACAAAACTGCAGGTGGTAAATAGCACCATATGTTTAACAGGTTAGATCGTAACTTAGAGTGATTTATTTAGAAGGCACAGATCCATCAAGTTACTGAGGACCTGTCACTTTCTTCATTAGTAGTTCTTAGTGCCAAGTACATTGTGTACAAGAGATGTCGTTATTTTATTCCCTTTACTCACAGATGAGAGTAGCACATAAGCTGTAATGTAAGTTAGTCCAGGGTGAAGGTAAATGGAGGAACAGAAGTTGTATAGCCCCTAGCTATAACATATCATATAGGACTCGCACTATGGACATATATACCCAGTATTCATTTGATGCTGTTGCCATATCAGAAAATATTATTTTTTTAAAAAAGCAGAATATAAAGGGCTAGGATTCCATAAACTAGCAAAAAGGATCTGTTTTGGTTTTTTTTTTTACCCCCCAAAAGAACATTACTCTTTACTGTATGTTGTGTTTGATATTGTATCTCCTTCCCACCTGCTTGAATTAATTGCTAAGCTGCTATTCCAAAAACAATCCACAATGAAGGGTGGCACTGTTCTACAAACAATATGCCCTCTTTTGAATTCTGGACAACTACTTTGAATGGGATGTGCCGTCTTGCCTTTTTTTACTCACTGTTGACTTCCTGGCTGTTGTAAAGCTATGTCCCATTGGGGTTGGGCCAGTTGTATATGATAGTAATATGGGATCCATCTTGCATCTGTATTTCCTGGCCCTTCTGTGGGGCTAATGACATGAATTGACAGCACCATAGATCACTATAATGCTGCAAGCCTGGGCCTTTATTATGCTTATACGAGACCAGCCTAAAGCAATGATCAGAGACAGAGGCTCAGCTGAATTGTCTAATGGGATTCTGGTGTAGTCAAAAATTCAACTCTACTCTCTTTATAGGTTCAGAGGGCTGCTCCATTCTTCAACCATATCTTAAAGGGGTTATCCAGCGCTACAAAAACATGGCCACTTTCCACCTACTGTTGTCTCCAGTTTGGGTGGGGTTTCGAAACTCAGTTCCATTGAAGTAAATAGAGCTTAATTGCAAACCACACCTGAACTGGAGACAACAGTAGGGGGAATGAAAAAGGGGGATAATATAATGAAAAAGGGGGTGCCTGCATTTTAAATAAAAGAAAATGATGTTCGACTACAGTATCGGCTGGGTAAACATGTCAAATAGCGGCCGTTTTTTGTTGCACTGTGTGAATATAGCCTTAGACTAACTTCTGCCTATTATTGCATATGAATATTATCGTCTTTATTGTAGAGAAAATATAGCATCTACATAAGAGTCACTCTAGCTTTGCTGAAATCCCATAACACCCATTTATATTACACCCGTAGAGATAAGCCAATTTGCCAAAAGTTCAGGTTTGCACAATTTATCCATGTTTTTTAGGCAGGCATTGGGCTGCATCCACCTTTTCCAGGCAGAAATTCCAGTCTTTGGGTTTGTATGAAGCCAAACTTTGCTCATCTCTAATTACAAAGGTAAAATGATAAAGAATTTTAATTAGAAGGCGACTGATAATTGTTTGCTGTTCTCATTGGACTTTTCGATGAATGTGGACGCTTCCACTTTTCTAATTTCCTTTGTTTTTAAATTATTTTTTTTCCCCATTTTTTCCTAAGTTCAAGCAAGGGAACAATACAGCTCAATCACATATATAGTATAAATAAAACTAAAACTGTAAACTAATTCCAATTTGGTAATTTGAGATCAATCCACCGATGCAGCACAAAGTTTGCAGGGAGTAACACAAAAGATAAAAATGTGAGCATGCGTAAAATTTAACAGCAAGAAAACCATGCTGCCCCACACGGCTGGAAAACAAAGAAAGGAAATTTATTTATTTAGGTTATTTTCGGCTCTAACTTAATGGTTGTAGACAGGACCGAATAAGAATTTTTTTTGCTTGCCTATTTTAATAGAAAATCTTCCCATTTTTCCTAAATTTAATGAGAGATCAATGTAGAAAACTCCTTACTTAGGAGTTTCAGTATCTCTTAGTTATTTCAGTGGAGAGTAACCACGCATGTTCGGGCACTTCTTTAGATACAGGCAATGGAACCCACTTGTTCTTGCAGAGTTGCATCCTGGGCCCAGTAGCAAATTTTGTCTCATGTCGTGGGAGCACCCTTGCCCCCCCGGATCCCAATAACCCTCACTTTTATCACATGCTTTGTTGTATGTCATTCTTTTGTCAGATCATTTTTTTAAGTTAAAACTAACTAAAAGTGTTAATATTATATTGAATGTTAAATTTACTCATCACAATTACAATTACAGTTTTAAGTAAAAAAAAAAAAAAAAAAAACCTCTGTTGAAAAGCCACATACTGCTTAATGTTGTCACTCACAATCCAGAGAACTAAACAAGTTGCTGACTTGTCACACTTGCCAATCTCTTTGGCAGAATACAGATGCTACAAGCCTACCTGACTGTATTCATTGTGTCATTTATTGACTGCTGAAACTGTGATTTGCAAATAATTGGAGCACCACCCCAATGTCATAGCGGAGTGACAGCTGTCCCATGGGAGGAGCAATGTGCTCAGGAAAGCCATCAGCCTAGCAAACAGCAGGGCTCCTGAAGGGACCAGTGTCCTCCCACACACACCTTTGTTTGGCCATCTCTAAGTTCTTGCTGACATGCCTGCATACCGTGAGTCTGCATACTGTAAGACTGCATGTGATTCCTACCAGCCACACCGCAGGAACAGTCGCCGACAGAGACGTTTTGATGGGATTTTGAGACCATTTTTATAATGCTTTTTGTTTCTATTGATAAAATATGACACTCCTGATATCTGTCTATATATTGTATGAACATAAAATTATCAAGCTACATAAAAACCAAAACTTAGAGACCCCTGGGAACACTTGATAGCCTGGTTACATAATACACCAAGCAGCTTTCCTTTTTGCTTCTACGTTTTTATAATACAGTAATTGCCATCAAAATCCCAATATGTTTATTCACTATAAATATATTACTTTTATATTGTGTTTTATGATCGTTTTGATCATTGGCTTACAGCTTCGCTTTGGCTGTCCAGGCATGATGGGAATTGCAGTTTTGCAAAAGCTGGAGGGCCAAAGGTTCCCCATCCTTGGCATACAGTGTGGCACCTCTGTTTCCTGCATACATGGGCTGGTCAATTATAGATTGGTACATATCTTTATTCTGGCTCCAATGGGATCTAATACATGGCAGATAATTGGACAGTCATAGGGTCCATTTACACAGAAAGATTATCTGACAGATTATCTGCCAAAGATTTGAAGCCAAAGCCAGGAATGGATTTGAAAAGAGGAGAAATCTCATGCTTTCCTTTAGGACCTGATCTCTGTTTATAGTCTGTTCCTGGCTTTGGCTTCGAATTAAAGATGGTATGAACCCGAACGCTCGGCATCAGATTCCCGCTGTCTGGCCGCTCCGTGCAGCGGGTGGATACAGCGGGAGGAACGCCTGGAAAACTGGGATACAGCCTATGGCTATGGCTGTATCACAGTTTTCCAGGCGGTCCTCCCGCTGTATCCACCCGCTGCACGTAGTGGGCAGACAGTGGGAATCATTGCCGAGAGTTCGGGTTCGTACGAAGGCAGGTTCGGACCATCCCTACTTCAAATCTTTGGCAGATAATCTGTCAGATAATCTTTCCGTGTAAATGGACCCTCAGAACAGTATATAATAGGGTAGAGAATCAGGAAAATGTGAACCAGACCAATTTATTATTCATTTATTTCTGCTCCTTTCCTATGAATTATGTTGCAGTTCTGAGCTGGATTCGATTATCCGACTTTCCGGTTTATTGGATACTAGACCAAGGAACTGTAATAATAACCCTTTCTTCCCCACTTGCTTGGTGTTGTTCTTTATTTCTTAGTCTAATATAGATGTTATTGAATAAATACTGTTTATAAGTCATAAGAACTTCATACACCGCGTTCTTCCCTCCACAGCCTCGAGGTAGACCTGATATTGTCGATGGTCTCAGAAGCCAGTTAGAACCTTGGAGGAAGAAATACTGCAACCTTCAGGAAAACCACAACTAACAATGTCTCCGCGGCAGGCCATTGTCACTTTGACTAGACGGAGAGAAACCACCTGCAGGAATAGCCCTTTCTCTGTTTTCCCCTAGAAGAAGCGTCTAAATGATGATTAATCACTGAATAAACTGAAGAACTGACACACATATAAAGGCTGAGGAAAAGGAGAGATGGGGAGAGAGCAGTGGGTGCATGTGGTCCAGCATGGGTGGGTGGATGTTCAAAGATGATGGATTGGCCCGTATATGCTTGACACTTGAGTATCTTGTCTTTGGCAAGTGGAGGGGGTGATCCAGTGTACTGTACTACTGTACTGGTAAAGCAGAGGACTGCAGCCTGCCACTGCTGCCTAAACTTTTCTGCAAGAAAAAACTTGCTTCAGTAGTTTATACCAGGGGTTGGAAGTGTGAGTATGTAATATATTATTTATAGTGAACAGAGGGGAAAGCTGTAATCCGGCACTACCTGATATTCAGGAATTTTCCACACTTTAAACAAGGTTCACATAGAAAAATGAAATTTTGAGTGAAAATAATACAATGTATGAACAGATTAAAAAAGGCTGTATTTTGCAAAAGCAAGTAAAAAAATACGGTAATCAATTACGACCTTTATTCTATACTGTGTGTGCACTTCTGTCCAATTTTCTATTGACTTCAATATAGCGCATTATTTAACCTCAAAATTACCATCCATATTCTTCTTTCATTCTTCTTTTATTTTGCATATCCTAAAAGTACAGGATTAAGCAGAAATACCTCAAAACATCACTTATACAGGAAGATAAAGAAAAGCATAATTTTAGTGTTTTATTTCTGCCTGCACCTGTTTTTCATCAATTGTTTAGGGTGGATTCATTTCTATCCACCTCAGTATGGCTGACTGATCATGCAGAATAATCTTTATACTGTATATAAAGGATAAAAAAGTGTACTCCTGCGTTTTTTTTTTCTTTTAAATCTACTGGTGTCAGATAGTTATACAGGTTTGTAATTTATTTCTCTCAAGTTTTCCAGTACTTTTCAGCTGCTGTATGTCCTTCAGAAAATGGTGTATTCTTTCCAATCTGACACAGTGTTCTCTGGTGCCACCTCTGCCCGTGTCAGGAACTGTTCAGAGCAGGACACGTTTTCTATGGGAATTTTCTACTGCTCTAGACAGTTCCTGTCACAGAAAGAGGTTGCAGCAGACAGCACCGTGTCAGACTGTGAAGAATACATCACTTCCTGCAGGGCATGCAGCAGCTCATAAGTACTGGAACACTTGAGATGTTTAAATTTACGGAAATTACATATCTATATATTTTTCCAGTTGATTTGAAAGATTTTTTCCCACCGAAGTACCCCTTTAAACATAAGAAGCAAAATTCAATAATTAGCCACCATCATATGGACTTCTCTTTAAGTCAAATTTCTAAATAATTTTATATTTCTTTGACATAAAGGATGCTGCATAGGATTTAAACATTATATTTACATATTAAAAAAATAATACATTTTATTCAGTTTTTACAATTTCTACTATGCAATGAGATAATCAGAAAGCCAGAGCCGATTACAATATTTTAGTTTCACCTCCAGTACGACGTCTGGTAAAGATGATGAATGACAAGGTCAAGAGAACTACACATTAGCCCTTTGTTCAGAGCGCTAACATCAACCTCTCATAGTCTTACTTACATGTTTTATTTAATGCACAGACATAATCTCTGCTCCAAACTCTCCGCTGACCTAGTCATTAACATAGTGATATTATCCGGCTGCTGTAATGTTATAGTCATTTACATGTTACTGGGGCTCATAAGATTGCTGCTTGTCAGTGATGGTAAAAATGAAAGGTGAGCAATTGCTTTCATTTAGAGATGAGCGAACCGGGTTCGGGTTCGAGTTGATCCGAACCCGAACGTTCGGCATTTGATTAGCTGGGGCTGCTGAACTTGGATAAAGCTCTAAGGTTGTCTGGAAAACATGGATACAGCCAATGACTATATCCATGTTTTCCACATAGCCTTAGGGCTTTATCCAAGTTCAGCAGCCACCGCTAATCAAATACCGAAAGTTCAGGTTCGGATCGACTCGAGCATGCTCAAGGTTTGCTCATCTCTATTTTCATTCTATGTGAACATGTCTCATCTGAGCAATTATAATGTCCATTGTGCATACTGACCGCACAGCTCCATGATTTTTATAATGTAATATCTGACTGTAAGGTATACCATACCACAGGTCCATTCCCCTACATCTAGTAGTCAGTGTGGGTGTCTCTTTACCCACATAGCAGTAAAAAGTATTTGTTTTATGAGTAATCTATGGAACCCTTTAAAAGAAGAGATGTGTTAACAAATATTGGGTTTTAACAAGTCTGATAGTCTACTTCCCAGTGGGAGAGGTATTTCCAAAAGTTTCTAACTTTCTTGTTTTTAGTTTCTCCTGTCCATGCTGAAGAAAACATTGAATTTTGGTAAATCTGAGCCTAGATGTTTATAATGCAGTTGGGCTAGGATAAGATAGCTCTTGCTTGCCCACATGTATCTAAGACCAGTTTTAAAGCGTTATTGTCATTTAAAAATTTCTTTACATCATGCAGACACATCCATGGGTTTTCTCAGTTGTGCTGAGAGAAATACAGATGTATAGATATAGCCAGGAGAAGCGCACTTCACTCCTAGGCTTGGTGTTCAATACGACTCATTGCAGGAGACTTATAGACTTATAGACTTATAGTACTGGAGCAATTATTGAGGCAGGATATAAAGCATACTGCCAAGCTCTTCTCCTGGTTATATCTAGAGATCGGTGGAGGTCTTAACACTGAGACCTAGACCAGTCAAATTTTTTATATGTCTATGTTTTAAATGACAGTAATACTTGTACCAATTCAATCAGTGAATTATTTTTTACACTACCTAGTCGGTGCCCTGTTCCAGCAATCTGTGCCTGTTTCCTCATGTGCACTTCGGCCCACTCTATGCACTGGAGACAGGCCTGGCGTTCCTAGTAACGATATTCCCTCCTCTCGGTGACACACCTCTATTAAGATCAAGCCTGGCCACGTCACAGAGGTGAGGAGATAGCCTTACATTGGGGGTGACGGGCCCACCTCCAGGGCATAAAGTGGGCCAAAGAAGCTGGTGTCAATTGCGGGAAGCGGGTGGCGTTTTGAAAAATGGACCATGTCACTTTGATCTCCACACTGGCACCAACTAGGTAGTGTAAAAAAAATTTCACTAAACTAATTGGTACGTTCGCTTTAAGAGGACTATTACTATCAATTTTTATCCAGCACTCCAGTAATTCAGTTCTCAATTGTTAGAGTGCTCTGGTTAACTCCCAGTTGACAACTAAACATTGGTGACTGCCCCTTTGCCAATCATGAGACAGCAAAAGGTCTGTCATCGCTACTCTACAGCTACACTACAGATTGAGTTTTTTGAAGACGTCACAGGTGCCCGCATAGTTGTTTCCTTGATGTTTGCGATGACCAGATGCAATATCTTATAAATTTTGAAATTCTGTCTCGGAGTTAATTTCTAACCCTATACTTAGCAGAGTTCATTTCTAAGCCTATACTTACCATAGCAAATCTAGATTAATAAAATGCATCATGATGATATAATATAAATTATAGCAAACTGTGTGTAATGGCTCAAATACCCTACAGATCATGAACACCCAAAGATAATATAGTCACTGTTTAATGAAATTTATTTTAGTGACAAATACTAGCAGGAAATACTACATCTAAATTATGATTGTAAACAAATTGAATCTTAATAAAATAATGCTTAATACAAAGCTGCCAGGGAAGGCCAGATACAAAAAGGCATTCAATGGCAACCTTTGGCCCATGTTGGACAGCCCTGAACTAAGTACTTTATAGTTGATATATGAAGCAGGATGATGTAGTCCAATCACAATTATTCCTTAACCACAAAGCTACTTTGAATCTACAACTTTTACTTGGATCTTTCAAACATGTAGATCAAAAGGATTCCCACAATAACTAATACAGAGATGTGCTTTCTTGAATATGGCGGTGAACCTCATAAAATCTATATCAAAGAACTTTGCAGAATCCTTCTAACTAACAGAACTTGTTACAGAGGAAATATTTTAATTTAGACACTGACTGCTTACATCTAGCTTTCTCTAAGAAATACATATAAAATCTGATTTGATGTAAAAAAAAAGAGTGAGAACAAATTTTTTAACTATTTGCAGTCAGATCGTCTCTGTTTTCACTGAATCGACTTTAATAAACTACTAATGTGTCCTTCAGACAGAGCTAAGCTGTAAGAAGATGAAGTGGCACGGTGCTTTCCTGAAGGTACTCATATATCTTAACCTGTTGACCGAACAATCATTGCCAATGACAAACGTTGAGCTTAAAGTTATCCCTCCTGTCAGATCGTTCCTGTATTTCTTATAGGGTGGGGTCGTCTGCCTCCAAACTGCTCCGGCACTAGCATATCTCTCATAAAACAAAGGGGTCAGGCAGTAAAAAAATCCATCATGATTCCCGCTATTTCTGTCTGTGGGTGGAAATTAGGGAAGCCCCATGAACATTAAACAGATGGCCAAACCTACCACCAGTAGGGGCCTTAACAGTGCAGCATCTTTAAACTAGCCATCAGTGGTAAAGGTATACAGTGTAAATGCAGAATATGCTAGCCAAGGCCTTTTTTTTAATTAACAAGACCGCAAATACTGTGCTAGCTCCACCTATGCTTATAGCTCTGTGTTCACTGGGATCATACCTATGATAAAAGAATCAAAGCCCAACTTCATGGCTATAACCACATAACTATAGGGCAGTGCTTCTAAAACTGTGAGGTTCCTCCCTAGTTGTTGGGAAGACAGATGTTACACAAGTGAGGCATAGGCTTGGTCACCTTGGTCTCTAACTGGCAGCCATGTGCTTTGGCTCCAACATAGTGAGAACTGAACACACAGTGTGAATATCCAATATAACTAGTAGTCAATGGGGAAGCCCTGTCTGCAAAGTCTACAAGCCCTAATAGGGCTTATGAATACAGATTGTTGTGAGAAAATCCTAATTAGTATTCTTCCTGACTCAATGTTTAATAACATAAAGGGGGATTTATTAAGGCCCCACACCAGTGTTCTGGCGTACAAGACATCTGACTACTTTTTGTGCAAATCAGCGGCCAATGATTTTAGGTCTAGACCCAAAGAAACGATCAGCCGATGATCGTTTCATCGGTTGATCGTGTCTTTATTACACGGAGTGATAGTTGGCCGAACCAGGCCGATTTGGCAGATTATCGCTCCGTGTAGTGGGGCCCTTTTGTCAGACATCTTATCCAGCTGCTAGCTGAAGTAGATTCTAAAGTCTCACACACAAACAGTATAAATGACTGGCATATGCTGGCCCTAAAAAGTTCCCCACCAAGGTACCTAAATTTTGCTTAGTAAACTAATGAGAAAGTTGCCTATTCTAGATAATGTGACGTAATAGGAAACATATCCTTCTTCCATTGTGATCTTCCTTTCAAAATAAACAGAGAGATGAGGAAATGGCTGTTTAAGCCTGAATAGCAAATACAGTGCTATTTTATCTTCTAAATCTTTAAAACATCTTGTGCCACTCTCCACAACAATTGGCGAGAAGATTGATGTCTTACAATCATAATGGGTGAGGGAAGTAGTTTTCCAAAATGCCAGTTCTTTTTGTATGTTCCTCTCCGCATGTACCAAACTATCAGTACACTCAGCAAAGTTTGCCTGTTAATGTTCAACTAAGTACAGTAGTAGGTGTATAGCCCCGAGAGAGATAGATCAATGTGACACTCACAGCACTTCAGCCTATTTAAGTATGCATGTACTTCCTTGTAAGTTGCCTTGTCTAATTAGCTGTGGAGGTGCTCCATCTTCATCCCCTGATGTCTCACTGATGCTGCTGGAAAGTGGAAGGAATTCCTGTCAGTGACCATGATGAAGCAGCACTTGATTATACTACAAGGTATCCTGCAGACTGAGTGCAGACTGCTCCAGCTAATCATCAACTTTATTCAATTTGGGATCTCTTCCTGTCTGCTGAGATGTTTTGTTTCGTTTATTGTGGAACCCCCATTACTTGCTAATTTACTCCAAGATATAATAAACATCCAGCTGTCATATAAAGGGTTTACAAACCCGACTGCACAATAACTTGAAAGTGTACCTAGCATTAGAAAAAAAAATTGACAAATTTTCTGAGTGTTCAGACTGAGACCGGTCAGGAAAACAAGTGAGGAGGAGTCCACAGGGTATGTTAAGTGATAATTAAATTGAAACTAACAACAGGATATGCCATAAATATCTGATAGATGCGAGTCATGTGATGGTACCCTATTTCCATAATGATTGTTTACTTCGATGGGAGATTAGGTAATAGCAAAGGAGAGCCCAAATAGTTGTTTCCGTAACCCTGACCACGTCCTACAGTTAGTTGTGGACCCAGGAGGTAGGATTAATGCCTATTTAAAGTTTATTGTGTAGCCGATGAGCCATAAATAAAGGCCCTATTAAACCAAGCGATTATTGTCCGTATTCGGCCGATTATCAGCTGTTACGTCCGATAATCGCTTGGTGTAATAGCTAGTGTTAAAAGCCAACTCTCCTTGTCTGTCAACATGTCGGAAAAAATGACAACGATAATAAAGGTCTGTTGGCTGTTGCTCTGCGCAATAGAAGCGACGGCAGTAAGCCACCGTTATCTTTTATGGGCTTCTCGGACGAACTGAAGATTGTCCGGGGAGCCCCTCCCTCAGCAGGGAACAAGGAGCAAGCGAGGGGTGATCTGACAGGTCGGCGCTCGTTCGCTCCTCCAGACTTAAAGCGGCACTATCAGCAGGTTCGGGCCAGTGAACCTGCTGATATGGGCTGGCCGCTAATTACCGTAGGACCGCAGTGCCGCTGTTTTTTATCCCATGGGGTCCGGTACTGGGAAGATATTTGATAATTTTTGATATGCTAATTAGGGTGCTCCGAGCATTTGGGGCGTTCCCCGTCTGCCTGGAGCACCCGCTCAGCCCGCGTAGCCTGCCCTTCCAGCCCGCCTTCTATGCATATTCATATATGCGTAGTTAGGCCGCTTGTTACAGGCTACTCCCTACACAAGCACCGTAACAAGCGGCCTAACTATGCATATATGAATATGCATAGAAAGCGGGCTGGGAGGGCAGGCTAGGTGGGCTGAGCGGGTGCTCCGGGCAGACGGCAGAATGCCCCAAATGCTCTGAAGACCCTAATTAGCAAATCGTGAATTATCAAATATCTGCCCAGTACCGGACCCCATGGGATAAAGAACAGCGGCACCACAGTCCTACGGTAATTAGCGGCCGGCGCATATTAGCAGGTTCACTGGCCCAAACCTGCTAATAGTGCCGCTTTAAGATAGGCATTCCCCTTTAATTACTAAGGCATACTGGCAATGTAAATTTTAGAGAAAAAGAAACAAAAAGTAAACATGCAGCTACTTACTATTCACCCAACTAAAGTGCACAAATCTAAATGGTAAGTACAGTTCCCTAATAATAAATATGGCTGACTACACTGAAGATTACAGACAGTCACCTGCTATAGATTTGCAGTTCATTATCATGAATGGTCTTCAGTCACCTGAAATCTCTAGTACATGTCCCATTACTGGTTGCACATCTATAGATAGCTTCATTCTACATTGTCATTGTGTTTTAATGGCTTACACCCATGGTCATTTTATATGTAAATGGTTGGGAGGTCCTCATGGCCCCGGCTACTAACAGTCTTGAAAGGAAATATGCTCTTGTCACTTTTTTTAAACATTAAGGCTACCTTACCTTTTTTGCAAGTTTTTGTCCACTTTTAACTATAATAATTCAGGGAGAGTAAGTGACCAACTTTTGAGCATTTATTATATTCTTTGAACCACACATTTTTTGTTTGTTGAAGGACGCCATTAACAACTTTTCAAAAATTGCATTATATTTATTGCTCAAAATGCATCATTTTCAGCCTTATTAGCGTCCACACTGAAGGTTGTTGGACATTAACAAAAAGTCATAGTTCCATACGAACCATCATTCTACATATTGTATGAAAGAAAATATTTCTAGGTTGTCAGCCCTTAGGAAGAAACCTTTCAATCATAGCAACATATTATCTGTTTATGTTGTCCTTCGGGTCATTACAGTGAGTAAGCAATACAGATAAATTGTCTCTAATCGTCTCCCTTTTTGCCATCGTGCTGATTGATGTGGAAGCATCTCCTGTAATAAAAGGCTGAAATATTATGCTGACATTTGCATGTATTAGTAGCTAAAGCTAAAAGTTTGTAGAAAGGAGGAAAATAATGTTAAAAAAGGACTAAAGAAAACAACTGTGTAAAGATGAAAGACACCATGACATTAGTTGAAACGACATCAAAAGTGGCAAGTTGTGTGGTCTACTCTGGAAAACACGTTTTTAGATACCTCATCGGGACATTTTGAGTTGGGGTCTCTTATTCAGGACCTCCATATATTAGCGTCTTTCCCTCTCTATTGCTGGAGGACCTAGCCCAGCCATCATGTAATGCTTCATTTCTCCTGTGGTGGCACTGTAGAGTAATTAAACACTTGCTGACAGATTTCCTGCTGACCACACCAGATCACCAGGTGTCACAGCATTCAGACATTCCATGATCACTTTCTTTTATGGTAACAAAATGGATTGTAAGGAGTGGACTACCCATTTAAAGTCATAATGGCCACTGCTGGATCAGCAATGTTGCACCGAAACGTTCAGGTATCTATGGCTATGAACATACTGTAACAGAAAGACTTGCGCCCCCCCCCCCCATTATAGCCCAATAGGGGGTCGCATACATTTCTGTCACAGTGTGTTTTTAGCCATGGATACCCAACCTTCCGAGTGCCGAGTGGAACTCACCGCTGATCCAGCAGCGGACACAATGACAGGCACACTTTTACAATATACCGCCATTAATCAGCATCTCTCATCATTGGAGGACCCTGCCCAGTCATCTTGTCATACTTCATTTCTCCTGTGGTGGCACTGTAGGGTAATTAAATACTTGCGACAAATTTCCTGCTGATCACACCAGATCACCATGTGTTGCAGAATTCAGACATTCCGTGATCACTTTCCTTTATGGTGACAAAATGGAATGTAAGGAGTTGACAATCCCTTTAACAATGGTTTTAGCAAGAAGTGCATATTTGCATGACTGGCATGTGCATATGGTTACATATCCTTACCAGAAAGTGGATTCGCTGGGCTGTAAACCATTTGATGCAGGGTAGACTGGGATGCAGAGGGCTGATGGAATATTGGAATGATCAGAAACAAGCTGGGGGTTATTACTAGGAGTAATCAGGAATGGAGCCAATGGTCAAAGTGTACAGCTGAAGTGCAGGTCTCAGGCAGACTCTAGAACAGGACAGGAGCAAAGTTAAGAACATAGCCGGGATCAAGAACAGCATCAATCTGGAAAGAAAACAGGAACAGTAGCATAAGATCAGAGCCAGGACTTGGATGAAGTTCAAACAGCAGTAGGTCCATAGGGTTAACATATATTTGGGCACCAGTTGCTTTATTACCCTGACACCATAGCAGATCCCAAGTGGCAAGTAAAGACAGAAGCTGGAGCAAGGGAGGAGGGATCTTCCAGTTGCCTAGAAAGGGCCATAAACTGGAAGATCTGGAACTGGAATTAGACCATGGTTCTGGGCTTGGCCATGCGGGACCATGCGGCAGTAAGGAAGCGTGCTGCTGGGATCTACATGCACGGGAGTAGCCATGCATGAGTACATCTGTCTATAGGAAAGATAAGTACACACCAGCATTTGTATCGTTGGTGCACTAAGTAATACGCCGTTATGAAATGGCACACGAGCGATTTGGCCACCATGTTTATCTATACTGACCACTCGTGTTCATCTTAACACCTTGGTCACGTATTATTGTGACCCTAAGTGAGCCATCCTACACCTCCTGTATATATATATATATATATATATATATATATATATATATATATATATACAGTGAGTCTATCTTTTAATCATTCTATCTTAATGATGTGTATTCATTAACAAACAAGATATTTGGGCAATTTGTACGGCATGCTAATTAGGACATGTTTGACTATTCACCTGTTACATACATCTTATATAACCAACTATCTTTATTCTGTGTAAGCTGGCGGTTTGACATTTGGGACATATCTGATCCCACATTCAGTCTATAGAGACGAACCCAACACATTATATGCATCCAAATTGCAGTTTATTACCTTTTTGGTCCGATACAGTCACCATGATTGGGCGGCACTGAATATAGGTACGTTCCCTAATGACGTTGCAACCACATTTTGTGCAGCAGAAACGGATTGGAACAGATACACCCAGATCCACCAGTATGGTGGCAGTAGGTGTCATTTCAGTTATCCGGAAGTTTTTCTAAAACAAATATACAGACGTACTAGACCAGTATTATCCAACCATCCCAGTGTATATAGTGTATATAATTTAGTTTTTTGCACTTTTTGTCTCACCTTTTATTATTTGCTCCTGAGCACTTAGTGTGACAGGAGGGACCGGCACCGTGGTTGGGGCCATCCTATTAAGGAGGTGGACTACCCCAAAAGGCAGGGCCAGCATTATTAGGGATAGTGGATAGAGTGCACTCCTTCCCTTCCCTCCTGGCCGACTAATACCATCCCATCCTCTCATTGGAGAATAATGCACTTCCACATGTTATGGTAATGTTTGATGTTAGTATGTTGCCAATGCATCTTTTAATCTAAAATATAGTAAAGTTAAAGTTTTTATACATTTGTAAGTCCAACAGTGACATCTCCATTGATTCTTTGTAATTACAAATATATGGCCACTGGGACCTAGCTCAATAACGGGTCAGGACGCCCTACAAGCCCTACTGTAAGTACTTGGCCAAGTTAAGCAGCAATCCCAATTACCCTGGGGAAGAAAATACAGAAACTATTAAAGTCTATCGTATAACATAAACAATTAGCATTAACTAGTCAAACATAAAAAATTACTGTAATAGCATTTTAGCAATAAAAACTGTATCATGTAACAGGGTCACAGACAACCTATTTTCCATGAGACATCTGCAGAAAACCTTCCCTTGTGTAGGTTATAGTAATAATACACAGTAATTATACTCAAAACCTTTAGCCAAACATTGATTGGCTTTCATTTTCCCTGTCTAAAGGGAAGTAATATTTATTTATATCCATGTATATCACTCAAAAAGACAACATTTGACCCCAAATCATCTTAGGACATAGAAGTAAGGGTATGCCCACCCTGCTATACTGTGCAGCCTACTCTGTGCTCTCCCTCTTACTATTTGGTTGACGTATTCTGCCCCTTCGTAGCATTACATAATCTGGCTGTACTTTATAAAAATAAATGAGACAAATAATCTTTGGAACTACCGCACATCAGTTAATGTTCAGGTTATGCCAATTTTCTTTGCTTTAAAAGCTAATTTAATGAAGTGTTTTTATTGGCCTAAGCCTCTCAGCTGTTGGCAAGCCCGTGCATTACTATTTACAGAACAACTTAATAAGGAGGATGACGAGGCATTGTAAAGGAGTACCAGAAATATGGAGAAGATATACAGCATCTGGTCGGATGGTATTTTATTCATGCATGTGCAGTTTCTGCGGGGAGAACTCCCGATGGTGCGTGGTTGGATCTCCGGCTGAGCAAAGAATTAACTGAACAGCGGATGTGTGGGCTTCTGGAAGGTTTACGCAGTCTCTCACCACCAGCTTTTGGATAATTTTTTAACTTTCCATTTTTTTTTTTTTTATATCTTTATGTTTTGTTGTTAGGTACTGACACTTAAAGCTGTACTGCTACTTATTTCATCATTTCCACTATTGGGAAATGTTATTCTCGAGTGGAAACCACAATACCACATGGAATATCATGTTTGCTCCTCGCCTACCCTTGTTATGTGATTTGTATGTGTGTATATTGTTTAATAGGAGCACTCATCCAGTCATGCTCAACTTGGGGCTACAGGCAGAAGCCGTCTGCAACTGAGTCATTGTTTCATAGAAATGTTTTCCCCAGAGGCAGATGGCAACCGCGATCAACATGTCTCATGTTGGTTACACTTGACTGTTGAGGTCCAGAAGGTTTTACGATCTTCTAACTACAGTTTTCTTACATACAGTACTGTGCAAAAATTTTAGGCAGGGGTGGTAAGAATAACTGCAAACATAGAAGTGTTAATGGTTTATTCATAAAAATTACCAAAGTGCAAAATGAATGAACAGAAGAGAAATCTAATCTTCAGAAGAGCATCTGTTCTTCTAGGTAACTTGTACACAATGTATGAAGGAACTTAGCAGGAGAGGTTGTTCCAAATATCTTTAAGAAGTAACCACAGATCTTATGTGGATGTTGTTGCTCAATCCTTCTGTCTCTTCATGTAATCTCAGACAGACTGAATGATCAGGGCTCTGTGGAGGCCATATCATCGTGTCCAGGATTCTTCCTTCTTCTTTACACTGAACTTGACTGTATGTTTGGGGGTTCCCCTTCTGGGAGAGATTCTGACTAGGCATATATTCCTGTTTTATCGTATTTTAAAGGTAACCTGTCAAAATGAGCAGTCTGATCTGCATGCATTCTGTTATAGAGCTAGAGGAACTAATAACATTTATAGTATTGTGGGAAAATAATCAGTATATCTTGTCTCCTATTCATTTACATCTTTATGTTTAGAAGTCCAGTGGGCGGTCCTACACAATGATTGACAGTCTTTCCTATATGGTTCTGAATAAAGACATAGCTCCTGTCAATTATTGATAAGACAACCCATTGTACCTTCTTCTTCACTTAGGAGTCCAGTGGGTAGTCTTATTGGTGAGTGACATTTATCTCTGCATGGAAATTCATAGAGAAAAAGGTCCAGGTTACTCACTCTGGGGGCCTGTTTGATATTATCCTCTTTACTCTGAAGTGGCTCCATTAGAGTCAATGGAGTCGCATCACAGGAGGGAGGGGGTATCGTCACACTGGGGGCGAAGGGCCCGGCCCCAGTGCATAGAACCAGGTTTGGGCACACTACACACACTACATACACTACACAATGTAGAAATAAAATATTTTTTTACATTTAGTCTTTTTATAAAAGTTAAATTAAATGAAAGAATATTAAATTAGTTTGCTGTCATCCAGTGTAACATTTGTAAAAATAAATAATTTCTTCTATGTGTATGAGTCAATATTAAAGATGAGCACATGCTCGAGTCTGGTCATTCTGCATTCGATTACCGGTGGCTAAATAAATTAGATGCAGCCTTATCAAGTCTGTGGAAACATGGATATAGCCTATGGAATATGACTGTTTCCATGTTTTCCAGACAACCCTAGGGCTGCATCCAACTTTTTCAGCCACCGGTAATCAAATGCCGAACTATCAGACTCAAGCATGTTCCAGTTGGGTTCATCTCTAGTCAATATCACCCTGGTTACTAGAAGTGAATCCACAATTAATGTCTATTCTGACTGGCAGTTTGGGGTGAGTTCACACTATAAATGTGCTATTGGTGGTACATATACAAATGCAATGGGATACCAATGTATACCAGCATAGCCAGGCACAGTCCTTATTGACACCAATCATTTGACTGTAGCTAGTGACTCTGCATCATTTCCTGCTCATACATACATACATACATATACATATACAAAAATGTTACTCAAATGTGCAGCTATTCCATGTGGAAACCCACAAAGAAGTTATATGGTTACTTTTTTCAATGCTGAAATATCTTCAACCTGATTTGAGTCAATGGGAAGCAGATGTGGAAATTGCTATTGACGCCTTGTCCAACTCAACACAGGTTATAGCTGTGTGAACATGACCTTGATATTTCCTTTCATATAGAATATTCTGCATGTTTTATTTCTTGAGGTTCTCAATAGATGGTAAAAAAAAAACCTTTACACATAATAGAAGAGCTGTTACCATGCCTTCAGTCTGATGTATTTGTGTTCCATTGAAGATGTGTAATGGTAAAGTGATATGTTATGCCAAATATAGAACAGAACACATTTACTCCATGAAAAAAGAAATCTTAACTAATCAATAGATTTCCTCCCCGGGTGGTGGGGTGCACCTCATTGAACGGAAAAGAAATGCGTGAGCACTATTTATGTACTGGCTCAGGCACATAGTATTGATGGGATTAACGTAGCGATACAATTTATTAAGTGAATTTGCTGTCAATTGATATTGTTGATAAGAGTGTGCAAGCATAATCAGGGCCCAATCCAATCAACATGCCAAGTAATATGTGACCTATACACAGCTGCTGGTATACTGGCTGTAAGCCTCATATTCTCGGAATGCATCTGTAAGATCATAGTATTTAGTGCTTCATGATACTCATTTTCCAGGCTTTGCAAATAATATTTATTACAAATGCTACTTTCGGTTGGTTAAGTACAAAAGCTATCCCGGAGGTGTAGTTTCAAGGTTTAGCACAAAATCTTTAAGGGAATGTGTCACCTAAATTTTCTTTAACTGATTAGAGGCAGCTTTTTTTATTCTAATCTGTTTTTATTTTAGGATTGTAATTTTTTTTATTTCACTTCCTGTACATTGTTATGAGGGCTGCCATCTTGCCTGAGCGTTTTTTAACAGCATTTAGTGACCTTCTTTACAGCAAGCCTCATGGACATAGATGACAACAGACAGAGTCTGTCGCCTTGAGATGATTGTGAAACATTACTGAGCGTGCTCTATGAAAAGGCCACTCCACAGGGAGCTGCTATTGTCTCCTCTATCTACTGGTGTCACATATCGCTGTAATGTTGTACAGATCACTTTATAGCAGCCTCCTGTTATCACCACAGATATTACAGGAATTCTCCGCTTAGTTTTAGCCCCAGTGGTGAGAATGAAAACGGACAGAAAATGGAAAATTAGAAAAAATGTCACCAAAAATTCTTTAAAAATATGTTTAACATAATAAAATATTTAAACAATAAGTCATTTTCTGACAACACATACCCTTTAAACAGACCCCCACCTGCCATGTGCCATTCATAATACTAGTGTCTTATATAATAGGTACCAAGGCACTAATGGGATTGCTGACTCTGCATGCCCTTTAGCTACCTGTTCTTGAATGATTCACATCTTATGAAGTCTGCTCACTTTTACCCAGGGACATTGAAATTGAAGCAGTACTAAAGCTTTATAGACATGCTTACTCTTACAGGTTGGTCCTGGAAATCTGAGGTGTAGCTATAGAAGAAGTAGAGGTAGCTGTCGTGCTCTGACCCTGGTACCTGGAAGGACCCATAGGTTCCTCTTCTTGCACATGGTAGGTGAAGGGGGGGTACAGATTTTGCACAGGAACCAAGGAGCTTCAAGTTAGTTCTTGACTCAACATGCAGGGCCCAGATGCAAATAAATCTTGTTTTGAGGGTAATCTCAGCCCTCTGCCCCATTAGCGCCAGAGAGGCGGTGGGTGCTTCCATATGCAGAAGGGGGGGAGGCAATAATCACTTGGAGATTGTTGCAAGATATTGAATGCTGCTGGACCTGGATCTTTGTTTCATCTGATGTCTCTACAACATGTCAAATGTTTTTTTAGTGACAGTGCCAATTTAAGCTCACTTCTCATGTGGATTAGCCATGTTTGTGAGATTAAAACCAAATTTAAAGGGGTTGTCCATGATTATAAATAAAAACAGCAGCCTTCTTTCAAAAAACAGCCCTATCCCTGTGTTTGGTAATGGCAACTTTGACATTCACTTCAATAGAATTGAACTGCAAAACCAGGCTCAAACTAAGGACAATTATGGGGGAGTTTCTGGAACAAAGCTACCATGTTTTTCTAATCCTGAATAACTCTGAGTTTTTGTCTCTGGATTATTTTTCTTTATAGATAGAAAAGTCATATAGTAAGTAAAGATGGAATAGAATAAAAATCAGCCTGGATAGTGCTTATAGTCATAGCATGCATTTCTCATACCCTGGTTAAGAACCTTGTATATAGTAAGGTCACTAGATATCCTGGAGCCTAGCTAATAGGCACGTATCAATAACGCTCCTTTTTGCTATTTGTAAGTAACATTACAAGTGTTTATGAGTGGCTATTTGTTAAGCTATCAAGCTGTCATCTCCACAAGAGTATGCTATAAATTGCTAGAAATTATCCATATTTGTAAACAGCTCTAAATCGAGATAAAGGTAATAGATTTATCACTAGACGAGACAAAAATCCAATAAATTTACAATAAAAGATCATTAGCAAATGGAATCACGTCAGCTTAGATTAATGGATCTGATTATTGTGTTTAAGTCAAACTAAATTACTGTCTTTGTATCTATTACCACATTAATAAAAGTGTCCACATTCTGTCTTTGAAGTCTCTCGATGTAGGTGTAAAAATCACAGTAATTTTGATAAGTGAAAACAATTTCTTCCAGTGTTGGAGCAGATACAAAAAAATGAGTGACATATTGCATCTAAAATGTATGTTCCTTTTTACGGAGCACCCACATAGTCAGCGGCGTGGTACAAAGAGGAGACACTCTGAAACAGACCAAAACTATTTAAACAAAAACTTTCATGTAGACAGGATCTGGCTGAATATAGTCTAGTATGAAAGTGCTGGAGATATGACTAGTATTGTAGTGTTCAAAAACATCTAGGTATTGATTTTTTTTTTTTTACTTTATTCTTTTAGAGAACCAAAGAGAACGATTTCGGAGAACAATTGATTATATTTCAGAGATAAGAGAATGCACAATCCCCTCCTCCCCCTGTAAACTAATAGGCAGAGTCTGTTATGCACATATAAAATTTAGGGACATTTCAGCTGTAGTCAGGTAACTTAAAGGGATTGCACACAACCAGAAGAAAAGCTTACTGCTTTCATCCAAAACAAAAGCAGTCGAGAGCATGTGTTGAGTATTGTAGCTCAGTTCCAGTTATTTTAAAGGGGAACTTCGGATAAGAAAAACTTGTTTTCTATTAAAAGTACATTAAAAGTTAAATATATGTGTCTATTCAATGTATTACTGTATCTGTACGGTTCTGCCACACTGGTAGCTGATAGAAATCCAGGAAGTGAAGAAAATGGCCTCTGTGCCAATTCACATTGTCTCCTGCTCCTTCTGCTATCCTCCTTAGGAGACAAATCATTCATGCCTTTGTCTCACATTGTGTGTATTTGCTGAGGACAGGCTGCTGATGCAGACAAGGGGCAGGGCATGATGTCACAGGAGGCTTGCCTGGATCCCCCAATCCCCTGAGTGATCCATCATCTCTGACCAGCCAGAAGCAGGTGTTGCACTGATTTCTCTAATTGTGCAGAAGTGTGCAGTGAAATTAGGGCTGTGTTCACACATGTTGGAGTCATTGCAGTACTGCAGCGTATTTACAAAAATGATGCAGTAACACTAGTAAATGATGCTAAACGGCAGAGAGGATCAGAGCCTTATTGTGGGGCTCAACTTCTAAGATAACAGATGCTTGATCATAATATGTGTGTGGAAATGAAAAGAACATTTTTTAAAAAAAAGTTCTTTACTTTATTCCAATATCAGCGTTACAGGTAGAGAATACATCGTGCTGTGTGCTGTTACAGGTAGAGAATACAGCGTGCTGTGTGGTGTTACAGGTAGAGAATACA
Organism: Dendropsophus ebraccatus; assembly: GCF_027789765.1. NCBI lineage: Eukaryota > Metazoa > Chordata > Amphibia > Anura > Hylidae > Dendropsophus > Dendropsophus ebraccatus. Next base: position 43,566,284 of record NC_091461.1, on the reverse strand, counting down.
GCCTGCTGTGTGGTGTTATAGGTAGAGAATACAGTGTGCTGTGTGGTGTTACAGGTAGAGAATACAGCATGCTGTGTGGTGTTACAGGTAGGGAATACAGTGTACTGTGTGGTGTTACAGGTAGAGAATACAGCGTGCTGTGTGGTGGTACAGGTAGAGAATACAGCGTGCTGTGTGGTGTTACAGGTAGAGAATACAGTGTGCTGTGTGGTGTTACAGGTAGAGAATACAGTCTGCTGTGTGGTGTTACAGGTAGAGAATCCAGTGTGCTGTGTGGTGTTACAGGTAGAGAATACAGCGTGCTGTGTGGTGTTACAGGTAGAGAATCCAGTGTGCTGTGTGGTGTTACAGGTAGGGAATACAGTGTGCTGTGTGGTGTTACAGGTATAGAATACAATGTGCTGTGTGGTGTTATAGGTAGAGAATACTGCGTGCTGTGTGGTGTTACAGGTAGAGAATACAGCGTGCTGTGTGGTGTTACAGGTAGAGAATATAGTGCTGTGTGGTGTTACAGGTAGAGAATACAGAGTGCTGTGTGGTGTTAAAGGTAGAGAATACAGGGCGCTGTGTGGTGTTACAGGCAGAGAATACAGAGTGCTGTGTGGTGTTACAGGTAGAGAATACAGTGTGCTGTGTGGTGTTATAGGTAGAGAATACAGTGTGCTGTGTGGTGTTACAGGTAGAGAATACAGTGTGCTGTGTGGTGTTACAGGTAGAGAATACAGCGTGCTGTGTGGTGTTACAGGTAGAGAATACAGTGTGCTGTGTGGTGTTACAGGTAGTAACTGTGTGCTGTGTGGTGTTACAGGTAGAGAATACAGTGTGCTGTGTGGTGTTACAGGTAGAGAATACAGTGTGCTGTGTGGTGTTACAGGTAGAGAATACAGTGTGCTGTGTTGTGTTACAGGTAGAGAATACAGTGTGCTATGTGGTGTTACAGGTGGAGAATACAGTGTGCTGTGTAGTGTTACAGGTAGAGAATACAGAGTGCTGTGTGGTGTTACAGGTAGAGAATACAGTGTGCTGGGTGGGTGGGACCACAATGAAATTATAAATTACTGCAAATAATTCAGTAACACAATGAAACTGCAATGTGTGAACACAGCCTAGATGTTCTGCAACAGATATGGGCGGGGAATGGGCAGGGTAAAGGACTGTGATGAACAGCTAAGGGAGAACATTGCATTCTGGAACCTGTAGTACTGTGTACAACTGATAAACCAGGAAGTGCAGAAACACAAAACAGAACAAAACCCCCGAAAACAAATGGGTTTTTGGTAGTTTCAATACTGGAATAGATAGGTAAGTAATGCTTTATGCTTCTGATAAAGTTTCATTTTTTTAACCTTTACCTGGAGTTCCCCTTTAATGGTGCTAAGCTACTATACCAGATGCAACCCATGGACAGGCGTGATGCTGTTTTTAGAAGAAATAGCCATGTTTCACCAATGCAAGGTGAAGCTAGCAGCAGGCTAACCAGATCTAACCTGCTGCTAAATTGTAATAGACCAGGGGAAAGGCCATACATTCATATAGAGGGTTTGCTGCTCCATTACTGATAAATCTTTATTAATCTAAATAAGGCAGTTTGCTACACATAGGGCCACCCCCCCCCCACCCTCCAGCTCATCCGCCAGGTCACCCCCCAGCTCCTACAGCACGCCTCCTTACGAATATTAATAATGGTGCTCTACAGTGAGAAGTGGCCAAGAGTGATGTTACTGCAAAGCACCATTATGAATGTCAATCAGGAGGCATGCTGCAGAAGCTGGCGGCGGAGCGGTCCATTGATGGCTACAGGACCACCTCCAGTGCACTGAACTGCCTCCTTTACATATGAAGAAAAATAAACATTCATAATAGAGCAGCCGAACCTCTTAACCCTTTGAGGACCAGGCCCAAAATGACCCAGTGGACCGCGCAAATTTTGATCTTAGTGTTTCCATTTTTCCCTCCTCCCCTTCTAAGAGCTCCAGCACTTTCAGTTTTTTATCTACAGGCCATGTAATGGCTTATTTGTTACAGGAATAGTTGTACTTTGTAATGGCGTCATTCATTTTACCATAACATGTATGAGAGAATCCCAAATATATTATTTATGAAGATATAAATTGGTGAAATCGCAAAAAAGAATGCAATATGGTAACGTTTGGGGGGTTCCTGTGTCTACGTAATACACTATATGGTAACAGTGACATGATACTATTATTCTATAGGTCAGTCCGAACACAACCATATGCAGGTTTACGCAAATTCTCTAATGTTATATATTTTTTTTAAATGAAATCCTTTTTTTTGGCAATTAATTATAAATAAAATGGGACTATTGTGACGCTTATAACGGTTTTATTTTTTCACCTATGGGGCTGTATGGGGTGTCATTTTTTCCGCCATGATCTCTAGTTTTTATTAATACCATATTTGTGAAGATCGGATGTTTTGATCACTTTTTATTAATTTTTTTATATATATAATGTAACATAAAATCGGTAATCCGCGCACTTTTTTCCCTCTTTTCGTGTACGCCGTTTACCGTTCGCAATGACGCTTGTTATATTTTAATAGATCGGACAATTACGCACGCTACGGTATATTATATGTTTATTTGTTTATTTATTTTTATATGTTTTATTTATATAATGGGAAAGGGGGGTGATTTCAACTTTTATTGGGGGAGGGGTTTTGGGGTAGTGTAATAGTGTTTTTAACTTTTTTTTTTTTACACATTTGAAGTCCCTTTGGGGGACTTTTACATAGTTTAGTTTGATTTATACACTGATGAATGCTATGCCATAGGCATAGCATTGATCAGTGTTATCGGCGCTCTGCTCATTGAGCCTGCCTGTGCAGGCTCAGTGTAGCAGATCGCCGATCGGACCGCACGGAGGCAGGTGAGAGACCTCCGGCGGTCCGTTTTACCAATCGGGACCCCCGCAGTCACACTGCGGGGGTCCCGATCGGTAAGTGACAGGGGACTCCCCCTGTCACTTACACTTAAACGCCGCGGTCGCGCCGCGATCGCGGCGTTTAAGGAGTTAATGACACGCGGCAGCGCGATCGCTGCAGCGTGTCATTGCCGGTGAGGTCCCGGCTGCTGATTGCAGCCGGCCCCCACCTGCTATGAAGCGCGCTCCGCTCCGGAGCACGCTTCATAGCGGGAGAAACACCCAGGGCTTACAGTTACGCCCTAGGTCGTCTGGGGACAGACTTCCATGGCGTAACTATACGCCCTGGGTCGTCTAGGGGTTAATATAGATATGGCTCCCCCTCCTTTACCCTATTAGAATCTAGCAGCAAGTCAGATCCATCTAACCTGCTGCTAGATTCCTATGTATATAAAGGGAATCTGTGAGCTCTGTATGTGATAAGAGACTGCAGAGCCCAGTCACTAGGACACAGTAGAATACAAAAAAAGACACTGTACCTATTTACATTAAAGCCATTTATAGAGTTATAAGAACACTTTAAGGGAAAAACATGCGCTGTGGAATCTGTTGGTGCTATACAAATAAATATATTATTATTAGTTATTATTATTATTATTGGGGAGATTTATCAAAGGGTGTAATATAGAGACTGGTGTAAACTGCCCAAAGCAACCAATCCAAGCTCAGCTTCCAGCTCTGGTAAAGTGAAAGCTGAGCTGTGATTGGTTGCGATGAGCAGTTTACACCAGTCTCTATTTTACACCCTTTGATAAATTTGTTCTTATATGGCTATAGAGTCAGAGAGGCGGAGTCATATCAGCACACCTTTTCCTCACCTTGCCCAACATGATTGAAGCACAAGGCTTCCACTATAGTACAATGGACATCAATGAAGGAAAGTACGAGAAAGCAGGGAGTGCCGCTCTTCCAACTCTATAACGGTACAGGAAAACAGCGTTCTTATAACATTATCTGATAATAGCAATGAACATTATAATTTTTTATCAGTTAAAGGAAGCAGTGATATGTGGTCACATATCACAAGGAAAGTCTGGTAAGATATCCTAGTGAACATCGCGGTTCCATTTCCTCTCACCCAGAGACATCCCGCTTAGTGATAGCAGCTCATTATTTGGTGTCTTAGCTTAGCATTGCTTATAGAGGCAGAATGACATTCAATTAAAATGATATTAGCAGCACAGGAGTGATATTGTTTAATTTACTCCCACACAGATGTAGAAACATTAGCGACTTTTTTAATTGAGCCTCATAATGTCTAACACCTACTTGAATGCAATGAAATTAAAGACTTTGGTGACTAAATACCGCTTAATTTACTCACACCCAGCCCTAATGACATTAAATATGCTTTAGGGTAGATATTATTTCCAATCCATTCAGTTCAGAGGAAATCCGATCTTCGAGGCAACATTATTAGGCCTGTAATAAAATCAGACAAGAAATATAGACTTCGGAGCATATATTAGTTGTCAATAATATTAAAAGGTAATCTTATTCTTTCCTCTAATATAGAGATATTAAAAACTATCCTGCAAGAAAGGCCTAATATGATGGCTGGGGCTGCTATCTGTCTGCTTTTTATCTATATGTGCCATTTGTATGTCTAACTTGCATTTATTTCCGTTGTCTTTTGTGACTTATGGAGTTGTGTACGTTCGCAAGTTGGAATATGTTTGAAAATGATTGCTATAACTATTCCGATCATCTAACAAATTGTTCGGTGAACACGAACAATAAGCGTCATGTTCACACGAACATTCGAACATTTACGAACATGTTCTTTCATCACTACTCAGAACACAAAGGGGAATATTACATATGTGAATCCCCCAGCAAGTAATGTCTGGAACATGGCCACCATGTTAAAAAGTCACCATATTGGATCAAGGAGAAGCTTTTCCATTGGGAAGGAAGGCGGTCACATAGCATATGAAAGAAGACCAGAGTTTTCTTAGGCTATGTTCACACTACATTCTTTTTATAAAAGGAACAGACACTGATTGCAATGGAATCAGCGTCCGTTCTTTACTGCGGTGCAGCATTGCATTGAAGTCCATTCTTTACAACGGGCATTAAAATAATGTACATGCCTATTATTTTAGGACGCTGCTTAGTGAGCAGCATCCGGAAATAATGGCTCTTCACACAATGTAAAGTCGGTATTTAATTTTTATATTTATATTCATATGAGTATATGTTTTACTTAATTAATGTAATTAATTTTGCATATTGTATTATATATGTGTCAAACATTTTAGTAAATACCTAATAGGTTTATATTATCAATTATCTATTATAAGGGGATTTTGCTAGAGAGTCTACTATTACTATTATCTAAAAATTTTTGTTTTGAGCTTTTTGTACTTATTTCCCTTAAAGAAAGCGTCCTGTGTTAAAAATCCCAAACAGAAGGAATGCATCTGTAAGAACTAGCCTCTTAAGCAGAAATCCACAATAATGATAATGTGTGGGTTGAACTTTCTATAGTGTAAAGACTGAGAAGACCTTTCTGTGAGCAGCAGTGTTGTAACAATTGAAGAGGATTTCGGTGTTCCTACTCAACTCCCACAGATCTTTGTATCAGCTTCTTAACAGGAAGAAAGTCTGTCAGCAGTCTCCATTTGTCACTGGAAATTTTAGGTATTGAGATTTCATGTCTGAATTATCCCACTGGGCATTTACATCACGACAATGCTGGAACAGACAAGCATCAGAACCTCAGTGAGATGCCGCCATGGAGAATCACTATTGTTTTACCTTCTTGGGGGTAAAAGACTGGATGCCCAGAATTATCCATCTGTCACATATCTGTCAACAGCAAAATGAGAGAGGATTATAAGAGTTTGGTCATTGGGTTCAATTAGTCTGAACGGTAAATTCAGCAGTGACCTCTAAGAGATAAAGCTATATGACGTAACATGCTATCCATGTGTCTTTATCATTTGTGGTCACAGATGTTATCATTTCCCATAGTCCTGTGGTAAAAATGAGAAACAAAATTCTCCTAAAATAGTCTAAACCAGTGACCATCAGTGTGATTCATGGCCCATTTAGGGTTAGGTTTATTACAATAAATTATGATTGAAAATGCTGTCTTCCCTTTATGTTACCTAAACCACAAGGTATTGGTATTAGGCGGCTTCTCCGTACCCCCAACCTTGAGTGACAGATCTTGTCCTGTTTTTGTATAGGAAAAAGCGACCAATCAAGGCTTGTGATTCAGGCAACATACAGGTGTTAACAGGCCCCCCTTAATGCTGCGTTATTGTTTGAATTTTCACATAAATGATCGCATTTGAGCGACAATTGTACTGTGTAAACACAGCAAACGATCAACTGACGAGCGAGAAACCGTTTATTTTGATCTTTCAACATGTTCTTAAATCGTCGTTCGCTGAAAATTCGCAGATCGCTTTGTGTAAACAGTCTTTCACCGATTTACTCTATGTAAAAGATGGGCTTAAGCGATCTTAAAAACGATCGCAATAACGATTTTACTTACGAATTTTCAAGCGATTTTTCTAACGATTTATGTGTCTAAACGCTGATCATTATAAAATTGTTGCTTCAAAATTGTTAAACGATCAATTGGGCGAATTATCCCTCCTTGTAAACGTAGCATTATACTGAATGCTGCCAAATTGATTGCAATATGTGTCTTGTATTGATAAATTGTATTGATGAATTATATGAGGACAAAATCCCCTGCTTTGACTGATGCAAGGGAATAACAAACAAGTTTGAAAAAAAATGTCATCAAATTTTACACTTCCTATCTGTGGTTGTAGTCTTGACTTTGTAATAATAATTTTTTAAGCACATTACATACTGGCAGACAGTATATCATATTCACAAGGTTGTAGATGGAAGGGTGGTGGTGTCTGTATTTCTTTTATTAAAATTTTAAACATAACAAGAAATAAACATATCAAATCTTACCAGAATATAATAAATATGAAAAATTGGCAAAAAGTAATAAATCACTAAATTAACAAGGGTAAAACACCAGTCCATCATCCTCACACTCACTCTTCAACACAAACATATATACACTACTTAAACTACCATCTTACAATGAACCTATATTACACCTATATAATAAATAACTAAATGTGAACACTGGCCAGTTGCATTGTCCATAAAACAATCAATTGTGCACAACCTAATACTACAAAATTAAAGTCCGGTGAAAATTTTTATTAAAGTATTGTATTGCCCCCAAAAAGTTATACAAATCACCAATATACACTTATTACGGGAAATGCTTATAAAGTGCTTTTTTCCCTGCACTTACTATTGCATCAAGGCTTCACTTCCTGGATAAAATGGTGATGTCACGACCCGACTCCCAGAGCTGTGCGGCTGTGGCTGCTGGAGAGGATGATGGCAGAGGGATGCTCAGTGTCCCTCCAGTGCTGTGTGTCCCTCAGTGTCCCTCTGCCATCATCCTCTCCAACAGCCACAGCCCGCACAGCTCTGGGAGTCGCGTCATATAGTTTTTTTTTATAGTATATCGTTAGAATGTACCATTGATGGGGAATTGGTTGTGGTCCAGAGCTATGACCCAAAGAACAAAGTGGTAATGGTGCCATAAAAGTGCTATCTCTGTTGGCAACTCTGTTGGCCCATTATGGTAAACAGACAACCATATGGAGCCAAGCTGAGCCTTCTGCTTTGTAAGGATCAGTGAGGATCACCCATTTAATAATAGAACAGATAATATTGTAATTTAAGATGCGTGGTTCTGATATACGACTGATCATAAGGCAGTGCTCAAATAATGCTATGCGTCACACAGCTTGCTACGTTCTATGGATGATGATGATGATGATGATACATGAATGAATATATACTTTTCCTGCCAAACCTTTTTTTTTGCAAATGGTTACAGTTTTAGATCATATAAGCATGAGACGTTAAATGGTTCCTCGCTCTGTATTACTCCACCACCAATAATTAGCATAAATGTGTTTAAATAACAGAGATGGCTCAAAAAAGAAGACTCAAGAACTGAGATGTTTTCCGCATGTTTCTGGCAGCTGTCTAGCCCTCCTCCCACATTCCATCTGAACTTTTCATCGTAATAGCGCCAGTGTTTGCAATTTCATATTACTCAACTATCATTTTCACACGCCTTCTTGGTAAACTACAAATATCTAGAATATACAAAAAAGGGGTCCGTGGAGCCTCAGTTACGAGTCTAAAAACACGGGAATAGCCAGATATCCCTCTCTCCAGAGAAGGAAGCCCATTGCCAAGGGGTGCCTCCTAGTGGGGAGAGCACCAAACCACCCTGATACGTAGTCCCTCAGGTCCTCACTCTGTAGCGAGCTTTGGGACCTAAATAGGGAAACACCAGGGTGGCCCCTGTGAGTCAAAGTCTAACTCTGTGGCGAGTATAACGACATAAGACAAGGGTTCAGTGATTGTTGTGTTTTGTTGGTCTATTTATCATTGCCCCAGTAGCCAGAGTCCTGCTCCACACTGACGAGGGGCAAATACCCCGAAACTGCAGTCTGTGGATGGATGCCTAGCCTTGGTAACCCTTGTCTTATGTCGTTATACTCGCCACAGAGTTAGACTTTGACTCACAGGGGCCACCCTGGTGTTTCCCTATTTAGGTCCCAAAGCTCGCTACAGAGTGAGGACCTGAGGGACTACATATCAGGGTGGTTTGGTGCTCTCCCCACTAGGAGGCACCCCTTGGCAATGGGCTTCCTTCTCTGGAGAGAGGGATATCTGGCTATTCCCGTGTTTTGAGACTCGTAACTGAGGCTCCACGGACCCCTTTTTTGCATATTCAAATTTTGTATGGGACAATCAATGGAGACTCGTAAATGAGTACTCCATTGAAATTTTTCACTCTTCTCCCTGAGTTCAGTGATTGTTGTGTTTTGCTGGTCTACAAATATCTAGACTAAGAGATATCAGTATAGAACTCCTGGATGTAATAATATGGAGAGGGGAGATGTTAAACATGCACAGGCCATATGCTGCATACTCCTATAGAGCTTAGATCATCATATGATTTATGTTAAAGGGTTTATCTGGGTTTTATCCTTACCTATCCTTAGAAGAGTTATTAATATTAGGTCAGCAGGAGTCAAGTTCTGGCCCCCCTACCAAACAAAAAAATCCACAATTGACCAAAAGAGGTGGTCAAGAAACCTCCAACAAGATGGGCATAGCCCCGTGCTACCATGCACAAATTACAGAATTCCAACTCCTAAAAGGCAGGCACTAGATGGGCTTAAAACATAACTTTTAATTGATCAGACTAAAATATGATTACACGAAAAACAAATAAACAATGTAACACAATCCACGTGAATGACCAATACCGGCACCTAGGACAGTAAGAATATCGATAAACAGGGAACACAGGCTAACAGTCCATCAGATAATTACGTGTGTACACAAAGGAACACAGTGCATTCTATTCACTCCTATCACAGAAGCGCTGTCCCTGCCTTTTGGGGGTACCCACCTCCTTAATAGGGTGGCCCCAACCACGATGACGTTCCCTGTGCTATTCTAAGTGCAGGACAAAAGACAAACAAACAAATAAAAAAGTGACCCAAGTAGATAAACTACCACACCAAAATTGATACAAACATCCAACGCGTTTCACCTGTGCTGTAACCACAGGATCATCAGGGATACACTGGTGCAAACACAAATAATAACAAAACTCCAAAAGGTAGTGGGATAAATACATAAAGCAGCACCACTAACACTACCCCTTGTGGGCTGCTGGATAAGTACAGGTATTGGGGAGCAGACCAATGAGACAGTAAAGTCCTTAAAGATACAGCATATTGGGACTATAGATCAGATAGAAAAATAGGGATCTCATTACTGGGTTCCCAGGACAAACACTGTGATCTGTGTGAGCATGGTAATAATACATCCAAACAAATGGTCCAAACCATGTGGTGTAGATAACCCACAACAAATAAATCAACAAACAGGATCCATAAGTAAAGAAAGCCAATACTCATCCAAAACTGTCACAGATAGCCACAGAGAGTGTTGTTAGGTCAGCTCCTGGGATAGGTCAGCTCCTGCCATGATGGAATGTTCCTAGGAGACTATACATGGCTGCTCCTCTCTTAAGTAGTGGCGCATAAATGAATAACAGCCACAACTTCCCCTATGTGGAACGCTGCGTGCGTTCCACCGACTAATAATGATGGCATAGCAGGAGGAGGGGCTCTCTATTCATATGCCCACAGCAAACGCACTCACTTGGGTGCGAATTTCCCGTCCGACGCGTGGAACGCACAATGCGCTCCATTGCGTACGTCATATCCGGTCACGTGTCTCCGGTTTAGTCGGCCTAAGGAACGCAATATGCGCTCCATTATAGTATGGTTAATATCCAGCCTATGGAACGCACGGTGCGCTCCATTGTTGTATGACCTATCCATTGTTGTATGACCTGTTGTTGTTGTGGTCTAACTGGTTCACCAGTAGAAAAATCTTTTTCATAGTTTTTGTCTACTAAGTTATGGCAGGGTTTCTATCCGCTAACATTGACACAGCAGCTTGGGCTACGGAGGCAAGGGATGTATTTTCTGACAAGGAGTTACCACTGACCAGTAGGAGTACTCCAACTATACACACTGTGTTTAAAGAATTGGAACGGGCCTATAAGGACTATCTGAAATCGTGGTGGGAAGTTAAATCCCTGGAAAATTATATTTCCAACAATATTGTTCCCAGGGGTTTAAGGATTGGCATTACACCCGCAGAAAGATCTAGGTCCCCACAGCTTATCACCAAGTGGGAGAAGGAAGCTACTGGTAGCTCCTTAAGATTTATGAATCTCCTTCTGGAGACTGAGCAGGCCACCCTGAGATCCACCACTCAAAAATTACAGGAACTTATTAGTGTAGCCCTTGCCTTGAAGCAGGAATCAGAGTTTAATAAAAAGGAACAGGAGCTGCAGAGCAGAGTAGAAAAATTTGTGCTTACAATTAAGGAAAGGAAGCACAGACAATTCACGAAAGATCTTGCGGAGTTCAGGGAAAATCGTGCGTACAGTTTCTGGGATAACCCATCTCAGAGACCAGTGGAAACAGATATTTCCTCCTCAGATACTGAAGTATCTGACGCTGAATCCACTCAGAGATCAAAGCATAGACCTAGATCCCCCTATCCAGCCAGGAATAACCGCACACAGAAGTGGAACTTCCCGAAAACATGGGGCAGGGGAAGGGGGAGGGGTGGGGCCCCAACGAATAAAGGACGAATACAATCCACAAACCCTCCTCCGGGATCAAACAACACTTCCAACCAGGGTTCCATAGGTGTTGCTCCATCGTCAGACTCTGTCTCTGCCTCTCCATCTCCGTCATCCTCTTCTTTTTTGGAACAGGGCATACCACTGACAGGACCGAAATGACGAACATCAACCTATTTGATAATCAAATTATCAACCTTTCTTCACATGTTCTTTCTCATCCAGAAATATCTTTACTCAAGAAGGGACTTTCTTTCATACCCACCAACCGAATTGATACTTTTGGGTGGGTGAAGGACCTCCACTTGTTTGGGAGGGCAGTAAAGTGGAAAAAAAAAATTTTATTACATAACCAAAGAACTCTTGGGGATGAGGATCTTACCCCCCAAGATGTGGATGGGATTAACATGCTAACTTCCCTCCTCAGCGAGGGTAACAGACCTCAAGGCCAAGGTCCCTTTACAGATTGTCGCCTCAAAAGTAAAAGGATGCCCCCTATAGGGGACAATGATGCGATTGATATTTTTGTTAATGTTGTTACTAAGGCCATTGAAAAAATAGATAATTCTGAACATGTGAGGAGGTTTAATCTTAACAAAGAGGAGCAAAGGGCACTTAATACACTGGAAAAGGACAACAAAATTATAATTAAATCAGCCGATAAAGGCGGAAATATTGTTGTCTTGGACCATCAGGATTACAAACAGGCCTGTTTGTCCATACTTAATGACAGGACTGGGTATGAGATCTTGGACCATAACCCTACCCTGCGGTATCAAAAAGAACTCAAAAGAATTTTGGATGAGGGTTAGAGTTCATTACTAATTGACGAAAATGAGTACAATTTTTTGTTTCCTTGTCACCCACAGTTGGCCACTTTTTATGGGCTGCCAAAGGTCCATAAGGGACTTCGACCAGTGAAAATGAGGCCTATAGTATCGGGGGTGAATAACCTGACGCAGAACATAGGGACTTACTTGGATAAAGTCCTCAGACCTTTTGTTGTGACTCTCCCGTCATACATCAGGGACACCACGGATCTACTTCTTAAAATACAGGATCTAACCTTGGAGGAGGGACATTACCTGTGCTCCATTGATGTAGAGGCACTTTACAGCTCCATCCCTCATCAGCTGGGAATGGGGGCTGTTAGACACTTCCTGAGAAGTCGTTCCATCCACCACATCAAGCATAATGAGTTCATTTTGACTTTACTTGAATTCGTTCTTACAAAAAATTTCTTCACCTTCTGCTCCAGAATCTTCCACCAGCTCAGAGGTACGGCTATGGGCGCCCCAGTGGCGCCCACGTACGCAAATTTATATCTGGGCTGGTGGGAGGAGACGCTGGTATTCACAGAGGCCCTGCTAAATTACCACCAACACATCCTATATTGGGGACGTTTCATCGACGATGTGGTGGTAATTTGGACTGGGACTAAGACATTGTTCACTGACTTCATGTCTGTCCTTAATGATAACAATATTGGCCTCAAATTTACATATGAGATACAGAGGGATGAGTTGTGTTTCCTTGACGTGGTACTGGGGAGGAGTCATGATGGCCAGATTTGCACGAAAGTGTATCGTAAGCCCACAGCTGGGAATACCTTTGCTCTCAGAAGGGGTATTCCCACTGGACAATATCTTAGGGCTAGGAGAAATTGCTCCTCTGTTGAGAGCTTCAGGGATGAGGCCTTAACCCTGAAAAAATGGTTTAGTGATCGTGGCTTTCCCCTGAATGTGTTGAAGAAGGCCTTCCAAAACGCCCAAACACAGAACAGATAGACCCTATTGGTGCCCAAGATGAGGAAACCAGATCCAGCTAAATCCCGCATTATAGGGACTTTTGACACTGCCTCGACAGAAATACGTAAAATCATTTCTACCTATTGGCCAATACTCACCTCAGATCCTGTTATTGGCCAACTGGTAGATCCCTCTCCTCAGATCACCTATAGGAGAGGTAGAAATCTGGGGGATCGTCTGACACATAGTCACTTCGTGCAACCTTCACCGAATACCAACTGGTTGCAGAATCGAGTCCCCAATGGTACTTTCAAGTGCGGAGCATGTAAGGCATGTCAGTACATTAAGATATCAGACTCATTTTCCAACAGTAGTGGCACCAAGACCTTTCTTAGCCGTGAGTTCGCGAATTGTAAAACAACTGGAGTGGTGTACTTGGCCTCCTGCCCCTGCAATTTATTTTATGTGGGCAAAACCAAGAGGGAGTTCCGCAGACGTATCCTAGAGCATATTGGGGATATCCAACATTCGCGAGAAAAACCAGTGGCATCACACATGCGAGGGGCTCACCCGGAATCCCCCTTTTCCATCAGATTTCAGGTTGTGGAAGTGGTACACTCATCCCCCAGGGGGGGTGACTTTGATAGGAAATTGACACAGAAGGAAACTCAATGGATCTATCGCTTAAAGACGATCCAACCTACTGGTCTAAATGAAGCATTGTCCTTTGTTGCATTTATTTGATTGTACTTATGAATAAATATTGATTCCCTTGTCTCTGTCCAGTTTTAGTTGTGGATGTTGACTGAAGCACCTTGTACATATATTTGTTTATCAATTATGTATATCTGAAAAAAATATAATTATTTATTTATCTTTATCTTCATTTATGTGGTATCATTATTTGGGATCAGTCCATGTGATAACAATGTTTATTTTTGATTAGGGACTTTTTGTATTTCTATTTCATTATCCAATTAGTTATTGGCTCCCTCTCTGTATAGGTCATACAACAATGGAGCGCACCGTGCGTTCCATAGGCTGGATATTAACCATACTATAATGGAGCGCATATTGCGTTCCTTAGGCCGACTAAACCGGAGACACGTGACCGGATATGACGTACGCAATGGAGCGCATTGTGCGTTCCACGCGTCGGACGGGAAATTCGCACCCAAGTGAGTGCGTTTGCTGTGGGCATATGAATAGAGAGCCCCTCCTCCTGCTATGCCATCATTATTAGTCGGTGGAACGCACGCAGCAATCCACATAGGGGAAGTTGTGGCTGTTATTCATTTATGCGCCACTACTTAAGAGAGGAGCAGCCATGTATAGTCTCCTAGGAACATTCCATCATGGCAGGAGCTGACCTATCCCAGGAGCTGACCTAACAACACTCTCTGTGGCTATCTGTGACAGTTTTGGATGAGTATTGGCTTTCTTTACTTATGGATCCTGTTTGTTGATTTATTTGTTGTGGGTTATCTACACCACATGGTTTGGACCATTTGTTTGGATGTATTATTACCATGCTCACACAGATCACAGTGTTTGTCCTGGGAACCCAGTAATGAGATCCCTATTTTTCTATCTGATCTATAGTCCCAATATGCTGTATCTTTAAGGACTTTACTGTCTCATTGGTCTGCTCCCCAATACCTGTACTTATCCAGCAGCCCACAAGGGGTAGTGTTAGTGGTGCTGCTTTATGTATTTATCCCACTACCTTTTGGAGTTTTGTTATTATTTGTGTTTGCACCAGTGTATCCCTGATGATCCTGTGGTTACAGCACAGGTGAAACGCGTTGGATGTTTGTATCAATTTTGGTGTGGTAGTTTATCTACTTGGGTCACTTTTTTATTTGTTTGTTTGTCTTTTGTCCTGCACTTAGAATAGCACAGGGAACGTCATCGTGGTTGGGGCCACCCTATTAAGGAGGTGGGTACCCCCAAAAGGCAGGGACAGCGCTTCTGTGATAGGAGTGAATAGAATGCACTGTGTTCCTTTGTGTACACACGTAATTATCTGATGGACTGTTAGCCTGTGTTCCCTGTTTATCGATATTCTTACTGTCCTAGGTGCCGGTATTGGTCATTCACGTGGATTGTGTTACATTGTTTATTTGTTTTTCGTGTAATCATATTTTAGTCTGATCAATTAAAAGTTATGTTTTAAGCCCATCTAGTGCCTGCCTTTTAGGAGTTGGAACCCCCTACCAAACATCTGACTGACAAGGCTGCAGCAATTTATCTGTAATTATTATCTCTGCTTATACCTACAATTACAATAACAAATTCACCATCAAGTTGTTTGAGAAATATATGTAAGTTAAAGGCTATGTATACCTAAGAAAGCATTTTTTTTTAATCCTATAGAATTGAAGAAAAAAAAAATCAATAGAATTGAAGAAAAAAAAAATCAATTTTGCAATGGGTCTTGATTAAACATTTTCTACCATTCTGTTTCTACAGCTCCTATGCAGTCTATGTGTTTCCATGGTAACAGACAATAAATTTTGTATAGTCAAAATTTCCGTCCTCAGCTTTAGGCTAACCTTCCAAATCTATATTTTCCCAAAGCAGACAAATAAAAGAAATAGAAGAGACTGCAAGACTACACTACATAGAATTGGTTTGCTTTCTGTGACCATGGAGACACATAGCCTATAAATAATCCTGTAAATTTTTATATATCTAGGCTATGTTCCCACAATGTTTTTTTTTTGCCATTTGAGTCCAAATAACGGCCATCATTATGAAATAATGCCCGTTATTTGGCCTCAAACGGACAAAAAAATTACATTAGTGGCAAATGACAAACTATTGTTAAATGTATATCTAGTATAATTTTTTTCTCCTTACTTTATAGACTCACAATCTCTAGAATTATATTTTATTAGCCTCCAAAATTTTCCCAAATTTAAGTTATGTAATTGGCTATGACTAATTGTTTTTCAGCCTGGGCACAATGGCCTGAGGTGGTCGGAGTCAGCAGGGGGTGAACACTTCTCAGCCCACCTTTTTAAAACTGCTCTTCTCAGCAATGGTAAACTGTAAGATGTGAATAGCAGCCATAGTTTTCATTACAATAGGACACTGGGAGAGTTTTCCTGGCACTGGCAGGTTGGTCATATTATACTGTGCATTTGACTTGTAAACTAAAGAGAACAACTTCAGTATACGTTTGCTGTATCCTACCCTAACAGCTGTACGATCACAGGTATAAACCTACAATATGGAGAGAATGCATGCTGCAAAGTGTGTAATTTAGAACAACCTTCCTG
Source organism: Dendropsophus ebraccatus (assembly GCF_027789765.1). Taxonomy (NCBI): domain Eukaryota; kingdom Metazoa; phylum Chordata; class Amphibia; order Anura; family Hylidae; genus Dendropsophus; species Dendropsophus ebraccatus. The sequence goes on along the minus strand of NC_091461.1, from coordinate 43,550,059 downwards.
CCATGTTTCTTCATAAACTGAGTGCAAGTTAAGAACTGATGCTTTTTTGAGATCTCACCAAATATTCATTGGAATTAAATTTCTCTCTTGTACATTATAATGTGCATTTTGTTATTTAAAACAAAATAAATTAATAATACTCCTAACTCCACGTTCACACAACGTAAATTCTCTATAAATCACGGCCGTTGCTGCCGATTTGCAACAACAGCCGTGATTAATAGAAAATTTACATTGTGCTGCAGTCTATGAAATCACAGCCAGAGTGTATACACATTCTGTAGTATACGCTTCGTCCGTCATTCCTAGCGGCCGCAACAAAAACTGACATGTCAGTCAAGGAATAGCGGCACAACCCTGATTCCGGATGCACTTTCCATTGTGTGCCATGGTGAATTGGGATGCAGGCGCACTCGTATAAACTTCACTAACACCGGGTCACAGAATGGCTGGTGTCATACCTTGTGTGAACTTGGCCTAATTGCGAGACCATTGCTTTCTACAGTGTTGTAAGTGCAAGAAAAATTAAACAATTGCACAAAATATTTACACAATTTAGTGATCATCATAAATAATGTGGTCACTGTATTGTATCGGTTGTTACCATGATAGGGATGTGTAAGGCTGGGTTGATGCTGTGTTTTTGCAGTCTATGTAACATATATGTTTTGTGGGGGACAAAAAGGATGAAGAAATGGATGCAAAAATGGATGCAATTGTGTGCAATTTGTTTGGATCCAGTTTTCCCTTGACTTTCATTATAAAAATTGATGCGTTTTTTCGCGTACACTAAAATGTGGTTGACGTTAAAAATAACCATTTAAAAATGGATACGCAGTGTGAACCCAGCCTTATTTATTGTGTTGTTTATGTAAAGGGAATCTGTTGTTTGGAACATGCAGTGTGATCTGCAAGAAAGATGTTAAAACCCAGGAAGAGTGTTTATAACAGCTCAGCATCAGAAAACATAGAATAAGATATGGCTCACTGCCGGTCATTCTGACTCCCATACAGCAGATCTGGAGCTCGGCAGAAAACCAGTTATCGAAAGAGGCTAAATAAATGTATTCCAAGGCATCCCCAAGTGTAAGTACTAGAGACAAGTCCAATTGTTTAGCATTTGATTACCAGTGGCTGAAGAACTTGGATACAGCCCTAGGGTGTCCTAAAAAACATGGATACAGCCTATGGCCTATGGCTGTGTCCATGTTTTCCCGGACTCCCTAGGGCTGCATCCACCTTCTTCAGCCATCAGTATTCAAATACCAAAAAATCAGACTTAAGCATGCAGTGTCCTGTGTAGGTTTTCCTACTGTGCTGAGTAAGAGACGCTCCACAGGACATGTAGCAGAGGGGAGCAGTGGGATGCCCATACTCCACTTGGCAATTGCAATACACCAACCCTTATTCTGATGGCCTGAAGTGAGCCACCTCCTCTATTCTGCAAGAAGACAAACAAGGGTAGATTGCTTCATAACCGTGCCATACAGTGCCAGGGTCAGGATTCATCGAATGCCTCTTAGTCTCTCCCACTGTGTATGCAACACTTGGGAGGTCTGGACTGGTTGCTGTTGTGTTTGCTCCTTCTGGCTTTGAAAACTATGTAAAGAATAAAAAATATTTGTCAAACAATCTACATAACCTGCTTTTCTGCAATTATCCTAGGTGACATATTTCCGCATATGACAAGCAGTGATGAGGAGGACGCGGTGCTTGTGATTGTGACAGTACTGACAGGTGTGGGTGTCAGGAAGTTCTCCTGTTGCTGAATGTGCCCTGCTTGCTCTGCTCTTACATAGTGCTCTTTTGTCTGGCATCCTCTTTATCCTGATTCTATATCCACCCACCACACATCACTTCCACAACTACAACACTGACTAGGGGAGATTCCCTGTGTTTTTATGAATGGATCAAAAAGTGCATTGAGAAGTTATACAAAATGTAAATCTAGTCTCATTTGGCCTGTCAGTGAGTGATGCTCGGCCATCCCCACTGGGGTTCTAATTCCACTACGGTCTTGTTCTGGAAGACATTATGCTTCAATTCTTAGCAAAAACAAGTGCTGCTATACAAATAAAAATTGTTATGATTATTATTATAGAAATTCATTATTTAGATACAATGGGCAATGTTATTCTAAATTTAAAAAAAAACAAGCATCAGGGGACTAGAAAACAGGAGCTGCAGTGGGATCTGCAGAGGACCAGAAACAAATTCGATTTTATCTATATCAGCGTTTAAGGCTAGGTTCACACTCTGTATCTGTGCGGCTGTATTGCGAGCGGTAAATCATCGGCCGGATTTTTCCAGTTCATGTGTACGCTGGAAAGTATACGATATACGGCTGCACAGTGCACACTATGTATGAATCTACGGCCCGATCGTAAACGGACCCGTAAAAAATGAACAAGACCATTGTTTGCGGCTGGACATGCGGCCGAGGATTGACAGGCGGTCCATACGGAGTACTTCAAAAATAGCCGGCAATGATGCCGAATGCCGATGCCTCTAATAGTTAATATATTAAATTAATAAAACACATTTTCTTTGTAATAAAGTCCCTTTCGTTGTTCAATAATTTCATTCTAACGAATCCATCATTGTGCAATTAAATATACTGCTAAAATAAATAGATATATAAATAACTGTATATTTATATATATATTTATTTTTTGACAGTATATTTAATTGCGCAATAATGGATTCGTTAGAATTAAATTATTGAACAACGAAACTGATTTTATTTCAACGAAAATGTGTTTTATTAATTAAATATTAATTAGTACAGGAAGCTCCATAAGCCGTTAATTCATATTGCCGGTAATAGAGCTTTCTGTACTAATCATCACTTTACTTTAATTAAAACATCAAATGTTTCTTCTAATTATGTTATCACAATAGCATTATTAGAAGAAACATTTAGAATTATATGTGCGCTCAGCTGATTGGCTGATCGGCTGAGCGCACATATAATGAGCCGGTCCGCAGTACAGTCACTTCATTGTGCTGCGGACCAGCAAAGAGGACACATCGGGGTGAGTATAGAGCTCTCCCCACCCCCTCCCCAGCACTGCACCCCTCCCAGCAAGGAAGGGGGGGTCACTTAACCCCTTCCTTGCTGGGATGGGTGCAGTCTGACATCAGTCTGGCCCCCAAGGGGTTAAGGGGGATGCAATACATCCTCTTTTAACCCCTTGGGGGCCAGACTGTAAGCAGCGATCTGTAAAGATGCTGCATACTGTAAGGAGCACAACACCGCTCACAATGATGGGTGTTGTGCTCCTGTTTGTGTGTTTTTTGTGTGTTTCTCCCTTTTTGTTTTTCAGATATCGGTATCCTGGGGATTACGTCGGATTACGTGGACTACGTCGATGTCCAGCGGTTGTTTGTTGTTTTTTTTTAATAAAATGGTCAATGAGGGATGTGGGGGTGTTTTTATTTGAATAAAAAAATTTTTTAACTTGTGTCTTGTCTTTATTTCTTTACTTTATAGACTTAGTAGTGGAAGCCGTCTAATAGACGGAATCCATTACTAAGTTGGGGCCTAGTGTTAGCCAGTATAAAATGGCTAACACTAACCCCCCATTATTACCCCAGTACCCAATGCCACCAGGGGTACTGGGAAGAGCCGGGTGCCAGTGGTCCCGGAGCGTCAAAATTGGTGCTCCTGGACCGGGCGGCAGCAGGCTGGTAAGATTTAGGCTGGGAAGGGCCTAAACCAATGGCTCTTCTCACCCTGGTGTTACCAGGCTGCTGTCGTTTGGTTTTTAACCCGGCTGGTTATAAAAATAGGGGGGACCCTATGCGTTTTTTTTAAATTATTTATTTATTTAAAAAAAATAATGCTATTGTGATAACATAATTAGAAGAAACATTTGATGTTTTAATTAAAGTAAAGTGATGATTAGTACAGAATGCTCTATTGCCGGCAATATGAATTAACGGCTTACTGGAGCTTCCTGTACTAATTAATATTTAATTAATAAAACACATTTTCGTTGAAATAAAATCAGTTTTGTTGTTTAATAATTTAATTTAAACGAATCCATCATTGTGCAATTAAATATACTGTCAAAAAATTAATATATATATAAATATACATTTATTTATATATATATTTATTTTAACAGTATATTTAATTGCAAAATGATGGAATCGTTTAAATTTAATTATTGAACAATGAAAGGGACTTTATTACAACGAAAATGTGTTTTATTAATTCAATATATTAACCATGAGAGGCATCGGCATCGGCATACTGCAGAGGATCGCAAACCCCGGTAATAGCGATTCCTGTAAACTGTTTCCCTGCTTTCCCAGATGCATCCAGAGGTGTTTGCATCACTTTCTTAAGATTTTATTTGTTATTTTTAGTTGAACCAGATTTCCAAGTAAATGACCGTATGTTTTCAGCCGCATGTCTATTTTTTCCCACGGCCGTAGTTTCATCCGCACATTTACAGCCGCACACATACATAGTGTGAACATAGCCTTAAAGTGTGCCTATTTATTCCTGTCTATGTCATTTTGCAGAATTTGGGATGAATGTACATTTTTGTATAGAAACATGATACTAAAGAATTATATGTGCAGTATGTTAAAGTTATGTTGCGCGTACTGTATATAGATTTATACTTACAGAGTTATGTTATATATTGTACATCTATCTCATCAGTGTTGTGCTTAGGATACAGTAATGAAAGGAATAATCTATAGTAACATTGGAAGATGAAATCTGATATGTGTATTGAACATTCCTACAAGTCAATGACTCTTATATAAAGTTATACTATGATGAAAATTAGGAAACGTATTGGTCTGATATCCACATGATTCGATAATGAGTCTTCTACATATACTAATAAGTCCATTTCATTAGGGGCTCACTGCTGTTCTAGGTGTCCTGTTAATCACTGTCTCTGTGTGCCAGTCTAGCAGCTGTCCATAGTACTGAGTGGGTGTATATGATGCTTTTCCACCCTCACATTTCCCATTTACTCCTCTCAGTATGGGAGGAAGGGTCACCATACTGAATGCTAAGTAAGACCTCTGACTTCTGATGTCACAAAGAAAAACGATCTATGGTTAGACATAAAGATTTGTTTTCAGCTATCACAGTTAGGCAAATCTTTCTTGTTCTTAATTAACTGAATTGAAACCAAACAACTATGTGATAAAAAAATATACAACCTCTGGGTAAAATGATGGACTCAACCCAGCTAGAGGATGGTCACCCTGCTATTTTATTTCATGGCAAATGCACAAATCACAGATATGATGGAAAACAATATTTATTTAGAGAGGTCCTATGTCACTTCAAAAAACATCACCTATCATTATCCATATGGAGTTGCTGCTCCACAGATGTATGTTCTCCTCCAAATTCACCAGCTATCAATGCCTTTAGTTTTGATGCCTGATGTAATAATGTAGGCCCGACTGGTAACTGGGTGGTCACCGACACTCACCTCTCAACTTTGACATTTGATCACTGTTACAGTTTACAGACTGCTTACACCCCTTGAGAACTGAGTGGTGGTAAATGCCCAGTGGACAGTATGGTGTGCTCCTCTATGACAAATACGAGCAACTGATAGTGGAGGACCATGTTCACAATAAGGTGTACTTGAAAGTGTGGAGCTTATTCTATGGTTCTCATACCTTTAACATTATGTTGGCTTATGTTATATAATATACAATATGGCTGCCCTGTCATATTACTAAAGTCTGGCCGGGTGGGGTAAAAAAAGGCAGGGGCACGGGGGAACTTAAAAAGAGTATTTGTAGTAATGTGATTCAAGAAGATCACTGGACCAAGAGATCTGGGGATCAGCGCAGGTGTACCGTGGTATCAAGATATGTTGGTAGCCAAGGATCATCAAGAGTAGGAAATGGGATTGTTCTTTTTATTGGGAACGCGCTTTGGCCTGACACATATAATACAGGCCTTTCTTGCTTGAGAAAGGGGGAAAATGCCATCAAGCAGGGGACCCAAGGCCTGTCCTACTGCTCACTGCAGGCAAGGGGAGAGGTAATTTAGGGGCCCCTGCCCCTGCCAGCTGCCATTTTTTTTTTTTAAAAAAGGCCACATTTCTCCTTTAAGTTGAGCTTATTGTACCTCATTGTTACATGTCTGCATTTCTTGCTTTCTACTGTTACTTATAAACTTTTAATAAACAGATTTTACATAAATATTTACTCTCTTCAGTCCTTACTTACCAGAGGCATTGGTTCGGCAATTGTTGTCTTGAATTTATGAATAGGTCTCTGTTTACATGTATGAACATTGTCACAGGGGCGTAACTAGAAGGGGCAGGGCCCATAGCAAACTTTTGATTGGGCCCCCCTTCTGTTCCCCATCCCACTGTAGGTAATTCCCCTTTTTGTTAGCCCTCCATCCAGTAGATAGCATATGTTAGGCATCTTCCCTGGTAACTCCTGCAGTAGATAGTGCCCCTTATGGTAGAAAACACCTCTAGTGTCCCCCATGGTAGCCATCTCACCTTGTATCCCCCACGTACATAGCGTCCCCAAAAAAATACATCTCCTCTAGCACTCTAGAATCCTACCCCCCCCCCCTTCCCTTCCTACACATAGTGTCTCCCATGATAGGCATCTTCCTTGGTAGTATAATGACAGTTTAGGAGGCCCAGTGTATTACAGGGACGGGCCCCCTGATGTGGTGGGCCCCATAGCGGCTGCTATGGCTGCTACAGTGGTAGTTACACCCCTGAATTGTCATTCTTCTCTGCAGTTCTGATCAAGCTCTGTCTAGATACATAGCCATTAATGCTCCATAAGTTTAGCATTAAAGGGGTTAGCCACTTTATAGTAAAATTGTGCAGTGTACAGTATTAGTAAGTGTACTCATAACATTTACTGACAGCATCTCCCTGTGTACCTCATAGGGCTAAGATCAGACTCCCCTCCTCCAAGCTGTGCTGTCCTGCTCTGTGGTGAGTCTGTCCATAAGATGACCGACATGGAGGAGCATGTGACCACGCCCCACCCTCTGATCCTTTACCGAGCCTGTATATTCCTATGGAGAACACTGGGGGCGGGGCATAGTCACATGCTCCTCCATGTCAGCCATCTTATGGACAGACTCACCAGAGAGCAGGACAGCACAGCCTGGAGGAGGGGAGCCTGATTTTAGCTCTGTGAGGTACATAGGGAGCTGCTGTCAGTAAGTGCAGTGAGGACACTTATTAATACTGTACACTGAACAATTTTACTAAAAAGTGGCCAACTCCTTTACATGCAGGACTGCACCAAAACTTTACCTATTACTTTTGCCATAGTTCTTGTCTGTAACTGACGGTGAAGCAAATAATGGTCTGATCAGTGGCGTAGCCACCGTGGTTGCGGGGGTCGCCGCCGCGACCGGGCCCGCCACAAAGGGGGGCCCGCGGGGCCCTCAGGGCCCCGCAAGGCCCTCCCTTTCGATCACTCTTGTGACCGCAAGCATTGTTTTGCTTGCGGTCACAAGAGTCTGACTATGTCGCGTCTTATCCCCAGCAGCGCACGCATCCCAGAGCTCCTTGGGCCCTGACCTCCGGTTCCGGCGCGCAGGGAGCTCTGGGATGCGCGCGCTGCCGGGGATAAGACGCGACACCCCCGGCAGCCGCGCAGCAGCCGGGGACAGACCGAAGGAGTGAGGATCAACGTGGGAGCGCGTTGTCAGGTGAGTTAAGTTTTGTTTTTTATTAGCCTGTACGGGTGGGGGGAAAGGGGACCATCTATAAGGGAGGAGGGGGGGTGAAGGGGACCATCTATAAGGGAGGAGGGGGGGTGAAAAGGACCATCTATAAGGGAGGAGGGGGGGTGAAGGGGACCATCTATAAGGGGGGGGGTGAAGGGGACCATCTATAAGGGAGGAGGGGGGGTGAAGGGGACCATCTATAAGGGAGGGGGGTGAAGGGGACCATCTATAAGGGAGGAGGGGGGTGAAGGGGACCATCTATAAGGGGGGGGTGAAGGGGACCATCTATAAGGGAGGAGGGGGGGTGAAGGGGACCATCTATAAGGGGGGGGGTGAAGGGGACCATCTATAAGTGAGGAGGGGGGGTGAAGGGGACCATCTAGAAGGGAGGAGGGGGGGTGAAGGGGACCATCTATAAGGGAGGAGGGGGGGTGAAGGGGACCATCTATAAGGGAGGAGGGGGGGTGAAGGGGACCATCTATAAGGGAGGAGGGGGGTGAAGGGGACCATCTATAAGGGAGGAGAGGGGGGGTGAAGGGGACCATCTATAAGGGAGGAGGGGGGGGGTGAAGGGGACCATCTATAAGGGAGGGGGGATGAAGGGGACCATCTATAAGGGAGGGGGGGAGAGGGGGACCATCTATAAGGGAGGGGGGGTGAAGGGGACCATCTATAAGGCAGGGGGGGGGGGGGTGAAGGGGACCATCTATAAGGGAGGGGGGGTGAAGGGGACCATCTATAATGGAGGGGGGGTGAAGGGGACCATCTATAAGGGAGGGGGTGAAGGGGACCATCTATAAGGGAGGAGGGGGGGTGAAGGGGACCATTTATAAGGGAGGAGGGGGGGGGGGGTGAAGGGGACCATCTATAAGGGAGGGGGGGTGAAGGGGACCATCTATAAGGGAGGGGGGGAGAGGGGGACCATCTATAAGGGAGGGGGGTGTGAAGGGGACCATCTATAAGGGAGGGGGGTGAAGGGGACCATCTATAAGGCAGGGGGGTGAAGGGGACCATCTATAAGGCAGGGGGGGTGAAGGGGACCATCTATAAGGGAGGGGGGGAAGGGGACCATCTATAAGGGAGGGGGGAGAGGGGGCCATCTATAAGGGAGGGTGGGGGGAGAGGGGGCCATCCATAAGGGAGGGTGAGGAGAGAGGGGGCCATCTATAAGGGAGGGGGTAAAGGGGGCCATCTATATGGAGGGGGGAGAGGAGGCCATCTATAAGGGAGGGTGGGGGGAGAGGAGGCCATCTATAAGGGAGGGTGGGGGGAGAGGGGGCCATCTATATGGAGGGGGGAGAGGCGGCCATCTATAAGGGAGGGTGGGGGGAGAGGGGGCCATCTATAAGGAGGGCAACATGGGGGGAGAGGGGCCATCTATTTGGGGGGGGCAACATAGGGGGAGAGGGAATACACAGAGGGGGGCATATATTATTAGGGGGTCACATAGAGTCAGGGCTACCCACTAAATGAGCGTGTAAAGGGGCCAATACAGATGTGCAGTGTGTATATAGATGAGGATGGTGCCAGAGTGAGGAGACTAATATGTCTGTCTGGCAGATTCTGTGGATTCGTGCCTCGGAGAAGTTCTCATAACGGCCCAGGGCAAATGGAGAAGAAGATGAAAAGGGAAGAACTCCGATCAGAGAAGACGTCCCCTGTGAGTCACCTGATATAACTGCACAGTAATGTATATGGTGTATAGAGCCTGTGTAGAGCTGGGGCCACCTCTATATGACTGGATGAGGTGATTTAGTATACTGGATTTGGTCAGTAACAATATGGTGGTGATGGTAGTGGTTGTGGTGTGGCAGTAATGTTTCCTTCATATATACTGGTATTACTGGTAATATTGGTCTCAGTATACAGGATTTGGTCAGTAACAGTATGGCGGTAATATGTACGGTGATAATACTTTCTCTTCCAATATGCTGGTGTTAGTGGTAATATCTGTCTTGGTGTGTGTGTATATATATATATATATATATATATACACACACACCAATAGCATCACTTGGTCGTGAAAGGAGGGGGGGGGGGGGGCCAAGTTGGCCTCTCGCACCAGGGCCCAGGAGACATTAGCTACGCCCCTGGGTCTTATCCTCTGCTGGCACCAAGTACTGAAGAAACTTCCTGACTAGAAATTTTACATCTTTCAATTTACCAAACCACACTGACTAAACATTCTAATGTTCCAATCTCATCAGACTCCATGGTTGGCTATATTGTTGGGAGCTCTACATTGGTATTGTATTAAAAATAGATATTGCAAAAGGGCCTGAAGTCAGCTAGGATTGCCAGATTTTAATAAAAATAAAACAACATGATACATAACAATTTTGCCCACAAAGTAATCCAGTTCGCTGCAGGGACCAAGGATGTGTGCAAAGATGGCCCCCATTGGAGTGCCCCAAACAGGTGACAACAATAAAATACACCAATTATTGCAATGATAAATGCTGCGTTTACACAGAACGATTATCATTCGAATTTGCACAATAACAATCGAATTTGAACGATAATCGTACGTGTAAACGCAGCGAACGATCAAACGACGAGCGAGAAATCGTTCATTTTGATCTCACAACATGTTCTTAAATCTTCGTTCGCAAAAAATTCACCGATTTAACCTATGTGCGAGATAGGCTTAAGCGATCGCAAAACGATCGCAAAATGATTTTTCCGAACGATATATCATTCCTTCTAAACGCTGATCGTTATATAAAAAAAAAATGTTACTTCGAAATCGTTAATCGTAGGATCGCGTGAATTATCGCTCTATGTAAACGCAGCATTAGATGCTATGTGAGAGTAATGCTGTGTTCACACAGAGCGATAATTCGCCCGATCATACAATTAACGATTTCGAAGTAACAATTAAAATCGTTTTGCGATCGTTTTGCGATCCATTAAGCCTATCTCGCACATAGGTTAAATCGGGGAACGACTGTTTACATAGAACGATCTGCAAATTTTTTTGCAAACAACGATTTAAGAACATGTAAAATGAAAATGAAGGATTTCTCGGTAGTCGTTTGATCGTGTTTACACGTACGATTATCATTCGAATTCGATCGTTATCGTGCAAATTCGAACGATAATCGTTCCGTGTAAACGCAGCATTAAGTAGTCAAACACCTGCTCTTTAATTGCCAATAAGGGGAAGGTCTAAGGGTCCATTTACACAGACAGATTTATCTGACAGATTTTGGAAGCCAAAGCCAGGAGTGGATTTGAAAAGAGGATAGATAATAATAATAATAATAATAGTAATAATAATTTTTATTTATATAGCGCCAACAGATTCCGCAGCACTTTACAATTCTGGGGGTACATACATAGACATAAAACAGACATTACAGAGATCTACATATAATTATCCATACATGAGGAGTGAGGGCCCTGCTCGCATGCATCAGTTTACAGACTATTAGGAAGGGGGTTTGAGACAAAATGGCAGAGGGGCAAAGTGCTTCATTGTTCTTATGTTCCGGCCATCTTTATAAATAAGGCAGTGCAGGTAAGGGTGGGTGAACCTGTCACCAGCCAGTGCATAGATCCCAGTCTTTCCTTTATGACCTGATCTCTGTTTATAGTCTGTTCCTGGCTTTGGCTTCAAAGATCTGTCAGATAAATCTATCTGTGTAAACGCACCATCACATAGCAGAAGCCAAACTTTACCTCATTAAAAGTCAACAGTCATTCGCTTTTAAAATTTGAAGGGTGAATGAGCTGGTTCATTATGTGACGTCTCTGGCCGCGCCGGGCGTTTACTACATACTCCCGACAGGATGCTTTCCCAGTAATCACTTTATCTGTCCGCATTTTGGATGTTATGCATGCAGCAGGATATAACTGCAGAAAACCATGACTAAGGACCCAGTGGGGTCTGAAACGCGTTGGTGTTATATGCACATCTAATAAAGCATTCAACTATATTTGAGCTGGAGAGGATCGCTTCTTCTTTCTGGTTCATTATGTGCCTGCCTAGCGATAGATATTGGAATTAATGGTAATGGTCTATAAGGTAAAGGAGAAATAATCTCGTAATATAATAATTTAGATTTGGAGCACCAGCTGGATGCCATTGAGTCGTAGTGTATTTAGTTTGGGAAGGAATAGAAGGGAAGGGTTGAGATAGGATAGGTGTAATAGAGGTGAGTTATTTTTGAACAGCGCCGCAGGGGTAGCTCCTCTGGGAAATAAGAACAAATGGATGACGGCTGATTTTTTTACTTTGGAAATATAAACATGGTGTCATAATAATAATAATAATATAAATTATATATATATATATATATATATATATATATTTATTTATTTTTAAAATCAACAGTCCAAAAGAACAAGTTTCCCTTTCACGTGTCATGTCTCTAGCAGTAATATACTTACACTGTCAGCCTATGAATAAGAGGCTTTGATTTGGTAATGTTATCTTATTATTTTAAAAAAAATTGCAACTAGACCCACTGTCTCTTTCTTGCAATGTACATAATATCAGTGTGTCTGAGGCCTGATGGTGTAACCTGATGTTCCTCTAACTGTGGCTCTTTGGTCATGATCAAATTGTGATGTTCTGCTGATGTAGATAAGACAAGATGACAAGAGATGTTCACACAACGTCAAAAAATTGAAAAAAGAGGGGCGATTTTGATATTTAAAGTTTAAATGTCATTTTTTTTTTTTTATAGAAATCAGTAGTACTGTATAAGCGGTTTTAAGAAACTCTATAATAGGTTTTATTAGGCAAAAAAGCCTCTTTCTGTACTCAGAAAGCAATTTCCCAGCCTCCCCCCTCACATCTTATCTGTTTATTATCAGGCAAACCTGTCTTCATTACAGAGAAACCAGTGTAGACGGGTTCTGCTGTGTCCATTATATCCTATAGAGGGGGGAGGGGCTGAGGGCTATTAGTGAGGAGGAAGAAGAGACATGAAGGTCAGGTGTTTGTAGACTGTCTGGGCACCTAAAACTCTGGATTCAGAGGTCAGAAAGGTCAGTGCTTATCTATGAACTTACTGAGAGAAGATTGCAGGGTGTTGTGCTGTGCAGGACCGATATTACACTTCTCCCTACTCACTTACTCCTCCCAGCCCCTCCCCTCTCCATAGAGCATAATGGACACAGAAATCCTGTTTTTTCTGAAGTGAGGGTGGACCTAGAAAAACAGCTTTTTCAGTACAGAAGGAAACTCTTTTAGTAAATAAAACCTATTACAGAGTTTCTTAACCCTTTCCCGCACGAGGACGTAATTGTACATCCTCGCGCGGGTGCAGGCGTTCAGAGCTCTGAACCGCGGCGGTCCCGGGTGCTGCTTGTAGCCCGGGACCGCCGGTAATACAGTAATTAGATGCAGCTGTCAAACATGACAGCTGCATCCGATTACCGGACGCAGCTTATCCCTGGTGTCTAGTGGCGGAGATCGCTCCCCCGGGACGTTATCCCAGAGGAGCGATCTCCGTGTGTGCTGCCGGCCGGGGACCGCTCCAAGATGGTGCCGTCCCCGGCTCGGCACTCGTTTACTTCCGGCTGCAGCAGCCGGAAGTAAACGAGTGCCTATCTCATGGATCTCTGCAGCATATCTATGCTGCAGAGATCTCTATGAGAGATCAGTGCACTTATACTAGAAGTCCCCCAGGGGGGCTTCTAGTATAAGTGTAAAAGTAAAAAAAAAAGTGTTGTTATAAGTAAAAAGCCCCCTCCCCTAATAAAAGTCAGAATCACCCCCCTTTTCCCAGGTTATAAATAAAAGTAAATAAATAAATAAATAAATAAACATGTTTGCTATCGCCGCATGCGTAATCGCCTGAACTATTAATTAATCACATTCCTGATCTCACACGGTAAACGGCGTCAGCGCAAAAAGATCCCAAAGTGCAAAATTGCGCATTTTTGGTTGCATCAAATCCAGAAAAAATTTAATAAAAAGCGATCAAAAAGTCGTATATGCGCAATCAAGGTACCGATAGAAAGAACACATCATGGTGCAAAAAATTACACCTGACACAGCCCCATAGACCAAAGGATAAAAGCGCTATAAGCCTGGGAATGGAGCGATTTTAAGGAACGTATATTTGTTAACAATGGTTTGAATTTTTTACAGGCCATCAGATACAATATAAGTTATACATGTTATATATCGTTTTAATCGTAACGACTTGAGGAACATGCATAACAAGTCAGTTTTACCCCAGGGCGAACGGCGTAAAAACACATTTCCCCCAAATAAAAGAAATGCGGGGTTTTTTTTCAATTTCACCACACTTTGAATTTTTTTCTGGTTTCGTAGTGTACTTTATGCAAAAATTCAGCCTGTAATTGCAAAGTACAATTAGTGACGCAAAAAATAAGGGCTCATGTGTGTCTCTAGGTGGAAAAATGCAAGTGCTATGGCCTTTTAAGCACAAGGAGGAAAAAAACGAAAACGCAAAAACGAAAATTAGCCTGGTCCCGAAGGGGTTAAAATCGCTTGTACTATAGATATTTATTGTTTTCAGAAAAATGACCCTGAAATGACAGTTATGCTTTAAAAAACTTCCGTTATTGCCGTGATTTAACTGACTGCAATGAGAATACATTGAAGTCAATAGAAAGACGGACGTCCAATGCATACAATTAGAGATGAGCGAACCGGGTTTGGATTCGATTCCATCCGAACCCGATCGTTCGGCATTTGATTAGTGGTGGCTGCTGAACTTGGATAAAGCTCTAAGGTTGTCTGGAAAACATGGATACAGCCAATGACTATATCCACATTTTCCACATAGCCTTAGGGCTTTGACGTCTTTTGCAAACAGCGGACGTTTTTTATTAGTTCACACAGTTTTTCTTTTTTCACTGTTCTTTCTCTGTTTATACTATTAAATTCAATGGACTTTTCAATTAGGCCACAGCCAAAGTCCAATTAGTAACCCAAACTAGAATAATGTACAAACACCACTTATTGCACTAATGGGAGGACAGGCTTTTAAATGACAGCCGTTATTTTAGACTCAAAATGACGGACGTCATTTTAAATGGAGCTGAAAAAAAAACGTTGTGTGTACACAGCCATATAATGTATGTTTTATATACAAATGTGTTTCCAGAGAAATACAACATTAAAGGGAACCCTGAATGTCCCAGAAATGGTGGTTTGCAGCTGTATAATGTAAGACTGAGTCATACTGTTCCCATGGTTAATGTATTGCACATACACGGTTGCATTTCACATCCCGGTATACCAGTCTTCCTGTTTAGTATATAACATTTTCAAGGGGGATTCCTAAAAATAATGAAAAATATTGTGATTTCTGTAAGCCGTAAATCCCACGCATTATATAGAAGGCAAACCCTCCGCAATGTTTATTAAGTATTTAATGCAGGTCGCTCTGTGGTTATCTGCTCATGTATGTCTCATATGACAAGTCATCCTTTCTTACACATGTATTCAATTTTACTGTAAGTTCTCTATACATCAGGATTCCAACTAACTGTCATCCTGCTCCGTGCTGTGACCTCTTCTAACCTTCTCCAGAAAGCAAAGGAAACATGTACTATTTCTTTTTTTGCTGTGGTTAAAACTTAGGGTCCAGTTACACAGAATGATTATCTGACAGATTATCTGCCAAAGATTTGAAGCCAAAGCCAGGAATTGATTCAAAAATAGGAGAAATCTCAGGCTTTCCTTTATGACCTGATCCCTGTTTTTAATCTGTTTCTGGCTTTGGCTTCAAATCTGTGGCAGATAGTCTGTCAGATAATCTTTCTGTGTAAATGGACCCTAAGGCTTCCATATTGATAAGTAATTCTCGCAGAATTTCAAGTGGAACCCACATCGCGGATTCCATTAGCAGTTTTGCCTGTCCCATTCATTGAATAGGATGCCTCGTGCACCTTCCGCTCTTTGCCAAAAGAAATGACATGTGTGAATGGGCCCTTACACAGTCAAGTTAACAAACCTTTACACAGCCTATTAGGCTGGATTTACATTGATGTGGCCATCCGGCGGCTTATTCCTCAAGCGCTGGAGGGAAACGAATCTTTGAACTGATCCTATTCATTTCAATGGAACAGTTTAAAGCATTTGGCGTGGCAATAGTGCCGCCAGGTCGCTGGACAAGCCGTACCTTCGAACATATCTTGCAGTGTTCTTTGGTATGGTCTGAATGTCTGAAAATGACTATAAATTAGAGGACAAAACTGATAACAACTGATGGAAGAAACTTATGGTAAATGATGGCACCTGAAGGATTTTATTGAAAAAAAAGTATAGAAAACCAGATGACAACTGATGCCTTTTCTGACAAAAAAAAAAACTTGAAAGAATGCAACCGATCAATGTAAACCCAGCCTTATATAGCTCGGTAGTTATGCAGGGAGAGCTGCATGGATCATCCATATGTCCCTTTCCTGCCATCAGCCTTACATATTAGGCTATGTTCCCACAACGTTTTTTCCTGTCCGTTTATAATTTTTAAAATGACGTCCATCATTTTGAGTCCAAAATGATGTCCGTTATATTGAGGATTGGCTGCCAGAAAGTGCAATAACGGCTGCTGGTACATTATCCTAGTTTAGGTGGACTGATTGAACTTTGGGTGTGTCTTTAATTAAAAAGTCCATTAAATTTAATAGCAAAAACGGAGAAAGGATGGTGAAAAAAGAAAAACTGTGTGTGAACAACAAAAAATAATGTCCGCTGTTTGCAAAAGACGGCCGAAAACAATTGTCATGATCATTATTTATATGTCCATGCAGATAATGTCCATTATTTTATAGACTGTGTGCACTGGACGTCTGTCATTCCACTGACTTTAATGCATTGCAGTTAGAGATGAGTGAGTCCATTCGAACCCGATCGTTCTGTATTTGATTAGCTGGGGCTGCTGAACTTGGATAAAGCTCTAAGGTTGTCTGGAAAACATGGATACAGCCAATGACTATATCCATGTTTTCCACATAGCCTTAGGGCTTTATCCAACTTCAGCAGCCACCGCTAATCAAATGTCGAAAGTTCGGGTTCGGATGGACTGGAGCATGCTAGAGGTTCGCTCATTTCTAATTGCAGCCAGTTAAATTGCGATAATAACGGATGTCTTTTTAAATAGAAAAATTGGACGCCTTTTCTCTTTTTTTGACGTTGTGTGAACAAAGCCTTAGCAGATAAAATGACTTGATCAGCCAATGAACAAGTGCGGATCTCTGGCACCATTACACAGGGCTATATAAGCCTGTTGGGCTGATAATTGTCCTGTGTAAAAGGGCCCTCCCTTATTCAAAAACAACATATTAATAAAGATTTATTAATGAAAATGTGTGACATGGTGAAAAATAAGGGGAGTAAATAGCAAGTGCCATCTTTGATACTTTGGAAAGTGCAACACAACCTGATCATGTGTTTTCAACCTTACTGGGTTCACACTACGTATATTTCAGTCAGTATATTTCAGTCAGTATTGCAACCAAAACCAGGAGTGGATTAAAAACACAGAAAGGATCTGTTCACACAATGTTGAAATTGAGTGGATGGCCGCCATATAACAGTAAATAACGGCCATTATTTCAATATAACAGCCGTTGTTCTAAAATAACAGCAAATATTTGCCATTAAATGGCGGCCATCCACTCAATTACAACATTGTGTGAAAAGATCCTTTCTGTGTTTTTAATCCACTCCTGGTTTTGGTTGCAATACTGACTGAAATATACGTAGTGTGAACGCAGCCTCAGGTTTGAAAGGTAGATACGAACCAAAAGTCCCTTAAATTAGGGTGTTGTATTCAACACAGGCATGCCATTTTTTCATGAATATCTGGTATATTCCTCATTTCACATATCACAAATAAGGAGAATATGTGCCATGTAAACAGGCTACATAGTACTATTCTAAAGTATCCTATGAAATCCTAATTGGCCATCAAGTAATCAAAATCCAAGTGACGTCTCACTTCTCCATCGATGCTTGAAATGATGTAATTTTATTTAATTATCTTAGCACCTTACCCAAGTCCTGTATTTAAGCTTTGCTTTGTAATCCATCATGCGTCAAACCATAATGGTGTCAGGAATCTGGGAGTAGTAAGCTGTGAGCAATTAGCATTTCAATCAGATTTACAAGAGGAGATCAGCAGGAGCCGGTGCTGGTTAACAGCCCATGTGTGTTGTAAATAAGGGGCTACAAATGCAATGATTTACAGTAGACAGCTTACATTTCATATATGATTGCTGGGGCTGCATTGCTTCATATTCATTCACTCTAATTAGGTGCAGCCAATAGAGCTATTACTTCTGGATACAAGATCACTCTGGTAACTTCGATGTATCTTATGTGCAGTGGGCAAACATTTTGATCAAACTAAATGTGGCCCTGGACATGGTAATATTCAGATTTTACTTTGGTGACTATGGGTCAAAAATATATCCACTAAAATACCACTAGTAGGTTTTATTTAGAGCGTTCACCATTGGGATATGGCCACATATGGCATATATGCTGGAAAAGTTTGAAAGTGGATGCAAAAAAAATGTGCATGATTACTACATGGAAATGGACCTATTGCAGATTTTCTCCATTGGCTTCAATAGAGGAGTCAAGATTTAAAATAAATCAGCAACCTTTCTATCTTCAGTATCTTCATCTTCAGCAGCTCCCAAAGACAATGAATAGAGGGGCAGAGCGCACGGGGAGATAAACCAATGGCAGATCTTCCCACAGGAGGAATAACTTTCGGCCGAACAATTACTCAGCCGACAGTTGTTTAAGGTGTATGGATACCTTTAATATGACAACACTTACTGTCATAAAAAAAATATATATTTTGTCCCACGTCCATGGCTGCTCTTTGTTGTGGCCCATAGCAGGGTCCAATTTATAAAATCTATTTCCCTCTTCTTCTTTCAGCTCTTTCTTAGTTTAAAGCGAATGTACCATCAGGTACATTCGCTTTAAGTGTTGCATATAAATAGAACGGGGAAGCCAGTGCTGCGGTCCTTTTTTTGAACCACGGCCCGATTCCAGAGCAACGGCCCAGGCTAAAGCTCTGGAGGTGTTTCGGCCTGCCTCAGTAATGCTGCTCCATTAGAATCAGCTTCCCTACACTGGCGCCATATTATTCATTTGCAACACTTCAAGGGAATGTACCTGATGGTACATTCACTTTAAAGACTAGGTAATGTTAGAGATGGCTGCTCCATTGCAGTGATGGTCTCTCATCTTCCCCAGGCTCTTGATTTCATGGTTTTCATACTTAGCAAGTCATCATCCCCTCTCATAGGCTTGCATAACTAGAGCGATATGCCGTTCAGGAGAAAGCTTACTGCCAATAGTCTTTTGGTAAATAAATTGGTTATCAGCTTCCCCCAGAAACCGATACACCCCAAAAAAGGACGAATAAAGTTTTGACTACCAAACAGAACATCCAGGTCAAAACACTTGTACTCATTTTAGGGTGAACATTTTCTACTAAACGTTCCACAAGGGCAGTATTATATTTCATATAAGGTACCGGGTCTGCTCCAAGCATTTGTATGGAGCTTGAGGTTCTTCCCCCCTATCACCACCGCACATTACTATAATAAATGAGGGGAAGTGTGGGCGTTAATTAAAACCTCTTGTTCTTCTCCTCTTCACCGATCTAGCAAAGTATTTTTCTCAATGCAAATAAGGGTCACATATGTCAGTAGATACATTGTTTCTGTGCATTTTGCTGCCCTATGATGTAAGGAAGAAGTGACACCTAAAGCTGTGGAGAGGAATGTTGGAGTGGGAGGGAAGAGCCGGATGGCTATTTACCTGCCCAGTGCTGACTGAGGCACAGATGATGAGCCAGCTTCCTCTGCTCTTACCCCCTTAGGAGACAGAAAATGTCAGCCCACACTCTGCTTATCACTGACTATCCCTTGATTGACTCTTTGTGTCCCTGGTTTTTGCCTGGACTGTGCATTTTTCAGTCATACAGCAAGCAGCCAGGCACAGACCCCTTTTCGTTCTGTCATTGTACATGAAGCCCACATAGCCTCCCACACAGCACTCTCCTCAAAGACTAGCAGGATGCTGGGATTCTTTGAAGAAACACTTTTTTTTGTATCTAACAAAAGGATTGCACAGATCTTGATGTGCTGCACAATTATTCCTTTCTGGCTCCACATGTGAAAATATCAGAGAGATATACGTCCATCCATATCTGTCAGATAACCAACAGGTTTAAGCTGCCTCCTAAATAGACTGGAAACATAAGTCGCGTCTGTTCCCAAAAATATTCATGATACCATATGGCCACTGACCGATATCTGCTGAAAGCCGGCCAGCTGGGAAGTCGGATTCCACATGAAGAATACCCCATGATCTAAACTGTGAACGAAAACGTGTTCTGAGCAAACAAATCTAAGTTGTAGGCAGTGTTGTCTACAAGAAATACTGGAGAATAAAACAAACAATCAGGCTGAACCAGTTAGTGCCAAATATGATGCAGCAAGCAAAAAAAAAAAAAAAAATTGGATGTGAATGATACCATGAACCTACTGCCAAGTAACTAGTCATAGGTCCACCCCCAGGTCACTAAAGCTCAGCTAAAGAGAATATATTTTCTACAATCTTATATATCAAACAAAATGACAACTAAAGCTCCTCAGACCTTTCATATATTCAAAAATAATTAACAAAATTTTTTTTTTTTTTATTAACTCTATATCAGCCCAGAAATATATAAAGTACAGCTCAGATATCATGATGATAAATGAAAAAAAAATATTATTGTCAATATAATGAACAAGTACCACTTAATGTGCACACATAATATTGCTATTAGAGATGAGCGAACCGGGTTCGGGTTCAAGTTGATCCGAACCCGAACGTTCAGTATTTGATTAGCGGTGGCTGCTAAACTTGGATAAAGCTCTAAGGTTGTCTGGAAAACATGGATACAGCCAATGACTATATCCATGTTTTCCACATAGCCTTAGGGCTTTATCCAAGTTCAGCAGCCACCGCTAATCAAATGCCGAAAGTTTGGGTTCGGATGGACTCAAGCATGCTCGAGGTTCGCTCATCTCTAATTGCTATACATTGCTCAATACACTGACTACATAACAGTCCCATGCTATATGATACCCAAATAAATCACACAAAAAACCATGCTTAAAGCGAATATACAGTATCATCAGGTACATTCGCTTTAAGTGTTGCACATGAATAGAACGGCACTGGCATAGGGAAGTCCATGCAGCGGTCCTTTTTTTGAACCGCGGCCCAATTCCTGCGCATGGCGCCGGTCTATTACTAAATACTGACTTGAGCTGGAGCAACATTTTAGAGGGGTGGGGGTTTCCTCCCATTTGCTATAAAGGGGTATTTTCATTATGAACCCAGCAGTTGCTCCTCTTATCCACTAGTTATCCCTTATCATATGGATTAGAGATAACTTTTCATAATGAGACTACCCCTTTAAGTTTTAGCTCCCTTTAAGATTAAGTCAAGTGGATGGAGTGATTCATTGGTTGACAGTTCTCTCCAGGACCCATACACCCAAATGTAGTCAATAAGGTGCTTCACCTTTCCCCACAAAACTACATATGAAATCCCCTTAAGAACCATGGAAATTTTTCTTTTTGTTTTTTATTTTTTTCCTTCTCGCTTTCTAAGAGCCATAACTCTATTTGTAAGACCAATTGTACTTTTCAATGGCATCCCTTTAACAGGGAAAAGTTTTAAAAACACCATTCTGCAACTTTTTGTGCAGGTGGTGGTAATTTTTTACATTGCTCACAGTGAGATTCTTTTTTTTTTTACTTTACGTTTTAAGGAATCTAAACCTTTAAAAAAATGCTTTTCTGTGAAAGGAATTATTTTTCTTTTGACATATAGTGGTGCCTTGGATTACGAGCATAATTCGTTCCGGGGCCGCGCTTGTAATCCAAATCCACTCTTAAACCAAAGCAAATTTTCCCACAAGAAATCACTGAATTGCAGAGAATTGGTTTCACACCCCAAAAATGATTAATGATTTTTTAATTCTGAGTATGAGTATGTACAACAAATGAAACAAACAATTAGAAACAGCTGAATATGTCATATTATAAGTTACTGTACAGTATAGCAATGAGCATGAGGAATATAATGCACAGCAAGTGCAAAAACTTAAAAAAAAAACAAAAAAAAACAGCGCGTTTGTAGATACAGGATGGAACTGCAGATCCCCATAATGCAGAAGCGTAGTACAACAGGCTAGAATAGAGAAGCAGGGCTGCTGTCAGAGGCCTGCATGGTCACATGACAGCAATGGGGGAAGGGGTGTGTGTTCAGCATGGACCAATCAGAAAGTGAGAATCATAGAGCTGTGCAGGAGGACAGTAACATAAACTTTTCCATACAGCAGTGTATATATCTGTGTTTGAATGCAGGCACAGTATAGCAGGAATGGAGAGGATGGGAACAACAAGGACTGACAAAGACTGCATGGAGCATGAAGGAATGAGCAGGGCATATGTGGGCTCAGTATAGGGCATATGTGAGCTCAGTATAGTAGCACTCTCTGTCCGGGGAGAGAGGGGTTACAGCTATGAAGAGATTACCTCCACTGTCCTGTCCCCTGATGTAAGCCTCAGCCTGAAGTGGATCTGCTATAATTTGGAAGGTGAGGGAGACTTCCTGGGACAGAGTACAGTGCTGTAGACCCTATGCAGACCATGTCACTCCCCCACTCGCCCTCTCACCCAGTACAGGGAGCTCTTAAACCAAAGCAATGCTCTTAAACTAAGTTATAATTTTGAAAAACTGTGAGCTCTTCTTGCAAAACGCTCTTAATCCAAGTTACTTATAAACCAAGTTACCACTGTATTTTGAGTTTTAAGGTAGATAGGACTTTTTATTACTTTTTTAAAATTACATTTTCTGGTGATGCAAGGTGACCAAAAACATTAAAACTTTTTGTTTACAATGTTCACATCACAAAATAAATAAAAACAATTCTAGTCCTGACATTTGGCATATGGCATTTGGGCATATGGCAATATCAAACTGGATATTCTCTTGAAATTTAGCTCTGGGGTGTCCCATTTCTGTGATCTTTGTTTGGAGTTACCTGTGGTAAATTCAGCTGATTGGACAGGATTTGGAAAAACACAGCCCTGTCAGCAATGTATATCAGAGCAAAACCAACATATGAGGAGGAAAGAACTGCATGTAGAGCTCAGACACATGATTATATGGATGCATACATTTCCATAAGGATTCAAAAAGTTCCCAAGAGTACAATGGTCTCCATAATTCTAAAAGCAGAAAATTTTTGGATCAACCAGGACTAGAGATGACCACCCCACCAAAGTAAGTGGTTAAAGGGAGAAGGGCCATAGTAATAGAGGTGACCAAGAGCCCAATGGTCTTTCTGGTTGAGCTTCAAAGACACTGTATGGAGATGGGAGAATCTTCCAAAAAGTAACCACCACTGCAGCCTCCTCCTATCCGGGCTTTATGATAGAGTGGACAGAAAGAAGCCTCTCCTAAATAAAAGACACAGTAATTTGCAAAAAAAAAGCACCTAAAGGTCCCTCAGATTGCTAGAAATAGGGCACATCTGGAGAAAAACCTGGGACTGCTCATCACCTCCTAATACCCTGCCTATTGTGAAGCATGGTGGTGGCAGCTTTATGATGAAGGGATGTCTTTCAGTGGCTTGGGCAGGGAGGCTGATCAAAGTTGAGGGAAAGCCGAAAGGATCACCTCAAGACATATAACTTATTAATATAGTAAGGCAGACGAACAACATGTATGGAGAAAGAGGGGTGCTAATATAGTGTAGCTTGGACAATACCAGTGGGAAAATTACCACAAATTATTGTGCAAACCTTAGGCACAACACTAGTTAGGCCTTTTTGTTTTTTTCAGTCCGCTGCCTGGCCTCTGGTTCTCTGCTCCTGGCACCCGTCCTGATGCCAAAGCTCGAAATTGCAGTTTGAAAATGACCATTGTACCATACAAACAGCCACAGCGCAGGGCTCCCAAAATAACTCCAAAGACCTCAAAAGTGTCTTTCTTGGGCGTTTATTCACACTAGGCTTAAAAAATGAGCAACACGTTTCGGTGTCGGACTGACACCTTTATCAAGCTCCTCCTTACTGCAAAACACCAAGTCCTGCTCTAGGAGCAGGACTGCGCTGTGGCTGTATGTATGGTCGAATGGTCAATTCGATGGTCAGAGCCCTTTGATGCACAAAAGTCTGGGTCAGATAAATGCAATGTTCCTCCCCGCCTTTTAAGAGCCATAGCGCTTTTATTTTTCCACCTACAGGGCTGGTTGGGGTGTAATTTTTTGCACCATGATCTCTAGTTTTTATTAAAATCATATTGGTGTAACAAAAAAATTATAAATTTTTTTGTGGTATATAATTTAATAAAATCAGCAATCCAATTTTTTTTTCCATTCAAACACCGTTCACTGCGCGGGAACAATAATGTTATATTTTAATAGATCGGACAATTCTGCTACGATATGTAATATGTTTATTTTTTTATTTTTTTATATTTGTATTTTTATAATGGGCAAGGGGGTATTTTAAACTTATATTGGGAGGGGGTTTATAAGGTTTTTTTTATACTTTTAAAAACTTTTTTTACTTTTTTTTTTACACTTTAATTCACTGTAAAATATGCAATCATTAGATTGCATATACTGATCTATGCTATGCCTGAGAGCACACTCTACACATTGATCACCGATCAGACAGGACGGAGGTAAGGAGCTTACCCCCGCCTGTCGGCCATGCTGCGGGGGTCCAGATCACTCACTGAGCACCTTAAACGCAGCGATTGCTGTAGATCATGGCGTTTAAGGAGTTAATGAGAGTCGGCTGCGGGATTACCTTCGGCCCCGGACACTGATGTGAGCGGGATCACTCTCACTGCAGCGCTCCCGCTTACATCAGAAAGCCCCGTCAGTACAGGAATGTATATATACATTCCTACTGCACGGGGTACAGTATGTGCAGTAGGAATGTATATATACAGATTGCTGATGGGAAGGGGGTAGTGATCAGTGCCAGGCAGCGGCTGCCAAGGCCAATAAAATTATGAAATGCATCAAAAGAGGCAAGGATGCTAAAGATGAGAACATAGTTTTGCCTCTTTACAAAACACTGGTCAGACCACATATGGAATAGGCTATGTTGACACAACATTTTTTCATCTCCGTTTAAAATGGCATTGTGCAATGTCCATCAGTGCAATGACGGTTGTTGGCACATTATTCTAGTTTAGGTGGACTAATTGCCCATTGGATGTGTCTTTCATTGAAGAGTCCATTAAATTTAATAGTAAAAATGGTGAAAGCACAGAAAAAAAGAAAAACTGTGTGTGAACTAAAAAATAATGTCCAAAAATAATTGTCAATGATCATTATTTTCACGTCCGCGCAGACAATGTCCGTCATTTTATACATTGTGTGCATTGGACATTTCTCATTCCATTAACTTCAATGCATTTCATTGAAGTCAAATTACATTGCGGCAATAACAGACGTCTTTTAAATAGAAAAGGTGTCAACCTTTTCTCTTTTTTTTAAGTTGTGTGAATATAGCCATATTGTGTACAGTTTTGGGCACCTGTATATGAGAAGGACATGGATGCAGAGGAGGGCGACCAAGGTCATTAAGGAAATGGGTGGGTTACAGCTTGGGGCTATTTAGTTTAGAAAAAAGATGTCTTAGGGGCGATCTGATCACAATGTACAAATATATAAATGGACAGTACAGAGATCTTTCTAGTGATCTTTTTACACCTAGGCTTGTAACCATGACATTTTAAAAATTTGTTTAAAAAAAGTATGCTCACCTATATGGCCTCCCTGGTGTCCTCTTCTGCATCTCCAGTGTCTTCTATGTCTCTGGTGTCTTCTCCGTCTCCAGTGTCCTCCTCCGTGATGCGCCACTGCCAGTGACTGGCTGAGCAGGCTGTCACTTTTGTCTGGAGAGTAACAACCTGCTCAGCCAAACACTGGCCGCTGCTGTCCCAGAGACACAGAATACCCTGGAGCATGGACAGGTAAGTACTGCACCAACACTGCACCAAAACAGCTAAAAAAAAACTGTTTAGCTGTTTTAGTGCAGTTTATTATGGTTCAGTGCACAACTTTGTGAATTTTACGCCAAATATTCACAAACCTGGCAAACTGAATTTTTACAAACTTTTTTCTCATCTTTAATAATAATAAATTATAGTGCATTAAGGGTTTATTTTCCTCAAAACCTCTTGCTCTAGAATATGGTATGCACAGCATGTTAAGACTATGTTCCCGTTACGGAAAATTAGGGGGAAAAAATGGCAGTTTTTTGTCCTTATTTTTCCTCGTGGGAACAAAGCCTTAATGTGGCAGGTTCCTTTTAAGCTGTTGTGTATTGATGTTCTGTAAAGTAGAGATACATTACAAAAAAGCTGCACAACATTATTGGCAATGGTCCCTTCATGAATATTTAGAAATCCTTTATGGAGCTTTATGGAGGTACACTTTAAGATAGAGAGGAGAGAGAAAAATACAGGCAAGAGGCGGCGCCTTGTGCGATACCGCAGAAAAATTGGTGGATGTAGATGTATAGATTCAAGGCCAACCTTTCAGCCTCTTGGGCTTTGTGCATTTCACCCCAGATGGTGGACTATAGCTGGGTCCAGGTGTGAATCACTGTCTTGAGGAAGTTGTGAGGCTGCTAATCGGTAGCTGTAAGTACTATAGAACAGGATGCTCCCTTAAAGGGGCCTGTGCCAGCATGAAAACAGAAAAATAAAAAATGGTGGCTAAAAAAGTTAGCAATTGAGTGAGAACGGTTTTTCTAGCCACCCTTTTTTATTTTTATTTTTTCGCACTTTAAGATAGAGATGCTCTAAACCTACATCATTACCACTGAGAATGATACAAAGTAATTATTCCTATAAATATAGCATAATGTTTGTTTCAATTATTGCGGCAGCCATTAATTAACCACTTGCAGTATTAATGAGGCTTACTTAACTATCTTTTAATTAGTTTAATTATTAATGATATAACGATTTGTTTTTTTAATCATATCCCAATTTTTCATTGTGGACGGTTCATTCAATCTGATACGCATTTATATGTTAGTAATTATTATAAAGCTACATCTTGTTACTATACATTGTCACAGTGTTAGTGCTGGATGTATATTTCAGTCCATTGACAGAGATAGAATTATCCATGAAATGAAGTCCAGTGGTGTTGGTTTCAGCACTTTAAGGGTGCGTTCACACATACAGGATCTGCAGCAGATCTGCAGCAGATTTGATGGCGCAAATTTGAAGGTGCAGATTCAAAGCAAATCAATTCTAGGTCATCAAATCTGCTGCAGATCTGCTGCGGATCTGCTGCAGATTCAAATCTGCGCCATCAAATCTGCTGCAGATCCTGTACGTGTGAACGCACCCTTAGTATTAATCTAACTATTAAAAATATACAGTATATCCTTTATTACATATCAGGAGACCATGCAGAAGACCAGCATCCAATGAATTTTCATACTTACCATGATCAAGCGCACCTGTGTGGAACCCATTGGCTTGCTGGTTTTCTGCATGAAGCTTTTACCTTTTTTGATGTGTAATAAATAATATATATTTTTAATACTTGGATTATTTTGGAGTTCTGGAACCAGCACCATTGGACTTGTGGATCCGTGCACCCTGTATACTATGCACCCTGGTTGCAAGAAAGATTAAGGTGAGCTACATTCTCACTACATTCACAATTTCCTAGAATTATCCACAAATTATCTTTTTAATGTAGCCCTAAAAACATAATACATACAGGAATGTAAATACATTTTATTGTAAATTTACTATGACTATGCATAGACCCTTGCCAAGTGTTTAGCTATATTTAGGGTATGTTTAGGGTTTGCCTGCAACAAAAAATCTGATGGGGTTAATTCTGCAGCCTCTCCGAGGATGTTTACTAAGCTGCTGATGTTTGGTCCGAGAAATCTATGCAGCAATTCTACATTTCACACCTGTGATATAGCGGTGTTTTTCACCTGCACAGTGCACTACTACTTGTCACGGTTGTGAGCACCGGTGTCATCGACTGAAAGTAATGCAACAGTGCCCCCTGATTTGATTCTGTCTAATTCAGTCATATGAACACTTTCCTACTACAAGAATTTATCATTGAGATAGTTTTACAGTTTTCACATTAGTTTAGTGCATGCTAGGACATGTAGTGCATCATGTACAGAGCTGGTGAGGTGCATGACTAAAATTGTCAGTGTACTGGGTGATCGGTATCTTTTTTAATAATATTTCTGTAGCGGCTCGGAATTGCCATTCTAGGGGTCTGTTATTAATCTTATATATTAATAATGGATTATTTTGCAAACACTATCATATTTATTTACAAATATTTGAATTTAATAATTATACTGATTGCAATGAAAGCAGAAATATTGCTATGAAATAATGGTATCAAATATTTTTATGAAAATAATAAACATTAATTAATACTTAAAACATAACCTGTCGCTGTTAATCACTTGTTTTTTATATGCAGTTGGAAGAGATCGCAAGGGCCAAGGGCAGAAGAGGCAGAAGAGATCAAGTGGCCCATGGGCCCCTCTGGCCAGACAGGGGCATAATACTAGCAAATTATACCTCTAAATAGGGGTGGTACATTTATATGGTGGTGGTATATTTAGAGGTGTAATATGCTAGTATTATGCCCCTGTCTGGCCAGAGGGGCCATGGGCCACTTGAACTCTTTTGCCTCTTCTGCCCTTTGTCCTTGGGATCTCTTCCAACTCTTCTTCCCTTGGCACTTGGGAGAGCACAACACTGTCTAGGGTGCAGACTATAGCCTGCCATAAAGCTGCCTGCCATCAACATGATAATAATGTAATGTAATATAACTTATATTTTCTCAGGTTCAACAAAGAAAAGTTCCTCAATGCAAATTACTTTAGTAAAACTTTGACCATTCTTTCCCTGGCACTTTCCAGATGCCTCGGACGAGCCTTGATAGATGCGATTTCTGTCACTTAAGTAAAACTTCAATAAACGTATTTTATTTATGGTGGAAGTTGCCCCATTCCATAACCTTGTTACTGACACCCCACCAAAGCATTCATCTTTCTACCTATACAGCAGCCAATCTATTAGTACGCTCTCTCCTTCCAAATATGTCTTCTGTTGGAACTATTAAGGTCTCATTCTGTCATTATAAACGTTAATAGTCGCCATTTATCTTGCGTATTAATATCTTGTGTGTTTAATAAATTAAAAAATCATTTTTAACTACAGTTAATACATCTATGATGATACATTGAAGAGCAGAAACTAATGCATATTAATGAATCTTCTCTTTTCTTCCACTGACTCGCTGGATCTCTGTGTTAATCACTCAGGCAACACACAGAGAATTAGGCTCTGTTTTACCCAAAACCTATCAACATTTCATTATTTCAGTTACCTGATTGATGGATGTAATAATATATGTGGCGTGATATGATATGTTTGCATTAAATTTTAATCAAATATTACTATATTCAGAAAACATTAAGTAAATCATGACGGATGAGGCAATATTGTCTGCCTGTCATATTGATGGCTCACAAAAGGCGCTGGCTGAGAGTTACAGAATGAGCATCTCTAATGGAGTCAAGGGGGAAGGAACTGCCTTTCTTTGCAGCCTCTAGTAAGGAGATGGGACAGGAAACTTGTTTTCTTTCAGAGAGACGGATGCAAGTTTACAGTAATCTATGGAGTTTCATACTGTTTGGTACTAAAAAAAAAAAGTTTGACATACTTATAGACGTGGCTCTCTATTATAGCAAGTAGAGATGAGCAAAGCACGCACACACTCGGGTCTGTCTGAACATGAGCGTGCCGCATGGGATTACCAATGGCTGAAGAAGTTGGATACAGCCCTAGGGATCCTATGGCTGTATCCATGTTTTCCAACATCTTCAGCCACCGGTAATCAAATGCAGAGAGTTTAAATCATGCTGAGTGTGCTAGAGATTTACTCATCTCTAATACCAACTATAGGGGCTCCTAAATAGGGGACATTCCTCTGTGACTTATATTTGGGCTAATAGTTGAACATGAACATATGATGGGGTTCTGTCTGCTGGGACACCCATTGGTCATGAGAATATGAGTCCCTTGTTTCTCAGTATAAATGGTAAACTAATTTCTCCAATTACTGTCTATAGGACTGATGGTGATAGAGAGGTATGGTGCTTGGTTGTCTACAGCAGACCCATAGGGGCCCATTAATTAATGTGGGCCTTTGGCGTACACCAAGGAAAAGGTGAAGATTTTTGCCTTTTCCATGGTGTAAGCCTCCCTCCCCTGATGGATGGGCTCATCACCTCTATGCACCCAGACACTTCCTCCTCTCTGCCGCTGCCCTTCTGGATGGGGCCATAGCTCTTCTACACTGGGTATGCCTTGCCTGTTGACTGTAGTCAAATCCATGTCCTAGCTTATACTCCCTGAGTTACTGTTCCTGATTTGACTCCTAAATGACCCTGATCCTGACCTCAGTGTTTTACCTAGATGATGCTTCTGTCTTTCCCTTTGGTTTACTGATCTGGTGCCTGTTGATCTATCACTGGTGATGACCATTAGCTGCATTTCACACTATGCCCCAGTCTGGTCATCTGGCTTCTGGCCTGTTACATGTCTGACTACTTTCCTGACCGCCTCAGTTCTTGCTAATACTGCATCAGTGCTACAGCCGCCAATCCAGACTATTCTGCAGAGCGCAACCTGACGATTCTCCACCCTTCTGACTATTCAAGGAAAAGATAGTCAACCAAATCTCAGCAATCAGGGTATAGCAACAATATAAATAAAACAATATGCACAAGCCAAAAAGACAGAAATGGCTGCACATCGCACCCATGGCTGACACGAAAGCTTATTCAGCTACATTTATAACCAACATCAGAAGTTAGTATATAATTTGGCCAAACCATATTGCCTCATGTACCATGTGCAGGTCTTCTGATACACATGAGTCCCTAACCAAAAAACATCACTGTGCCGGTCAGCGACCACAATCCCCGCAAAAAGTGCACACGCAGAGAAGGGGGCCACGGAATGGCCCTGCAACCCCATTGTCACAGGACCAGACCCAAAAGGGCTCCCCCGAAACCCGCAGGCGACACCGGCGGAAAAAGTGGACGCCAAGCAACACAAGTGTGAACAAGCTCTTACCTCTCTCCATTCCTCTGCAGGTAGAATGGGAGAATGCTAGGAGATCCTCCCCTTATGTACACAGGTGCTTCCTGCTAATTTGGTTCACATGGGTCTTACAAAGCACGAGTGCTAGCCACAATGAAAAAAGGGACAGAATACATAAAATATGCACAAGCCAAAAAGACAGAAATGGCTGCACATCGCACCCATGGCTGACACGAAAGCTTATTCAGCTACATTTAAAACCAACATCAGAAGTTAGTATATAATTTGACCAAACCATATTGCCTCATGTACCACGTGCAGGTCTTCTAAAACACATAAGTCCCTAACCAAAAAACATCACTGTGCTGGTCAGCGACCACAATCCCCGCAAAAAGTGGTGTTTTTTATTTAGCCTAGGGGCATTAGTATCAGCCATGGGTGTGAGGTGCAGCGCTCTTTTTCTTCCCTGAACCGTACTTTGTTTCTCTCTTTTCTCTGTGTTTTGCACTCCTCCTGGCAACCCACATGACCGCAATTAGCAGGAGACACCTGAGTGCTCATGGTTTTAATCCCTTCTGTCTTTTTCCATTCTTTCTGCAGCAGCTATGGTGAGCGCAAAACCTCATTCAGACTTGTTCTGTTTTGGGGCGACCTTCTCCGCCGGTGGTGCTGGCCGGGTTCTGGTGTGGTGTTTTTGGGTCTGGTCCTGTGGCATGGGGGTCGCAGGGTCGTCCCATGGCCCCCGTTCCCTGACTGTGCACGCCTGTGGGGTTGGCAGCCACTGACTGGCACGGTGTGGACTTAGTGTAGGGACCCATGTGTATCAGATACCTGCATGATGGTACATGGGGCAGTATGGCTTGATCAATTCATACACAAAATTCTGGTGTGTTTTTTATTTAGCCTAGGGGCATTAGTATCAGCCATTGGTGTGAGGTGCAGCGCTCTTTTTCTTCCCTGAACCGTACTTTGTTTCTCTCTTTTCTCTGTGTTTTGCACTCCTCCTGGCAACCCACATGACCGCAATTAGCAGGAGACACCTGAGTGCTCATGGTTTTAATCCCTTCTGTCTTTTCCCATTCTGTCTGCAGCAGCTATGGTGAGCGCAAAACCTCATCCAGATTTGTGCTGTTTTGGGGCGACCTTCTCCGCCGGCGGTGCTGGCCGGGTTCTGGTGTGGTGTTTTTGGGTCTGGTCCTGTGGCATGGGGGTCGCAGGGTCGTCCCATGGCCCCCGTTCCCTGACTGTGCACACCTGCAGGGTTGGCAGCCACTGACTGGCACGGTGTGGACTTAGTGTAGGGACCCATGTGTATCAGATACCTGCACGATGGTACATGGGGCAGTATGGCTTGATCAATTCATACACAATATTCTGGTGTGTTTTTTATTTAGCCTAGGGGCATTAGTATCAGCCATGGGTGTGAGGTGCAGCGCTCTTTTTCTTCCCTGAACCGTACTTTGTTTCTCTCTTTTCTCTGTGTTTTGCACTCCTCCTGGCAACCCACATGACCGCAATTAGCAGGAGACACCTGAGTGCTCATGGTTTTAATCCCTTCTGTCTTTTCCCATTCTGTCTGCAGCAGCTATGGTGAGCGCAAAACCTCATCCAGACTTGTGCTGTTTTGGGGCGACCTTCTCCGCCGGCGGTGCTGGCCGGGATCTGGTGTGGTGTTTTTGGGTCTGGTCCTGTGGCATGGGGGTCGCAGGGTCGTCCCATGGCCCCCGTTCCCTGACTGTGCACGCCTGCGGGGTTGGTAGCCACTGACTGGCACGGTGTGGACTTAGTGTAGGGACCCATGTGTATCAGATACCTGCACGATGGTACATGGGGCAGTATGGCTTGATCAATTCATACACAAAATTCTGGTGTGTTTTTTATTTAGCCTAGGGGAATTAGTATCAGCCATGGGTGTGAGGTGCAGCGCTCTTTTTCTTCCCTGAACCGTACTTTGTTTCTCTCTTTTCTCTGTGTTTTGCACTCCTCCTGGCAACCCACATGACCGCAATTAGCAGGAGACACCTGAGTGCTCATGGTTTTAATCCCTTTTGTCTTTTCCCATTCTGTCTGCAGCAGCTATGGTGAGCGCAAAACCTCATCCAGACTTGTGCTGTTGTGGGGCGACCTTCTCCGCCGGCGGTGCTGGCCGGGTTCTGGTGTGGTGTTTTTGGGTCTGGTCATGTGGCATGGGGGTCACAGGGTCGTCCCATGGCCCCGTTCCCTGACTGTGCACGCCTGCGGGGTTGGTAGCCACTGACTGGCACGGTGAGGACTTAGTGTAGGGACCCATGTGTATCAGATACCTGCACGATGGTACATGGGGCAGTATGGCTTGATCAATTCATACACAATATTCTGGTGTGTTTTTTATTTAGCCTAGGGGTATTAGTATCAGCCATGGGTGTGAGGTGCAGCGCTTTTTTTCTTCCCTGAACCGTACTTTGTTTCTCTCTTTTCTCTGTGTTTTGCACTCCTCCTGGCAACCCACATGACCGCAATTAGCAGGAGACACCTGAGTGCTCATGGTTTTAATCCCTTCTGTCTTTTCCCATTCTGTCTGCAGCAGCTATGGTGAGCGCAAAACCTCATCCAGACTTGTGCTGTTTTGGGGCGACCTTCTCCGCCGGCGGTGCTGGCCGGGTTCTGGTGTGGTGTTTTTGGGTCTGGTCCTGTGGCATGGGGGTCGCAGGGTCGTCCCATGGCCCCCGTTCCCTGACTGTGCACGCCTGCGGGGTTGGTAGCCACTGACTGGCACGGTGTGGACTTAGTGTAGGGACCCATGTGTATCAGATACCTGCACGATGGTACATGGGGCAGTATGGCTTGATCAATTCATACACAAAATTCTGGTGTGTTTTTTATTTAGCCTAGGGGCATTAGTATCAGCCATGGGTGTGAGGTGCAGCGCTCTTTTTCTTCCCTGAACCGTACTTTGTTTCTCTCTTTTCTCTGTGTTTTGCACTCCTCCTGGCAACCCACATGACCGCAATTAGCAGGAGACACCTGAGTGCTCATGGTTTTAATCCCTTCTGTCTTTTCCCATTCTGTCTGCAGCAGCTATGGTGAGCGCAAAACCTCATCCAGACTTGTGCTGTTTTGGGGCGACCTTCTCCGCCGGCGGTGCTGGCCGGGTTCTGGTGTGGTGTTTTTGGGTCTGGTCCTGTGGCATGGGGGTCGCAGGGTCGTCCCATGGCCCCCGTTCCCTGACTGTGCACTCCTGCGGGGTTGGTAGCCACTGACTGGCACGGTGTGGACTTAGTGTAGGGACCCATGTGTATCAGATACCTGCACGATGGTACATGGGGCAGTATGGCTTGATCAATTCATACACAAAATTTTGGTGTGTTTTTTATTTAGCTTAGGGGCATAAGTATCAGCCATGGGTGTGAGGTGCAGCGCTCTTTTTCTTCCCTGAACCATAAATAAAACAATGTTGGATTTAGGGCAATACCTACTTATTGTATATACGGATAACTTGAGATATTGCAGTATTAGCAGAGTCTGAGGTCCCATATAAGTTCACTATGTATGCCGTGTATGAGGTCTAGACTGTGTAAGCATGTTTTCTACCTGACAAGTCAGTCAATACCTTTTTAGCAGGGACATTTAGAGAAGCTGACAGTATCGATGAGCTATTTTATCTTCCACAAGAGAAAAAGCACAAACTTAGAACTAAGCGCAGCTATTATAGAACCTCAGTGCCGTCCTTGGGGGAAAAAAAAATTTCAGACAAGGAAAAGTAACAAAACTCCGGGACGTCTTACTGCTCCTGAGCCTGGAAACGAATAAATAAGCAATTTATTTGTTAAAGCTGATCGAACGCCTCACACACCGTGCAGCAAGTCTTCATATATTAGCCGAAAGTGAATCTACACAAAAAATGATACTATTGATCTATAACCGAGCTCCTTGTCGTTTACAGAGCTTTTCTCCCCCTCCCCACTCGCCAAGCTTTGTACTAAATCTTGTTGTCTTCAATAAACATTTGAGAATATTAGTATAATATCCGGCTCACAAATATAATCTCCCCCAAACATCTATATATTTCCAGTTTGCACTATTAGGCTATGTTCACACTACCTAAAAGTAAGGCCGTTGTTGCCATCGGCAACGGGTGGAACACTGCCTATTCTTGTATGGGATCCCGGCCGGAGCATATACACATCATATACGCTCCGGTCGGGATTCCATGCGGCGCCGCAAAAAACTGACGTTTCAGTTTTCTGCGGCCGCAATTCAGTGAATTGCGGCCGCAGAAAGACCTGTCAGTTCACACAATGAAGCGAGCTGCTCTGGCCGCTTGCCTTATTGTGGGCTATGAGAAGTTATGATGCGGGCGCGCGCTGATGCGCCCGCATCAAAACACTGCGGCCGGAAAGATTATCCGCCCGGTACTTAAGTACCAGCCGGGATGATCTTTGCAGAGACCAGCCGTTTCATGACCTGGCCGGATCACGGAATGGCTGGTCTATTA
This sequence comes from Dendropsophus ebraccatus, assembly GCF_027789765.1. Taxonomy (NCBI): domain Eukaryota; kingdom Metazoa; phylum Chordata; class Amphibia; order Anura; family Hylidae; genus Dendropsophus; species Dendropsophus ebraccatus. The sequence goes on along the minus strand of NC_091461.1, from coordinate 43,514,725 downwards.
CGTAGTGGGAACATAGCCTAAGGGTACGTGCACACTATAGAATCGCGAGGGTTTTCCATTGCGATTCCGTAGTGTGCACGTACCCTTACTTGGCATGGTACAAATGAACACATGGCTGAAACCACAGAGCCAGGGGGATTCTCTTTGTTTTATTATTTATTTTATTGGTGGCTTTGCCTCAGATCCAAAACACATTCTATAGCTGATGTGACACACAGCAGTTTCTGGAAAGCTGACATAGCCGTGTTCAAGCCAAAGTGGACTCAAAAGGCATGCGAAAAATTGAAAAACGAAATCGTTCATTTTTGTCTTTCAAATTTCAAAATTATTGTTGGTATTTTTTGCTGATCGTTCGCATATCTGTTTGTGTAATAAGTTGTTCGCTGCTAAAACATGTTGTGTGGGCTGCCCTGAGGAACGATTAGCGACCATATAACAACATAAAAACAGTCGTTTATAACAGTAATCAGTGAAAAACTGCTGAAAACTGCTTGAAAAAGGCTACTATGCCAAAATGTTGCATTGGCGTGTGAATAAACCCCTAGAGGAACACTGTTGGAAGTGCTGTCTCCATTGCGACTGAGAGGAGCAAATGAGCGCGGACAGCACTCGATCGTTCCTCGTTCCCCGCCTGCTGCCGCCATTACAAGCAGCGGCAGCGAACGGGTGAGTACAGAGGGGCTGCCCAGGTGATCACTGGATTATCCAGGCAGCCCATAGCAGATAGCAGCAGTCCGCTACCGCTGCCCCTATTCCATGAAGCGACGGCAGCAGATTGTTACTATATAAATCGTCTGTTTTTCAACAGCGTTCATGTCGGCTGATCGTTGCCTTCTATTACACAAATCGATTATAGGCCTTAATGGCCTTATCAGAATATGGCCGATAATCGCTTTGTGTAATAGGGACTTTACTTCAAGGATGAATTCATCACTGTATGGACCAGTAACTTTAAAATCTAAATCAACAGTAGAATTTGCAATTTATATTCATTTTAGTTATCATGCCGTAAAACAAAGCTGAACTTACCAGAAATCCAGGTCCAGTCACCTGAAGGCAGATTTTTAGTCTTGGGCTATGTTCACACTCTGTAAGAGACCGGCCGTTCCGTGACCCCGGCCGGGTCACGGAACAGCCAGTCTCTGCACAGATCATCCTGGCCGGTACTGCAGGCCGGATGATTTTTATGGAAGTAGTGTTCTGATGCGGGCGCATCAGCGCATGCCCGCATCAGAACACTCCACAGCACACAATGAAGCAAGCGACCGTAGCTGCTGGCTTCATTGTGTAAACTGACAGAGCTTTCTGTGGCCGGAGTTCAGTGAATTGCGGCTGCAGAAAACTGACATGTCAGTTATTTGCGGGTCCGCATGGGATCCCGGCCGGAGTGTATACGATGTCGGTATCCCATAGCAGATAAGGCAGTGTTCACAGGCGCATAAAGTACGGCCATTGTTGCCGATGGCAACAACGGCCGTACTTTTACGTAGTGTGAACATAGCCTTGGGCTAGTTAAAAAAATTAGACTAAGCGCATGAAGTCCTGGCCAATACAGAGAGTCACGGCTCAGTTTGTCTATCGATCACATGACTGCGAGCGCAGATGACCTTGGAAACACGGAACTTCCTGTTTTCTGACTCTTTAAAAAAAAAAGTCAAAATACAGGAAGTGCTGTGTTTTCCATGATAACTGGAAAAAAAATTAATGTATATTGCAAACATGCTTTATCTCACATCTACTGTTGATTTAGATTTAGAAAGTTATACTGACAAAGACACTTTAAGCAGGGGTAGGGAACCTTGGCTCTCCAGCTGTTGCATTATTACAACTCCCATCATTCCTGGAGAAACAAAGTTTTGGCATAATTGTAGTTTTGTCCCAGCTGGGGAGCCAAGGTTCCCTACCCCTACTTTAAACCATCACTTTTACTATCACCCCTTATGACCACTTATGTTACCGCAAATGCTATAACTTCAGTTCTAAATGTGTAAGCTAGAAGCCATAGTGGTTTTATTGATTGTTCTTTGAAAACAAGGCTGAGTTCACATGCAGTTTTTACCACTAATAAACTGCATGCATTTTTGCAACAAAACAAATAATTTCTAACAGGTAATCTTTAAAAAAAAAGTGGTTCACCTGTTAAAACTTTTATTCCGGCAACTTAGTATCTGATCGCTATAGGAGGGGGACTGTACGACTGCTAGGACCCTTCTCAAACTTCCCACGACTCTAGATTAGAGACCAGACTCTTTATGGAGGAACAGAACTCAGCTATATCCAGTGGTTCCATAAAGAATGAATGGAACCCAACCCACTGTTCCAGCCCCTATTTTTTAGATCATGGGGGTGGGGATCCCAGCAGTCGGATCCATGATTAGACCTGTGAATAAGGAATAAGTGTTATAATCGCTGAACTAGCACTTTTAAGACAATTTTGCAAAAACAATTTTTATTTCTAACCTTTAAAATGCAATAGAAATGCTCACAAACCACAGCATGTGAACCCAGAGTTAAGATGCAAGGTTCATTGGTTCATATCGAGTTGCTAGATTCTTTGTCTTTTACAACTGCCATAAAACTTTTTTAATTTAATATTTTAACAACTAAAACTGAAAATACTGACTGTAATGACCACAAATCCCAAAATGTGCTCCGCAATAACCAGAAACAGTGTGACTCCTGTAAGCCATGAGCCACCTACCTCGGTAGACCAAGCCCCATATTGCTTATTTTATTTTATTTATTGCAATTTTTTAAAATGTTTGCTTCCTTTAACCCGGGTAAATATAACATATTTAATCAGTTTGCGTTATATTTAGTTTGATCTCAATGGTATAATATTAAAAACAGGCTGAGAAAACTGCTAAAAACCCACAGTATTAGTTTGAGTTCCTAAGAAATAAATAGGATTTGTCGAATACATATTATTGTTATTTAGCAACATGCTGTAAAAGTATGTGAACCCAGCCTTGATTCTCCCAGGACATTTACAAATTGCAGGTTACAAAGTAGCTGGTGTTTCTTCCTTTTATAATATCTGCCTGTTGTTTAACCTCCTGTCCTCCTTTTACCTTCAGGGTATAAACCCACACACCGTATATGCAGCGTATTTACTGCTGCGATACGCAGCAAACTCGCAGCAAAATCGCAGCAGATTAGATCTAAATAACTGAACACAGCATCAAATCTGTACCAACAAATCTGCTGCGTATTTGTTGCATATCTGCTGCATATACGGTGTGTGGGTTTATACCCTTATTTTGTATATTGTCCTTTTTTGCAAATTAATTTCTTTACTTGTAGGTTACTGCCACCTAGTGATTATTTCACAGAATGAAAACATCTAAACAAAAATTAAGCTGTACTGCAGAGACACCTGGTGGATAATTTGTAAAATACAAGATGTTCCTTAATAGACAGTGAGAACTGTGAGAACTGAAACGTTTAGCTATATTGTATATTAGACAGTAATTCCCCAATATACTTCTACGGTATCTATGTGACATTGAATATTTGATTTTACTGACAGCAAGCAAAAATCCATTGCGAATTTGAAACTTAAATGGGTACTGTGAAGAATATTTTTTTTTAAATCAACTGATATAAGAAAGTTATACAGATTTGTATATTACTTCTAGTTTAAAAAAAAATTAATACTTATCATCTGCTATATGTCCTGCAGGAAGTGAAGTTTTCTTTCCAGTCTGACACAGTGCTCTCTGCTGCCACCTCTGTCCATGTCAGGAACTGTACAGAGCAGCTGCAAATCCCAATAGAAACCTCTCCTGTTCTGGACAGAGAGAGGTGGCGGCAGAGAACACTATGGGGGAGATTTATCAAACTGGTGTAAAGTAGAATTGTCTTCGTTGCCTCTAGCAACCAATCAGATTCCACCTTTCATTGCTCACAGATTCTTTGAAAAATAAAAGGTGGAATCTGATTGGTTGCTAGGGGCAACTAACACAATTCTACTTTATACCAGTTTGATAAATCTCTTCCTGTGTCTTTTTCAGGAGTTCATCTTTAAACTACTGTATATTACAAAGTTACATAACTTTTCAATGTATTTAGTGGATATTGAGATCATTCAATATATTTATCTTAGAGTTAGATTTTCTGGATAAGGATTGCTGTTATTAATCCCCCTTACCCTAGTTATCATTAGATAGCTTGTAAATGATATTTACAAGATTTCTGCTCTGCAGGCTTAATCTTTAATTTTTTTGTTGAACCTGAATTAGAAACCTAACTAGATTTGCATTTCCAGGAAAATACATAGTGCTTGAAAAGAGCGCCCCTTTCACAGTGACTTCCTTTTAAGAAAAACTTTAACCCTGGGAACCGTCCCTTTAAGAGCGACTTGGGTCCTGTCCCTTTAAGAGTGACATGGGTCCTGTCCCTTTAAGAGCGACTTGGGTCCCTTTAAGAGCGACTTGGGTCCGGTCCTTTTAAGAGCGACTTGGGTCCCTTTAAGAGCGACTTGGGTCCCATTCCTTTAGAAGCAACTTGGGTCCCGTCCCTTTAAGAGCCACATGGGTCCCACCACTTTAAGAGTGACTTGGGTCCCTTTAAGAGCAACTTGGCTCCCTTTAAGAGCGACTTGGGTCCCTTAAAGAGCGACTTGGGTCCTTTTAAGAGCTACTTGGGTCCCGTCCCTTTAAGAGTGACATGGGTGCCGTCCCTTTAAGAACAACATGGGTCCTGCCCCTTTAAGAGCGACATGGGTCCTGCCCCTTTAAGAGCGACATGGGTCCTTTTAAGAGCGACTTGGGTCCCTTTAAGAACGACTTGGGCCCCATCCCTTTGAGAGCGACATGGGTCCTGCCACTGTAAGAGCGACATGGGTCCTGCCCCTTTAAGAGCAACTTCGGTCCAGTCCCTTTAAGAGCGACATGGGTCCCGACCCTTTAAGAGTGACTTAGGCCCCTTTAAGAGCAACTTGGGTCCCTTTAAGAGCAACTTGGGTCCCTTTAAGAGCGACTTGGGTCCCTTTTTTTAATTTTTTTTATTAGGTATATGTAAATAAATAGTGTTTTGGGATTATTATTGAATGTGACAGCTTGTATATTATATTACTCTGCATGATGGGACTACATAGGTACTGACAGGTAGGATACAAGAATCAGCATGCACACTTATACTAGGCCATCGGCCATGCATGTGTAGCGATTCCTTATTATCATTATTCTTTGTGATGTACATGTATGGCTTGTTGTCATCCGTGATGTAATGACACTGTAATGGTATATTATATATGTTTGTCAGGCAGGATTATCTATATATTTTATATATATATATATAAAGGAAAGGGAGAAGAGAAGTAGAAGGAAGAAAAAAAACATTTTGAGAATCCTCCCCTAAGGCCCCCCGCTGCCCCCACTGAATTTTTAAATTATTATTTTTTTTTTTTTATTTATATATATATATATATATATATATTATGGCATATATTAGGGGGAGTTGTCATGTCTCTGACACCTGCATGTTGTCGTGTTCTACTGTAGCTGGTTCAACGTGGTGAGGAACACAGTTGGCAATTGTTAATTAGTGATCGATAGATATTGTAATGTGTGACTATTGATATCATTTTACATACTTTAGAACTGTAGCATCATGTATTATTAAGACGGGAGGGAATATGCGCTGAATAGAAGCTTGTTCATACCGTATTATGAATACGATCGTATGGACACCATCTTTTGGTGGTCCAGAAAGACTACATTACATAGCTATTTCAGTATAATTGACGGGTGCCATTTTCTTGGAGCTCAGGGATCTTATCCACCTACAATATATTATTTAGTATGCCATTCTATGCAACTCTGTATATAATGCAATTAAGTGTACTGTTCAGTGTCACAGCCATTGTATAACAGCTCTGTAGCAAGCTCTGTATGATTATTATACACGGCGACCATGTTTCTGTGGCCTATGTCTTGGATACATTCGGAAGCTACTTCTCCATAATGGGTCCAGTCCCTTTAGGAGCGACATGGGTCCCGCCCCTTTAAGAGCGACTTGGTTCCCGCCCCTTTAAGAGCAACTTGGGTCCCTTTTAAGAGCCACATGGGTCCTGTCTCTTTTAAGAGCCACATGGGTCCCGTCCCTTTAAGAGCGACTTAGGTCCCATCCCTTTAACCCTTAGAGGACCAGGCCAATTTCAATTTTTGCGTTTTCATTTTTTCCTCCTTGTGCTTAAAAGGCCATAGCACTTGCATTTTTTCACCTAGAAACCCACATGAGTCCTTATTTTTTGCGCCACATATGCGACTTTTTGATTGCTTTTTTATTACAATTTTTCTGGATTTGATGCGACCAAAAATGCGCAATTTTGCTTTTTGGGATTTTTTTTTGCGAATGCGCCGTTTACCGTGCAAGATCAGGAATGTGATAAATTAATAGTTCGGGCGATTACGCACGCGGCGATGCAAAACATGTTTATTTATTTATTTTTATTTATAACGTGGGAAAAGGGAGGTGATTTGAACTTTTATTAGGGGAGGTATTTTTTTATTAATACAACACTTTTTTTTTTCTTTTACAGTTTTACTAGAAGCCCCCCTGGGGTTAAGGTTATTCCCAGGTAGCCCGGATCCGCGGCTATTAGCGGGCACAGTCCGATCGCCATGCCTGCTAATCAAGTTTTCAGATGCAGCTGTCAAATTTGACAGTTGCATCTAAAAACTTACTGCAGCCTCATCCCTTGTGTCTAGTGGGGAGATCGCTCCCACACTTCTAGTGTAAGCACACTGATCTCTTATTGAGATCTATGCTGTATAGTTATACAGCATAGATCAATGAGATAGGCACTCGATTGCTTCCGGCTTCTGCAGCCGGAAGCAATCGAGTGCCGAGCAGGGATCAGCGCCATTACGGCACAGACCCCGGCCCGAGCTGGACGCGTGGATCGGTCCTCCGGGACAACGTCCCGCTCTGAACACCCGTAGGCGGCCTTGGAAGTACTTGTACGCCCAGGGTCGTCTAGGGGTTAAGAGCGACATTGGTCCTACCCCTTTAGGAGCGACTTCAGTCCGGTCCCTTTAAGAGCAACATGGGTCCCATCCCTTTAAGAGCGACATGGGTCCCTTTAAGAGCGACATAGGTCCCGTCCCCTTAAGAGCGACATGGGTCCCATCCCTTTAAGAGAGACTTGAGTCCCATCCCTTTAAGAGTGACTTGGGTCCCTTTAAGAGCGACTTGGGTCCTCTCAAAGAGTGACATGGGTCCCGTCCCTTTAAGAGCAAATTGGGTCCCATCCCTTTAAGAGAGACTTTGGTCCTGTCCCTTTAAGAGCGACTTGGGTCCCTTTAAGAGCGACTTGGGTCCCGTCCCTTTAAGAGCGACTTGGGTCCCATCCCTTTAAGACTGACTTGGGTCTCTTTAAGAGCGACTTGGGTCCCTTTAACTCCTTAAAGACCACGGGCGTATATTTACGCCCTACGGTCACCTTGGGGAGTTAAGAGCGGGGTTGCCGCGGTCCCAGGTGCGGCATGTAGCCCGGGTCCATGGCTATTAGCAGGCACGGTTCGGTCGCCGTGCCCGCTACTCAAGTTTTCAGATGCAGCTGTCAAATTTGACAGTTGCATCTGAAAACTTACTGCAGCCTCATCCCTGGTGTCTAGTGGGGGGATCGCTCCCCCCACGACATAGTCACGGAGGGGCGATCCTTGCTACCTTACCCGGCCAGGGTCTGCGCCGTAATGGCACTGATCCCAGCTCGGCACCGGATTGCTTTTGGCTGCAGCAGCCGAAAGCAATCCAGTGCCTATCTCATTGATCTATGCAGTATAACTATACTGCATAGATCGCAATGAGAGATCAGTGTGCATATACAGGCTGCCGCAGGGGGGAATAACCCTAACCCCAGGGGGGCTTCTAGTATAAGTGTTTAAAAAATAAAGTGTTATTATTAATAAAAAGCCCCTAATAAAAGTTTGAATCACCCCTGTTTCATATCTCCACGTGCGTAATCGCCCAACATATTAATTTATCACATTCCTGATCTTGCACGGTAAACGGCGTAGGCGCAAAAAAATCCCAAAGTGCAAAATTGGTTGCATCAAATCCAGAAAAATTGTAATAAAAAGGGATCAAAAAGTCACATATGCACAATCAAGGTACCGATAGAAAGTGGAGCAAAAACTGACACCTCACACAGCCCCATAGACCAAAGGATAAAAGCGCTATAAGCCTGGGAATGGAACGATTTTATGGAACATATATTTGTTAACAATGGTTTGAATTACATATTGTTGTATGTCACGGCCGCGGCGGCGTCCCGTGCTCCGGGCCGCCGCCGTGACCTCTCCATGCAGCCGCCGGGGTCCATGTGCAGGGAGCCGACGCTGCTACTAGTTCGGCCCCAGGGGGCGCCTTACCTCGCTTCGCTCCTGTCACCCACTGTGCTGGCCGGCGCGCGCGTCCCCGCCTCCTAGGGCGCGCGCGCGCCGGCAGTCACGGATTTAAAGGGGCAGTCCGCCCCTAATTGGTTGCTGCACATCACACTCTCCTATAAATTCCAGCCCTGCCCCACTACAGGTGTTGGAGCCTCTGCATGCTTCCCATAGCGTTTGGCCCAGCTCCCTGTTGTTCCTGACCTTAGTCCTTGTCCCTTGTTCCTGTCCACAGTCCTTGTCCCTAGTCCTTGCCCGCTGCCTTCCCATTGTTCCTGAGTCCTGTCCGCCAGCTCTCCTGCCTACTGCTCCTGCCACGCCTCGCCTGCCGTCACTAGCAACCAAGCCAGGGGTAGCGACCTGGGGGTCGCCTGCCGCAGCAAGTCCGTCGCACCTTGAGGCTCTGGTGAAAACCAGCGGCCTCTTAGACTCCACTCCCTGGTGAGGTTAGTGCTATCGCTAGTGACGGTCCAGTGGATCCACTACTCCAGGCGTTACAGTAGGCTCCAACCATGGATCCCGGCGAGGTGCCTGATATCCGCGACATAGCCCGAGTGGTCGCCCAAAAGGCTCAACAAATCCAGCAACAGTCGCAGCAGATCCAGATCCGCCTTACAGCAGCATACTATAGCCCAGCGCACACCACCTCCTGCTGCTTCTTCGACACTTCGACTGGCTCTCCCAAGCAAATACGGTGGTGACTCAAGTTGTGCAGAGGATTCCTGACTCAATGCACCATGCATATTGAACTTTTAAGTAGTCAGTTATCCACCGAGCGCTCTAAAGTGGCTTTCATCATCAGCCTATTGGAGGGTAGAGCTCTGGCTTGGGCCACGCCGCTGTGGGACCGAGATGACCCTGCGGCTGCCAATCTCCGAACCTTCCTGGCCGAGTTTCGCTCTGTCTTTGAGGAACCTGCCCGTGCGTCTTCGGCTGAGACTGCTCTACTCAATCTCTCACAAGGGAGTTCCTCCGTTGGCGACTACGCCATCCGGTTCCGCACCCTGGCAGCGGAATTAGACTGGAATGAGGCCACTCTAACAGCCACCTTCAAGAAGGGCCTGTCCAGTCGGGTGAGAGACGTGCTTTCCGCCCGAGACCTACCTACCTCCCTGAACGAACTCATCCTACTGGCCACCAGGGTCGATACTCCTTTTTCTGAGAGAGAGGAGAAGGTCTGGCATGAACGGCGACTAAGCCTGTCCCGTCGCCATCAACAGCTAGCGCCGGGCTTCCAGAATCCTGATGTTTCGGTGTCCCAGCCGACTCCGGAGATTCCTATGCAGGTGGAACGGGCTCAACTGACGCCTGATGAGAGAATTCGTTGTCTGGAGCTGAATCTCTGCCTCTACTTCGGTGGTCCGGATCACTTTCGGCTGAGATGTCCCCAACGTCCTCAAGCGTCCGGGAAACGCCAGCACCTAGGTCCGGTGGGAGAGGCATCCCTAAGTGTGAATGCCACCTCTCCAAGGTTGTCTGTGCCAGTCTCCATCCAGACACCCACGGGACAAAATCACCAGACTACTGCCTTTCTCGATTCTGGGTCAGCAGGCAGTTTTATTGCAGCTACATTGGTCCAAAGATGGCGGCTACCCGTGACCCAACTAGCCAGACTCCTGACTATCTCCTCGGTCACGGGCGAGATTCTTATCGACCATGTGCACTACCAGACCGCACCTCTAGTCCTCCAGGTAGGCACTTCACATCAGGAAAAGATCTCCTTCTACGTCCTGCCCCATTCTTCTTCCACCATCCTCCTGGGACTCCCTTGGCTGCGATTACATGCCCCTAAGCTGGACTGGAGAACCGGGAAGATTCTCAGTTGGGGTCAGGACTGTTCCAACCGGTGTCTGAGGTCACCTCAGCCCAAGTACTCTATGTTGTCACCCGACCCCGCCAAGCCTCTATCTGGCCTACCGGCGGAATACCAAGACTTGCCTGATGCCTTCTCTGCCACGGAGGCGGACTCTCTACCACCTCATCGGGCGTACGATTGTCCCATAGACCTCCTTCCTGGAACTTCTCCTCCACAAGGTCGGGTGTACCCTCTCTCCGTACCCGAGACTGAGGCCATGTCCTCTTACATCCGGGAGAACTTACAGAAGGGTTTCATCCGCAAATCCACATCCCCTCGCCACATAGGGATGGACTTCATCACTGATTTGCCTCCATCTGCAGGCAAGAAAGAGGGGGAGGCCAAAGGGGGGGGGGTACTGTCACGCCGCCGCGACCTCTCCATGCAGCCGCCGGGGTCCATGTGCAGGGATCCGGCGCTGCTACTAGTTCGGCCCCGGGGGGCGCCTTACCTCGCCCCGCTCCTGTCACCCTCTGTGCCGGCCGGCGCGCGTCCCCGCCTCCTAGGGCGCGCGCGCCGGCTGTCTCGGATTTAAAGGGGCAGTCAGCCCCTAATTGGTTGCTGCACATCACACTCTCCTATACTACAGGTAACACTACAGGTGTTGGAGCCTCTGCATGCTTCCCATAGCGTTTGGCCCAGCTCCCTGTTGTTCCTGACCTTAGTCCTTGTCCCTTGTTCCTGTCCGCATTCCTTGTCCCTAGTCCTTGCCCGCTGCCTTCCCATTGTTCCTGAGTCCTGTCCGCCACCTGCGATCACTCCTACAGACCTCTGCCTGCACTATCTCCTGCCTACTGCTCCTGCCACGCCTCGCCTGCCGTCACTAGCAACCAAGGCAGGGGTAGCGACCTGGGGGTCGCCTGCCGCAGCAAGTCCATCCCGCCTTGCGGCGGGCTCTGGTGAAAACCAGCGGCCCCTTAGACTCCGCTCCCTGGTGAGGTTAGTGCTATCGCTAGTGACGGTCCAGTGGATCCACTACTCCAGGCGTTACATTGTAATCGTAACAACTTGAGGAACATGTATAACAAATACCCCCCCAATAAAAAAAATGTGTTGTTTTTTTTTACAATTTCAGCATATATTGAATTTTTTTTTCTGCTTTTGCAGTGTTCTTTATGAAAAAATTCAGACTGTCATTGCAAAGTGCAATTAGTGGCTACCCCGTGCAGCAGGAATGTATATAAACGTTCCTGTAGTCAGTGACAGGACAAGGACCTGTCACTGACTGATCACATGTACCGACAGGCAGGGGTAAGCCCCTTACTGTACCTCGATCCTGTCGGATCTTTAATCTGTTCATAGAGTCTTCTCTCAGGCAGACTCTATGTACAGATTGCCGATAACACTGATGAATGCTATGCTATGGCATATATATATATAATCAGAGCATTGCATATATAAGTCCCCTAAATGTGTAAAAATAAAAATAAAAAAGTTTTGAAAAATATAAAAAAAAAAAAAGCCCCAATAAAGATTTATATTACAGACATGGAGAGAAAGGAGTGCTGCACCTCACACCTATGGCTTACACTAATGCCTCTTGAGTACATTTAAAAACCAATGCCAGGATGTTAGTATATAATTAGATCAAACCATATTGTCTCCTGTACCACGTGCAGGTCCCCTGGTTCACATGAGTCCCTAAACTAACTCAACACTGTGTCAATTAGCGACCGCTAACCCCGCAAAGCGAGCGCAAGCAGGGGAGGGAGGCCATAGAATGGCCCTGCAACCCCATTGTCACAGGACTAAACCCCAAGAGCCCCCCAAACCCAGCAGGCGCCGCCGGCGGAGAAAGGGGCCACCAAGCAACACAAGTGTGAACATGGTCTTACTACTCACCATTGCTTCAGCAGGTAGAATAGGAAAAATAGGAGGTACTTGTCAATTAGCAGGAAGCACCTGTGCACACATGGCAAGTACCTCCTATTCTTCCTATTGTACCTGCAGGAGTTATGGTGAGTAGTAAGACCGTGTTCACACTTGTGTTGCTTGATGGCAGCTTTCTCCGCCAGCGGCACCTGCTGGGTTCGGGGGGCTCTTGGGGTTTGGTCCTGTGACAGTGGGGTTGTAGGGCCATTCTATGGCCTCCCTTCCCTGCTTGCGCTTGCTTCGCTGGGTTTGCGGTCGCTGACTGACACAGTGTTAAGTTAGTGTAGGGACTCATGTAAACCAGGGGAATTGCACGTGGTACATGAGGCAATATGGTTTGATTAACCCCTTAAGGACCGGGCCTGAAATGGCCTTAAGGACCGGAGCAAATTTTATGAATATGACCAGTGTCACTTTATTCATTAATAACTTCGGGATGCTTTAACCTATCCGGCTGATTCTGAGATTGTTTTCTCGTGACATATTGTACTTCACATTTCTTGTAAATTGAAGTCGATACTTAGAACAAATCTTTATGAAAAAAACCAAAATAACATGAAAAATTGTGAAAAAATGCATTTTTCCAACTTTAAAACTTTTCTGCTTATACAGAAAATGGTTATGCCACATAAATTATATATTAAATAGCATTAGCAACATGTCTACTTTATGTTGGCGGCATTTATTAAACTATATTTCATTTTTTTTAGACAATAGAAAGCGTAAAACATAAGCAGCAAATTTCCAAATTTTCAGTAAAATTTCAAATTCAGATATTTTTAGGGACCTGTTCAGGTTTAAAGTGTATTTGAGAGGACTGTATGTTAGAAAGCCCCACAAAGCACCCAATTTCAGAAACTGCACCCCCCAAACTCTGCAAAAGCATATCCAGAAAGTTTTTTAACCCTTTAGGGGAGTCACAGAAATAAAAGCTAAGTGTGTAAGAAATTAGAAAATTTACATTTTCTGTGCAGAGATTTTATTGTAATCCAATATCTTTCATAATTGTAAACCTATTAACAGAGAAATGCACCCCAATAATTATTGCCCCATTTCTGCAGTTTATAGAAATACCCCATATGTGGCCCTATTGCGCTATTTGACGCAACCACAAGCCTCAGATATAAAGGAGCGTCTAGTGAATTTCAACGCCTTCGTTATATTTGGTCATTTCTGACTGTACCACTTCAGGTTGGCAGAGGCTCTGGGGTGCCAAAACATAAGAAACACCCCTAATGGGACACCATTCAGAAAACTACACCCCTCAAGGAATGTAACAAGGGGTGCGGTGAGCATCTGGACCCCACAGGTTCTTCACAGATTTTCAGAACAATGTGGCGTGAAAAAATAAAAATTATTTCTTTATACTGAAATGTTGTTCTAGCCTTCAATTTTTCATTTCCACAAAGGGATAAAAGGAAAAAAATGCACAAAACATGTAGCGCAGTTTCTCCCGAGTACGGAAATACCCCACATGTGGACATAAAGTGCCAAGCGGGCGCAGGACGAGCCTCCAAAGGGAAGGAGCGCCAATTGGCCTTTGGAAGCTGAATTTCACTGGAATGGATTTCAAGGGCCATGTCGCATTTACAAAGCAATCGTGCTGCCAAAACACTGGAAACTCCTCACATGTGACCCCATTCTGGAAACTACACCCCTCAAGGAATCTAACAAGGGGGGCAGTGAGCATATGGATCCCACTGGTGAGGGGCACAAATGTGGAACAATGTGACGTGAAAGTGAAAATTTTCATTTTTTTCACTTTCAAGGCACAAATGTGCCCATCATCAAGGGGTCCCTATCCTCACTGCACCCCTTGTTAGATTCCTTGAGGGGTGCAGTTTCCAGAATGGGGTCACTTGTGGGGGGTTTCCAGTGTTTTGGCAGCACAAGGGCTCTGTAAATGCGACATGGCGTTCATCATCCATTCTGGCCAAATCCAGCCTCAAAAACCAAATGGCGCTCCTTCCCTTCGGAGGCTTGCCCTGCGCCCCCACAATTGACCCCATTATGGAAACTACACCCCTCAAGGAATGTAACAAGGGGTGTAGTGAGCATATGGACCCCACTGGTGACGGGCACAAATGTGGAACAATGTGCTGTGAAAATGAAAAATTTATTTTTTTACACTAAAACGTTGATGTAACTTTGAATTTTTCATATTCACAAGGGGTTAAAAGAAAAAATGAACCCCTAATCATGTAGAGCACTTTCCCCCGATTACAGGAGTACCCCACATGGGGACACAAAGTGCAAAGCCGGAGCACAGAAAGCCTCCAAAGGGAAGGAGCGCAATTTGGATTTTGGAAGCTGGATTTGGCCAGAATGGAGGACGAAGGGCTCTCAGAGCCCCCGTGCTGTCAAAACAGAGGAAACCCCCCACAAGTGACCCCAACGAACTCAGGAATCTGTGGTTCGTACGGGGTGGGGTCACTTGGGGGGGCTTGTGGGGCAGCGCCTTGGGGGCTTGTCATCACTAAATGGTGATGACGATGAGGAAGAAGAGGAAACGAGGGATCTTCCTCTTCTCCCTCACTGGTTGTCTCAGTATCGGGGGCAATCCAGGCGAATGCCTCTTCAGCCGAGAACAACCTGTGGGCCATTTTTTTTTTTTCTGTAGGATGCCTTCACACACACCGGATCCGCACACTGCGGATCCAGCGTCAGTGCATCCCTATGATTGACATCCCGCTGGCCGGAGCATACTACCTCCTCCCCGCTCCAGCTTGCTCCGGGGCTCCCGGCGCAGCCAATCAGTGAGCTGCCCCACCGCAGCTACTGATTGGCTGAGCGCGACGTCCTGCTGAGAACCCCCGAAGCAAACCAGAGCGGGGAGGAGGTGCTGTATGCTCCGGCCATTGGGGGGTTAACTTACATACACGCAGCGGGATGTCATTCCTGCTGCGTGTATGTATTCTCATAGGGATGCACTGGCGCTGGATCTGCAGTGGATTTCGCTGCGAATCCGCAGCGTGAAATCCCCTGCGGATCCGGTGTGTGTGAAGGCGTCCTTAGAGGGGTGTGTAAGTGTTATGCTTTTACACGTGTAAGTGTTAGTGTTTTATGTACTTTTTTTTACATTTTATTCGTGTGTGTTTTTTAGGAGGGGAGGGTGGCAGCGGAGAGGGTAAGAGGAGAGGGTGGCAGGGGAGGGGAGAGGGGCGGCAGGACGGAGGGGAGAGGGGCGGCAGGACGGAGGGGAGAGGGGCGGCAGGACGGAGGGGAGAGCAAAGAGGGTAGGAGGAGAGGGTGGCAGCGAAGAGGGTGGCAGGATGGAGGGGAGAGGAGAGAGGGTAAGAGGAGAGGGTGGCAGGGGAGAGAGGGTAAGAAGGGAGGGTGGCAGGTCGGAGGGGAGAGGGTGGGAGGAAAGAGGGGGTGGCACGACGGAGGGGGGTGGGCTGGCACGACGGAGGGGGAGCTGGCACGACGGACGGGGGGCTGGCAGGACGGAGGGGGGGCAGCAGGACGGAGGGGGGGCTGACAGGACGGAGGGGGGCGGCAGGACGGAAGGGGGGCTGACAGGACGGAGGGGGGGGCACGACATAAGGGGGGCTGGCACGACAGAAGGGGGGCTGGCAGGACAGAGGGGGGCGCTGGCAGGACAGAGGGGGGCGCTGGCAGGACAGAGGGGGGCGCTGGCAGGACAGAGGTGGGCGCTGGCAGGACAGAGGGGGGCGCTGGCAGGACAGAGGGGGGCGCTGGCAGGACAGAGGGGGGCGCTGGCAGGACAGAGGTGGGCGCTGGCAGGACGGAGGGGGGGCGCTGGCAGGACGGAGGGGGGGCGCTGGCAGGACGGGGGGGGGGGGCGCGGGCAGGACAGGGGGGGGCGCTGGCAGGAAAGGGGGGGGGGCGCTGGCAGGACAGGGGGGGCGCTGGCAGGACAGGGGGGGGGCGCTGGCAGGACAGGGGGGGGGCGCTGGCAGGACAGGGGGGGGGGCGCTGGCAGGACAGGGGGGGGGGCGCTGGCAGGACAGGGGGGGGCGCTGGCAGGACAGGGGGGGGGCTGCCAGGACAGGGGGGGTGCTGGCAGGATAGGGGGGGGGTGCTGCCACGACAGGGGGGGGGCCTGCCAGGACAGAGGGGAGGGGGGGCTGCCAAGTCAGAGGGGAGGGGGGGCTGCCGGGACGGAGGGAGCGGGGGGGCTGGCAGGAGGAGGATGCCGGAGGTCGCCGCCGGAGGTATCCCAAGGGGGGAGGGAGCGGAAAGGACGGGGGAAGGAGGAGGAAGCACCCGGTGCGGTCCTGGAGTGTGCCGGGTGCCTCCTCCCCCCGAGTTGCCTCCTCCTCCAGTAACAGGGAGATAGATTATCATCTCCCTGTTACCGGAGGAGGAGGCAGCACGGGGGGAGGAGGCACCCGGCGCCCGGCAAACTCCAGGACCGCATCGGGCGCCGGGCACAGGACTCACCACCCCCATCATCACCTTCTCTGCTGCATATTCTTAGCAAGCAGAGAAGGTGATGATGGGGGTAGTAGTGTGGATCGCCTGTGACTGGCCGGCTGGCGGCAGCCGGCCAATCACGGGCGATCGGGGGCCGGCACCCAAGGGCAGATGATGCCCAGGGACAGCTGTGATTGGTGCTGTCTCGTACAGCACCAATTACAGCTCTGTGCCGGGGTCCGGTCCCGGAAATGCAGCAAATCGCTGTGATTGGCAGATGACAAGTCATCTGCCAATCACAGCGATCGTCGTCACGGGGGGCAGGGAAACTGCCCCCTACGTGACACATGAAGATGGCTGCTGATAGAATCAGCAGCCATCTTTACCGGAGCGCCGCGCGATTTCGCGCGGCGCCCATTTAAAGGGCCGACGTACCGGTACGTCATGGGTCCTTAAGTAACAGTGATCCATGACGTGCCGGTACGTCATGGGTCCTTAAGAGGTTAAATTACATACCAACATCCTCGCGTTGGCTTTTAAATGTAGCCGAGAGGCATTAGTGTCAGCCATGAGTGTGATGTGCAGCAGCTCCTTTCTCTTTTTGTCCGCAAAAAATTTATATTACCTCTTTCCCAGTATACAAATTAAGAAAAAACACAAACATAACAAATAAACATAGTACATATTGTAGCATGTGGGATTATCTGATCTATTAAACTATAACAGTATTGTTCCCATGGTAATATGTCAAGTGAATTTACTATTTTGCATGAACTGTTGTGATAAATTTTGTGTGATATGTACCATTCCTTCATTGTCTCCCTAATGCTGCCTTTACACGTAACGATTATCGTGCGAATTTGCGCAATAACGATCGAATTTGAACGATAATCGTACGTGTAAACGCAGCGAACGATCAAACGACGAACGAGAAATCATTCATTTTGATCTTACAACATGTTCTCAAATTGTCGTTTGTCGTTTGCAAAAAAAACGCAGATCGTTCCGTGTAAACAGTCGTTCGCCGATTTAACCAATGTGTGAGATAGGCTTAAGCGATCGCAAAACGATCGTAAAATGAATTTTCCGTATGATGTATCGTTCCGTCTAAACGCTGATCGTTATGAAAAAAAAAAATGTTACTCCAACATCGTTAATCGTACAATCGGGCCAATTATCGTTTCGTGTAAACGCAGCATAAGATTGATAAATCTTCCCTAATATCCTTGTCTATCTATTTGTAGTATGTGCTGTATTTGGTAATCACTACAGAAGTGAACCCAATGGGAACATACTGGACCACTGCCATGGGTCTGCCTGTTCCAACATTTACCTTGCTCCTGGCACCTCAGCACAGGTGACACTTCATTGTACCGGTCTGTGCTAGTTCTGGTGTATTGAAGGCAAGGCTAATTTACTCTATAGCCAACAAGATTCTGTGACAGGACAACTAGTAGGTGTAATGAAGTGACAGCACAACGCTGGTCTGCACAGAGACAACCACTCTAACAACTGGTAGAAGTCTATAGACTGCCCTCCCCACTTCTCATGTGAATGGTGAGTATGCAGTTTACTATTATAAGGGGAACTAAGAGGGCACCTCCATTGGTAGGGGGCTTCTCTATTGTAATGGGGCATGAAGATGGCACCTATTTTTGTAAGGGGCACAAAGAAGATTGCTGTATTGTGAGAGAGGTACAAAAATTATATACTGTGAGGAGTACAAAAGAGACAGCTATAACGTGAGGGGAAACAAAGGGAGCTTCTAAAATGTGAGGGGACACTAAGGAGGCACCTAAATTGTAGGAGGGCAGTATGGTTGCTGAACATCATTACTGTGTATGAGAGCTGAAATTGGGCACTATTACTGTTTAGGGCACAAAAGGATAATGGGATGCCATTCCTCTGTGGGTTAGTAAAGGAAGAACTATATGGGGAACATTTGCTTTTTTTTCAGTGGGCTCTATACATTATTTTTAGGGGCTCGGTATAAAGATGTGTGGCAAAAGGTGAAGCACCGAAGATGTGTGGGTGAAATCCGAAAAGACCAGATAGGAAAGGAAAGGTGAATCACTCCAATAGGGGAAGACGTCACCTGTGAGTCACTGGATATAAATGTTTATTCTGCCTCTTTCTGATCATTATTGTAATCACTGTAGAGACTGAAGAGTAATGATGGATAGTAGCATTCTTGTGGAACAACTCCCAGCATACCAGTGTTAAGGTCATAGTAGAAGGTTTAGCTTCACACGCAACAAAGTTACCCATGGATTAATCTGACTTTACAATTCATCTCTGTCCTGAGCTTATTTATGTTATAAGATTTGATCTAGTGCTGTATTTAGATTAGTTCTGGTGTTGTATTTATATTATGAGATTAGTTCTGGTGTTGTATATATATTATGAGATTAGTTCTGGTGTTGTATTTATATTATTATATTAGTTCTGGCGTTGTATATATATTATGAGATTAGTTCTGGTGCTCTATTTAAATAATAAGATTAGGTCTGGTACTGTATTTCCGTCATGAGATTAGTTCTGGTGCTGTATTTATATTGTAAGATTAGTTCTGGTGCTGTATTTATATTGTGAGATTAGGTCTGGTGTTGTATTAACTGTATGTTATGAGATTAGTTCTGGTGCTGTCTTTACATTATGAGATTAGTTCTGGTGCTGTACTTACGTTTTGAGATTAGTTCTGTTGCTGTATTTACCCCCTTCAGGACCTGACTAATTTTTTGGGGTAGCTTTTTTTTTCACCTACAGACCCACATGAGCCCTTTTTTTGCGCCACTAATTGTACTTTGCAATGTCAGGCTTAACTTTTGCATAAAGTACGCTGCAAAACCAGAAAAAAAAATTAAATGTGCAGTGAAATTGGGGGAAAAAAGCATTTTAAATTTGGTGAGTATTTGTATTTACGCTGTTTGCCCTAGGGTAGAACTGACTTTTTATGCATGTTCCTCATCCCTCATGCCATTCATGTTCCTCACTTTTTTAATAAATTAATGTTCCTTTAAAAATCGCTCTATTACCATGCTTATAGCGATTTTATCCTTTGGTGTATGGGGCTGTCTGAGGTGTCATTTTTTACGCCATGATCTGTACTTTCTATCGGTACCTTCATGGCGTATATGCGACTTTTTAATCGCTTTTTAGAACAATTTTTCAGGATTTGATGCGACCAAAAATGCGCAATTTAGCACTTTTGCAATAATACGCCCTCATGCGGGAAGGGATTATATTATGAGATTAGTTATGGTGCTGTATTCATATTATGAGATTAGTTATGGTGCTGTATTTATGTTATGAGATTAGGTTTGGTGCTGTATTTATATTATGAGATTAGTTCTGGTACTGTATTCCTGTCATGAGATTAGTTCTGGTGCTGTATTTATGTTATGAGATTAGTTCTGGTGCTGTATTTACTTTATCTTATGAGATCAGTTCTGGTGCTGTATTTATGTATTGAGATTAGTTCCGGTGCTCTATTTATGTTATGAGATTAGTTCTGGTGCTCTATTTATGTTATGAGATTAGTTCTGGTGCTCTATTTACTGCATTATCCTATGTGATCAGTTCTGGTGTTGTATATATGTTACAAGATATGTCCTGGTGCTGTACTTATGTTGTGAGATTAGTTCTGGTGCTGTATTTATGTTAAAGTGACTCTGTACCAACAATCTGACCCCCCCAAACCGCTTGTACCTTCGGATAGCTGCTTTTAATCTAGCAGCTCAATCCTGCAGTCCGTTCGGTAGTGATGCGACTATTGTCCTAAAAAAACAACTTTTAAACTGGCAGCCTCGTGCCCAACGGGCATGGCTTAGATTGTGTATGCATTAGGCTGGCAGACCTTAGTTCTGGTGCTCTATTTATGTTATGAGATTAGTTCTGGTGCTGTATTTATATTATGAGATTAGTTCTGGTGCTGTATTTACTGTATGTTATGAGATTAGTTCTGGTGCTGTATTTATGTTATGAGATTAGTTCTGGTGCTGTATTTATATTATGAGATTAGTTTTGGTGCTGTATTTATATTATGAGATTAGTTCTGGTGCTGTATTTACTGTATGTTATGAGATTAGTTCTGGTGCTGTATTTATGTTATGAGATTAGTTCTGGTGCTGTATTTATGTTATAAGATTAATTCTGGTTCTCTATTTATGTTATGAGATTAGTTCTGGTGCTGTATTTATATTATGAGATTAGTTCTGGTGCTGTATTTATTGTATGTTATGAGATCAGTTCTGGTGCTGTATTTATTGTATGTTATGAGATCAGTTCTGGTGCTGTATTTATATTATGATATTAGTTCTGGTGCTTTATTTACTGTATATTATGAGAAGTTCTGGTGCTGTCTTTACATTATGAGATTAGTTCTGTTGCTGTATTCATGTTATGAGATTAGTTCTGGTGCTGTATTTATGTTATGAGGTTAGTTCTGGTACTGTATTTGTATTATAAGATCAGTTCTGGTGCTGTATTTATTTTATCAGATTAATTTTGCTGTTTATATTATAAGATTAGGTCTCATGTACTAATCCCTTGGCACATTATGATGTAACTGTGCAGTATGTCATGGTAAGCAGTGATTTAGCCCACCATGCCATACAGGTTTGTCATTGCTATTCCATGGGTTCAGAGCCTACAGATTCAGTAATGAGAGCCAGCTGTCACAAACACAGCCACTCTCCCACCACAACTGCCAAGACCAGTGTTGGCACCTATGTTGCCAGTTCAACCTCATAGACGCCATGGTCCTTTCAAACTGCTGCATCTACAGTATAGTGTTGACAGGGGTAAGGGCTCCCCTATTGCCTATCAGCATCCCCTGCAATGTGTTTTTTGTGTTCTGATGGTTGCCATGATGGAGGCCAAATAATGGATCTGCCAGCTATGGAAGCCTATGAGGTTCAGCCACAGGCTGGGTCTTACAGGCTAACTGTCAGTATGTAACTGACAGTGCATAGTGCACTGACAGTGCACAGCCCCGCTGTGTACTACACTAATAATCCGAAGCTTGCAGCATCAAGTCCCCTAAGGGAAGAAAAAAGGAAAAGAAAAAAAAATTAAATGTTTTAGAAAAATAAAATAAAACAAGTGTATATATAAACAAGTGTATATATATATTTTTTTTAAATGCTCCTTTCTCATGTAAGACCTTTATTATTACAAATAAATAAATAAAAATCTCATACATACAGTAGGTAGGGGCTGGGTTTGATGCAACCTGTATTATAAAATTATAATAATTTCTAAACCCCTTGTTGAACACCAAAAAACACACACACCAGAAATACTAATTTTGGTCTCCTTACCTCAAAAATAGAATAAAACGGATAAAAGTCATCAAAATGATACACGGATTGCATTTTGGGAACTATCACAAAAGTACAGCTTGTCCTGCAAAAAACAAGCCCTTATACTGTCAGACAAAAAAAAAGTTCTATCTGTATACTATACTATACTATACTATACTATATGGCAAAAAAAGGTTTAGCTTTTTTTTCTTTTTTTTTTTTATATTATATATATTGCTCATGTGACATGTCACTTCTTTCGGTGGATAGCGGAATACGCCGGCCCATAGAATGGTGTCTATGGAGCCGGCGGAAAGGCGTGCGCCCTTGCGCGCGGACACACGACAAGATTCCGCGAACATTGTCCGCGAGAATTCCGTACTATGAACCTACCCTTAGTAAGTGCTCTCACTGCACTTACTGACAGCAGCTCCCTGTGTTCCTCATAGAGCTAAAAACAGACTCCCCTCCTCCAGGCTGTGCTGTCCTGCTCTGTGGTGATTCTGTCCATAAGATGGCTTACATGGAGGAGCATGTGACCATGTCCCGTCCCCAGTGTCCTCCATAGGCATATGCAGGCTCAGTGGTGGACACAGAAGGCTGGGCATGGTCACATGATCCTCCACACTGACCATCTTATGGACAGAATCTATAATGTATGGACAGCTCTATGAGGTAGTGTTAGTACAGTTACTTGAACTGTACACAGTACAAATGTGCATGAGTACTGGGGGTCCCAATATCTAAGATCAAAGACTTGAGGTGCACCAAAGAAATGGTGGTGAAAATAAAAAAAAATGCTTTATTGCTTCATAGAGGCAACATGTTTCTAGCCAAAAAAGACACACATACAAACATGCAGATCGTAGCCATATTTGAATATTCAAGAGGCTGCACAGTGTACACTGAACAATTTTACTACTTCTTAAAGTGGCCAACCCCTTTACAGGGAACCTAGACAGCATTCAAGAACCAACCCCGGGATACAATGTGGGATAGTTACCCTTTTCCTGGTGGTCCGGCTCTGGATGCCTTCCACGTTGTGTAGAAACTGTCGCCACACTCATTATGCAAATTAGCAGAGATGAGTTTGATGCCAATAGGAGCAGGGTGGGTTCTGGACCGCTGTCGCTGTTGACCTTTTTCTCTTTAACCCCTTAACGACATAGAGCGTAAACTTACGCCCTCGCGCCCTGGTACTTGGCGCATCAGGGCGTAAATTTACGCCCGATGTTTCCCCCGATCGCTGTGTGTTCGCACACAGCGATCGGGGAAGATGGCCTGCCATAAATCATAGCAGGCCATCATAGCTTCTCGGCACGGGGGGTGGTTAACACCCCCCGTGCTTACGATCGCCGCTATAGGCTGATCAATTCAGATCAGCCAATAGCGGCGATCGGAACCTTTCCGGGTCATCGGTGACTCGATGACCCGGAAAAAAATGGCGGTCGGTGCTGTCCGAGGACGGCACCGACCGCCATTACTGTAAAAAGTAATGGTGGTCACCGTGCCACCGGCCCGATCGCCGTGAACGGCCGGCCGTTCACGGCGATCGGGCCGGTGGCACGGCGATCAGAGTCCCACAAAATAATAAATACCTGCCCTGGACCCCTCAGCTAGGTAGCGGAGGGGTCCAGAGCAGGTATTTGTACATTACTCACCTGTCCCGGGGTCCTGATCGGCGTCTTCCGGGTTCGCGGCGTCCTCCGTCATTCCGTTCGGTCTTTGGGTCTTTCCGGCGGTCCCCGTCGTCTTCTTTCGGCTATTTTCGGCTCCAGCCTCGTCATTTTCCGGATTTTGCGCTCTGCTGCCCTCTAGCGGCTGATATGTGTAATACACTTATCAGCAGCTACAGGGATGTTCAGAATGTAGAAAAAGCTTTTTTTTTTTTCCAAATTTTTTTTCTTTCTATTTTCCGCACCCTATCGCCGCTGAGTGTTGATCAGCATCGCACGAAAGTGCACTGCTAATCAGCAACTCCTCCTTTTTGGCGTAGGGTGTTTTTTTTCTATATCCTACTGCCACGGTCTGCTGATAAGTGCGGCATTTATCAGCAACTCCTTTGTTGGCGTAGGTTTTTTTTTTATACTTACTGTAAAAAAAACACGTAAAAAACACTACGATACACCATACTACATTGAATAAAGTTTGAGACTACACCACTACATACCCCATATACCAATCCCCGTATAAAGATGGCCCCCAGGGTGTTTTCGGCGTCAGAGGGATACGTTATTATTGCCTCCGACAACGAAACAGCCAGAGAGGATGAATGGGGGGGATCCTTCTTTCCTCCATTCATCCTCATCATCCTCATCATCCAGTGACGTGTCTGGGGGTAGCGTAGCGTACGCTGCCCCCCAGACACGTCTATTCCGCCAGTACCGTCCCAATAAGAGATCACGGTATGGTGTGAAATTCTCCAAACTCTGTGAGCGTACCTCAGGGTACACTTACAGATTTAGGGTACGTGCACACTGCGGAATGGCGAAGGATAACCCTTTGTGCATTCCGCAGCTGGCACCCGCCGGCGGACTGATGCGGGCGCATGTCTCAACCCGTGTCATAGACTCCATTCTATGCACGGGCGGATTCCGTCGTCCATCCAAAGAATGAATACGTTGGACGGAGAGCGGAATCCGCCCGTGCATAGAATGGAGTCTATGACACGGACTGAGACGTGCGCCTGCATCAGTCAGCCAGCGGGTGCCAACTGCGGAATGCACAAAGGGTTATCTGTCGAGATTCCGCAGTGTGCGCGTACCCTTAGAGTGTATGTAGGAAGGGACACCCGAATCCAGCCCCCAGATGCCCCCTCCCCCCCCATCCTCGGAACAAGTGGGAAGATCGTCCGGGAACTGATCTTCCCACTGCTGGATAAAGGTTACCACCTGTACGGGGATAACTTTTATACCAGCACCCCCTCTTCCGGTCCCTCACTGCCCTGTAGCTTGCGGCACGATCCGAACATATCAGAAGCAGTAATAGAGCCCTAATATTTAGCAGCCATGGAGCGGCCCCAGCGCTTCTGGATATGAAGGACCCCGTATCGCACCAGGACAACATTTTCCAGGTGACGTCCCCCACACTGGAGAAAGGGAGACCCCAGAAGAAGTGCAGAGTGTGGCGTAACAGGGGGATCAGGAAGGACACCATTTTCCAGTGTGACGCCTGTCCTGATCACCCCGGCCTCTGCATACTGGATCGCTCCAAGGCGTACCACACGTCATTGGAGTTCTACATTATCTAAATCCTGTCCCTTATTCCTATTTCAGGGGTCACGTTGATCCAGGGATTATTCTGATCGCTAATATGGAGTCGGGAAGGAATTTTTCCCCTGTGATGAGGCTACTGTCGTCTGCCTCACGAGGGTTTTTTGCCTTCCTCTGGATCAACACAGATTGAGTTTGATGGACACCTGTCATTTCCAACCTTATAAACTAATAATTGGCCTAATACTCCCAAATAAATTAGAATAGTCCCTTTTCCCCAGCTAAGTAGGTATGGCCGCCATTCCCATTAGAGGATGCCATGATGCAATTACAAAGCCTCTGTGCGGCCAGGACAGTAGAAACCCCCCACAAGTGACCCCATTCTGAAAACTACACCCCATAAGGAATCTAACAAGGGGGGCAGCGGGGATATGGCCCCCTGGTGACGGCCACATTTGGGACGTGAAAATGAAAAAAATTGTATTTTTTATTTTCTTGGCACATGTTTTACGTAAGTGACTGTCACCAGTGGGGTCCATATCCTCACTGCACCCCTTGTTAGATTCCTTATGGGGTGTAGTTTCCAGAATGTGGTCACTTGTCGGGGGTTTCTACTGACCTGGCAGCACAGGAGCTTTGTAATTGCGACATGGCCTCCATCCTCCATTCCAGCCTCTAAATGGCGCTCTGTCCCTTTGGTGGCTTGCCCTGTGCCCATATGGCACATTATGCCCACATGTGGGGTATTTTCGTACTCAGGGGAAACTACCCTACACGTTTTGTGTTCATTTTCTTTTTTAACCCCTTGTGGAAATGGAAAAAATCAAGGCTAGACCAACATTTAGTGTAATTTTTGTAAAATTTTTACTCTAAATCATTAATCTTGTCATGATTTTTTCATTTTCACAAGGGGCTAAAAGATAAAAAAAAACAATAAATGTGTAGAGCAATTTCCCCTGAGTACGGAAATAGCCCACATGTGGACATAAAGCGCCATGCGGGTGCAGGTTAAGCCTCCGAAGGGAAGGAGCGCCATTTCGTTTTTGAAGGCTGGATTTGGATGGAATGGATTTCGAGGGGCCATGTTGCATTCAAAAGGCCCCTGTGTTGCCAAGACAGTTAAACCCCCCCACAAGTGACCCCATTATGGAAACTACACCCCTCAAGGAATGTAACAAGGGGTGTAGTGAGCATATGGACCCCACTGGTGATGGGCACAAATGTGGAACAATGTGGCGTGAAAATGAAATATTACATTTTTTACACTATAATGTTGGTTTAGCCTTGAATTTATCATTTTCACAAGGGGTTAAAAGAGAAAAAAACACACAATATGTGTAGAGCAATTTCCCCCGAGTCCGTAAATACCCCACATGTGGACATAAAGCGCCATGTGGGCGCAGGGCAAGCCTCCGAAGGGAAGGAGCGCCATTTGGATTTTGGAGGTTGGATTTGGCTAGAATGGATGATGAACGCCATGTCGCATTTACAGAGCCCTCGTGCTGCCAAAACACTGGAAACCCCCCACAAGTGACCCCATTCTGGAAACTGCACCCCTCAAGGAATCTAACAAGGGGTGCAGTGAGGATATGGACCCCTTGATGACGGGCACATTTGTGCCATGAAAGTGAAAAAAGGAAATTTTTTACTTCTACGTCACATTGTTCCACATTTGTGCCCGTCACCAGTGGGGTCCATATGCTCACTGTGCCCCTTGTTAGATTCCTTGAGGGGTGTAGTTTCCAGAATGGGGTCACTTGTGGGGGGTTTCCAGTGTCTTGGCAGCACGAGGGCTCTGTAAATGCGACATGGCCCTTGAAATCCTTTCCAGTGAAATTCAGCTTCCAAAAGCCAATTGGCGCTCCTTCCCTTTGGAGGCTCGTCCTGCGCCCCCTTGGCACTTTATCGCCACATGTGGGGTATTTCCGTACTCGGGAGAAACTGCGCTACACATTTTGTGTCTTTTTTTTCCTCTTATCCCTTTAAGAAAATGAAAAATTGAAGGCTAGAACAACGTTTTAGTGTAAAAAATAAATTTTTCTTTTTTCACGCCATATTGTTCGGAAAATCTGTGAAGCACCTGTGGGGTCCAAATGCTCACCGCACCCCTTGTTACATTCCTTGAGGGGTGTAGTTTTCTAAATGGTGTCCCTTTAGGGGTGTTTTTTAGGTTTTGGCACCCCAGAGCCTCTGCCAACCTGAAGTGGTACAGTCAGAAATGACCAAGTATAACGGAGGCGTTGAAATTCACTAGGCGCTCCTTTGTATCTGAGGCTTGTGGTTGCGTCAAATAGCGCAATAGGGCCACATATGGGGTATTTCTATAAACTGCAGAAACGGGGCAATAAATATTGGGGTGCATTTCTCTGGTAATAGGTTTATAATTATAAAAATATTGGATTACAATAAAATCTCTGCACAGAAAATTTAAATTTTCAAATTTCTTACACACTTAGCTTTTATTTCTGTGACTCCCCTAAAGGGTTAAAACACTTTCTGGATATGCTTTTGCAGAGTGTGGGGGGTGCAGTTTCTGAAATGGGGTGCTTTGTGGGGCTTTCTAACATACAGGCCCCTCAAATACACTTTAAACCTGAACAGGTCCCTAAAAATATCTGATTTTGAAATTTTACTGAAAATTTGGAAATTTGCTGCTAATGTTTTAAGCTTCCTATCGTCTAAAAAAAATGAAAGATAGTTTAATAAATGCCGCCAACATAAAGTAGACATGTTGCTAATGCTATTTAATATATAATTTATGTGGTATAACCACTTTCTGTATACGTAAAAAAGTTTCAAAGTTGGAAAAATGCAGATTTTCACATTTTTTCACATTACTTGGTTTTTTTTCATAAAGATTCGTTATGAGTATCGACTCCAATTTACCAGAAATGTAAAGTACAATATGTCACGAGAAAACAATTTCAGAATCAGACGGATAGGTAAAAGCATCCCGAAGTTATTAATGAATAAAGTGACACTGGTCATATTCATAAAATTTGTCTCTGTCATTAAGGCCATTTCAGGCTCTGTCCTTAAGGGGTTAATAGATGATATTATGCAAAAAAACAAATATGTAAAACAACTATATGCATTGGGTATTGCTGTAATCGTACTGACCCGTATAATAAAAGTAACATCTTTTATAACATACATGTTTCTTTAGTACATTTTAGGGTCAATGTACATGTTTATTATCTGTGCCCACTGTGCAGTTTATGGTTACAGATAGGGTACTACCGTGCTCAGGAGAAACTATATAACACAGTCTGGGGGGCTTGTTCTTCCCTGTTCTTTGTGAAAATAAGAAAATATAACTTGAAAATGAAACTACATATTTTTGGAGTCATTGTAAATTTTCTTTTTTTGGACTTTATTCCATATTAAAAATTTTATAAATAAAAATAAATACAAAATAAACATATTTGCTATCTCAGTGCGTAGAATCGCTTTAAAGGGAACCTGTCACCCCCCCATGCCAGGGTGACAGGCTCCCGACCCCGCTACAGCCCCCTATACTCACCTGATCCCGCCGGGTCCCGCTTCTGGATCCGGTCGGGTCATGGAGATATCAGCCGCTGCAGCCCAGCGCGCGCTGAGAGATGAGTCCAACGCTCATAGAGAATGACGGAGCGCTGGACTCTCCGTCATTCTCTATGAGCGTTGGACTCATCTGAGGAGCGCGCGCGCCGTGCTGCAGCGGCTGATATCTCCGTGACCCGACCGGATCCAGAAGCGGGACCCGGCAGGATCAGGTGAGTATAGGGGGCTGTAGCGGGGGTCGGGAGCCTGTCACCCCGGCACGGGGGGTGACAGGTTCCCTTTAACTATTAAATTATCACATTCATGATCTTGCACGGTAAACAGCGTAAGCACAAAAAAAAAGTGTTATAGGGATGGTAATCGAGCAACTTTAAACACACTTATTTTCTTTTAAAGGTTTTAATTTTTTAAAAGCCGTCAAATAAAAATTAAAGTTATATATATATATATATATATATATATATATATATATATATATATATATATGATTTTAAACACAATGAAGAAAAAAGAAAAGTGCAAAAACAAAAAAATTAGCTGAGCTTAAAAAATGAGGAGAGTGTATACTGCACAGGCCGATCACAAGACCTGCTGCTTTCTACCGCAGATCCGTAGCCGTGCGCGCCCTCTGGCGGTCACAACGCGATTCACATAGGACGCCACATTGGTCTCCATAGTAACAAGTCCCGCCCCGCGTCCTGCTCCGACCTGCAGGAGCAGCGCCGCCCCTTGCTACGTCGTGGCGGCGAAAAGAGTGACGCGGCGAGGGGCGGGGCCACAGGAGGAAGTTGTTGTTTCTGCTGCAGGAGCTGTTGTGTGTTTTGACATAACCGGGATCAGAGCGCGCAGCCTGATGACCGGACCCCGGGCGCCCCCTCCCGTCTAGTCGCCGCTCTCTCCCCGCACACACGGACAGCCCGTCTCTATGGAAGTGATGGAAAGTCCACTGAACCTGGTGAGTGTCCTCCCTGCATCCTCACATACGGCTGCGCTCCCTGCTCGGGCCCACAAGGGTTAATCAGCAGCTGATTAGTGCTGCGGGGCCGGAGAACCACTAGTCCCAGCAGTGTATGGATAGCTCCAGCATAGTGACCCCAGTGTAGTGCACAGCGCCCCCCGGTGTCTGTCCCCGCCATGTCCTCTGTGTGTATACCTCTATGTATGTATATATGTATGTCCTCCATGCACGCCTCCTGCCGGGCCTGGCCCTGTGGCAGTGATGTGTAATGGAGGCCTGGGGCCTGCACATCTCTGTACACTGGCTGCTGGGCCACAGGTTCATTGCCCCAGTAATCCGGCCAGAGATTAGAATTGTCTCCTGCCGGATTATCAGGATGTTTAGAGCCTTGGCTGCCGGATTATCAGGACGCTCAGAGCCTTGGCTGCCCGATTATCAGGACGCTCAGAGCCTTGGCTGCCGGATTATCAGGACGCTCAGAGCCTTGGCTGCCCGATTATCAGGACGCTCAGAGCCTTGGCTGCCGGATTATCAGGATGCTCAGAGCCTTGGCTGCCGGATTATCAGGACGCTCAGAGCCTTGGCTGCCGGATTATCAGGACGCTCAGAGCCTTGGCTGCCGGATTATCAGGACGCTCAGAGCCTTGGCTGCCGGATTATCAGGACGCTCAGAGCCTTGGCTGCCGGATTATCAGGACGCTCAGAGCCTTGGCTGCCGGATTATCAGGACGCTCAGAGCCTTGGCTGCCGGATTATCAGGATGCACAGAGCCTTGGCTGCCGGATTATCAGGACGCTCAGAGCCTTGGCTGCCGGATTATCAGGATGCTCAGAGCCTTGGCTGCCGGATTATCAGGACGCTTAGAGCCTTGGCTGCCGGATTATCAGGATGCTTAGAGCCTTGGCTGCCGGATTATCAGGATGCACAGAGCCTTGGCTGCCGGATTATCAGGACGCTAAGAGCCTTGGCTGCCGGATTATCAGGACGCTCAGAGCCTTGGCTGCCGGATTATCAGGACGCTTAGAGCCTTGGCTGCCGGATTATCAGGATGCACAGAGCCTTGGCTGCCGGATTATCAGGACGCTCAGAGCCTTGGCTGCCGGATTATCAGGATGCTCAGAGCCTTGGCTGCTGGATTATCAGGACGCTCAGAGCCTTGGCTGCCGGATTATCAGGATGCTCAGAGCCTTGGCTGCCGGATTATCAGGACGCTCAGAGCCTTGGCTGCCAGATTACTGGACCTTCTCTATGGCCTCTAGGAACCAGTGTGCAGACGGGCCCCTGGAGTGCAGGTGTCGGGAGCGGATGTGGCCCCTGACTCTAAGGCTACTATTACACCAAGCCATTTTTTAACGACTAACGATAAACCATCTCAAACGGCCGCTATGGCAAACGACCCGAAATCGTTTGCCCAGTTACATGGAACGATGATCGTTCTTGCGGTCGTTTTGTCGTCGCTATTGCTTACGTTTCAGCTATGACGTCTAATTACACCGAATGATGTGCGAACGGTCAAACGATAAAAATAGGTCAGAATTCTATTAAACGACCAACGATTTCCCGTTGGTCGTTTAATCGTCTGCTATTGGACTAAACGATTATCGTTCAAATCCAAACGTTTTAATGATTTTTTGAAGGATAATCGTTCCGTGTAATGCCGCACTAAGGATTTGCTGCTCCTCCTTATTTCAGGTTTGGGGGGAAGGGAGCGCCGTCACTGTGGCCGCCATATGAAGCAGAGGGGGCCACGTATCTGTAGCAGTGTTATATGCCACCTCGGCATTCAGGGCTCTGTCATGGCTTGTCTGAATATTGGCAGGCATAGAGGTGGCACGTGTATATGTACCCTCCCTGGAGATAGGAAGGCATCACTCCCAATCTTCTGAGGTATCATTGCTGAGCCCCTCCCAGAGAGGACACCCCCATGGCTGCCGCCCCTCAGTGCTGAGGTCCCAGAGAGGACACCCCCATGGCTGCCGCCCCTCAGTGCTGAGGTCCCAGAGGACACCCCCATGGCTGCCGCCCCTCTGTGCTGAGGTCCCAGAGAGGACACCCCCATGGCTGCCGCCTCTCACTGCTGAGGTCCCAGAGGACACCCCCATGGCTGCCACCCCTCTGTGCTGAGGTCCCAGAGGATACCCCCATGGCTGTCGCCCCTCACTGCTGAGGTCCCAGAGAGGACACCCCCATGGCTGCCCCCTCTCACTGCTGAGGTCCCAGAGGACACCCCCATGGCTGCCACCCCTCTGTGCTGAGGTCCCAGAGGACACCCCTATGGCTGCCGCCCCTCAGTGCTGAGGTCCCAGAGAGGACACCAGCATGGCTGCCGCCCCTCACTGCTGAGGTCCCAGAGAGGACACCCCCATGGCTGCCGCCCCTCAGTGCTGAGGTCCCAGAGAGGACACCCCCATGGCTGCCGCCCCTCACTGCTGAGGTGGGACATTCTGTATATATAGCATAGGATTGTGTATAGTGCTGCACTCCAGGAGAGGGATGGGGGGGATCCAGCAGGGGGACAATGAGCTTTCTTTGAAGTATCTTGACCACTATATATTGTGGTAAAAAGCATCCATTGTTAGTGGACCAACATATGTGATTAGACCCCCCTCCCCCAGCATGTGTTACATACACAATGGAGGCTCTTTAAGCTGAGCAGGGCCTATGGGTGATGGAGCGCTGTACTTTTCTAGCACCAGTATTGCTGCGTTCATGACTGGTTAGGGTCACCGCAGCTAGATCCCACCAGTTGATCATTGATGACCTATACTGGCAATGGCTGGATAACCCTGGAAGGGGGGTATTACATGGGATGATTTTTCGGCGATTAACTATAAACGATTTCAAACGACCGCTATAGCAAACAATCTTAAATCGTTCACCCTATTACACAGGATGATGATCGTTCTTGCGCTCGTCCTTTCCTGGCTAATAGAACATTGAACGACCGAACAACGTTTTATTACACTTAAAGAAGTTCCAACGATTTGTGAACAATCAACAATGAAAATAGGTCCAGATTCTATCAAACGATCGATGATTTCTCGTTGGTCGTTTAATCGTTGCCTGCTATTACACAAAACGATTATCGTTTACATCCGAACGCTCTAACGATTTTTCGAATGATAATCGTCCCATGTAATACGGCCTTAGGCTCTTTTCAGGTCACACTTTGGTATCCAGCAGGGGACTCTCTGGCATATGCCTCCACCATACAGCTTTGTAGCATTCTCCTTACATAGGCTCCTGCGTCAGGAACATATGGCTCTTGGTTTGGTGGGTTTATTAAGGGACCCTGCTGTGTGGAATAATACAGAGGCCTGTGCTATTCCATCCAGCAGAAAAATGCAGACCCTGAAGGCGTCCACCCGAATGGAGGCCATAATGACCCTCCGGTGGCTGTGGCCTATGGGTATGCTGGTTGTATGCATCTGGAGATGTCCTGACGTACAGCAAATGGACCGCACTAGGGAAGTGTGAAGGAGACTTACTAGAGAAGAGTGCATCTCCAGCATGCTCGGGGCTGATCATTCAGTGGCTGAAGAAGTTGGATGCAGCCCTAGGGAGCCCAGGAAAACATGGTTAAGTAAAACTGGTGGAAGTATTTCCTACAACAGACGTAATAACATTCTGTTAGGTCATGTTCACACAACATATCTTCTGCATAAATCACAGCTGCTGTTCCAATTTGCAACAACGGCCGTGATTTATGTAGAAGATATAGTATACGCGCCGGCCAGGATTCTTACCAGCCGTGCGAAAAACTGGCATGTCAGTTGACACAATGGAGTGTGCGGCTCAGGCCCCGTGCTCCATTGTGTGCATCGGTGAATTCATCAGAAATGAAGATTATCAGAGGGATGATCTTCTCTGACTACGGACGTTCTGTGACCCGGCCGGGTCACAGAATGGCCGGTGTCTTACGCAATGTGAATATGGCCTTAACCCAAATTTTATGCCCCATGGTGTATCACATGGCATTGCCTGTGCTTGGTTCCCGCAGGTCAGTTGATATGTCTGAGGCTGAACATTGATGGTTGCCATGGGTAACAAGGTCATGAGGCCTACCACATCCATTTAGGCCTCTCGGTTGTTGAGCTGGTCTTACTGGTTTTGCCCTGTTTTCCTCAGCAGCATATAAAGTAAATGAATAGCTGTATACCAGTGTCCAGCTCCTCTGTTATTATGAGCTGTGTATATAACACGGCAGGATATCCCTCACGTGCCCACAGGAAGGCTTCTCTCCCACCCTGGACTCCTCAGATGGCGTCTGACATCAGCAGAACTGAATCATAGCATTAATGCGATCCGACATGCCCACGAGATGTCATTTCTTTCATGGATGAGAGTGATGTTGGCATAAGTACTACCCACAGCTGTCTACCATTACAGACGAGACAAAGAGACATTGTTATCTCACTTTCTGGCTGCTGCAAATTTTGCCTGTGACTGTATCCTAGGACATCTACTAGGACTATGAATGCCATTGTAGCCCTTCTATTCCTTCAGAATATATGTGTTCAGATTTCATATGTACCGGAACCTTTTAGAGCCATGGTTACCCCAAAATTTCCTTTATTTTGAGGGATTCAGTAGACCATATTTTGAAATGTTGTATCACATGTTATACATTAAAATGGGCGACCACATCAAAGTGGGGACCGCATATATGGGTATATGGTGGGATAGTGTGTGTATTGTAGCTATAGGGTTCTGTAAACCATGCTCATGACTGCTTTTGGACTGTTTTAAACCGATATAGGAGGGACACAATACAGTAGTGTAGGTTACACCATTCACAATAGGTGATGTCATACCTTCCCTGACCACAATGACCTCTGTACAGAGCATGCCCTCAACACTCTTCTATAGAAAGCAATCTGTTCCTCCTCTAATCGTTGTTAAAGGAAGCTCAGGCAAAATGGCTGCCACTATTATCAGGTATAGAAAATGCAACAAAAAAATTTGAAATTAAAACCTGAAAAAAATATATGTTCAGTTATTTCGGGAAACTCTAAATATGATGCATCTCTTCTTACAGAGATCAGTTGTAAACCTGACATCCTGATCCGCTGATCCTGAGCTGTGGGTGACATGGATAGCAGCGCTGCCTAAGACTGTGTGGAATTAAGAATAGATTGAGAATACTCCATCATGCGGATAGATTTAATTGCAGGGCTGTGAACAATAGTGGTTGGTGATGAATGGTGCTTGTAGGTCAGGATTTTGGCTGTGCTTGCTCTGCAGGTTTTGTTGTTTGTGTGGAGAGCGGGAGGAGCACTGTACTGAGGAGCTCTATGCTGAGGAGGGCTATACTGAGGAGCACTGCACTATACTGAGGAGCGCTATACTATACTGAGGAGGGCTATACTGAGGAGCACTGCACTATACTGAGGAGCGCTATACTATACTGAGGAGGGCTATACTGAGGAGCACTGCACTATACTGAGGAGCGCTGCACTATACTGAGGAGCACTGCACTATACTGAGGAGCGCTATACTATACTGAGGAGGGCTATACTGAGGAGCACTGCACTATACTGAGGAGGGCTATACTATACTGAGGAGCGCTATACTATACTGAGGAGGGCTATACTGAGGAGCACTGCACTATACTGAGGAAGGCTATACTGAGGAGCACTATACTATACTGAGGAGGGCTATACTGAGGAGCACTGCACTATACTGAGGAGGGCTATACTATACTGAGGAGCACTGCACTATACTGAGGAGCGCTATACTATACTGAGGAGGGCTATACTGAGGAGCACTGCACTATACTGAGGAGGGCTATACTGAGGAGGACTATACTGAGGAGCGCTATACTATACTGAGGAGGGCTATACTGAGGAGCACTGCACTATACTGAGGAGGGCTATACTATACTGAGGAGCACTGCACTATACTGAGGAGCGCTATACTATACTGAGGAGCACTGCACTATACTGAGGAGCGCTATACTATACTGAGGAGCACTGCACTATACTGAGGAGCGCTATACTACACTGAGGAGGGCTATACTGAGGAGCACTGCACTATACTGAGGAGCACTGCACTATACTATACTGAGGAGGGCTATACTGAGGAGCACTGCACTATACTGAGGAGCTCTATACTATACTGAGGAGGGCTATACTGAGGAGCACTGCACTATACTGAGGAGCACTGCACTATACTGAGGAGGGCTATACTATACTGAGGAGGGCTATACTATACTGAGGAGGGCTATACTATACTGAGGAGGGCTATACTATACTGAGGAGGGCTATACTATACTGAGGAGGGCTATACTATACTGAGGAGGGCTATACTATACTGAGGAGGGCTATACTGAGGAGCACTGCACTATACTGAGGAGCACTGCACTATACTGAGGAGGGCTATACTATACTGAGGAGCGCTATACTATACTGAGGAGGGCTATACTGAGGAGCACTGCACTATACTGAGGAGGGCTATACTATACTGAGGAGGGCTATACTATACTGAGGAGCACTGCACTATACTGAGGAGCGCTATACTATACTGAGGAGGGCTATACTGAGGAGCACTGCACTATACTATACTGAGGAGGGCTATACTGAGGAGCACTGCACTATACTGAGGAGCTCTATACTATACTGAGGAGCTCTATACTATACTGAGGAGGGCTATACTGAGGAGCACTGCACTATACTGAGGAGCGCTATACTGAGGAGGCCTATACTGAGGAGCGCTGCACTATACTGAGGAGCTCTATACTATACTGAGGAGCGCTATACTATACTGAGGAGGGCTATACTGAGGAGCACTGCACTATGCTGAGGAGCACTGCACTATACTGAGGAGCGCTATACTGAGGAGCGCTGCACTATACTGAGGAGCTCTACGCTGAGGAGGGCTATACTGAGGAGCACTGCACTAGACTGAGGAGGGCTATACTGAATGGACTGCACTGTACTGAGGAGCGCTGCACTATACTGAGGAGCGCTGCTCTATACTGAGGAGGGCTATACTGAGGAGCACTGCACTAGACTGAGGAGCTCTACGCTGAGGAGGGCTATACTGAGGAGCACTGCACTAGACTGAGGAGGGCTATACTGAGAAGGGCTATACTGAATGGACTGCACTGTACTGAGGAGGGCTATACTGAGGAGCACTGCACTAGACTGAGGAGCGCCATACTGAATGGACTGCACTGTACTGAGGTGGGCTGTACTGAGGAGCGTTATACTGAGGAGCACTGCACTATACTGAGGAGCTCTATGCTGAGGAGGGCTATACTGAGGAGCGTTATACTGAGGAGCACTGCACTATACTGAGGAGGGCTATACTGAGGAGCGCTGCACTATACTGAGGAGCGCTGCACTGTACTGAGGAGCGCTGCACTATACTGAGGAGCGCTATACTGAGGAGCACTGCACTATACTGAGGAGCGCTGCACTATACTGAGGAGCGCTGCACTATACTGAGGAGCGCTGCACTATACTGAGGAGCGCTGCACTATACTGAGGAGCGCTGCACTATACTGAGGAGCGCTGCACTATACTGAGGAGCGCTGCACTATACTGAGGAGCGCTGCACTATACTGAGGAGCGCTGCACTATACTGAGGAGCGCTGCACTATACTGAGGAGCGCTGCACTATACTGAGGAGGGCTGCACTATACTGAGGAGCACTGTACTATACTGAGGAGCGCTGCACTATACTGAGGAGGGCTATACTGAGGAGCGCTGCACTATACTGAGGAGCGCTGCACTATACTGAGGAGCGCTGCACTATACTGAGGAGCGCTGCACTATACTGAGGAGGGCTATACTGAGGAGCGCTGCACTATACTGAGGAGCGCTGCACTATACTGAGGAGCGCTGCACTATGCTGAGGAGCACTGCACTATACTGAGGAGGGCTATACTGAGGAGCACTGCACTATACTGAGGAGCTCTATGCTGAGGAGGGCTATACTGAGGAGCGCTGCACTATACTGAGGAGCGCTGCACTATACTGAGGAGCGCTGCACTATACTGAGGAGCGCTGCACTATACTGAGGAGGACTATACTGAGGAGCACTGCACTATATTGAGGAGCGCTGCACTATACTGAGGAGGACTATACTGAGGAGCACTGCACTATATTGAGGAGCGCTGCGCTATACTGAGGAGCACTGCACTATACTAAAGAGGGCTATACTGAGGAGCGCTGCACTATACTGAGGAGCGCTATACTGAGGAGCGCTGTACTATACTGAGGAGCACTACTGAGGAGGGCTATACTGAGGAGCACTGCACTATACTGAGGAGCACTGCACTATACTGAGGAGCTCTATGCTGAGGAGGGCTTTACTGAGGAGCACTACACTAGACTGAGGAGGCCTATACTGAGGAGGGCTTTACTGAGGAGCACTGCATTATACTGAGGAGCACTGCACTATACTGAGGAGGGCTATACTAAGGAGCACTGCACTAGACTGAAGAGCGCTATACTGAATGGACTGCACTGTACTGAGGTGGGCTGTACTGAGGAGCGCTGCTCTATACTGAGGAGCACTGCACTATACTGAGGAGCACTGCACTATACTGAGGAGCACTGCACTATGAGGAGGGCTATAGTGAGGAGGGCTTTACTGAGGAGCACTGCACTATACTGGGGAGCTCTATACTGAGGAGCACTGCACTATACTGAGGAGCTCTATACTGAGGAGCACTGCACTATACTGAGGAGCTCTATACTGAGGAGCACTGCACTATACTGAGGAGCACTGCACTATACTGAGGAGCTCTATACTGAGGAGCACTGCACTATACTGAGGAGCTCTATACTGAGGAGCACTGCACTATACTGAGGAGCACTGCACTAGACTGAGGAGCGCTATACTGAATGGACTGCACTGTACTGAGGAGGGCTATACTGAGGAGCACTGCACTAGACTGAGGAGCGCCATACTGAATGGACTGCACTGTACTGAGGTGGGCTGTACTGAGGAGCGTTATACTGAGGAGCACTGCACTATACTGAGGAGCTCTATGCTGAGGAGGGCTATACTGAGGAGCGTTATACTGAGGAGCACTGCACTATACTGAGGAGGGCTATACTGAGGAGCGCTGCACTATACTGAGGAGCGCTGCACTGTACTGAGGAGCGCTGCACTATACTGAGGAGCGCTATACTGAGGAGCACTGCACTATACTGAGGAGCGCTGCACTATACTGAGGAGCGCTGCACTATACTGAGGAGCGCTGCACTATACTGAGGAGCGCTGCACTATACTGAGGAGCGCTGCACTATACTGAGGAGCGCTGCACTATACTGAGGAGCGCTGCACTATACTGAGGAGCGCTGCACTATACTGAGGAGCGCTGCACTATACTGAGGAGGGCTGCACTATACTGAGGAGCACTGTACTATACTGAGGAGCGCTGCACTATACTGAGGAGGGCTATACTGAGGAGCGCTGCACTATACTGAGGAGCGCTGCACTATACTGAGGAGCGCTGCACTATACTGAGGAGCGCTGCACTATACTGAGGAGGGCTATACTGAGGAGCACTGCACTATGCTGAGGAGCTCTATGCTGAGGAGGGCTATACTGAGGAGCGCTGCACTATACTGAGGAGCGCTGCACTATACTGAGGAGCGCTGCACTATACTGAGGAGGACTATACTGAGGAGCACTGCACTATATTGAGGAGCGCTGCACTATACTGAGGAGGACTATACTGAGGAGCACTGCACTATATTGAGGAGCGCTGCGCTATACTGAGGAGCACTGCACTATACTAAAGAGGGCTATACTGAGGAGCG
This sequence comes from Dendropsophus ebraccatus, assembly GCF_027789765.1. NCBI lineage: Eukaryota > Metazoa > Chordata > Amphibia > Anura > Hylidae > Dendropsophus > Dendropsophus ebraccatus. Next base: position 43,475,433 of record NC_091461.1, on the reverse strand, counting down.
CTGCACTATACTGAGGAGCGCTATACTGAGGAGCGCTGTACTATACTGAGGAGCACTACTGAGGAGGGCTATACTGAGGAGCACTGCACTATACTGAGGAGCACTGCACTATACTGAGGAGCTCTATGCTGAGGAGGGCTTTACTGAGGAGCACTACACTAGACTGAGGAGGCCTATACTGAGGAGGGCTTTACTGAGGAGCACTGCATTATACTGAGGAGCACTGCACTATACTGAGGAGGGCTATACTAAGGAGCACTGCACTAGACTGAAGAGCGCTATACTGAATGGACTGCACTGTACTGAGGTGGGCTGTACTGAGGAGCGCTGCTCTATACTGAGGAGCACTGCACTATACTGAGGAGCACTGCACTATACTGAGGAGCACTTGCACTATGAGGAGGGCTATAGTGAGGAGGGCTTTACTGAGGAGCACTGCACTATACTGGGGAGCTCTATACTGAGGAGCACTGCACTATACTGAGGAGCTCTATACTGAGGAGCACTGCACTATACTGAGGAGCTCTATACTGAGGAGCACTGCACTATACTGAGGAGCACTGCACTATACTGAGGAGCTCTATACTGAGGAGCACTGCACTATACTGAGGAGCTCTATACTGAGGAGCACTGCACTATACTGAGGAGCACTGCACTAGACTGAGGAGCGCTATACTGAATGGACTGCACTGTACTGAGGAGCGCTGCTCTATACTGAGGAGCGCTGCACTATACTGAGGAGCGCTGCACTATACTGAGGAGGGCTATACTGAGGAGCACTGCACTATACTGAGGAGCGCTGCTCTATACTGAGGAGCGCTGCTCTATACTGAGGAGCGCTGCTCTATACTGAGGAGCGCTGCACTATACTGAGGAGCGCTGCACTATACTGAGGAGCGCTGCACTATACTGAGGAGCGCTGCACTATACTGAGGAGCGCTATACTGAGGAGCGCTGCACTATACTGAGGAGCGCTGCACTATACTGAGGAGCGCTGCACTATACTGAGGAGGGCTATACTGAGGAGGGCTATACTGAGGAGCGCTGCTCTATACTGAGGAGCGCTGCTCTATACTGAGGAGCGCTGCACTATACTGAGGAGCGCTGCACTATACTGAGGAGCGCTGCACTATACTGAGGAGCGCTATACTGAGGAGCGCTGCACTATACTGAGGAGCGCTGCACTATACTGAGGAGGACTATACTGAGGAGCACTGCACTATATTGAGGAGCGCTGCGCTATACTGAGGAGGGCTATACTGAGGAGCACTGCACTATACTAAAGAGGGCTATACTGAGGAGCGCTGCACTATACTGAGGAGCGCTATACTGAGGAGCGCTGTACTATACTGAGGAGCACTGCACTATACTGAGGAGCTCTATGCTGAGGAGGGCTTTACTGAGGAGGGCTATACTGAGGAGGGCTTTACTGAGGAGCACTGCACTATACTGAGGAGCACTGCACTATACTGAGGAGCACTGCATTATACTGAGGAGCACTGCACTATACTGAGGAGGGCTATACTAAGGAGCACTGCACTAGACTGAAGAGCGCTATACTGAATGGACTGCACTGCACTGTACTGAGGTGGGCTGTACTGAGGAGCGCTGCTCTATACTGAGGAGCACTGCACTATGAGGAGGGCTATAGTGAGGAGGGCTTTACTGAGGAGCACTGCACTATACTGAGGAGCTCTATACTGAGGAGCACTGCACTATACTGAGGAGCACTGCACTAGACTGAGGAGCGCTATACTGAATGGACTGCACTGTACTGAGGAGGGCTTTACTGAGGAGCGCTGCTCTATACTGAGGAGCGCTGCACTATACTGAGGAGGGCTGCACTATACTGAGGAGCGCTGCACTATACTGAGGAGCGCTGCACTATACTGAGGAGCGCTGCACTATACTGAGGAGGGCTATACTGAGGAGCACTGCACTATACTGAGGAGCACTGCACTATACTGAGGAGCACTGCACTATACTGAGGAGCACTGCACTATACTGAGGAGCACTGCACTATACTGAGGAGCGCTATACTGAGGAGGCCTATACTGAGGAGCGCTGCACTATACTGAGGAGGCCTATACTGAGGAGCACTGCACTATACTGAGGAGGGCTATACTGAGGAGCACTGCACTATACTGAGGGCTATACTGAGGAGCACTGCACTATACTGAGGAGGGCTATACTGAGGAGCACTGCACTATACTGAGGAGGGCTATACTGAGGAGCGCTGCACTATACTGAGGAGCGCTGCACTATACTGAGGAGGGCTATACTGAGGAGCACTGCACTATACTGAGGAGCGCTGCACTATACTGAGGAGCGCTGCACTATACTGAGGAGGGCTATACTGAGGAGCACTGCACTATACTGAGGAGCGCTGCACTATACTGAGGAGCGCTGCACTATACTGAGGAGGGCTATACTGAGGAGCGCTGCACTATACTGAGGAGCGCTATACTGAGGAGCGCTGCACTATACTGAGGAGCGCTATACTGAGGAGCGCTGCACTATACTGAGGAGGGCTATACTGAGGAGGGCTATACTGAGGAGCACTGCACTATACTGAGGAGCGCTGCACTATACTGAGGAGCGCTGCACTATACTGAGGAGGGCTATACTGAGGAGGGCTATACTGAGGAGGGCTATACTGAGGAGCGCTGCACTATACTGAGGAGCGCTGCACTATACTGAGGAGCGCTGCACTATACTGAGGAGCGCTGCACTATACTGAGGAGGGCTATACTGAGGAGGGCTATACTGAGGAGGGCTATACTGAGGAGGGCTATACTGAGGAGGGCTATACTGAGGAGGGCTATACTGAGGAGGGCTATACTGAGGAGGGCTATACTGAGGAGCGCTGCACTATACTGAGGAGCGCTATACTGAGGAGGCCTATACTGAGGAGCGCTATACTGAGGAGCGCTATACTGAGGAGGCCTATACTGAGGAGCGCTATACTGAGGAGCACTGCACTATACTGAGGAGCGCTATACTGAGGAGGCCTATACTGAGGAGGGCTATACTGAGGAGCGCTGCACTATACTGAGGAGCGCTATACTGAGGAGGCCTATACTGAGGAGCGCTATACTGAGGAGGCCTATACTGAGGAGCGCTATACTGAGGAGCACTGCACTATACTGAGGAGCACTATACTGAGGAGCGCTATACTGAGGAGGCCTATACTGAGGAGCGCTATACTGAGGAGCACTAGTGGACCACTATGCAGCAGTATTAGGCCTAGCTGGGATATGTTTCTGTATAGTTGGTAATAGTGCAGGACACTGCTATTATAGAAGACGCCAGGTAGTACTGTGCTGGTAACAGGTTCTGTAGGAATCCGTGTGTGCTCATATGTTTTCTGGGCGGGTCGGTATAGACGTGTTATACGTGTGCTGTGTGTAGGTGTCGGACATTCCTCCACTGTTTCTCACTTGTTTTCTCGCTGTCACGCTCCGTAAGGTTAATCATTTCTGCATTCTCCAGACTGGTGTAATACATTGCCCTTGTATCATGTCATCCAGAAGTCTATCTGCTCACGTCAGCCTGCTGGCAGGGTGCCCTCACTATAATGCCATGATATAATTGTCTGTAATGCCCTGGAATTATTATCCACATGTATATAGTAATGTCCAGAATGATACCAGAATTTTGAGCTCGATACGCAATACCAATTCAATACTTAAAGGGAACCTGTCACACCCCGTGCCGGGGTGACAGGTTTCCGACCCCCCGTTAGAGACCCCTATACTTACCTCATCGCGCCGGGTCCCGCTTCTGAAGATGGTCGGGTCCCGGAGATCTCAGCCGCCGCAGCCCGGCGCGCGCGCTGAGAGATGAGTCCAACGCTCATAGAGAATGACAGGAGAGTCCAGCGCTCCGTCATTCTCTATGAGCGTTGGACTCATCTCTCAGCGCGCGCGCCGGGCTGCGGCGGCTGAGATCTCCGGGACCCAACCATCTTCAGAAGCGGGACCCGGCGCGATGAGGTAAGTATAGGGGTCTCTAACGGGGGGTCGGGAACCTGTCACCCCGGCACGGGGGGTGACAGGTTCCCTTTAATAACTTATAACCTCCCCCTACCCCCCAAATACAAATATAATGCCCCCCCAGACTGTTTTTATGCTGTTAACTGTGTAATAAATCTGATGTTATCTATATTTGTATTATTCCGATTTTATTTTACGACTTAAATTACTTTTTTTTTTTTTGATCACTTTTTTTTAATTTACATTTATTTCTGGGATGTCATGTGACCAAAAATCAGCAAATTGGCCTTTAGCTTTTTTTCTCCCCACTTACGCTGTTTACCGTGCAAGATCGGGAATGTGATCATGTAATAGTTCGGGTAATTATGCATATGATGATGTTAAATATGTGTTTTTTTTATTGTTTAAAAAAAAAATGGAAAAAACTTTTTTTATTAGAACTTTTATTATGAGAACTCTTTAAATGTTTAAAAACTTTTATTTTTTACACTTTTTATTTTCTTTAGAGGCACCATATTTTAATTAATAGTATTTTATCAATGATAGTATTGCTACAGCATTGCATAGATCAGCATTGCTGATCCAGACTCTCTATTAGCAGAGAGACACCTGCAGTGACAGAGGGTTAGTATAGACCTCCAGCTGTGAAGTGACCCATCGAGGAGGTGACGCTAGGGGGCAGCACTTAGAAAACATGGCAGACACTCGCCTTGCTGCCCACCCTGTTCTCTGCAGTAGATTCTATGTTAAGATGTGCTGTGGTGCAGCTTAGCATAAAGTGTCAAAAACCAGTGGATCCTGGTACCGAACTGTTTTTTGCCCCGAGTATCGATAGTACTGCACCAGTTGTAGATGGCAGTGCTGCCCAGTGCCACTTTTGTTATAAAGAAACCTAAAAGCTCATTCATCCCATATGTTAATAGGAAAACTTTTTAGAGTAGCTGCCCCTTTAAGAGAACTTTACAATTACAAACTGTATGGAGTATTTATTGTGGGCTGAGGTGTAGTAAGAAGAATGAACAGTGCTGACCATATAGAGGTGTGTGCATGTTCCACAAATCTAGTCGGAACAATGGGGGGGGGGGGGTTCCTGTATTCTTTTATTGATCAGATTACCCCCCAAACACAGATTGCAAAAAGAACAGGGATGTGTGCATGGGGCCATAGAAATCAATCAGTCCTATTATGCAGACTAGTGTGCAAGGGGCCTATGGTTGCCTATGGCTTCCCGACCCTGAGAGGGACTCTGTGCTGTCTTCATATGACTGTTAGGACTGAGGATACTTCCATCATCATAATAGTCCATATATGTTCCAGTGAGAGTCTTTACCTGCTGTTCTTCTGGGTGAACGGTTATTGATTTTCAGTGATAAAGAAGACATAGACTTTATCATGAAGCATAATACTTATTGTCCTATGAATTCTTCATGTTCACAGGCACATCAACAGAGCAGAAAGGCGGACCGGTTTCTGGCTACAGGAAAATATGAAGAAGCTATTGCCTGTCACAGGAAAGCTGCTGGTACGTACTACATCTGTACCTGTCTATCCTGTATGGTAGAGGGGTATTTCCTCATATAATAAGATCCTGGGCTCTCCGACCCCCTCCAACTATGGAAACTGACTACAGCCAACGGGGACTCGATATTAAAGGGAGTTTCATATACAATGTAGCACTATGAGGGATGCTGTGTAAGCTTAGCAGTAGACTCATCAAATAGATGACATCTGCCCCGGTCACATGATCTTCTCTCATTAAATAAATAGATCTCGTCTGCACATTATTGCGTTATAACCTTCTTGAGTTGGCATAAGTCCTGGAAATATCCCTGAGGTAAACAATGGCAAGGTTATGTTACTTCTCACACATCTGCAGCACAGTACAGGTAAACCTGCAGAGGAATACAGTGCAAACCTGATATAGACGTCTCCTGATGACCCCCGTCTGTACAGATCTCGGAGCAGCTCATCAGTGGCATTTATGTTCTGCTCATTGGATACATCAGATGAGACTCCTGTCTATAGAGAATGTATGGGCTGCTGTCTTTACTGTCAGTGGGGCAGCGCAGAACCCCAAAATAAAGCCTTATATTACTAATAGACTTAAAGGAGACCTGTCACCCCATCTGCCGAGGTGAAGGCCGCCCGCCCAGGACCAAGACTTCGTGGAAGGGGTAAGTATAAGGGGCTCCAGCAGGGGGGTCGGGCGGCCTTCACCCTGGCAGCCGGGGTGACAGGTCTCCTTAAAGTGAGGGTCCTGATGGTTATTGGAGTATGAGTGCGGAATGGAGAGCATTGCTGGGCTCTGTGGATTGGCCAATGTGTCTCTGCACATGTACACTGCCTGCTCATGTCCATATTGTCTTTTTTATTACAGCCTACCTCTTGGAAGCCAAAAGATTGACACAGTCTGAGCAGGTAAGATGACGCAGAGAGAGCCTTACAGCTGATGACTACATGGGAGAAAACTAAAGGCCATTTTGCATGAACTGAGAAGGTCCCTATAACAAGTACTGATCTTATTGATCGGCACTCGTTTATAAAACCTTAAAGGGGTATTCTGCTCAGAATAAAATTTTAATATGTTGCTGCCCTGGCACAGAACATAACAACCAGCCTATTCTTACCTCTCTGCACTCCCCTGGTGTCCTCCTACGCCATCTTCGATATCCAGTCTTAGTCAGTGATTGGCTGAGCAAGCTGTCACTGCAAGACCAGTCCATCTTGGAAGTGGAGGCAATATTGCTTAGCTGGGGACCGAAGATCACATAGAAGGACACCGGGGAAAAGCAACGAGGTAAGAATAGGCTCTTTATGTTCTGCACCTGGGCGGCAACATTTTAAAAGTTTATTCTGAGCGGAATACCCCTTTAACCCTTTAAAGGGTACCTATCACTTGGCGAGCGTGGCAGGATCCTCAGAAAAAATCCTGCAGGTGGGTGGTCCTCTTCTGACATGGGCCGTGGTACAGAACTCCCACAAGTGCCATATATTGCATTGAAACACAGTCTACGGCACTTCTGGGAGTTCCAATACCACGGCCCTTCGTCAGAAGAGGACCACCCACCTGCAGGATTTTTTCTGAGGATCCTACCACGCTCGCCGACTGATAGGTAGGTTGTGTATCCACATATGTTGCCAAGACTATTGCCAGCATCGCACGGCATGCAAGATTTAATCAGCCTATAAATGAACATTTTGTCATTCAGCTGATTGGTGGCCATGTCATATAGGCCAGTTATTGGGAACGATTATCAGCTCATATAATAGGGCCTTAAATCACCTATACCAGGGATGGCTTCAGCTCACCAAGCATAATGGGAGTTGTAGTTTTGCAACAGCTGGAGGGCTGCAGTTGGACACTATGACCTGTACATACTTAGAGGGGTCCAACCTCTGGAAAACCCACCAATTGTTAGAAGAAAAGGGTTGCAGCACTGCATAGTGGTGGTTACTGCAGCTCTCATTAAACTGAATGGTAGTTGAGCTGCAGCAACGCGAAGTGTACAATGTAAATAGCTGAGGCTATGCTTTACTGCCTGAACATCCGATTGGCTACAGTGCAGGATGTCGGCATCCTGACAGCCAGCTATTGATGGCCTACAAATATGCCTTAATGAATTTTTCCTGGAAACCCCCTTTAATTATCTTATATAATGAAGATATGCACTTTTCGAATATACGTTCAGCTTGTAATCATTTTTATCATCTATGTTTTCCATGGATGAATGGAAGCCTTCATATATATGTTCATATGCTGAACACTTATATTAGTTACATGACCACATGTAACGTAAAGAACAACTGCTAGCTCAGCCGAAAGCTAAGGTTATAGTGATTTTCTTCTCAGAAGGTTGGAGGAAGTGATTGATTTGTCCCTCATCTATCTGTCCTTTCTGCTCTAGGCTCAGCTGTCACTGGAGCTGCAGCGGGAGAGTCATATAAAGCAGCAGCTACTAATTCAGGAAAGATTGAAAAGAGCCAAACGAGAAGAAAAACTCCGAGCGCAACAAAAAGCAATAGCTACAGAAAAAGAGGTGACTGCGCATCTCCAGACGTCATACAGGTCATCTGCGGATGATACTGACAGCCAAAATGCACTCGTTTCTGCCGGACAGAAATCCAGTTGTAACCCAGGGAAGACTTTGCAGGAAATCCGCAGTGTCCTTGACCGAGAACCAGACTCTCTACTATATCTGCTGCAGAAGAGGAAGGAACCACTGGAACCTTACAAGGCAAATCGTGTCCCTAAAGATGACAAGACGAAACTGGAGGAACAGGCCACCAAGATTAAAGAGCTTAACCTGCTGGTGGACACGCTCCTCGCCGAAAACGAGAAACTAAGAAAAGAGAACCGCAAGCTTCGGGCAGAGGTGGCCAGACTGCAGCACAATCCAGAGAAAGAGTTGGACACGGACACTGATTTTGTGGAAAAGTCTGAGCTGTGGAGTCTGCAGCAGCCGACACCAAGTTCTCCCAACCCTTCGTCTGCCTGGCAGAATTTTGTAGCAAATACCGGGAAGGTTAAGGACATTCCTATACCTAATCTTCCTCCTCTAGACATTCCCTTACCGGATCTTCCCCCTCTCGAGCTCCCAGATGATATACAATCGCAAATCACAGAGTTTAAAGGACTTATGGACAGCTAGGGGAACGACTCACAATCCAGAGGACAATCACAAGGGAAGACCATCTTGGCAGCAATATTGGAAGGGCCTCGGCGCCTTTGCCAGAGTTTACCATAGACGGTCCAGTGCATTGGCAGACATGACACTGTGAAATAGTCAACCTGAGGTCCTACGACAAATAAAGAAATCCTACAAGAGAGAGACGTGAGCTCTTCAAACAATACTACTCTTCTTATTTTTTATTTCAAACCAAATGACTGAAGTAACTTTTAAAGAAACTTATTCGAAAGTTATATATAAGTTATATAGGTGTCCGTTATATATATATATATATATATATATATATATATATATATATATATATATATATATATTATATAAATTCCATGATGACAATACGGAACGTCTATCCTCCGTGATAGCAGAACCTCTGTATTCTTAGCATACGCTTTCTGTCATGCATTCAGAATGTATCCATTTTGTGATGCACAGATTTTAACTCAGAAATCCTGTGTGTTCCCCAGACACACAACTACTACTTGTGCCACATTGCACTCCTAGATCTTAACCTCAAACCAACAAGGAGATGGACATTTTTTTTTTTTTTTTTTTCTGGAACCAAATTACATGTTATTTCTAAATAATCAGTTTACAAAATGGAGAAAAAAATCAGGGTGCATCGTATCTTTGCTGTATATTAAAGTATGTGTTATGCATTGTTTTAAAATATTACTGAAAAGATATCAGTATCTCGATATAACAGTGCATGGATGCAAGATATGCTGAATGGCAGTATTTGATTGACCATAATAAAGAGTGTTTATATCTGGAGTGTGGCAGATTCTCTGTTATGTGGAACAACCGTCAAGGACTTGGCGGCTTCTTAATCAGTGACAACTAGATTACAGTAAGAAGGTGCCAGGCAGGAGGGTCAGTGCCCCAGAATGTCACTCACTTGGGGGGATGGATTACAAGACTTCTTGCTGTTAAGAATCTTGAATAAGTAGAATTATTTTCCTGTAAGAAATGGACATACAGGGCAGTAGGGGTTAGCTGTAACCATGTTCTACACATACACTCTACAACAACCTGGTCAGCCTCTGGTATTTTCTAGAGAGTACAGATGCAGCACTACATGGATTATTGTGCCATCACATGGAACACAAGGGTTGTACATATCAGAAAACTCATATTCTATTGGGAGATTTTGATTTGAAGGGGTTGACAAATTTTTATATTAAAATGATCCAGTGTACAATATCAGACAATAGCTCTCTTTGTGCCTGATGGTGCCCCTCGTCCAGGCTGTGCCATCCTGCCCTGTATGTTTAGCAGCAATCCTGTCCATAAGATGGCTGAGCACAGAGGAGCATGTGACTATGGTTCTCTCCGTGTCTTCCACTGAGCCTGTATATGCCTATATATATATATATATTGAGGAATTAGCATGGTTAACGATGGGGTTCTTCAGATTGATGGTCTGAGTATATCACATTAATGTCTGATTGTTGGGGTGCAGACACACAGCACACCCACTGATCAGCTGTACTGGGGAGCCGCTGCTCCAACATCATTCACGAGAACAGTGATTAAAGCCCTGCACTGCCGACTGTGTATTGGTGGCGTGGATTACTACAGCTCAGTACTCCATCTGAAGCAGTATGAGACCCAAACCCAGAGAACCCCTTTAATCCCCCCTGTGGTAGTGCTTCAGGAAAATGGAACGCCCAGTTTGGCTAGCCATTGGGCCATGAGCACCAGCAATTCACTGGTTACATTAATATTATTATCTATCACAAAAACTAGTGCAGCCTATGCTATAGCATGGCTGACCAAAGACCCCAATTTATATGCATATTTTATCTTTGATTAAAGAAACAGTATGATGATCTGCCATATGGGCTGTACATTAATATCAGCAGAGATAGAGACTATGGGAAATCTTTTCTCTGAAGCCTCCAGAGCAAAAGCCAATATTTGTTTGCTCATTGCTGACTTATTCCATCATGAATACAGTGTTCCATAATGACTATATAGAAGACGCGACTAGCTGCCATCCTGATGACAATGTTTTGTGTATGGGGGTAGTCCAAATGAATTGGGGAGAACCAGAATTGGGCATATGGAAATAAGCATGCCTGGTTCTTAAGGTGCCTGGCAGCAGCTTATCTCCCCTATCATTTGCTTCACATCACTTTAGGTCATTGTCTTAGACGATTTTATTGGTGACCATTCCAAATAATAATGCTGGCGGCAACCTGTGTCTTAAAGAAGAACTCCGGATAAGAAAAACTTGTTTTATATTAAAAGTACATTAAAAGTTATATAGATGTGTCTATACAATGCATTACTGTATCGGTACGGTTCTGCCACACTGGTAGCTGATAGAAATCCAGGAAGTGAAAAAAATGGCCTCTGTGGCAATTCACATTGTCTCCTGCTCCTTCTGCTATCCCACCTTAGGAGGCAAGTCTTCCATGCCTCTGTCTCACATTGTGTGTGTTTGCTGATGATGCAGACAGGGGGCAGGGTGTGATCTCACATCTCTGCCCGAACAGAAGCAGCTGCTACACTAATTTTACTGATTGTAATGGGTGGGGGCTGTGATGATCACATGAGGGAAAGCATTGCATTCTGGGAAATGCCAAACCAGGAAGAACAGAAACACAAAACAGAGCAACCCCCCCCCCCCCTAACAAATGGATTTTTGGTAGTTTCAAAACTGGGATAGACAGGTAAGTAATGCGTTATGCTTCTGCAGAAGTTTCATTTTTTTTAAACTCTACCTGGAGATTCCCTTTAAGAGCAGCAGAACAACCTATACAATTGCACTACCATGCTACTCATGGATATAGACATGTACCAAGCAGCACAACTTGATATGGGAAGTGGTGTTTATGGAAATTGATCTGTAAGTTCTTCTTGGTCATAAGCTGTCATATATAACAGCCTTTTAGCAATTGTGAACAAATCTTTCCATTTGCCTGTTGTTTCCTGAATAAAGGTCATGAGAATTCTTACTGTACTTACCTTATGTAGCTATACGTGATCTGCCCACATTCTTATCAGGTCAATTCTATGGAAATATCCTATACACATCATAAACGTCAGTGGCTAGCAGTCCTTGGACAAATACACAGGGTTTGTAATTGTTGATAACTCAGTTGGTAAAGGTGTGCAGGGCTAATGTTAGTCATCTTTTCTTACTCTGGTTCTGATCTACATTACTTTTAAGGGATGATGATTGAAATCTACTGTAAGAATGGTAACAGCAGCACAGAGTATTACAGAAGGTGAGCTTAACATTGGTGGAAGGGTTTTAATAACCACATATAATTTTTGTGAAAATATCACCTTCCATGGTATGCATTTGCAGAGTGATGACAGGTAACAGAGCTTCCTCTAATAATGTACATACTGTGAGCATGGCATCCCAGATGTGTATTATACCTGGGGTATAAAATGTCTGACCCCAGATGTGTATTATAGCATCTCTGATCCCAGATGTGTATTATAGCCGGGTTCTTGCTGTTTTAACACACGGATACAGTGACAGAGCTCTACTCAATAGGACGAGCAGAGTTCAGGCTAAACTGCAAAGAAGATAAAGGCCCTTGTGATTTGTGGATTTTCTATTAAGTTTAAAAAAAAAAAAAAGTGGGTTCCAATATTTTTTAAGTGGTGGCATTACCTGCCATCCATTCAAATGTATGAGTAACCATGTAAATACATGGCCACAGTGGGGTCGGAAAATAGAAAAAATTCTTAGATGTGTAAACTTAGGCTAGACAGTGCAAAGAAGCTCCAAGTTTATAAGAGGTTCATGCTGTTTTAGGCTATGTTCACACTACGTATATTTCAGTCAGTATATTTCAGTCAGTATTGCAACCAAAACCAGGAGTGGATTAAAAACACAGAAAGGATCTGTTCACACAATGTTGAAATTGAGTGGATGGCCGCCATTTAATGGCAAATATTTGCTGTTATTTTAGAACAACGGCTGTTATATTGAAATAATGGCAGTAGTTTACTGTTATATGGCGGCCATCCACTCAATTTCACCATTGTGTGAACAGATCCTTTCTGTGTTTTTAATCCACTCCTGGTTTTGGTTGCAATACTGACTGAAATATACTGACTGAAATATACGTAGTGTGAACGCAGCCTTGAAGTGCATTTTTTTTAGACTGTCTAGTCTAGGTTTACACCCTATATTTGTTGAGTTACGTGATACCAAAAATGTGCAACAAAATGTTAGCGCTATGTTGTGCATGGGGTTGCATTTAAGCACACTCTTTCCGGTAATCCACATCTCACTTGTGACAAAGGTGCGAGAGTCTAGAGCACAATTTGGTGTAAATTGTATCAGATTTTTGGTGCAAACACTTAAATCGCTGTGGTACATTGTGCTGGCTCTGCCGGAATGGTATACTGTTCTGCACTGTGGTATTTGGTGCTTCCTTAGAGGCATGTTGTGCTGCTCTGTGGTATTTGGCACTGCCGGAGTGGTATACTATACTGCACTGTGGTATTTGGCTCTGCCAGAGTGGTATACTGTACTGTACTCTCGTGTTTGGCACTGCCGGAGTGGTATACTGTACTGTACTCTCGTGTTTGGCACTGCCGGAGTGGTATACTGTACTGCACTGTGGTATTTGGCTCTGCCAGAGTGGTATACTGTACTGTACTCTCGTGTTTGGCACTGCCGGAGTGGTATACTGTACTGTACTCTCGTGTTTGGCTCTGCCGGAGTGGTATACTGTACTGTACTCTCGTGTTTGGCACTGCCGGAGTGGTATACTGTACTGTACTCTCGTGTTTGGCACTGCCGGAGTGGTATACTGTACTGCACTGTTGGTATTTAGCAATACTGAAGTGGTTTACTGTACTACACTGTGAAATTAGGCGCTTCCCAAGTGGCATGTTGTGCCGCACTGTGGTTTTTAGTGCTGCTGGAGAAGCGTTCACTGTGATGTTTGTTGTTGCTAGAGGGTATTATATGGGCTGCATTGGTAGTATATTTTTTTACCGGTAAGGCCCTTGCATCACCATAAATTAGTAAGGCCTGAGTAGAGAAAATTTGAGAAGCCGTGGTCTAGAGTTTGCCCTGATGTGTGCTGTCAGGCGTCCATGCTGTCTATTAGTCTGCTCATCTACTAGCTGGTCATTTTACCTCTCTCCTATAAATGCTTAGTAGCGGAGTGACTGCTCTTTGGTTTCCCTTTTCTAATTGTAGAGCTATTTTCCATCACATGATATTATAGTGACTCTTTTTGGTCTGGTGCTGGAGAATGAGCATGTAATGTGCCAGGCCTGTCATAGATTTAGCCTCACTGACAAGGCATTGCTAAGAGGTCGCTTGTCAGCTGGTCTGTTTGGCAAGTGACATTTGTGGTGAAGACATCTCTCTGTCACAGGTTTTTCAGATGGGCAGAAGTGCAAACATAGACAATACTGGGGGATGAAGTACACGTTTATAGTGAAGTCACTTACTGTATGTGATCTGTGCTCATTCACTCACCTTGGCAGCAATGCATGTGAAATACAGAATATAATAGGTAAAATATGTGTTGGAAAAGTGCAAGTTACTTGATGACTGTAACCAGCTAGTACATTGCAATTCTTTTATTATACCTAATGCACCAAAAAAGCAGTGGGTGTATAATACCTGATCACATGGATCCACCTAACTAACAATAGTACATTCCGATTGCAATCTTTGAAAGCCGCAGATTCAATCTGCTCCTTTCTGCCTCTAGTGGTCAACTGAGCAACTATAACCACTTTTGCACCATGAAGGCAGGGAAGGCAGTTGCTATGGGGCCCCGCCTGGCCCGTCTCCCCTGTCTTCAAGCACCCTGTCAGAGATGCAGAAGGAAGCGTCTGCAATCCCCTCTTAAACACCTCCGCACCTCCCCCTGACACAGGGTGCACAGGGCCTGAGGAGAAGACACATAGCAGGAGGATGGTAACTATCACTGTATAATGGGGGTCACTCAGCTTTCCTGGTATCCTGTATAATGGGGTCAGTCAGCTTCCCTGACATCCTGTATAATGGGTTCACCAGCTTTCCTGGTATCCTGTATAATGGGTTCACCAGCTTTCCTGGTATCCTGTATAATGGGGTCACCAGCTTTCCTGGTATCCTGTATAATGGGATCTCTCAGCTTCCCTGCATCCTGTATAATGGAGTCACTCAGCTTTCCTGGCATCCTGTATAATGGGGGTCACTCAGCTTCCCTGGCATCCTGTATAATGGGGTCACTCAGCTTTCCTGGCATCCTGTATAATGGGATCTCTCAGCTTCCCTGGCATCCTGTATAATGGGATCTCTCAGCTTCCCTGGCATCCTGTATAATGGGGTCACTCAGCTTCCCTGGCATCCTGTATAATGGGGGTCACTCAGCTTCCCTGGCATCCTGTATAATGGGGTCACTCAGCCTCCCTAGCATCTTGTATAATTGAGGTCACCCCCTGAACTCAGAGCACCCCCCCAGAGCTGCCCCCCCCCATCACACACACACACACACACACACACTGTCTTAAAGCAGCCCACAGCCGTCTCAGAGCTGCCCTAACCAGCAGGGACTCCGAGCAGCCTGCTACCACTCACCCCCCCCACCCCAGGGCACAGCGTCTCAGAGCTGCCGAAGGCGGGGGGACAGCTCCATATCGCTGGTACAGGTAATATGTTGGGGGGCCCCATAGACTTTTTTTTGCTATGGGGCCCCCATGAATCCTAGTTACGCCCCTGACTGGCTGGTATAATGCAGATGGAAGTTGTGGCTGGACTGTGGCGGATCAGATGACCTGAGCTATCAGTTGTAGTTCAAGCCATTGGTAATCTGGTTGGGCTGCGACTTGCAGCGGTGATATGGATGCAAAAAAATTGGTTATAATTATAAAACCAACCTAAATAATACAGAGCCGTTTAGATCAACTTAAAGTGATATTGTCAACCCCCCCCCCCCCCCCCCCCCCACACACACACACTGCTCTTTCTGCTCTAAAATAGCTTCATTTTAT
Source organism: Dendropsophus ebraccatus (assembly GCF_027789765.1). Taxonomy (NCBI): domain Eukaryota; kingdom Metazoa; phylum Chordata; class Amphibia; order Anura; family Hylidae; genus Dendropsophus; species Dendropsophus ebraccatus. The sequence continues at coordinate 43,459,784 of NC_091461.1, read as the reverse complement.
GGTTGGACAGTGGTCCCACAACTGTTGGACCCTATCCCGGGCAGAGATATGGGCCTAACTTCCATGAAGCCCCGCCTAAGTGACACTGTCCACCGATGAAATGAAGCCAGAGTAAGGTGGATGAAAGTATTAATTTAAAGTTGTTTCTAAAGGTTCGTTTACACAGACAGATTTATCTGACAGTTTTTGAAGCCAAAGCCAGGAATGGATTTGAAAAAACGGAAAAATCCCAGTCTTTCCTTTATGACCTGTTCTGTTTATAGTCTGTTCCTGGCTTTGGCTTCAAAAATCTGTCAGATAAATCTGTTTGTGTAAATTTACCATACCTTGTAATCCTTTATCAACTACTGATAAATGTTGTAAATTAGTAAATCTACTTTGTCTTTTCATCAATACCACCTCCCCATACGTAGCCAGTTTGGGCAATTTTAATGAATACATTTCTTACAGATCCCACTTACTGTTAATGGTACTGCACTGACTATTCTACAGTGACACATGGCATGGTTTAAATGGTTTTCTGCTGACATCTAGTGGTGACATGCTGCATTAGCACCTTCTTGATTTTTTCCCCCTTCTAATCTATCACATAAAAGAAAAAAATATGTCTGCCTATGTATGGGAAAGCATTTATCTCTTTTCAGTCTGGTCTTTTGATGTCTAAAAACGATTCCCTTTATTTCAAAGCCACTGAGATGCTTTTAAGTAATTTTACCGAATCTAATATTTTACCAGATAAGTGCAATAATGTTTATCAGTGCACGGTATATTTCCCTCCTTTTATTTGAAGTTATTGTTGTATTAAAACTTTGTTGTCTCCCCCCCCCCCCCCCCATTGGCATCAGTAATGGTAAAAACGTGGTGAGGGCAGCAGTCATATGGAAAGGATATGACTGATGTATATTGTGCCCAGACCTTCCCTTCATAAAGTGTAAGCAGAGTTAGGGTCCATTTACACAGAAAGATTATCTGACAGATTATCTGCCAAAGATTTGAAGCCAAAGCCAGAAACGGACTATAAACGGGGAACAGGTCATAAAGGAAAGCCTGAGATTTCTCCTCTGTTCAAATCCTTTCCTGGCTTTGGCTTTAAATTTTTGGCAGATAATCTGTCACATAATCTTTGTGTAAATGGACCCATAGGCTAGCAATACATATAAGATAGCTGTCAGTCAAACATTCCTCTGAAAGCTATTTTACCAATCCTACCTATTTGGGGGGGAAGATATTTCTTTCCAGACTCCTCTGGTAATTGCTTATTTTCCTGAGAACAAAGAGATTAAGCAGTTTAAATTTCTGCAGCACTGTTCCTATATTACCCCGCTGAGGCCCTGAGTTCCCTATGCACATATGAGAAGTGGCGGTTGAACTTGGTAAACCCTAACGCTCAGCATTTGACTCCCGGGGTCAGGAGAAGTCTGATGCTGCCCTAGGGCTTCCAGGATTTTTTAGGATGGTATCCAACTTCTCCAGCCACCAAGAGTCAAATGCAGAATGTTAGGGTTCATTACATCACTACACATGAACCTTCAGCACGCCTGAACATGGGGAGGGTTAAGCTGCAGCTAGACAGCTCCGGCTCCGGTCTATACCTCACAGAACAATAGGGTCGGGCTGTGAAGATCCAACACACTCTCTTATCTCGCTGACATTCTGTCAGTGGAAAATCAGGAGGCTGCCATATACCTTAGTCAGCCAAACTTGCCAATTGCAAAGGGGAGCTATCAGCAGGTTAGACAAATCTAACCTAATCGTAGCCCCTATTACACAGGAGGCGCAGAGGAGGAAGGTATGTCTCTTAACCTTCATCCTCGGCGCAGTTAGTCATGTGCTCCTCAGTCTGGTGAGACCGTTAGAAGCACTGCCTGCCCCATAGCACTGATCCACCCCCAGCCAGTCCGTATTTTTCTAATGATAATGAATGGAGTGGGCTGGCCAGGGGAAGGCAGTGCTCCTAACGGTCTCACCGGAACGTGGAGCATACGTGTAACTGCACCAGAACGGCGCAGAGGAGAAAGGTAAGAAACACATTCCTCCTTGAGGTCTCCTGTGCAGTTGGGGGCTCTCAGCAGGTTAAATCCGTCTAACCTGCTGATAGTTTTCCTTTAAGCCAACTGTACCCTTATTGTGTTATATGAAAAGAAGCTGTTAATGGACAGAGATGATGGACAGGAAATTACATCACTTAATGGGAGCATGCACATACTTAAAGGCCCTATTCCACGGAACGATTATCGTTCATAAACTCGGTTTACAAAAAGTAGGTGTGTCGTATGGTCATAATCACCCCGGCGAACGTTTTAAACGTCCATGTAACGACCGCAAAATAATCGTTACACTACATATATCGTCCACGTTTGTTATGTGTTATTGTTTGCTAAAAAAAAAATGGTGATCGTTAACGAGCGAGCGTTGGAGCGAGTTTATGAACGATAATCGTTCCGTGGAATAGGACCTTAACAATGCCATGGGCTTTAAATTTTGCTATCCCCAGACTTTGTATTGAATTGATAGCAGGACATGACCACAGGAATTTACCTATTCAGTGGACCATATTCTCCACTCCATACGGTTATCAAATGGCTCCAATAACTCAAGTGCCTTATAGTTTTATAACTGCAGACACTGACCAGTTTGTATAATAAGGCATTGATGAATTACTTACAAGTAGAGATAAGCAAATTTACAGTAAAAAAAAAGCAAATTGCTTTGTTAGCTCAGTAGTTGGCTTATCCTGGGTGCCAGGGAAACTGGGATCTAGCTTTTCCTAGCACCCGGAGTGGAGCAGCACGGACTTCAAAGGCAGCAGGTCGATAAGCCGACTGCAGAGCGAGCTAACACATGGATTTGCTCCGTTTTTACTGTAAATTTGCTTATCTCTACTTACTAGGTTAATGGTTGTACATTCATTTTAAGATTGGTTACACTTTATAGTATAGGCTATACTACTACTTTTCATCATAGTTTATGATAATACAGCAAGTCCTGTTTACAGGGAGGAGTTGTCCCTTGAAATGCAGCTAGTATATGGACTGTGTTTCACAGACTGAACAGAGAGGTGTGTACCTGGCCTAAAGCTACCGTTACATGAGTTACATATGTGCAGTAGAACAACTCCCTCCTCAGAACATTTGTGGTGTAGTTAGGACAGGCACCAGTGGGTACGTGCAGTACTTGCCCACAGCTTCCTCTGAGCCGTGGTCTGCATGGGATGGGGACAGGCCTTGAAGCTCGAGAGTGCAATAGGTCACGTCTTTTTTCATAAGGTTATTCATCTCCCATTAAAGGGGTATTCCATCCGAGAGCTAAAAATAATTCCAAACCTAGCAGGTCTTAGGGTATGTGCAAATTCTGCAGTGTGAACAAGAGAGCAGAAAACCCATTGAACACAATGGGAATTTCCTCTGTACACATTTAACGGGAGGAATTTCAAGCTGAAATTCCTCTTCAATTCCTCGCCTTTTCCTCAGTGTGCACATACCCCTACTTACCAAGCAAGTCCCCCTGGGTATTTTTTTTTTTTTTAAATCAAATAGTTTTTATTAAAGGTTTTGTATTTTTTTTGAAAGACACATAACCACAGGGAGGCCAATACAGTAGCCCAAACCCTGCGCAAAACAGTACAGAACAGAAAGTAAAAACAACAAATTGGCAACAACCAACATAGTCCGAAAAGGCAACCCTTCAGAAGAGGAGGGGTACGCAGCAGTAAAGACAGTAAACTATTAGATAGGCTCTATAACCTCCATTATAAGCAGAAACTCCTGGATATATGTCTAGGTGGCCGTTGAGGGATAGAGCCTGCCTCTAGTAAGTGACGGCGGCGCCATACCTGGGGTATCTAGCCAAGGGGCCCAGATCTTCTAAAATTTTTTCATCGCCTCCCGCTTTTCGTAGGCATATTTATCATTGGCAATGAGCCAGTTAACTTTAGCTACAAAGACAGTACTCGTCGGAGGGTCCTGGTCAAGCCAGGATTGAGCTATCAGCTTTCTAGCCATATACAAGATCCTAGCAACAGCTACTTTACCAGGATTGGGTAAGGCTATGTCCTCTACGTAGCCTAAAATGCAAACTAAGGGAGACTGTTCAAGGTGATCAGAATAGACTTTGCGGATAATTGAAGCAACCTCTTGCCAATACCTCGTTAATTTTGGGCACCGCCAGAACATGTGCAGGATCCCTCCCTCGTCTCTCCTGCACAGAGGACACAAGGCATCGGGACGACGTCCCACTCTAAATAAGAACTCCGGAGTTCTGTAGACACGGTGTAACAGGTACAAATGGGACAGTCTGTGCTGCTCCCCCACGGACAACTGGGGCGTCATCTCCAAACTTTCCTTCCATAACTCATCCTCCAGGGGACCCAAGTCAGCCTCCCACTTCTCCTTTATGGTCAACGGATGTTTTTCTAAAAATTTGTCGTGCAAGTGGATATATAGCAAGGAAATGAGACCAGATGTGGAAGTAGATGCACCCACTATATGGATAGGCGGAATAATTACCCGCTCCCGGGACAAAATGTCCCCCTCACTATCACACGCATGGCGTAACTGGAGGTATTTGTAAAAATGTGTCCTAGGGATGGGGAATTCTTCACACAGCCGCTGGAAACTTTTTAGCTGCCCATTATTGTATAACTGCTCCACTCGTCTAAGACCAAGTGCCCGCCATGGTGTAAACCCTTCCAAGAAGAATAACTCACTCAACCAAGGGGTATCCCATATAGAGGTGTATGCAGAGCATCCGGACAACCCATACATGTCTCTAACCTTCCACCAGACTCTATGATAAAGCTGAAGTGTAGGGAGGCCTGCTGCAGCCGTTGAGAAGCGTCCCCCTGGGTATTTTGATCCGTCTCCTGTCTTTCTAGCTATTCTAACTTTTGAGCCGTTCCTGAGTTACAAGTTTTTATAAAAGCCGGTCTATATCTAAGATGGCAATGTCTGGTAAATTAAATTTCCCAGCATGGATTGCACCTGACTCAAGGTCCTCTGAGAGGTAATGTATATACCGACAGCGGAGCGGGAGCCCAGTGGCAGCAGAAGGGGTTAAAGGGGCGGCTGCATTACATACTCGCAGCGGAATAAAGTATGTAGTCCCAGGGACCTGCCAGGACCTTGACTCATGGCGGATCTCGCAGCGCGATTTCAGCTGCAAGTCTGTACGTGTGAACAAACCCTAACATTGTAAACAAATTTATACACAGTGGTACCTCTGTTCTTAAACTTAATTGGTTCTGGAAGGCAGTTTGAGAACTGACTAGAGATGAGCGAACCCGATCGTTCGGCATTTGATTAGCGGTGGCTGCTGAAGTTGGATAAAGCTCTAAGGCTACGTGGAAAACATAGATATAGTCATTGGCTGTATCCATGTTTCCCAGACAACCTTAGAGCTTTATCCAAGTTCAGCAGCCCCAGCTAATCAAATGCCGAAAGTTCAGGTTCGGATGGACTCGAACCCGATTCGCTCATCTCTAGTGCTAAACATTTCGCTGGTTATTCTGTTACAAAGTCAACCCTTTTAGAAATTGCTTGCCACAACTAGGAAATGTGCTTTCTCTGATATTTCTACTGACTATGGTAGTAGGTTTGTAGAACAGGATTGTGGAGAATGTACATGTCTGTAGTAAGATGTGGGTTAGAACCTTTACTCGGTGGAGTGGTATAGTACATAGGAACAATGATTATAGAGCTGGCTGCAAAATGAAAGCAATGCAGTTCTGTACAAGTCTCCTTGAAAGGTCACAAAGTAACACTTTGATCCATCCAAACGCAGGCTTCTGCTTTCATCCCGCTTCAAAGTCAAGCAAAAGCGGACGTAGCCCCCACAATTTTCTTGATACTTTCAACTAACCACTGTCATTTACTGCGGCAGTAAGATGGTGATGCTGTCAGATTTTTCCTTTGCACATGTAGAATGTTGCCGGAGGTTTCATAAAACACGGAAGGCTGCTCAAGATGATCACAAGAAAAATCAGGAAATGTATAATTTCACCACCAACAAGGCTCAGTCTGTGTTGATCAGTACATCTATTTTAAAGCAGGTCTCCGCCTAATCTGATTGGGGCTGCACAGAGGCTCATCTTATCCTGCATGAGGTCGCACAGCATGATTGCAAGTACATTAGATTACATCATTGATTAAAAATAAAAATTACAAACCCTACATTGAATTTTTGTAATTATGTGAAATTACATATACATGTGATTTCAATGGACCCCATAACATTAGACATAACATTGCAGATTTATTGCCATGGTGCTCTAACCTAAACTTATGTTCCCACAGAAAAATATGCCACAAAGCACAAATCTAAGCCATTACCCTTTGATTTCTTCTACATACTTCTTGGATGCTGTAGCTGTAGCCTGATTTATGGACTTATTTTCTACGTGAATTAAGGTCTACAACCCCTGGTGCCAACATAAACCAAAACAAAAAAATGTTTATGCTGAGGAGGAAGGTATGTGTCTTACTTTCCTCCTTGGCACTGTTTTGGTCTAAAATTAGTTGTGTGGTCCACAGTCCAGTGATGCCGTAAGGAGCACTGTCCGCCCCCATAGCGCCGATCTGCCCATGGCCGGCCCACCCCTTTCTAGGGATAATGAATGAAGTGGACTGGGTGGACAGTGCTCCTAATGGTCTCACCGGACTGTGGAGCACATGACTAACTGAACTGGAACGGCACAGAGGAAGAAGGTGAGACACATACTTTCCTCCTCTGCATCTCCGTTGCAATAGACACATATCAGGTGGTTAGATTTGTCTAACCTGCTGATAGTTCCCCTTTAATGAGTTCACCCCTTAGCCTAGGGATGCTCCCTTTCTATAATATGGGGAACAGTTTTCATATCCCAGCTGCATATTGCCACTACTGGAGGTCACAAACACATGAATAGGAACCACAGTTTTTTAGTCATGTATAAAAGGATGTAAGTGTTGACCAGCACTCTACTAAACAGAGGAACACAGTATTTGCATAGTGCAACATGTTTGTAATGTTTAATAGCATACATCAAGTAGATTTTTTTACTGGATGCCTTTGTATGAAATAGCACAGTGGAGTGCATTATTCCATAGTATAACAAATATGCTAAACTGACATAGGCCAAAAATACTTTCTATCGGAGGACAAACACTAAAGAGTGTAAAGTTGCCTTAAGTACAGAAGAAATATTTAGTGTGTACTTTAAGATCAGGTTGCTGTGTAGATCTGCAGGAAATTTACAGGAAGAAACCACAGCAGAACTTTGGGCGAGAGTTCTGAACCTTACAATCAATCTTTGTTGCCCATACCAACCAATCAGAGCTCAGCCTTGAAATACTCATAAGCTCTGGTAAAACGAAAGCTGAGCTGTGATTGGCAGCAAGAGACACTGCTCCTGAAAGACCGACTGATAAATCTCCTCCTTTAAATTATTGTATTCACACATACAAATCTTGCTGCAGTTTGATACATATTTGCTTCTGCACTAAACTGCAACAACATCTGCACACATGAAAATAGCTTTACAATGCTGTTTAAATGGGCACTGCCATAAAAAGAAAAAAAAAAAAGTCTAAGTGTTCAGACCATAAAACGTCAAAACTAGAGGAGTGAACTTACAGTAAGTTCTGCCAAACCTGAATCTTCTTCAGAGTGCCTTCACAAGTACCGGATTTCACGCTACGAGTTTGCAGCAAAATCCACTGCAGATCCTAGTATTGTGAAGGTCTATGGATTTACATATCTGCAGCGGAATTTTCATTCCACTGCAGATATGTAACCAGCCCCTTTAACCCCCCCGGCCCGGAGCATACATTACCTGCTCAGCGCTGCAGGTGTGTATGAGGCTCCCGGCGGTCCCCATCTGCCAATCTGTGCACGGTAGCACTGATTGGCTGATGGGGAGCGGGGGAATCTCACACACAGCCGTGACACCGAGTAGGTAATGTATGCTCTGGGCCGGGGGGTATGCGGGTGGCAGGATGCGGAGGGTTAAAGGGGCTGGGTTACATACTGGCAGCGGAATGAAAATTCTGCTGCGGGTATGTGACCCATTCACCTCACACTACGAGGATCCGCAGCGGATTTCGCTGCAAACTCGCAGCGTGAAATTCACTGCGGATCTGGTATGTGTGAAGGCACCCTTATGGTGCTTAAAGGATTTAAACATGGTTTCAGCTTGGAAAAGATCTTTTGAGCTGACCATAAATTCACAGTTAATCGTTCCCAAATCTTTTAGTGTACTTTAGCCTATGAACATTTGTAATTACGAATAAACACTGTGAGAGTATATGAACAATTGTAATTGCAATTTAAATGGTAACTAACAACTATCGCTCCGTGTATTATGGAGAACAATTTCAGGTCGTTCTCAAGAGATCTTGTTTGCAAAGCTTCATCATTTATTGGTGGAAACGAAAAATCGCTTAGACCTCACACATAAAACTTTTGACTCATTTGTCTGGTGACAGGTACGCTTTAAACAATTACACTAAGTTTTAATTAGACTGAAGAACTGAACTTGTATGGACCACAAACCTTATGCTGGAAATACACAGTGATGTAAGTATATGGACATGATAGGACTCAGAAGGGGAAGGAGAGGTAGAGTTACATCTGTCCAAGCATGTAGTACATTTTACTTGCAGTTTTTTCTCATACATTACGCTTGTGACTTCATGCTGCAGCCTCCTGACTCTTTCCCCAGTTATATACATTACACCGCACTGAACAGAAGCGTTGCACAATACACACGTGCTACAAGTCAACATTTGAGAAATTCTTTTTAATGGAAAATGTAAAACCCCTTTGAACTTCAATGTACAAAGCATGTGGAACACCTGCACTTTTAACAAATTAAAGCAAGCCAATGTTTTAAAAAAATACATCATTGAATGTATATATGTATATATTTACATAGCATATTAAGTTTTAATATTTAGCTTCAAAATGTCACATAAATTTTACCAAAATGAGACAACTTGTTTCAAATAAATTACATCTTCTTTAAATGTCTAATTATACATTGAGTAATCTTCAATAAATCATTGAAGCGTCTTCTTTTTAATAATACCGTGTTATATTTTATAATATACAAAGTTTACAGTTATTTGGCAGTAATCTTTCAGATTATGTTATGAATGCTTCCAAATGCAGGCAATAGCTGGTGATTTCTGTTTTACCCTCACAGTTATTGTGTCAATGTAGTGAAAAATATCCAAATTATTTTTAGCAAACTATACAAGTCACATTTACATTTGATCAACAATATAGCATAGAACTTTTTGTTTTCTTTTCTTTTTTTCAAAAAAATAAATACATTTAAATCTGACATTTTTTTCACAAACTTTTAATGTACACTATGTTACACTGTAGCACGGTCTGATGGCTCCAATCGTGCTACCGCCTGCAGGGCTGGAGAGGCCTGTAATGACCATCCTGCCCCGCGGTGTATGGGGGGGGGGGGGAGGCAGATCACAGTCACTGTGATCGGGTTATACTGGTGTGGTGTCAGTAACAAGGAAATACTTGGAGAAGAGTTTCTTGGCACTGATGATATAACAGTGGGCCACGCAGTGTCCTTTTCTTTTATATTTCCTAGGACAAGAATCTCTTCAGCTCAGATTGAAACAAAAAACTAAGATTCCTCCATGTCTTCCATCTCCTCTTCATGAATTCTCAAAGACCTTACCATTTCTTTGACAGAATGGTACAAGATGTTCTTCACCTGGGGCACCAAATCAGTACAGAAAGTAAGTACAGACAGCATCTTAGACTGTTATCTACATTTAAATGTGATAGCTTTATCAAGATGATCAAGGATAAAATATATTCTTAAAGAGAATGTACCATTAAGTACATTCGCTTTAAGTATTGCCCATGTACAAAACAGCGCTGGCGCAGGGAAGGTGGTGTCGCAGTCCTTTTTTTGAACCGCGCCCTGGCCCGAATCAAAGGAGCCGCATCATAGAGTGGCGGGGGTTTCCTACCACTAGGGGCAGGCCGGCCTGCCTCCAATGCTTCACCCCCGGCCCAGTAACCATGAATAGAACAGCGCTGTACATAAAAACCGGGCCGCGGCACTAGCTTCCCTGCACTGCCGCCATTCCATACATGGGCAATACTTAAAGCAAATGTAAAATTAAATACAAACAAAAACCTATCCAATCAATGTCCTCTTATATTACAACATAAAATAAAATTGGAAACTTAAAGAATTTGTCTGTGTCACCCAGGATTATCAGCCACCTCCCCATAAACTTCTAAGCAGACTGATCTGTGGCTGTAAAAAAACACTTGTTGCACTTGGCGCCCTTCATCATTTATGCTTTAGGAAAAATACAGCCCCACCTGGCTGCAAGACAAAAATATTGAAGCCTCTGTTTACATCTACCATAGTGGTTTCTGTTATTAACCCATAGCTGCACCAGGACGTTACTGAACATCCTCGTGCCGCTATGGGAGTTCAGAGGGGGGTCGCGCTGCGTTATCTGCTTATGTTTAAAAAAAAGTCCCCCCCCCCACAGGAATTTTTATTTTAATCGATAGCCATCAACATCTGATTGGTGAGGAACCAACTTCCAGCTCCCCACTGATCAGCTGATTGAAATGGCTGTGGGACTTGGCAGTGCTGCAGCAAAACTACAATTCCCATCATGCTTGGACGCAACAGCTCCCCACACTGAAGTTAAGAAGACCTGGAGGACAGCACCTTGCAGGATGTATATGTTTGTGCATTGTTCAGCACAATAAGTTGCTAGTAGGGCACACATGCAGTAACTATTATTGCAGTGATCTGGCATAGTCTTTGACAGGGTCATTGGCTGCATTTCATAGTTATGCTGCACAGAGAACATGCTGTTTTTAATAACCTTTACAAGCACTTTCCTCTTTTATACTACTTTACGTGACCTCCTTTTCAACAGAGCCAAATCTGGACAGTGTCACCATGACTCACACTTGGGTATATGTTAAAATCTTGACCTCATTTTTCCTAGGCATCCATATTTCTTGGAGAATAATCATTAGAAAATGACAATGTTCTCTTGCCAAAGTAAGTGAGGACTGCAGAACACTGTGTCTGTACGCTTCTTACCTGCAATTTATCATCAAAATTGATTTCTTCTTTAGAAAGCCTCAGCTCTTGAGTTAAATGAAATGAGTGAACAAGATGTTCTGGGGACACAAAGTCTTGAGTCACTTGGATGCAGCTGTGAAAGTTTTGCACCTGTCACGAATAAAAGTGTGAAACAAAAGTGTAAGTGCCACCATCTATGGATGACATAAGTACATACAATAATTTGCTATCCACATCATAAATAAAGGACTAGATTACTACATAAAGCACTATAATACATATGTTCATGTGCATAAAGCTGGCACATGAACACACATCCCTATGGCTCCATAATATAACAATATGCCCACATAAGCAATCCTTTTTGGATTTGTCTCTGCTATAGTGCATCCCCTGGAACATGCCACCTCTCCATATCCTCACATGAAATCTGATGCTAATAGAGCTACAGAAGGGCCCGTTAGACTACAATAGATGCCATATTATTGTTCTGGGGGCCCGATAATACCTGTAAACGAGCAGCGATCTGCTAGATCGGTGCTCGTTTACTGGGCCTATTACACGGCCCGATAATCGTTAAACAAGGGCTGCAGGGACATTGTTACCCATGTCCTTGCAGCCCTTGTTTAAACTACATACATTACCTATCCACGCTCAAGGGCTGCTTCTGCGGTCCGCTTCTCCACAGGTCCCGCGCGCTCTAGCTTCAGAGCGGCCTGTCAGCTGACAGGCCGCTCATCCAATCACAGGCTGGGACCGCCGTGGCCTGTGATTGGCCGGGCAGCCTGTCAGCTGACAGGCCGCTCTGAAGCTAGAGCGATCGAGACCCTGGGAGAAGACCGCAGGAGCAGCCCTGGAACGTGGAAAGGTAATGTATATAGTCAGTCGCCGGCCGCGCACAGCTATTACACATAGCGGTGCGCGGTCGGCACCCGACGAAAATAGGTCAGAACCAATATCATCGTTGTCATCGGCTGATCGTTGTATTTATTACATGGAGCGATGATCATTCGGCCGATAATCATTCCGTGTAATAGTACCCTAATTCATTGCAGGATGTTGTGTATATCAAAAGGTTATATTGATACTTCACCTGATAAATGGCTCCTGCGGGCAGTATGACTGCATCACCAAGGAACTGGACCAGCGTGTGGCTCTTCACACCATAATCCTCTAGGAGACTCTGGCGGAGTTTCTTATTCAGGTACCAGTTCTGGTCTCGTATTGGGTCATGATCTGGAAGGATTTCAAGGCATTGCTCTTTTGCAGCCTACAAAAGATAGAAAGGGAAAGACAGATTTTATTGTTGTGGCCAGTTCAATGCCATGCAGAAGTTTTTACACTTCTTCCCGACTGTAACACTTGGGAACACAGTGCCAAACTCTTACATAACTCAGTCCCTTTCTAATGTCTTCTGTAAAGACCACATTTTACTTCAGCATAGTTTAGCCTTGTGTAAATATGTGCTAAAATGGAAATTCTCAGAAATTATACAGGATTTGGTCATAGGGAAAAAATCTGAAAGTTGCTCAATTCTCCCAAGGAAGGCAGAAGTAATGGCAGAAACTGTACTACAGTACTGGCAATCACACAGCAAATCTCCTGGCAAGTGCTTTGCAGTTTTAGAAGAAGAATATTTAGCTCCTCAATGTTTGCTGGATTTTTTAAAGTAACTCAATGGATTAAGTTGATCACTCTATCAGAATATGGTGTAAGGTTTGTTCATCAGCATGGAATTTCCCCCAGGATCCGGCTCAGATTACATCAAAGATGCCAGATAAAACAATATACATTAAAATAACACTATCTTTATGGTATACATATCAAAAGAAAATGGACTGAATGTAGACATTAGTGACTGCATTTGGTCGAATTCTAAGTGAACATTATTAACTTGCTTAGAATTAAACCAAATGCAGTCATTACGTTTAGCCCCTGAACTCAATGAATCTGGCACCTTTGCTGTATACACCGGCATAACATAAAAATAATGTAATGTAATTACTCAAGTTTGGGTGCAGGTTTTGCAACTTCGTTCCATTGAAGAGAATGGAACCATACCTGAACTGGAGACAAGAGCACTGTTGTCTCTGAAAGAAAGCGACCATGTTTTTGTAGCGCTGGATAACCCCTTTAAGTTTATGGGACCCTCTTAAATGACCAGACCAGAAAGAGAGAAATGCCCAGCCACACTCCTCTTCTCCTGCTCATTCACTGTTCAGACCATATCTGATCAAACCCTTTTTGGCGTGTCTTTACGGCATGCCCAACATTTTTTTTAAATCACATGAACACTTTAAAATTAATCAACTGTGAACGGTATTGGCATATGTTGATTTATGTTATGGGTAAGCAACACATTTGTAAAACCACTCAAAATGGGCAGCACCTTTACCTTATGTAGAAATGATCTGATCTTGTCCGCATCTTTAGTCTCATAAATGTGCCAAAGAGAACCGGGAACCTCAGTGGTGTCCTTCAGTCTTTTCTTCAAACATTCATCCATGTCCTCTTCCTCAAACTTCTTTACTACACCTGAAGCAGGAAAACTGGTAACAATCACTGGTGTATTTGTCACAACTAGTACAAAGAGAAAAAAAAAATACTTTAAAATGACATGGGGAGGAAAAAAAACACAAAAAAACACAACCTACAAAACAGTTGCTATGTGCAACACCTCCAGTTTTCCCTTTTACTTGTTTTAATGCAGACCTGTCTGCAGATTTTTGATGCCTAAATTAAAGGCAGAGTACAATAGGGCTTCCTTCCCTGAATCAGAAGATGTAACTCATATTACAATCAGTCGCTCTGGAGCTCAGATATGATGTATGCAAAGTAGGCAATAAAGCCCACAGGGTGTTCCCCTGCACTCTTCAGACCCTTCTCTCCTAACACCTCTATGGCTGCAAAAACACCCACTCTATATAGACTGAAAGGTTGGACATTGCTGGGCTTTTGCAGACAAGATTTTCTGCGTAAAACTTCTAAAGCTTATAGCTCAGCGCAGGAGCTACGGAGTGAAATAAGAGTCATGGCTCCTGATTTAGGGTAAGAAGCCCTGCTGGGCACTGCCCTTAGTTTGGTGACCTGTCAGCTGTTGCTGACAAGTCTGCTTTAAGAAATCTCATCAACCCCACTATACACTGCATTATTTTTGGCAGCAGATTTTCCTATCTGTAATACTTCCTCGTTTGTATAATAACCATTGGGCAATATATCCTTAAGTCTTAGGTGTTTTCTGGTTTTATGTGAATAACCTTGAATTCACTGTTAATACAAAGTTATAAAATTTTCTATACCAATCCAGCCTTTCAGGATATTTGTAGTAAATGAGTACTCTTTGCTTACACTAAGGGGACATTGTTCCATAATTATGGACGATGTGCTACAGAACGAACTTTGGAGATCCCAGCAACATCCTTTATTATGAAGCCAGGAGCCCTGACACGGTTTAAGTCTTTGCCCAAATGTACTGGCACGCTGTGTCCGTATAGTATAGGCAGCAAGCAAAGTCCTGCGCTAAGATGAGAAATTGATAAAACTGTATCCAGCCTAGACTATGCTCTGTGAGCTAAACACCATGGACTCCAGAGTAATAGCTGACATTTGTCTAGTTGCTGCTGCTGTACTTTGCTCTTAGAGCATTGTACATTTCTGCTACTTAGTTGAGAACAGGGATATCTATGTACTGACTGTAAACAAGATGTACTCATTCAATGACCGCAAACACACACCAGGTAGGTAATATGGAACTTTTCATTTATAAAGCAATATACTTTTATATTCACATAATCACTTCTGTTCACACACTCAAGTACAATTGTGGTTTTTACCATGACTTATGCAGAACAGCAAAAATGTAATGTGTAAGCACACTGATTTACTGATTGCTTCTACCTCTTATACCATGGGTCTCCAAAATGTTACTCTCCAGCTGTTGCAAAACAACAGTTCCTATCATGCCCGGACAGCTAAAAGCTATTGATTCGGCGGTCCAGGCATGATGGGAAATGTAGTATTGCAACAGCTTGAGTGCCACAGTTTGGAGACCCATGCCTTATACACTATTCTCACTGTTGCTACATGTTCTGTATTGTATGACACATGCAGCTCTTCTCCCAGTCCATTTGGATTAGAGAAGTAATTGACCCAATCTGTGATGGTCACATACCTGATTTGCTAGCAGCCACACTGCCTTTGACAGCACCAACATAGACTAGAATGTTCACCATATCGGACACTTCTATATGAAGGTTTGTTGTACCAGTGTCATGATCCTTGGTGGCAATCACTCCTGTATTTCCAAGAAAAGAGGAGAGGGAGGGGGGTGGGAGGGAATGAATCTGTCAATAACTGGATTCTATTGTCAGAAATTCAAACCATATGCAGATATTATACAGTTTACACATCACAATAATTCCCAGTAGCCATGCCTGTGGTCCCTACCCTGTGGCACTCTCGACCTGTCAGCAGGAAGTATAAATAAACTTGTGGTCATCAGGATTCTAGAGGTGTAATTTTAAAAATGTATATAATAGCTATCAGTCAAAAGGGGTTAAGACTGATACAAGCAGAGCAGGGGTCAGTTATTAAGAATACAAGGGCTGGATTTACCTTGACTCTTGCAATGCTGAGGAACACCCCCTGGACACTCGAGCCCAATGTACACATTAACTAAAAAGCCTCACTGCTAGATCTCACTGCTTGGAGGACCAAATTTATCTATGGATTTATTAACACCCAGATCTGCTTTAAACGACCAGGGATCCCTTTACATATATATCCCTTTAAATATTATCTGCCAAAGATTTAAAGCCAAAGCCAGGAATGGATTTGAAAAGCAGAGAAATGTCAGGCTTTACTTTATGGCCTGTTCACTGTTCAGTGTCTGTTTCTGGCTTTGGCTTTAAATATTTGGCAGATAATCTGTCAGATTATCTTTCTGTGTAAATGGACACTAAGCAGTGCTCTTTAACACTAAGGGCCCAAATACACCAAAATGATTATTGCCCGTACCTGGCCGATTACTGGCCATTCCAGCCGATATTCGTTTGGTGTGATAGGTCAACGATCAGCAAAGATGTCCTACTAAATGAACAGGATAGTGTCAGTCAGCTGGCCGTTGCACCAAGCAACAGGAGCGGCGGCAGCAGACCACTGCTATTCTGAAATCAGTCACTCCTCTTGAAATGAGCACACCCCTTGATGTGCGTGTGCGTGTATGTATAATAGCACAGACCGTGAGTGAGGAAAGAGCAAGAAGCGAGAGCTGACCTCACAGTTGGGCTCTCGCATTCTCCTCTACATCGCTACATGTAATACGGCCCTAACACGCTCATGATAATACAATCACACTTTATTAGTATAGTTAGGCATAAAACTTATGTTATAGTACTAACCACAGATTTAGTCTATAAATTTAAAGCCCCCTTAATACAGCTCTAAAGAGCTCTTTTTTTCCTAAACAGATCTGCAGGTCTAATTGTGTAGCCCCCCCCCCCCCAATCTTCCAGAGAGAAGGGGCTGCAGCACTTACTAGCGCACCTCAGCTCCTTTAATGAAGTACACAACCCATCAATAGGCTGAATGCAGGTAGCAATCCTACTTCAATATCGAGCCTTAATCCTCTGGAATAAACACCCAGAATCTGGATATTAACTAGAAGAAGCCATTTTCAGCAGATTTAGAATTAAACCGTGAACTCACCATATGCGCTACACAACCTCGGGCCCAAGTCTGGACGTACAAAGAATGTTGGCATATGGGAAGCGAGGTTGAATTTCCCATCTGGATTGCAATATTCTGGGACTGGGAGCATTCTAAAGAAATCTTCATGTCTGGGGGAGTTAACATACAGGTGTTATTGTCAGGCATCAGTAACATCATGTTTTGTCAGGCTGACAATATAATTAAAACAATCTACAACACAAATACTTTCTAAAACCAATATTAATGTGCCTACAAAATGCTATTCACACATATCCAGATGCTGATAGCCTAAGTCGTCGACATTCTGATCACTACACTGTTCCTAGCTCTACTGAACACTACAGGAGCTCATTTTATTGAGCCTGTAAACTTGTCATTCTGGGCTTTAGGATGGGTGATAGTGGGAACCTTAAATGTAACTCTAGGATTGTAACTAGTTTACCAAGCATAAATGCAAAGACACAACGTTTTGAAGGATTACTTATGAAAAGGAATGGCACAAGTTGCAACAATATAAATATATATATTAGTATTTATTTATATTTGCCGCACATAGATACAAGTGCGCTGATGTCAGTTCTCCAACTAATACCAAGACAAGAGCGTTGTATTACCTGGCAGGCATCATGTTCTTGAAGTCTTCTCCAGAAGGCTGATCTTTTAGTTTTAAAAGAATAGTCTCACCATTTTTAAGTTTCTGTCGTTCTGTTCAAGCAGAAATAAAAAGAGAATTATATTATCAAGATTTACAACCTACAGAAAACAAGTAAAACTATGTCCTTTTACTTTTCTGTATGACTAGGGAAACTTACTTGATACATCCTCAAATCCATCCCAAAACTCTGTAACATTGCCGCTTGACACTATTCCCTCCTTGCAGTTCAGAAGGTCCCCTTGATGGTCCCCAAAATCATTGCTGATTGCTTCAGATTTCCACAGATTTGGGTTCATCCTTTTCTGATTTCCAGAGACCACAACAGTCTGTAAGAAAGTTAATTATTACAACACAATAAGAAAGCGTTTTCCCCACATTTTTGGGAAAGCACCATAAGATTTCAAACCTCCTTTTTAGCAGTCTCTGGTCATGTGAATTATCTACTTAGTATCATCTTAAAAACAGTGAACGCCCATTCTATTCTACATACTTTTACAAAGACTGAACAGAAAATATGGTTATCTGCCCATAATATGGTTTTCATCAGTCACAGAAATGGAACTGATCTAGGTCCAGTAAGAAACAGCAGCTCCAGTCAAAATATTCATGATCATGATCGTTTGGGGAGACCCCCCCCCCACCGATCAAGAACTGTGACATGTCAAGTCAAATCTATTTTCTTTAAATCTAATGCTGCATTCACACGTAACGGATCCGCAGCGGATTTCTCGGTGCGAATTTGCGGCTAAATCCGCTGCGGATCCCTGCCTTGTACACTTATGGGCAGACAAACTTACAGTGGGATGCACATCCCGATGTCAGTATATCTGCAGCCCGCCCCGTTCACTCCCCCCAGAGTGTATACTTCACCTGCTCCCCGCTCTGGCCTGCTTCTGGGCTCCCGGCACAGCCCACTCGGCCAATCAATGTGCTGCCCTGCCACAGCGCACTAATTGGCTGAGCAGGACGTGAAGACTTCAGGAGCCCAGAAGCAAGCCAGTGCGGGGAGCAGTTGAAGTATACGCTCCGGTGGCACGGGGGTGGGGGACGGTTGAGGGTTAACGGGGCGGGCTGCTGACATACAGTGGAATGTGCATCCCGCTGCGAATTAGTCTGCCCATAAGTGTACAGGGCAGGGATCCGCAGCGGATCCATTACGTATGAACGCAGCCTCAATCTACTTGCAAAAATGAATGCGTATTCTCCAGAAAAATCTTCATTAACATGAAAGCAACAGTTTTTAATGGCTGAATTATCTGCAACAAAGCTGCGGCAGGTGAATAGACCCTTATAACAACTCTGTCGTATAAACTGGAGATTTTGCAGACATAAAGCCAGAGGACATAGGTTCAGAGTAAGGCAGTTTGCTTGCTCTTTCTTTAATTTGTATGCAGTTTTCTTTATTATAGTATTAACGTCTATTGAAACGTATCTCTGCTGTTGCCTGGAAACCACTGAGGCGTAAGGACATAAACAGATGGCTGAAAACATCTCCCTGTTCTCTCCTTCCAAACTGATTACATGATGATGCATAGGGTTCACAGAGTGTACAATAATCACATTCTGCTTGAGTGAAATACACAACACTATGCAAAGTTTTTGTAGCTCTTTTGTACCTGTAAATAATGTGCATGAAGTCTATGTTTTACATGCTGCAGGCCTTGGGGGGCATTTACACTTTTGTGCATATAGATGATGTGCTACAGAACAAACTTTGCAATGCCAGACAGTACAGTAGCGCAAAGATTTAGTAGGATACTGTCATCCCCCAGTGTGGCTAGAATACAGATTTCCCCAGCTGAGCTCCAGATCTGACCTGGAGGCAGGGATACATACAGTATATGGGCCCACACAAAAGTATGTTGGACATCTGTGTTGGAACTACACTGTACTTTATTTCTCCGTATGTAATTTTACCATAGAAATAAATGCTTCTAGGGTAG
This sequence comes from Dendropsophus ebraccatus, assembly GCF_027789765.1. Taxonomy (NCBI): domain Eukaryota; kingdom Metazoa; phylum Chordata; class Amphibia; order Anura; family Hylidae; genus Dendropsophus; species Dendropsophus ebraccatus. Next base: position 43,440,412 of record NC_091461.1, on the reverse strand, counting down.
AATAGTGAGGCCCCACACCCTGCACCTCTGTCCCTCCTAGTATGAAAGGTTAATGCATTTTTTCATAAGGAAAGATGGAGTAAGTGGCAATTGTGTCTAAAGTGGGAAGTATCATAAAATGTTTTGATCAGGAGAGCAAGCTGAACTGAATATTTGCAGAGTGTTTAATATATCAGGATTAAGCTTTGGCTGCATAAAACAAAACAAAAACCTTTTAAAGTGTGCTCAACCTCTCCTATCCTGGTCACCTTGTGTAAATTACTAACCTTTCCCTGCTTCCAGCACTCTCTGAAGAGCTTCCAGTTGCTATTATGCCTATGATCTCGTAACCATAAAATGTGCCGATCACAGATCCAAGAATGCGGAATATCATTGTACGTTCTGGTACTCTCATCCAGCAGTGGCTTTCGGCTCTCTGAAACTTCTTCTTTTGGCTCAGATTTTATGCTGGGTTTAGGTGGTCTTGTGGCAGGAATCTTGTTTTCAACCACTGATGCAATGATGTCATCCAAGATGTTTGGCATAGACCTTCCGCCTTTAGTGCTCTGTTAGTTCAAAGAAAAAATATATTTAAAGCTTGTAACGTCCTTAACACTTGGCAGATCTGTGAAATCTTATGAAGTCATTTTTATATTTTAATAAGTGATTTTGCATAGTTAAACATTTTCCATCCAGCAACTGGTACGGAAAAGAAAAACCTACAAGCTATTCATCACATAGAGATAATGCAATAATCTGCAGAATGCCATGGGGTGGCATGTAACCATGAGGTCCCATTGGAAAACTTGGAATGAGCCCCCCTCCAGCAAGGCCACCTTCAACAGCAAGTGAGCTCATGAGAAAAATGTTCTAATTTCATTCTTCATTCTACCCCTTGAGTCTTTTATTTCTTTCCTTAGGTACCAATGATATACATTAATGTGCCAATATATTATCATCCACAGTAAACTAAATGCATCTCATCACTGAATGAGATTTATCAACTTAAAAGCTGGTAGTAATACAGCGTCACCACTTGGTGGCTTAGTGACCAGTCTCCTCATGCCATGAACAGACATCCAAGCCCAAACATCAATTTAGTTTTCAGTTTAGGATGCTTGTTCATGAGATGACAGGCTAGAGCCTGAGCCAGTAGGGAGCCAGCTGTCAGGACTGAGATCTAACAGAACATGCAGTGCAGTGTACTGCATTCTCCACAAGCTTGCATTGTACTGTAATACATAGAAGTTCCAGAAGTAACAAAGAAAAAAAAAGGCGTAAATTAAAACCAACTACAGAAAAGTTTTATTATCCTCTAATACACCAAGAAAATGCACCAAGTAAATATTTACATGTCGATAAGGGTTAAAGGGGAACTATAAGCAGGTTAGACGAATCTAACCTGCTGATAGCCCCCTATAGGTTCTGTGCTGTTAGTTGGGGTAAGCTCCACTCCGGAGCACTGCTGTGCTGGCTTGCCCCTTCTAATGATAATCAATGGAGGGTGCGGGCCGGATAATGTGGCAGTGCTCCTAAGCGGAGTTTACCCTGACTAAGTGTGGGGCCGGTGCCAAGGAGGATGGTAAGACCCATACCTTTCTCCTCTGTATTCACAGCACTACAGGGGGCTATCAAAACGTTAAAGGAGAAGTCCGGTGAAAATTTTTAATAAAGTATTGTATGGCCCCCCCAAAAGTTATACAAATTACTAATACACACTTATTACGGGAAATGCTTATAAAGTGCTTTTTTTACCTGTACTTACTATTGCATCAAGGGTTCACTTCCTGGATAACATGGTGATGTCACGACCAGACTTCCAGAGCTGTGCGGGCTGTGGCTGCTGGAGAGGATGATGGCAGAGGGATGCTCAGTGTCCCCCCCAGTGTCCTGTGTCCCTCAGTGTCCCCTGCCATCATCCTCTCCAGCAGCCACAGCCCGCACAGCTCTGGAAGTCGGGTCGTGACATCACCATGTTATCCAGGAAGTGACATTACCATTTTATCCAGGAAGTGAAGCCTTGATGCAATAGTAAGTGCAGGAAAAAAGCACTTTATAAGCATTTCCAGTAATGAGTGTATATTGGTGATTTGTATAACTTTTAGGGGGCAACACAATACTTTAATAAAAACTTTCAGCGGACTTCTCCTTTAAGATTCCTCTAACCTGATGATAGTTCTCCTTTAAGGAATTAACATACAAACGCAGCAGATCTGTGGCAGAAATTTGTCTGTCAGATAAATGGGGCTGTAGATATCCATGCAGATATTGCAGAAGTAACCCAACTGTGTAAAAACATTTTTCTTGTGGTGAAGTCTGCATTAAATGTGTTGCATGTGAACATACCCTAGCGAGTATTCATGAGCGTCCATTCTGATTAAGATGAGATGATGAAATCCATGAAAACCAGAATGTAAGTTAAATGAAGGTAACTGCTAGACTCACTATTGATACAAGCATACAAATAACCTCAATGTGATATACATCTATCTCCTGCACATACAGCTTGGCTCACTCCTGCCTGGGAATGTTTCGCTGCTCCCTGTACCAGTTTCAAACCTGATTTAACTTGTCTACGCCAATTAAATGTTAAATACTGCATCACATTTCCCATTCAAAGACAACTTTGTTTGCAGTTTACTTCCAAGTTCTTGGTTGTCTTTGGCAAGTACCTCAAGTCTGAGAAGAGTTTTGCCAAGAAAATAACTTTCCCCTCTCAGCATGTTTTTCCTACCCCTGATTTCTGCAATTCAAATAGTTTCAACATGGATGTGCCCAAGAGCACACAGTGAGTTCTATACAAATCTGTATTGTCGCCTAGAGCTGCTTACACTTACTGGATTTCCTACTGAGTAAACGGGTGCAAAGGCAATGCCGGCGTCCGTGGATCCCAGGCGCAGTTTTCCGGCAGTCGTGGTAAGCAGGTCTCTTAGAGTGGAACCCGGCTCACTGTTCTGTGATGTTGGAGAAGATGACTTTGAGTTTACAGTTTCACCATCTTGTTCTTCTTTGATATGTTTTGTCACAGGGACCTCTTTATTCTCTGCAATGAAGAAAATAAAAAGAATATACTTTGGTTAATGCAAAACTGAATGAACCTCTGTACGGTGTAGTTTATTCTTATTTACTTAGCATTAAAAAGGTAATAAGCCTGAACTTGAGACTGCACATACGTCAGCTACAGCTACTAGCAGAGGCCTTGCTGCATTATTACTGGAGTATAGGTTACTACCTTCTAAAACTTACCTTTCTTTTCTTCTCTTGCCTTTTGTTCTGCCAGATCTGCCAGCCAGTGCAGTGAGGAATGGGATTCTGGGGATGCCAACTTGCTGTCTGTGCTGGTGTCACTTCCTGGGCTCGCATTACCGTTGGTTTCAGGCTTCTGAGAAGGGCTGTGCTGTTGGGACTCGGGCAAGCTTAGAGATATCTTGTTACTGTGATTGAGGACATTTTGCAAAACCTAAAATATTAAATGTGGTTATCAGATCACTGACATGAAATAACTTCACTCTTATCACATCGCTATCGTCTTTCCTCCTTGCACTTGAGGCAGAAGTGCTGGAGAAGCAAAAAAAAAAATGACAATGCGTGCGAGCCACCACAGCTGGGCCCCAAAAGTATACAGCCTCTTATAAATAAGCCAAGCTTTCTTATGTGCAATTCTGCAAAAGAAGTGAATAGTTTGGAAACTCCAGTTTGGAATTAATTCCCCAATATATGGACACTGTCGTTTTAAACAATGTATACCATAGCCTGTTATTCCTAACATATTTCTTAATCAGTTACCAAAAAATTACTTCTTACCCCAGAAAACAGCTGTAAAGCTTGGCCACTAGGTGTCTCCCCTCCCTGCAATCTGCTGTCCATTACCTCTTAGGGGAAATCTGTCTCTAGTAACAGCCTCAGCAAGACAGAACACAGGAAGTGGGAGTGCAGAATATCACATTCTAGTTCACCTTCTGCACAGGGAACAAGACTAGATCGCAAACTTGCAAGTTTAAAGACAACCTGCACTGTCCATACAAGGGAATGCCCTATTTCAGCAGCAGGTCTTATTGGAAGCCTTTGCTTGCTTTGATGCTGCTGTTTCAGCACTGGTCCTATCCTCTGAAATGAAGATGAGAAATAGCACTGCAACATGGAGGGGACCTCACGCAGGTTTAAAAAAAAACCCAACAACATATTATATATATATATATATATATTTTTTTTTTTTTATTTTTTTTTTAAACAATAGGTACACTTCAAAGTGGTTCTGTATTAATAATTATTATTATTGGCGTATTATCAGTGTAGATCATAAACATGTGATTGGCACAGGTCCAGCTGATGGAAAATGGTAGCATGGGAGGCCAACCCCTTCCAAGGGGGCCACATTCTTCTGTCTTCTGTCTGCTTAACATGGTTGACTCCCATCTACTCTTGCTCACCAGCCAAACATAATCAAAGTGACTAGTTTGCTAGAACATGAAGACAGTGGTGAATGTGGCCTTACCTGTGACACGCCGTTCATTGCTGGAAACTTGTTGCTTTGTGAGGCTTGTTTACCAGTGCACTGGCAGTGTGATTTAATACCAAATTTGTCTCGAAGGCTGTGCATTGCCTCAAGGAGATCCGTCAGAACTGCAGCAAAACAAAGACATGAGACTTGGTGATTTAAATAACCAGAATAAAGTTCCTTACAAAAAAAAATAGTGTAGATAAAAAATTTAATTTCTAGGAGCTTTTAGAGTAAAATGATTAAAGTGTTCCTCCAATGTTGTTATCCTATGTAATCCACAGATTGGCATGGATACATGCAGCTCCATGCAGGGCTGCTGAGGAAACCAAATGATGTCCTGCAGGTTTCATATGTAGGTCTCATTCTGATCTGAAGATGAAGTAGGATCGGGACATTAGAGGCACACTTCTTCACACTTTTAGACATACCTGACTATAATTAGTATAATATTTAACATGTTTCATGTGGTCTTTGTAGTTGGCAAGTTCCGTGCATGAGTCTTATTCTTCTCGAAAGTATTTGTGCATGAAACTCACTGATACCTAAGGCCGTATTACATAGTTTTGTGTAATAGCAGGCAAGATTAAAACGACCGAAAAATTGTTGATTGTTTGATAGAATCTGGACCTTTTTCATTGTTGATTGTTCACAAATCGTTTGAACACCGTTTGGTGTAATAACACGTTGTTCGGTCGTTCCCTGGTCTATCAGCCAGGAGAGGATAAGCACAAGAACGACTAAGAAACGACCATCGCCCTGTGTAATAGGATGAATGATTTAAGATCATTTGTCATGGCAGTCGTTTGAAATCGTTTACCTTTAATCGCAAAAAAAACGTCCCATGCAATACCATCCTTATAATGTTTCCACAGCATCTGCACAGGGAAGTTTAAAAGCTCACAAGGTGACAGGTCCGCTTTGATATCAAGGCGTAAGAAAGGGACTTACCAGAGCTTGGGATAATCTGTGTAGGCATTAGGTGCTTGTAATCATGAGGCTGTCCCTTTACGCATTTCAGCCAGGTATACAACTCTTTATCTGGAAGGAAACATGATAATTCTCTTAAAGATACCCAACAATTACCATGCAAATTACATTTAACACATTATAGAAAATAACCTGTGTACTGGGCACATACAGCGATACAAAAAAAAAGGCATCTTCATTTAGAAGTTTTCGGTGGCTGCCTGGGCAAACACGACTGACAGCAGATAAGTGTTTATCCTGATCGGTGGGGGTCTCAGCAGTGATACTCCCATCAATTAAAACTTTGACACGTCTCATTTTCATTACAGCTAAACAAAACTGAAGCTGGCAGGTTGCAATTGGGTAGATATCTAAGTATACTGAGTGTTGCTGGGACACTTGGTCATTTGGTCTATGGGCCCCTTTTGGAGACTTCCTACTTAGAATATCATGAGTTTATTTTAAAGACTTTATCAATAGTGGCACTAGCCTAAAATCATAAGCCGTCTCTGTGGGCTCGGTGCCCTCGGATCAATGAACATCCTTACTAGGTTATTTACAGTGTTACACCCCGCCTTGTGATGTCTTCACTAAATCATCATATTTTGACAGGTAATTTACACGGCTGCTCCGAGCGTTGGAAGCTCCTCAGACATTTTACTATCATTGTGACAGAATTCACAGGTCATTAAATTTACAGGGATTCAATCAATTCTATTTGCCATCGTATGGATTCAAGATTTAATTTGAGTAAAATCCATTGACCCCATAAAAACTCAAAATGATTTATGAAACAGGCTGATCTGCGTATCCTACCTATTCCCTCTACATTAATGACGTGGACAGTAGGTCAGCATTGAGAATTGACAAGTTGTGAAAATGGGCAGGTATGCTAATAATTTATTTTTATGCATAGCAGCGTGCAAAATGCACAGTGTGAACAAGTGTAAGTGGAGTGCTGGCTATTTGTTTGCTTCTTGTGTCACATGTGGTCAATGTGGCTACCTCTTTTTTAGCCGTACACTCCACCCAGCTCCTGTGGGTGTTTTACACAGAGTTCAGTTGATCCTGTATGCCCATTTTTGTAGACTCATGGTCCGAGAAAGGCCATTAGCTATTATAGGGTCCAATTCCGTGGTTTATCTTAATGTGGTGAGTTGGTACATTCTATTTGATCAAATGGTTTGCTAAGAACCTCATTTTTATAAAAAGAAAACAAAAACTTAAAACAGCTTTTTATCATATGTATGCTGGAGGGAGTATGTGCTGTGAGTCCTGATAGTTGGAGTTTGCTGCAACATTTTTCTATTTCTGTATGTTAATAATTTATTTTTTTGCTGCTGTAAATTCATTAATATCTACTCAAAAGACATCAGGCTTGACTAGTCTAGTCACCATTCAAGACTTCACTTGAATGGTGAAGACCCACAATACCAAACAGTCTGAACTATAGTGGTGCTAATTCAATGCAAACTCTTTCTGGTCTTTTACTGCTGTTTATTCCTTGATTGTGTAACAAACCAATATCATTGTAAAACTGGTCCCATTCCAAACCATGAATACAATTTACACTTCATACTGTATTAGTGTTCTGCCATAGAGAGAAACAAGGTAAGTGATCACAATGATAAGGTAGGAGGTTGATTTCTATACCTCAGACCCTTAAGGTACTTTATTTTTATTAAGACAAAATCATGAAACAGCAGAGTTTTAGCAGAATAACTTTCTCCCAAAAGAATGAAAAAAATAGAAGGAAGTTATGAAATATCTTGCTGTACTTGACTAGAGGGGGGTTTCTCCGGTACAGAAATGGCAATTGACTAGCTAGAGAATCAGTGAAGTGGACTGCTTCCTAAGCATTTCTGCAAGGTAAACATGGTATAGAATGGAGCGTTTCATGCAAACTAACCTCGAGAACTTTTCCTTTCCTTCGCCTTGTAACAGTCCAGACAGACCACAAATCCACATTTCTGGCAGACCCAGTGAATGTTGAACAAGGTCGCTTCACAGGCATCACACATCTCGCGCACTCCTCGCACCGCTCTCTTCCAGGCTATTTTTGCTGAAATGCAGAATGATTTATAAAAACATGAACATCTGCTCTGTACAAACATTTGCTTTATGGACTTTTTTTTTCGTCACTGACCTTGGTTGATAGATTAAAAATATGCAAAGAAACAGAGACTGTGCCTCACAGGATCTAGAAACATGTCATATTAACCTCTCAAATGTTTATTTTCTACAGTCCAAAGTCAAGCTTTGTATACTTGCTAGCTCCTCCAACTGGTATGATAGTTTGCAGTTATTAGCAACGCACTGCACCATGTGTGGTCACTTCATAAACTAGGCTGAAGTGTACAACTGCCCTTATGGTGCAAAAGGCAATTTACAAGTAAAAGGCAAAAAATGAAAACTCTTAAAGGGGATATTCCGTGATATAGGAAAGGTCCTACCGTGTCTTCTCTCCGGAGCTTCACTTTCTCCCTCTGGGAGCTATTGATCGTAGATTGAGGTAGTGGAGCTCTGGAGAGCAGACAAGGTAGGACATCAAGCTGGTTTCAACTTTCTAAAAGACTGATTACAGAACAGCTTCGCAGGATGAAGTCTTGTCGGAGTACTTTCTATTTATTTTGCTGGTCATGATATTGAGTTTATATGAAGAAAAAAGTCATCATTCTTTGCTCTGATGCAGCAGCATCATGGGGGGGGGGGAATTGATGTAATTTATTTAATTCATATATTTGATGTATGCTTCCTCATGTTCAGTTATAAAGCATTGTTTTGTAGTATAGCTGAGATTTTTGTTTAAAAAAAAAATGCTGGGCGACTTATTTCTTTATTTTACCAGTGGTTTATTACCTGATTCAGCCATGAGAGAAGCAGAGGCATTTTACAGCTAGTAAAGGGCCACTGTTTGGCAACCACTGGGAATTTATTTTCCTGTGGAGCAGTTCTGCAGTAGTCAATGACAAGTATGTTTTAAGGAAAAGCTACAGTGACCAAACAAGCGTAATCTACTAAAGTTTATCATCAACATACAATGATAGGATGGAAGTTGGGCTTTATTCCAAGTTGCATTTTTTTCTAATGTGAAGGGTCCTACTGACGGCAAATACCATCACTTAGCCTCTTCTTCTAAAATAGCATTCAGTACCATTCTACCCTATTTTTCCCATTAGTGTCAATACAATAATAAAACAGAATAGAAAGACGCTGCTATCACCACTTATGCTTTCCACCACTCCAGGAATCCATTCATCTTCCTGACTTATTAAATGAATATATTTGCCTGCAGACATTTCCCACACACAGTTTATATAAAGAAATAATGTGATCTGGATATGAGAATCCTATTTAATATAAAACCAAGCCACTCAATACACACACAATGTGAGGCTGCACGTACCATCCTTCTTCACCCACGACATGGCAACTTTCTCAGACGTCACCATCTGACAGAATTTATCGCCGATGTAACCCAAGATATACTTAATAGATTCTAGGTCCAATTCATCATCTTCATAGTTTTCGTGCGTCCATAAACTAAGTGCTTCATCATCATACTGGTCAGGTGTAGAGAATCCATCTATTCTAACAACACCATTCTTACTGAAAGATAACCTGGAACATGGCAGAAAAATAATTGTTTTAGTGCCAGCAGCATTGTGCCCTGTGTGAGCGCAGACCATCCATCTCTGTCCTAACTTTTCATCATGTACTGGATGTTTAGGCAATAAAGATAAAGCAGACTGTTCTGGGTTTGTATCACTTCTAAAACAAATTGTCTGATTTTACTTTAAAACAGGCTTTTCTGGGCAGATATAACACATTGCTATACAGAGGAAGCCAGCACCGATCTGCCCTTATTTCAGGGAACAGGACATGTTATGCTGAAATAATTGTAAAGAACACAGTATCCTTGGTGTTTGGACGTTCTCAATGGTTTGTTGTCTAGCGTTAATGACATCTGAAGGTAATTTAGAAAACGAGAGCTTGGAATGCACTCATTTTTTCCATCCATTACAGTATTCAATAAACTCATATTAATAGACATTTATACTGTGTGTCAAACCTCAATTGCTATGATTTCACCCCTTATCGCTGGGGAATACTTAAGTAGTACATTCCTATAAGCAGCAACGGTCACTGACTGGCTTCTAGACTACCTGTGTACCTGTCATTAAGGCCCCTGTGGGATCAGCGATGAATTCCACTCTACTGACAGAAGTTTGGGTCTCCATGGCTATAAATGTACAATAGACCGGAATAGTAATTGGATCAGAATGGGGCGCACTGGGGTCTCACGCATGTTCATAGCCATGGTGACCTGAACTTCGGACGGCAGAGTGGAATTCACTGCTGATCCGCCACGGCCCTGATCACATGTACACTTTAAACAGGACAGAGCAATTTGTAATATATGTGAAAAGACAAAGGCTACAGAATAAAAAATAAACATTTTTAAGGAAGGTGCCAATGGAAACATTGATTCAGATAAAAATGCTTTTCTTATTTTCCATAACCTTTAACTTCCTTGTGCTCTATAATGATACACGATACCCTATACAGATAATTATTTAATATGGTCATAGAACAATGCAGAGGTTAATGGTGTCTTCCCAGGGATATACTCTGCCTTCTCATATCCATTATGGGAGAGAAGGATTGAGCAGGCTTACACTTCCCAAAACCTTATATTCTACAGACCAAGGAGGAGCAGTGGCCTGAGCCAAGGTAGCAAAACTGCTGCATGGTGACTTACTCCTATACTTCAATCACTATACCTTATAGATGGAAGTTATGCTAATGATGTTGTTGATGTGGTACTCCAGAGTATGTGGAGCATTTAATGGGTGTTTGTGATTAAATAGCTACTGCCGCCATTTCCTTGAAACTAATGCAGTGATCATGCAGGGCTCGGTATGGACCATAACGGAGCACTGGATGACCACCACTGCACAATATTGAATAAGCCAGTAATGAAATAAATTCAGACCATATATACCTGCGGAAATAATAAAATCTGCAGAAAACCGGGGAGTGTGTGGACTCTTCTCCTTTCTTGGTGCGGATCAGACGACATTCCCTGCATTTCTGTAAGTTTGGCCCAATCTCGCAGCAAGAGTCATCCTGCAGGAAGGATTCCCCAGTCTGCTTGAGTTTCTTCACTTTCCGCCAGTCTTTTAATACTGAACGAGGTATGCCAGCTGAAAACACATCACAGCGAGTGTCAGCAAGGAGATGAGACAAGGGTGGCATCTGCATGTGCAGAAGCTGCCACTAATGAGGAGGTTAGCAGACAGGCAGCAATGGAGACGGCAGAGGAGCTTGAGAAGACTCATTATACTGAGGAACTGGGATTGTAAAGGGACAGAATAATACCTCATGTATTCTAATTATTACCAGCAGCCACATGTTAAAACCGTCATTATCGCAGCCACAAACACAAGGTTTCCATCACTATTAATTGACTTTAATAAATGGCGGTCAACATTAAACATATTGACAGAAGGCACAGAAAGAGTACCTGTCATTAAAAATAACTTTTGACATCCCATCAGGCATGGAAATAGGGAATCAGGCATGTCAAATATTATTGATCACAGTGGGTCTCACAGCTGAGATCAGTCGATGGGGATAGGGATGTCATGATACCAGATACCAGCTTTTTAATTTTGATACTCAGTTCCAATTGAATACTTAATAAAGTATGGGGGAAAAAAAAAACACTTTAAAATCCCCCTGCGGATATAATGCCCCCCACCCAGACTGCAGCTATAATAGCATTGCTACTATTGCCTGAGGGCACAGCATCTGCTGGATCTGTCTCCCCCTGCCCCACACCAATCTGTTTGATGTCACCCTGAATAAATATACGTATTGCCTGAAGACTGGTGAGTGCTACTGGTTACCTTTCTGTTGCTTTCCTACCTGGCTTGTGCATAGTATTGCTATAGCATTGCATAAATTAGCGAGATCAGTGTTCTCCTAATAAGAGTGTGGCAGAGCCAGACTCTACTAGAAGAGAGACATTGTACAGGGCGAGTGTAGACCTACGGCTGTGATGTGATCTATCGGCACACCAGTCACATTGGGGTGCCAACTGGACACTTGACAGGCACCTGTCAATGATCCATTTCAATGCCGCAATCACATTACATTATGGCATTGAAATAGTTAAACGACTGCTGCCAGCGGGATTGCGGGCCGCAGTCACTAGCAGTGGGAGGCCTGCTCCATATAGTAGCTGACCTCTGCTGCATATGGAGCGGTTGAATGCCTCTGTCAGTTGTTACAGTGTCATGTAGACAGTAAAATATTGCCGGCTATTTGAGGTTGGCGCTGCTATGAGTGGAGGGTGTGCCAGCTGAGCAGGTGACGGCACACAGAGAACATGGCTGGTGCTCAGCTAGCCACCCGCCGTGTTCTCTGCACTATACTTTATGTTAAGCCGTGCTATTATGTATTAGGTATCGAATGCCAGGAATCCTGGTTCCAAACTGTTTTTTTTTGCCTGGAATATCGATATTTTGGTGCATCATGCATCCCTAATTGGGGGAGAGCATGGTGGCTGTGCCGCCCACTCCCCAGGTCTAACAATTTAGCCTCAAAGACTAACACTGGTGAAATTAGCCGATCAGGAGATACAGACTGGAAGTGGACTGCACGGCCCCCAAACCCTCTCCCGGGCTATATCAATAACTTTTGACAGTTCTGATGATATGTCAAAAGTTATTCATAATGACAGGTACTCTTCAAGGGGTATTTTGATCAATACCATTACTCACATCTACAGGAGCTAGCACATGAGCCGGGCAGCACTGGGGTTCTAAACTCACATCCCACCACCCTGTTTTAGTTGTATGGAGCAGCAGTCACATGTACCACCACTCTATACAACTTTATGGGTGGTAACGGATACAACTGGAAACCCCTTCAACCATGAATAGGTAGAAACCTGATCACCATGCAGTTCCACCTTTCTCATTTTACACATCTGTCTGGCAAGTCACATCCTTCACTGAATCTACATAAAACTATAGAAAATGCACCAAGCATTTATATAAAAATAGTGCTTAGTACTGTACTGTGTATGTACTACTCAATGTGCATTTGGCTTGAGTCTGATGTGACCTAGTTATAGAATGTCATGGATATTAGAAGTATCGGCCCTCGAGTGCAGATATCCATCTGATCATAATAAGGATGTGCACAACACAAGGATTATAACACATTGCCTACACATGAGATTACAGGAACAATGGCTGTAAATATCATCCCTAACATAAAGCCCAGACTCTGCCACATTTTAATATTAATTAAAATAGCGCTTTCTGGCCAAAAGCTATAATAACCAGCCAGATTAACTGCAGAAATCTGCTCTGCCTCCATTATACTAGTGACAAGCCGTTTATGTAGCGGCGCATTCATTCATTATATAATTTTCATGTCAACATCTTAATTGCAACTCCAATAATCTGAATGCCCACAGAACAGAAATAGCTGTGGGCCGGTGATATTTCCAGCAGCAGTGGAGTTCACAGGCACAGAAAATAGCCTGCAGAAAGACAAACAGTCCACTGACTCATGTCAGGAGTGTAAACCTACCCCCGAGCACGCATTGCTGCTAGAGCAGTCTGTAAAAATATGGCAATCATTTACTCCTGAAGTGATGGGCAACTTATGAATGCAGCTTCAGTCACAGCCTGCCTTTGCTTAAGGTTTAATTGCAAATCCCCCAACATGAAAAGATTCAGTAATTTAACACTCAGTTCAAGTGTGGTTACAGGAAGAAAAAGAATATATTATGTGCACTACATGGTGGGTGTTCTATAGACTCAAACATGTCAAGTCATGAGGGTGAGGGGATACAGCATTCATCATACTGGGCACCTCTTCTTTACGTGAGCTCATCGTAAGTGGGATGAGAGTTTACAGATCACAACTCCTACCCTACAGCTGGCTATAAATCCCAGACCATACTACAGATCGAATAATATGTAAACACACCCACCATAAAGCCAAAGATAATAGTGGGTAATAGTCTAAGATGTTATGCAAATATATGAAACCTAACTTGTGCACATACCACTCCACTTAATATTGCATTATAAATGGCTCCCATCAGCTCTGTACAAGCCAGGCGCCTCCACTTCTGCGTTATGCATTCCTAATTTTCCAGCATTTTGCACAGTTGTGTATAATGTAAAAAAGGTGCATACTATAAGCAATAAACATTGCCCAAAAGTATTACCTCTAGGAGAGAATATTAGAATGCAAGACACTACATCAAACATGTACAGAACTGCACAGAGAATGTACCTGGACTAGCTAACAGATATATGAGTAAATGGGCTCTGCATCTGTCAGCCATATACTATGACATAAGGGTATGTTTTCATACATGAAATAGTGTTGTCTGCTATGCTATTCCAATTCTTTCAAAGTACACTGTAGTATACTGTCCCAACAGAGGCCAAATGAAGAAACTAGATGCGTGTTGTGTGTATACTGGAAGCTGTTCCAGTATACAGGCTAAATGTAGATGAAAAACATGATGGGAACAGGGCCTTAGATGTGTTTCCATGATGTAAAGCTGTTTGCTGCACTATATCCTAGAATTTCTAAAATTCCCTCGAAGGCTAAACACGTCCCTCCAAATACAAATCACCTTATAAAAGACACTGACCATGCAGGGAATGTTGAGATTCAGGCTAAGCAGGAAGCAGAAGCTGTTGGTGAGAATTTTCCAATAGAAGAAAATTTCTTTAAAATATGAAAACCTAGCTTAGCCCGAAGAAGAAACCAAGTTTGGCATAAAAAAAGTTCTGTCACCCCAGTGGTCTTGACTGTACTGCCCTGCTTACTATTTATAGCCTCCAGTCTGCTGTTTAGATTGGGAAGTGGCATAGATGGGGCTGATGTGATCTGCTAAGAATTCCCATGATCCCTCTCATCTTCCCTGTTTGTACCTAAGAAAAGCTCAACACACAATCGGAATGCAGCATGGATGAGATCCAGGAATCATCAACAAAAGGAGCCAAGCCCTGGTATAAATAAAAACACATGCTATTCACACAATACCGGAAAGCCGCCTAATACTTACTGCTAGAACTATTGCTCTGTAACTTCAGTTTGCTTTTCTCCTTGGCACTGCGACTAAGAATACCATTGGGTTTGATTTCCTCCTCTTTGTCTGTGTCACCTTTTCGCCTCTGCATATCGTTTTGCTTCTTTTTGTACGTTGGCTTGGGCTGACGTTTCAGCCTTTGTCCAGACTTGCTCTCACTTTCATCTGAGTCCTCAGTTTCTGAGCCAGACTCGTAAGTCCTTTTAACCCTCCTCCTTGTAAGCCTATCTTCCTTAGGAGACTTGTCCTCCTGTACTCTAAGGTCCATGCTATTCTGCAGCTCGCTAGACGTTGAAGCAATCAGATTAACAGTACACGGCTTAATGATTTCAGAGACTATAGCGTTGCCTGTACTTTCTGGCTTACTGTTAGTGTTTTTATCTTCTTCTGAGTGTCGGGTAAGCCAGGCCTTTTTCAGTTTTGTGTGGTAGTTTGGCTGGCTGCATTGGGAAGCCTGCCCAGCGCCTGTAGAGCTTGTTGTGTTTGTAGAGCTGCAGGGTGCGCTGCTTTCTGGAGAGCCTGAAGCTGCAAAGGTCTGATTTTTCACAGCATTGGTCTCTGTATCATTGGCATTAGTGCTTTTCAACTGAGCTGCAGCCAAAGCCGCCTTGTGCTTTTTTAAATGAATAAAATCACTTGAAGCAGGATATAAGGAGTTGGGCTGAATTGCACTTGCAGTCTTGCTACTGGCTGAGGTGACTGAAGTGGTGGTATTGACAGTGCCCTCTTGAGCTGGCGGCACAGTAGGACTTCCAGATACTGAACTGGTGCTTTCTATTACTGTACAAGTGGAAACAGCATTGGATAAAGAGTAAGTTACTTCTGATCCGCTGCAACTTGAAACGCTTGTGGTTGTGGGGGCAGAGGTGGTCACATCAGTTTTCGTGCTACATATTATATTAGTTCCAGGTGCAGATGGACTGGGAATGTTGTGCGAGGGAGCGTGAGTGTTCTTCTCAAAGAGCACATGAGCGCTGTCTGAGTTCATAAGTGGCTGGGCGATTCTTGGAGTCTCTCTGGTTTCCAAAGGCTTTGTGCAATCTGATTGATTCATTCCAGCTGAGGATCTTTCGCCAGCTCTCTCCTTGGGGACTGCCTGAGTTACTGGCGCGTTATCATACTTTGCACTGGATGGTGGGCGTACAATGACAGATGCGGTTGCAGACGGTAACTTCACATTATTTTTCTCTGGCAGCCACTCAATTTTACTATGATTTTGCTTTTCATTTGTTTTCCAAATTTCCTGGACCAGTTTCTCTGTGTTCTTTTTGTAATTTGCGGCACCCTCTTTGGGCTCGGGAACTAGGGTAGGAGGCTTCTGAAGTTCCTGGATTTTACTTCCAGTGGTTACAGGCTGCACTGGAGTGAGTGTTGGCGGAGAAAGATTGCTATAGCCAACCTCCTTTCGATCAAGGCTGTGGTGAATAGGAGGGTGGAAAACAGGTGCCCTATGCAGTGCGGGCATGCTACGGAGTGCATTCGATGAAGAGACAGACAACTGGGTTGGACTTCTGCTGTCTCCTCTGTAAGATGTGATTGTGTGCGTTGCCACCTGCTGAGGGAGTGGCTCATTGAGTTTATTTGCTGATCCTTCCTCAGGTTGGTGTTTTATTAAGGGTGGTGGCTTAGATAAGGATGACATATAAGAGTTAATAGTAGAAGAATTTGTTGAAGAAGGGCTGGCATTTTGTTTTTCAGGGAACATGTTTACGGTTTCCTTTGAAGCAAATGACCGGGGTGGTTCGTTCACCACACTATTGGACAAGGTGGTGAAATAATTACTTTGTGGCAGACTTTGAGAAACTGCATTTTTTATTTTGTATAAGTCTGAGATGGGGCGCTCTACACTGTTTTCTTGCTTTACCAAATGGCTTTTTGGGCTGCAAGACATGATAGGTGTTACTCTAGCAAAGCTCTCACGTTCATTTTCATGTGCTTTCATTTTCATAGAGAAAGATGAAGCTTCAATGTTTTCCTGGAGGATTCTCCTGTGCTCATCCTTATATTTGCTCTGCCTCTCTCTCTCACTGTCTGGAGCTGGCCGCTGCAGCTTGGTGTGGCTCAGAACGGGCTCCATGTAATGTCTGTGTATATGGCCATCTTTTCCCGAGTGTGTTCGGTTGTGTTCGTGCTCGGATTTTACAGGTGCTGAAGTAACTGAGCGCAGTGATTCACTAAACGTCTTCTTCTCCAAGTCCCTATTGAGAAACAGGATTGTATTATTGCATGATATCTGATAACTGAATATAAATATTATATACTAAACACAGAAAAATCTGGATTATTGCCTAGAGAAAAGTATTATTCATAAATGATATTATACATTTGCAAAGGAGGATATAATTACATACTCTTTATGGTGATCGGTCAATGGTTTAGACAAGGGAGGACTTGAATGCGCTGCCAGTTTCAGTCTAAGAGGGTCTGCACTGGAGGGCCGCACAGGAAGGTGGCCCATCAGTAAGCCGTCTGCTGAAGTCACAGGGGTGGGCTGGTGTAACCAGGGGCTGGCAGTGTTCTGCAAAGAGGAACAAACAAATGCATAACCACACGTCATCCAAAATGGCAAAAAGGAACTTGAAATATATGGTCACAAAGATGGAATTTACTAAACAAAAGATTCTGGGGTACTGTATAATTTCTATATTACTATCAATGTGTTATGTTAATTCTACCATGACACTTTAAATACTAGTTATAAACCAGATTACCAGACTTCCCAAAACTGCAGCTGC
Organism: Dendropsophus ebraccatus; assembly: GCF_027789765.1. Taxonomy (NCBI): domain Eukaryota; kingdom Metazoa; phylum Chordata; class Amphibia; order Anura; family Hylidae; genus Dendropsophus; species Dendropsophus ebraccatus. The sequence goes on along the minus strand of NC_091461.1, from coordinate 43,423,101 downwards.
CAACCGTGGCAAAACCACTAAAAACAAACAATGCATACAACCTTATTTTACATCCACTATGTTTTCAGGTTATCCGCCTCTCTCTTCACTATGGGGAAGTGAAACAAAGCCTTTCAATTGTGGTGTAAAAAGGGTCATATGTCACCATCATGAGGGCTGCAAAACTGAGTCATTTAGCATGTTTTTACAGTTTTTGTATCTTGTGATAGTAAAGCCACAAAAACACTAAAAAGACACAAATAGTGAAAAAAGAAAAAATTCTGACTAAAACAGCAGCTGAGAACATGATTCAAACGTGAATTAAAGAGTTCCTGCAAGTCTGCAAAGCCAAACTCATAGTAAGTTACTGATCACATGGAACCATTTTGGAACAGCTATGGCTCCATAGCATCTTTGGTCACATTGTGCAGTTGCATCACAGATAATGAAAGGAAAATGATTGTGTGGCTAGGGCCATAAAGCCCATCCTAGTTGGATTTGGTGGCAATCCTTTTACAGATGGAAAAGGACCCCTTTCACTTTCATTAGATGCAATGAAGAGAGTCCGACAGCATGATCCTTGGTCGGATAACCAGATTCACGCCAAAGTCATCAAGTAGCCCTAGTCTAACACCATAGCAGAACAGCCTAAAGTGGATACAACAGATTACATCCAACTGCACAGAAAATGTGGATTTAGTATCCCTTTAATATTTTGAGCTCCCCAACATTAGTTAATGTCCTGCAGTCTGTGTTACTCAGGGCAGTTTATGTAATGTGAAGCTCAGTACAGTAATAGGAAAATGATATATGACTACATATGGAAAATATGCATGGTATAAATTATCCCGGCCAGATGTTTACATTGGCCTGCCTCTCCAGAAGGATGCTATTATAACCAAACTATACCTCATGCCAGGCTTTTTATTTCCACTTTCCTTTAAACAGCAGTTCAAGTTCAGGGACACAGAGCCTTTAGTAATCAGCATGTAGAGAGCCTGGGAGTGTGCGGCTAAATGCTGAAAACCTGGTTATTTTCTTTTAACCTCCTCCGATGTCCCAGAGATAGAAGCTGCAGAAACTCAGACCTGTCTAGGAAGTCAGCTCTGCTAATAATGGTTTTCCCAGCTTATGGAGGGATGACAGCACATAGGGATTTCAGAGCCTGTGTCTAAGCTGTTACATTAGGTCTGTCCTCCTAAACATTAAACGGGTCTATGAAAATGCAACGTAAAGCAAATAATTTCCAAATCATTGTTTATTACAAACATTGTTTGCTTTCTACACTGATCTCTCAGAGATAGTGGACAGTAGGGCGTTTGCAAAGCAATTTTTTAAATGTAATTCACATTTGGACAACACCATGTTCACACCATGCTGACTGATACTATTTCAAAGCAGAGCTGTCATCAACCGATGTCAGGGCAGCATCAAATGTGGAAAGGTCTGCCCTCCTATTTAGCCAAAAACTGCACAAAAACAATTGTGCCCTCCTAATAGAAGGAATCAGAGAACGCAGTCTGCTGTGACCCCCACCCACCTTAAAGTGATAAACAGGCAGCTGCAGTGTATCTGGATGTGAAGCAGCCAGCCATCAATCACTGCTAAGAGGCGTTGAGAGGTAGGGAGAGTACAACGGGTCCACTGTGCTCACTGATCCAATAACAGATTATACCACATTAAACACTGCATTTAACATACACAATGTGATAAGCTAGCAAAAGTCACAGTAAAAAACAGTGATAGAAGACAGCATTGGCCCCAGATCTTAGCCATTTAACTTGATTTTTCCATCGATTTCACTGATCAAAGATCTGGCTGGTATTATGTGGATGCAACATGCTCCATGTGGTGACCTGAAGTGTGTGGCCATCCTATGTAGGCATGGTTTTGTCCATATGTGGCAGCAGTGTGAGAACCAGGCCTAATATTAGTTCTGAACTAATAGCAACTAGTTCTTGGTAAGCTGAGCAGGCAAAAGGCTGTAATACAGACGTAACAGATACTGTCGCTTTAAAACATTTTTATGACATATCGCATAGACAGGTCAAAAGTTTAGATAGTAGGGGGTAGATACAGCTGGGAGATTCCCTGGCTCTATCTAGCAATCACTGAAAGTCTAAACACACAGACCCCGACCTCTCAAAAATTTTGATGTATCTAAGTGACATGTTAAAAGTAGTTTAAAGCAACAGCAATGCTTCAAGCCAGGAATCATCAGTAAGTGGATAGTAAGGATATCAATATGCACAAGTCTATTTATATAACAAACTTCATGGATGAGCTACGTACACTAAAATCTATTTATGTGGCACATCCAATCCAATTGGGTGGCCAATAGAAGATTGCACAGAGTGATGGTCAGCAGACCTTCGTTATCGCTGTGGTTTTGATAGGTCGTTTTAACACAATGATCAGCCGACATAGTGCATGTCAGCTGATCGCTGCCTTTTAACACAATCAACTACACCAAACAATTATTGGCAGGAATCTAACAAGTACAACCCTTAAGGCCCTATTCCACGGGCCATAAGAAAAACAGATTGCTGAACTCAGGGAGACCAGCCAAACGCCAACACTGCCGGCTGCTAGTGAAAGCGCTCAATGCAGTGAAGTCCTAGGTGCATTGCCCCCTGGGAAACATGAATATGCAAAAATAAAGAGCCCGTGGAGCCTCATTGAAGAGTCTTAAAACACAGGATTAGCCAGATATCCCTCCGGGAAGGTCCCAGCCAAGAGGCAGCTCCTGTTAGGAAACCACCAAAGCCACCATATTAAGTGGCCCTATAAGTCAATGTAAGGACAAGGGATAAACCAAGGCCAGGTATCCATCCACATACAGCTGTTTCGGGGTGTTGCCCCTCATCAGTGTGGAGCAGGATTCTGGCTAAGTGAGGGAGTGATATCCCAGGAGGGATATCTGGCTAATCCTGTGTTTTGAGACTCTTCAATGAGGCTCCACGGGCTCTTTTTTTTTTTTGCATATTCATGTTTCCCAGGGGGCAATGCACCTAGGACTTCACTGCATTGAGCGCTTTCACTAGCAGCCGGCAGTGTTGTCGTTTGGCTGGTCTCCCTGAGTTCAGCAATCTGTTTCTCTTATGGTTCTACTAGGCATTGCTCCCACCTAGCCAGAATCCTGCTCCACACTGATGAGGGGCAACACACCGAAACAGCTGTAAGTGGATGGTTACCTGGCCTTGGTTTATCCCTTGTCATTACATTGACTTATAGGGCCACTTAATATGGTGGTTTTGGTGGTTTCCTAACAGGAGCTGCCCCTTGGCTGGGTCCTTCCCGGAGGGATATCTGGCTAATCCTGTGTTTTGAGACTCTTCAATGAGGCTCCACGGGCTCTTTTTTTGCATATTCATATTCCACGGGCCGACTGAGAGGAGCAAACGAGTGCTATTAGCTATCGTTTGCTCCTCCTTCTATTCCACGCAGCAGCAGCGAGCGGGGGGGGGGGGGGGGGGGGGGGGGGGGAATGGGGTTGGGGGGCAGGGATTAGGCATACAGGGATCGCTGCTGCATGAGTCGTTTGTCTTTCAACATGTTTGAAAGATAAACAACGCAAGGATCGGCCGACAAGAACAATGTCGGACGATTGTTGCCTTCTATTCCACAGGACGATTATTAGCCCTAGCGGCCGAACACGGCCGATAATCGTTCCGTGGAATAGGGCCTTTAATCCTTAGGTGTAATAGGGCTCTTAATCTTTTTTTTTAACCTTATCAACTATTTAACTACATGAGAAAAACAGTGCATCTAACTACAGTACTCTTACTATCACCATAAATCTCAAAGCAGAACCTAAGAGTGAACAATCTCATAAAAACACAGTAATTATGCAGTTTAATAGATTTAGAAATCAATAAGGGTTTGTTCACACTGTTTTTCATGCCTGTCAAGAGTATATCCCAAGAATATACAACATACACTACAATCCTCCCATTGGCTCCCATGGACCAAAAATATGCCAGTGTTTCTTTTTGGCACATGCTACTGCGTGCTATACAAAAGTGTACACCTACAACATGTCTGACATCAAAGCTTTTATTCACACAATGACTTGGTACTTCTGAAATTAGAGTGGATGTCATTGCTACTATACAAACTAGTGCAAACACGCTTGATCACATCACTCACCCTTCTAATGGAAGCCTCTGCATTGACATGGTTCTCTGGGTGTACCCATTTTGAAGAAGGTAGGCCAAGGCTAGAATAGGCATGACTCCCATTTGGATACTGCCAAATAATAGGATAAAGTCCCAGCTGGTTGTAAGAAGCTGGAGGGTGAGCCTGGCCAAGAAGATGAGGTGGCTGGTGCTGTAACATTTGCTGTTGTTGCTGATGTGCAAGTGCCAAATGGCTAAGGCTGCTGGCATGTGCAGTCTCTAGCTGAGGGTGCCCACCTAACAATGACCCCGGGGGCATTCCAGGTAGCACCGTAGGTAGTAAATGAGGATGGTGGACTGAATGATGGGATGTGCCACCCAGTGCATGGGCATTTATAGCAGTCATAGGTGTTTGGTTTGAAGAGGACGTTAACATATGAGGGTTAGCTGTTAGTGCTGGATGGTGGTTGTTTGGAGGTAAACATGCTCGATGAGCAGGAGAATGAAGAGGAAAATTGTGCTGGTGCAAATAAGGAGAAATGTGATTAGCTGCAGTATCTGGTCCAACGAGTGCTGGGTCCCTGTAAACTGTAAAATGCTCATTTTTGTCTATTATAAGCGGACTCTTTGTAGATTCAATAGGGCTGGGTCTTGCAGTTACTGGATGAAAGCTAGACCTGTGAGTATCACAATCCATTTTACTAGAGGGTCTAGCAACTCCAGAACTCTGACTATTGTGATAGTTCAACTTGACTTTTGCTGAATCTGGAGAGTGGACGGGACGAGACTTCAAAACATCCGGAGAAGAACTATATTTTATTTTACTAGAATTTTCAGATATATGCGGCTTTGTCTTTAGAGCATCCAAAGTCTGTTTTTGAAGCCTCTTTTGTTCATCCGTTAAGGATGTGCTACCGATGACAGAGGTGTGGTGGATCTTCTCCCTGTCGTTCACCTCCTTATTTGTAGACTGGGGCATTTTTAAAACCCCTGAAAGTGCCAAATCTGTCTTATTGTTAACATTATCATTCCAACCATGCTCAGATTCCTGTTTCTTTGTACTGGAAAAATTGATGGCGCCAAATGACTGCTTGGGGTCGCTGCCTTGTAGCTCCTTCTTGGCAGCCGGCTGGGTGTTATACTTAGCTGAGCTGCTTTCCTGGGGTGCTTTGTCCAAACTGTTTTCATTAGTTAAGACAATAGAATTTTTTGGCGTGGGAGGCTTGCCGATAAGCTGATCAGTCTGTAACAATTCGGTAGTGTTGTTCCGCTCAACCACGCTATTTTGAACAAGCTGTTTATTGGAATTTTGCTCATAAAGTGCTTTCTGTTCGGATAGGAGGAACTGAGAGTTTTCCTTCTGCAGCTGTAAGTCAGCTGACTTTAGCCTTTCTGCTTCTTGATGCTTTTTATCTTCCTGTATTTCATCCCAGTGAGGATGCCTATCTATTAGTGTCTGTTCCTCAGCCCCCTCGCTACTTTGGGATTTTCCTTCGTCTCCATTTATCTTTGAAGTGTTCTTGCTTTTCAACTCGTTCTCAGAATTTTGCTCAGAGGAAGAATCTATTATCCTCTTATTTGAATTTTCTGAGTCGCTGCTCTCGGAGTAGTCGGAAATATTGTCTGTGCGCAGCCTTTTCAGAATTAATTTCTTTTCATCCTCCTCAGGTTTCCTCCTTTTGCTGTGAAAATGTTTGTTCCTTTTCACATTCTCTGTAAATAGAGATACAGGCATTAGTCCATATACACATTTTTATAGCTAACAGTTTCTTACATAGTGACATGTCACCAGTTTGACTGATGGAGGCCTGGGTGATGACCCCACAGACTGTTGTTAGAAGAAAAAAATAAAAAGGCATGACTCCGATGGCCTTATATTTATGCTCACCTTATAGAGGCAGGACAGTAGTGGTTGTACGGAATAACACAAAGTTGCATATTTCTACTTAGCAGACGCCAATAGCAACACAATAAAAAGGTATCTGTGTAAGTTGACAGTAAAAATATGCATTCCAATAGGGTGATCAGGCATGATAACTGCAGTTGATCATGTCTATGTAGGTAAATCAGTAAACTATTGGGATTGTATGCAAAAGAAGACCAAAATGTGTTTTTATTTCTAATTGTAATAGAAAACTGGTAGGTGGTATGTGCTATTGGCGAGAGAACAGCATTGATACTTCATAGGATGCTCTTCACATCACAGTTTTACTAAAAGGGCAATTCCCACCCATCCATTTACAGCTCGATTTCAGGATAGTTTCATCCTTTCCCCAGCTCAGTATTACAAACCATTACAGGTCTGCATACCTCCCCTCCCAGTACCATCAAATCTTTCTTCTTTAATCCTATCTTCATCTGGCATGCTGCTGTCAGAACCTTTCCTCTTGTTTAAGCGGGCGTTTCGGTGACTCTGTTTTGTGGAGCTCTGTGAGTTCATCGCTGGTCTGGGACTATTTGCTTGTGCGCGTGTATAATGACCCTACAAAAGATGTCAATGTTTAGATCACAAGCAGCAAACCATTAGTGAGATTAATCAAACCAATGACAAGAAAAGAGCTGGTGGTGCTTACAGCAACCAGACTGTAGATGTATTCTTCAATATAAGTGCACTTTTCTCTATATAGCTGTACTTTTTCTTTGCATTACAGTACATGCCAGTTTAGTGTCTCATATTTGGTCTAGCATATCTTCTGCAGAGATCAGATTAGAAAACTCACATGAATTGTGTTGCTGTTCTGGTTGGAGCGCGACCTGCGGCGACTTGTGATGCCTATATTTTCACCTTTTAGCAGAGAGTATACAACGTCATCTAGAAAGGTCATCTGAACCATAGAAGGATCAACATTCTGTGGCTCTAGAACCTGGGCCAAAAGACACAAAACATGGCAATCATTAGTACACAGGTAGCTCTAGGACACAAAATACAAATGCTGTTAGCATAGCGCTTTATGTCGATCATGATAATGCTGGCAAAGCAAACAGAAGACATGTACATATCCTATAACTTTATGGTATTTTATTGGAGAAATCTTTGGTTCCTTCCCACCAACATAGGATTACTGGCCATACTGTTACTTTAAATAGGTACTGTCACATTAAAAGAAAAAAATATATATATATACTGCAGAAACATTTCTAAAGTTTTGATCAGTCAGAATCTTATGTATGCTGAAAATATATGTATCAGATACAGTGGTACCTTGGTTTAAGAGTAACTTGGATTTAAGGGGTAGTGCGGCATTTAAAAATTATTCACTAAATAACACACATTATACAACTTTGTAATGTGTGTTATGTAAGTGAAAGGCCCCCTTCCCCGTGTCCCCCCACCCCCGGAAGTATGGTGCAGTATACTCACCAGATTACTGTTGACCCCAGGGGGGCGGGCATGAGGGACGGCTCAGTAATCTGGTGAGAATACTCCACCACACTTCCGGGGGTGGGGGGCATGGGGAAGGGGTCATTCACTTACATAACACACATTACAAAATTGTGACTTGGTTTAAGAGCTCCCTGTACTGGGTGGGAGCGGAAGTGGGCGAGGGGCACGGTCTGCATAGGGTGGTCTACAGTACTGTACTCTGACCCATGAAGTCTCCCTCACCTTCCAAATCATAGCAGATCCACTTCAGGCTGGGGCTTGTATGAGGGGAGCGGACTGTGGAGGTAATCTCCCCATAGCTGTAACCCCTCTCTCCCCAGACAGAGTTTGCTGCTATACAGTGCCCACATATGCCCTGCTCATTCCTTCATGCTCCCTGCAGTCTGTCAGCCCTTGTGTTTCCCATCCTCACCATTCCTGCTATAATGTGCCTTCACTCACACTCAGCTACACACACTGCTACTATAATGTGCCTGCACTTACACCCAGCTATACACACTGCTGCTATTATGTGCCTGCACTTACACCCAGCTATACACACTGCTACTATAATGTGTCTGCAATTACACTCAGCCATTCAAACTGCCTCTGTCCTCTCAAATGGAAGTATTGTAAATGTACCATTGGGATTGAATTATTTAAACTTTAATCCCAATTTAGTGGATGTCCGTCATTTAATGGCAAATAATGGGCATTGTTTTAAAATAACCAATTATTTGGCGGACATCCACTACATTTTACCAGAGTGAACATAGCCTTTCTGTGTTTTCAATCCACTCCTGGTTTTGGTTGCAAAATACTGCGCAAAAATACTGAGTGCGAACATAGCCTTGAACTGTTTATCAGAGAAATCAAGAAATGCAAATTCAGGATAATTTATTGCACACTTATTGAAGCATGGCAATGTTGAATAACCAATGCTTGCAGCAATGCAATATTTTATGCTAATTATACCCCAGGGGCTGTTAAATCTTAAGAATCTAATGTACACATACAGTAGGAAGACTATGGTACTATGTGCCAGCAAAGCTTCATATCCTTAGGACCACTCTGACACAATAAATACAAAAAAGGGATGTTTGCCCCTAAATGCTTATCATGGGAGTCTATAGGTGACATATACCCTTAAATTCCTTTATAGAGGAATTGATTAGAACCTTTTGTGAAAGATATATGAAGAAAATCAAATTCCCTATTTGTATATGTTTACTGTCCTGCAGCGTTGAGGTCACAACCATTCATGTGACCCCTGCAGCCTGGCGTCAGTGATCACGTGCCATACATGCAAGCGGCACCACTGAAAAGCCAGCGATTGATTGCAGCAGTCATATGCATGTAAATTATGTTAACGCCGCAGGACAAGCAAGGCAAGGGGCATCAGCACTGGATTTGACAGGTGAGTAATAGTTGTTCTTTTATTATAACATTTCCTTCAGGTACTTTCTCTTATTATTCTCCCAGACAACCCTTTTAATCATGCAATGAAGACAACCAGCTTGCATACTGCTGCAAAATTCATTAGATTCTCTATTACTGGAGTTTCTGTAAAACTCTAGGGAGAAAAACAGGTTTAAGAAACATACAGCTGAATGGCATTTTAACACTCATTTATCACAAGCATGGCCAATATAAGAAAACTGGGCTAAGGCTATGATTTACACTGGCCACAGATGTGCCAAATGCCCCTGCAGCATGTGAGTACCAGCGATGCCCCACTTACCTGGTCATTCATAACAATCATAGTGCGGGTGAAAAGGTCATGGTGAGTAATTATACCAGTGAACCACTGGGTGGCAGAGTCTTGTCTGTACACCCTCACTCGATAGCCGTTTAAGGAATAGGGCCCTGTAAAAAGAACAATGACACATTTAGATACTCGGAAATCCATGTCTCAGAAGGTTTCTTGATCCACTTCCAACAGTTACATCATGCAGGGCTGCGATTCCAGATCCTGACACACTTGAAGCAAACACACAAACAAATCCTCGGTGCTAATGTTTTATGTGTCTGATTCGCCAGCAATTATTTCTGCTTTGTTTTGTTACATTACCAGGCCAATGCTTTAGTATCTCGTGTCAAGATTAAGCCATTTAATACTTAGGAACGGATTTCTACATGAGTAATAAAAATCTAATTGTCAGGTCACTTCCCATTATTGTGAGCAGCAAATAAAAAAAGGGAGAGTGTTCCTGGGGTTTCCGGTGACTGGAGCCGTGGCGTGTAATTGCGGGCCTTTATGGAGGAACTTCTCACTTGCCTACACGATGAATGACACAAATTGCACTAAGTGGCTTCAATACTTGAAGAGTGAATAAGCAATGATGCAAGCAGCCAACTTCCAAAGAGAATGATTCACAAATGACTGGAGAACTTGACACCTTCTATTTTTCAGCTGCCGAAATATTAATTTTACCCCTGGTGGTTTTTATTGCCACAAATGTTAGCTGCCAATCTGAATGCAATGAAGGGAATGTGTCACTAGATAGGCCCCTTTTTGATCGGCACTGTGTCATATCGCCCACTTATGTAAGGGGTACAACCAATAAGGTTGTTTGAGAGGCCCAACGTGCTTACAGTTGCAGCCCGGTACTGCAATAAATTAAAGTCTATGAAAACCTTTGCACTACATATTGCACTACATATTGCCCATTTGCTTCCTGGGTGCATAAATAAAGAGACTGTTTAGGGCTAAAATCCATCTAGCTGTCACACCAACTCTACCAGTCTAAACTCATCACCACCACTTTCTGGTGACTCTCTGTCCTCATTCACACTGTGCTGCTCAGCCACTCACTGGCCGCAGCTGTGTCTTGCCTCAGTCAGTGATTGGCTGAAGGGACAACACATCTTCAGGAACTGGCACAAGCAGTGGTAACAAGCAAGGTGTTGGTGCACCAGGTACTTAAAGGGGTTATCCAGTGCAACAAAAACATGGCCCCTTTTGCTCCACTCTTGTCTCTAGTTTGGGTGGGGTTTGAAACGCAGTTCCATTGAAGTAAATGGAGCTTAATTGCAAACCACACCTGAACTAGAGACAAGAGTGGGGCAAAAGTGGCCATGTTTTTGTAGCACTGGATAACCCTTTTAAGTATCACTTTTTATTTTTACCACAATTCTACACATTATTTTTTCCCCAGACAACCCCTTAAGAAATTTTCTTTTTTTTTACAAATCTGCCCGAATTTTGCTTTTGCAGAGTCTTTCTTCTAGCTGACAGAACAATCCAGCAGTAGTTTCTCACAGGTTGTCTGCTCTTCAGTCCATTCCCTCAGAGATAGCAGCAGGGAGGGGGATATACATAGCAGCTCAGACTGGAAAGATGGGAGAGCAACGTACACAAGGGAGAAAGGGAGAAGAGCTCACAGGGAAGTATCACATGGGCTGTAGACAAGTGTAGAGAGAAAACAATGCTCACACAGTAAACTGTAGGCTCCAAACACACAGACCTCACATCCGGCATGAATTACTGGGAAAATACAACCACATGAGAAGAAACTGAACCCAGGAGCTGGCTGAAAACTGTATATGAAGGGGACCAAAAATGACCCAAAAAAAACATTTTTATCGACTGTAATCACTAACTAAACAAAAAATATATATAAAACTAGGAAAGGTGGTGTCATAATCTGCATATATAGTGAACATTTTTCATGAGAACCCCCTATTAGAACCCTGCGAGGATATTAATATACAGTGATAAGATTCTCTTAAGCGGTCAAAGGTTTTGTATGGTCCATGCTGCCCCTTCCCCCTTTGTTTTAGACCATAACGCGTCTTATCTGCCAATAAAAAAATGCATGATGGAGTCCCCTGATGTGTATAAGGGCATATAACTCCCTCCATAAAGCATGCTTATCAGTATAATAATGAACAGGTAAGCCCTCGTCTCTATAGAACAAGGTTACAATTCCAGATTATTTAAGTAGAGATTGGAATAAATAACATGCTTGATGAGATAATCTCAGATATAGAAAGCTAGAAGGTCATAACAGATAACACTGTGTATCTGATAGGACAGAGCTAGAATGGAGAACAATTCATGGACAAACCTGATTTTAATTACAAATATGCAAATAAAGCCAAAGGCACAATAGGCAGCTCTATTATGTCTATTTCCTATATCCTCTTGGCAGCTTTCCCAAATATAACTATTTTATTTCCTGTTCAGTTGTCATTATATATATCTGCAATTTAGTGTTCGGTCTCCATGTAAAACCAGAAGTGATAAACATTTCTATTAATTAACTCACTACCCAATGGTAACAGGATTCACCATTTGTCTAGTATAAGATCACCTATACAATAAAGACCATACATGCCAGGAGCCAATAGCATACAGCCACGGCTCCATACATGTACTTTGTGTGTTAGTTATTTTCATGAACGGACACTCTGCAAACACTGCAAACTAGAGTAAGAAATCACTCACCTTGCATAAAAATCTCCTGAACCTTGTGTTCTTTAACCCAGGCTTTCACCTCCTCGTGAAGCTGGGGGTTGTCCCTGAGAACTGGGTTTAGACTGTCAACTTCATCCTATAAATACAAAAAAGCCAGCAGATTAGTACGCCCCTAGCCCAGAGTGTACGCAAGAGCTGCAATAAATATGAGCATCCAGGATCAGGCTGGGAATCCGGACTCTGGTTCTGTTGTACAAGCCTTGAATTCAGGCTGTAAACACCATGTTGGCCAAGAAGGAAACATACATGTATTTTTAGTAGTGAGCTTACTATGCCGTCTACTGCATATAGCACACAGACTAGACGCACTGAGGAAGAATGTGCCAGCGAGCTTTACACAGACAGCTCTGCTTGTACACGTGACTAACAGTATTTACCTATGTACCCATCATTTGCATCTACTGCCAGAAGCCATGATGTCATTTGACCCAAGTCACCCTCGAGGAACGATGCACATTATGGTCTTCAAGGAAATGTACAGTTGTGGTCTTAAAATAACAACTCGCTATTCTGTAATGGCAACCTAGCATAGCTCTGTCCATTAGGGCACTCCTCCAGTTTAGCTACTTCACCTAATTATAGTCTAAAATTCAACTTTATTTTAACTCTTTGGCCCCTATTAAGACTTGTAAAAAACACTTATTTTCTTGGGACTAAAATACCATTGAATACGTATGGGGGCCTTCTGACTCTCACCCGACATCATGTAAGAGAATGATTAGGTAAGTTGGATTTAGATTTTAACTGCTGACCCTTTTGATATTATGATGGCAAGGCAAAAATCAGGAGTCTGGCAGCGACCACCCCCACCCTATTCAGAAAACACACAAACCCCCTGTACACACACCATAAGCCAAATCTACCTGTATAATGTAAGACACCACTCTTAATACTACAAAATAGAGGGTAAATGCAAAAACAAGGTCAATACAACGTGCAGTACAACAGAAATCCCCAAAGTTCACATCAGCAAACCTTATGGTATAAAAGATTTGATCCAAAAGTCAATTGTTTCACAATGCTGTCATACTGTTCTGAAGAACCATTGCATAGCTCCTGAGCATGGATCCAGATGAAAGACAGAAAACTGCCCTGGGAGACAAAGGGCAACACAGAGAAGCTGCAATCTGCAGTGCAAGGTGTACCAGCACCAACATACATTCAAAGGAAAACATAGAAGAAATACTAACAATTCAATGGGTTGTCTAATGTCGCCATAAACCCTATGATGGTATATGGAACTCAGACGTGAGGGGGGTCTCCTACTTAGAATACCCTCTGTGGTTCAAAACACAAACCTGGCCTGTCCATGCAATACACGGACTCATCAGGCATGTAACACATCGTGGGAAAATGTCTGGCCAAGCGATGGTTTCAATGCATTGGTGTAAATCCATCACACAATAGATACCAAGCCAGAGACCCTGAAAGGCTATATAGGTAAAGGAGAGCAGTGTTGGAAATGGCTGCGGTGTCTGAAAATGTGTCTAAGAATCCACAAAACGCCAGGTCTACAGAAATTATAAAAAGTGGTAAATATCCATAAGTGTAGGCCAACTATAAAAGCCACGTCTCAGAAATTAGGCTAGTCTTTTGTCCTTCTAGAATAGCAATATATCGAAACTGGTTAAAACCACGCAGACTTTAGAGCCAGCCATACAAGTCCAGGAGCCAACGTGACATTTATTAGCCTAGCAGTGAGGACATTCAGACACACTGATAGAAAACCACGTATACATCATATACATTAAAAGATGTGCCTAAACTAAAGCAAAAAAAAAAAAATGGATATAAAATCCAAATCCATGGAACATTGTATCTGCTTTTGCGGCTACATGACTACTATTCTAGGAAATCATATGACTGTGGAAATTACCGTATGTAACATCCCAGCAGTTTGTGCACAGCATGCTGAGGATGTATATTTTTAGCATATTCCTTTACAGCTGCCATGCCACCTGCCTTTTGATTCTTAGCATATAGTTCTATCAGAAAGGGAGGCACTACAATGGCCTCCTATTCCTTGAACAGGACTGCTTTGTCTGAGGAGCCTGGCTTCTCCCAGAGAGCAGAATACTTGTAATGTTCCAGTGCCAACTTCATTCAATCCTCACTCATGAGATGCTGCTTGTTCATGAGGCGCTTGGCCAAAATGGGGTACTTCTCATTTACAAGTCAATAGAAGGTAAGAAAAAGCAGAAAATACCACCTATATATTGTAGGCATTAGTTCATTTACTACTAACATTGGGCCAATAGCAGATGATCTTTTATATAATCCATATGTATTCATGTACATTCATAACATGCACTTACACCACCACATGGACTCCATTGGACTCAATCTCCCCCACACTGTCCCTCCCACCAGCCAATACTGGCTCTTAAGAACAGAACTATATCTGTCATTTATCCTGTCCTAAAAAGACGCCCGTTAATGGCCCACTAGTGACTAGACTCAGCCCATTTTCCACACATATACCATATCTTTACTGACCTATATGGACATCAGTATTCCTTTTTTAATGGAAATCAACGTATACCCCCTAACATATGGGGAGATCGTGATGGACAGGGGAACAGTAATACCTAGTTGTCCCAGTATTTTTACATTTTCAGGAGGAAAAAAGTTGCTTGCACACAATAGTCTTCCCTCTGTGAAACACTGTCTGGTGCCTGTACTGGACATAGCCTGAACCTGTCCCCTATATGGGACTCACACCACTATACTGAATTATGATGCAGTGAGCTCCCTACAGGACGGACACTGCATCATCATTCAGTATGGTGCTGGGAGTCCCATTTACTGGGATTTGTACTGTCTAACTGGTCACCAGTAGAGTACAGAGGTCTAAGAAATTAATATTGCAGAAAGTATTGACTAATAGAGACATGTGAGGAGAGGTGTCTGCCCTATTTCCCACTGTCACACATCCCCGCAGCAGTGTCAGCTTTATAGCTTGCAGGTCCTTTTTTTTATATAAATACATCAGGAGGCCGTGCTATGAACGCTGGAGCACTACAGAGGACTGGGATCAGGGGGCCATCTGTGTGTAGTGTCTTGTACTTACAGAGGTGTCTTCAGGAAGGCATACAGGATTTGGAGACAGACCCTGTCACATATTCTGCCATGTTCCATATACACAGGATAACATCAGTGCGCAGATGTCTTCATATGCATTACACAGTGGGATCTATATGTATCTTTGCCAGGCAAAATCTGTGCATTACTTCTGCATAATGTTTTCTTCTAGCAAGTTATACATTGAGCAGGAAGTGCAAGCCCCAACGGAAATTGTAGTAAAGAGCACCCACGCAGGGGGATCAGCACTGCAGTACACTGGTTTCACAGTGTGTGCTCAAATCCCCTATTGGTGTCTCTCCAATATAACCACAATGCTGAAACCAACACCTACGAGCACATCTGCATCTAAACTGGACACTACAAGAGCTAAAAAATAAAAGCTAAAAAAATGCACATAAGGGATAGCAATCACTGTACATGTATGCAGGCCAGCACCATACCTCAAGCTGCCATTTATTACACACATTGACTGCCTTCCTTGCTATAGTAGAACTACAAGTCTAACAAGGTCATACCATGGGAAAGTCCACTGTTAGCCTGCCCTATAGACCTGTAGGCTCTCAGACATTTGCACAATAAGAAATTGAACTGAAAACTTGTGATGGATCCCGTGATGACAACATCATTCACTCACACATGATTCTGCTGACACTAAAAGCAACCACAACCATTAACCCTTAGAGGTTCACCACAGGTTCACCAGCGAATATAACAGCAAAACGTCTATACCTACTTATGTATTTTTGCTCTTACTGGTGACTTGGCACATGCATTTAGAGGGACACTTGTTTCCTCCTAGCCTGGGTTAGGGAAGGCCACTGCTGCTCCCATTACCTGGGCTGACAAGATCAAGGCTGTACATCATGTTTGCCCCTAAAATCATATTATAGCGGTTATTCAGCTTTACAAAACTGATGGCCTATTACTCACTTCTAAGGGACAAGGCGGGAGTACTTGGCATTGCTGGTAATAGAACAGTGATAGCAAGAACATGCAAAGGTAAACACAGAAGATGGTGTAACACCCACGTAAGTACCATGGCACCTCCGAACAGCTGATCACATGAATGCCGGGAATCAGATCTTTGCTGATCTGATAATTATAGGCCATGAATTTTGTAAGCCTGCATAATTCCTTTAAAAACATGCACACTAGATGGATTAGCCAGGGATGATTGTTGCCATTTCCTTGGCCACTTTTAGCACACCCCACTCTGAGCTATGACAGGTTGCATGATCTAAAAACTATTTTTTGTGGAGGACAAATCTTTCAATGTGTCATGAATGTAGACAGAGAACATACATGTCCCAGAGCACAGTAGCACACCAGACAGCTACAGGACTGGGACTGCACACAGAGTTTTGTCTCATCGGGGGGGAATTTACCTAAAAAGACCAAGCTTTTTTACATGTGCTACCACAATGGTGGTTTTTCTCTACTGTAATGCTAGCGTGACTCTGAACAACTCAGTATACCTCTACCTGCTATGATCTCAGATGACCCCATACAATTCAGCACTTACCTGTATAAACATTCACACAACAGAACATGTCATATAATAATAGGCAGCTAAAGGGTCCTGCCCACAGAGAACACCAGTCATTGTCGCTCCCAGTGACCTGAATAATTAGATGTTATTACAGGTCATGTAATGTGTCACATGAAACCGTACACAATGCAACTGTGTAACAGGTCACAGGCGTACCTACAATCCGGGTTGGGTGTGTGCTCCTCTCAGCAGGGTGTACACGCCTCAGGTAGTTCCCTATAACCTGACATGCGTCTTGCAGAACATCAGATCTGCTAGAAAACTAGCCAGCAGACACACAAAACAACTCACTGTGGCTTTTGAGGTTGGCAAGTTATGAGGGTGTTTTAAAACAACAAAATAGATGTATGACAATAGACTGGCCCAGAAATACTCAACGGCAGGAAGGAGATGGTCACACATGAGAAGGTGCAGAATAAACAATCCCTCCTGATGACAGAACCCTACTAGTCCCCAGGTTCCTATAGCAAGTATAAGCATATAGCATGCAAAAGTCATAGGATAACTAGTCTCAAGATGTGGCACCTGTCATCTTCACCGTTACACAGAGGTTGGGATATATGGGGCTATGCTCGTTGTAAATCTACACACTAATGTTCTGCTTGGCTATGAACGATGCTTAAAGCCTATAGCAGCCCCAACACACCATATCAGTGTTCCTCAAGACATGGCTGCCGCCAAGGGGTTATCTAGCATTAGAAAAGTATTAGAAAAAAAGCACATCCACTTTCTCGCAAAAACAGCACCAACCTGTCCTCAGGTTGCATGTGGTATTGTAATTCGGCTCCATTTACGTCAATGTAAGGACAGAAATGGCCATGTTTTTCTAAGCCTGGATAACCTCTCTACAATGGACATCCACCTATAACAACTGTGGTCAGGACGAGCCAATGGCTGCTTTGACACGTGCTCTGCTGATGCTCTTTTGTGAACTCAATGTCAGCAGTGAGTAGTAAAGAGAGGGAAATTAGAAAAGAAAGATTCTACTTTCTTTTTAATCATCTTGTTTTGGCTTCAAAAAAAGAATCAAAAAAGGGAATCAAAAGTACACGTGAGAATGCGCCCTAACCGAAGGTAAACGAGTCCTCTCTGGCATGATCAAAAGCGGCCAGCACAGATCTCAGCTTCAGGAGAAGTGTTGGATCCTTAGCAGATGAGTCATCAAGGAAAGGCTGAATCTCAGGCGACAAAACATTCACACTCAAAGATGCTGAAAAAAAAAGAAACAAAGGCTGAAAACCTAGCAACGAATGCACTTTGCTCCTCATAACCTGGTTAAACCAGTGCACACAATGTGGAGCTAGTGATGAAACCCCAGGCAGGTTGCACAACTCCCTTTACCTGCTCGGATGACCTCCGGCCCCCACAGATACTAGAAAGGATAGCAATGACCCTTCACCAGATCTGCCTTTTATTACCTGACTACAAGCAGCTCAGTGATGGAAACAATGATATAAGCAGACACGGAAAGCCATGTATAATGCAATACTGTAAAAGCTGTTCTTTGTGGGTTATCGGCCTTCTATACAGTGAAAGTCTGGTGAGTGTCAACACCACAGCAGGTGCACCGCCGCCCCTCTGAACAAACTGATGGCCCGAAACAGCTGTGAGGCTTCAGTGAACCTGTGCCTCAGCCGTCACAGCGGGTATTTATAATGTGTCTTCAGTTATGATTATACCACTATTACAGACAGAACAGTTTCCAAGAGAAGTCTGCATTAAAGCCCAGCTCAAAGGAACAGACAGCTGTCCGCCTGCTTGGGAACCCATTGAGAAAGGCTGCTATAGACTGCTACATATTAGCTGCAATACCGAGACCTATTGAGAATCTATTGAACCAGACCAGAGATCACTACAAGGTCCCATAATAATCTAAATACAACAGCCACAGGTCTAGTAGCCCAGACTAACAGCAACATAACCTGACCTGGGTCTGCAGCCCTAATACAAGCAACAATGCATCCATATAATGCTCAATAGGCTAAGGCTGCAGCCCTTTAGCAGCACAGCAATGGTCTATGCTTTATTGTCCTAAACAAATCAATATCTTCATCAAGAAGGTTCACTTAAGGTTACTTGCGCAATGGATAGCGGTAGCCATGGAGTCCAGCAACACTTCACTGTCTGTGCTATTCATATCGCTGATCATCATGCCAGATATCGTATGAGCATAGTCCATAGTGACATTATACAGTGCACTAAAGAGCTCCAGACAGTAACAAAACTAGCAGCCATAAGGCCTAAACACCAAGGTAGAAAGATTTCAGAAACGCTCATCTTGCACAAAAACACTTTGTTCAGAGTGAACAGACAACAATGCATTGGCTCTGGTAACGTCTTAGGGTTTTTGTTTGCATGACAATTCACACAAGGCATTCTCATGTGTACAGAGCAGCTTTAGTTTTGATATTTTCTGACAAGTCTGCCAGTGGATTAACCAGAACGCTCATTACCCGGCTGGCACACAAGCCGTGGCATGCAATGATGTCAGCCGTCATCCGGCACAACTGTCAGCAACTCCGAGCCGGAGCTTCATCCCTTACTAACACTTTCACAAGAGGATTTACATAATAAAAAAATGAAGGCAGCAAGACTAGGTCAACAACAAGACAACAGGTTTTTCCACAACTGCAATGGGCTAGTCAATGACAGCAGCGTGCTCCACAATTTACACAACTCCGGTGACGTGTTCAACACTTAACCAGGATGTTTATACAAAGCCAAAGAGCTGAATAGCTTACAAAGGGAGCAGAATAGCACATGGCCTCCTTATAATACAGCATTAGATTTCATATGAACACAATGTATTGCCGCTGCTCTCAGATGGGCCACTAGATGTCAACATAACAGACATGCACTAAGAAAAGAGTCGTTTTACAGCCTAATGAAAACCAGTGTCACCATTTCATTATCAGTATCAATCTTAGAATAGGGGACTGGTGGTATTGGTCAAAATGAAGGCAAACCTAACTACGTAAACAATGGTAAGCTGTTACCTACCAACGGTAAGCAACAACTTTTATCCAAATTCATAACAGACTCCTGTTTATCTGGATGCCTTCCATCGTGGATGCAGGGATTTGGAGATGTTGGGTTTTAATCCATCTAATTGCTTTCACCAAGCAAAAGCAGTGTTTAAATTTCATGAAAATTACAGAACCTGGGAAGATATTTGTGTAAGGGCAAGTTCACACGGAGAAAAACTGGCAAAATCCTCGGCCGGCGGAATCCCGCCAGCCTCCGTGTCATACTGGCAGTCTATGGGAGGCTCGGGCGTCTCCTCTCTTTGCACCTCCGGAGAGAGGAGGCGCACGAGCCTCCCATAGACTGTTAGTATGACACAGAGGCTGGCAGGATTCCGCAGCGGATAATTCTGCAGCAGAATTCCGCCAGTTTTACTCCGTGTGAACTCAGCCTAAAGCTGACAAAGTTAACATTGGCCTAAACCAGTGGCTTATTTACCTTTTCTGAAGTATATAGGAGAAATAGCTTGCGACTGCATGCTAGCTGAAGTGTATGACCAGATGAAGACCCATGATGCCTAGGTGCCACTTAAGCAGGGATGGCGTATCTTCCAGCTTTAGCTTTGGCTGGCTAGACATGAATGGAATTGTAGTTTTGCAATAGCTGGAGGGTCACCTGTCCCCCTTCCCCGCTCTAAAGCCTCTTACATATTGAAGAGCCATTGGCAAGAATCATGTAGAAAGGCATAAGATTACAGATCTATCATACAGCCTTATTCATGGGCCTTTACACCATGTGCAGTAAATCTAACACATTACACGTCATCTTGAAAATCTTAACCTCCCAATCACAAAGGGAATGAAAACCATAAGTCCCATCATGAAAAATCTACAATTCAAAGAGAACATGCTTTTATAGGAATTGATATGCAGTATTCCCCCATAGGGACCTATAGGACATGCTGGATAATATACAAGAGAAAAGTGCCATAGTACAGTTTATATCAGTATGTCCAGAGGAAAATAATCCTGTGCGACATGGGTACACTGAGCACAGCCAGCTCCTTAACACAAAGGAGACCCCAAGGCTTTCCAGACATAAGGTGCTATAAGGAGTTACTGTTTACAGGTCTACAATTCTTATATGTGAAACTCTATAAAGGTCAGTCAAACCCTTTACACATCTACTTTACGTTTTACCTTCTTAATGCTTACGTACTTGTACTTTTATAATGACAGATTCCCTTGCATCAATGAACAGAATAAATCCACAATGTCTATCAGTAATACACGAACTGGATAGAGAAACACATCCAAAAGGAAAAAAATATCAATGCCTGTCCCTTTAAGAATCCAGAAATCCTGACAAAATCTTTCTTCCTTCCCTCCGCCAGCCCTCCCTCCCTATAGTACTTGTTCTAGGAACAGTGAGAGGGGTACATAAATAAATGAATACCGACCAGTGTTTCATGAAACATGACTAGGGCTTGGGTGGAATTACTTGAAGTTCCCAGCAGATGTCTGGCCGGGAATCAGGATTCTGAGCACACACTTGGAACATTTCGACTGCAGCTACTACACACATCTATTCCAAAGAATTACAGCTGCTGGGGGAAGTTCTCACACAGCTCTGCAGGAGACGGGGAGCAGACCCCATGGCCGCTGGGGAACGTTACATACTCTATATACACGCCTATTGATAGGTTTTATATAAACTGCATTCATGGCCATCTTATTGAAAGGAATAGATTGTGGTGTTCTTTAAAGGGATGACAAAAGGGACGTCTACAAATAGGTCTGTGTCCATGTCCTTACTGAAAGAAACCCAGAATCATTTACACACATAAATTTTATTATCAGAAACATATAAATCCTATACTGCAGTATTTTATTTCTCCTTCAACCAGACAGCAATATTCAGCTCCAAATCTTTGTCAACGTTGTCATCATCCCAGCATGCGATATAGAAAACCTCTCCCTACAGCTGGCCTGTCAGGAAACCACTATTCCTCCCAATATGACCCTGCTTGTGTTCTTAACGGAGAGGAACAAGTCGCTGCCAGACACCTTGGGTGGCATCTTATCTGCGGTGACAATAAAGGAGGAGTATGTTGAAAGCCTTGAAGGCCAAACCTTCTTTCCGAAACATCTGCTTTGGGAGAGTTGGGCCACCCTCATACACATCCAATGGTCAGCAGAATTGGCTACTGTTTGACAAGCTGCAACCCTTATGTCACAGGGCCCAGGAAGTTGTGATATGTGGGGCTGTTTGAGCCAGTGTGCTGATCAGTATGGAACAAAATCCTGAGAGAGACAGGTTTAGGCTATGTAGCAATGTAATGCCCTGCTCCTCATCTACTTCTATGCACTGTCACATGAGACAAGTCTCATTGAGACACACGCTGATCCCACAAGCCTCCATTAACATTATGTGGCAGCACCTGCTACTAGTCTCGTGTATCACTCCAGATGCCATAGCCATGTCTATGCCAGAGAAGGCTGGGAATATACAAAGACCACACATACCAAGAAAGAAAGTTGCAGAAGAGCCAGTTCTTGTTTTGTGGCTGATGCGGGTGGAGGGGCTGAGGTCAGACAACGTCCACTTGTGTAAAGATCATTGACTTACAATGAGTTTCTACCTCCTGCTGAGTGACTTGGGTCATAGGGAAGTGTACTTAGAAAATGCCACAGAATTTACTATTAGTCAGCAAGATTTCCTGGCGTACGCTGTCGATGTACTTTACTAGGCAGTAATAGAGTGCAATAGAGTTGTCTCCTGAAAGTGAGTCATAATGTGACCATAGACAACAAATTATAGCTGAACCACAGATGTCAGCAGGACAGTCTGACCACCTAAGATGTATGAGGATGTCCCAACTCTTTCTGTACCACTAAGGCCTTGTTACATCACAGATAAGTCACAGATAAAAGGATGGATAAAAATGAGGAGGTATAATCTAAAAATGCCATGTAGACGACACACAAGTCTTCTTTCAGCCCTCGGTCATGTGTTACATAGGAGGCCTGCCAAATCCCAGAGTCACATGTTCTGTAAACTCACACTTTCCCCTCTATATTTAGTGTGTTATCCGGGTTAATATTTACCCCGTTTCTTACATTTACAGAGCTGCCTCGCTTCCACCACAGGTTATTTATTAAACTTTAGTCCCAATCTACAAGTGAGGACACTATGTACACCCGGTCTCAGCAATATCCCATAATACAAGCCAAGAGTTGACGCACTATACAAAGGAAGAGCGACACAGAGTAATCCTTACGTTGGCTATTATTTCTTGGCATTCTAGCCAACTACTCGATGACATGGACGAGACTGAATATTACTACCTGTGTAATATGACCTAACAAAAGTGCACAGGCTTTACAGCCATTTCTGATCTTGTCCACTGGCAGCCCATCACCTTGCGGGGTGAGCCATACGGAAAGAATTCTAATTGTGTGTGTACACAGAGATCTGATTTTTCAAGCCAAAGCAAGGAACAGGCTACAAACAGGGAACAGGTCATAAAGGAAAGATTGAGATTTCTCCTCTTCTCAACTCCATTCTTGGCTTTGGCTTCAAAAATCTGTCAAATAAATCTCTCTGTGTAAACGCACCTAAGGATCCTATTATGTGGGGTGTTTAGCCGCTAAACAGGTGGGTATCACCCTGTTCAACCAGAGTAGCCTTCAAACACTCGTTCCTGCCTGATCGGGCCATTGTGAAAAAGGTGGAAGCAGCCCAGGCCAGTAATTCATGAATTCAGCAAAACCAACCATGACTTCAGAACCCAAAGGCCTCCTCTGAAATCACCATCATAAATGTAAGGAATCTACAAGCCAGGCTTATTTTTCAGGTCATGTTAGTTTTGCTCCACTGTAGATGAACTTCAGTACACATAAGCCAGGGATTCATAACCATGTTATATAAAGAATATAGATTTCTGGATTATACAAGTAATGCGCACATTTGCTGGATATTACACAAGAAAATTATACAACCTGAGCTCTGTGTCCTATATATTATAAAAGAAGTGGGAAAGTGTCATTAGATACACAAAAAAAGAATGACGTCAGCTCATAAAAAAACAGAAAAAAGCTCCAAATCATACTCTGCTCTATTATATGAAGAGCTCCTCTATTAGTAAAACAAAGAGCCCTGATCCTACAAGTCACGCTCATCTCACACCACAAGGTCGTCAATGAGCTGGCCCTGTGTTTAAGGGTTATCACATGGGCAAATACTGCCCGCTTTCACACAAAAAAGACACCACATCTCCCATTGATCTTATTGGAAAAGTAAAAAAAAAAAAAAAAAAAGGTGGAAAAGTGGCGTCTTAACCCATCCACACTTAAAAGCGCTCAATGATATCAATGAAAAGTTTATAAACATGACAGGAAAATGAAACAGCAGCACTAAAAATTACACAGAAGACTCAAATCATACCCTACTATCCACAAACCAACCTAACACTAAAATAGCATTAAAATTAGATTTTAATAAAAAGAATACATGGAGATCCTGAGAATAGTGATGATGACGATGATTACCACACACTTAACTATCATTCTCTAATGTAACATTATTATTGGCATCCATCTATTTAGCAGCATAACTCTAATAACTATTTAAAGGAAACCCCCTGAGCCAACCTTTGGCCATGTTCACACAGATTGAGATGGATTGCTAACAGAGGCACTGGCGCCTGTCTTCCATAGGCTAAAATACCATTTAACTGACCTATATGTCATGAGCTCTTTTCACAATGTATTCATTAAATGGAAGTCATTATAGCCAATGGGTGACTGTGGACAGTATATGGCATCTGTCTGTGCACACCAAATGCATTGAAAAACTGACGTATGTGCGGCCTTTGTGTGAACTTGGATAAACAGGGTGCATTAAGATGAAAAAGTATGTCTGGAGGTGAACAGTACCTGACAAGCGGCAGTGTTCCCCCTTTGCCTGGTGTTCAACAATCGGCAAGGACATCCAGTATGTAGCTGGCTGGATGATAATTTCCATAGGCGCACTTTAAAGGGGTTGTCCGGCGCTAAAAAATTATTCACAGAATAACACACATTACAAAGTTATACAACTTTGTAATGTATGTTATGTCTGTGAATGGCCCCCTTCCCCGTGTCCCACCACCCCCACCCGTGTACCCGGAAGTGTGGTGCGCTATACATACCGGTCACGTGCCGACCGCGGTCTCCGATCCTCAGCAGTGACGTCTTCTTCGGGAGGCCGGTGGATCTTCCCGAGTGCCGGCCACCCTCTGCAGCGTCATCCGAAGCTCAGCCGCGATTGGCTGAGCATAACTGTGCTCAGCCAATCGCGGCTGAGCGGCTGATGACGCGGCCGAGCGGCTGATGACGCGGCCACGTCATCAGCTGCTCAGCTGCGATTGGCTGAGCACAGTTATGCTCAGCCAATCGCGGCTGAGCTTCGGATGACGCTGCAGAGGGCGGCCGGCACTCGGGAAGATCCGCCGGCCGCCCAAAGAAGACGTCACTGCTGAGGATCGGAGACCGTGGTCGGCACGTGACAGGTGAGTATAGCGCACCACACTTCCGGGTACACGGGTGGGGGTGGTGGGACACGGGGAAGGGGGCCATTCACAGACATAACATACATTACAAAGTTGTATAACTTTGTAATGTGTGTTATTCTGTGAATAATTTTTTAGCGCCGGACAACCCCTTTAATTGCAGGGATTATGGCAGGCTGAAGACCATCATAGTATTAGCAGAGGACTAAAGAATCTAACCATACAGTAATAGCAACATAGTTAATAAGGTTGAAAGACGACAAGAGTCCACCAGGTTCAACCTAGGGAAACCCTACTGTGTTGATCCAGGGGAAGGCGAAAACTCCTATGAGGCTCATGACAATTGCCCAGTCACCGCTTTATAAAGCTTTGGTGCGGCCTCATCTAGAGTACGCTGTCGAGTTTTGGAACCCGAATCATAAAAAGGATGCCCTAGAGCTGGAGAGGGTACAAAGACGGGCAACTAAACTAATAAGGGGAATAGAGCATCTTAGTTATGAGGAGAGATTAAAAGAATTAAATTTGTTTAGTCTGGAGAAGAGACGTTTAAGGGGAGATATGATTAACTTATTTAAATATATAAATGGCCCCTACAAGAAATATGGGCAAAAGATGTTCCAGGTAAAACCCCCTCAAAGGACAAGGGGGCACTGCCTCCGCCTGGAGAAAAAAAAGATTCAATCTCCGGAGGGGACAAGTCTCCTTTACCATGAGAACTTTGGATCTGTAGAACAGTCTACCACAGGATCTGGTCACAGCAACAACAGTAGAGGGCTTCAAAACCGGCCTAGACAAGTTCTTAGAGCAAAATAACTTAAATGCATATGTATAGAACCTATCACCCCTTCCTTGTATCCATCCCCTCCTTGGTTGAACTAGATGGACGTGTGTCTTTTTGCAACCGTATTAACTATGTAACAGGGAGAACCCCCCCCCCCCCCCCCCCCCGACTCCAATGGCAACCAGAACAATCCCCGGACCACCGTATCACCGGAAATCTAATGCCCATAACTTGTAATATTATATTGTTCAAGACAACCATCCAGACCTCCCATGAACTTATTTAATGAATCAGCCATGACAACATGATGTGGCAGAGAGTTCCATAGTCTCACTGCTCTTACAGTAAAGAATATGTGTCTGTGCAGATGGTGTAAACTTCTTTCCTCTAGACGTAGCAGACGCCTCCCCTTGTCATGGTTACAGACCTAGGAGTAAAAAGATAACTACAAAGATCTCTGTCCATTCGTATACTTGTACATTGTAATCAGATCGCTCCTAAGACGTCTTTTTTCTAGTGTAAATAACCCCAAGCTTGATACCCTGTCTTGGAACTGTAACCCACCCATTCCCTTACTGACCTTTGTCACCCCCCTCTAGTGATGTCACGATACCAGAATTTTCAGTTCGATACCGATACTAACATTTTTATTTCGATACTCAATACCAGTTCGATACTTTCTAAAATATTTTTAAAATACACAATAGAAATATAATACTCCCTAGACAGCGAATATAATAAACCTGAAATGTTTTCTATACTCTTCAGGCCTGCACTATTACAGAGATACCAATTTATGGAGCTTTTTTAATTTTATTACGTTAAAAGTAAAGGTTTGCGTTTTTTACATAACTGTGTACAGAGTACAGCGATCACTCAGACAACTCCGCTATACACTGCTCACTCGGCTCCGCTATACACTGCTCACTCGGCTCCGCTATACACTGCTCACTCGGCTTTGCTATACACTACTTAGCCGGCTCTGCTATACACTGCTCACTCGGCTCTGCTATACACTACTCACTCGGCTCTGCTATACACTACTCACTCGGCTCTGCTATACACTACTCACTCGGCTCTGCTATACACTACTCACTCGGCTCTGCTATACACTACTCACTCGGCTCTGCTATACACTACTCACTCGGCTCTGCTATACACTACTCACTCGGCTCTGCTATACACTACTCACTCGGCTCTGCTATACACTACTCACTCGGCTCTGCTATACACTACTCACTCGGCTCTGCTATACACTACTCACTCGGCTCTGCTATACACATACTTATGCTGATGTCGGCACCTCACAGCCCCTGCACCTCCCCCACCTGCCAGCCGGCTGGATCCTCACATGTGTCCTCTCTCTCGGACCTCCTGCTCTCCCTCTCCAGCCTTCTCCTCCTTCCTCCTCCTCCTCCTCCTCTCTCCCTCTCCAGCCGCGGAGACCTCCGTGCAGCTCCGGCTCCTCTGCATAAATCATTTCAGCGGGGGTCTGCTACACACAGCAGCCGACAACTGCTGCATATGGAGCGGGCTTAAGAGGGGTCAGGTGCCGCTGTCAGTGTGACAGCGGCATCTACACAGTTACATAGCCGGCACTAGCGATCGCAAAGTGCCGGCTATTTAAAATTGGCGCCGCCGGGAGCGGAAGGAGAGAGAACAGAGGAGGAGACTGCAGGGGCAGTGAGAGGCACATAGAGAACACGGCCGGCGCTCAGCTAGCCGCCGGCCGTGTTCTCTGCGTTATACTTTATGTTAAGTTGCCTAATAGTGCAGCTTTAACATAAAGTATCGATACCAGGAAATCCTGGTACCGAACCGTTTTTCAGCCCGAAATATCGATAGTAGTATCGATATTTCGGCGCATCGTGCATCCCTACCCCCCTCTGCACCCGCTCCAGTTCAGCTGTATGCCCTTGCCGGCCTGGGTTCCCAATGAGTATCTCAGCTAGCCAGTCCAACATGGAGACAGTAGGCTAGAATGGAAATAACTTCACAAAAAATAAAAGAACGCATATTGTACAAATAAGTTGCAGAGATGGATTAGGATGCACATTATATGCTTCAAGGAATTAGAAAGAAACTGGAAACAAAACTGTGCCTGGGGAAAGGTTAAAGCCCCATTTCCATCTTCTCACTTCGTGCCGCCTGTGTGGTTTGCGACACTATACCTTGAGGCAGATATGAATCACCCTGGATTCTCCACACTCTTCTCCCTTGTACAGTAAAAACAGGTGCTGGGAGGATAAGAGAAATAAAAATAGAGTTACTAGGTAACTATAAAGATCTCCCGCGGACACTGTCATAGTTGCGGGGTGCCAAATAATGGGCAGAAAGCTGGAAAGCTGCCCCAACTTCTAGTCATAAAAGGCGCTAATAATAAAAGAGGCTCTTTGTGTAAATCTATTCTTTACACATATCACGAGCTGTATATTTCTGCCCTGCTATCATTCAAGAGCTTTTATGCTCAGTGAGCAAGGCTGCTGTTTTGATGTGATTGAGGATGGCAGTATAATTTTGGACTCCAGAAAGTCCAGGCACTGATCCAAGAAAATACAAGTCAAGGGAGCAATCATGACAGAAGAATAATAACCTGGAGTTGGGGGGAGGCTGCGGCTGCAGACAGGGAGGAATTGGAGAGCTGGAGTTCTTTTTAATTCATGTCTCTTGCCAGTTTCATTTTGCCCCATCGCTTTTGGCACAAGCAAAGTGATAGGGAGGTGACAGCGGAAAAGGACAAAGACTTTAGTCTTTCTGAGCGATTCGAAGTTGCACAGGACTATGTGGCTTTGACACGGTAACCTCACGTTTCCTGCAATAAAATGTAACATGTTCTATGACATTGGAACCCAATAGCTGGAATAGAATGGCATTTACGTCTATATATAAAAATACAGCCTGTCCCGGGGGCTAAAAGACATTGGATATGTCCTCAGACTGATGGCCATTTCTATGTATAAGAGACAATGAGACCACTTACATCAATGTTTCCCAATCTTTGGCTCTCCAGTTGCTGAAAAACTACAAGGCATGATGGTGGTTGTAGTTTAGCAACAGCTGGACATACACAGGTTGGGGTAGACTGGTCTATGGTGTCTCTCATTGTCTCCTATACATTGCCATGCAATCCCTAGTCAATGTTCTAAGACACCTAGATTGAGTGAGACTTGATGGGACATCTCTTTGCTTAAGAGATAGGATATGCAAAATAGCTCTCACTTCTTCCCAGAATTCCCAGTGGAGTAGGAATGGTCTGTAAATCTCAACTCACCTTTGTGACGAACTCTCCTCAAGGAGAGTTAGAACCTTTCGACCCTCTGCTATGCATAGTAACAGTTTAATAGAGTAGACAAATGTCCATCTGGTTCAGGACCCCAACTTTCATGTTGATCCAAAGGAAGGCAAATCAATCCTTCCCACCTACAAACCCAACAGTCGGAATAAATCCCTAGCAAGTGAACAAGCTACAACCCTCCTCTTGTTCTTCAGGAGCCAGGGCAGGAGTGGCCTCACCAACAGGAGGAGCATTTTAAAGCAATTCTGATGATATTGTGAATAAGATTATTAGTCGGTTTAACTGTGAATATAAATGCACATTGTAATGATGATCCATAACATCCAACCACTTATGGAAAATGCTACACCTTTCGATATATTAAAAGGTCATACAAAAAACTGCAAAAAAACAAACACACACTAACTTTAAAGATGGAAAAACAAATGGCAAATAGGCCCCCCACCAAAGGGAAAGTGCACAACATAGGTGCATATGCTAATCTCCTTCCTCTCCGCACTCTCTTTATCTTGTTTGTTTTCTTTTCCAGACACTTCAGCAAATCTGCTCCCAAGAAGACAGATGAGGTAAACTCCCAGGAGGAGGTGATTCACTGAGCAACTTTCTATTCCCAGCAGCCATGTTAGCACAGATGTCCCCATTCAGGGTTCAGGCAGGATGAACCCCCTGTGACCCTGCACTTATTAATCAGTTCCCTGCTAAAGACTCTTCTGCCCCATGATATCACCAGGCGCCGCTTCTCTCCAATGTCTCCTGCAATGTCATCAGAGCCGCTGCTGTTAGCTGTATCTGCAGCCACTTTGGGGGGGTGAGCGTTTCCAGTAAGTGCTGGATATTGCACAAGGAGAGGTCTCAGTTCTGGCTCATTTTATGGGAGATGACATAAATGTGACTCATATAATGATCAATTCTAACAGTGACAGAGTCAGACTGGGATAGTCATGTCATCAGCACTTACACACTTATGACATTGTGTAATCCAACTCATTTTGACGGCCTCTGGGGCTAATCCATATATATATATATATATATATATATATATATATATATATATATATATGACCGCTCTATTAAAGCATAGCTGTCACAAAGTTCCTAGTCCCCGATTGGCATAATGTCGCAGCCGGCGCCGGAAGATCAGGTTACCATGGATACGTCTCATGCCATCCGAGTTCCATGCACAAGCCCTATTCTAATGTACTCCTCTAGCATGAGACGTATCCCAGGTAACCCGATCTTCCGATGTTGGCTGCGACTTTATGCCAAACGGGAACTAGGAGCTTTGTGATAACTAAGCTTTAAAGTGACACAGGGGTAAAGGGTAAATTTAGTAGTTTTCATACCTTATTTTATATCATTCGTTGCTTGTTCCAGTAAAAAGTGATCTTTTATTATCTGCGGATTGTGCAACCTGGGCAGGGCTTCATGGACAAAGCAACACTTAGCCCCGCCCACATCACCCGCGTAGGCCCCACCCCTGTGACACTATTGGCTCATAGGTCCCGCACTTCGGCGGCCATTGGTATGAGCAGACCTAGAGGGGGTGGGGCCTAGACCTTTAGACTGGCCTCTTCCAATGGCTGTTTAAGGGGCAGGGCCTATGCAATGATGTCAAGGGGCAGGACATGTGTCAATGTGGGCGGGGCTAATTGGCGCTTCAGCTGTGAAGCCCTGTCCAGGTAGCACAGTCCACAGATGATAAAAGTTCACTTGGACAAGCACCTTGACGTATGAAAGCTGCTACATTTACCCTTTACACCTGTGTACAGTCAAAGTCATAAAAGTCATAATGCAAAAAGGGGGTGACTGTGTCACTTTAACAAAGGCTGCTGGATGTAAATAGTGGGTTTTTACGCCATCTGGATATGAATGTGGGTCACATTCTCAGCTCTCCAAAGGAATAGAATGGATGATAACGTTTTATCAATACTGCAGAAAAACTTTATTCCATGATGTCTAAGGGTCATTTTACATTTAAGCATTGTCGTCTGTCCATGGCCGCAAACTATCATCGATCAGCGAAACCAACGCTGGTTTGTAGTGCCTTTCATAGGCAAGACTGTTCACTTGCCCAGGCCACATGAACAATCCCTGTATAGGGTGTGAAGCTATTAACATTCATTGTTATTGGTCACATAAAGAGATGTGTGTCCTATAACAGACTTTACCGCCAGTCAAAAGATCCAATCATCCGCCAATCGGGTGCTTACATGCTCATCACTGGCCAATTATCGGCCAAATAAGCGTTTCTAGGAACACATGTTGCCAATAATTGGCCCTCATAAAAGGGCCTTAACACCTATGTCATAAGTTTTATCAAATAGGCTGCTGAGACATCATAGTAGGGTTAGATCAGGCAAAATTATGTGACATCATCCCAAGTGTGTTAATCTGTTTAAGAGAATCAATCATCTCCCTTAAGGAGTGTGACCTGGTCCCAGTACCTTACAGCTGCTGGGCCCAGCTCTCCGACTGCCTGGTAGTCTGGAGCGGGGTGTCGATTTCAAAATAATCTACAATCCTCCGTTCCAGCGCCTGGAAACCAGGCATGAGGGTGGAGCCACAGCTGCATGTAGTTACGCCAGCTCCTCCCTCCTTTTAGCCACTCACACTTGATTGGCAGCCTGAGTGCAGGGCTATGCATTAAAGTGTCTGTACCACCAGGCCCAGGCTGAAGCACTGGAGTTGCCGACCCACCCTTAGTGGGAGGAAACCCTAGCTCCTCTATGATAGGGTTGCATTGATTCTAATGGAGTCATGTCATGGAGGGGATGGAGTTTCTTCCCACTAAGGATGGGTCGGCCCACCTCCAGTGCTTCAGCCTGGGCCTGGTGGTGCAGTCACTTTAAGTTTCCAGTACTCAGGCAAGTTAATCAAGTGTGAGAGGCTAGGAAGAAGGCGGAGGCAGCGTGGGGTCTTAGGGGCATTCACACGTTCCGAAGATTGTGACGGACCAGATTCATGGACCTCCTGGCACCTTACAGTAGAGCACCATACCCCAAATATAAACAGTTTCAGAGCTCCCAGCAATATGATGATACATGATGACGAGAGGTCCAAACTCTGGGACCCTGCACGGAACACAGATTCATTGGTGATGAAACAGACATTTCTTATTCAGCTATAAGGTCCAGCAGGCTACCATCCCCAGTAGGCCCGCATCTCCAGTAAGAGCACACTGTGCAGACAAGCATTTAGCATATGCTGACGCAAAAGATATAAAAGAGACAAACTCGCAGGCCTGTTGCCGACTAATTTATTTGCAGCGCATCATTTACACGAGGGGATGGCACAGATTGCAAAATTCGTGTCAGCATTCCTGCTGTGGAAGCGCTAACAAAACAACTATCCTCAGATAACCCCGGAGTTTATGGAGAAAGCTTTGAAGTACAATAGGACTCTGAGGATTTGAGTCAGTGAATAGGAACACTGGCACAGAATGAGTTTTCAGCACATTATAGGTGCACGGCCATGCTAGACAAGAAATGACATTTCATTTTTAATCCCCCCCCCCCCCCTCCAGCTCCCCGCAGAGATGGCGCACGGCGCTGTACACTTCTCTGGCAGTTAATTCTTAATTAAGAATGATTACGGCCGCACTCGCTTCCAAGGCAAAAATTGCATCATTAATTTTTCAATATTTCCACTGCAGCAGGATTTAGGGTGTTTTCCTGCTCAAAGGGATCTACAGCGGAGGAGGAAAATACATCTGTGCTGTGGCCTTATGGTGATCAGCCAACTTAGAGACAACACAAAGCTACAAGGTTATATTCTCATAGTGCAGAACATGGAGAAGTAGTGTAGTGATCCCTACTATCTGCGACACTAAGGCTGACAGTCACCTTACAGGAGGTCAGGGACTGACGCACAGCACAACATGGGCGGCCTCCTACACTTCATTCTATTCTTTCAATGCCACAACTGTTCCTAAATTTCACAACATTTCTGTAAAAACCTATCCCACGCCATGCTCTAAACAATAAAATTCATATATTGGTTTCTGTATCTCTTATTGACAAAATTCCCAGAGTTTCAGTCTAGCTGAAGGAATGGAAGAATGAGACCATGAGACCACATCATTATGACAACAGATTGAACCTGAATGCAAACGTGCATTCACATACACATTGTCAGCGCCCATTACAGAAAAACATTGGATAGTAAAACTACTATACATACTTCATACAAAACACCAAAGGCTGTACAGCTACAAGCGAGGACTAAACACCTTTGCTCTGTACAAAGGTCACCAGCTCTGGCTACTGTCAGCCCTAGTCAAATATTACTTACATTTACATAACCATATGCATGTCTGCTATTCAACACACCTTCCCCAAGCCTATGATTTTGCATACAAGTAGCAACAGCAGCCAACTTCCCTCAGGGTATTTGTCTTTGGAAATAATACACCTGGCTGCATTAACTATTACACTGCCAGACGTACACACGAGGCAGGTACTGGCAATGCTAACTCACTTCATGAACACGAGTCAACCACAAGGACTTCAATTTGTAAGTCAGTCTACAGTCTAGTAACACAAACTTATGAAGCAGCAAAAATGTATATTACGAGGATTCCCTGTGATTTTCATATCAATGGCCTGGCCTTACCATCAATATCAGGAGGGTCAGACACTTGACACCCATCATCTGACTGAAGGGATCTCTTCTATGACTACCAGATTCAGGCCGAACATTTAGTATTGGCTGCACTGCACTACCAGGAAGCGCACAACTAGAGAGGAGCGGAGTTCGAACATGCTCAAGTCCAACTGTTTGCAGATGCAACAATCTAGGGATTATTCTGGTTGCCATTGGAGTCGGAAAGGAATTTTCTCCCTGTGATGGGGCAATTGTCATCTGCCTCATAGGGGTTTTTGTCTTCCTCTGGAAAAACACAGTAGGGTTTTCCTAGGTTCAACCTGATGGACTCTTGTCTCCTTTCAACCTTATAAACTATATTACTATGTAATACCATTGGCAGAAGATGTTCGATGCAGTCCTATGGAGTCCAGGAAATCACTGATACAGCCATAGGCTCGAATTGTGCTCATCTCTAGGGCCACATAAGTTTAAACAGACTTGCGCTGCAGGCGTACGCAAACATCTCAAGGGTAAAAGATATTGTAGCACAAAGGTCTGAAGCAATCTTGCATCCCAAGTCTGTGCAGATAAACACAAGGTTAAGTAAGGTCTTAAAGTACTAGGAGAAACCAGAAAATCGCCAACTAAATTATAGTGCATTTGTCTCAAATCCATGTTCACCGAGGCAGATGACCGCACACCAAGCCTGCGCCATATGTAGTCATCCAGTGAGATTATATTTCGGTTCGCAACCACCACCCTTAATATTCTGATGCACATCACCACCTTCAGAGAAGAAAGCAGCTCGGGATAGGACAGATCACAATACATAGGGAAAATCCTCACTGGCTCTCCCAATGCTCCTCATGTAATCCTATGTAGTGTATTGTCCTGGACTCATTCAGTCTTGTGGCTAAGGCATTTTTTGCCCATGATCAACATGATCTGCCTCTCCCAGTTACAGCAGAACGGCTCTAAATATAACTGGGCCACCAGTCAAGTGCACACACAGTAATGATAGCATAAGCTGGTAATAAAGTATATTTTATTACCTCCATAATGAAGTGCCAGCAGACAGGCCCCCGCATTATTTAGATTAAGCCGAGCACGTAACAGCACTTTATAACAGCTGCAAAAGTTGCTGCTCTAAGAAACCTTAGATATCTTGTGACTTGGTAATTGTTTAACTACCGCCATGTTTTGCTATCTGACATTTAAACCCATAATAAGCTGTGTGTATTAATATTTTTACTCACTGAAATTTATCGCAAATATGTCAAAACTGGGGGGGGGGGAAGAAAAGTGTTATTGCCCTAGAATAATCCAAACCCGCTGCCATCAATGCAAAAATCTCATCCACTAACCCATCAGGCCTGGACTGCACAGACTGTTCATACAGATCTTGTTCTAATCAATCATTCGGACAACTCTCTGCACACTCCGACTGAAGTACATGGCGAAAATTATACCTGTGCTTCATACTACCACTAGACAAGCAAAATCTAAAAGATATCTATCACTATTACTGCTGCCAGGTTTCTACAGATTGCTTCCCCATCCCCTTGGTAAATGGCTGTCAGGACTAAATATAGGTGCCCAGTCCTGACAACATACCCAAAAACTGGCCAGTCACTTTAAAAGGGAAAAAAAAACTATTAAAATATATGTTGGACAATGCCAATAGTGCACAACAGTATCTGCAGTTGCCATCAGCTGGGGAGCCACATGCGGGGGGCCAGAGTGCAACATGTGCTCGGAGAACGTTATGCTACATGATCCTATCAGTACTGAGCTATCATGACTGAATACACACAATGTAATAATACATTGGCAATCTCACATGTTTATTTCCCAAAGTCACAGTGCCAAATGTACTCTTATGGCATGTACCTAAACCTGTTCCTGCCCATACGCTGCATACCAGGAGAGGGACACACTGCTGCTATTGATAGCAAGAACCAGAAACGCTGCTGAGCTGAACACACATGCTTATGTTTAATAAGGATAGAAAAGCCTGCCTACTTGCCAAGGGTGGAGATCATCTAGAAATGAGGGAAGGATGCAAAACAGACAGGGAAGAAGAGGCCAGCGCACTCTCACGCAAATGAAAGTTCCTCCAAACTTGTTTTCTCTTTAGGCTACTACTATTATAAATATACCCAGTATTAGCACAGGAGTCTCAATACTTACAGAAACCTGCAATGTTAAAAATAGATAGGCAGCATGTGGTGGGGCAGGAGGAGCTGAGCACATTAATATATAGTTTGGTGGGGGAGTGATTCAGTATAACAATTTTTTTCATCTAAAACCCTGCCCGTTCAGGTCTTAGGAGTCCAGTGGGCAGTCCTACTATGATTGACAGCATTTCCATATCAGTGTCCATACAAATATAGCTGCCAAAATCCAAGACAGACTGCCCTCTGGACACCCAAGTCCAGAATGATGTATAGTTTTATCATTTTTATTAGAAACTCTGCTCAATCTTCTACGCTTGCCCTGCCATATAACATGTTGCCTGCAGCCTATATGACAATTTCAATGGGATATGCTCCCTTTAAGAGTGGCTCCTACACGACTACAACTCCCACAATAGGCTTTAGATATGCTGGTAGTACACCAACAGTCTGACACTACCTAAAACAGCTGATAACAGAGAATATACTGCACTTAGCTGAACAAGCATAAAACAGACACTATAGACTCAACAGCATATTAACTAGAAAAAGTCTGGCAAGAAAGAACCCATAAAAGGTGTAACATCATCAATAAAGCCTTAACAGCCGGCATGCCTGTGCAGCGCCTTTATCCCATTACAACTCCAGGCTGGTGCGTGGTAACATGTTGCAATGTCTTATCACAGCTGTGATATGCATGTATTTGCTTTAAAAGTCCAAGGCCAGGGTTAGGAATAACCTCAATGATTTCAGATGTTCCATCACTAGCCCTATGTCATGGAAGATCAAGATCAGCAATGGCTGGAAGACTGCGGGTTAAGCTGTGTTTACTAAAGTCAACATAACCTTGTACAGCACAATGTGTTCCAGTAGCTTTTGTCTGCCCTCTGTGGTCGGGTTGGCATCTAGTACTCCATACTACTATGTTTACATCACACAACTGGACACTAGGTACATATAACATCATGGCCATTCTCCCCTATGACCCAAACAAAACAATCATTTCCTTACAGGGAATCTATCAGCAGGTTAAGACATTATGCTGTTTGGGGCACTGGGGACAGGGCTACCACTGATAACAAAAAAGGTGGTGGGTGAGTGATTCAGTGGCCTGGGGGTAGTAGCCCAGTCCCCCAATGCTCTAAATGGCCTTACTAGATGCAGTAGTAAACCGCAAACTGCACAAGAATGGTACAGAGGATGAAGGTAATAGATATACCTTCATCCTCAGCGCCCCCTGTGCAATAGTGAGCTATCAGCAGGTTGGATTTATCGAATCTACAGACAGTTTCCCTTCAAAATGTTAATGAGATCATTTAGTCCCTTGTGGGTATTTTACTCTTCAGTGCATCTATACAGCCCCTCGCCCATTCCTGTTCTACCAATGCCCCATTGAATACTGAACACACCCCTCTGCTGCGCCATTGTCTTGCTAATATATTTTTTTTATTATTATATTTCATTAAAATGCAGATTGCCATGTTAAAGGCTGTGTGTCTATGTCTAATGTCTCCTGTTGGGATGCCTAACACAATGACAAGAGTTCTGAATTTCTCCTTTGGTTAAACACAACTACTTAACATACCACTCTGGGTTATTATACAAGGTCAGAGAGATGCAGAAGCTCGCTGTCACTAAATACTCTAGAAAAACATTATTGCCACAAGTGCCTTTTGTAAGACATAGGTAACTAAATAAAAACACAGGCAGTTGCAAGGACACGGACGTCAGGTCTGTGCACAGTTTAGGTAGGCATTCTTATCCTCTGTCAGCTATAGTTACAGTAGGGTTTCTGGGACAAACCTAATCCCTCTGCTAATCTTATCCATCTGTCACAGGGTGATAAATTACTAGTTCCTTTATACAACTCATCCCCTAGAAAGCAAAAAGCCAAAAACAGCCGCTAGACCATAAATCATAGGACTACGTGTTTATTCCCCTAATTTTCACTTTACAATGTTCACCATAAACAAGCTTCCCACCTGAGGGGCTAGATGGCAAATGTATCTCAGAATACATCAACCCCCTCAGGACGTGGCAACGCCTGGAGACAACATGTTATCTTCGCCAGTCCTTACCTGATAGGGCTGAAAGGCACTATCTTCAGTTGCAAACTCCAGATGTCGCTCCACTAAAAACTCTATTGCAGTTATGGACTTGTATGCACCGTTTCCAACCAGGGGCTTGAAGGCCTAAAAAAAAAAAAAAAAAAAAAAAAAAAAAAAAAAGATTTACACATTTATCCAAAGGGTCAACGTTTCTTGAATTAAATGTCATCAATATCAACTTTCACAAGATAGAACAAAAAAATAAAAACACTCATCTGTATGTTAAAGGGTTGTACCCATCTTAGACATTTATGGCATCTGCACATAAGACCAGCTTCAATGCTAAATTATAGCCAGGTGAAGTGCACGGCTGTTTGAATTAATGAGAGCCCACCTCCTGTTATTAATCGCATCCAATAGGCAAGCCAGACAAGTAGTGCCACACAATTCACCTTCATATAGCTTACATTCGAAGCAATCTGAACTAAAAAGGTTTTTACAAATGATACTAACACTTCAATCTCCCTAGTCATGTAGACTTCCCAGAGCGGTCAGTGGATTTTCTGCATTGCATTAGTCTCAGGACTGTTAAACACCATCTAGAATATATTGTTATAAAGACTGAACAAATTCTTTGAAGGCCCTCCTTACATGGAGAGAGTCATGCCTGGAAGCCCTGTATGATGGTGAACACATGGCTGAGGGTGCATGATCCGATCCTCCAGGGAAGCGCGGTGAGGTCAGATTTTTATCCTAAGATCTCGGCGGGTCTCTGACTGAAACGTACACCTCAGTGTGTTCAGCTTCAGAGGCGTAATGCCAAGGATCAAATAGCCTGCCTCAACTCCATTAGTGAAAGGCAAGAGCCAGTGTCAAAGCCACAATAGTGATTTGCCTTGAGGGAGAAAGTTCACCATCTCAGAAATACACAAAGCATAGAAAATGCTGGAAATCTGATCCAAAACAGGCTCAATTCAATTAAACGTCTGATGATTTGCTAGATTAGAAGTCATGGATATCGTGACTCCATCATCGCTCATCAATGACTTCTAGCTGACATACTCCGAGCCATTCTTGGACACATGACAATGGAAATGGTCAGAAAAGCTTTAACATTTTTCTAGCAGAATTATTATTTGTATTGCAGTGAACAGGAAATTCTGTGGCTTCCAAATCCCAGGATATGAAGGGTGTGTCCACGGCTTGTCAGCGTTCCAGGCAACTAATTCTCCTTCATCTTTCTAAGCCACAGCAAATCAGCCCTGGATGATGCAGAAAGTGTCCAAGAATCAATGGCTACATGTTACCCACATATAAACTAAAGTCCTACAGGGGGAACAAGATTATTTCTTCAAACAGCTTGGGTCTGACATGTAATAGAGTATGTACAAGAGTGAACAAAGCTCTATATAATCTCCTACAGAGCATTGGCACTTGTCTATGGCTTCAGCAATAACAAGTCTCTAGTTCAGACATCATGTCAGATCACAGGTTATCCAGAGAAGCCTAAACCAGAGCGCCTCAGATGATACATTATAACCTGTAATGTGAATACCTATTTCCCCAGGTTGGTATGCTATTTCTCTATAGGCTGTAGTGCACGGCTCAGATCTTAATCCACGTTAAGGCCCCTATACATATTAGAATAACATTTGCAAAACTCCCTGATTTTGGTGGGGGTGGCTATTTTTGGAAAGACCAGCTGACTATGTAATGCGTATTGGGCCTCTCAACTCAGCAGGGGAGAGAAGGGTCAGGTCTTATTTTATTTTAACTACCCCATCCTTTGGTTTTTGGAGGCTGCAGCCATAGCTATCAATTGGTGGCTTACACCTCCTCTCTCCAATCAAAACAAATGAATGCTCAGCCAAGCTGGACATTCATGTGAATGGGGGAAAGAGTGAGGCAGCTGTAGGCTGAATGTTTAAGTTACTGAAGGGGTAGGAACACCTTCTGCTTTTGATGCTGGCTAATAGAGAGCCCCATTCATGTTACCCCTCAAATATGAATGTCTAGGATAATCGCAAGTGACTAAGACATCACATCTGATTCTTACCACCAAACAAAAGGCCCAATCCTTTTATTGCACACGGACCCATCCCTATGCATCTGTGGCCAGCACTGTAGCTCAACCTCTTGCACTTGAATGAGGGTTACCAGTCACAGACATGCATACAGATAAAGCCCCTATTACATGGAGCGACTGGAGGAGCAAACGAACGCCGTCAGCGCTCACTTGCTCCTAGTTCCTCGCTTACTGCCACCGCTATTACACGCGGCGGTAAATGCAGGGGGGCTGCCCAAGTGATTGCTAGATCATCCGGGCAGCCCATAGAGGTTACCGGCGGTCTGCTGCCGCCACTCCTATTCCACAGGCCAACAGCAGCAGATTGCTGCTATCACAGTAGTTTGTCTTTCAACATGTTAAAAGACAAAACGACAGCAACGATCAGCCGACATC
Source organism: Dendropsophus ebraccatus (assembly GCF_027789765.1). Taxonomy (NCBI): domain Eukaryota; kingdom Metazoa; phylum Chordata; class Amphibia; order Anura; family Hylidae; genus Dendropsophus; species Dendropsophus ebraccatus. Next base: position 43,382,669 of record NC_091461.1, on the reverse strand, counting down.
GTTCATGTTGGCTGATCATTGCCTTCTATTACACGATTATTGGCTGTAATGGCCTATAACAGTCGATAATCTTTCCGTGTAATAGGGCCGTACGTCTATGTGGCAGTAATACCCCACTGATGCCTGTACTAAGGAACAGCCTAAGTTCTGGTGATACCAACAAAGTGTCCACTTACAGCCAAAATTTATTTGCCTAAATCAAAACAGTATATACCACAGGCAGTACCATAGTAGTAGTGCTGTCACAAAGCAGCAGAATGGCAGCCCAGCATACTCCTAGGTGTAAAGGTCCTGACAGATTGCTCGCACAGTTACCTGGTCCTAGGAGCAGCTTGATTCCAGCTGCTGAGGCTTTACTCAGTAATACCAATATCATAGGAACATGTGTAGCAGTCATAAATTTTGGCCTCTGTGATAGATATATGAATGAGTTTACATCTTACTTGTTGAGCAGAGAGGAACTGTGAACCTGTAGGGGAACTCATACAGTATTTTTTGGCCTGCAGGACAGGAGAGGATTTTTTTTCTGTTCTCTTTTTATGCCAGATGTAGCACAGGAGTGTAATGTCTGTAATCTGAATCCTATGTGCCTTTCCGTATATTGTCTTTCAGTCAAGCTGTGCTGTCTGAGATAACAAAAATCTGGGCTAACTTCTTAATGATTAACCAGGTCCTGTGATACCATTCAGGTCAAGCGGCCTCAAACAACAACAGATAGAGACGGTCATAAAACAGAAATCCAAGTGAGCGTGTGATAGAGAAGACAAAGAGCCAGGTCATAGGCAGGTAAGCCATGTTTTCAGCTTCCTTATAATTATTCCTGGGGCTTTATACTTCAGAAAGAGAATCCCTCCCATTACATGTACAGTGCTAAGTATCAAAGAGCCCTCCCTGTCTCTGGCAGATAAGAAGACCAAATGGCAGAGTATTATTATCTCTCCTGGCCCCATACAATGTCATTCTATCCAGCCCTCTGCAGAATGTCGCAACTCACTTTCCTCCACTCAGTCAGAGGTCCTGAAAGTGTTTATTTGTTTAGCCTCAGAGGAAAATGAGTCCCAGGAAAAGGGCCAAGGCCCCTGTGATAAGGCCTTGTGTGATCACTGTACAAACACACCAACATGAAGAGAGAAGAGATAATGGCCACAGGGCATAGTAATCTGCAGCCCCACAATGAATCAAAGGGGTCAAACTAATGCATATGGGGGCCTCCCAACTCTCATAGGATGACAGGGACAGAACAGTCTGGCAGGTCTGCTCCCTTTATTCTGATCCCTACAGTTACCTCCCCTTATCCCATCTATAACACATACATGCTCAGCCCGGCCAAGTGTGCATTTGTTTGAAAAGGAGAGAGGGAAGAGAAAGCAGCCCCCTGCAAATAAGCTACTACAAATGCACAAGGGATTAGGTGTATAAAAGCAAAAGCATATTGCGAACAGCAAACAAATCCCAGCACCCAATACATCCACAGTTTTTTCAACGTCAACTAACCTCTTGCCATTAATGGTTATGAAAGCTCAATGGTGACAAGTCAGTGTGGTGTATTGGCCTTGTAAAGTCTATGGAATGTTGTTCCCCCCTAGTGTATTTCCCTTAGGATGACCCTTTCTGTACACCCTTTAGAGGTCATCCCAAAGGATGCCAAGATCGATCACATTTTCCCTGTACACGGGTTCTGATCACCACATGTTTCACAGCTCCTTGCCCTTAGGGGCAGAATGGGATTGGAAAGCATGTAAGCTCATGAATTAGAGGGGCAATGCCAAAATGTAGCTGTAGACTAAAAAAAGATTCACATAGAAAATCTGTAGAATGAGGTCACATGCCATGATCCCACCAAACAAGCATCTATAGCCATAAAGCCACAATCCATATAACTTGTGTACTGGATGATGAAGGGACACAAAGCCCATCACCAAACATCCCCTAACATCTAGGTTGCCTGCCATGCTATCTAAACACCTACAGATGAAAGATGTCAGTAAACCAGTTATTAACGTTGTTCTGTTCAGAAAAAGCTCATATAATCCTAGCAAAGAAGCAAGAAATAACGCTGGCGTAGAAGCAGAGGCACGTATATCCATCATAATATATGGATGCGGCACCTCGACAGATAAAAATCCATTTTGCAGGGGTTGAATAAGGCGCAATGTTAGACTTCAAGCAAAACATGTCCTCAGACACATCCTGGGCAGGAGAACACTAAACCGCCAGCAGCACATTCCATGCTAAATGATTGATCACGGGTCAATGAGCGCTCTCTGAAGAGAATTTCAAGAGGCACAGGCTTGCCAGCTCTAGTTGTTGGGACTGTCTTTATCCTGTCAAAGGTCAAACAGCTATCTGCATTGTCTGAGAGAAGACTGAAGGTTATGTAGAAGGATGTATGTACAGATGTTTCACCTTATCGGGAGCCAAAATAGCTGCTAAGGAGTGAAAACTAAAGACCTTTATAGCAGACAAACCTATGGCTCTGCAAACAGCTAATACACTAAAGTAAATGAACCCACAGCCCCTCTGCGTAGGCGTAAACCCCATAGACACAAACATACCCATCTAGTTATCTCAGGGCATGGTCACTGCTAAGCTGATCTACACTTTCAGTCATGTAGGGGGAATCCTTCACTTAAGGATGACGCCTAAAGACGGCCAATCCTCTCAGACACGTAAGCTTCTCTCCATGGAGTGGTCCCTCTCCCTGAGCCCATAGTAATGTACTGCTTAATAGCACTGTGTCATGTGCTAAACACAACAAGGTGTAAGACACTGTCACTAAGGGTTGGAGTGGATCAAGGTTGACGTCTAATGCCTCAATAAGTCCAGTCACAAAAGAACAGCTTGTGTCCTCACCTATGAATGCCACCGGGCCTTTTCACTTTATCACAAGGGTTAGCACACAGACGTCACACTCGATACCTTTCAGCTGTCATAATATAGGACTATTAGAGTTGGACCATCTTCTGCCACCTGCCAGAGTCCTACCATACCAACTGAATGATGGCACTGATCAAAGTGGTGCAAGTTCCAGTTGTAGTTGGGTAACTGTGCACCACAGTATATGTTAACATACAAGACATCATGACTACCAATAAAAGCCCAGACCAACCATGACTGCAAAAATCCCCCAGACATCTACCCATAAGGCCAACTTTCTGTACCAGCTGTAGATTACTAAATACACCGGTTACTCGGCTCTGGGATCTATTTAACCCCTTATTAACGTGTCCCTGAACAGTGTGCCGGTTAAAAATATATCCAAAGCCTCTTCTTGCTGGACTGTTAAGTGGAGAGGCTGAAGCAATGGTACATTACTTAGCTCTACGTCCAGCTCTTTTTTCCTTTCTGTCAGTTCCATTGCCTGTGTGGACATGAAGAACTTGGTGGCTATCATTGGAAATAAAGTCATCATGGAATGGTTTACAGCATTGGCAAGGAGGTTAGCAACTTTACAAGGAACAAAATAAGCAAACACTATATTCTCCTATTTTCTCCAATGTAAGTGTACAGGCTCTGGATGGTTCTTTATTGCCACCTTCTTACATGTGAGGGGCAGTGTAAAGTGAGTGGGCGACCTGCTGTTATTGATACCATTGTGCAATGCAGCAGAAGGTTCTCTTCCTGACTAAAGTTCATGAAATGCAAATATGACTTCCTTTCACACGTCTGAGGGTTCAGCCTCCGGTACAGGGTCACAAGGTGCATACAACAGGGCTATCATTATGCTAAATAACTACTAGCTGTCAAAGGAATGTACATGATATACATCTAAAGAATGACAGCTTGGCACACCTCAAGTACAGCATCAAGGGTGGGGTCTTACGGCCGCACTCTCTAGGACCAGGTTATTTTGTGTATAACACATCAGGGAACAGGTAAAGCTCATTGGCCACAACTTATGGAGTGGACTAGACATAAGATGTCACCAAAAGCATGCCAAAGGTCACTGTAAGCCATAGGAAATAGTAGCCTAATGTGTCAATGAGATTTAGAAGCCAACGGCTAGAGAAGATGGGCATGTCAATCGCTGTAAAATCTAGAAAGTCACATGAACTGCATTGGCTACCTTACTTCCCCTCACTGACTGATCGAGTGGGGGTCATTCTTCTGATCATACAAGCAATTCTGCAATCAATAAGATGAATTCTCATACCATACAATATATTCCTATAACCACAGACATCCAGATAATTTCAGCAGCTATCATTCTATTTGTAAATAGGCCAAGATTTACCCTGCGGTCCATTGTAATCCATTACCCATACAGCACTGACATGTTCTGTCTATAGTGTGGTCCAACATGTGAGCTCTTAACCATGGGCCACATTCCCAGAGTATATAGGAGCATATCTGAGTGCCACGAGGAAATCCACACCAACATAGGAAGCAAATAGAGACTATGCTGGTGAGGTCAGGTGCTATGTGTATTCATTTAACCCTTTCACATCACACACAAACTAGTCACCAACTCTGTGCTGTGTGTTAGATCACCAAGTAGTCAGCCACTCCATCATCCTGTTTGGATGCACATTCCACAGAGGTGAGTAAATACAGCATAAAGCACAGAGCAAACCCTCCAGAAAGTCAAAGCCTCTGTAACTAGTCAGCAGCCGGTGATGCAAGCACAGAGCTTAATATGGCACAGGAAATGCAGCCCTGACATGTGCTCTGCTCCACAATACAAACCCTGCCTGTCTGCTCCTACCATGGGCAGCCAGATAAGTACCCACCATCAGATAGCTAGGAAACGCTTGCCCAGTGCTGACATGTGCCCCATTCTGCAATATGTAACCTGTCTGTCTGCTCCTACCATGGACCCCTCACCCAGATAAGTGCCCACCATCAGATAGCTAGGAAATGCTGCCCAGTACTGACATGTGCCCCATTCCAAAATATATAACCTGCCTCCTAGGATGGAGGAGGGCTTTTCCAGGTTAGTGCCCATCATCAGTAAACATTTCATGTGCCATATTAAGATCTCTGCCAGCATGTGCCCCCCCCTCCACCATATAAAACCTGCGTGTCTGCTCCACCAAGGCTGGTGCCAAGTGGCAGCCCCTCCACCCTTGCTGATTTGAGTGGCACACTGTAGCTGTGCCCAGCAGCAACCCCCCATACTTGCTGATGTCACAATGTAGCTGTGCCCAGTAGCAGCCCCCCCCCCACCCTTGCTGATGGGAATGGCACACTGTAGCTGTGCCCAGCAGAGCCCCTCCACCCTGGCTGATGCCCCCCTGTAGCTGTGCCCAGCAGCAGCAGCCCCTCCACCCTGGCTGATGCCCCCCTGTAGCTGTGCCCAGCAGCAGCAGCCCCTCCACCCTGGCTGATGCCACCCTGTAGCAGTGCCCAGCAGCAGCCCCCACCCTGGCTGATGCAACCCTGTAGCAGTGCCCAGCAGGGGCCCCCCACCCTGGCTGATGACACTGTAGCAGTGCCCAGAAGCAGCCCCCCATCCTGGCTGATGCCCCCTGTAGCAGTGCCCAGCAGCAGCCCCCACCCTGGCTGATGCAACCCTGTAGCAGTGCCCAGCAGAGGCCCCCCACCCTTGCTGATGCCCCCCTGTAGCAGTGCCCAGCAGGAGCCCCCCACCCTTGCTGATGCCCCCCTGTAGCAGTGCCCAGCAACAGCCCCCCCCACCCTGATGCCCTTCTGTAGCATTGCCCAGCAGGAGGCCCCCACCCTTGCTGATGCCCCCCTGTAGCAGTGCCCAGCAACAGCCCCCCCCCACCCTGATGCCCCCCTGTAGCATTGCCCAGCAGGAGGCCCCCACCCTTGCTGATGCCCCCCTGTAGCAGTGCCCAGCAGCAGCCCTCCACCCTGGCTGATGCTCCCCTGTAGCAGTGCCCAGCAGGAGCCCCCCCCCCCCTGGCTGATGCCCCCTGTAGCCCCCCACCCTGGCTGATGCCCCCCTGTAGCAGTGCCCAGCAGGAGCCCCCCACCCTGACTGATGCCCCCCTGTAGCAGTGGCCAGCAGTGGCCAGCAGGAGCCCCCCACCCTGGCTGATGCCCCCCTGTAGCAGTGCCCAGCAGCAGCCCACCCCCCACCCTTGCTGATGCCCCCCTGTAGCAGTGCCCAGCAGGAGCCCCCCCCTGGCTGATGCCCCTCTGTAGCAGTGCCCAGCAGGAGCCCCCCACCCTGGCTGATGCACCCCTGTAGCAGTGCCCAGCAGGAGCCCCCCCCCCCCCCTGGCTGATGCCCCCCTGTAGCAGTGCCCAGCAGGAGCCCACCCCCCACCCTTGCTGATGCCCCCCACCCTGGCTGATGCCCCCCTGTAGCAGTGCCCAGCAGGAGCCCCCCACCCTTGCTGATGCCCCCCTGTAGCAGTCCCCAGCAGGAGCCCCCCACCCTGGCTGATGCTCCCCTGTAGCAGTGCCCAGCAGCAGCCCACCCCCCACCCTGGCTGATGCCCCCCTGTAGCAGTGCCCAGCAGCAGCCCCCCCCACACCCTTGCTGATGCCCCCCACCCTGGCTGATGCCCCCCTGTAGCAGTGCCCAGCAGCAGCCCCCCCCCCCCCCCCCACACACCCTTGCTGATGCCCCCCACCCTGGCTGATGCCCCCCTGTAGCAGTGCCCAGCAGCAGCCCCCCCCCCCACACCCTTGCTGATGCCCCCCACCCTGGCTGATGCCCCCCTGTAGCAGTGCCCAGCAGCAGCCCCCCCCCCCACACCCTTGCTGATGCCCCCCACCCTGGCTGATGCCCCCCTGTAGCAGTGCCCAGCAGCAGCCCCCCCCCACACCCTTGCTGATGCCCCCCACCCTGACTGATGCCCCCCTGTAGCAGTGCCCAGCAGCAGCCCCCCCCCCCCCACACCCTTGCTGATGCCCCCCCCCCTGGCTGATGCCCCCCTGTAGCAGTGCCCAGCAGCAGCCCCCCCCCCACACCCTTGCTGATGCCCCCCACCCTGGCTGATGCCCCCCTGTAGCAGTGCCCAGCAGCAGCAGCCCCCCCCCCCCTTGCTGATGCCCCCCCCCCCCTGGCTGATGCCCCCCTGTAGCAGTGCCCAGCAGGAGCCCCCTTGTAGCAGTGCCCAGCAGGAGCCCCCCCCCCCCTGTAGCAGTGCCCAGCAGCAGGTCATGGCTGCCCTCAGCAGACAGTCACATGCCCAGCAGAGCTGCTGTCTGCCAGCGCCGTGTAGCAGCAGATGGCCGGGTACAGTCAGCAGACAGTGCTGGGGGCTGCACCTTGCTCCGGCCATAGACCTATCGATGACGGATATAATCGATCGGATATCTTCTGGTCAGGGCTGTCTGTAGAGTGTGGAGAACCCGTGGGCAGCCGCCCGGTGATGGGCACAATGCGGATGGTGGCAGCAGGGCATGGCCTCCCCGGGGCTGACCTACAAGCAGCACAATACCTGATGGCTCCGGTCCGGGCGGCGGGACTGCGGCTGCTCCGGGCGGCGGTCCCTAGTCCCGGCTATTGTCACCGAGCGCCCAGATCTGGGTCATGATAACCGGGATGGAGCCCGCCGAGAGGTCGCTTACATAAGGCGGCAGGACGAGCAGGGGGAGGTGGAGGAGAGCGGCGCTCGGTTAGCAGCCTCCTAGTGACCGAGAGGGGGAGGTGGGATCCTCCCCGCAGGCATTGCCGGGGCTTCCCAGGGAGTCGCAGTGCTGAGTGTTGCCGAGGAAGGATGGCGGATCTCGGGGTGGAGGAGGCGGAGCTGCGGCGGCTGCTGCTGGAGGAGGAAGGAGGGAGGGCGGGAGGAGAGCGCGGCCGGGGCGGAGCTGTGTGCGGCTAATCTGCCGTCACAGGTGCTGCTGATGGAGTCACTTCCAGAGCGGCTCACATTACTCATTACTCATCCGGGGGAGGCGGGGGAGCTGACAGCGCCGGCTATACTGGCCCGGTGCGCCCCGGTATACGTCACCCGCTGGTGCCTAGAGCAACCAATCACTGGGCTGCTTTCATTTCCTATGGGACGCCTGAGAAATTAAAGCTGCGTTGTGATTGGTAGCTATGGGCAACCAAGATAGTCCCGCTTTTATTTACACCCCCCACCTGTTACACAACTACAACCCCTCTAGCTGTCCCAGCACCATGAGAGGCGTAGTTCTACAGCAGGTTATTTCACCCTCAATGTATGAGAATTAGGAGAGCAGAGCGGTCCTCGCTGTGATGGTAACCATCAGCGACAGGAGGCGAAACGTGGTGCGAAACAATACGGCTACCGCAACCAGGGTCTATAGCCAAAGGCTTACCAACAAGACATGGACAAGCCCTTAAAATGTGGAGCAGTCAGCGGGAAAACATGGGCATGAGTAAGCCTATGGCTAGGTAGTGCTAGTCATTAGGAGTCTGGCCATGACATTATTGCCTCTTTTGTCCAGTGCCACAAAATAAGACTGTGTGTGAATATGTAAATAAGATTCAAAAGCCCAGCAAGTCCAGCCATGTCCTCTATCCCTGCCTGTATATATTTATAGCATCAGGTCCCAGGGGCAGAGGGAAGGGCAAAAACTGGGACAGGGGGGGCATTGCCAACCTGTGAGGTATCCCTAGGCCTGTCAGCAGACAGGGAGAGAGGGGCAGGGTCTGTGAGGTATCCCCTGGCCTGTCAGCAGACAGGGAGAGAGGGGCTGGGTCTGTGAGGTATCCCCCTGGCCTGGCAGCAGACAGGGAGAGAGGGGCAGGGTCTGTGAGGTATCGCCTGGCCTGTCAGCAGACAGGGAGAGAGGGGCAGGGTCTGTGAGGTATCCCCCTGGCCTGTCAGCAGACAGGAAGAGAGGGGCAGGGTCTGTGAGGTATCGCCTGGCCTGTCAGCAGACAGGAAGAGAGGGGCAGGGTCTGTAAGGTATCACCTGGCCTGTCAGAAGACATGGAGAGAGGGACAGGGTCTGTGAGGTATCGCCAGGCCTGTCAGCAGACAGGGAGAGAGGGGCAGGGTCTGTGAGGTATCCCCAGGCCTTTCAGCTGACAGGGAGAGAGGGGCAGGGTCTGTGAGGTATCGCCTGGCCTGTCAGCAGACAGGGAGAGAGGGGCAGGGTCTGTGAGGTATCCCCTGGCCTGTCAGCAGACAGGAAGAGAGGGGCAGGGTCTGTAAGGTATCACCTGGCCTGTCAGAAGACATGGAGAGAGGGACAGGGTCTGTGAGGTATCGCCAGGCCTGTCAGCAGACAGGGAGAGAGGGGCAGGGTCTGTGAGGTATCCCCAGGCCTTTCAGCTGACAGGGAGAGAGGGGCAGGGTCTGTGAGGTATCGCCTGGCCTGTCAGCAGACAGGGAGAGAGGGGCAGGGTCTGTGAGGTATCCCCAGGCCTTTCAGCTGACAGGGAGAGAGGGGCAGGGTCTGTGAGGTATCGCCTGGCCTGTCAGCAGACAGGGAGAGAGGGGCAGGGTCTTTAAGGTATCACCTGGCCTGTCAGCAGACAGGGAGGGAGGGGCAGGGTCTGTGAGGTATCCCCAAGGCCTGTTAGGAGAGAGGGGGAGAGTCTATGAGGTCACCCCAGGCCTGTCAGGAGAGAGGGGCAGGGTCTGTGAGGTCACCCCAGGCCTGTCAGGAGAGAGGGGCAGGGTCTGTGAGGTCACCCCAGGCCTGTCAGGAGAGAGGGGCAGGGTCTGTGAGGTCACCCCAGGCCTGTCAGGAGAGAGGGGCAGGGTCTGTGAGGTCACCCCAGGCCTGTCAGGAGAGAGGGGAAGGGTCTGTGAGGTCACCCCAGGCCTGTCAGGAGAGAGGGGCATGGTCTGAGAGGTCACCCCAGGCCTGTCAGGAGAGAGGGGCATGGTCTGTGAGGTCACCCCAGGCCTGTCAGGAGAGAGGGGCATGGTCTGTGAGGTACCCCTAGACCTGTCAGGAGAGAGGGGCAGGGTCTGTGAGGTACCCCTAGACCTGTCAGGAGAGAGGGGCAGGGTCTGTGAGGTACCCCTAGGCCTGTCAGGAGAGAGGGGCATGGCCTGTGAGGTCACCCCAGGCCTGTCAGGAGAGGGGCATGGCCTGTGAGGTCACCCCAGGCCTGTCAGAAGAGAGGGGCATGGTCTGTGAGGTCACCCCAGGCCTGTCAGGAGAGAGGGGCAGGGTCTGTGAGGTCACCCCAGGCCTGTCAGGAGAGAGGGGCAGGGTCTGTGAGGTACCCCTAGACCTGTCAGGAGAGAGGGGCAGGGTCTGTGAGGTACCCCTAGACCTGTCAGGAGAGAGGGGCAGGGTCTGTGAGGTACCCCTAGGCCTGTCAGGAGAGAGGGGCAGGGTCTGTGAGGTACCCCTAGGCCTGTCAGGAGACAGTGAGAGCGGTCTCCCCTGGTTGTCACCACTGCATTAACTTTCATGGTAAAATTGTCCCTTTGCTATGGACAGAACAGGATATAACAGTGTCCGGTTTATCATAGGCGCATTGTTTGCTGCATTATGGCTGCACTGCCTGCTGTCATTCCATTGAACCCACAATTTATGTGGGGATATTGATAAACAGATATGCCAACATATAGCACAGTATCTGCGGAGTTTACTTGAGAGCTGTCTATTGACACTGGTCAATAAAAAAAAGTAGTATATACTTGAAAAAGGACCAAATGCAGTCAACTAGCTAGAGGGCAACTAAGTATATGTTGGCATACCTTTTTGCCAACATCTCCACACATACTTCCAATTAGGGATGGTCCGAAACTGCCGAGGTTCGGGTTCGTATGAACCCGAACGCTCGGCATCAGATTCCCGCTGTCTGCCAGCTCAGTGGAGCGGGTGGATACAGCGGGAGGACCGCCTGGAAAACTGGGATACAGCCTATGGCTATGGCTGTATCCCAGTTTTCCAGGCGGTCCCCCCGCTGTATCCACCCTCTCCACGGAGCGGGCAGACAGCGGGAATCATTACCGAGAGTTCGGGTTCGTACGAACCCGAACCGAACTCTGTTCGGACCATCCCTACTTCCAATATATCAGCAAAATGTGATGTGACTGGAGTCCTAAGTGCTGGGGGATTCTGATAACTTAATATAAAGGCACGCTACACTATGATCTAATATATTAGTGTAGGTTTGCCATAGGCAGCCGCCCGATACGAGAGCAGGAAAACAGTGTAAATGTCAGATAAGTGCCCGCCACCCGTCAGCTATTACAGTATACATGTATATTGTGGCCTCAATGAATTGTTTTACACGGTCAGAGTCATAAGTTGGAAAAGAAGCGATGTGAGGAGGCGTTTTATCTGTAGGGGAATGTATAATACCTCCAGTAACACAGAGCCGTCTTTGTAGCCTGGTACTATCAGTCTCCTACAGATTCCAACTGTTCAGTGAGCTGCACTTAGCTAACAGTCTGACCTTCAATTACTATCTTGGCTGGAAGCCTGTGGATGCTTGTTGTGCAAGAAACACTGTGTCCTCTGCTGCACGGCAGTTTTACTGTGCCATAAAAATGGATTCACATACGGGTTATAAATATACAGTCCTGGGGACAAGACAAAGATCTTCTCTGCAAAGAAATAACAATGCCTTGAAATATCATTGAAGTGCTGCTGTACATGTGCAGAATCCTGATGCAGGTAGAAGTAATATGTTTAATTGTGACAGTGCTATAGTGTAGCACCACTGTACCCAGAGAGACAGGCACTCCCTGGTGCACAGAGGAGCAGCGGGTAGAACACAGTTTTAAAAGGTATTACTATTCGAGTGCAGGTAGATGACACTAGAATGGCATTCCTGGATGGTCATTCTGCAGGAGGAATTTTTAGTCACAAAAAGGTATTGCTTGCTGCCATTTAACTTTTCAGTGGATGTTGTTGTACCATAGTGCTTGTCGGTAGAGTGGAGGTGTTTTCCGGAGCCACACCGATGCATGCACAGTCACATAGATACCTGCTGCAGCATTGGGTGAATGTCTAGGCATAGATGTTGTAAAATAGGTTAAAAAGTGATACACCTGAAAATCAGCAGTCAATGAGAGACTATGGAAAGGGGACCACTGTCTGTATATTGTCAAGTGTTTGCAGAATGCAGACTATAGGCATACAACTGAGCTGGTCAAAGTGGTTCTGTAAATGAGTAGTTTCTAGTGTTTAGCGGTCTTGAGGAAACTGTCTGGGTTCGGCAACTTTTCTGAACCTTAAAGTGATTGTACCATCAGGCTATGGGAGAGATTTATCAAAGGGTGTAAAATTTAGACTGGTGCAAACTGCCCACAGCAACCAATCACAGCTCAGCTTCCAGCTCTGGTGAAAGGAAAGAGGAGCTGTGATTGGATGTTGTGGGTAGTTTGCACCAGCCTAAGTTTTACACCCTTTGATAAATCTGCCCCTATGTGAATACAGTGTATACTCAAGCAGGGTACAGGGTTACTATTTCTTCTGTTGTTATTACAGTGGTTTGTAATTATGGGTGTAACCATAGTTCTCTAGTAAAATACTGATCTCTGTACATGTTTACCTACAGTACAATTACCAGGCGGGGCCTAGTGCAATACTAATGTCTCACTATATCATCCTACTGAGGTAAAGCCTGGATTTGGAGCAATGTACATGCAAATACTGTGGAATTGTCTTCTCTCTTGGAAAAAGTTACAGTAATGTTATCAATTGCAATTCACATACCATATCTATGCCTCACAATTGTTTCTGTAGCAACAAGACTGTATAAAGTTATGTGAGAAGACCCCCCCCCCTTTGTTTACAGCTGTCAGGCTACAAAAAAATAAATCAGCCAGTCATTCTGTGCACATAGAGGTCATAACAAGCTTACCAGCAGAATACAGGCTGCCATAAACCACATGTATAGTCTATCAATTGAGCCTGAAGAACTGCTATGATGGGGTATGTAATGGCACTTTTGCTATAGTGAATCTTATAATATAAGCTAGCCATGTTATAAACTTCAAACCTTCCAACTGGTTCACAAAAGCAAAGTTCATTGTCCTCATTACAGCAAACAAGACTTAACATGTAGCCGTCATGCCGGTGACACAGACTCATTGTTAGTGCAGAGTTGGCTGGACTTCTGCATAATAATTCCCTGGAATATAAAGGAAGTTCTTCTTCACGCTAAATATACATTTCCAGCTCTAGTTCTGTCTCAGGGCAGAGGCTGGGGCTCTAGTAAAAGCATGTCATGTGCTCTAGTTATGGTTACAGGGCATGACAAGTATTAGGAAAGCTCAACTTTAAAGGGGGATTCCCATCTCAACTAATATAGTTGTAGGACTGGTCAAGTTAAAGGTTTTTTCTGACACCCTGATTCAGCAAACTTTTCTCCTGATATGACGCTCTTTCACTCCCACTGTTGGCAGCTTGTTGCCTAGGTTACTGACCACCACTCTGCTCTAAATGCAGTGGTCAGGCTGGTGTATACATAGCTGTGTAATATAATATATATACATACATACACACACACACATACATCAAATACAGGAGGTGCTGCTTGGAAATTGGGCGATTGTGTTGAAGATGTAAACGCAGACATCTCTGGACGGACGTTGTTAGCGTCAATGATATGGTTAACAGTTTAGGGTTCTTTGGGAGGAGGATTTAGCTAGGACTTGTACAGCTTACAAATACATTTCTGAAGGATGACAAGTAATTCTGCAGGCCATACATTGCTTTTTATCTATATTAGCGTAGAAAAGCCACATTGCTGGTCTGGAATCTACTTGCCATGCATTGTTACAGCAATCTCAATGCTCATTACTTATTATATGAGAAATGGCAGAAAGCAACCAAATGTATTTAAAGAGCTAATGCAGGCCCTGCTTCCCTGTAAATGGTTACACAGCATTAACCGCATTAGTAAGATGCTCCTATGATCTGGGGGAAGTACTGGCGGATGATGCGTCTCTTAAGTGATGTCATTAGTCCACAGACATCCCTCAAACCCAGAACAAATCCTTTTAGGAGGCACAGCCATTAGAACATATGGCCAGATGAAAGATGGGTATTAATGCCCTCTCAATGTCTAATAACAATGCCGCCATAGGCATACTGCAATGAGAGCGAGTATGTTATTTTAAAGTGGGAACAAGGGAAACCAGATTGGTAATTCAATGGGGTCCTGGTCCAGCAAATCTAATACTGTGAGCAGGGTGTATTACTGGAGTGTATGTGTGGCAGAGAGAAGTGTCCTGCCGTATGTATAACCACTTCTATGATTCATCTAGTGAGTAACTCGGTGACGGCACTTACCACGGCTCGTGAAAGCTGGGATCTGCTAATAGCTGATGATACATTGTATCTGTGAAGTCATATTGCTGTAATGAACCCTGTGAGGATGTTAGTTAACTGAGGAGTATGTAATCTTACATTGTCTTTAATGACCCAGATGACAGCCTGCACCCCCATCAGACATGGCCGTCCCCAGCTCACACATACATTGTGCCATAGCTGTCAACAGGAATTCAGAAGGGCACAGGTAAGAATGGGAAAAGGGGATACATAAAGAAAAATATATCAGACTGCCTGTATACCATGTACTGACAGCTGTAAAGCTGCACATAAAGCGGCATCTATACACGGGTCCTGAACAGGGAGCCCTCTTCTATTATGTCTATATACCTCAATAGAGAATACAGGTAGGGATTTTATTGACGAGACAAACCTTTAAGTGATATATGAAAAAAAATTCAGATCAGAACAACTCCTTGGTTAACATCAGGCATAAATCCTCCCTGTGTAAGCATTGTGAGCCGTGATACAAGCAAAATGACAGGGACTTTCCAGCTTCAACACAAATGTGAACTCACAAAAGCGTCTGATACAAGGAAATGACATGGGTGGTATTACACTTCTGACAACGGATACCACTAATGCAAGAAGAGGCACATCAGGTGAGAAAGTGCTGAAAAAAGAGAGATCACATAAAACATACATAATATGAAATATAGTATTAAAATAAAAAATAAAAAAACATACAGCCATGACACTTCCCGATCTTTAAAGACACAGGGATGATGAAGATACGAGAGTGCCTGAATATAGTACTGCAGTACCACTATAAAGGATAACAGATTTACACGGACAACCAATCACATTCTAATGTACATCGTTCATTCCAATGTTTGGTGAAATGCTGGAAACCGGACAATATACTACAGCATCCTCTGTTGTCTGGCATTTTGGCCAGAACCTGCGATAGTGGCATCTGACAGAGCCTCTAGCATAGGTGTGAACCCAGCCTTACATGCCATGGTCCCTGACTGCCACTGCAGCAGAAAATGGAGCCAAGCTGCAGTACTACATACAGACAAGAGGGGCGCTGTTTTTGGGTCACCCCTTGTGGCTAATCTCACATAAGCTCTTTCAGCAGATTGTTCTTTCCTTTTTTTCTGAGAGACTGCACACTTCCTTTGTCACAGAATTTCCCCAAAATACCACAAACCACATGACGGTTCAGCATAGTTATTTTAACAGCTAACCTATGTGTGGTAGTAAATCTTTTCACTTTCCACGTACTATGTTACTTGTACTCACATTTCTTTAGTAAGCAGATTACGCCAAGTCACACATAGCTGAGGTTCAGGCATGCTAGGGTATAGAAGTGCGTATCAGAAGGTGTATACTACCCCAAACATATTACTTTGTGATTCGATAAGTCAAGCAGCTGCCATTGACAAAACACTCTTGGAAAAGAATTTAGCACCAACCAAATAGTCTGCTAGAATCCAATGACAAATGTGTCTGTATTATTTCCAGGGCGGGCAGGGACGTTGTGCCATAAAAAAAGTTCTACTTTAATCAGACTGATTACAAATGATATTTTAAGACTTAGCAGAACATAGTCATGAACTGTGCCTGGGAACAGCACAATCTCCTTTGGCTCCAATTCAATCTCTAAAGCTTTCAGTCCTTGTTAACCACAATGTAGGCCAAAGCCTGGGCTCTCATTGCAGTAGTTGTGTGTTAGGAGGTATTGTCGTCTGGAGGTCATAGAGAAGTGCCTGAAGCATGGATTCATTAGCCAGCATCTGGATAATGCGCATCCAGAGAGATAGCTCATACTGAGGATCCCTGGGCCATCATTACAAAGGCTGACACATAGCAACCAATGCTCAGCAGCACTTCACTTCTTATAGAATGTCCAGATACAATAAAGTTGTCAGATGGCGCCTTAATGACATGGGGACACAGAGAACCAGATGTACAGAGAGACTGGAGATGTGCTACAGCAACATAACTGTCTGCAATAACTGGAAATATTAAAAGAAACATTGATTTTAAATTTCACATACAATACTGTCAAACATGTGTTAGTGTGTCACCTGCAGCAATATAACAGGAAACTGCCAGACGAAGAATCAAATACTGGATACACAAGACAGTCATCAACTGGATTTGGTAGAAAAAGCATTAAATCAAAGGGCTGTCTCATCTCAACAAGCCTCTTCCATATGTCCTATCATGGCATTGGATCATCACCCATCCACCCTTGCTCTTGTGGTCCTCATCCATGCATAAAATACATTCATTTTAATACACACATGCAGTGCCACATTGTGCCTGTAGTGGCCGCTGCAGTGCAAATTCAGCACTACAAGCAGCCTGTGTCATCTATGTTGAATGCAGCAAGCATGTGTGAACAAAGCCATACAGACAAGAGACTGCATTTACCCGCACATGCCAAATCAGTCACCTACTTGAGAGATTGGGCAATGTAATAGGCCAGTGTCAGAGAAGCTACACAGCAACCTTGCTGTATGGGCTCCATCCTTGCATCCTTTACATACCTATATCCCTGTGGATTAAATGGTGGAGACCTATTTGTAACAGGCAATGTATCATTTATGAAGTAGAATTTGTCTGCATCTAGTCATCTAATCCGGGCGAGTTCTCTTTCCCTGGTTTTATTTCTGTCACCTGGATGTATATTAGGTTACAGCTTCTAGGAGGTTTGCTCTCCGGGGATTCACAATGGAGATGGAGCCGGGTTGCCCAGCAACTGCCTGCGGTCATACCAGTTAAATGAATGGATCTGGGTTAATTAAGGACGGGCGGCTTTTACACGTTCTCATACCTGAACAAGGGACAAATAAAGTTCATCACAAGGGGGTGAATGTAACATGAGCACAGATGGGAAGATGGCAGAGGTTAGAGAAGGTGGCAATGTTGATATCCTCTAAAAGGAAGAGTAAGTAAAATTGCAGAGGTCAGTGATACCCAACCCGTGCACCCCCTGAATTCTTTCCACTCCAGGAGATCCCCCTATTCCAGCCTCAAGACAGTGCTCTCTGCTGACATCTCTGGGCGAGACAGGAACTGTGTCTCGGTTTTCTATAAATCCCCATAGAAAACCTCTCCTGCTCAGGACAGTTCCTGTCTCGGCCAGAGATGTCAGCAGAGAGCACTGTCTTAGAATGAAAATAAAACATTTCCTGCAGGACATACAGCAGCTAATAAATATGGGAAGACTTAAGATTTTTAAATAGAAGTAAATTACAAATCTATATAAGTTTCTGACACCGGTTGATCTGAAAGAAAAAGATTTTCGATGGATAACCCCTTTAAGGAAGTATATAGTAAATAATGAATGTAGCTCCAAGAATAAAGACAGACAACTATTCCAGGTAACTATGAACCATCATGTTATTTCAATTCACATGCATGCAATATTACATTACACAATTAGTACAAGGCTTGAGAAAAAATTATGCCCAGGTGTAGTTTAATATGATCAGCACACCAAACTCAATAACATTACATGTAATATATCCTTGCCATCAAAGCAGGGTGGGGCAGCAGGTTTGCAGTCTTGCTATGGGGAGATTTCCTATGTGTATTATTTAGGTGGGTATTTGTGATGTTACATGCCTGGTTCAGCCCATTGAGTTGAATTGTGTAGACAGCATGTGTTATACTTTGCAGCTCGGAAAATGTTGAGGGGTAGATACAGGGATTTGACATCCGTGTAGAACACGGAACATGTGAATGCGGCCTAGCAGGTCTGCATCTCCATTTAACACTATTGGGAGTACCTCTTCAAAGGGGTTATCCAGGATTAGAAAAACTCAACACAACTACAGCACCACTCCTGTCCTCAGGTTGTGTGTGGTATTACAATTCAGCTCCATTCACTTCAATGAAAACTTAACTCCAAAAACCCACACCCAAACTGAGGACAGGAGAGGTGCTGCTTCTAGTGGAAAGCAGCCATGTTTTTGTAGGCTTGTGAATTCCCTTTAAAGGGAATGTGTCATCAGAAAATGGCCTACTGCTTAAATGTTATTTTTATGTTAAAGGGGTAGTGCGGTGTTTATACAACTTTGTAATGTGTGTTATGTAAGTAAATGGCCCCCTTCCCCGTGTCCCCCCACCCCCGGAAGTGCGGTGCAGTATACTCACCAGATTACTGTCGACCCCGGCCGACAGTTAGGGTCCTATTCCACGGGCCGAGGAGGGCCCGATCAACGATGTAAACGAGCGCGATCTGCTAGATTGCCGCTCGTTTACTGGGCCTATTCCACGGCCCAATGATCGTTGAGTGAGGACATCGTTACCGATGTCCTTGCAGCATCATATATTACCTGTCCAGGCTTCTTCTCCGCGCTGTCTTCATCCCCGGGTCCCGCCCGCTCTATCTTCAGAATGGCTGGTCAGCTGACCGGCCATTCTGAAGATAGAGCGCACAGGACCCGGGGATGAAGACAGCGCGGAGAAGAAGCCTGGACAGGTAATGTATGATGCTGCTGCTTGTCAAATCGTCGGTTGCCCGCCGCGCACCACTATTCAACCGTAGCGATGACGCGGCAGAGGGGGGCTGGCGTGAGGGCCGGCCGGAGCGGTTCGGCCGGCCTCCGCAAGATGATGTCATCGACACAAGATGGCGGCCGGGGTCGACAGAGAACACATAAGTATATTGCACCAACACTTCCGGGGTGGGGGGAACATGGGGAAGGGGGCCATTCACTTAATTAACACACAATTTAAAGTTGTATAACTTCGTAATGTGTGTTATTTAGTGAATAAAAGTTAAATGCCGCAAAACCCCTTTAAGCATATTTTTTAAGACTTTTTGTTGACATTTTCTAATTTTAAATTTTTCTATCTATAATATAAAATAATCCTGAGATCTTGCAGTTTTTGTTCTCACCACTGGGGCTGAAACTAAGCCAATACTTCCTGTTGTGTCTGTGGCGATTAGAGGAGGCTGCTGTAAAGTGATCTGTACAACATTACAGCAACATGTGACATCAGTAGATAGAGGAGACAATAACAGCTCCCTGTGGCATGACCTCTTCAAAGGTCACAGAGCACGTTCAGTAATGTCTCACATTCATCTCAAAAGGTCCTTGAGGTTTGCTGTAAAGCATGTCACTAAATTCTGTTACAAAACAGTTCAGGAAAGATGGCAGCCCCCATAACAATAAAAAAAAAATAGTAAAATAAAAATTTATAGTCAGAAAATAGTATCTCACTCTAATCAGTAAATGAAAATCTAGGTGACACATTCCCTTTAATATATCATACAATGCTAAGTATCCAAGCACAAACATCTGCCAAGTAGTCTATAAGGTCTTAAGTTGGCAACAGGCAACTTTCCTCAAATATACTGAAGACCTCCATTTCACCAGAACAAACCCACAGCAACCACTAGTATTTCTATATCTGTTAATATGTGGAAATTGCTAACATGATAAATGTGGAGAAAGTATTTTGGGAACAGGAAATTATTGCAATACAACAACGGCAATCTCAACATCAGCAAAATGTCCGTGTTTACATCTGTAAATCTGCGGCAGACAAGTGCGAATCCAAGCCGAGCAAGTGCTATATACTATATAGTGCAGACAGCTATGAAAACCAAAGACGCATACTTGAGGGAGTAGCTGGGAGACAATAAGAAGAGTCTGACCCCACAGACATACAGCGGGCAGTAAGCCACTTTCATGGGTCACATCATCCCTCGGCAGGCTCACTGCCCATCTCACACTAACAGAAACTTTCCAGAGTATTTTCAGCTCTCATTTTCCTGAGGAAATAATATATTATTTAGCAGTCAGAAGGAACACATTTTACCAAGACCCTGAGAGCTATTTTTTCCTGCCGTCTTATTTGCACTTAGCAGCAGAATAGAGGACAGTGGTTGTGCGAGCGCGAGCCGTTGTCATAGTAACCCCTCCTCTTGCACTTGTTTTTCTTGGTGTTTTAGCATTTTCATTTTGCTCTGTATTTCTCTACTGATCCATGTAACTGGTGCCACCGTCACATGTTCACCCCGATGTGATGAATAGCGTGCGGCGACGCGGCTGCTACTATCAGACATTACCTACCAGACACTCGATAATGAAAAATAACACGCTATATATGTGCCCAATTTTACTGTGGAATGGAAAAACACTAGGTTTTCTAATGTTAGCCTCTACTGATGGACATAGGCATAAGACAGCTGTCAGCCCAACAGGTTTCAATAGAGGAAGGAAGATCGCTGGGCCCGGAATACGTCTGGAGACTTACAACCTGATGGACGCAAAGATCTGTGCAGGTGTCCATTCTACCAAATCTCATGTGTCCTAATGGGTGATGTTCAGAGACATACATGCCCCCCCCCCCCCCCCCCCCAAAAAAAAAGACGTGACTAATAGTCCCTCATGTTACAATAAGTACGGATGACAAACCAGTCATACCAAACCTTGTATATAGGAATAGGGGGGCACGACCTACAACAATCAAGTAGGTTGCGGCTTCATTTGTCTATAAGTAATGGGAGCTTGGCATGTAACTGGATGTAGTCACAATTCCCACACTGTTCTTGTGCTTTCATTCTGACATGCAGCCCATATTCTAGTGACATCACTCCAACAACTTCCTGAGGCAGAGCCTGTCATTGTCTCACTGCCCTTACATCAAAGAATCCCTTTCCAAGTTGGTACTGAATCCTTCTTTCCTCTGGATGTAGGGGATGCTCCCTTGTTGTAGTCACATAGTTCTAAGGTATCACCACCACATTTAACAAAGCAAAGACTAGGGTAGGGTAGGGCCGAACGTGGCAGATTTTCTGTCTAAGGGTATGTTCACACTGAGTAAAAGTGGCGTAATTCCAGGGCGGAGGAATCCCAGCTGCCTCAGTGTGTTGATGGGATGCCGCACGCGCTCAAAGACGTCACTCTCCGCTCAAAGAATTGACATGTCCACACATGTACTACAGACGAGCACAACTGGATCATTTGGCATTTGGCCATACGCTGTATCCATGTTTTCTCAGTCTCCCTAAGGCTATGTTCACACACAGTATATTTGAGGCTGTATTTGGTCCTCAAGTCAGATCCTCATAGCAACCAAAACCAGGAGTGGTTTGAAAACACAGAAAGGCTCTGTTCACATAATGTTGTAATTGAGTGATGGCCGTCATTTAATGGCAAATATTTGCTGTTATTTTGAAAACAACGGCTGTTATATTGAAATAATGTCAGTTATTTACTGTTATATGGCGGCCATCCACTCAATTTCAACATTATGTGAACAGATCCTGTGTTTTCAATCCACTCCTGGTTTTGGTTGCTATGAGGCCTGAAATATACAGCCTCAAATATACGTAGTGTGAACCCAGCCTAATGGCCCTATTCCACGGAACGATTATCGTTCGTTTTCGGACGATATTGACCACTACGGACGATAATCGTTCCGTGGAATAGAGTGCAACGATCAGCCGACATCGTTCATGTCGGCTGATCGTTGCAGTCGCTTGTTTTTCAACATGTTGAAAAACAAGCGACTGATATAGCAGCGATCTGCTGCCGTCGCTCCGTTGAATAGGAGCATCGGCAGCAGATGCTGCTATATCCTATGGGCTGCCCGGACGATCTAGCGATCCCCCGGGCAGCCCCCCCGCAGCTCCCCGCCGCCCCCTCCCGCACTCACCCGCTCGCTGCAGCCGCGTTGAATAGCGGCGGCAGCGAGCGGCGAACGAGGAGCAAACGAGCGCTGACAGCGCTCGTTTGCTCCTCCAACGACCCGTGGAATACGGGCTTTAGGCTGCATCCAACTTCTTCAGTCACTGGTATTCAAATGCCAAACTATCATGCTTGGGTTGCCCTAATTTCCAATGTGTACCAACATCTAGGGTCTAGACTTGCATCCAGTTGATGCTCTTAGCCTGTATGATCCCTCGCTCATGGTCCACTGGTCCCTGAATGGCAATGTAATAATACATAGCTGATCTGTCGTTGACATTGTTTTTACTTGCAGCTGCACAGCCATTATACCTACATAAGCAAAGGCTAAAATAAGGGGAAACAAGGGTGCACAATCTTATTCTCACTACCTCTTATATATCTGCATCTCTGGGAGCCTCCACAATCCCAGTAATGTAAGCGATGTTACACTGCTCCCCCCACTCACTATTAATGGTATAGGAAATACCGTAATTAATAACAAATTAACCTCGTCTGTCAGGCGCTGGATTATAGCCGTGTCATCTTAACATTGCTGTCATTAGGCCGATGACTCCATGAAATGACAATAATTGAGATGGCATTTTATTGTAGTGTCTGATGGAAACATTACTGCACGATTTGCAATGCCTTGTAAAGCCATTTACCAAACACAGTCATCAGCAGAGATAATGAATCACTTTCATGGCGGCTTGTCACAGCCAGCCTTACATAATGTGCTAATACAACACACCACATCAGCTATCACCTTATTGACCATATGTCACGTTACTAATATAATGCAACTAGAAAACACATCTAAGGCCGGATATTACTGCTGCCAATTGTCTGCAGGATGACAAACATACTGGTCATGGGGGCTACAACTAGTCACTGCTCCGGTGGTTCACAAGTCGCCATGCTCCAGTAGCTGCAGTAGAAGAAAACGTCTCGGTCTTTAGGACTGTGCCCAATGAGAGGAGAGATGCAAAGCAGCATAAACAGGAACATGAGCTAGAAAGGGAAAGCAGGTTAAAGAGAGTTAATCAGAGTGAAGCTAGACAGAAGGGGGGAGCATCCTCTGCTAGACTGTGTGTGGGTGAGAGGCGGAAAGAGCCCTGGAGACACTGCATGTTATATAATCACTTTTATTGTATACTGCAGTGGAGGAGGGGGTTTTCTCGCTTTACCCAGCATGACCTGTATTTGTGACTTTATTCCAAGAAACTATTATAAGTAGAATGTTTGTAGACCAAAATATTTGACATTGTGTATGTGTACATCTATCTCTGTAGTAATAAACCTGGGCAGACGAAGGGAATAAAATGACTACAGCACGCAACCACAAGCTATGGGCTACTGCCTCCAGAATGCTGTCACCTCCTTGCGGATCTCTCTGTTCTGTCACTGTGAGCAGTCAATATTTACCCGGTGTAGACTAATATTTTCTGTATACAGATGAGAGCAGTCACCCTGCTTACTGACACCTATGTAGTCACCACATCACTGCAGCACCCTCCCCTGCCTTTCTCCCTGTAACATTTATACCAGACACATATTGCACCATATCTACCCATGGTAAACAATATGCTAGCAGCACAGGAATTGTGTAATATATGTTAGGGGACAGTGACAATAAGGCATCTGGGGTGATGGGCCACATTACATTTCTGTTACCTTTTTGTACTTGCCACCTTCAGCCAGGCAGCGGACAAACCCTGCACCCCCATCTTGTCACATTGCCAATGCTATCCCAGCAATTCCCAGCATAAAATCTCTTCTATTTACCGTACCCAAGTGAAATCTATACAACATATCCAATGAAGCAGCAGCCAGGGGAGACAGAAAGTCTTGGAGATGCAGGTAAATAATCTATAGGCTTGGATAGGATCCCTGCAGTGAGGTGTGGAATATTGCACCACATTCAGCATCCTATTCATCCTGTCAGTAATTGATCAGGAGAGAAGCATCTCCTCTGTACCAGCTGAAGGTGACACTTCTGTGACTCTCCCCGGGAGCCATGCTGTTTGCATAGATTTATGTACAGAACCTGCTTCTCGGGAGCAAGCGCTCTATATAAGAAGAGCAGAGAACGCCGATGTCATTAGGCGCCATAAATCAGTCTCTAGCTGACCATAGAAGAAAAGGTCACATCTGAGGGAAAATATGCATACATCAACAATATGACCATTGACATTACAATAATAATCCATGAAGATGAGAGTGGATGGAAGGACACCATGCCCTGCATCTATAAATAATCTCCCATCCCAGCCTGACCATTTTATCCAGGATTATATTGGAGTCCTAGTCGCCCCTTACCAAAGCCATCACCCCACAAGCCATTGTTACAGTGTGTTTCCATAAGTGTTGTGTAGGAAGCAAAAACCATTACAATAAAGCAGCTAGGTTTCTCTCCCAGGCTATACTGGCTGACACCATCCGACAACTCATCTCCTAATAACTAGTGCTGGGATCATTGACTTGACTCATTGCACCCTTAAGTAACCTTCCCAGACTGTTCTGACAGGAGAGGGCTGCGGTACAATACATTGGCTGCTGACTCAAGCAGATGCGGGAGACACAGATTCCAATTCCCCTCAGCATGCAGTATTCTCTCTGTACCATTAAATCTGATTCATGAGTATTGCTCTGCCAGAATCAAAAGAGCAGGCCGGCACAGCAGACAGACCGCATTATCTCCGGGCTCAGCCGCCCTGAATACAAAGCAGTAATAAGGTCATCAGTCCGAGAATTTCCTGCACAACACCTGTCCTAACCCTCAGACAGCTCCAGCTAAGAGCGCTTCACCTAGGATCTCCCTACAGCCAGTGCCCCATAGTGCTAGCCGGACACAGAACCAGAACCACACAATGACCAGGAGACATTAGACCTAGTTTACATCACATGCATGATGGCAGCTTAGCGTATACACCAGAAAAGCTCCTGGCTAATCACCTGATGGAGACCAAAGGAGTGTCCTTTTGACCTGCATTGGGGCTGTATATGTCTAATACACATATACACTCACCGGCCACTTTATTAGGTACACCTGTCCAACTGCACGTTACCACTTAATTTCTAATCAGCCAATCACATGGCGGCAACTCAGTGCATTTAGGCATGTAGACATGGTCAAGACAATCTCCTGCAGTTCAAACCGAGCATCAGTATGGGGAAGAAAGGTGATTTGAGTGCCTTTGAACGTGGCATGGTTGTTGGTGCCAGAAGGGCTGGTCTGAGTATTTCAGAAACTGCTGATCTACTGGGATTTTCACGCACAACCATCTCTAGGGTTTACAGAGAATGGTCCGAAAAAGAAAAAACATCCAGTGAGCGGCAGTTCTGTGGGCGGAAATGCCTTGTTGATGCCAGAGGTCAGAGGAGAATGGGCAGACTGGTTTGAGCTGATAGAAAGGCAACAGTGACTCAAATAGCCAACCGTTACAACCAAGGTAGGCAGAAGAGCATCTCTGAACGCACAGTACCTACAACTTTAAGGCAGATGGGCTACAGCAGCAGAAGACCACCCGTTACTAGCATGGTGTACCTAATAAAGTGGCCGGTGAGTGTACACTTATATAGGACATCATAGCAGACCATGGTATTCTATACAATGGTGTCCAGAACAAAAAGTAGACTATACATTTTTTAGTTACCCTTTTTTTTCCTCCAATGTGGCCCTATGGGTGACGTATCTCACTGTCTGTCTATACAGTCACAGCTATATGCTGGGAGATCATCCTGACAGAAAGGGAAACTTGAGATTGGTCTATTGTATATAAAAAAAAAAAGTGTACTGCGTCACACTGCAGGCAGAGAAACAATACATGCTAAGTATGTAACACAGCAGCATAACACAGCAACAAGCACAAGGCTGCAGACCCTACACTATACATTACACAGTATGATAAAGCATAATGAGCTGGTGATAAGGGGGGTGTAGATGGGTCTGGCTGCGTATCTGGGGCACTCTAGCAGAGGAGCGGGGCAGACGGCTGTGCTGTGAGGAGGGAGCAGTGTTGCTACAGGGAGGAACCAGCACCCTGGGAGCAACGTCCTTAGCTGGTGAAGCCCAATGATCCAGGAGTCAGAGAATTAGTAACTCAGCAGAACAGCTAAAATTCTTGCTACCGGCTTCCCCATAAACATAAGCATTAGGTAGGGCTGAAAGTTCATGGCTCCTTTACAGGGTGGTGGTGGCTTCTCTCTTCCAGAACAAGCATGTTGGGCATTAAAAATCCAACATTCCACAATATCATCTGTTGGGGAGAATCAGGAGACCACCAGACCCCTAGTGGGTCTGATTCTAGTCCAAGGTGTATAGACGGCTTGACACTGTGCGTGTGTGTAGGTTCGGAGTCTATGGACAAGACATGCCACAGTATGCCCATACATGGGTAACGCTACAGGGATACACCGGCTGTCATCCCAACATATACTTTCAGTGTAGGGTTAATATCTTATGTAAACAAAGTCATACTTACCAACAAAGCTTTTCACAGACAATACAGGAACAATCCATGTCAAAAATACAAAAGCAACAAGACTCTCAGATGAATTTATAACCCTCCTCGCTGATGTTACCTGGAGTTAGTCATCATATACTTCATATCTCTAGAAGCCACACACAGATATTACTCATGTCCACCCCCAGGCCTGTAATTTATTATACTTCTCCTCCCCAACTGGTTTGACAGATCTTAACGCTGCAGCCTACATCCTCCAACTACATTGTTAATTCCAAAAGAAAATTAAAGGGATAGAAAATCTAGTTTCTACTACTCTCATTTATTACAGGTTATTTATACAGTGCAAACTCATTTTTCAGTACTATAGACAGGATCTGTTCATGGAAATCAATGTAATGTCCCCCGTGGTCTCGCATCATTTTCCTACATAAGCACACACTAGGTCTATACATCGATCAGCATGTATTTTTAATCTTGTATGTATATAAAATATTTCAACATTTGGTAAAACATATACCGCAAGATGACAAGTACATATCTTTCTGAGTGAATATTGAAGCCTGTAATAAGGGCTCTGCCCTTGCTTAATGGTGCAAGCAGCATGAAACTGAGGATAAGTTCCCTTTAAATGAAGGTTTTATTATTCTGCGTAGACCATATTCACATGGGTGTAACATGGACCAATGTTTGCACACACAAGACAAATGAAACCCTTAGCCCAACCACCGGTCTTAAGGCCCTTACTGAAAGGCATTACAGTGATCTATGAAGCTTTAAAGGAGTTATCCAGCGCTACAAAAACATGGCCACTTTTCCCCTCTCTTGTCTCCAGATTGGGTGGGGTTTTAAAACTCAGTTCCATTGAAGTAAATGGAGCTTAATTGCAAACCGCACCTGAACTGGAGACAAGAGAGGGGGAAAAGTGGCCATGTTTTTGTAGCGCTGGATATCCCCTTTAAGTTCACATCATTAGTTAGGCCAGAACTTGCGTCTGCATTGTAATTGTGGCCATATTATCTATATGTGAACAGCATTAACATTTCATCAGAATCTACACTGACATGTGTACTCAGAGGTTATTTGGCTCAGTAACATAACACAGACAGACTTTAGAGATTCCTGTTGAACCTCTGTCTCCAACGTCACACAAATGTATAGACAGATTTGTCTGTTGGATACTGTATGAAACAGAAAAACTAACGTGCTACATTACTTTGGATGAAGCATCACAGAGCTATAGCCCCTAGAAGCCTTTCCTTGTAGCACTGTATATGGCTCCATACTTTGGTATATGATGAAGTCAATCACTCACCACTACTGCCGGAAACCATCTACCTGTGCTCGGATCTGCTGTCTGACAGGAACAGCTCAACTTGAACACAAAAGGAAGAGATGTCCAGGAACTTGATGTAGTCCATTTGATACATCTTTAATATATAAAAACGCACATTCCAAAACCTTCAGACCAACATGTTTTAGGCTCACAGGCCCTTAGTCATGGTACCATACTATGACCATGAACTTATACCATGACTAAGGGCCTGTGAGCCTGAAGCATGTTGGTCTGAATGTCAGTGTGTGTTTTTATACAATAAACAGGCCTGTATTTAGAGTTCATGCTGCTCTAGGCACTTTGCACGGTGAGGCGCTGGGAGTTGTAGTGCCTGCAGCTGTTGTAGTTTGGTCCTATACACTGGATGCTTTGTGTCATATA
Organism: Dendropsophus ebraccatus; assembly: GCF_027789765.1. NCBI lineage: Eukaryota > Metazoa > Chordata > Amphibia > Anura > Hylidae > Dendropsophus > Dendropsophus ebraccatus. The sequence continues at coordinate 43,354,704 of NC_091461.1, read as the reverse complement.
AGAATACATAGATCTGTGGGGGCTCAGTGTAGGGAAGTGACCCCAGAACATCACTCATAGGGGATAGGGGGAGATGTTTTGTTCTATCCCTATTAGTGATGTTCTGGGGTCATTTCCCTACACTGAGCCCCCCACAGATCTATGTATTCTTATATGCCACAAAGCATCCAGTGTATGATGCACCTAGGACCCAACTACAGCAGCTGCAGGCACTACAACTCCCAGCATATCCTGAGGGCTGCAGACTGTTCTGGGAGTTGTAGTGCCTGCAGCTGTTGTAGTTGGGTCCTGGAGGCGTTGTGGGAGATCAGAATACATAGATCTGTGGGGGCTCAGTGTACGGAAGTGACCCCAGAACATCACTAATAGGGGATAGAACAAAAACATCTCCCCCTATCCCCTATTAGTGCTGTTCTGGGGTCACTTCCCTACACTGAGCCCCCACAGATCTCTGTATTCTGATCTCCCACAAAGCCTCCAGTGTATAATGCACCTAGGACCCAACTACAACAGCTGCAGGCAGTACAACTCCCAGCAAGTACTGAGAGTCTGCAGCCCTCAGGATATGCTGGGAGTTCTAGCGCCTGCATCTCTTGTAGTTGGGTCCTAGTTTAAAAGTTTGCGCTAGTGTACTGTAGTGACCACAGGGCTGTGTCAGTACACTACCGCAAACAATACACTGACCCATTGAGACCCCAATGGTACACAGGCTCTGCACACTATAGAAGTGATTACAGTGCAGTTACTAATGACTCACAGGGGAGAGGCTGGGGGGCAGGGGAGAGGCTGGAGGGCAGGGAGAGAGGCTGGGGGGCAGGGAGAGAGGCTGGGGGGCAGGGAGAGAGGCTGGGGGGCAGGGAGAGAGGCTTCCCCCCAGCAGGGGAGCAGCTGAGGATGCAGGGGGGGGAGAGGCTGGGGGGCAGGGGAGAGGCCAGGGGGGTGGGCAGACGCTGGGGGGCAGGGGGGAGAGGCTGGGGGGCAGGGGGGAGAGGCTGGGGGGCAGGGGGGAGAGGCTGGGAAGCAGGGGGGAGAGGCTGGGAAGCAGGGGGGAGAGGCTGGGAAGCAGGGGGGAGAGGCTGGGGGGCAGAGGGAGACGGAGCGGCCGGGAGCAGGATGGGCAGGCAGGCTGGTTCCCTCCCCCCATGCAGCACCCAGGTCCGGGGTGCGGGGCCGGGGGTGAGCTTCAAGCACACACAGCCTGACAGAGGCCGGAAGCTCACAGCTGCAGCACCGCGGTCCCGGATCTTCTCTCCTGCTCGGCGGCGCTCACGTGAAGTGACGTCTTCGCCGAGCAGGAGAGAAGATCCGGGACCGCGGTGCTGCAGCTGTGAGCTTCCGGCCTCTGTCAGGCTGTGTGTGCCGGAAGCTCACCTCCGGCCCCCGGACCTGCATGGGGGGGGGAGGGCACCAGCCTACGGAGGGGGTTTTAAAAAAATAAAAATAAATAAATAATAACAAAAGTGTTCCCTGCGGGTGCCGCCCCCGCAGGGCGCCACCCTAAGCACCGGACCATGGGTGCCTAGTGGCAAATAGGGCCCTGACAATAAAGCTGTACCAATGGGCCTACACCAAGTTGCTGGGTATCTCTTCCATTTGCACTTTGGTATATGGAGTCATAGAGATAAGCACTCCTCTATACGGCCCTGATGTACTGGAGAACAAAACCTAGCAAGACAAAAGCTTCACACACAAGTGTAACGTTCAATGTGACTTCCCCTCTGGTGACAAGAGTTTGCGGTCAAAGTGCACACAGGTTACAATCTGCGGAGATAACACAGAACATGACATTACAGGGAACACCTCCAGAAGGGAAAGTTATATTCAGATTAGCCATTGTGAAAGAATATCTGGCGGATATGTAGTGTGAGCAGGAAATTCCTACAACTACTGAAGATAATGTCTATAAAGAACAAAGTATAGGGCAGGAAACACCCTCACAAAGAAAAATATACCAAACCTACAGCCAATGTCCCCATCAGTTAAGAAAAATGACCCTATTCAACCTCTGTCTTAGTGTATTACATCATCAAATAAAATGGGTTCTGGCTAAGACAACACTATTAGAGAAGGCCGAGTGTCCTTTAGCTCTCACTAGATAATGCTGATAGTCATCATTGTAAAAGAGCTAAAATGCACCTATTTACTTCAGGGAAGCCAACGGCTGGGCTCCCAAAAGTAGAACCACTATACTGAAGACAGACAACCCCTGTATTATTAAGGCTCATGCATAGGGCTGGGCGGTATACCATCAAAATACCGATACCGTCACTGGCGTCGGTTAACCGACCTCAACTCTGCCAGGACGGTATCTGCGGTATTTCACCCCCTCACCCGGCAGCCGCATGCTCTGCATCCCTCAGATCTCTCTCCCTGATCCTCCGATTCACCTCCCAATACCAGCCAGGGCACACATATGCAAGGTATGGAAGATCCTGCTGCGGGGGGCTGAAGATGAAGAGACTGACAGGCTGCGCACAGGCGTGCTGTGTGCTCAGCGCTGCTGCTGCCGCCGGCGGCTCATTTCTCCTAGCTTCTTTGGAAGCTGCACCGTGTGCCCTGCCCCCCCCTCTCCCGTACATGAAGTGGCTGCAGGAGGTAAGCTATAGGTCGGCATATCCTCGCTCCCATGGGCACCGCACTCTCTCCCGCACAGGAATCCTCGTCGCCCGTTATCTTTTGCTGGAAGCAGCCATGCGTGACGCTCAGCCCGGGACACAGATACATGTGCTACATCACTGAGTGACAGGGGCCGAGGATTCCTGTCGGGGGTGCGGGGGTGGGTGAAGAGAGAGAGAGAGAGCGGTGCTCGGGGGAGCGCGGAGGTGCCGACCCATACCTGACCCCAACTGTGTGTGTGTGGGGGGGGGGGGGGGGGGGGAGATGGGGGGGACAGAACAGCATGTGACAGTGACTGGGGGTAGAGAGATGGATAGATAGGAGGTAGATAAAGAGATAGATAGGAGATAAATAGATAGGAGTCCTATCTCTCTCTCTCTCTCCTCTCTATCTATCTATCTATCTATCTCCTATCTCTCTCTCTCTCTCCTCTCTATCTATCTATTTCCTCTCTATCTATCTATCTATCTATCTATTTCCTCTCTATCTATCTATCTATCTATCTCCTCTCTATCTATCTATCTATCTATCTATCTATCTATCTCCTATCTATCTATCTATCTCCTATCTATCTCCTATCTATCTATCTCCTATCTATCTCTCTCTCTCTCTCTCTCTCCTCTCTATCTATCTATCTCCTCTCTATCTATCTATCTCCTCTCTATCTATCTATCTATCTATCTCCTCTCTATCTATCTATCTATCTATCTCCTCTCTATCTATCTATCTATATCTCCTCTCTATCTATCTATCTATATCT